>NC_138792.1:6425000-7625000 GCF_965178545.1 Coloeus monedula
ATGAGAGGCAATTAGTTCAGTCTCATTGTCAGGAAGCCTTTCCACACTCTTATTCAGTAAAGAGTATCTTAAAAATGGTCTACCCTGCAGGCAGTCATTATCTTCTGACTGTCTCTTTTGCACTTGTGGTTAATTCTGGTGGATTGAGAATGTATCAGTTACACTGATGTTAATTTATTCTTCCTGTTTGGTTGGATCATAGATCAGCATCACTGGTGCCCTGCCAGGCAGCAGAAGAGCAACAATATCTGGCAACTAAAGAGATTTAAAATAATTGGTGGCAATATACCAGCTCCAAAATGACTGAAGGTCTGGCTCCTGTTCAGTTGTCAAATGAAATGTTATCTTAATTATAGGGTCTAGGCTTTTTTCTGAGCATTGTAGGATTTTTTTTTTCTCCTTTTTCTGTACAGCTACTGAATCCCAACTGTTACAGGATTACCTTTTCATATCTTAATACTCCAGTCAACACAATCATAGAGAAGCTGTCGTTTGAGAAAAAGAAATACAGGAAGGATGAATTCCAGAGGCAAACAACATAATGAGCTCCAACTCCACAAGCAGTACAGATAATGCTCCCATGAACTGAGAATATTGGTGTTCTCTCCTCTCTGTGCATCATTTAAAATAGGATGCTGTACTGATCCAGGTATTTCATTCTGGCTTCCCCATCACCAGTTTTGTGCCACCTTGCTGATGTCTACAGATAAACCCAAGATTCCCACCACATGCATACCAGAATCAGAGTAGATGGAAGGAAGAAATTTACTAAGTGGTAATACATTCATGGGAGGATTTCAACCACAGACCTGCTGTACTGACTTTCACATATTTTTCTGCAGCTTAAACTGGAAGGATTCCATAAAGGAAATGTGTGCCATTCACTCAGCTTTGTTTCCTCTATGAAAAATCCTGCTTCCCATTACCAGGACTAGAGAGCTGTGGGGTTTGAGACACTTCTAGTGTTTATCTTTTGTCAGTCTGAAGATTTGGCATATCCCTCAAGATGGAATATCTCCTACAGCAGTAACTCAAAACCATTATTAACAGGGGTAACACATTGCTACATGCAAATTATTTCAGTCTAACTTGTGTTAACATCATAAAAACATTTATATAATTAAGCTCTTCTATATTTCAGAATGCAATTTTATTTGGGATAGAATGAGAGAATGTGGGCAAGATGGACTGAAATTAGCAAATCAGACTTCTCAATACAGAAGGGTTAAAGGGAGTTCCAGTCGCGACAGGTAGTCAAAATCATTAAAGTAGTAATAAAAAATAAATTCTGTTATTTTGTTCCATAAATCATGGATACCACCAGAACTAAAAATCCCAAAGTATTGCCAAACCAGCTTTGTGTAGATTGAGACCCAAACAACTTTAGTTTCTGCTTACAAATGGAAAAGGTACAAGATAAAAAAGATTCTCTGAAACCAAATAGGATCTCTGTAATTGTATTATTGGATAAACAGCATAACACAAACAAAAGAGATTTATAGATTAACTGTAAAGTCTGCTTTAGAAATGCTCCCTTGATGTAAAGATTTCAGGTGATACAGAACTTTGGTAAATTGTTCATACAGTTGCTGTTAAAATTTGGTCCCTATTTCCTACTTGAATTTGTCCAGACATTGAATCTTCTATTGCCTTTATCTGCTAGATTAAAGAATCCCAAAAAAAACTGTCTTGATTTGAAAAAATTAGGAATAGCTGGAAGATGATAATCAGAATTCCTCAACTCAGCTTTCTTTTGGAGCAGAACATTTAGTGTGGAACTTCAAAAAATATGTACCCTTCCTTTGGAATGACAATTTGTTTGATCAGCACAAGAGACAAATTGTCAGTGATTTCCTATATGCTGTAGAGCAGCACTAATTGTTTAAGTGATAATGAATCACCTATTCAGCCTAAACCCCTGTGCCACAGAAAATCTCAGTAATAACTTCTCCCCTAATTCCCACATTGCACCCTTTGGGCAATCCACATCTTCTCTTCATGATTCACTTCTTTCTAGGAGACTTTGTGAAACGATTATTTCTTGGCTCTGTACCCATGAAAGGCATAATACACATGCTATTCAGGGTTACAGCAAATACATCTGTGATGAACATCAAGTTCAGTCTGAGACAGTTCACAAAAACTGGAGCAAAAACAACAGAAAAGGAAAATTAACAGTGAGAAAAAGAAGAATTAGTAATAAAATTAGTTCCTTGTACACTGATGGTCTTCCCATGTACTTCATCTAAATGACATTTCTCTTGGCCTTTCCACATCTCAGAAAAGCACACCTACGTCTTGAATTTTATAAAAATCATAGTGTTTTGATTAAAATAGATACAATTTCAATAGAGGATGACTCCTCCCTTATCTTAAAGCCTCTGACATACTGTTAAGTATCTATATGTATAAAGCTGATACTCCACTGAGCTCTGTAAAGTCATTTCATATAACACAAAATGAGTTCTATGGAATTTTCTATCACAAAATGATCATCTATTATGTGTTGCACTGCCTTCTTGCAAAATGCTACATTTTTAGTATGTCCATAGGCAAAAAGAAAGCAAACTACATTACCTGAGGGAGAGTAGGCTCTGTGCGCCACTGCCAAAATTGTAAGCAGTCATGCACACTTATGAAATACATTTTTCCTGTTTCTCCCTTCTTGGGGGTAAAAAAATAAATTAACAAAACATGCCAGCTTCTAGAGCCTGCAAAAATTGCTTTTTCAAACTTCAATTCATGTTATCTTTTCAGTTTTTGTAATAAGGATCCCCTCTCACGCAGGGTAAGTACTGTCCAAGTACATCACATTGCACAGTAGCATGTAACCCCAAGAAATGAGAAGTAAATGTCATGTCACACCCCTACAAAAGATGTAGATTTTTTTTTCTGGTGGTAAATCCAAATTAAGAATTTAACAGCCTTATTCATAAAAATAGAGGAATATTTAATACCTTTAGCACCTGAAAATACCGTAAGAATACAATCCCTCCAGGAAAATGGTCTTCACTATAATACAAAACAAACCCTACGCAGTGACATTTATTTGCAGGCCTCCTTCTGCCTCCACACGTGTGCCACAGCTCTTGTGAAGGCATCAGACCTGGTAAATAGGTCATGCCATGCCTTAGACCCTAAGGGACATAGAGCATCCTCGGGGACCAGCCTGCAGGCTCTGCACAGGTGCAGCAGCAGCCTGATGTGTGCAGCTGACCTCGGGGAATCCACCCTCACCCACAAGCATTCCTTGTTTCAAGGCAGAACACAGCAGCTACCCCCACAGAGCAGGTTAGTATCCAACCCTTTAATGTTTATTTGTACAAATCTTACACTGGACACATAGAAATGGAAGGAAAAAACACACACAGACGCTAGCAGTCTGATGTTTTATGAACCTTCTGCAAGACTCCCTCCTCAGCAGCACCCACTGTACTGTGGTTCCCTCCTCTTCTTGTTATGCAACATTTTCCATTATCTAATACATGAGAAAAGAACACTAAATTTCAAAAGGTGAACTGTTTCAATCTGTATCTTAAAGTCTTGCTCTCACAGCTTATTAGTCATTAAAAACAAAGTACTAGATTGTCTTCACCAGAGTGCAGAATTTTACCATGTGGAAAGAACTCTGCTGGGTCCTGCACTTTATTTAGACTGAAACCTGAAATAAATTTGAGACAAGTACATTACAGCCCACTCAGTTCACCTTTTGCCAAAGAATTAGGCTTCATTCCTAGACTAAAGACTCAAATTAGAATTTGTGTTTTCTTTGCTTAATGCTAAAGTCAATAAAATAATCTGTCTCTAGAATGAGATTTATTAAAATGGAAAATAAGAAGCTTTCTACAGAAAATCTTTTACATGTTAACTCTAATAAAACTAAAGAGATATCCAATCTAAATTACACCAGTAGGACTTCAGCAAAATACAGTTAAACTACAGCAAAAATTAATCTAGAAACCTGAAAATTAAAGGACTGAGGAAATATTGTTAAATACTTGTCTGCAGTAAAATGTGGTCAGAATTCATTCATAGGTTATGTACCTACTCTGAACTCCACAGAGGAAAATCTGGTACAATGAGGTCAATAAAGGACTTCACTCAAGTAAAACTTAATTTTGCAGATCAGAGATGGCAAGGGGAAACAGTGGCTTGCTGGAGAAAAAAATTATACATTCTTTTAGTTGAAAAAGAAATTAATTGTTTGGAACATCTTGTTCCAAAAAAAAAATTGTACTTTTTATCCTTAACTTCAGTTGAAATGCATTGTGTGTCCTCTCTTCATACTTGGAAAGAACCCCAATTGCTTTGAAGTTCATCAGCCTAATGAGGAAGTCCATATAGCTCAGGCAACTGCTGCATACTTAGCAGCTCTTAAAAGGGAGAACCATTTATAAACCTAAAGGGATGGCTATTCAGATACAAATAAAAATTCACTTTAGCTCTGCTGCTGACGTGACTCATTGGACTCTGAGTGCTAGATTTTGATAAAACATGGAAAGATATCACTGAAGTTATTTGTTTTGATTCACTGCAGAAATGAATATGATTTATCTACAGCAAAAAGAAAGGTACAGCTTTCATCAAAGTTTTGCAGTCTTGGCATCAGATGTGTGCAATTACTGCACCATCTGAATTCTTTAAGGACTTCAGCACAACTCAAGCAGCCTGAATAAAGGACTGCACTTTCTAAATGATCTACCAATGTTTTAATAACAAATAAGGCATGTTTATTGTATTCTATTTCTAACCTTATACAGGATTTAATCTTCTGTTGAATTTCATATGCTTGAACAAGGTCCCATGACTAAAAAATTAGTAAAAAGTGACATTTTCTATTGGTACTGAAGGACACTACATTTAATATCCACATCAGGGAAGCTTTACATGTGACCTGTAAACCAGTTACTCCCTTACACTCTAAATTTCATTTTCTAATCACAAATTACAAGAAACACTTATTTACACCACTAGTAAAGTCATGAACTTGGATCACACGAGGGGAAGGAGAAATAAAATGTCTGCATGCTGCACAATTCATGACACATTTTTTGCTGCCTGCATATTCACATATTTTCATTGCTTGGTTTTTCTGTGTTCCTAATTACACTGTAGATAAATTTCTTAAGAGAAAGAGTATTTGGAAGGAACAGACCTCTCAGAGACAAGGGCAACAATTAAGCTGGAAATGCCTGCTTTTTCTTCAGCATAAACTGAAGCATAATTATGCAAGTGATGTTGCTGCCATACCATTTCATTATCCACGTGCCAACACAGAGGGTTTCTATTCCTATTGGATGGACGTACCCAACTCAATCTAGGCTGTGCCAGCGTGGAAAAATCTGAAGTTGCCCAGTAATTGTGAATGCAAACATAAATAACAGAAAATCTGGAATGGAGTATTTAGAGATGTGCATGCTTCCTGAATACCCATGATTAGCTGGAGATGAAGACTAGCAGAACTACCCCAAAATGCATTTACAGGGTGCAATTTCTTTCTGATCACTTCAGAGGCTGTCGTTTTTCCGCTTCCTACAGTGCACATAAAACTGAACTCTGAAGTTTGCAGACCATGAAAAAGGAATGCTAAAATAAGATACTGAAATCCAGAGTATTAAAGGGAAAAGAGGGGCATGTGAGAAAAAGTCACCCCAATTCCAAAATAAGATTTTCACTAAAAGTTAAAAATAAGTATTGAATATTTTCAAAATAACTTCAGCTTTGCCCCTTTGATCTGGAATGACTACTCGTAATACTAAAACATAAAACTTCTAAAATAGAATTACGTACTTCATAAATGAATGAGGGAATTCACAAATGAATATTAACTGCCTTGTATTTTTCTCTGTATTCAAACTGTTTTCTTATTTTTATGTGTAAGCATAGGTGCTTGCAATAATGCAAAAAACATTAATGGATGCTGTCAAGCTGCAAAGTAAACTGTAGGAATTTTTAACAAATCTGTAGAACTTTTAAGTTTTCCTCGTCCTCACTTTGCATGTTAAATATGTCATTAAGTTACAGCATTCCACAGATGCCACCATGTAAAACAACTAGAGAAAATAAAACGGGAGGAGAAAACAAGGAAATTTAATTTTACATACACGGATAAATAGATGGCAAACATGGCCATGAAAGCACATTAGCAGAGAGCAAAAGCACGGGGAATTAAAAGTAAAGAACACCATCTGGGTAGCCTGGATGGTGTGATGGTTCTGTCCCCTTTGTCCAGCTGGCAAGGGGCTGGGACATGCTACAGCTAACACTGCTCATGTATCTGAGAAGCTCAGCCAGCTCTGGGCTGCCCAGAAATCTTCGTGTCTGGCTGCAGCAGGAATGAGGGCACTGGCACTTTATGTGGCAAAAATGCAGTTTCTGTGATTTAGGATCACTTTCCTATCACTCCAATCAGCATCAGATCAAGCCCTGAAGTTAACTGGCTCAACAACATCCATCATTTTGAATTAACTTCTCTTTGGATTGGTCACTTCTTGTAAGGACTAAATTCATAAAGGAGTCGATTGAAGGAAAACAAGAATGATTTTTCATATTTTCTACTGCAGAGAAAATATCTCTAAGCTGTTCTCTGTGCCCATTAAGTTCAGAGTTGCCACAAGGAAATTAAATTACAGCAAGGAGAGTTTCTATTGGATTTTGCCACGTTTTCTAACATTTTCTAATTAGGGCAGTGAACACTGATACAAGTCACTAGGGACACTGTGATACTCATCACTGTATGTTTCTAATAACACACTGGAGAACTTAGAGAGAAAGCTTTAGATACAGTCCATTCTGACACAGGAAAAGATGATGGAATGGTTGGAATAGCACAAGCTCTCAGAAAAACTCCTGATCCCAAATTCTCATGACTGTGACCTCCTGGGGTAAAAAAAAAAAAAAAAAAAAAAAAAAAAAAAAAAAAAAGGAGATATTTGGTGAGATGACTACATTTTCTGCAGCATAACACACAAAAATACCACCCCTTTATGGGTGTGAGTTTCAGCAATTTTGTTTTCAGTTAAAATGCAGCTGCCTTCATCCTTCAGTAATATTTTTCCATTCTGCTTCTTAATTATCTCTTAGAATAATTACCATGTCATGGCTTGCAGTCTTTCCTCAGTTGTAACCACTGTTAATTTGTCTGAGAAAAAGACAGCAAGTTCAAATTTTGCAAGAATCTGAGGGCTACGATGACCCCTCCATAGAAAACAGCAGCATAGGAGATAGAGGTCTTTAATCTGAAGGGATTCTTAAACTTTAAAATTGGCCACATTTAAACTGCTAGCATTCCAAACATGATAATAGACTCCCAGAGAGTCCATGGCTCTGCCTGAGTGTTTTGCCAAGTCAGGATGGTGCTGTTGCCAACAGCTGCAAGGGCTGAAGTAGGTGATACTGTGTTCACAGAAAACTACCTTTTGTGTTTCTTTTTCTCTACTGTCCTTGCACCCAGGAAGTAGGACACGATGACATCCCTGGGAATAAACAGGTGGAGCAGTGGGCCTCTGTACTCGACCTGTGCTGACCAAGATCAAACCAGCTCATAAACAGGAGGAAATATTTCTTTCCTGTGTAGTACATGACAGCTCACAGCAGACAGGTGTTAGCTGAGAGTCCTTTCTCATACTGAAATATATACTGTAGAAATTGTACCATTCATCCATCACGCTTCATAGTGTTCAGCCCAATAAAAATGTATATGCCAAAAAAATTCCTCCTGAAAAATAAGTAATTTCATTAAATGTTCCTAAAATAGAATGTACAGGTATAATTGAACCAGCAGCTTTTTCCAGAGAGAAATCAAGAACCATTGCCAAATGATGTGTCAATTGATATGATCAGGACCTATATCTCCAATGATAGTAGCATCCAATTGTCACCATTTAAAAGTTATCTGGTGCCAAATGCTATTAAAATTCTTCTTAAAACCTCAATTTCATATTGATGTTAATATGCAAGATATGTTGGCACCCTTTAACAAACTTCCAGTTTGAGGTTGTCAAGAGTGTGATAGATCAAACAGAGGTTAGTGCAAATTCCAGGCTGTCAAGAAATACCTGACAGAGAATAAAGAGCAAAATTCTGCAAACCCTTTCAATTTGATATTGATGGTTTTTACCTTGGAAAGGACCAACATATGCAAGATTTCCTCTGGGAGGTGCAACAGTAAGGTATTTAAGGCTAGATATAGAAAATATATAGTCAGGTATTGTGCTACCAATTAGTATTTACAGACCCTTATAAATGCACAAACCATGAGCAAAATAAAAATAAGTGGATTGGGGGAAAAAAATACCAAATGGAAAACTTCTAAACTAGACAAAAGCATGGTCTGAGATGAGGGGAAGTACTTAAGGTTTCAAGGGAAGGTACTGCTGCTTTTTGAGGCTGAGAATGCACAATTCCAATGCACAAGTTTCATAATGCCATTGAATTTGCTTTAAAGAAAAATCTAGCAATGATAAATCTACAGAAAGACATGGAGAACCCTTGCCATCATAAGAGTAACCTTACTTTGGCATTACAGGGAATAAACAGACTTTTTTTTGATTAGACTAAAACAGCCAATGCCCCTTCACTTCCCTCAGTTTATTTGTTTTGATTTTTTTCATGTGATCTCATATCAAAAATCTGACAGTGTAGGGCCAGAAGTAGCTTTATTTTCGTATTTGATGGTCATTTCTTTCCTCAAAGTCATGATGTTGCTTCCATTATTTTACTATCTAGAGGTTGTACAAGGAACCAATGTCGTTCTAAGCACTGAATAAATAATATTTTGAGAACTATTTAACACATTTCTTTTTCATCTATTTTTCATGTAAATCTCCCTTGTTAATAATACTACAGAATACAATCCCTTTGTTTCAGTACTCCACTGAAGCCACTGAAAGAAAATTGAAGTTTGCAGTTCTCCAAGAACAAAGTCATAGTCTTAGTCCCATTTTATGACTCCTGTGTGCCTGAGTGGGTGTTAAATCAAGTCTCGTAATATTAAAATGTCCACATGCTTATGACAATTTAGTTGTCTGTGTCACACTAGAATTTCTCTTAGTTGTCTGCTGTTAACTGACCATGCTACTTTACCATAAGGAGTTTAACTATTACCTTCACATTTGGAGATTCTGGTGGCTAGAATGAGGTTATGTCCTTTGGTTTGAAGCTTTCATTAAGAAAAAAATTCCCATCTGTACACTTAGAGTACAGAGAAGAGCTTGAAAAAGACCAATCATCCAGCACCCGAAATCAAGGATAAATTCCTACCAATGAAATGTTTTAAATTTCATTAGTTTGGTGGGGTTTTTTTAAACCTGATGCCTTCTGAATGCCTCAGTTTGACATTGCCAAAATAAAAGTGTGCTTTGCATTTACCATGAGCAGCACTGTCCTTCATAGAGACTGTGCTCCTTATCTTGTAGTGCCTCAACAGGGCAGCTTGGTTTTAGCATGTGCATATTTTTCTTTAGATAAATCACTGAGCTCCCTAATGAGGGCTTTTCTCTCTGTGAAATGCAGTAAGAGGCCAATATATGTTCCTGGACAGGTGCCCATCGCAGAGACCTTCGAGGTGGCTGTTAGAGCTGCATCCCATCTGCCAGAAGTAGCTTTATCTGGGATCAATAGCAATGCCAGTGTCCAGGTAATTAGTACCTAATCTCTATCTGTCACATCCTTTACCTCTGTCATTGACTGGAGACCCGCCCTGCATTCAGGATGACATTTGCTTGAGGATAAGTCTGAGACAATGCAAATGAAGCACATGGAACTCCAGGCTTTAAAAGCAAAGCTAAGCTGTACCTGCCTCTTTCAGATGGTTCCACAGCTTTACAGCAAAAACAAAAAGACCCTAGAAATACCCAAGATATAGACTGAATTTGTAAGAAAAAAATGCCTTGGAAAATCTTCTTTGATTTTTGCATCACCACTGGTTGACAACTGAACAGAGGTCAGTAGAGCTCAAAGCCTTATGTATTTTCCACATAAATTATTTACAAAGTTTGGTGCTGTCCATAACTTTCCACTTGAAGTATAAATGCTTCTAGTTTTAAAACTCTCTCTTCCTTTGCTTGGAAATGTTTATCCTGCACTTACAACTTTGACTATTTACTCATTACCAGTGCCACTGGGCCTAAGTGATACCTTATGAACAAACACTGGCTGCAAAATAACACAGTTACAACGGCACCAACTTTACTTTCAGTAAATAAATTATCTTTGTAACTCTCACCTACATAATACCCCACAACCAACAGTCCCCATGTGCCTTCCCTACTGGGCAAGACTATTAATCCTATTTCAAAACAAAGTTACCCAAGGAAGATGGAACTAGCCCCAGAGAAGACATGTTCTAAGCGTATGCAATTGGATCTTTATCAAACCATTTCATCCTTTCACTGTGTTAGCTCAGAAAAGTTAAGCAGGCAATCTCATCATCTCATACTTATCAGGCCACTGAACTCAAACATCTTCCCTTTATTCTGCTTATAAATAACAAGAGCTTTATACAGCAGAGATTTTAATTTTTTAAGCTTAAAACTGATTCTAGATTGTCACTTTAAGACAGCACAGTCAGCTCAAGATGTCATTGGCCCCAAGCCACTCAGAGATATTCAAACCTCCCATGGACTGCTTTGGCACATGTACAGTACGCAGTGTTTTTGTCCAATAAGTTCTTAGTACAAAAATGTAAAAATTAGGTGCTTCAGAGTATTATAATTTACAGAAAAGGTTCTAAGCAGCTAATTCAAATAACTTCAGGATTAGAAAATTTATCTCTCCCAATGCTGAAGTGGTGAAATGAGCAATAGCTCATAAAGTAATAGTAGTGTTGGAATCCATTCATTCCCTGATGACCTTGTATTGGCATTGAACTTCAGCTGGCACTGAGATGCAGAAGAGAACCAACAGTGCTCACTGATGAAACACATAATGAATGCAACCTGCTTTCTGGAATATTTGGTACCTTGTGCAACTGTTCTGATTGTCTGATATCTCATTAATTCTGTTGCTCTTCTGCTAGTGGAAAAAGACTAATTTTTAACGATTTGAGCAGCTTTTTATATTGCCTTTACAGCATACTTAAAGTTTAAAAAATTATCATGATCCTGATATAAATTCTACAGCCATTAAGCTGTTAATATCCAAAAAACTAATTTAAAACTACAGAACTCACTTTGACCTGCAACACAGAGAAAACCTATTACAATAGATAAAAAATTATGCCTTGAAAACTTGATCTGTTTTGTGGCTGAAATAGACTTATATTAAGAAAATTTTAGTTTGAATGCATTAATTTAAGTGTCCCATTCTCATTTATTGCCTGGGGTAATTAGATTTTTTTTTTTTTTTAGAGTTCAATTACATTTTAAAAATACTGTTTGTTTTCTTTCACTGATATAATGAAATGGGGATAAAGATCACGTAACTTTCCAGCCAGAGGGCTCTTTTAATGCTTGTAAGATGAAGAGCACACAGATGACAGAAAGAAACAAAAGATGGCTTTTTGTACTGCCATGAAATATGCTGAATAGATGACTAAGAAGTTGTTAAAAGGCAAAGAAAAATTGTTGAAACAAATTGGGTTTGAGGCTATGTGAGTATGTTTCACTAGGAACATCCTTATTATTTTCCGAAATAAGAAAAATATCCTGAGCTTTGAAAACTAAGATAACAAATGGTATTGAACAGGAAGATATTCTTAATCTCTAAAGACTTTAATGGGTGTCCATTAATTCAGCAGGGTCTATCAGGCTCTGTTTCCACATACTCAGCCAAATATGGTTCACAATACAGTTCATTGTATCCAAGAGAATAACAGAAGGGACAAATTTTACTGGTTTTACCAAATTTGGGTTACCATGCTTGTATTGAATCAATTTACTGATTTGAAATGCTATATCACTAAGATTTTACATAACCACACAGAACCCTTTGATTTATGCAAAGGTAAGAAATATATCAAACTGGTTATTGGTTACTTAAGTAGTTCATGGACAGCAAAAGACAGTAGTCCTGCTCACAGTGTTTCTTGTCACCTATTTTCTATTTTTATTTGAATAGAGCACAGCTTTGTGAGCTGGACATAGATATAAACACTTTAAGCCTTCAGTATTGTGTTAATTTTGTCTTAATGTCTGTTTAAAATTTAGTTACTGGTTATGGTCTGTCATACAATCAGCTAAGGAAACTAAGATTTAAAGCTAGCTGCTGGTTTTTAGCATGGAGCAGAGCTATCAATTCTAATAGAGTCAAACGAAAATTTCCAGAATGAGAGAGGCAAAATGTCTTTAAAAAGGCACTAATGTAACTCCCACAATCTGAATAATTATCTGTAACGTTAAATACATTTGCATAAAATATTTGTCTTTTAATGATGCCACTGAGAAATTAATAGTTTTATAACTTTGGTAATGTTCAGAGACAGCTGTGCCTGTGATCTTGCCCCTTTACGAACACTATTAATCAGCATAATTTCTGACACACAAAAAAAAAATTCCAGGAGACAAATGTTTTGGGCCTTTCTAAAACACATTTACAGAAAAATTCACTCCACAAACCCGCATATATCTAAGAAAATCAGTGAGCACTGTATGAAGTAAACACTACTCAGAGTCTAATCTCTTCTTGTCTGCTCTTGGTCATCAAGAAACACGTATTGGTATAATTGATGCCTTTTCCCAGTCTTAAACATGGTTAGAAGGGAAAAAGGGATTTTACCTTGGTATTTATTTTAAGGATCTTTAGGTGCACACGTCCAGGTCGAATGCACTTCAATGCATACCACAGTGCACACCCACAAAAGATCTGTTATCCCATTAGAGGTCTTACTAATTAGCAGATCTATCAAAAACTCCCCAATGAGAGGCTCAAATCAGCCCCCCTCCCCAAGGAGCCTTCCCCTGGATGGTTCTATCTTAGTTTACAAAATGTGTTGTGCCAGCGACCTTGGGGTCCAGGGCACACTTATCTCTCACTATGAAGCCTCCAAAATGTTTTGTCTCCTAGCCCAACAAACAAGTCTAAGAATGTAGGCAAAAAGCATCAAGAACACAGAAGTTTTAAAAAGGTATAAAAGGGATTTAAAAGAAAAGGCAAAAAATCATCATGGCATCATAATAACTCATGTTATTACAGTACTTAATTAGTAATTAATTAGGGCTGGCAAGACCTTTCAAGTAACAACAGTTGGCTTAACTGCATTTATTGCTTCTCCTCTTCTATATCACTTTGTTGGCCTACTTCAGAAGTGTTTTAAATAGAAAACAAAGACAACAAAATGCCTTTTTGGATACTTTGGAGATGTTCTGAATATGTAATTAGGGTCCTGATTTATAATTTTTCGGGTTGTGCAGGAAACTGGATCCCAGGGAGTTTTTTATAGGCTTACTCACTCAAAAACATGCTGCCATCGTCACATCTGATCACCTCACCTAGTTTGCTGAAAATCTAGAAAAATTTAAAATGTGAACCATTTCTCCAATTAAAAACTCAAGGGTTAAAAAGAAATTAAGACAATCATAATCATATCTCAGAGACAATTTTTTTCCTCTAGAAATCTGCTTCAAAAACTAGATAAAAACCCTTCACTGTTCCTGGATTTTAATTTGCTTTGTCTGTGCTTGGGTTTTCTGTGTATCTCTCTGTGGCCAAGGGTTCAGCTTTTGAAAACTGTCCATCTGTTCCCATGTTAATTCTGCTATGTTTATGCTAACTCCTAATGGTTCGGTTTCCTTATGTGCACTTTTTCCCACAGAAACTTTTCAGCAGAGCTGACTTAAGACAGCCCAGTGATTACAGGGTATTAGACAAGGAGGTGGGTGCAGAAGCCCATTGTAAGCCAGCAGTCCATACAATGAACATGGCTTACAGTATGGAATCCACACCACATCTTCAGAACCTTGTAAGGATTTGTAAAACTAAGCCTATGCATTTACTAATATCCAAAATTCAGGAGGTACAAGCAAGGTAAAGTAAATCACTTGCAATAAAAAAGCAAAGTCATCCTCATATACAGCAGGCGAATATCCAAATGAAAAAGTTCTTTTTCTTCCAGGTGACAGTATTCCTGTAATCTAACAGAGTCCTCTCTAAAACAGAGGGATTTGCCTATTTTATTCAATTATATTTAGTGGTTACAACAATGTAGCTCCAACTTCTGAAAAAAGCAGCAAGTTTTGCAGATCTGTTGAGGATGAACAAGTTGTCAAGCCTTTGCGTCTGATTTTGTACCTGCAGTTAATTTGACATAGCTGCAAGACTAAAAGACAAACTGACAAACTGCTGCCTACTGAAATTACTCATTGTTGGTTAAGGTCTGACATACCTGGCCAAAATATCCCCAGAACTCTGCATTTCAAAGTTGTTATAAAATAACAGAAGATATAAGCAGCTATGGAAGTTAAGCCAATCTGTGTTGGGGCTCCTCCCCCCCGCCTGGAGTAGAGGCACAGCCTATGGGGTTTCCCTACTCCCTGGTCAGTCTTGTTCCCCACTGGTTGTTTTGTGTTCCCCTGCCTGGAGAGGACCCTGCTGGTCCCATGATTGCCTCAGTTCTTCAGCAGTCCCCCAGCCATGTGGCTGGAGAATAAAGATCTCTGAAACTTCTATCAAGAATTGCTCCCTGGTTCCTTCCCACGGGCCTCACTGTCTAATGCATGTTGCAGGAGACCCCACTGCGACAGATCTGATGACTGAACAAGGTCAAGACTCTACTGCTATCAAGGAACTGTCTCTGCTGCCAGGGAACAGATTTCCTTTCTAATGGACAATCCTGTTAATTTAGTTGGAGAAAGAAAAGACTCCAGTAACTTGAGACAAGATACACACTGTTTAGATCAAGTAAGGAGGAAAAAAACTGTATAACAACCTCTAAATGCATTTCCATTGTCAAAAAGAAAAGTAGAAAAGATACTAAAAACAGACTGAGATGTTCTCTGGGAGAGGAGAAACATTAGAAGCAGTATCACTCCCAAAAACCTAGGTCTCGCTCATTCATAAGGCAAGTGCTATTTCCTACACAAAACTGAAGACCAGGGTCTATTTTGAATTGCAAACTCTCCCCTCTTCATAATCCTTCGAAGTACAAGTCAGAAAAAAGATTATATTAATTTCCTGCTTGATCGTCAACTTTCCCACTGGTATTCCACACCTGGTCTATTTTATTATTCAGTTGTATCCAGATCTATCCCAATAAGGTATAAAAAGATATTCAGAACTTCCCTGACTTCTTGGTAGGTGTAAGAATACAGGCAGCTGTTTTTAAAATGCAAGCCACTGATCAGAGCTTGTAGCATCATCTGGCCTGGAACATCATGTCATGGAAATATTTAAATTCCTCATTGTCCTTTAGGAACCTGTACCTATTAAAGTCACTTCTCCATTGACTATATTCATGAAATCTAAAAAAATGTGGGCAGTACTTCTCTGCCACATTGTTTTCTTCACACTCTGTATCAAAAAAATAGGTGCAAATGATTTTTTTTTTGCACAACCTGAAAAATCCATTTATATTATTAATAAATTTGGTCTGTGCGATTTTAATGTCAGAATCCCTTTTCTGTATGCACAACACACCAAAGATAGATTGTTTATTCCAACTTCTAATCTTAGTCAATATTTTCCAACTTAATGTAATTTCATGTGAACTAGAATGGAACTCAGATCCTTTTCTTATTATTTTCACAAAAAATTCAAGATGCACACTGATTTCTGTCCCTCTCCCAACAGGACCAAAGTTATCAATTCATTTATACAAGATGCTTTAGTTTTCAAGTCATGTTGGCCAAGTCAAAATTTTTCCACTTGCCCTTTAAATTCTTAGTTTAACACAAAAACTTTTGATGAACACTGGGGCTTTTCACTTTTCAATGGTTGAACACAGCAAAATACACAAAGTCTAATCGTGGGATAATATTAGTGAAAGAACACAATAAAACTTCCAATTTACTTGTAAGAGTTAATGTTTCATTTAAATACTTAGTCCATTTGAAGATGCAGCAAGAGCATGATGTTAAAATCTTTATGTTAATGTATTTTGCCTGATAACCCTGTTTATATTGGTTTACAGTTCAGCAGCACATTAGCAGCAAAGTAGAATAAACATCATAAAGTGATGGAAGACTTGAGTGCCTTAGCACAAATAAGGGAAAGGTTTCACAGCACACTGAATTTATATTAAAATCTCTCAGTGATTTTGAGAAGAGCTTACCCCCACACACAATTAGAAAAGGCAGAATAGGTCCTGAGTGAGCTCTGTGAATTCTATATGCCTTACTCTTCCTAATGCAGTGCACCAAGAAACTGTTAGAATAACCATGCTGGTGCCAAGGCTCCCATTGTCTTTAATAAGCTTTTCCATTTACAAAGCAAGTGCAGTCTCATGCAGGCAGGTAGAGGGTAAAAGCAGAATACTTAATAGAAAGTGTCAGTCCTGATGCAAGAGAGCTATTTCTGAGGATCCATCAGGAAAACCAGTCCTGTAATAGCCAAAACATGATAATTAATATCATCATCCAAAAGCCAACTGGCAGGAGAAGTTCAGTAAGCTTCACCTCTTAATAAAAACCTCATTAGCTTGACTTGGCTTCTATTATGTTATTTTCACAATTCCTGTCTTAAGTCTTTGTTCTTCCCCTGTCTTCTCTGGGTTACTCACAATTACAGTTCTGCTGTGAGTCCTCAACAGGAATAAGGAAAACTCTTGCATTTCAGGGACAATACATAGGTTTTTCTACTTATTCAGTCTTTGACTGAGAAAATTACTGTATCATTTGTATGCAACATTGTGAATATCTCCAAAGAACCACAGCATTACTTATTCACAAACTAGACTGATTGATCATTAGGGAATGTCAAAGTGATTTTGGGGTACTTACACTGCTGCATCAAAAACCTGGTACCAAAATTTATTATAAAGTCAGGTTCAGTCTTGCAAGGAAAAGTCAGAATAAGGTCACTGTCACACCAGATCCAGCCTCAGCTCCCTGCCACAGTTTTGGTACCATTATACAACTTTGCTGTGCAAAATAGAACTACATTCATAATTGTTTCCTGAAAAGGAGCTTAATTCTTTCTAAAGCTAAAAACTAATTAGCTAACACCTACCACAGAGATGATTTTGGAGAAAAATCAATCAACACATTCAAATACAAAACAAAATTTGGGAACTTGATGATCAGGAATACACCATCAATCAGAAAGAAAATTGTCAGTGACAAAATAAAAAGATAATTTTACTACACGCTGTCATGTAATTTAGTTGGTCTTTTCCCCTCATTTCTTAGATTCTTTCTGTGCTTCTGATTTAGAAAGAAATGTTACAACTACAAATACACACCAAAAATCCAGCTACAGACTGCTTTAAGCATTTGCTATGATTCAAAGGGAATTAAGAATCCTTAAAAAGTCTATTTTGATTTCTTTATGTCTCTAATGCTGTGCCAAGTCTTCACAGGTGATGATTCCATTGGAATAATTATCCTGTATAATAGTGAGTTAAGTGACATAAAATTTGTATTAGGGAAAGAATGCTGATATTAGCCAATATTTACTATAGCAAAATCACTTAACAACAATTGTGACAAATTAGGTATAGCTAATTCTGTGTTCTCCCCTGATTTTAGATATAATGAGACACAGCTGAATTCTGCCCAAAGCGATGTCAGTCGCCTTCCTACAGCCTGTGAGGTAACATGGTCTTCCCCAAAGTTACCCAACATTCACATTACCCTTACATCCTCCCATGTCATGGAAAACCTCATGGACAACCTGGAAGAGAGACTTTTGCCTTGGTGTGGATTTTGTTTTCCATTTAGCAAATTTAATTCTAGGGTTTTGCTTTTTGGGTACTTTTCCTTTGATCTTCAAAACATTGCAAAAGAATTTAAGAATGTACAAGCTCAATTGCAAACATTATGGAATTTTACCAACACCTTGTTTTCCCCCCTCATCAAAGACAGAAGATACACAGAAATAGAGATAATAAATTACAGTTACAATGGAAGTTCATTTTTTTTCCCATCACTTTCATAAGTGACTCAGTGATACTACTCCCTTCTTTCTGGGTATTTGGAAGCTTATGATTTAAAAGGGGATTTAATGTTAAACATGGCAGTTCTGCAACTAAAATCAGAACAAGTCTAAGTTGTGAGTGGTAGCACTCTCAGGAGTTATTTGACTACAACTAAGGAAAAGACACTGAGAAAATCTAGTTGATAATACTAGCAATTACATGTAATTATAACACTGACTTTTTAGAAATAATCTTGCAGCTACAGACCTCTAATCCTTACAAACATAATTCATCAATGAACTAAACCGCGCAGAAGTCCAAGATGCAATTTCAGAAAGGACAAAATAAAAGGAAAAATAAGAAAATCTGTCTAATCCACATGATTTTAATGTTACCTGGAAGTTCAACATCCCCCAAACCACACCTTTCAATAAAAACATGTTGTGGCCTTAGGGACACTGAGTCATTTCTATCACTGAGGGCCAATTAGCAATTTGCTCTCCCCTTAATGCAGTCAATAAGAATTTGAACAAAGAAAAGGTGTCATACACCAAACTGCTCAGAAAGTACAGTTATTGACCTTAAATCACTCAAACCTACCAGTCAAATCAGATCTAAAAATTGATAAAAATAGTAAATAATTCTTATTTTATAAAAAGCTCCATCAGAAAAGTCATTCTGACTTCAGCCAGCTGATAGAAGCAGGTGTTGACATATGTGGTCAATGACTGCATTGAAAGGATTATGCTCAATATTCTCTGCTGAGGCAGTGATTACAGGATTTGAAAGTAAAGAAGGCAGAGCCAAAATTATTTAATTATTGATTTTCCACACATGGGTTAAATTTTCCTTATTATCAGCTAATATGGGGGAGATAGAAGTTCACACAATTGGCATGAGAGCATGAAATTATGTAATAGTAAAGTAAAAAGTTTCAGGATCAGATGTTTGAAAAGCAACTTGCTGCACAACAGCTTATTCTAGAATTTCAGTCATGATTTCAGGCTCAAGAAATGCTAAGGCTCTCTGAAAAAAGGGAGAAGCTTAGAAACATGCTATGAGAAGTACACAAAGCTCAAAAAATGAGGGTCACAAAGACAATAAGATAGTCTGTATTATCAAAAGCTTTGTAAAACATTAATTCAAGAATACAAATAACTCTGAATACCTAAGGGACCACCTGCTTCCAAAATGAAGCCTGTTTCATTATGACAGAAAAATACTGAAAAAAATTCAAAGAATAAAAATTTCATGATTAACAGTATTTTTTTCAGAGCTCTGAGGGATAACTTGTGGAATGTAGCAGCTTTTATTTTTAATTCAGTGCACTTCAGATCAGATCTTGGGCCCTCAAGCAACAAAGAGAGACAGGAAAAAAATAAAACAGTAAAAAAATTTGCACATAGCCACCTCAATAATTCAACCATCAGAAAATGCCACTTGCTGTCTCTTCCATCTCAGATGGGACACAAACTCAGGCCTGCAGTTCAGCTTGGCAGGAATTTCCTGCATCTATGTTTAGTTCTAGACTAAGATGATTAACACTGTGATACTCCTTATAATCCATATGCCATTTTCAACACATCACATTCATGCTTGGCGCTTGCTGTTTCATTTCTTTGCATTTAATTTGTGGCCTTTGTCCATATGAGCTGTCTACAGAAATGCAAAGACCTAAGGAGAGGTGAGAAATGCAGCCCTGGTGCAATCCAGACTCCAACGAGCAATCACCAGGGCAACAGCATCTGCTTACATCCTTCAGTGTAGCAGTTTCCCTGGAATGAAGGGATACAGCATAATTTATCTGACTCACAGGTATTTATATCTCCTCATTACCCACCAGAGTCTACATCCTGTTTTTACTGTTTAAAATAATGGAGGGTAAAACACAGTCACTGCTTAAAAAAAAAAAAAAAAAATTGCAAATTTTGGATTTGAGGTAATAAAATATCAAATGAAGTGGGATACAGGAAAAAAACTACTTTCAAGTCCTTAGAAACAATATTTCATATTGTACATGGTGACTTCTACCCTGAGTGATTTAATGTGCTTTGATCTATAACTATGAACTCCTAACATGAACAAAAACACTGACTTGCAAATTACCTGTAGGGATTGTTAATGATTTCCAAAAATTCATGTCACTGAATTCAGCAACTTTCAGACTGTGAAGTACACATTCAAGTAAATTTTTCCTTTAAACTATAGTCTGTGAGCTAATGTTTGTCTCTACATCATCATTTTGGACAGTTCTAAACACAGCTCAGACACTAACCCATCCTTCATATCCTTTAAACAATTAGTTGCCCACCCTCTGCTGTCACTTTTTTTACTGTATGAAAGCATCTTGTTTGACAATTATTTTTATGATGGTAATTATTTTATTGGTAATGTCATTTTTTTTTCCACAATCTCCAAATTTCTTTTGCAAAAGTCTCTCAAAAAAGAATTGCACAAGTATCAAACCAATAATTGGGGTTTATTGGAAGCATTTAACTTGTTAGTTTCAGTATTCCTTAATATTACTCCTTCTGATTCAGGTCATCACACTGCTGCTCTCTGCTGTCTGTAAGAAGAATCCACATGAAATTATTACAGATATGACATTCATTTTAGGCTCTACAAAACACGTATGTACACCACAAATTTTTCATTTCTAATTTCGCTTTCTTACTAAAATCAAATCTAATTTTAACTGGCAAGAAAATCCACGTAATTGCAAATAGCATGAGTTAAACATGAGAAGAATCAGAAGGTTTTGCAATGCAGTTGCACTCACACTTGAATTTTGTACAAACCATGAAATATACATCCTTGTTTGGTTCCACCTTTAGTCCTTTAGTCCCTAATTCTTTATCTCTGTTTTACCATGATCTGATAAAAAAATTCATTCAACAAATACTTTTCAGTATGTAATGAATGGCTAATTAGGTCCAAATTTTCACGCTGCAAGTGATCTCTGCAGAGGCTAACTTCAAAATTGTACAGAGAATACAGTTGTCACTTAACAGTAGTTTGCATATTTTCCATCATGACAAGGCAGAAAATGAAACTTATAAGAACAGGAAATCCCTAAACAGCTTGAAGATTTAATAACAGAAGATGAAAAACACCACCATTCTTGTATGATTTTTAAAATGGATGATTTGAAGTCATTAGAATGAATATACATCTAGGGCAGGAATTCTCCTAAAGTCAAAAATCTTTCACAGTAAGACTTTATATTGAGCTGGGTGCTCCTACCTATAGTTTAAGAAGAAATGCTGTATAAGAAAGAGAAAACAGTTCTTGTCAACTGATGGCACAATCCCTGACAGATGTAATTGTGTGAATATATTATCAGGTACAGGTCCAAAACCCTTACAAGTACAGCAACATTTGTGAGAACATAGGTTTAGCCTATATTAAGAAAAATTATGTAAGTGAAAACTTGACATTTTACAGAAAGTGGGCTTAGGTGTTCCCTAGTCCTATGGCTTTATTCTCCTGATATTCAGTTTATGCTGCTCCTTTTCCTCTGCCCATCATTTATCATTTCATTTCTATTGTACCACCCATGGCCTGAATAAAACCCTTCAGAATCCTGAAAATCTGAAGTTATGCCTAATTATATGTGCAACACCAAACAGAAGCACAGCTACAACAGAAGTTGTGAATCTATTTTTGCATGGGTATATCAGAGATATTCTGATTTAAAGTTTGGCTGGAAACACAGTGAGCCTATTTAGATTTTGGCCTCTTGCTCCAAAAATCCCTTCATCCATTTTATTTAGGAAGCTTCTTCTGTTCCAGTTCCTGATACGATGGGGAAAAGGGCCTCTATAAATGCCTGAAAAAACACCAACAAAACCAACTCACAAATACAAAATTTTCTGCATTCTGAGTTAACAATAGCAGCTGGATTGTCCCCAACACATGGATGGGATTAGTCAGTCTTCCAGGTGCTCATGGCTACAAGCAATAAACAAAACTGTCTTAATTACAATTTAACATAAATTAGGATTAGCATACCCAGGAAGGCTTAGTGGGTTATCAGCAGCATGCATTTTACCTAAGCTAGCATTTTGTGTGCTCTCAGTTATACCATCTGTTTATCTCCTCGTGTAGGTTGACTCTGACAAAAGGATTTCATGACAGGTAAGGCGGGATTTCTCAAACTCTCTATGGAGTATAAATCTAACAGTGTTACCACCCAAGCAGCCAGGTATTTCATCCAGCACATGGGATTTATTTTTAATTAAACTGTTTCTTTTCAATTTAAATGCCTAAAAAAAGCCCTAACATACTTTGAAGAAATGTTCCCCAAGTAGTGGTCAATACCTGTGACTATTTCACAGAAACAGTCTGTTCTCATTTTGTTTTTATGCAACATTCTTATGAAACCTGGACTATTTTCACCCAAGATAGTCACAGCATGTACTTATTCAAAGTAGTGTATTCATAAGCAAAGCATTAAGGAAATTAAAAAAGGACTTTTCTAGTGTTCTTAAACTCATAAGTGACTAACCTAAAACACAGGTATGTTTCTGTAATAATTGCTTGAAATTTTTCTTTTTTCTTTTTGCTTGTTTTTGAGTCTTAATTCACTGAATTTTAATTGTGGAAAACTATTTTGATAGGTCCTAGAATATAAAGTCTTGTCAGTCCAGAGAAAAGACATGCACAACATCCAAGTCCCCAGTGGAGAAGGACATGAAATCCAAGAATTTCAACTCATCCCTAATTCCCAAAGACTCAACTTTAGGTAACCAAAAAAAAGCATTCCCCTCACTAAGATTAGCAATTTGCTTATCAGTTTAGCCATTCTTGCCAGATTCAGCCAAAATAGGATGAATGGCTTTGGCAGACTTGTCATCACCAGGATGTCAACATTTTCACATGAATATCAGCAACTCCAGCTCTCCTACAACCCAGAACTACAGAGCAGAACAGAAAGCCATGGAGAAGTCAGACCACACATTGCAACTCTACATCAGGACTTGCACATAAGATGTTGTACTTGAGGAGCACAAAAACCCACATATGCAAGGTTGGAATTAAAAGTCACGACAAAGTTTTTATCTCCAGAGATGTTTTACACAAATAAATCACATTTTAGAGTTCCTGCAGACATTGATAAATATTCCAGGAAGTTGCCAAGAAATAATTTGATGCCTGCAGAGTACTTCCCATGACAATACTCTAAAAAATCCATTAAATTTATTGCACGATAATTCTTCCATATTAGAAAACCAGGACAAATGTGTTGTGAAATCTCTGTGAAAAGAAATCATAAATACTAAAAATCAATACCTAATTCTGGTAAGGCTGGAAAATGCTTTCAACACTCTCATGGTTAAACCCAAGATGGCAACTGAGGCCACACAGCCTCTCACTCACTTTACCCTGGTAGGCTGGGGAGTGAATAAAAAAAACCACATGGATTGAGATAAAGGCAGTTTAACAGGTGAAGCAAACGCCATGTGCACAAGCAAGGTGAACCAAGGGATTCATTCCCCACTTCCCAGGGCAGGCAGGTGTTCAGCACCCCCAGGACAGCAGGGCTCCATCACCTGTAATGGTGACTTGGGAAGACAAACACCATCACTCCAAATGTCCCCCCTTGCTCCTCCTCCCCAGCTTTATGTGCTGAGCGTGGTGCCATATGGTCTGGGATATCCCCTGGGTCAGCTGGGGTCAGCTGTCCTGGCTGTGTCCCCTCCCAGCTCCTTGTGCCCCCCAGCCTCTCTCTGGTGGGGTGGGTGGGGAGCAGGAAAGGCCTTGGCTCTGGGTAAGAACTGCTCAGTGATAACAAAAACAGCCCTGAATTAGCAACAGAATCCAAAACATAGGCCAATACCAGCTACTACGAAGAAAATTTACTCTACCCCAGCCAAAACCAGCCCAAATATTATTTTAAAAATGTATTATCAGCATAATCACTAAACTTCAAAGGTAGATATCTGATGCAAAAAAAAGAAAAAAATAGAAGTGTTTTTTAAAAAAGGAACTTAAGGTGGTGTGGAGGTGAGGTCCTGGCAGCTTTGGACCCTTGTCTTCCATAATGAATTCTATTCAAGAAAAAAATATGCTCCAGGTACCCAGCTTTTATAAAATGGTGCTGTACAACTATAAAAAATATCTCTAGGCAGAAGATTTAGCATGCAAGGAATACTCATCCAGGGCTTAAAATGTGTCTGCCTTCTAGCTATTCTCCCCACTGCCAGTGTGCCATACGGTTCCTATTGTACCAATCCCTCATCCAGTGTTAAGCATCTGATTTTTGAGATACTGCTGGTACACTTGGGCCTACACTGATGCAGTGGGGATTTCAGTGCTCTCCCTCTCCCTCACCTGACCTAAGAGGTTTGTGAAAGAGGATGACAGCAGAGCAGGAAGAATAAAGAAAGCAACAGACTACCAGGTCTGTCTGAGGGATGAGGATTCCAACAACTCCATGTGCACAACATGTACAGGAAGGGTTGGTTTCCTTTGTTAATTAAGACCAAATATAACTTAAGTAACTAAAGAGGAAACTACTGAATTGCTTCTGCCAGATGTAATGAACTAATAGTTTGCTCTTTCCCCTTTGGATTCAGAATGAATTCTTGGCCTATATTGGCATTTCTCTCACTGGAAAATTTAATTTGCATTATTAAAGCCCTGAGTCTATTACATTTGCAACTGACACTGATGGGCACCAGAAAAAAAACTCTGTATAATTTTGGTAAATTTGTTAATATTGATAATCCTAAGTATTATTCAAAATTCTAATTAAACACCAATAAGCTGCTTTAGCTAAAGAGAACCTTAAATTAACACCAACAGAGACAAAAAATGTATTTCACTGATAATAGATCTGACTTCTCACTTAGATTTTGATTAAGTTTAAGCACATTTAGCATCGGAGGAATTAACTGCTTTGCTGAATATAGATCCTCTCTCTTAATCCATTGGTTCCATGGTGACATTCTGACTGATCGTACAGAGCAGGGAACAAATACCTACCACTCTCCAGAGCCCCTGCCTGTGACACCACCAGCAGTCAATTACTCAAAAAAATTATGTGTAAGTTGATACACTTGGATTTGACACTCAATTTTGTCTTAATTTATACAATAGTAAAAATGTGAGCATTCCCATAAAAACATGATCATTCCCTTAAATTACTGTAAGAAAAAACTATAGTAGTACTGTTAATACTATCACACAGGTCTGGTGGAAATCACTGCTTAACAATTTCAGTAAAATTACTGGTTTTCTGCATCCCTTTGTATAAATTTCAAAAGAATGTCTATAAGAAGATACACAAACATCAGGTAGAGCACACATGATACATTTTGGGTACCTTGCACCAAATATAAAAATGTCTAGATGCAAGACAGATTTCCTAAAGAATTAACAGGCAGACATGAAGATAAGCCATCGACACTAAAAGCTGGAGTGGTTTTAAGCATGAGTAGCTGATATGAGGCTATCCAACATTTAATACAAGGCCACATTTTTATTTACACTTGAAAAGAACCAATTAAATTAATGTCCTGGAAACAACTACATGTAATAGCCCACTGTAAATCTTTATGCATTCTTGTGTGTATTTTAAAGACTTTTCTTCTTCTTTGTTCTTTCCAAAGTCATCACAATAATATATGCCTTCCCTCTCACAGTTCAGATATTGGCTGCACCCTCAGGACAGACAGAGGCATGATACTGAATAGTTAAACCTGTTATTTGAAATTATCGTAACTTCCATGCCCTTAAGAAAATTTGCTCTGGAATAACATCAGGGAGTTGCTCTTTTCCCCTTCTCCAAAAATTTTCCCTTCATTTGTGGCTGTTGAAAGACTGAAACAAAAACATGCAGAGCAGCATGTGCTAAATATCTACTACAAATCCTCCTTAAACTCAAAACAAAAGACTTGATGCAATAAGAACATGCACCACTTAACATGGGGGAAAAAAAAAAAAAAAAAGGTTTAATCCCTTGAGAACTACTATCATTCCAAACTTACAGTTTAACTTTCTGGTTTGTTCACATTTGTAGTAACTTTAGTCACTCAAGAATAAAATCCTCAGTTTAAAGGAATGCCATCAATTTGAAAGCAACTCAGGGTATTTTACCTATAATCAAAGAACAGAACTACAAAATTATTATTACTGAAAGTGATTGCAGTTTTCTGTGATTTTCATTTCTTTAATCTGCTTCTGTGGCTGTACTCTGCAATGGTATTGTGGCTGATAAAAATTAACTTTTCTCTACAATTTCTTGGAAAGTTTACTAGCACTAAGTGCTAAAAGCAAGGAAAGAAAGCTGCATGTACAGGGAGATTATCTGCAGTGACTGTTCTGAATTTCCATGGAATTATTGTCTTCTGGAATAAGGAAAAGACTTCCAGAATGCTCATAACAATACTGCCATAAAACAATACTGAACTGGTGGGACTCCCTGGTACTCCCTGGAAGACTCAGGTCAGTCACCCGTTATTGCAAACAAACTCAACAAACAGTACTTATTAAGAAATCAGGATCTATCATACCACCAAAAAAAAAAAAAAAAAAAAAAGGAAAAGGGTTTTTGAATGCACTGCTCCACAAAGTCTCAGTTCTCACATGGTTTTTGTTATTCTCCTGAGATCTGCCAAAAATCCACAGTATATTGTAGTAATGATGTACAGTAACAGCACAACTGAAAAACAGCATTACAAAACTAAGATATAAAAACTGTCTTCCTACTCTGAAAGTCTTAAAAAGAGAAATATATGTTTGAGAAATGATCTCCATTTTCTGATTGCAATGTGCAGGGTTGACCACCAGTGACAGCACAGAGCAGCCAGTGACTCCGTGCTAAGTTTCAGCCTCCATGATGTCACAGAGTAGTTCCATGAAATCACAGAAAGATCCTTCCAGGGCAACTGTTCATGAGATTACACAGCAACCACCCACACACCCAGCCCAGCAGTGCCCCTGGCAGCCACCATCGGGCGTGGAGCACAGCCTACCAGCACAGGATGCACAGCAGCTCCCACTGGGGCAGAACCCTGCAGCTCTCCCAGCATGGATGCTGTGGTGCTTAAAAAGAAGGGCTACAGCCTTGGTGACACCCTTGGAGAAGGCTCCTACGGCAAAGTGAAAGCTGCCTACAGCCACCGCCTGAAATGCAAAGTGGCCATCAAGATCATTGACAAGAAGAAAATTTCTCAGAATGTCCTGAAAAAATTTCTCCCCAGGGAAATGGAGGCTTTGATGAACCTGCAGCACCCCTCAATCATCGAAACCTATGAGATTTTTGAGACATCAGCTGGGAAAGTGTACATCGTGATGGAGCTGGGGGAAAAGGGAAGCCTCCTGAACTACCTCACTAGCCAGGGTCCGATGGATGAGAGCGTCGCTCGCACCAAGTTCCAGCAGCTGGCCTCTGCCATCAAGCATTGCCATGACTTGGACTTTGCCCACAGGGACCTGAAATGTGACAATATCCTTCTTGACAACGATCTTAACTTCAAGCTGTCCGACTTTGGCTTTTCAAAACCCTTGACTCGGGATGGAAATGGGAAAACCATTCTCAGCAGCACCTTCTGTGGGTCTCTTGCCTACTCAGCCCCTGAACTGCTTGAGCACGTTCCTTGTGACCCCAGGATTTCTGACATGTGGAGCCTGGGCATTATCCTGTATGCAATGCTCTATGCTTCACAGCCATTTGATAGCTCCAATGTCAAGGAAATGCTCCAGGTTCAGAAACAACAGAAGATTCCCTTCATCAAGTCAAAAAATATCTCTGCAGAGTGCAAGAACCTCATTGTCCACTTGCTCCACCCTGATGTGTCTCAGAGGCTGTGCATAGACAAAGTTTTGAGACATCCCTGGTTGCAGACTCCAAAACCCATGCACGGTTCCAGTCCACGAGCTGCAGGAGGGGATGATCCCAAAGTCTGTGAGAAGAAAAGCCTGAGCAAAACCAAACAGCAAAAAAATGGGATGGCAAATCCCATTGTGTGCAAGTGTAAGGAGTGGAGGAGGAAATCAAATCCTCTTAAGGATAGTTGCCTTTAACAAGGCCACAGAGTTGGCCTAACCTGTGAACTGCATTAGTTTAAACTCACATTAAAGAGAACCTGTCTAAGATTCTGTGTCACTGCTGTGTCCCCACTTCTGCACAGTGCATGTGAATGAAGAGTTATAACACTGCCAAAGTCAGGACTGTGAAAGACGGGGGAACAATGAGGGAGGGAAGTTTTAGAACATATAAACAAACTGCAGAGGAGCACTTTGTTTGTAATACTTGAAGGAGGAATGTATTTCAAACATGACAAGGCAATTTTTTTTGTATCTGAATATCAGACCTGGTGCACTTTATAACAATTTATAACTATTTCAGTACTCAGACTCTTGGATTTGCCTAGATGTACATGCTTAGGAATCAAAATTTAGCTGATTTTCTCTTTTGAGTCTTTTAACAAAAAAATGTGCAATGTAAACCATTTCCTTATACTTAAAAATTAACTGGGTTACAGGTTCCTTGTACCATAACTCAGGTTTTAAGTCAAAATGAATGGGGAAAGAGTTTTCATTAATTAGCAAGGGAAGTTTTAAAAAACACAGGTCCAAACATCAGCTGCCTTTTAACTGAAAGTTATTGGCTGAGGAAAAGACACACATGAATAACAGATTTCTTTTTTCTATAAGAAGAAATATTACATTAGACATTAGAAACAGAACATCTACCTTCAATGCTACAGTTGTTTAGCCTAAAACTTAAAAAATAATGTTAATTATTTTATTTGCATTACAGTCCTGCAAGGTAGTCCTAATCAAGGATCATTTTAAAAGCCTGCAAAATAAGAAGTCTCCTGTCATAATGGTCTAATGCATTTATCTCTAGGTCTCATAGGATTGACTCAACTGGATAAGCTATGCTAGCACACATTTACAGTCCAGCCACTTCCTTCAGAAAAACATCAAAAAGTGTCATGTGGGTAAAATCTGATCCCAATGGAGACTTTGGGAGCTTTATTACCCAATTCTTTGGTACTCAAATAATTGCCTGTCTCTAAAAGTAAAGGAAAACACATGTAATTTCATGGGTCTTCTTGACCAGAGACATCTGACCAATTATCCATCTACGAGGGTATCTACCCAGCACCTGAGAATGCCAGGCACACAAATGATGACCTGTTCATAATTTGGTATTGCTTAGAAAGGGTCAGGCTACAATGTTTAACTCTCTATAAAGCAGAGACAAAGCAAAGATGAAGTGCTACTGAAAAGTAGCAAAGTGTCAAAAAGGACTCTATCATACAATTTGACAAGACAAAAATTATATTTACCCATTATTTCACCCATTACTCTTTACAGAAAATATGCTGTTTCCATCAAAATATTATGCTAAAATATCAAACATAAAATACTGCTATCAACAAAGCCATCAAATAAAAAAACACTGACCATAATTACAAGCTATTATTTCCTTTTAGTAAGTGTGGGCAATAAATTATTCTGGGGAAGAAAACTTTTTGCTTAATAAAATGAGAGATTATTGTTGATGCTATGAAATGCACTCTGGAACAATTACAAACCTTACTCTGAATAGTCTTCTACCTCAGAGAGTGAATTAAAAGATGGATTGTACAAACATCCATTCAGCAGAGCTCTTACTATCCTAAATAATCCAGGGAGAGACTAAGCCAGATCCAGCTCTAATTAACACTCATTGCTAGTGGCAGGAGAACATTAATAAGATACATTTCCACTGCCACACGCTTAGAAGCCACAGCCACTGAAAAGGACACTTGGACAAACAAAATGGAGCTTATGAATTCTTTCAGATAGCAATTCAATTGGAAACTTAAAAATACAGCTTATTATTGTATTGTTTTCACTGATTTAACCTGGGACCAAAACACAGTGGTAAAAAGAAGCTGAAGCCATGGAAGATTATTTTCCTATTCTATCTTTGCCATTTATGTGAAGTTTGAGTTACCAGACACCTGATACAAGAGGACACAAGGTGATAGGAAATGCTCACATGGAATGTACCACAAAGAGCATGTGGCTCCTCATCCCAGTGTACTGGCAGCTCCTTGGACAGGATCATGAGCCTCCACACTGTGATGCATATTCATATCCAGACTACTGCTACATCTCAGGCAGTTCAGCCACATTCTTATTTCCAGTTGTGTGTCTGTGGCCAAAATATGTCTAAGTACACAGTCAAAATCAAAAGGCAGGACAGCTCCCTTACCCAGAGGCCATCCCAGCTGAATTTATTACAGATGTGAGCCACTCTCTTGTGTAGATTGTATAGAAGAAATACCTGAGATGTGTCTAAGGAGGATGTATTTTGCAGTTCTGGTTTACTTGGGAATTCAGTTTTATTCCAATCCTTTCAGTAAGACAGGGCTTGTCACTGAAAACAAACATAAATGAGTCGTAAAAATCTTCAAGAGAAAGAGGACCTATGAACTGTATTGGTGAATATCACAACAAAAACCAGGCACACTAAAAACACAATTTCTATTGAATGCAGTAAATGGGGTAAAATGTGTCCTGCTATAACTGTCAAAATGACAGTGCGTTTACTTTAATTAAAGATAAGAGAATCATATATTTACTATGGCTGGAAAAGACCTCTAAGATCTCTGAACCCAACCATTAAATCAACACTGCCAGGTCCACCACTAACCATGTCCCCAGGCACCTCATCTATACACTTTTTGAAAACTTCCAGGGGTAGTGATTCCACCATTTCCTTGGGCAGCCCATTCCAATGCTTGAGCACCCTTTCAGTGAAGAAATTTTTGCTGATATCCAGTCCAAGCCTTCACTGGCACATCCTTCCTCTTGTCCTATTGCTCATTACCTAAGGGAAGACCAATCCTCCCCTGACTACAGGCACTTGTAGAGAGTTTTAAGGTCCCCACAAGCCTCCTTTCCTCCAGTCTAAATAACCCCAGTTAACTCAGTTGCTTCTCAGTTCCCTCAGCCTCTATTTCCTCCGATTTAAAGAGGAATCAATACCACGTACTTAATATTGGTGAATGAAAACGGAGATTGTTGCAATCACTAATGTTTCAGATAAAAATTTAATTTGCACTTTCCTCTACACATTACAAGTGATTGAGTTTTAGAATCATCTTTTCCTTAGCCAGAAGTGTCCACACTTTCCTATCTTATATTGTTGGCACTTAAAATTAACGGGTTTTATCTAAAAGATACAGCAATCATAATAAATGTTTAAGGTAACTATTTAAATTTTGGCTGTATTAACATTACAATGTAAAGAATCCTAATTTTGCCTCAATAAATCAAAGATTAAACTCACTCAGACATTTTATCTTGCTTGCCCTTAGAATAGTTAAAGAATTTCACTTTAAATATGAGTAATATGTCTTCATTTTATGAGCTTTGTTCATTTCCATAGATTTAGTTTCAAAATAAAATTATTTCTAGTACTTACTGGAATGCTGCTAATGAAACTATTGAATTAAAATTTTTTGTCTATATCTAAAAATCACTTGAACTCATTTGGAGGGGTTGGATTCTTAAATGAGGACCTGCCTCAATTTATGCTCCTTGCTATGGCACTCAGAGCCATATGAACCATCATGGACATTCGATTAAAAAATAAGGTTCAGAAAGTTACAATTTGTCAAAAATTCTCAGTACTATCCCTTGAAATACCATGCATAATATTGACTGAAGTATATTTTAAGACTCAACTTCACAATGAAATTTTGTAAGATTTCTTTCCGATTCCTGCAAGAGTTTTTAGTTCAATGAGAATTAATTGTTTTGCTTACACAGATACTGCTTCCAAAATAAACCCTCTAAACAGGATCACAATGATCTCTGTAGAGCCTTTGGAAGTGCTTCAAACCAGAAGATTCCAGTGGATAACTCTGCTGGTAGTACAAAATGGTTTGATTTGGTGGCATTGCAGGCAGACACCCCCACCAATTTGACCAAGAACACAGTGTCCAGGACAGCACATCCATATCCTGGGATATCATTGCATTTTCCCTACACAGGCTGTATGTTTAATTTGCTGGTTGTGTGACGTGTGCTGTCCCCCTCCCTGCCCTAACAACCAGTGGGGCTCTGGCGCCTGCATCCTGGGGACTCTGGGGACAGATGGCTTCAGGGCAGCCAAGGGCTGTCTGGAACTGTGACCCAGACGTCTTGCCACTATGCAAATATCACCATCAGTCAATCATTTTATTATAAATAGTGGACAGCCCAGGGCCCACTGAGCACTCCCGCATGGCAGTGGCTGCACTCCAGGAGCTCCCCTTGAGTAGGAACACCTCTCAAGGTTACCCCTCAAGGCTGAAAAATTCCTTGCCACAACAGATCCTCAGTAAGTGATCAATAGCTTAGTAATGTTTGAAATCTTAGCTAAGTGATACAAAGGATTGACTGTGCACATAAACTCCTTTGAACAGAAACCATTGATCAAGTCTGAGCCTAGGACTGGATCCAGCTGCAGTCTGAGAAGGAGTTTAGAAAGCAAGGTGGTCCTTCCTGAACCTCATGACTCAATGGGAGGCTCTTCCCGACAGCTTCTTCTGACCTTGTCCTTTAGGCAGCAAATAGTCAAGTGTACCTTGTTAAAGCACTCTCACATTTACCATCTAATTTTGTTACCTCGCTGTTTTACATCCAGGTTTACTGCTGCTTCTGTCTCAAGTGGAGTGCTTCACTCCATTCATGACAATATGCAGTGGATAGCGGGAACAGGTGAAAGGGGTTAACAGAGCAGCACTGGGGGGGAGCAAACATTGGAGGGAATAAACATTTGCTGATTCTCCTAACACAGGAAGGGTAATAGCAAGTTATCTGTTGTACCACTTGACAGCTTGTAAATGGATGAATGACTGCCTTTAATAGTGGTGATATTTACTGCCTCAGAAACCTAATTCTTTTGACCTGAACAGAAATGGTCACGGTCATTAGAGCTATATAAATATAAAACTCAAATCTTCCCAGGCACATAACAGTCCTACCAAAAAAACCCAAGATTATTCATAACACAAGACACAACCAGAACAAAAATTAATTTTTCAGAACCCGAGTGTTGAAAATTGCTCATGACAAATTTTAATGGACCTGAATCAAAGTTCATTCAAGTCATTTGGAGTCCATGGTATTGTTATTTGTATCAGCACCTAAACCTTCATCTTATTTACAAAGGTAATTCATATCATGCTAAGTTTTACCCAAGCAATTTCTGCAAGATGAGAACATCTAGACATATTAGGTACTTAGTTTACTAGACTGTATTAGACACCTAAGATTAGCATTAGTCCCAAGCACATTGCAGCATTTAATGCATTTATCTCCCAGTATCCTTGTAAAGAAGAGGAATAACATTATCTCAGCTTTACAAAGTGAAACTGAAACACAGAGTGAATGTGGTACTTTTAAAACATATTAAGTACTCAGATCCTATAAGCACTGAGTGCCTGATTACTGTTAAAAATCTGAACATATTGTTATATAGACTAAGCCACTGAAAAACACAATCTGTGACAAAAGTGATCTCAGTCAGGAGCATTAAAATCATGAAATAAAGTGAACTACAGCGAACTACTACTGCTGCCTGTCTGTTTTTTCTGTCTCTGATGAGGTCTAAGTAAAAAAAAAGAAAAGAAAACAAAAGACCACAAAAAAAAAACCCAAAACAAAGAAACCTCACCAATTTTAAACCTCCCATTCCATGTCTAGTTGAAATATGACTACAGTATCTCTGTTACACACATCAAGCTATTCAAAGTTTGCCAAAGCTATGCTTCAAGTCACTTCTGCCTAGCATTACATAAAATTCTAAATATTCCAACATACACAAACTTAAAAAAATGAGCTGAATTTTCTTCATGCTTTAATCATTAACTTTCACTGTACAATCTCATCATGTAAAAGTAAATAAAATGGAACAGGTTTGCTTTCTCTGAAGCATCAACTTGTTCTAACAGTTTATCCCTACCAGTCCTGCTCAACATCAGCAATCAGCTGTGAGATGTCTCTTCCTTTAAAATACAGTTTAACACAGAATCACCCATCCAGCAAAGTATCTTTCAGGGTATATTCACCTGCAGTTTAAGAAAATTGTGTGGGTTAATCAGAGAGAAATCTCTGCTTTTCTGATGCAAAGCTGTGAGCTTTAGATTATCTTAAGGCACGGACAATCCACCAAGGAACTACATATTCAGAGAGTTTTTAATTAATATGTATACATTAGGCTTTTTATGATTTTCCTTAAAGGAAAATATTACATCAAAGCAAAGCTAGTTTGGCCTATTACAGAAATTATTACTTCTGTATGCTTCAATGCACTTCAGAAACAGGTTTTCTTAGTAAAAAATATTTCCTACACGGAGGAAGAAATGTTTTGTTCATTATTTTCCAAATAAGTTAAAGAAAAAAAGGCCATAATCTTATCTTGAGTTTGTTAGACTACTGCATTTTTAAGCCGTGATATTTAAAAAATAAATAAAACCACTTAAACAGAGCAAAATAATGCTTTCTAGGATTAGTTTCTTTCATATCTAGCCAAAGGACCATGGGTACAAAAGAATTAGGAGTGTCTGAATCTTGTGCTAACTTCACATTACTGCTGGTTCTGACATAGTCCACAGCTCCAAGACTGTCCACTCTAATTAGGCTGCCTTCTGTAAGACCACTGTTTTATCTCCCTACGTGCTGTAAACTTCACATCCTGTCATTACTGTCAGTAATTTCTGTAGAAACCACCACTAATGAATGTGAAAACCAGAGCAATGTAATCCGGAAAACTGAAGTAGGAATCAGGAGGAATATAGTAGAAAAATTCTGGGTAGTCCTGTAGAAATTCAAAACTACTTTTTCCCCATTCATTTGTTTCTACAGTTCTTAGGGTTTTGGTTTATTTTCCAGTCAAGACATAAATCTCCCATAAGAAAAGAAAGCAAAAAACGACAGAACAAAACCACACTGAGGTTTCTAATGCAACAGTTAATTTGGCTCGTTAATTTGGATTTATTCTAATTTCATAAGTAACAGCTGTCTGCTTTTCTTCTGCCTTATTTCAGCTAAAGGATAGCAAAGCACATTGTCTACATAAGCAACAGCAGTTTTGGCCTCTGATTAGGCATTCTGTTGAAGCAGTAGCCCCAAAAGGGCATTGTATATACTGCTGATCATCTCATAATTCAAAATACTGAAAAGTGAGAATTTCAACTAACTTTAAGTAAGGCAAAGCAACTTTTTGTTTGCCAAAAATTAGCGCCTTGCATAGCCACACTTTTCAGGTTAGCTTTTGAAAGGCAAACAGACACACAAAGAGAGCCTAATCTCAGTCTTTGCTAAAATCACCACAGTCAAGGCTAGTGAACCTCTGACCACAGAGACTTCCTCAGAAATTATAGCCAATTATACTCTTTCTAGAAGTTCATGAAGTATGAGGGTATAGAATTTCATTAAGTGGGTCTAGACTGGCCACACCTACTCTAAAATAAACCCTTCCTCTCCTGCCAATCCCAGTTGAAACAGATGGGGAGAAAGTGCCTTGGAACTAACATTTCCCTTGAGTATGTTTCAGTGATGCAATAGCAAGTTGGAGCCACATTCTCCTGCTGGACTACCAGCTCTGGTATTCCACAGGCTACTGCTCTGGATGCACCTCCCTCTCCTTCTAGCCCACACCACATCCACATCTGAGGCACAGCTAGGATCTGGATACATGAAGGTGCACAGCCTTATGTTGTGCTCAACTACAAACACATTCTGATCTTCTTTAGAATCTCTCAACATTTATTTGCAACGTAAAAAATTGAATTGTTCTGCCTTTTAACCTGGGGGCTTTGCTCAAAATTGATGCTAAGCTTGAGAGTAATTAAATATGACACAAGGTGGTGTCAGGTTGGATTAGCTTTAACAAACTACTGTATCAACAAAGAGGAAAGTAAGGAAAAGATTGGATTTTCTAGCCACAAATATTCCTTCTCCTCTTTAGTGAAATTTCTAGAGACAAGGAATTGTGTCACAGCAACTGCAAATGCCAAAATACACTTTCAGATAATCCTGCAAAATCTGCTCATTAAGCTGTCCCTCAGTGTTTGGGAACACTATGAACCCCATGTTCTCTCAGGTAAATAGTCCAAGTGAAGTCACCTGTATTTTCAGACCAAGGGCTGGATGTTCGTGTAACTTTTTCTGTTTTGCTTTGAATGCAGAAATTGGCACTTTAGATGAAGTCATGAAAGCACAAATTAAAGTTTACACTACAACAGCCAGCAACTGGCATTTACATTGAACTCCAAGAGTGCAACATTTTGCTTGCAGCACTGGGCAGAATTTCCAATAATTTTAGTAAAATCATACATGCATTAATTAAACAGAAGCAATCCATGTAACATTACCACTTGCAGGTGAACTTGTATTTGGGGTTCACATAAAAAAAAAAAAAATTATAGAATCAGCTCAGCTTCATGGATTAAAAAAAAAAGAATAAGCATATTATGGATTTTTACACCACAAATCTGTCTGGCCTGGAAGCCAAAACAATTGCTGGATGTATAAAAGCTATGTAAGAAATATAAGGCTTTTCATATAAAATCATATCACTAAGACAATAAATACTAAGTAGTGAGAGTTTCAACAGTAAGAAACTATATGGCTCATCACAGTTACCTCTGGTTTGCTATCCTCTAGTTATGTTCTACATTTGAGAGGAATCACAAAATACCTTGGAAAGAGTAGAGCTCCACACACTGACCCAAGCTCCAACCCAGTTTTCATGAGGCCACCTTCTTCTAGTCTAATGCGTGCAACAAGAAAAATACAAGAAAAAAGGAAGACCAAACCCATAATAAAGTGCAACATGCATAAACATTCTGAAGTAAACTAGCATATTGCAAAACAATCACTAATAAAATTACATTTAAGTTTTATTTACAAAGTGATTGCTTTAGAAACGGAGGGCCTGAGCAATGCTGGAGTGCTGTACTGCAGCAAGAATTGGTACAGCAGGAGTTATATCCCAAAGGCGATGGATGTTTTTGTTCCTCCTGTTTAAGTCCTTATCTTTGGTCTGTTCTGCCAAGTTTCACTAGATGGATGGTGTCACTGTTTACCTTCCCACACTTCAGAAAAGGTACTCACTGTCTGAAAGGAAAGCTCTTCCTCAAACCCGAAATAAACTCATGGAATAAAACACTATCATGAAAGCTTTAACCTATCATAAATACGTATGCAGTACACAAATAATGTTTTAAATACAATGGTAAGAAAATCTCCTTTAATAAGCCGAAGACTTCCAAACTCACAAAAAAAATTATTCCTAAATATTAAAGGCTGCCAAACGGTACCTGTTGAACATTTTCCAGTGTGGGAGTGTGTCTTGTCTGGTTCAGTCCGGGTCTCCCCTTTGGGTTTCGTGTTACTGTACCATCCCAGTTTATACCCTCCTAGTTTCGTGTTCATAACCCTGCTTTCTCTATTTGTCTCCTCCCAGACCCCTGCCAATCGCCCCGGCACCCCTCCCAAGCTTCTAGAAAGTTCTGGCAGGGGCGTCGAGTGATTGGTCTTGGGGGGAGGATCCCTCCCTTCCTTTCTCGAGATAGGTTCCCTTGTGTGTCCCTCATCCCGCAGACCCGTCCTTCTCCTTCCCTGATTCGATGCCGTTGTCATCCCTCCCCTGTCGCCACCCCCCCATAAAACCCCTGGCTGGCGGGTTCAGGGTTGCTCGTTGCTGGACACCCCCGGGGGGCGAGGTCCCCTGTTCGGAGACACAATAAACCTTCCGGATTTCATCCACAATTGAGCCTGCCTCCTTCTTCCACCACCTGCCTCTATTGCCGCGGTCCTGTGGAAGGAGCCACGAGCCAGACCTCTGGTCTCCCGGATTCCGGAGGCTGGTCCCTGCAGCCTGCTGCGTCCAGAGCTGACCGGGCAAAGTGGGAACTGCTCCAAAAAGGACGGAGAGGCATTCCAGGAAACAAAACTTCCCATTCAGTTATAAACAGCTACAGACCTAGAAATACTCAGAGGCATGTTCCTTGAAAGTAGGAATGCCCAGCAAGTCAGTGACAGGCAGTACTGAGTTTCCCATTATTTTCTCACGGAGGTACAATTTTTCTCAGTTAAGCCAATGTTCCAGTTCACAGCTAAGGCAAAAGAAAACTGCTGGTAAACATTCAATTCAAATATAGTGAAATACTGTTTCTACCAAGAACAAGTACTCCTCACAAAGCATATTAATATCCTTTTGTATGGTTTAAAATCCAGAGAGAATGTCGGTTATCTGAACAACTCACATGCTGTCTAGTGTAAAAGAAGGTATTTTCTTTTTCAGTCTTTAAACCATCATAGGTGTACACGAGGCATTAAAAATCCAAACAAGATCATTTGAAAAGTCCAAAAACAAAATACTGTTTTTCAGCAATGACTTTTGAGAGCTGAAGCAGGAAGAAGCACTTCTTCATCACTTTCACAGCTCTGAGTTTTCCTGGTGTCAGGAGGGGCAGAATCACCTCCTTGGACCAGCTGCAAATGTTGCTTTTATTGCAGGTCAGGGCACTTTTGGCTTTCTGGGCTGCAAGGGCACATTGCAAGGTCAAGACGAGCTTTTCGTCCCTCAACACCCCCCAAGTCCTTCTCCTCAGGGCTGCTCTCAATCCATTCTCTGCCCAGCCTGTGTTTGTGATTGGGCTTGCCCTGACCTGGGTGCAGGACCTTGCACTTGGCCTTGTTTAACTTTATGAGGCTCCCATGAGCCCACATCTCCAGCCCATCAAGGTCCCTCTGGAATGGAATCCAGAGGGGATACTGCAACATGCATATATCAAACCAGGAGTCCCGTGGAAAGGAAATATACATGGACAGACAGATTCTTGCTAGATGTTTCAGAGATGTTTATTTCTCCACCCGCATGGCCGGGGCTCTGCCCAGGAACTGTTCCAGTCACCGGGCCAAGGGTTCTTCTGCCCGCGCAGGGAACACAAACCAACCAATGGGAACGAGGCTGAGCAGGGGCAGGGAAACCCCGTGTCTGTGCCCTCAGGGCCCCTCTGCCAGGGCTACACGGCAGGGGAGGGACCCCGACACCTCACCCGTTTTATTTTAATAAAAGGAGAATGAAAACAACTGGATAAACATAACAAGAACAGTTTCAAGACAAAACAAGCCACCCTCCTGAGTCTTTAAATGTCCAATCAGATTCTGTGGAACATCTTAGGGCTGACAGAAGGGAGACAGAACTCTCTGAGCATGCTTTGTGGGGAAACTGAGGCAGGAGAGGGTTTAACTCCTTCCCTCCCCCTTTTCATCCCCCACTTGGCATTGGAAAGGGATTTTTGGGGAAACAATTCGCAAAAGCATGGTTTTGTGAGGGAAACCATGGATAAAAAAACGGATTAGGAATACACTGGGGGTAATAGGATATAGGGTAAAAGGGAAAGGTGGGATTAGGAAAGGGAGACTGTAGGGGGGGCTTACAATGGACATATTGTCTAACATGACTACGATTTTTTGCATATATACTGCCTTTTACAGGAACACCATCAGGCCCAGTGACCTGCGATGCTTGTAACCCTTTTCTACCTCGTATAATTTTGAATTCCACGACTTCTCCATCTCCCAAGCTTGGGATGCATTTTTCAGGGTTATTCTTTTTAATAGCAGTTCTATGCACGAATTTGTCTTGCTGGTTGTCACACCTTGTTATAAAACCATAATTTTGCTTAACATTATACCATTTTACTATCCCTAAGATCTTAGTTACTATGATCTTTTCCTTTTTTCGAGTGGCTGCTGTTTTCTGTCTCGCTGCGTCTTTGCTCTCTCTTTCGGTCGCTCCCGTGTTGGAATTGTCGGAGCTGCTGGTGCCTGCGCGCTCTTCCCGGGGTCGCGTTCGGGGCTGCGCGGGCCGGGCCGGGCCGCGCCGCTCAGTTCTCCGTGCGTCGCCTCCTCTGGTCGCAGCTTCGCTGCCACTTCCAGGCGCTGCACCCACGTCTCGGCTGTGCCTCCGAGCGACGACTCCCCCGTGCCCTGCTCCAGCGCGCGTCTCGGCCGGGCACGGCTCCGTTCTACCGCCATCGCCGCCCGCCGCCGCCCGTGCGCCGCCCCTCTCGGCCGGGCGTTCCCGGGGCTCGCTCCACCACGCGCTGTGCTGGGCCGTGCGGGCACCGCCGGGTCCCGCCGCTCCCGCCGCGCCTCGCTCCGCCACCGACACTGCAGCTCGCTTGGCTCCGCCCGCACGCGGGAACTGCCTCGCTGCTGCTCGCAGAGCGCTCGGTGCACGTGGCCTGGGCCGCACGGTCCCTGCGCCAGGCTTCCCTTCGCCAGGACACAGCTGACATTGCTCAACAGTCTCGGTAATTAAATAATATTCACGAAAATATTCTTCCATCGGCATATATTTTGACTCCAATATTAACTGTGTCCAAATGGTTTTCCAAAAGCCCTTGGTAAGAATTAAATCCCAAGAAACATAGAAAAAGTTCTTAAACAACCATGCCAGGAAGTGTTTCAGTTCTTTTTGAGCTTGAATTAAGCTAAAATTTACAAATCGTTGTTCAAGAATCATTTTAAGTTTAAGATAAATGTCCATATGCGGCTCTGAGAGCCAAGAGTCTTCCCACGGTTCCTCCATAGTTTAGATATGGAATAGCAAAGCAAAAACAAGAAGAGGAATCCAAAGTTTCCAGGGTTTACTCACACAAATCAGTTGCTTAGGGATCGGGGATCGTTCTGCCCGCATTCACCACCATTATGTTGCAGTGGGGATACTGCAACATGCATATATCAAACCAGGAGTCCCGTGGAAAGGAAATATACATGGACAGACAGATTCTTGCTAGATGTTTCAGAGATGTTTATTTCCCCAGCCGCATGGCCGGAGCTCTGCCCAGGAACTGTTCCAGTCACCGGGCCAAGGGTCCTTCTGCCCGCGCAGGGAACACAAACCAACCCATGGGAACGAGGCTGAGCAGGGGCAGGGAAACCCCATGCCTGTGCCCTCAGGGCCCCTCTGCCAGGGCTCCATGGCAGGGGAGGGACCCCGACACCTCACCCGTTTTATTTTAATAAAAGGAGAATGAAAACAACTGGATAAACATAACAAGAACAGTTTCAAGACAAAACAAGCCACCCTCCTGAGTCTTTAAATGTCCAATCAGATTCTGTGGAACATCTTAGGGCTGACAGAAGGGAGACAGAACTCTCTGAGCATGCTTTGTGGGGAAACTGAGGCAGGAGAGGGTTTAACTCCTTCCCTCCCCCTTTTCATCCCCCACTCGGCATTGGAAAGGGATTTTTGGGGAAACAATTCGCAAAAGCATGGTTTTGTGAGGGAAACCATAGATAAAAAAACGGATTAGGAATACACTGGGGGTAACAGGATATAGGGTAAAAGGGAAAGGTGGGATTAGGAAAGGGAGACTGTAGGGGGGGCTTACAATGGACATATTGTCTAACATGACTACGATTTTTTGCATATATACTGCCTTTTACAGGAACCCCATCAGGCCCAGTGACCTGCGATGCTTGTAACCCTTTTCTACCTCGTATAATTTTGAATTCCACGACTTCTCCATCTCCCAAGCTTGGGATGCATTTTTCAGGCTTATTCTTTTTAATAGCAGTTCTATGCACGAATATGTCTTGCTGGTTGTCACACCTTGTTATAAAACCATAATTTTGCTTAACATTATACCATTTTACTATCCCTAAGATCTTAGTTACTATGATCTTTTCCTTTTTTCGAGTGGCTGCTGTTTTCTGTCTCGCTGCATCTTTGCTCTCTCTTTCGGTCGCTCCCGTGTTGGAATTGTCGGGGCTGCTGGTGCCTGCGCGCTCTTCCCGGGGTCGCGCTCGAGGCTGCTTGGGCCGGGCTGGGCCGCGCCGCTCAGTTCTCCGTGCGTCGCCTCCTCTGGTCGCAGCTTCGCTGCCGCTGCCAGGCGCTGCAGCCACGTCTCGGCCGGGCCCCCGAGCGACGACTCCCCCATGCCCTGCTCCAGCGCGCGTCTCGGCTGGGCACGGCTCCGTTCTACCGCCACCACCGCCCGCTGCTGCCCGCACGCCGCCCCTCTCGGTCGGGCGTTCCCGGGGCTCGCTCCACCACGCGCTGTGCTGGGCCGTGTGGGCACCGCCGGGTCCCGCCGCTCCCACCGCGCCTCGCTCCGCCACTGACACTGCGGCTCGCGTGGCTCCGCCCGCACGCGGGAACTGCCTCGCTGCTGCTCGCAGAGCGCTCGGTGCACGTGGCCTGGGCCGCACGGTCCCTGCGCCAGGCTTCCCTTCGCCAGGACACAGCTGACATTGCTCAACAGTCTCGGTAATTAAATAATATTCACGAAAATATTCTTCCATCGGCATATATTTTGACTCCAATATTAACTGTGTCCAAATGGTTTTCCAAAAGCCCTTGGTAAGAATTAAATCCCAAGAAACATAGAAAAAGTTCTTAAACAACCATGCCAGGAAGTGTTTCAGTTCTTTTTGAGCTTGAATTAAGCTAAAATTTACAAATCGTTGTTCAAGAATCATTTTAAGTTTAAGATAAATGTCCATATGCGGCTCTGAGAGCCAAGAGTCTTCCCACGGTTCTTCCATAGTTTAGATATGGAATAGCAAAGCAAAACCAAGAAGAGGAATCCAAAGTTTCCAGGGTTTACTCACACAAATCATTTGCTTAGGGATCGGGGATCGTTCTGCCCGCATTCACCACCATTATGTTACAGTGGGGATACTGCAACATGCATATATCAAACCAGGAGTCCCGTGGAAAGGAAATATACATGGACAGACAGATTCTTGCTAGATGTTTCAGAGATGTTTATTTCCCCAGCCGCATGGCCGGGGCTCTGCCCAGGAACTGTTCCAGTCACGGGACCAAGGGTCCTTCTGCCCGCGCAGGGAACACAAACCAACCCATGGGAACGAGGCTGAGCAGGGACAGGGAAACCCCGTGTCTGTGCCCTCAGGGCCCCTCTGCCAGGGCTCCATGGCAGGGGAGGAGACCCCAACAGTCCCTCTGGAATGGAATCCCTTCCCTCCAGCGTGTCAGTCACCCCACACACCTCAGTGTTGTCAGACTTGCTGGGGGTGCCCTCAATCCCACTGTCCACATCACTGTTAAACAGGGTCACTCCCAAAACTGACTGCTGAGGACACCTCCCATCACTGCTCCCCACTTAGACATCGAGCCACTGACTGCAACACTGAGTGGAACCAGCCAGCAAGACAAGTTTAATTTTAAAGATCTATTACACTTACAAAATTGGGACTTACCAATGCAGAGTAAACCCAAAGCAATTTGGCAACATTGCAGTTTGCTATAAAGAGGCCGTTCAGTGAATAAGCAACTATTTCAAGGGTAACACTGGAAAATGTGCCAGAGCAACAGATTTATTGATTTAGAACGATAAAAAGGCCATATTTAGCTAAAGGATAGATCCAAAGCACTCTAAAGTCATAAAAAGTGTTCTGCTTGGCTTCAGTAGGCTCTGCTTAAGGACATAGTTAAAAATAATACAAGGTTATTCATTGCAGGACCACGTAAGACCAAGTAGTTAAACACCACCACTGCCTTTCAAAAGGACAGATGTGGTATGACTAATATTGACTTTTCTAGTCTGCATGTTTAGTGAAAGATTAGTATAATCTGCCATTTATTTTGATAAGGAAATTAGAAAGATCATATGAGATCATTTTGTCCTGAAGTCACATAAGGTAGATATGGGAGAGAAATCTCTTCAAAGATGCCCTGGCTTTTCACCCATTCTTAACCTCTAAAAAGAGGCACCTTTTCTATGGAGTGAGAAAGGAAGTAGATTCTACTTGACCTGAAAATAACAAGGATTCTTGAAGAACTTGTGTTTTTCTTGTCTTTCTCAGGATTTTTATCAGAAGATATTACTAATATTGATTTTCTAGAGCCCCAACACCTGAAGACTTGCAATCACACAAAAATCTGATTCACAGAAAATGGTGCCACTCACAGTCTGCATGCACGCTGCCTTGGGGTGACTTTATGGTGTGTATCCCCTATCACTGCTCTATGCCCAGAAATTAATTTTGTGCCTTTAAACTGAGCCTGAGAGGAGGGAGAGGAAAAAACCGAGCAAACGTTTCAAAGCAGTTGTTCAAGGACACAGATGCACGCTCCTCTGTGCTCTGCTGCTGCGGTAGAGAGCAGAGGGAGCGCCCTCCTTGCTTTCCAGCCAGCTTTTGGCTCCTTTTCTCTGGAGGGAGACAGAGAGTTGAGCTTTGGTTTCCTGGGACTTCGGGGCTTTTTTCCCTTCTTCTCTTCTGGACTGTTTCAACATCAGAACACATTGGGAGAATTTTCCACCAGGGCCCTGGAGGTGGGCCCACACTGACCCAGCTCTGAGGAGGAGGAGAGAGACCACACCTACGGAAGGACTCTGAAATTTTCCCAGGTTTCTCTCCACAGCGAGAGGTTTTATTATTCAGCATTATTATCCTTTCCCTGTGTGTTTGTAAAATAAATAGTTTTTATCTCTTTCACTTTCCTCTGAGGAAAATTTCGCTTTTTTTCCCGAACCTGGTGGGGGAGGGCTGGTTGCAACCTGCCTTCTATCAGAGGTTATTTTTCCTCCAAATTTGTCCAACCAGCACACACATACACAAGAGTATGTAACATTAAATTCTTTACAAGACAAAAAAAAATCTTAAGTTTCAGTTTTCTTAAGTTTATTATCCAAGTACTAATTGTACTTTTTCTGAAATAAAACTGAGTCAGTGGGGATCATTAGCTTTGTTATCCCTTTAATGAAGGGCTTCATAATATAATTTGACATTCTAGTTCAGACCAATAAAAATTTTTGTGCGGTGACAACTACTGAAGACATTTAATAATAGTCACAATAGCCAGATTTACTGACAGCACCTTAAGGAAAAGTCACACAAATTAGATCTGTTTTCATTTATGCCTTGCAGTCAAAAAAGCCTGAGCATCAAAATGAAAGAAACTAAAATTAAATATTACTCATTTTGAGTAAAATCATTTCAAAGATTAAAAATTAGACGTCACCTTGGACTTTTACAGTAATTCATATTTTTCTCCATTTTCTCTTTAAAAGCTACATGTTATTCTATTAGATTTTTATTGATATTCAATCAATCTTGAAATAATTTGAGTGCATCTGGGTTTACTGTTTTGCTTCTACCCTAGAGCTTGAGTCATAGAGAATTTCTCAGAAATCATAAATATGCATTTTCAAGTTAGTACAGGACTCAGATCTCAAGGACATAAAAAAGATGGTTTGTTTTGCAAGTTTCTTTCCACTCTGTCACTTGAAGTAAAAGCAGTATTACTTCGCTTTTTGAGGTAAATAAGGTCTTTCTGCTGACACAAAACCTTGAGAGAATGGAGCCAGGATAGAAATGTAGATCTGCAGGGAGAGAAACCAAGTACAGCAGTATGAAAGGACGCTTGAGTTATCTGTCAGATGGGGTTCTAAAAATCTTCTGTAGTACAGTTTACTTTCTTAGGTGTCTCTAAGTGGCATCCATTACTTAGCCAGATTATCCCAGTGTTCATTGTCAGACAAGAACAGAACCAAGCTGCATAACAGATGTGAGAAAAAGGGTTTACAGATAATTGTTCCATAATTAAAACTATGTTAATAAGAGGGATTATGGTTGCATTTTCCTGCTGTGGTTACTTTTTCTCTTATTACCTAGAAAATTGTGATCACAAGGCCAAAGCAGGAAGGTTATTAATTACTTTTACCTTCCCATCTGTGTTCTTTGAAAATTACACCAATTTGGTAGAGTTTCAACATTCTAATACTCAATCCAGGATCTGGAGACTGACAAAACTGCTGGCCAAAGTGGGAAAGATAATCATTACTGTTATCAGCGAGTTCTTTAGATTTCAAAGCAAAGCCTAAAGCACAGAATATGCTGCCTTAATGACAAACACAGTGGTCCTAACACACTCAGTGTGTGACTGCAGTGTCACTTTTGTAGCAGTCTAACCCCCTGAATGCTGAATTCTTTCCTTTTTCAGGGGAACAGAGCTGTTTTCTGTATGCTTTTGGCTGATCTCAACTATTTTCACTACTGAAATACTCATATTTCCTAATCAATAAAACTCAGAGCAAGATCTCAGGGCTAATTCTATTGTCACATGGTGTTACAAAAGACTTTAATCAGAGATGCTTTGCCCACGGATGATAAGACTCAGAATTACATAAAGATAAAGCAGCTAAATCACTCTGCTTTGTAAATTACAGCTGATGGTTTATTACTCTCAATGAAGCAGGAATCCTTATAAGTGAAATAGCCCAAATTAATGTATTGCTACTCTTCATAGATGATTGCAAGCCCTGTATCCTCTATCCTGAAGAATAGCTAATTTAAATATGTTAGAATCTCAAACTCTGAGCCTCCTCCCACTCTCAGTAATTTTGCTGTGGTGTAGCCAATGGATTTCCAAGAGGTCACCGCCAATTTACAGCAGCATCAGGATTTTCTGATCACTTTAGAGTGAATTGATAGTGTGGGGAAAGAAAGCCAACAAGTCAGACAGTCAGTGAATGGGTATTTAAAAACAGGATACTGTAAAATGAAAAAGTATGTGCTAAAGAATGGGATTCTAAAGTGCATCTATGAAAACAAAAGCAACATGAAATTGGAAATATATATCAAAGCATGGTGGGCAATTCAAAACAGTCATAATGAAGGTAGCATAGCTGTGATGGGTAAATAATTTATCCAAACCTAGGAAACCTTTAACATGCCTTTGCAGGGTCAGTACTTTGCACAGAGTTACCTGAATCCATTCAGAACTGACAAAGGATGTCAAAGCAATGCACTTTCACATTGCTGGTAATAAAAAGTCTGAATGAAAAGACTCTTAAAAACCCATTTTTCATTAAGCTATAACTAAAAAAAAAAACCCCAATATTAAAAGGTTATGTGATCCTTTAAGAGGTTTAGAAATTACCTTGCTCTCCAAAAGTACAAATAGAGTTTTGAGGCCAGCTATCATGTGTTTCCATGAAAGGTTCTACATTAACCTTCTACTCATAGATAAAAATTGATTAACAAATCAGAAAGCTAAACCACCTGAACAATAAATAAAATGTCAAACACTTGCTTTTGACTTTATTTTATAATTACTTTTGCACATTAGGAACATTGCCTGTGACATGGGATGCAAGCCAGATGAGGCAGACAGAAAAATAGCAGAGCAAGAACAAGGCTTAAATACACAACATGCCCTTCTTCAGTGTCTTACCAACAGAAGTGTTCTGCACTGAGGAACCTCTCTCATACTGGAACCTCTGGTGTTATGTTCCTGCATTCAGCTTTTTTCTCTGAAGTTCAGAATAAATCACTTTGTTAAAATGATACTTAGGCACAGTTGAGCAGTTCAAGGTACATTTCCCAGGTCAGATTCTTCATTATTTTTTCTTTCTTAATTCCTTTCATAATCTGCCATTCTCACTGGTTCCTAAAGAATTAGTAATGCAGCATTTAAGGATTCAAATGAAATTAACTTTTCTCCCCAATCTCTGTCTCACTGCCTCATTATTATTCTGCAATCAAGAACCTCATGTTCTTTGTCCATTTCAGAGACAACCATTCATCTCTCCCATTTCCTATCACTGTCAGAGGCTATTCCAACTCTATTTCTGTCTTTGATTATATTTCTGACATTCAGCTCTTAGTACATAAGGTGTGACATGAATTTTTATATTTTTACTACTTACACTGCATTGAGTACAACACAATTTTGCTTTTAAAATTTGTAAACTGCTTTTGAACCACTGAGTAATAAAGTGTGCTCAGTTACCTAGAGGTTATTAATTTCACTTCTGCATAAGTCTTCTCAGCTTTTGCTCATACAGTATTCAACTACTCCAACCCAAGAGTATGTGAATATATACAAAGAAAAGTTTTTAACTGGTATTGAAAAAGGATGCCAATTTTGTAGGACTGTACAAAAGGCTGCATAGACACTTCAACATATTCACTGCACAACAGAAACAACTTCCAAGTGATTTAATTCCCCTACGTAAAATGTACTGAAATTTATTTCTTGATAAATATGTTACTTTAGAATAATAATGTTGGGGATAAAACTTGACAACTGTTATAAATCAGAGGTTGCATGTTATAGCAATTATTTTTCAGATTAAAGATTCTCCATTTTATGTTCAGTGTTACGAAAGTCATTATTAGAAATGCACATACACTCAAATACCTCTGAAAAAGGCCTCCAGTTTCCCATGGCTGCTTTACTTTTTCAGGTTTAAAAGTGTTAAAGACTGTATCAAGTATTATGGCAATCCAGTGTTGCAGAGGCACCACTGTCCATTAAAAATTCAAAATTTCAAAATCAACCTAGTAAACAAAAATAAAAGAAGAAAATTTTCTAAAAGTGCATCTGACTCAGTCCTTCCTGTCTCCTCTCATTCAATACCAACACTGCTTCTGGACTAATGATCTTGTACTGCTGCAAGATGTGAGGAATGGAAAATTGGTTTAAATGTTCAATAGGGAGGCAGAGAAAAATTTGACATTTTTGGGTGTGAGGATAGCACTACATGTTTAAGAATATTGTATAAGATTACATGAAGTACTAGAAGATTAAGGATGCCACGTTTAAAATCCAGCATTATACTTTTAAATATTTACTGTCTTTTAATTACATATTTTAAAAACTGAAAAGTATGATCAAATATAATTCCATACAGAATTTTACACGTGTATAATTAACATCTATATTAAGAGTTTCTTTTTAGAATACAAAAATTGAAGGCGTAATCAGTAACCAGCAAGTGCTAATTACACACTGAATTTATGTTTGACAGATAACATTTTGAAAAGCACCTGATTTTCAAAGCACTATAAATTGAAAGCACAGACAAATTTTCAAGTAATACATCCAGTGTCAGTTGCATTTTAGTGAGTAGTAATTATTTTGAATACACTTCCTCATGGGTGTACTTGTGTGTGTGCATGTGATACTGAATGAACACAAGTGAAATTAAAATTTCTCTGGACTATACTTTTTTTGCCTTAGAAGAAGCAAATATTTTTTTGTAGGAGCTTGGGTGGGTCGGACGGTCGGGATGGACGGAGACGAGAGATCTCTGAAGTCAGATCTTGGAACATGCGGTTTATTGCAAAGGGCGTGGGTACAGGGGCACTGCTTAGAGCTGCAGCTGCAGCTCTGAGCAGGCCCAAGAGAGCAAGAGTGTAAAAGTAAGAGCAAGTAGGTAAGAGTGGAGTAAGAGTGAGTGAAGAGGAGGTAAGTAAGAGAGTAAGTAGAGTGGATCGTGAAGTTCTGGTTACACTACAATAAATCATCTTCTGTACTGAATATTCTAATTGTCACTAACCAATCTAATACAAGATACAAATCCTATAGCATTTACATACAGCCTATAAGAGTTCTTATATTACCATAGAGTGTTACATCTTAACTCCTAAAAACTACTCTTTGGACCCCTTCTGCTGAGCTAGTAGGGTCTGCTCTGACCCTTGGACCTGCCTGCAAGCAGAGGGTATTGTTCAATCAAGAGGGGATTACCTTCAGTCGGCCATACCATTGTTTTCCAGTTGTTCAGTAACTAAGACTTGGTATCTCAAAGGTGGCCTTCATTTCGATGTTGCTTATAGTTTTCATATTCCCAAAATCTTTTGTCAGGCAATCATATTTATAAGGCTTTCCTGTTTCATCTTCCCCAACATTTTTTAAGTTCAAAATTGTCACAGTAGGTCTGAACAAAAACGTGCAATCCTGGTAAAAGTTTAGACTGTGTTAGAATTCTCAGATTTGATACATACAGGGGACTGTGACATCATGATTTTGCCACATATGAAACAATTTCCACCACTGCAGAGCACCTCAATATTTCTGCCCATTTATAAGAGCAAACAGTTCCACTTCAGTAAAGACTCAATATGGACAAAAGACTCAAAGCTCTCTCTTTCTCACACTTTGCTCTGCTCTAGCTTGTGCTCCTCTCCCCCTGGGGTCACAGGTCCTGACAGAAGACCTGCATCAACACAGGTTTCCCATGGAGTCCCAGCCTCCTTCGGGCATCCCCCTGCTCTGGCCTGGGCTCCTCTCTGGGCTGCAGCTGCATCTCTGCTCCCCACGGAGCCCCTGGGCTGCAGGGGCACAGCTGCCTCTCCATGGGCAGCACCAGGGGCTGGCTCTCTGCTCGGGCACCTGGAGCACCTCCTGCCCCTCCTGCGCTGACCTGGGTGTCTGCAGGGCTGTTCCTCTCACGTATTCTCTTTCCTCTCTTCCAGCTGCTGTTGCACAGCAGTTTTTTTCCCTTTTTAAAATCTGTTATGCCAGAGGCACTGCCACTGTCACTGCTGGGCTCAGCCTTGGCCAGTGGCAGTCCATCCTGGAGCTGAATGGTGCTGGCTCTGCCAGACATGGGGGAAGCTTCTGGCAGCTTCTCACAGAAGCCAACCATGCAGCACCACTCACTGCCAAAAACTTCCCACACAAACTCAATACACCCTCCTTTTCCCACATGGATAATAAATTCCCTGCTTATACTGTGGTAGTACTGGAACATTTTAATACAGTCTCAGAGACTGATTATAGACATTGGAAATATCTTGATTTGTAAATCAGCACAATTGCAGTGCCGTCAACCCTTTCACTACCTGATGAACCCTATCAAAATTAGCCTGTAGTCCATCATAATACAATTTATTATCCAGGCTGGTAACACCTGCTGAGAAGAGAAGGACATGCCTCTACTACACTATTTTAGGTGACATTACTCCACTAGAGACAAATTGTTCTCCATTGTTCCTTAGTGAAAAATGCTGTAGTTCACTAAGCACCAGGGGTCTGTTTTACCCACCCCAAAACACAAGTTCTTGTTATTACCACAGATAACTCTTTCAGCAAGAAAACCTTCCTGGGAACTGAAGCTCTACAACAAGTGAGTACTGATAAATCTTATCTTATATATTAAATATGCAGAATGCAACTCATGCTTTCAATATAATCCTAGACGAAGTATTATCAGTAAAAATAATGTGCTTACTCTTTTGATCCACTTCAATGACTTTGTTACAGAGGTAAATGGCATCTCATAGGAAATTCTAAGGAGTGTTTTGTGAGATTTCTACATCCAGCCCTTTTAATATTCCTTTCCCAGTTTTTCCAGCAGGTAGGCAGTCTCCTGCCTTTTGTACAATTTAAAGTAGGCCAGAAAAACGAGTCACTTTCAACTAGCCAATACTCATACAGGCCTGTGCACAACATTTTGTGTAGCCTGGAACCAGTACAAATGGCATGAGAAAAATGAGAATAAGGAAGGTATAAAATGCAGCCATTTGTGTCTCACTGCACAAGTTACAGATATTTTGTACTCCAGCCTCTTTGGAATAAATTCAGTTTGAGCATATTGAAAGGACCCTGGGTATAATTGTCATGTATATGATGGCCTCTGCCTTACAAACATTGACTGGGGACTTAGCAGGACTAAGTATGCAAACTGAACCAATTCATATGTGTTTAATAGCACTGGGATATCCATGGCTGGGAGTAGAATCAAACAGAATAGCATCACAAAATAGGGAAACGTGGGTGGTGTGCTAAATTAACCTTTTTGTAAGTGTTGAACCGCCAGCATTTGCAAACAAGTGAAATGATGCACAAGTTTCCTAGACATTGTAGCCTTTTTGATATGACTCTAGTGAGAAAGCTACATAAGAAGTTTTGGTGGCTTTCTTAAAGCCTCTAAGTAACAACACAATTAATAGGAACATTCAGACTTTTCCCAAATAGTCTTCAGCCTTGCTTTTTCTGAATTTGCAACATATGAATCAGCTCTCACTAGCCAAAGCTTGAAACCAGTATTCATGTGCACCTACTTTGAGGTAGGTCACCTGTATCCAGCACTGCAATTAATAATTAGTAATTCATTACTGACTCTAGACATTATAATGGTACAAAAAGAAAAAAGTTTCACAGCACCCTTAATGTTCTACTCCTGATTAAGTGATTATTCTCTGGTAAGATATTGGCAAATTCAGTAACTGATTTGAAGTTCACATCATGCAGTTTTTCAATACTGTATTTTGCACCAACTTTGGTAACATTGCTGCAGGCTGACAAATTCTGCAATTCAAGTCCTAAACCTTTTGAAGTTTTACTCTTAAATTTTCTTGGTAACTTCTGATTTTGAGATGAAAGTGCCAACATTTAAAGTTGCAAGCTTTCCATTTTGTCACTGCCCATCTGGGGATAGACAAGAGCAGAGTAATGCCACACCAGGAGAAATTTCCAAATACTTCAAATCAGAAACCCTCCTGGAAGTGACATTGCCTGTATGTTTCCTTCTACAGCTATAAAACAACCACGCTGTCTATATCAAGCCTTTAGAAAAACTGCTCATCAGTGTGAGATTCCTCTCATCAGCTGATACAAGCACAGTTCTTTACTACAGGGTAGATTAAAAAAAGAAAAAATTGTGATTTACACCCATTAATCTGCAAGTGCAACAAAAATTGTTCACCTTTTCCAAGATTAAATTCAGTATCTTCTGTAGTTCCCTAGGTTTGTAAAAGTAGTCTGAAAGTATTGGCATGCTACTGCACTTGCACTGTATTAATTATAAATCAAAGCACTTCCACAGTATCTTCCACCTTAGAAGCTCATGTTCCACTAGCAGTGGTTTCCCTGTATGCAAGATATTCTGGGAATAAGAACTATCAAATTTCAGAAACCTCAGCTGCTGGTATAATGGTTATTTTTACCTACTTCTTTCACTGCTTTTCTGTAATCACTTTCTAATGATTTAAAAATCTTCTGGCTTTGTTTGACAGAAAGGTAAATCTGCTGCTGTATTTGATCACCAGCCTGCCTCTGGCAGGCAGCCAATAAAAGGTTTCTCTACCAGTACTGGTAAAATTTTGTTTCCTTTTATGACTAACAAAACTATGAAACAAGTTTCTTAACTAGGCCAACTTAGTGCTAATTTGTTTAAAGCTTTTTCTTTGATTCCTTGCAACCCTTAAACCAGTGATGCAGAATGATGAGCATTAACCTCACACTAGGCTCATTTCAGAGACTGAAATAGCCATAAATGCATTTTCAATTTGATTCATCACTGGCCTGCACATTACACACTCTGTTCCATGGAGGCACAATGGTCGTTGAACTCTACATTTATGTGTGTTTGGGGCAATGAAGATCCTTAATTTCATATTTGTGACAAACTAAGGTTGGGGCTCTTTAATATCCTCGGTGGTGTGTGGATCTTCAACACATTAAGAACTTTAATTGCAATTATCCCAATGCCTTCTCTGGTTAAAATTCTATCATTAACACAGAATTATACTGAATATTTCTAATATAATGAGGCTATAAAAATCACGAGGATTCTATAACATGGAAAAAATTTCTCTGGATCTCATCTGGCTTGTAGACTATAAAATGAAGCATAATACTCAATACTGCACTGAATTCTAGACACATGAGTATAAATGCCAACATTTTTTGTTATATATATAATATTAAAGACTTTTTCATGCTAACAGTACAGGGTGTCAATAAATTGCGAAACTTAGTTTTGTACTAAAATTTTGAATGCATGCTTCATTTAATTCTGGGTTTCTGGTGAAGTGGTCCAGGTGGTGGGTTTTAATGTCAGATGCTTTTCTCTGCATATTGAGCTCTGTCCATTCATCAGTTTATAACTCTTGGTCATAATAACTTTTTTTAAGGCAATGAATTCCCACTTCAAATTTAAATGCCAGATGTGGAGTCTCCTTCTTTAGAGATATTCAAAACCTGCCTGCATGTAGTCCTGTGCAACCTGCTCTGGGTGACCCTGCTTTAGCAGGAGGACTGAATCATATTATCCCCAGAGGCCCAAAGTAGATACATTTGAATAGCTATCCCTGGAAGCCAAATAGTCACAATCAGATTTTAGAACTCATATTCCACTGACAGACCAGAACAAATCCTAAACTTGCTTTCTGCCTGAATATTGAAAGTAAGAATACAATATAAAATATTTTTCAGATAATTTTGAGTGAAAATTTTTGAGAAAAAATTCTTTCCAAATGGATATTGGTCACACTGCATCATTTTTATGGTGTTTGTGTATGAGAATTAATGTACAGAAAATTATCGCATTTGGCCAAACAAAACCATTTTCAGAAAATGAAACCACATATTAATTTAAATGAAAGCAAATACAGCAAGTAGTTACAGTTACTATGGTAAAGTGTCAGTGTGTAGAATTTGCTGCAGCATCTGTTATTAACATTGCAAATACCTAAGTATTTAAAAGTAAAACTTCTAAATGTCTTACTAGCTAGACTGCATAATGAGATCCCAGAAAGGACATAAGGAATTTTCTGTTCTTTTAGCTTTCCTGGCATGTCAAAACCAAGTGTACCATGCCTTCCCTTGCTTTCAATAGAATACAATTATTTTAGATAAAGAGATACCATTTAGCCCAGAGCCCACAGTAAGGATAGCACAAGGGTGAGGTCCTCCTTCCACCTAAATAAACCAACATGCCCCATGTGTCTCTGAAAGCCCCTATGAGTTCATGTCTCAGATATCAGTTATTTTAGTTGTTAGAAGGATTCCCACTGTGGAGATTTAGACCAGAAATAGGAACCTCCTTAGAACAGAGAACAGAACACAACTCGTCTGTGGAAATAATATTTTAACATCATAACCGCTGTGTGTGAAGGGTGGAGTGACCCACCCAGGCAGCAGCTCTCCTGCTCTGAGGTTCTGGGCAGCCTTGCTCAGAGCCAGTCCCGTGTCTGCAACCTGCTAAACACACAAAACTACAAGTACTTTTAATCCTGCACCTCAAAGTGACAGTATCGTGGGTTCATCATCAAATCACTTTGATTTCCTTACACTACATCTGATTTAAGCCTTCATTAATTCTAAGAAAATCAGTAGGTGATTAAAGCAACTAGCACATTTTCATTTTTCACAACTCTGTAGCTACTGTTAAGCTGCACGTGATCTTTCTATCATTAACTTGGCATTTTGTTGCAACTAAAATATAACCTAAGACTCAATAATCACAGCCACATGATTGCAAGCAATCAGAAATCAGGTGAGTTACAACAAAAAATTATGATTCACAAAAGATTCACCCATTGTATTACCATGCTCTTTACTAGGAATGGGTATTGATATCCAAACAGTGGAATACAGGGGTTTACATTGTAAAGTTACTTATTCTTAAGGCACCTATCTAATCTGATTATTTATAACACTGCTGCTAGGTAAGTTCATTTTACTTGTGTAGTTAAGCCTTGTATTTTGGAGTAGAAGGTTACAAGCTAGAAAAACCTGGCTGAAGACAGTAAATTTTGCCCTAAAACAAAACTACCCTTCCTATTCTATCCATTAATTGTCATTAGATATGCTTCCCTAATGATTCACTAAAACAAATTCTATGGATTTTTTTCTCCTCACTGCAGATGGAGAGAGAAGATCTCTGCCACTACTCTCTGCAGCAATACATTTACATATGTAGCAACTCTCATTAATTTTCATTTTCATGATTCAAGACAATCTGACATTTTTCTCTTCACTAGTTAAGTAAATTCTTTTCACAGTATTTCAAAGGCTGTTTTTAGCCCAAGTTTTTGTCAGCACATTAACAGTTTTCTAGCGGTTGAGGCTGACAAGCATTAGTATCCAGACATTTACATTGCAATCAAGCTATTCATAATAAAAAGTTTCAAATTAAACCTCAGAAGCTGTGACAGTGTATTTTTTAATAGCTAAACCAGACTTACACAATCAGACCTAAAAAGATAGGGAGAAAAAAATCAGAGCAGTTATGATTTGAACTTAGACTGAAAAATAATGCAAATAGAGACCAGGCTTAGTACACCCAGCATCTGGCAGGAGACCCAAATTCATCTCCCAAAGTGGAGTCTTTTAATATATTAATTGCCTTGGGTAGAAGTCATACATCTGTTAAAAGAACTGAGAGAACCAATATGTCTTTTATTGTTCCAAGAGCTTCTCTGTACTCTCCTCGCTTCTGTGCTCAGGAATTTTTCAGAGACCTCAGCCTTCTCCAATAAATTTAGAAGTACTGCTGGTCACAATTTGACTGTGATAGTTTTCTAAACCAAAAGGCCATGCTTTGAGTGAAATATGAATACAGAATTCCTGCCACTCCTTCCCCAAATAAAAACTGAATCTCCAAGCTTTTCTCATCAACCAAAAGAGGTTTTAATTTAAAACCTTGGAGACAGTAAGGAATACTTAAATCCAGCCTCTTTTCCTGATTTCCTCTGGGATTTAAGGCAGGCTGTGTAATCCAGCAGCTCTAATTAGCACAGCAAACTGCAGTTTTGCTTATAAGAAGAAACAAATTAAAACTTTATTCTTCTGTTTCTCAGTAAACTGTATTCCCCAAATAAAATAAATTCTCAGAAGAGTTGTAAGAGTTATTTCACATAACTTTAGTTTGACAAAGACAGGAAAAATATTTCCATCTTTTCATAATTTATCAGCTCGATTTTTCATTGATATTAATTTTCTGTTAATTTCAATCAAACACTCATGCAAACACATGAAAAATTGTACTAGTAACGGAAAGATCTAAAAGAAATAGGTCACACCCATGAAAATATTTCCATTTAGAAAAATAAGGGTAACCATACAATATGTACTTCTCAAGCCCATTCAGCTCATAGCACACTGCTGGTGTTTTCTTTGAGATTCTTGACATACAGCAAAGCTTTTAATGAATCTAAATTTGGAAGTACACCTCACAACTCTAGAGGTTGGAATGGTTTTAAAAATTACATTATAACTTACTGTGTACATAATAGCTTCTATTCAACTAATTCAAAGTCTAACCATATTAATTCTGAAATGCAAAATAAATGTATTACTATTCATACAGCTTTTGACACTGTGGTGTGTTGACCCTGACTGGACAACATATGCCCACCCAAAGCTGCTCCATCATTCCCCCCCTCAGCTGCACAGGGAAGACAAATAAAGAAAGGCTTGTGGATCAAAAAATGGTCATGGAGATCATCACCAATTACCATCACAGGTAAAATGGACTCAGCTGGGGAAAATTAGTTTAATTTCTTAACAGTCAAATCTTAAAAAGACCTTCCCTCCCTTCTTGCTGGACTCAACTTCACTCCTGATTTCTCCACCTCCTCCCCTCCAGTGGCGGAGCAGGACAGGGAATGGGGGTTGTGGTCAGTTCCTCACACATTGTTCCTGACACTCCTTTCTCCAAAGGGAGAGGACTCCTCACACTCTTCCCCCTGCTCCAGTGTGGGTCCCTTCCACAGGAGACAGTCCTTCAGGAGCAGACTGCTCCAGTGTGGGCTTGCAGGTGGGTATCTGTTCCACTGTGGATACCCATGGGCTGCAGAGATGGTTCCCCCTCCAGGGGAATCTCTGCTCCAGCACGTGGAACACCTCCTTCCTCTTCTGCACAGGCCAGTGGTTGCACAGCTGCTCCTCTCACTTAGTCCTCTCTCTGGCTCCAGGTGTTTCTGCACAGTAAATTTGCCCCTTCCTAAACACAGTATCCCATTACCTGCTGAGCTCAGCCTTGGCCAGTGGCAGGTCTGTGGGAACAGGTGCCATTGGCTCTGTCACACATGGGGGAAGCTTCTGGAAGCCACCCCTGCATCCCCCCTGCTACCAAAATCTTGCTACACAAATTCAGTACAAACTCTTGCGATAGTCACATGCCCATGCACATTTCTGAAGATAAAAGAAAATGTTATCTTCAGAGGAGATGCAGAGACTTCAGCCTCAAAGATACATTCACCTGGTGGTGCTGGATAACAAACACCATGAAAAGAGTTTTAAAAGACACTTTTCTACAGTACAGAAGAGTAGGGGCTCACAATACCTCTCTCTCACATTCTTCGTGTGTGCACCCACACAAAAATACACACATTTACATCCACAATGCAGTAGGGTGGGAGAATCATTTCCCATTCTCTTCTGACCAAGGAGAATGAAAGTATTCTGACAATATAATTTGAAAATAAGTATCATCATTTTCAAATCAAATGCAAGTAAACGACTTTTTCATCAGTCATCTAGAAATAGCTGTTAAATAAACCCTACAAGTGAAAGACACATTAAACATTCAGCTGAATGGCAAGTTATGCCCTGACAAAACCAAGAGTCACAGTGAATTTATAGATACAGTTTTCCTCTACATTCTTTCTTCAAATAAAATGTCAAGTTTTGATTATATATCAAAAAATAAAATTTAAAAAAAGACTCTGTCAATACAAGATAAAGAAATCCTGACTGTGGCAGACTGAAGCAAGATACCTCACAGGCTTCTTGACAGTGCCTAATGGGTAGGAACATCCAGCTGCAGCTTGTCACCTGCACCAACACCTTTCCTCCTTTCTCCACTATTCTTTACCTTCTTCTGTTGAAAGTAAAAGCTAGATCAAATAAAGGATTTAGGGTCTTAGAAGACAAACTCTCTAATACTTACAGTTTCAGTCCCATGGCACCCAAAAGGGGTGGCAGAGCCCCGGGCCAGGTCCTTGCATGTAGTCCTGGAAAGCATCTGTGGTACATGAATTCAGCCCAGTCAGGGAGATGGACACGAAGGTGCCTAGATCCATGTGACCAGGTCGTGCACATCAAAAAGTGAGCTGTGTTTAAGAACTGCACGTTCTCCCACCTCACTCAGAACTGGAGTCTTTCAGATAGGCATACCTGAACTCTCTGGGTGCCTTTCCAGGAGGCCCAGCTCGACCCATGGGCTGCCTCTGTCCCTGCACCCCCCCTAACACCAAGGTGCTCACACACGCTCTCGTTTTGTGGCTGGCATCAGCCAGCTGGCCCCAGCAGGCAGGACATCTCTGAAGCACAGAGGACTGGCTCAGTTAGGGATAGAGTGGTCCACAGGGCTGCAGAAAAACTCATGCTTAGCACCATCACCAAAGGGAATGAAGGCTTAGCCAGCCTGTGCTTAGAAGTGGGTCGGGAAAGAACCTACCAAGCACAACAAAAAAAGAGAGATCTGCCTGCAACATCTTCCTCTACCCAACACTTTTCCAAACTTTCATCACTACCACTGGGTGCAGTGCCAGCCATTTATCACCCAGAAACTTGGAAGAAACATTCCCCATGTTGCCCACTGGAGCCAAGAGCAGGCCCTGTAAGCCTGAATGCTGGATATAAGAAGGTGGGAGGAACAAGTCTTAAGTTGGCAGTTCTACTCTCAGGGTCATTTCCCAGCTCAAATTGCATTAAGATTTCACACTAAATCTAAAGCCTGAGACTGCCATGTCCCAGAAAACATAAGTTTGAATGATATTCTGACTGATCTAGAATACTTTTATTCCAACAGTGACTGAAATTTATTATCAGAATGGATATTTTATTCGATTTTCAGGTGCTGCCACATTAATGCATGCCAGGAGGGAAGCCCATATAATTAAAATTCTATGAATATAAAATTAGTAGAAACTTAATTATGAAGAACTTCATAAACAGAAGAAAAAAAATAACACAGAAAAACAGTGTGAACATCCTGACAGCAAACCAGTACTTGATTTAACATCCATTATTTTATTTAAGATATAACATGGCAAATGTCAGTCTTCCAAGTAGTTTGATTTAGACTGACCTAATAAATTATGTCAGTGAAGGAAGAAGATTGTTTCTTAATTCATAAGCAATTCCACAGGTATTTGTAGAATAACCCCAGTGCGATCAGTGGAAGCAAGAGTAAACTTAGCTGACTACATCACCTTTATTGCAAGAAATACACATCCTGTGTTACAAAGGGAGGATGAAGATGGGAATAACCTTACATCACTTACGAAGATTTCCAAACAGGTATTTAAAAAAAATCTCAACCAAAAACATAAGGATTCTTCTGTGCCACTAGGAAAGAATAAAAAAAGATTAAAAAGACAATCTGGGAAAAATTAACAACATTTGGCCATCATTTAACCACCATTTAATCACCAGTTACAGCTGACCAGTAAAAAAGTGTCTGTGTAAGGAAAAGGAGTTGAGGTGGTAACCATCTCCTGAACTCCACTCCTACAATAAAGTTAAACACTATGAAATTAATATCAAATGTATAGATTTGTGATTCTCCTCACTTAAATACTGCGATGATGCTTTCACTACATATTCTTCTAATAAACATGGATGTTATTAATGAGTGAAATAAATCAATCCTTCTGTTTATCCTAAACTAATACAAAATATCACCCTCATTTGGACATCACATCAAATTAAAGCAGCATACCAGAAATTCCAAGCCTCACTGCATCCTTTTTTAATCTTTACTCTCTGTTCTCTCTCCCTCTATTCAGTAGGAAAATGAATGAGAAAATATGGCCTACATCATCATTCATTTTCAGCTGACCAATTCTGATCTTTTTGGCTACTAAAGTCTGACCCAAACCCCACCAAAATCAATAGTAATCTGTCCAGCCACATGCACTGGCGCTTTACATATTGACAGTTTCATTCAGCAGTGGTTAAACTGTTTATACATGAGACACAGGAAAACCACAATCTTAACTCTCATCATTTGTGAAATTTTCTGCTCTTAAATGCACTTCTTCTGCTGATAAGATTTATTTGATGAGATCCTATTACACAGCAGATAATGGAGTACTAGAAATGGCAACTTTCTCATTTCCTTATTGATTTTCCCTCTTTCAGCTCTCAAGCAAGTACTTCTCAGCATGCTGAATTTCCCTATTTGGAAAGTCAATTACCATCTACTTACTCCTGATGTTAAAGCACTAACAGTGTAGAAGGGGGCGGGGGAAAGAACAACAGTTTTGTGTTTTCCTTTGTTATAAAACATCTTGATAAAAAATATTGTAGTCAAAGATATAATCAAAATCTGAACTGAGTTTCTAGTCTATATAGGCAGGATTTATTGTATATGCTTCATTTACTTCAAACATATCAGATTCATTAGTCACAACACTGGTATCTAGCTGTGCTGCTCTAGTGCTATGTGTGTATGCTTTGCCACTGCAGACAGTTAAAATGAGCACTAGCAGAAATCATTCTAGAACATCTGGTTTTCCCTTTCAATTCCTGACCCTACATAGCCACACAATTTCTCTTGAAAACCTGCATTCGCTATGTAATTTTGAAAAAAAGAATTCCAAGACAAATGTAACTCAGGGTACTTTTAATCTAAATGCCAGCACTAAGTGTTTTATCAATTGTTATAAATAACTTTCAAGAGCAGGAATAGAATTTTAAATTTTAAGAGTACTGAAAATTAGACAAAATGATGTATTTTATGTATAGGCTTCAAGTAAGTTTAATGTCTATGGAAAAATTTGAGATACAAGTAACACATTTTTAGTGTCAGAAACAAGATAGGAAACTATTTCTTGTTCCATGGGAAAAGAAAAATTATGCTAATGGAAAGAGAGAAAGGTTTATCTTAGAAAGGGTCTATATTTTTTGCCTACATAATTAAACTGTTGCATTAATTATTAGAAATGCTCAGGTCTCAAACTAAGCGTATTTCATAACAAATTTAATTACTTATGTCATGGAGATTGCTGGTTACCCATATATGCAAACCCTCTGTGTTCTCCTGTTTTATTACTGTTTTATTTATTTAGAGAAGTTGAGAAAAGATTCAGGATTACACAAATGCATTATTCTTCCCTGCCTCCCCAGGTTTTCACTTATCTGCAAAATGATTAAACATAAAAGTCACACAAGTCTAACTGACCACGCTCTAATCTTGCAATTGTCAGCCTGAAAAAACCTTTCAAACTTTCTTCTGCTCCAAGAAAAGGTGGAAGAGTACCTGGTTTTGAGCAAACTAATGTATAAATTTGGGGATCTCTTACACACACAGGTGCCAAATGATAGGTTTGGGAGCCAGCTACTGCAGGCTCCCCATTTTGAAGCTTTGGCTGGCAGAGACCAAACTGTGCTCGTGTGGTATGAAAAATGCATCATCTATTACAATATTTACAAAGGATTTCCTGACACAGGGCTCTATTTTCCCTTCCATAAAGCAGATGCTGCTGCCTGAAAGCTGAGGCAAGTAATAGAAAACACTACCACCAAAACCAACCCAACACCTGAGCAAATTGGCAAACAGACTGCAAAGATCTGACAGTCTTCATTGAAAATTTGCTGTCTCTTGAATGCTAAAGATTATTTCTAACCTTTGATAAATAGCTTTTTTGAGGCAGCATGATCACACTGTTGCTTCTTATGGGCAGCTGATACAAATTATCATCAAGAAACTATTTAAGAGGCTTTGCAGCACTTTCTCTATTGAAAAACACGACCTCTGATGACAAGTAACTGTAATTACATATTTTAGCCTGATTTCAGGGCTGAACAAAAGAGAAACTTATGATAAACTCCCACTCTGCCAAACAAGCTATACAATATATCATTAGTGAAAGTAAAACTGGTACAGTTCAAACAGGGCAAAGTCTTTGGAAAGAGTGCTGAGCTTTCCAAACAGTGGCAGCTTGTGTTCTTTGTGCCTTGTGCCTAATCAGTAATTTGTGGGCTTGGTGTTTTCCTGACAGCTGGTATGTGGACACAAGATCAAAAACTGTAGGTGTAAACAACATAAGATTTGTTAGAAATGAGATTCCAGCAAAACTACCTCTGCAAAAGGAAAAGTAAAAGCTTATATTGCAGTTTCTGTTTGGAAGGCAAATGCTGCTGAATCTGCATGAACTCACTAAAATCCATACTACAGAGTATAGATCTATCCCTCATCGGGCATTCTTTACATATTTCCAAATTAAACACCCGCTTCCAAGTGTACAAAGAATCCCTGTCATCAAACAAATTTCCTTTTATGCTGCTCAGAAATTAGCTTGAGACATTTCTGTAGTTCCACACTTGGCCTTATGCTTTCCAGTTCAACAGCTCTGCTGTTTCTTGTTGAAGTTTTGGTCAGTCTTTACATTACAAAATAAACTCAGAGAACAAGAGTAGAGAGGCAGATACAGAAAAAAAACCCGAAAAACCAAAACCAGAGGAACGTAGCAGACCATACCCAAGGTCTGAATGTGGTTACAAGCATGGAACACAACACAACAGCAAGAGAAGAAAGCAATAATTATGTCCAATCCACAGGATCTCCAGGAAAGGTCTTGAAAAGAAGTTACACATCTTCTGCTGAATAAACACAGTAGTTAGGTGGCAGCTGCAAAGTGTAGAAGTGGGGAAAAGGAGCCAGTTTAGATTGCTTTGATGATTCTCTTCATTGCAAAATATCAGCAGAGCTGCTCTTAACCAAATATGTGGCAATGTACTCCCACCTGAGCTCATTGATTGCAATACAAAAAGTGCAGTTAATCCACCCAGCATTATTCCTGTAACAGCATTTTGTTTCAGTATTTTAGAAAGAAAGTTCTGATGTTGCCACACTTCCCCCACCAACCCCTCTGCAACTTCCTGAACCAGTATCAGTAACAGTTCTTCATCTCAATGTTTTCCTTAATTCTAGCAGTTCTACAAACACTGCAAACACTCAAAAACTTGTAAGACTTTCTGTCTCTCTTGGTAACTCTTCAGAATCTCAGTCTCACTGTTCTGTATTTTCTTGTAGTATTGGGCTGTGTGTGTGTTTTCATGTAGAAGTAGTTGCAATCATTAACCTCATCAGGAGAAAAATAATTATTTAAACCAGAAACACCAGAAGAGCATTTCTGCTTGTCACACACCACTCAAATTCTCATCCTCTGTGAGCACAAGAGGACAGCTGATAGCAGCCAGAAAGTCAGACAGGCAGACAGCTCATGCAGTGCTGAACACAGCAGTCATATATAATGCTCAGTTAATCTCAAGCCTTGCCCAACAATAAATTTTTCCTAAGTTTTTCATACAATATAAGTGTACAAGTTGTTTATACTTTTGTTTCTTAAGGTTTGGATTTTAAGAATGTGAGCAATCCTACCTCTGCAGGAGGCACATATGGACTGCAGACAGATGAACATGTACATAGTGTATACACACATATACTTTCAATAAGAGCGTGTAAAAGAAATATTATTCCTCAAATCTATAAATAACCATAACCTGGTCCTACGCTGAATCCGAGTAATACAGGTTTGTTCATAATTGTTCAGGAACATTAATTTTAGAGATACATCATTGCCAATGTAACTGAATTTTCAATCTTTCAATATGCATTACCATAAATATTATCAGCAATAAATTTAGTATTATAACAAAGGTTTTCATGTCTACAATATCTAATTAAATTTTGGCTTATAACCAAAAACATGTACTGTCTTAATATCCTGTCCCTATGTTTTATGGAACAAGATGATTTTAAGAGTTTGGTGCTAAATACTACAAACCTCATGTAGAAGACATTTCTTTTACAAATAATACCAGCAAATACGATTTTCTTTTTTTAATTTTCAATTACAACAATGAAAATGAATGATTGCAATAGTAATATGGATTTTTCTCTTCCCTGTTAGATATTGGTACAATGACTCCTTGAAGAATCAATGCTTAATAATATTGATATCAAATTATAATAAAGTTTCCCAAGTACTAAGCAGATACATGGAATGAGTACCCCTGACTGTGGCATTCATCATTTTAATCAGCCTTTTACTGCTGTATTTTATAAATCTCTATTTCTCCATTTATTTCTTCTTCATTTAGAATTGTTAATCTCCATAAACATTTCTCAACAGGCTGAAGAGAAACCCAATTCATTTGCTTGTTTAAGGACCTTCCCATTCACTTGCACCTGAAATCCAGAATCCCGTTTGCTCTTGTAACATTTAAATCACATTTCTCCCATACCACACAATCTGACAGATATCAGTCTTGGCTCAAGATGAAAGCAGAGATGTGTAAAGCACAGATGAAATATTTTGACAGGTTTGTTCCTAAAAGACTACATGGTATCTATTTCACTGGAGCCAGCACTGTTAGGGTACCAAATACTAAGCTGCACCCATGCTTTCCATAAATGTTTTTTGAAGCTAGCACTGAGTCTGGTGGATTTAAAAAACAAACACTTATCTGATTCTGCCTGGCACCTGCATATTCCCCCACTGAGAATTCAGCCCAGCTCTGGATTGGAAGGACACAGTTTTAAAAGTTAGAAGTCAGTTCTTCCAGCACTGATAGGGAAACGTGTTCATTACACCACCTGCCAATTTTCTCTATCCTCCTTTGCCACTGAAGCTGCTGTTGCCCCTAAAGCCAGATTGTCAGTCACAAATAAGAAATACAGATTCTATGCCTAATATCTGTATTCAGGCTTATCACATCCACATGCCCTATAACCAAACACTGCAAAATGGCCATGAAAAGGTTACGAGAAATCAGAGATGTGCACAGAGCTCTGCACCTTCACTTGGCACCAATCCTTCTTAAATGATCTTCTTTCGCTTCTTTTCTAAAGCTGTTTTTGGGTATTTTGGGCTGCAGATGCCTAAACAAAGGTTCTGGGTTTAATGCTATCCAATACCTATCGAGACAGTACCTGTGATTTACTGGAGAATATTTATGTGAATTCTAAACTGGTAATTACTAAAAGGAGAAGAAGAAAAGAATACGTTAGACAAATGTGTCAGAAATTACTAAGCAAGACATTAATAAGGCAATTTATTCTGCCTTATGGTGGAAGAATAGAACAGCAGACCTCAAAATCTGATCTCTGCCACCCTGTAACATTTTCCATGTCAAAAAAAAAAAAAAAAAAAAGTTCTTTTGTAGAATTTATTCTGTGCAATGGGTATTCCATACATGGGACCTATTACTCTGAGTCCCCAAATCAAAAGATTATTCTTAAAGATGTCAGTCCAATGGTGCTACTTGCAATGAAACAAAACTCCAATTAATGCCTAATATCCAAGTTTAAGTCCACTCCTAAGCATTATAAGAACTAACCATTCTTTTTAGTGCATCCCTAGATGAATGAAGATTATTTTAAACATTTACTGCACACGGCTATGCATCTTAAAGCTGAATTCATGATTGTGAGTAATTGGTAAAATAATATAACACTGGAGCTGAAAGTAATTCAGGGCACCTCCTCAGTCCAACCCACACCTTTTTATGACTATAAAAAGGTAATTAGAAAATTTTTCTGTAACATCTTAATTAATAATTAGGATATTACTTGACCACAAGTATTCCTTATGAGTTTTTCTTTGCAACTTAAAAGTATCAGTAACTCTTACTGAGAAAAAAATCACAATTTGATTTAGAGCTTGATAAGCATTTAACTACTGAGCTGCAAAACAGAAAAAAAATATTCAATCTTCAAAAAATAAGACTACATAACATTATGGAAGAAGAAAGTAGAAGAGCAAAGAATATTTTTCACACACAAATGGTAACAGGGAAAATTTTATAGCTTTTTCTGTGTTTTACTACAACCATTTGGCTCATGAAATTCATAGAGCTCTACCCTTGGAAATCACAAATTAATATTGTCAACATGTTAGGAAGGCCTAAAAACATGTCCTTATCTACAGAAACGTGGCTGTTGTCTCCACCATTTCTAGATATCCAGTGACTGTGACACAACTCAGAGCACTTCCTTTGGTGATGGAGAACAGCCCATCAATACTCATGCCTGAGATAATAAAAGCCAAGAAAATACCCTAAAGCATATTTCATTAAAGCTTGTATTATTCACTCCACTTTTAAATAAGAGCATATATTCAAAGAAAAACTTCTACATAAAACACACTGAATTTGCAGGCTATGCTCCACATTTCTTTTGAATTAAAAAAACCTTACATTTCTCTAAGGAATACACAAACTGGTTTTTCCCCAGCTCAGTACTTTACTGGGTCTCAGTCTCATCTCTCCTTCACCCAGCACACATGTTTAATTTCTGAAACTAAAGAGTTTGTCTTTGTGAAGTTCTTCAGGAAAGTATAATTAGATAATACATAATAACATTTATATAATTTTAAGTAATTAGATTTCTGACAACTCTTTTATGGGATAATGTGGCCCTCACACTGCAGAATCAATGCAGCTCACAAATTAGTAGTGGATTTCATCTTTGCAATGCCTCAGCAAAGCATTATATACAGGAGAAGCTGAAGGAAAGTGTCACTTAAATTACTTGCTGCAGCAGCACAGGAAGTCTGTAATTGATCCACAAATGTAATTGGAATCCTGAGTCAATATTCACTGTCCAAACCTCAAATAAGTATTTCTTTCACAGTACATAAAACAGGAGAGGATTTGGCCATGGGACCCACTTTCCTCTGTATCAAACGTGAAATGCATCACAATCTAGCTCCTCATCAGTATGACAATCCCTACAAGTCTTTTTCCCTCTAAGTTTGCCTTACTCTAGATACAATAACAAATAAAAATAGCAATTGTTTTGGACAACTGCTGTTTATCAGAGAAATCTTTACAGTTTTAAAGAATCAGAGATCTCTTTAATGATTTAACACCAAATGAGCTGCTATCAACATTAGCTGAATTATTGCTGCTTTATAATGACTTCTGGTTTGATCACAATTTCCATTTAGATACATCAAGAAGGCCTGAATACACTAAATCCATATCAAAATTTTCTGACACCACTAGTTAATTAACATATATAATCTATTTCCTTCAAGCATCCTGAAGTTGAGTCTATGTATAAAGATTTTTCTCCTTCTGATAGTCAATTGAAAATTCTCAGTAAAGATGTCAGAACAGAAAGAACATCAGCTAAAAAACACTACTCACTCTGACAAATTACTAAGCTTACTACAAAAAGAGGTAAAAAGTAATAAAAGTTATTTTACAGGAAAGACAGATTATCCTCAGCCCTTTTTAAGACATTCATAAGTCTTCAGCAGATCTAAATGAACAAAAAGAAAAAAAAGACATGTAATATAAGATATCCAGTGATAGCTCAGAATTCTTTTAAAGCCTTCCTGAGTAGTTTCTATAAAAACCAAAGCTCCTCAAACTGAAGAGCTCAAACTTCTGGAAGAAGGATAGCTATAACAACCAAGGAAAATGTGAAATACTTCAGTCTTTAAAAGTCACCTCACCGCATACAGAACTGAATATTCCTTTAGCATGTCCCTTTGCAAGAAGCAGAAACTGTTTGAGATCAAAACTGAAGACAGTGTTTACTAGACAGGTTTCCTTGCACAGTTTGGAGTAGCAGATATTTACAAAACCTTGGCAGAAATAAGATGGCAAAAGTGCTAGGACAACTAACATATTACTGTCTATTGCAAAGGACAAGCTGAAGTGTCATAGTCATGATCAAAACATTTTCATTAAACTTTGTGGGCTGGTAAACTGGTTCACTCAACAGTGAATAATTCGCCTTGGGGGCTTCCAGTTCTAGAACACAAGAAATGTTTTCATATGCTTAGAAAACACAGAATAGCCCTTACTCTGTGCACAAAGCACTTCATCTTCCCAATTACAAATGTTTTTATATATGAAAGGATGGAGCCTAAGGCTGTGCAGTTTTCTCCTGCTTGATATCCCTTGTTAATTAGGTAGCAGACTGACATCCCTGTATATTTCCTGATAATGTGCTAATATTTGGCTCTTTGGCCTCAATGTCACCTGAAATAAATGCAGTTTGAAGACTGCCAGCAAGCTGCAGTGTGGATCTCCTACCTGTAAACTCTGCTTTAGCAGAATTTTTGTTATCTCTGGCTTCCACACATATTTTATAATGTATGACAAACTGGTGTCAATGCTGGTTCCTAGTTTAAAAAAGAGGATTTGAGTTTTTTTCTGTGATACTTAAGTACAGCTACATATAAAAATGAATCAAATCAAACCAAATTTCACTCTTTCCTACATTAGAAAGGAAAACCATTGGTCTCCCTGTAAAATGAAACTGATTATGGTCCTTGCCCACCTCTCTCTAAATTATATTTTATGCTCATTTTTCATTCTAAAGGATGCCCATAAAATGGCTACTCACTGTTTACGTCACTAACACTTATGTTAAAAAAACCCTATAGGGCTGATACTTCCTGGGGCTGCATTTGCATTTTCATGGGTACATAAGTGGCTGATCTTGAATAATTGAAAAGTATCTCTTTTTTTCCTGTCTGATCACCTTAGCTTAATTCAGGAATTTTTAAGTGCAGGGCCATTTTTATTCTAGTGATGGATTGCTGGGGTGGATTTTGGAGGGAGGGTTATTTTTTTTCCCCTAATAGTTCTTACAATTATCCAATTTTGTCTGCACCATGCTCCAATCTTTTGCCTAATTAAGAAGAATAGATTTGACTTCTAGACCACTAATTCCAGCCTGGGAAGCTCCATCAGTAGCCTCAGTCACAGCAGTCAAATCCCATTGCCTCCCCTTCACACCTTCCTCATTGATCTGAATCACATTCTTGCAGCAATACCTTTACAGATGGAATCTCTTTAGTTTTAGGTTGATGTATTTGCTATAACTGAAAGGCTCATTTTTGTGTGCCAGGGACATCAAGCATAAAGATAAAATACCAGGCACAAACAGCACTCCTGCAGTAAGGACAAAGATGCATTGAAGACCTTGGGATCACTCAACAAACAAAAAAAAAAGCTGCAATTAGCAATCAGAAATTGAGACAAAGTTTGATCATTGTTTTTATGGAGCATTTAGATTGCACCATGGAAACTGAATTTCATTAATCATATGCCCAGTGCATCAGCAAATGGTCACAATGAGATAAAAAATCATGGATTTGAATTGTTTAGCCACTGTGATCCCTTCCTGTAAAATGAAGCCTCTCAAAATTGCCATTTCTTAAAAGCGTTTTTGCTAAACAAATCCCTTGCTTGTCACAAGATCTCTTTCTATGTGACAATGAATATTATTCAAATAGACACAAATTAATACTATTGCCTTGACAGAGAGTGTGAAAAGAGCACAGAGAACATGATATGACATTGTCAGTGATGCAACAACCTCCCACTGAAAAAATAAGCAGCAAATAAGTATTTGCAGGTGGCCAGACAATGTGATCCTGCAAAGGCACATTCAAACCCCATTACCATCCATGTGGTTCAGGTGCACTCACATTGCATCGACTCACAGAGTTTGTGCACCTTTAAATACTTCCAGCACCTCAGAAAACTTTAGCTCAGTTTCAGGGAAATAGGCAGGAGAGATTAAAGAGAGATGAAAGCTATTCAAATCAATCCATAGTTTTAACCAAGCTCTTTAGTAAAATAGAGGGTATTTTAAAACACTAAGAAAGATAAAAAGAACTTTACTTTTTATGCATATTATAAAAACATTGTTTGATTTTAACAAATTATACATGGACATTTCCAAGTTTTAATTACAAGATTTTACCAGGTTCTTAAGCTGAGGGAGGGTATTTGCATAAATACCAACACGAAGACCCAAGTTTTACATTTCCCAGCTATAGTTACTTATCATTCCTCAAAAAATAAGTTTCTTGATTTTGAAAATAGTCTGCTATTTAAACTAACATCTAATTTATCAAAGCTCTTTTTTTCTTAAATGGGAAATTAGTCTCCCTTTTTGAAATGTTCAAAAATTAACATTTTTTTCCAGCTCTTTTACTCAAGTATGAGCATTCTGCTCAGAGTCCAAAAAAAACCCCAAAGAGAATAGAAAGCACTGAACTAAAAACAAAGCAAAAAAAAAAAAGTGAAAGTAAATGGGAACAAATAAAAAGCAAATAACTTTATTCTATTGTCATCCCACCTACACATAAAAAAAAAACCAAAAAAAAAACCAAACAAAATCAGATTTCCTACTGTGCTAGAAAAGTGAGGGTTTTGAACCAAGGAGAGGTTTTGGGGAAATCTGTGGAAGAAAAAGGAACAATACTCCCTAAAAGACAAGAACTACCAAGCAGGAACAGCTATTGTGGCCTCTTTTCTCTAATTCAAAGATGGGGAGTTTGCTTCCTAAGGACCCCTCATGAGACGAGAGAATTATAAACAGTAGCAGGCAGAATTTTGCAGCTCTAAAAGAGGAGACTACGCAGTAGAGCCAAAATTAAAGGAAGATCAAAGAAACCAAATTATTTATGCCATGTGTGTGCATAATGGGTTCATATAGAAAATGTTTTTTCTTCTCCCATTGTTTGGGAGCTGCTGTGACCCTGTCCTAGGGTTAGCAAGCACAGTCCCGAAAGGGACGTCCTTGCTAAGGGGTGCTTACAGCTTCCTCTGGGAACTGATAGAACCTATCAGTGGCCAGTTTGAATATGGACAATTCTCTAGGCCACTTAAAGTTGTGAACACCTCTGTGATCCACATTTAAGAATAGGCAAACTCCCCCCCCAAGCTCTCTCTCGTTTCCGGCGCTGGCACAGGTGGCTGCGGGCCCCGTGTGGGGGCCAGCGGGCCCGGCCAGGCCCTGCTTGGGCCAGGCCGGGCCGGGCCACGGCCATCCTGGAGCCATGGACCTGTTCCAGCCATGGAACCCCCCCACTGCCTTGCCGTGGGCAGCCGGAGCGGCTCGGCTCTCCCCCCTCTCCACTGCGATAAGAAAAATTCAACATTCCAGCTGCAAAGCTGCAAGGCCGAGGTGAGATTAACCCTTTTACTGCTGTGAAGAGCTGAAAACCTGAGGGAAGAGAGAGAGGAGATGCTTAAAGCTGAAATTCTGTTGTGAAGCTACGATATATCAGAGTATCCTGCTGTAATTTCATGAAGATATGGGGGGTGGAGTGTTCAACTCATAAGCAAAAGCACCTGCACTGAGATAGGCAGATGCTGACGCAGCTGTGATTTCATGAGAAGTTTGGACAGGGAGAGATGGAGCAGATGAGGACTTTTGCTCCAAACGGGAAAGGAGAAAACCTCAGTCCCTAGAGATGCTCCCAGAGATAGTCCTAACGATGAAGATGAGGAAGACCCTTTGCTCCCAGGGAAGGAGAAGGGCCTCTGTTTTTGTTTCTGAACGGCTCAACCTTAAAATTGTACCCCAAAAAACTTCAAGAGTGGACCCTCGAACGTGGGAAAACCAGTTGCTATCTGTGTGTGACCTTGAACAAGCTGCAAGTCGGGGGAAAGGACTCACACGCAGGCAGAGAGACTCCTCTTCCTAAATGGACTGAACAGTATTTGGAAGTGGGCGGCTGTCTCGTTGTGATAATGTTTTCATAGCATGAGCAAGAAGAGACTTCTCTTTCTAAATGGACTGAACAAGGTTATTATGGAACATCTTAAGGGTTGTCTTTTCACATTGGCAGTGGGAGAAGGGAGGAAGGTGGGGGGAGGAGGAGAGGTCTGAAGGTGGTATAATTTTATTAACAGACCTAAAAGAGGAAAGGAAAAAACTTCTTTATATTCTTTCAAGTTTGGTGCCTGCTTTGCATTTCTCCTAATTCTTATCTCACAGAAGATAAACAGTAATGAGTATTTTAGACCAAACCACTACACTAAATTGGTGTTTCCACCCGGTTACAAACCGAACCCGCAACAGACCCTCAGAATATTTTAGTGTTATCCATTTAAAAATGCTACAACAATTAGCTGAATTTTTTCAACTGTCACTCAGTACAATACCTGGAATGTACAAAATGTGCTTTAGCACATTTCCTTCTGTTTAACTATTATATTTGGTACATTTAGAAATGACAGAAGGATTATGAAGCAAATAATGGCCCTGTGCTCCTTTTTCTTTAAAAGCACCTTGTTTCCAAAAGGAGTTTGATTATTTACAGCATTTAGTTTCTCATTACTGGTAGTTAATGGATCAGGAATTGAAGCACTTCACCTGACCAGCTCATTAGGTTATACTATTTAAAAGTCTGGGAGAGTTTCAGACTAAAACAGGCACAATAGGCAACAACAACAAAAAAGCATATTCAGAGCAACAACCACAAACATTTCATATCATTTCCTTAATAACCTTTGATCAAAGAAGAAAGAACAAAGGTAAAAAAAAACAGAAAAAAAAACCAAAAGCAAAAATCCCTCAGAGCTACAGAGTAGTTTTTATTTAAATGAAAATGCACATTAAATATTTGCTTTAGTTGTGTCTTCTCTGTTCATAGTTTGATCATCCTGTCTCATGACTTTTCAGGGTAGTAAAGAATTGTTGTCCCATAGGAAGCAATAATTTACAGGATATTTTGACATTTAAGATATAGGAGTTAAAGTTCCCAAGAGGAATAATTAGAGCAAAAAATGAAATAGAGTGAATAACCAGACAGCATTTGTGCATTGATATTTGGAGAAATAAAGTCCTAACCACAAGGGTATCACCAGTCTTGAGAAGTATTAAACAGAATAATCCCAGACAAATCTGACAAACTCTTAACAGAAATTGGGTCTTATGATTGGAAGCACATAACTTAACCTAGACCCCAGATAAAATGATCAAATTTCCTCACGACATACAGGAAGATAAATAATTTACTAAAAACTGACTTTATGAATTAATGAATACATTGTTGGGAAAGAGAACCCATTGACATTAGGAAGAGAACACAACACAGACATGGGATAAATGTTGAAAAGACAAAGAGCTGGACTCACCAGCTCAAAAGTTCACCTCTAAGTCCTGTGAACTCACCTGATGCAATAACTGGTGTGAACTTTGCCAACATGTGATTACATTTTCATCTCTTGAAGCTGCTCTACTGCATACAGAGCATATGGGTACCTGACCTAAGGGGAAAAAAAAGGAAAAATAAAATAAAAATCAAAGTTTGACTGAAGATTTCTAACTGAAATTACTTTTTGAGTCAGTAAAAGGTCATTCTTGTTGTGATTAATTAGGATCATGATACAATTACCCTTACAGGGTCAGACCATCTGTTCATAAGAGTCCACACTCTTTTCAATTCTATTTATCACTAATCCGAGTCTAATTCTAGAGGATTCTCTCTCCCTCTAATTCACAGCAGAGCACTTCAGCACAGTGCACAGGGGAGCTTTGCCCAAGGGGGGACACGAAGGGGAGCTCAGAGCCCCCCCAGGAGCCCACAGGTCACAGGGCAGGAGCAGCCAAGGTCCCACACGCAGCTCCGGGGCAGACCCTGCTGAGGAGCAGCCGAGGGAGCCGGGGGCATTTGTCCTGGAGAAAAAGAGGCTCAGAGGGGATGTTATCACTCTCTACAGCTCCTTGAAAGGAGGTTGTAGCCAGGTGGGGGTCAGGCTCTCATCCCAAACAATAGGACCTGCAGAAATATCCTCAAGTTGTGCCAGGGGAGGTTCAGGTTGGATAGTAGAAAACATTCCTTCACTGAAAAGGCTGTTAAGCATTGGAACAGGCTGTCTAAGGAAGTGGTTGAGTCACTAACCCTGGAGATATTTAAAAGATGTGTAGATGTGGTGTTTGGGGTTTAGTGGTGGAGTTGGCAGTGCTGGTTAACAGTTGGACTCGATCTTAAAAGTCTTTTCCAGCTTGAACAGTTCTATGAAATATTAAGTACATAGTCAAATTAAAATGTTACCAGCATATTAAAAGACTGAATAAAACACAAAAAGAAAATTAAAACTGCAGTTCACTTGGTCAAATTAAACAGCAAAACAAAAGTGCACAACAGCTATAAATAAAGCTACAAAATTATTCATCTGCATTGTTCTGAGTTACACATATCAATTTTCTGCAGTCTGAGATCCTCTACATTTTTTGAAGTTTAAGTCAAAGATGTTTTAAAGATCCTTTTTCATCTGTAATACTGTGTGCTAATATGATAATATATTTTTGCCAAACCAAGATTAAGCGAAATGACTGATGATACTGAACACTTAAAAGTCTGTTTTGATGAATCATTATGTAGTTTCCCAAGACAGCTTTATTTATAATACATTCCAGTTATGCCAGGTTTTTTTCATATTGATTCCTTCTACTGGGTATGACAAGCAAGGAGAAGCAAGCGGTTTCACTGAGAGTCATTTACCACAGGAGATTTCCATTGTGATGAATATATTGCTTTTAAAAAAAAAATCATTAAGGGGTGGGTTTTGTTCTTAAATATTGTACAATAAGCTATTAACTCACTGCAACAGCTTTATAAAAACAATCTTGTTTACTTTCTTATAATATATACAATTCACATTTATCTAGGCTGGGGAGAAGTCTTTGGGGTGTTGCCACATTTGAAGAATATACTTTAAAGATACCCACTTCTTTTTCCCTATTCTCATGCCTCTTTGATCTTACGTTGCTAAATTTGTCATTTTACAGCCTCTGAATTTCCACATTTCTGCTTTGAAAACAACTCACACTAAAAGTGAGCTTAACTATTTGATGCGTCTTTCAGACAGACTACTCATGCCTAACGTTATCACCAAATTTAACATGATTCCTATGCTCCAAAATTTTTCCTTCTCCCTCTCCAAGGAAAGCTAAAGGTTAACAGCTAAGATTTTTTCATATTGGAAATCCACATGGATGAAAGAGTTGCACACCTACAAAATATCTCCTTTTATAAGGAGAAAATACTAATTTCAAGTTTTCTATAGCAAAAGTCATCAACTGATACTGCACAGTATTGTCACAGATGTTATTTCTACCTTCCCAATCTTCCTCCAGTTATTTCAATAGATTTGCTCAGTACAGCCAATGTCACCAGTGAGCATCTAATTCATTTCCAGTGTATGAACATCAAGCATTTTGGGTACAGGAAAGGAAACTAAAACTACACAGAGGAGCAGCTGTTGTGGTCATCAGGGTGTATCAGGTTTTTTTGTCTGAATTTAAGCACCTGCAACACATCAGTTTGCCTAAGAGCAGTTAGAAAAGCTTTTATTTCATCTAAACTTTTCAAATAGAATTAATATTGTACTGAAAGAGCCTTTCTTCCTCCCCCCCACAGTACATGAACACTGGTTGCTTGTAGACCAAGACTTAATGACTTTTACATACTTTCAGATACTGAGTACATTTCAAGGGAACTGTTTCACATTGTTTTCATCTTGGAATCTGTACCACAGAAGGATAAGGAAATTAAATTTTGCAGCTGGACAGATTATTTGTGTTAGTTATGGAAAATTCTGACAAAATAAAGTAGCACCTCAATTACATAAAAATAATTTTCAAGATGAAAAAGACCTTGTCCCACTATTTTCTCCATCTTTTGCAGAATTTCCTGAACTTTGTAGGTGACAATTCTAAGAAGCAATAAAATGTGCTGCCTAGAGTAACTTTGCAGGATAGCAAAGAGTTGTGCTGTCCAACCACTGAGGACCTGAGCACAGCAGTTGTTTCAGCAGCTTGCATTTAATATCCCTGGTTTATGGATGCCAAAGTGAAAATCGCGTACAACCAAGGTCAGATTTGAACCACCGCTGCTGAAAAGCATCTGGAAATAATCAGAAATTGTATCAGACAGATCCAAAACTGCTCCAATGTTGCACCAATATTATCAAAAGCCTCCTGCTCAGCATGGCTCCATTTCCCATTCCCACCCCAGCACTGCATGCTGTCACACAGTGAGTACATCTGCAGTGAGCTAGAAACCACACCACTGCAGGACCAGCAGCTGTCACCTCACTGATGGTCTTCTCCTAGAGTATGTTCTTTTTCCTTTAATAGCTGCCATTTTGGAGTTCTAATCTAGTAAGAACTACCTAGTATAAAAGGGTTTTTTCAATTATTTTGTCTTGAATAAATTGTCAAGTCCATAGAACAACACTGAGCTTCATTCTCCTGAAGGGGATCCAGTCTCATACCTGTGTCAGGTAAAATTTTCACTGCAAACTGCTGGAGCCATTCTTTCATCTTAGCTTCTCTGTCTTTCCTTCAGAATGATGTTGCCAAACAAAGGCCAGGAATGTCAGATGCAAATACCTTTTTTTTTTTTTTTGTCAGCTTATATGAGACCTTTTCAATTTTTGTTAACTTTCCCATTGTACACAGCAACAATCAAAAAGAAGTACAAGGGCAGGATATTTCATTTTCAACACCGTAAAATATCATACACCTCTTGGTGAATGGTCATGCTGCTCAAAAAAAATTAAGATATCACAGAGGTTGGGAGGATTATTTTTTGAAGGTTATTTTCCCCTTTCCACAATGTACAAACATTCTAAATCTAGACAGCTAAAAGCAATTTTACTTGACTAAATGCAGAAGCTGTAAACTCAAGCTGCAGTGGCTGTGTCACTGCTTCCTGTGTTGTAATTTCTTTCCCACACAGACAGATGGAAGGTTTATCTTATTGCCACTTACTATTCAAATAAAATAAAGCACAGGGGAAGATGTGTTGTCCCTTCCAGAGCGAAGAAAACCAAGGTCAAAGATAAAATATTACATTTATGGTAAGTTCTGAATACCTGGACTAATTGCAAGCCAGAAACAATCATTCACATTCAGGACTGCAACATTAATTTGTTGACTTCAGTTATAGATACTTTTTTTATCCAGTGATAACAGAACAATCTCAATATTTTGGTTTCGAAGTGATTGGAAATCATAATGTTATCTCTGTTTTTCCCTAGAAATGCAGTCTCTGGGACTGTGACATCCCTGCTGAAAGGCTGACCCCAGAGCTCCTCAGCAGCGTTGTGCTCTCTATCTGCAGAGGAACACCTGTGCCCACCCCTGCCTTCAGCCACCTGCCCTCCCAGAGCTGCAGAGAGCTCACACAGACCTCACACTGCCGGCTTGGCAGCACCTGCTCAGCCTCATCCAGCCTCCAGCTCCGCAGCACTTCTCCCTCCCTACCCTCCAAACCCTCCCTTTCCCCTAAAGCCTCTAAGCAAAACATGCAATTCAATGACTATTGCCTTTCCAGCTCTTATTGGCTCTTGAAAAATTCTTCAGTTCAACTCCCCCCCCTTCCTCCCCTGTCCCACCCTGAACACTGTGAGTTAGTCTGCCAATAGTCTTGAAGGAAAATCCCCAGAGAAATCAAACTCAACCTTCCAAGGCCCTGCTGGACTCCTCTAGTTCCTTACTCTTCCACCAATCTATTTTCCCACCTTAGCCCCTTTTTTCTGTGCATAATGCAGGCAGTTACTTCATCCATCCCAGCTTATTCACTTAGCTTCAAGAGTAAACCCAATCTTCAGAAAAGTTTGATGTTTACAGGCAGATTTTCACTCTCTTGCCACTGAAAAGTTTACACATGCCCATTAAAGTTTAGAAACTTTCTCCTGGATCTGCAGCTTGATGGGAGCAAGTATTGCCTGGTGGTAAGTACAAGGTCCCTTATCCCCAATGCCCCACATGAAGAGGTTTGTATCTTTAAGATTGTGTAGTTAAAAGAGCTTTTTCCAAGAAGAAACTAGATATAAACAAAAATCAAAATTCCACATTGAAAGGCATATACATATGCTCTTCAATACTTAAGAAAAGCAGAAGAGTTTTGTGTAATGACGTAGTCACTGAAGAGAAGACATTAATCCATATGTACCTCTAAACTTCTCTGATACTACCATTCAGTGTTCTTCAAATCCAGTTTAATTTAAAAAATCCCACACTCATATGAAATTCTATAAAAAAAATAATGTTTGTCTCTTCCAAAGAGTTTGGAAGCCATAAGTACCAGTTCTGTTTATGTAAATCATGAATGTGAATCCACATTTCTAACACTTCTGAACTTTAAGAAGGATAAAAATCCAGATTTCAAAGGGAAAGCTTGGATCTTGAGATGAATTTGGAACTTATTTCTCATTTCCATGGATTTCAAGAACAGTAATTTTGGGAATTAAGCACAGGCCTTTAGATAATAATCTTGATTAAGCTCTGTAAAGGATATATGAAGCAAGAAAGTATGAAAGCTGCATTCCTGTTTGCTTTATGAAACAAGAGAAATGTTACCAGCAAAGGATACACAGGATTCAGTGTTACATAAGCAAATAAAAATGTGTATACGTGTCAGTCAGCTGTCAACATATACCCACATTAAGAACACAGGAAGAGAGGAGCAGCATCATATAATGAAACCTCTATAATCTTTCACATTTCATTCCATGGCCCAATGATTATGGGACTGCAGTGACTCAGAATGAAGAGATTAAAGCCTGTTCTTGCTTTTCCATCAGTCTGCTGAGTAATCTTTGGCAAACCATTTGACTTTTCTACATGTCAGCATCCCAACTCAACAAATTGCTGTAACAACATTTAATTCCTTTATAAATCACCTTGACACCCAGTGATGAAGGCAAGCATTATTGCAAAAAAAAAAAATAGAAACAGTTCTGAGCCATTTAGTAATGTGTTAATGTGTTTAATAAGACTCATAAGTGTATGAGAGTTTGATTTTTTTCAGCTTGGAATGGAATGAGCTTAGAAGTTCAAATGTATATTCTTACTTTACAAGTCAGATATTCTATCTCTGCAATTGTTCCAACCCTTCTAGGACATAAGACAACTGCCAAAAGACCCTTCAGGTTTTTTTTCCAGTGATGATATCTGAAAAATATTTCTAAAATATTCTCATATAGTATGTTTCAGAATCATCTCCTCAGTCTAAACTATATAACTTCCACAAAATAATGAAGGACAGGGAACTAACTATGGATCACTACATTTTTATGATTTCTTTTCTCCTTCATTTTAATTCAGAAAGATTAGGCCATTTTTCCAACATTTCATTTATAAGTAGGATACTATACTTTTTTTGGCAGTTTTTTTACTTTACATAGAAATAACTTCACCTGAGGTTCGTCTGATATGATTTTAAAATTCTCTTTTACATGGTACACATACCTTCTAAAGAAAATGGAATGTTGAAAACCCACATTTAACTCAATTCTATCACACAGAGCATACCAAATATCTCTGCTCCTGGAAAGGCCCATTTTGTTTTAAGGAACTGGATAGCAGAAGTCCTTCTCTTCTCTTCTCTTCCAAAAATAACCTTTACATGATTAATATAAAAACATTCCTTTTCTCTCTGACAATGTTTCTAGCTTCTCCACTGAGGGTAAAACAGCCTCTAAATCATAACCCTCCAACTGCTTTCATCTGCAGACCACATTAAAACATATGTTTCTCACAAAATTTTACATCCTTATTAAGCACTCCTGGTTAACAGGAAAGCTTTTTAAGCTTGGATAAGCCTTTCAAAGAATCTAGCTCAATTTTTGAAGAAACTGATCAACAGAACAGAGGAAAAATTTTCAGGATGAAAGAAAAGGCTCAAGAGACCACTAGGTATTTGTATTTGCTGAGAAATGCTGGATTAATTTTGATAAAAATATTTGAGACATGGGTAGTAAGTACAAATTTTACTGCATCTCACACATTAAGATAAAATCAGGATTTCTTTAAATAGGCTCAATGTTTCATTAAATTCTAAAAGTATGGTGGCTGCAGCTTCCCAGTTAGACATGGAATAGGAAATAAAATCTTCACACACACATCAGTGACATTTTGAGGCTATAATTGCATGAGTATGCATGAAATTGTCTTGTGCTGAGCATAGGTCCAAAAAGGCTTAGACCATTTATGAGGTTCTCATTTTCCTTGTTTATACAGGATACAGGTACAATTATCAGCAAAATAAAAAGCAGCAAGGTCCCACTATTTTTCAACCAGAAATACCAAGCTTTGCAGAAATAATTTGCAAAACTTACATTTAGCAGCTTTCAGATTCCCAGAAGCTTTTACAACACATACAGTCAGAGAACATTAGGTGCAAGAAAATACATCTAAACTTTAAACTAATGCTGCCACATTCCCACATAGACCATTGACTAAAGAAACTCTGCTGAGAAGCTGGCAGGCTTCTGCACTTACATAGCATGCAATATTTTAAGTAAGCACTACCTGGAATTTACTGCTGGAGCTCTTAAATAAAGTTTATTCCAATAAAATTCCAAACTTATTTAAAATACAATAAACTTGTGCTTTCTATTTTGTTTTCTGTAGTTGCTGCTTTAGATTAGTTTATAAGAAAATGATCATAAAGGCTTCATACATTTCAACTTTTACTTTGAACTTTTTTTATCTATACATCTGTACCTAGATATGGATATACATGCCAACTTGAAAGAATGAGAGGGGGAAATTATTTTGTGAAATACTCTGCCTGACAGAAGTTACCTTCAAATGAATTTATATTTGAATAAATAATTTTGACTGCACACAAAATTATGATAAATATAATGGTTGAATTCACCAGGCAACCACCAATTACCCACATCCAAAGGACTCGTTGCTAGATATTTATAGAGATGTATCCCCACAAAAGCCAAATAAATCCTTACACCAAAACACACAAATGCTACAACACAGATTTTAGTTTGATAAAAAGTGATTAGTAGAAAGTGATTTTTTGTTTTATACCTATTTTTAAAGAGGAGAGTAAATTGATATAACTTTGATCTAACAGCAAAAATTCTATCAATTTTGCATCCTCATCTAACTTGAAAACATAAGTATGCAGGTTTATTTATAAAAAGATAGATATGTATTCATAAAGTCACTTCCCAGGCCAGATAAATAGAAATCCTAACACAGTGTCTGGACTAAACAGGCTAAAATTTTTAATGTACTTTGTGAAGCACAAATTTATGTTTTGAGAGGAAAAAAAGTGTTTCATACTGCTGGACTGGCAGTGGCAATAATATTTAGAGTTACTTTTGCTCATACAGGTGTGTTTAAGAACAACAGCATGGATATGAAGTCAGAGCAATAAGCAATTAAAGAGAGAGAAGAGTGCAAAGTTGTCACAGTAAAATTAAGGCTTTCAAACTAGCACAAAATATTCACAAAGAAAAAAGGATTAAAAGATACTGCCTACATTTCCAAACATTTCTAAAGGTAGGCTTTGATGTGAAAAATGACTGCATCCCCACAATGACTTTGAGAGGAAATGGATGAATTCCTCTTTTAAAAGCATATATTAAGAATAAAGCAATGACAAGAACTGCATCAAACCAGTTGCAAGGGCTTCCATAACCATGTAGAAAGATAAAAATCAGTGGGACATTTGTGAAGACCAAATTCAAATTTTTCAAAATCTATGCTTCTTTTTTTTTTTTTAATACAAATTCCTCTCTGGGCTATATAGATAATACCTCTGCTGCACAGCACACACATTAAAAGCCTGAAAATGAGGACTGTGACAGCAAAAGTGTTTATTAATCTGAAAAAAGTTATGGCTAACATTTACTTGAAACACAGTAAATGTTTAAATACTAAAATAAGTTTTTAACAGTCTTTGAGGTGGGGATTTTTCCTGGTTCTTATTTGGTTCGTTAGGGGATTTTGTTAATTAGGGGTTTTGTTTTTAAACAATAATCAAAACAATCCCAAATCCCAGAAGAATGAACTCATTCTTTTAATGCCTCCTCACTGGCCAAGCTAATTTAGCATACCACCCAAAGACACATCTCCTTTATTTAGGATGTCAGTTTGTTCTGAGATTTGGTGGTTTCAGGTTTTTTTTAAGGAAACGTGACACTGGTTTTCTTTTTAAATCAAGATGAACTGTGCTAGGAAATAGATAAAGGACATTCTTCTCCCTCACATTCATAGCAACCAGACAGCAACATCAAAAATGTAAGGTTTTCTTTTTTATTTACTGAAAGTAAGAAAAAAATAATAAAGGATCTTTGACCATGTCAAAACTAGTGCAGACATTTCTAACTGTTTGAAAACTATAGACAACAGCAGAAAAAAAGACTGTCTGAAGATGCAAGGAAAGCATTTCCAAAAAGTTTCATCCCTCTTCTGTGTAGGCAGGTAGGAGCAAAAAAGAAGTAACATTTGTTTTCTCTCAATACTCTGTTCCCAAGGATGAAAAGTTCATATCCAAGAACATATGTAATTGATAAAACTAATACCAAAAAAAGAAAACATCTGAATTTGCTTCAACAAAACATATTATTCAAACCAGTGGGGAAAGCAAAGACTGAAAATCTTTTCCAGTGCCTTACACCTTAGTGAAGCTAAGGGTTTGCTTCAGATCTCATCTGGTACTAAGTGCAAATTTAAAAAAAAAAAATGTTCTCAGCAACAACCTGTGTGCTCATAGAAGACAGTCGTGCTTCCCAGTCAGCTCAAACTGAGCCCAAACTTTGCTTTCACACATTTATCAACAGTCTGGCTGCAGGAGTCGAATGCACCATTAGCAAGGCTGCTGATGACACCAAACTGGGAGGTGCTGTTGGCTCTCTCAAGGGCCTGTGTGGAGCAGCTGAGGACTTTGGGCTTGTATAGAAAAAATAAAGCTGCCAGAGAGCATCCAAAGGAGGCTACAAAGATGGTGCAGGGTGTGGAGGAGAAGCCATGTGAGGAGCAGCTGAGGACACTTGGTCTGTTCAGCCTGGAGAAAAGAGCACTGAGGGGAGACCCCAGAGTGGTCTGCAACTTCCTCCTGAGGGGAAAAGGAGGGGCAGGCCCCGATCTCTTCACTCTTATGACCAGTGACAGCACCTAAGGGAATGAAGTTGGGGAAGGAGATGTTTAGGTTGGATATTAGGAAAAAGTTCTTCACACAGAGGGTGGGTGGACACTGGAACAGAGTCCAGTCCCCTGGGCAGTGGTCATGGTCCCAAGCTGGACAGTGCAAGGAGTGTTTGGACAAAGCTCTCAGGCACATGGTGAGATTCTAGCAGTGGTCCTTAGAGGGCCAGAAGCTGGGCTGCCATGATCCTTGTGAGTCTCTTAGAACTCAGGATATTGTGTAAACAACAGGAAAATATTGGTATTTGGTCTTCTAGCTTAAAATACGCTGATAAACTTCTGAATGAAGGAATTTCTGTATGGAATAAATTCATTACTACTACCAAGTGTCAATACTCAACTGTAAGCAGCATTGCAGGGCTTCATTTTTTCTTACAGGTAGCCACAGAGCTGAGGTAACATGAAAAATTCACCTTAGGAACAGAGAAACAAAATTCTAGTTACAACTCACCATTTGTATCAAACAGTATTTGAAAATTGATAGATTTTGAAGGCAACATACCTGAAATGACCAAGATCAAGGGTTAAAGCTCCAAATAATTTTCTAACAAATTCTGTTCCATAATCTAAATATGACAACATTTTAAATGGTACTTATCTTGTCTTTTCATTTGAAGGGAAATCAAATCAATTTTTAAAAGCCCCTGACATTTTAAGCTTACTGATGATGCACAGAAAACACAAAAGAGTAATCCATATGTCAGACTTTATAAAGATGTGGGAATAGTTATGGGGGGAAATACTGATATTTTCCAAATTTATTGCATTCCTGGTTGCCCAGCAACTTGAAATCACCTTGTGACTGCTCAAGATTCCAGACTAGATGCAGCAAGATACTTGGAAAGCCTGAGCTTAAAGCACTTAATTAGGAAGCCTCTCCCTCTCAGAAATACAGCATCCTCCTTATTCAATGCCTGGAGAAAACAACAGGGAAATTTCAGACCACACAGTTCTAAATAGAACTTGCAGAGAGGCACAAACCTAGGAACTACATGTAATCCTGAATTTCTGTGGAGACTGGATACAGAGCCAAAAGCAAAGATTCTTCTGGGTACTTACAGTAGGTAGGGCACCAGCAAATGCTCTTTTAGTGATCACAGTCTTGCTCAGAGGAAAAAGAGTTGATGACCACTGTACCTCCGGCAAACCCATCTTGCTGAAGAAAACTGTGTGAAGAGAACATGAAATATATTTAGGTATTATTAAAAATATTCTGCCAGAAGAGGGCTTCTGTTGGAAGTTGGTATGATTTGTGCATAGAAAACACGCAAGCATTCAAAAAAATAATCCTCCTAGTTTAAACCTGCAACATAGGTCTTGTTTTATACTTCTCCTAATGTCACACTGATGGTAAAACTGGTGTTTATTCTTAACTGTATGATGGAAAACACCTTGGCCTTTATGTGTAAAGGCTGTTTTCTGGGCAAGTCCATAAAGAATATATTAATCACTAACAATCACATTTTGAAGTTATTGTAATAAAAATGCAAGTACAGAACACATTTTTCATCATTTTGACAAGTTCAGCACTTTGGATTAATTTAAAGTCCTATGCCAAGTTTCATGTTAATATAGCAACTAATTAAACCCTTGGTTTGAATATGAGGAGTTCTTCCAAAATTGCTGCTTTTCTCTATTTTCATAATATGAAAGGAGAATGAAGGCTTTCTGCTCTCTACAAGCATAGAGCAGTGGTAAATTGAACAGAATAACTAAGAGAAAAACATCCTTATACTAAATAATCATAAGTCAGGCCACCTCATAAGTGACCAAACAAAAAACGTCCCAGTTCTCTTGTCAGCTTCAGAGATCAAAAACATTTTATCTCATGGGGAAAACACTCCTTCCACATCACAGCAAGAGCAGATGAGCACAGCACATTGGTGTTTCTGCAGCTTGGGGTTAGTGGCCACCAGAAGCAGGAACGCCTTGTGCTCATTGACTGGGTAGTTTTCCTGTATTTCACAGTGAATTCAGGATGTTGCTCAGTAAGAATGAATTTCAGAGAACCATATCAATTTTCACAGCTCTGCTTAGTATCCACCAAGTTACTGGTTTCTTCTGCACTTCTATTACACCTCATTACAATAAGGAAGCTACCAGCTGTGTTAAGAATAAACGTCACTTGTGACTCTCTCTCATTCCCTCTCTCAGACACAAACCATGGCTTGAGGCTTAAAAATAGAGCAGACAAAACCTCCCATGGCATTTTGTGTCATTTAATTTTCATCTTCATCTGATTTTGAAGGCCTCACAGTAAACAGCAATAACTGAAAACAGCAGATGCTTCTATTTGGGTTTTGTTTAGGTAAGTGTTTCAACAGAACAAATCCACTATAACCATTACTTTTGACATCTCTGAGACCTGGACTGCCCTGTAAGCAAGCCTACCTAACAAGATAGCTTAATTACACATATCTGACTAAGCATACTTATATAAACATCCAATTATAGCTTAAAACAACACTCAACATGCATAGCCATCTGTCATTGAATGTATCTGTTGTTAAGGCACAGTGGCGTGCTCAGCTTTTTCCTTTCCAAACATATTAAATATTTTTTGCAGCTACAGTAAAGAAAAAATGGCAAAGCAACCATTTGGAGTGCAATAATGCATTACCTCGACAATTGAAAACAAATTTACAGGACAATCGGCCAATAGTCTCCAAATACCCCCTCAAATCAATGTGATTTCCTTTTACTAAAAATTATAATAATACTAAAACTAGCACTTGCCAAAAAAGAAGCAAAACTGGCTTGAAATTCTTCTACCTTTTCTTTTCAAAATATTGTTCAGTGTCATTTTCTTTCTAGGATAAACTATCAGCATTCCTGCCACCAAAAGATAAAATGACATTTAAATATGTCTCAGGAGAACAGGAGTCAATCAGCACAGGAAAAGATAAATGCATGATGAGATATATTTAGAAAGTGCTGTAATGACACACTGTTTTAAAGTGGGAGGCATTAAAAACCCTACTATTAGTCACTTCTGACTACAGAACTATGATACTGCTTTTACCAGTCAGACACAGTACCAGCTGCAATTACCCAAGGAACCTAATGTTAAGTTGCCAATGACAACCACAGTACACATACCCCAAGACTCAACCATCATTAGAGTAAATATCCATATAATCTATGCCTAAAACTGATACGCTTTACTTTAAAAAAAATATTTCTCCCTTCAAGACACTTTTCCCTCCCTTAGCAAAGTGCTCTTTGGTCTACAAAGTAGAAAGAAGTGTAATAATTAATATTTGTGTGATAACTGCAAGAAAATGAAAGTCCTTTTTACCTAATGATTATTTTAATATTTGTAAATTCAAAGAGATTTCAGTCTGGAAATAGCAAACCAGAATCACAGAATGGTTTGGGTTGGGAGAAACCTTAAAGATCATCTAGTTCCACCCTCCTGCCAAGGAGGGGGGACACCTTCCACTAGACCAGGTGGCTCAGAGTCCCAAGCAACCTTGTCTTGAACACTTCAGGGATGGGAAGCCCAGAACCTTTCTGGGCAAACTGTTCCAGTGCCTCACTACTCTCAAAGGGAAGAATTTCTTCCTAATATCTAATCTAAACCTGCCTTTTTCCAGTTTAAAGCCATTCCCCCTTGTGCTACCACTCCATGTCCTTGCCAAAAGTCCTGCTCCAGCTCTCTTGGAGCCCCTTTAGGGACTAGAGGGGGCTTTAAGGTCATCCCAGACCCCCCTCCATCCATCAAGTCCATGTCTCTCCAGTTTAGAGACAAGGATTTTGAGCAGGACGGTGTCAGGTGCTTTGCACAAGCCCAGGCAGATGGTGTCAGTGACTCTTCCATTATGCACAGTGCGGTCATCTCATCATAAAAGGCCACCAAATTTGTCAGGCACAATTCAGCCTTACTGAAGCCATGTCAGCTGTCACTAAACAACTCCTTATTTTCTATGTCCCTTCTCAGCTTCCAGGAGGATCTATTCCATCATTTTGCCAGGCACAGAGGGGAGACTGACTGGCCTGTAGTTCCTTGAGTCTTCCTTTTTCTTCCTTTTCCAAAATGTGAGTTGTATCTCCCCTTTTCCTCTGGGCATATCTTGCTGGCACTGGATTCAAACTGGTAGGAGTGGGGTGGGTTGAGATTCCCCTTCACAGGCACCTTTAGTTTAAAGCCCTCATTACCAACTTGTCAAGCCTATGAGCAAAGATTCTCTTTCCCTTCTCTGGCAGATGGACCAAACCAGCCCCAGTAGATCCCTTTTACTCTTGAGGGGAACTGTTCTTATTGTAGCTTTAAGTTTGAGGAAATATAGGCAGACGTTGAAAACAGAAACTGAGGGAAAAAAAAAACAACTAACAAAAAAAAGTTTCTGAAACAATCAGTGTGGAGAAATAGTAGAAATAAAAACACTTACTTTGTTTTCAATAAATGTTTAAATAGAAGTCTGCTTTCTCTCTCATTATGCTGTGTAACAAATGAGGGTCCATTATTCCTCCCTTGAATAAATGATGGCAATAGGATGAAAACCTATTTTACTGAAGCAGATCTCCATATGCTTGCAGCATGAAAGACAGATTCGTGCAAAGCTGCGTCCTAAACCTGCACAGCCCTGTGTGGATAGCACAGCATCCCTTAACAAGGCTGGCCAGACTTGGATCAAACTGAATGTGCCAGACTGGAGCTCATTACAGCAAGCATAGGGACTTTGAAGAAACACTAGGAATTACTATTAAACTGCTTAAGTCCAACTGTGAACACTGATTTTTAAAAATTCCTGTTGGTGGGTAAGAACAAAGTGCTAAGATGCTGTAGAGTACCTTAACACATTCAAATTATCTAAATAACAACAAGCCTTAATTTACAATCCTTCCCATCATTTGCCCATATGAAAGAGTTACCATAACAATAAGTGAAGGTTTAAATTAACATTATACTGCTATAACTCCTGAAACAAACAACTCCCTTGTAAAAGGGAGCAGCAACAGGACACACTAGGAGAGTCAGTATAAAGTAGTGGCAACCAATTCCTGTTGCACATCAGCTTCTACCTGTACAAAGGCTGATGACAGAGTAGGACTGCAGGTGGCATAACCCTGGTCACCACAAGTCAAAGTGACTTTTTTTTTCTGATTTGGCACTAAACCAAGACTTACTGACATGAGGATTGACAGATAAAGCAAATAGTCAATTGAAATGTTTGTATTAATCCCTTTTAATCATTTTAAAGCAAATCAAACATACCTCTAAAACAGTTTCAGAGTAGAAGAAAAAACAAAAACCAATTTTTGAATGGCTGCACTTAAATCTCTTGCTGTCTCAGGAATATCTTAGGGCACTGACGTTTTGGGGCTTGGGGTGGTGGTTTAGCAGGCTTTATTCAGTCATTCCTAATGAAGTTTTTAATAAGGCACAATGAAAACTCTCCTGGTTATGAGGCACAGGCACAAAAACTATCTGAATTCTGAGCCAATAATCTACTACGCAATTACCTGTAAAAAAGTATTTATTTAATGACATATGATCCTTCCAATTGTACACTCTCCACTTATTGGAATGAACCTGCACTATTCTCAAATTTGATGTGGAAAGTTTGCTTAGATGCCCAGAATGTTCTCTTTAAACCAAAGCACAAAAATTTTCTAGTTAATTTTCTAGTCAATTTTTAAGTTAATTTTCTAGAAATTCAGAGGTCAATCTTTAGTATTTATAAGAGCAAAAATTTAACAACCGATTTGTGTTTGTTAATTAAAACTCGTGGCTTTATTCTCAGGGTTTCTAAGGCCAATAACCACTTTCCTTCTAGCACATCCAATAAAACTGTATAGAAAAAAAAAATCCCAGTTGTATGCTAGGTTTCTCCTCTTTCAATACCCAACAACAAAAATTTGCCTTTTTTTAATTAGGAGCTCATTTGCTCTAATGGTTTGTATTTGTATTTCAGACAACTAATAAATAACACTTGTAACAACTTTCAAACACTGAAATGCAAGAACCTCTTAGCTCCAGTGCACAAGAGTATCTTTACTGCTTTGTAGAATATTTGTTCTCAACAGCAAAAAAAAAAAAAAAATCTTGCAAAAACTCCACAATTTATTTAAGAATTTTAATTTACAAAGCCTTTTGTCAGGATTCTTATTTTAAGCAAGTTCTGCACATTTTTGACTTGCCAGAAAGTTGTATCTTCTCATGAATCTTAATTTTATGAGGACAAAGATTTGTTGGATCCTGAGAAGTGCACTAAACCTTGTTGAATTCCATACAACTGGCATCTTGTTCAATAAGTTGATGTAATGTACATCTAAAAATACACACTGAGCCCAGCTTTTACATATATTTATATACACACACCCCTATGTATACATATATTCATACTGGTAATTTTAGGAAATTTGGTCCAGGGCAGCCATGATTTTCATTCAAAATATGTTTTCTATCATGAAACTATAACATCTACCAAAAAAATCTGATTATTCAGGGATATCATAAACATAACCTATTGGAAATACATTATGTAGATAGAAATTTACTGTAGCTTTAAGTGGGTTTTTTAGAATATTAAAGGCATAAATAATCAGTGCCACAAAACTGCTGAAAGGAAAGCTTAGAAAGTCTAGCTGTGGATGGAACTAGGTTAGCAGTGAGCCCAGGCTGCCCCACCCTGTGATCCTGCCTGAAGTTCCCTGCTCCTGCTCTGCACACCCCTGGAGCAGAGGCAGGTCTGTGTAAGCACAGGGAGCACATGGACAGGGATGGACCTCAAAGCTCCCTTTGCCTCCTCCTCATCCCAGCAACCACCAGTCCCTTTTTTGATCCTCACTCAACCCTGGTGTTAGATATCCTCAATCCCTAAATTTAATGAGTGATGTCAACGAACCTATCTGTCCCTGTCTTGACATCATCACTGGAACTTCTGTGGTCTTCTTAAGTCCACCTGAGAAGCCAAACTGTGCTCCAAATAGTTCAAGTTCCAAAATGCTTTTAAGAAGATGGAGGGAAAAGGTAGGAAAGCTTAGTAGCAATGCTACTACCAGCAAAATCTGTATTAGACTGGCTCCCCACCTAAAAGGTACACTTAACACCACATTTTTTTACACAATGTGAAGCACTGGCACTCATGGAAGTTTTCCCCCAGTTGGCAAGACACTGTTGGAGAAAATTAACTAAAATTCCAGAGAGATCTTGCACCACTCCCTTTTAAAGGCAGTACAAACCTTATGTCCAAATCAGGCTTCTGTTTTGCCATTTTCTTATCCCCACAGCATCCCAAAATGCAAATAGGATGTATCATACTCATTCAATGCCAGTCATGTCCTCCAAGGATTTGCATTTACAACAAGATGCTAGAGATCAAGTGAAACACCAACAGCATCCCTGGATTTGGCAGTGGCATATTCTCATACTCCCTTGACAAAATTAAACATTGACATCAAAAAGAACTAGATCAAGAACTGAACCATGAATGAACTCTTATCTGATATGGCCTACAGCAAGAAGTCTGCACTCTATACATAACATTTGAACATGAATTTCATTGTTCCAGCCCAGGCTGTAGCAGACAAGGCTATGGAAATCTTTCATCTGGGAGGGCAGCACAGCTCTGACTGCTCTCCCTGTACCTACAGAGATTCTTCAGCTTCAATACTTCTGGTCAAGTTTGAGGCCTCTTTACAGCTCAAAAGACAATACTCACCTAGATTCACTTTCTCACAATCATTAAAACAAAAGAGTTTAAAAATTCTGCTTCCAACCAGCTAGAATTCCCCAGGAATACATCAATCCTTCCTTTTAAATGCCTCAGTGCACTGGAAGAATTATTTGAGAAATAACAAAAAACTGAACTTGAGTTGTTATCCACTTGCATGCCACAATCCAAGAGATCCCAGTCAATGTTATGTTCTTTAGCTCATTTTTGTTCTTTGTTAACAAGTTTTCATAAAAAGAGCTGCTCTAAGAATGTACTTCAAATAAAAATTTCATTGCAAAAGAAGCTGAAAATTATTTCATAAAATCAGTTTGCAGGAATATGGCCATTTCCACAGTGAGAAAAGAGAGGCATGAAAACTCACCCCTCAAATCACACCACAGCCCTTAGAAAAGCTCAAGAATAAAACCTCTAATTTTTCTAAATTTAAGTGAAGCACCTTATTTTACATTAATGTTGCCTCCCTGGGTTGTTTCATATTTGATCCTTTGCTAAAAGAAAAACTATGGGTTAAACATAAATACTGGTTTTTTTCTTTAACAAGCTTTTCTACTTGAATCAATTGCTATAAAGTGTTCTAAAACTTCATCCTTTCAGCAAAGAAAAATGTTTGTTTCTCCTTCCAACACCGCTGTAGAATCAGAGAGAGTTGAGACACATTCACTGTTTGTCAAAGGAAGGGAAGGAAAACAAGACAAGGAACACTTTTTTTTATATAGATACTTAAGCATGAATCCATAAATTTAAAAAAATAAGGAAAATCATATTAATGAATCACAGTAGACAATTTTTTTTCCACTCTACCTACATACTGAAGCCCATTAAAATAACTTAAACCAGGCAGCATGGTAGAGGAGATGCTTTGGATTCTATGTGCCACTGGACTCAAATTTTCAAAGGCAGTCAAGATCATATGTCTGAAATTTAATAAAAGCCTTCAATCTCTTTGAAACTTAAATTTAATTCAAGATAGTCCTTTCAAAGGGCAGGACCCTTCCAAAAACGTGTAGGAAACTGCCCACAGGGGAACAGGAAGAATCATTAGATAAGGAATACCTGCTGGCATGCAAGGAAAGACATGAAGAATGAAGAATACTCTGTTCTAAAATTCTGTAAGTGGGGTGATGAACTGATCTTCATGGTCAGATGCAGTGCATTTATGCAGCAGGGAGGTTTAAAATTAAGCACTTAATAATACACTAGAAAGGAATTCAATGGCGTGCTTATGAAGCTTATGGAAGCTCATCCCAGCTTTACTGAAAAGCAAAAAAAGCAAAACAAAAATGAACAAAAGAAAAGCTCAAACATTTTAGACAAAGGTTTAACAACATTTAAAAAAAAAAAAGAAAAGGCAAACAAAAAACCACCCAAAACAAAACAACAAAAGCATACCATGACCAGTCTTAAAGTGCAGGGAGTGGGTAAGACTTCATTGCTTACATCACTGTTCTTTCTCCTGCCACACCCCCATCCCCCAAAACCCATCTCTTCTGTTGCATTTGCCAGTTGATCTGGCAGAGGATGAACTTCCTAAACAGCCTCTACTAGCCCTCAGTGATTTCAGGTATGCAGGTTCAATAGGAGGCACTAAAATCAAAAGCCAGGAGCCTCCTGTGGCAGTGCCACCACAGAGCCTGCAGCACCCTCGGGCTGTTCTCGAGGCTCAGTCACCTCTGTGCTCTCTCTGGTCCCAAATCCTGCAGGCAAAATGCTTTAGCAGCAGTCCCTGCCTGTAAAATACTTTAATTAGGCTTTGAGGATTTTTTGTTGTCATTTTGTTTTTCACAGAAATAGATTAGCTTTTTGGGAGGAAGAGTTTCACTTCTATCCTCAAAGTTTCTTGGGAGTTACATTTTCTCATTTAATGATTCAACAGCGATAAGGGAAGCATACATGATGAACATTTGTTATATATTCAGCATATTTTATTAACCAAATCACAATCTGCAGACTTGAAAGCTTCTGTATGATAATACCCTATTGAATGACCTTTCAGATTTATTCTCTAGAAACCATGCATCAGACTTAATAACCATACTTTTCCATTATCATTTATCCTGACCAAAAGACTGATTTTGAGTCCACAGGAGAAAACTTTTCCTGATAATTAGTTCTCCTTGGTTGTAGTCCACAAGAAAGGACAAATTCCACCTTGTTTAAGATGCCCCTTGATAACACATAAAGCCAACAAAGGAAGCATACATAATTTTCTATTTTTTCTTAAGACATGCATACATTTTTCTCCCGAGTTTGCATCACTACTTTGTCCAATCACTTACTCTTCTACTTCCCTCAGATAACTGTGGCCTAGAGACAACCAACCAGCTTTTTTCCCCCGTCTTCCTGGGGAAGCTTAGAGTTTGACAGGATGCAGCATAATAAAATAAAGTCCTTGACAAAAATCTCCTCTGCTTACAGTATTGTATGCAGAGATTTTTGTTTTTTCCTAGATGTTCCCAATACCGCTAAATAAACTCTGCTAAAAGTGTAACTATAACTGAAAACAAGATAAATAACAAAATTCCTATTACCCCTGTCTCATTCAACAATCCAAGAACTGGATACCATAATAAGAAACCTTGCAGACTCATATGCCTAATACCAACCCTTACTCCCAAAAATCAGATACATCGTCTGATTGCATGGAGTGAAAATGCATCAGGGAAAAAGAAAAAAAAAAAGGCAGCAGCTAAAATGGGCCTGAGTACTCCTGGCTCAAGGCAAATCAAGTCTTTTCCATTTTCCTGAGGAACTGAGATAATCATTTTCTGGCTAAGCATCTACAGGGCTGTAGAAGCCCAAGTGCTTACGTACCACTGAACATCAAAAGACAATAACAGACCTTGGGCTCTAAGTCTGAAGGCAAGATGCACCTTAGGGGAAAACACACCCTTTTTTCTGAAGGAACTACATCTGTGTTTTACTGTTAAACTATTCCTAACCTTAAACCATCAGAAAATAGAGTAGCCCACAACAATGACTTGAAGCAGACCCTAAAATTTACTTTGTTGGGAATCCACAAACACTGGTCTCTCTGGGAGGGGAAAGAAACTGTGAGCAGTGACCAAAGCAGAGATTAATGTACAAATTCACAGGAGGCTTTGATGTGTGAATTTAATGCATCTGTTCAAATTATTTCAAAATAATTTCAAAAATACCATTTTAATGTACAGACATTTTGCAATATTTCACTACTCCTTTATTTTGGCTTAAAAACTGGAATAGAAAGCATTTTCATACTTTAAAATATTCATTAGTATTAGCATACTTTTCTAACCACAAAGTTTTAGATAAGTTATTACCAATTTAACATGAGAATAGTGTTCGTAAAAACACAGCATTTGAAAAGCATGTAGGAATCTGATGTTCTCTGTGGAAAAACTCATGCTGGGTTTTTCAAAGCAGTTTTACACTGGTGACCTACTCATCAGCTTTCTAAATACTGTAGGTCTTTGTAAATGAATTCATAAATGATATTGGAACATACTATCTCTTTGCTGGTGCAGCTGGAAACCAAGCCACTGCTGCAAATAATTTATTCAGATTTATCCTTTATTTTGTTCATGGAATATTTCATCAGCAAGTTAATCTCTTCCATAGCTCCCCTGGCCTCTCCTCTCATCCTCCCCCACGGTCTGCAAATAGCTTACTGCAAATGCACTTATTGTAACACTTAGGAAGGGTGATCATATGTAGCATAAAAGCACCTTCAATCCCAATCTGAAGGAACATAATTTTAAGCAGGAAGAGTGAAACAAGGCCAGGAGAATTCATAATCCTAAAGTGGGCATTTGAGAGAGATCTTTTATTGACAGGTCTTCCCCCCCACTCTGCTGAGCTGGTATCCAAAATAGATGTAAAACTACTGGGCTCCTGTAGGATTTACTTTGCATCAGCAGAATTAAAATTTTATTCTCCCCATACCTTTGCAATCTATACATGTGGCAGTAGGCAAGCATGAAAAGAACAATGGTCGACCTTTCCATTATTATTTTGCCACAAAAACCACATTGTACTGACTGAAGAGCAGACCTCAGAATGCCAGAGCAGTTACAGTCGAGATGGGAACTTGTTCTTTTCTCTATTAGTTGTAGTTAGGATGGCTCAAGACAGGCTGAAGTTAATCAGGAAAGACTCAGGTTATGAACCAAGATAATTACCATAATTACCTAATGGTCAAGATAGCTTTGGAGCAGACAGTGAGGGAACCCATGGACTTTCACTGGATATTTTCAGAAATAGTTTAGACAAACCTTTGTAAGAAATAAGTGCAAGTTGAATTGCCTGTGGGCAAACCTAAAACATAACATCCAGTCCTAGTTTTTACAACTGTCCCATATTATTCTAGTTTCCATTTTTATTTACTACCATGTATAAAAGTATACTAGCTTATACCAGGCAGAATGTGTATTTCTTTGCATCTATCTTTCTGCTTTATTTTTTCATACCTATCAAACTTTTTTCTATTTTTTATTCTACTTCTATTATATATATGTTTATACACATATATTCAGACATACATATATTATATCCTTTATTTAGCTTTCTTTAGTAAGAGTCACCACAGTCAAATAATTCTAAGCAGCCTCCATTTCTTCTTTGTTTAACAGCAACATTTTTAGTTTTGGCCCATAATAGATAATAGAATTAATAGAATAATTATGTGTTTCAGCACATAATACAAACTGAAATATTTGATGACCCCTAATTTGTACTGCAGTCTCCCCCTCCCACCAAATAATTTGTTATACAACTGAGGCATAAATCAAAACTAGAAACCAAACAAAGTTTTTTCACCTTCCTTGTGTATCAGTTTGTCATCACAGATAACCAGCCCAGTTACAGATAGATTAGTTACATTCTGACCCTAATTAGAAATGCCTATTTTCTGTTACCCAATATATTTGTACCACTTCAACAAATGTGAATAATGAATGAGAGCCAAAAAAGACATCAGATTTGTATTCTGCAATAACATTTATGATACCAGCTTAGAAGATTTATAGTTGTCAACAAGTTAAGACAGAAGGAAAGAACAATGAGGTCCCTGAAACAGAAGAACTTCATGATACTGAAATCACTAAAGTTGTAGCAATATTTCCATCTACTGGGGGCTAGATATAATTAGCAGCTACTCGCAGCTGTCACTTCCTTTTTTTCCAATGAAATTTAAATTGATTAAGTATAAACACCTCTCTTACTGGAATGATCATGCAATGTGGCCCCATGATTTCACGTTTTCACGTATGTCCACAACATTAGGACATAAAAATAATAGGATCTGTTAAAAGCTGTTGCCCTCTTATCTTAAAAGGACTAGGACAAAAAACTAAGGCAACATATAGAGGTTGTCCCAAATAGGTAAAACATATGAGTCAAGCACATTTCCTACATAAAACAAGACATCTAGAATCTGTTAATAAATCATTTGGCCCATCAGTGGATTCACTTCTCATGTGACAAATAAGCTTGATTCAAAGATCTTGATGTTTAAGGAACAATGATGTCAAAGTCATGGCTTTATTTTTGTCACCATACCATATTGCAAAAGGAGTACTTCCAAGTGTCATGTTACCAGAGCTCTATTTCTCCATGTCTGCATCACTTTATAAAATATTCTCTCATTTCTAAGTGGCATTTTACAATAAGTCTAGAAGAGTGAACAACACATCACTGCTAAATAGCAAATAACCAGTCCCAGAGAAACCGAGGCCTAAGCGCTGAGTCTAGGAGAATTTGTTTCACTTTAAAGATTTTGTCTCTGTTCAAATAGAAATATTTACAATTTTTGTCTTCAGCTAAATCCCACCACACATTATTTAAAGATAGCTTACACCACTAGGCCAAGCAATTTAATTGACTCATAAGGCTGTTCACATGGGCTACTGTGGATTCTGAGACCACTGAGTTTTGAGGGTATCACAAATTTAAGAAAACAAGCTGCTCCTTTGTTTAGGAAAACAAGCTTCAGTAAAAGACCTTGTTACAGTCCACACAACATAAGGATTCATTCAATCTTTTGCAGTATCCACTGAAGGTTCACATAAACAAACCAATATCAGGCTTTGGTGTTGCAGTTCCTTCACAGCACGTCACCAGCAGCTCCAAAGTGAAATCCATATGCAAGCCCCAGCCATCCATTAGAGTGGCAGCACCAACTTTGGCCTCAATTACCCTGACATGCTGGACTTTTGTCTGACAGAAGAATTTGACTCTGTATTTATGTACCCTCACACTCTCTTAGATATCCATGATTGAAAGCCAACACAGCAATTCCAACATCCATACTGACAGGGTCATTACAAAAAAAGATTACTGCTTCCCTTCTACAGCATGCTCTTGTCAAGTAAGGCCTTTTAAATGTATGTGCAGAATAATTTAGCCCAGTACCATCTATTTTTGTTCATGGATAATGCATCAGACACTGGCAGTTAGTCTTTGTTATTTCAGATTGTGCAGGCATGTTACGTAAATTTATATTTTAGCACTTCATTTTGTTCTTTTATTTGTTGGAGGTCACCCAACCAATATGGGAGCATTCTGCTTCCCTTTGGGGGGGGGGGGGGGGGGGGGGTAGAATAAAAGCTTGCAACACAACTATAGTTCAACCCTCAGAGTCCACAGAATCCTCAAAATCTACACAAACTCTTGTTGTACACATGTACTCCAACAGAAATAAAACAAACAAGGTGTTTAAGCAGAGATAAAAACAACCATGAAGAACTTGCAAAAGGTTTTTACTATTCCTTACTATTTAAGAGGTATTGCAAAGTATAGCACATCCAACAGCTGCAGGTAGTATTAAAAAAAATATTTTTTCTGTGGCATATTTGATAATCACCAATGAAAAGTAACTAATTTTTAAGCTGTAGTCAACCAGTAAAGAGACCTAAGTTCCATTATGTTCTTTGACACTAAACACAATTAAAAACATTACCTGAAGTGGAAATAACAAATATTGTGGCAAAAAAACGTTCATTCTCAGAGTACATCACTTTGAATCTTCTCACCTTCTACTTAAATCAACATTTTCTAATGAACTTGAACCTTCACACATGATCAGTGGGGGAGTTATTAGTATGATTCATCAATAAGTGCTTCTCATAAAGCAGCCCAAATTGCCACCAAAGTTACCAAGAAAAGGCAGAAGGTCCTGGCCTGTGCAGGGTCTGTTTTCAAAAGGAATAGGTTTGGGCACTGAAAAAAAATCCTTCCCAGCATCACAATAAATAAACATCAGGAAACCAAAAAAACAGCTTCTTAAAACAGGGCTCCAAAACAGACAAAAGGGCTCAGAAAGATTTATCATATTAATGTTTTTATAGCAGACTACCTGAAATAAATAAGATTTGAAGTATGGATTCTAAATACCTCCGAAGAACCTTCCACTACTTAATTCACATCTTTGCTTAAATATCTAAATCCCTGGAGCATGCTGGCTAACCTATCTAAATCATTATGGATAATTAAAGAAACAGTAACTGTCAGCAATTGCTTTTTCAGAGGACACCCACTTCCCTGCCAATCAGCATTTTTAACACTGATCTGCAGCACTCTAATGATGTAACTCACTGCTGCACTTAAAATGCTACAAACAGTGCTGGAAATGGAAAATTATCATTGCAGCTAGGTAGTGCTCAGGAAAGACTTTCATTTTAAAAGCATTTCCCAATAAGAGTGCATAAAGCAAGCCATTGTGAGCAGCTGTTGTCATGCTGATGCCTGGGACAATTCAGTAATTTTTTACTCACAGATTAATGGAAACTATATGGAACAGAGCCTCAGAGTCCAATTCTGTTAAAACACTTGGTGCTCAATTCAAAAATTACTGGTGAAAATAATCAAGAAACCCAGGTGATTGAAAGCTGCAGATAATATTCAGACAAACTGTAAAGGATTACAGAATCAGATTTTGAGAGAGAGCAAGCTGTTGTTTTCTTCCCATTTCTCCTGTTTTCATTTTAAGTTTTTACAATTTCTTTCTCCTCCATGCTTATTTTCTTTTTAAATTCTTAAGAAAAATATAGAAAGTGAGAAACACATGAGAAGTCAGTAATTCCATTTTATGGATAACCTTTCCATTTTCAACTTTGCTAAGCAGAAGAAATACCTTCAGGCTCTTGGACCAGCTTTTCAACTGCAAACTGTATAATCTGCGTAAAAACTATGAATCTCCTTTTCATCTTCCTTATATATATTATTGCTCCCTTCATTCTATTAATATTGTTATTATAATGACAAATGTTGGAGCACCCACTATGAGAGGCTGTGTAATTACACAACAGTTTTCTCAGAAGAATCCTTTGGTTTTGGCTTAAAGGCCATGTTTCAGAGACTTTTCAGATATGTACATCCAAATCTTCATCAAATATTTTCTTTCTCTTACAAAGTAAAAGTGTGCTATATTATGTTAAAAAGTTTTTGCATTGCTTAATAAGCTAATAACTTTTCCTAACTTCACCTACAGAAACACCTGAAACTTGTCAGAAACTTTCTATAACTCAGCTTGATGTGCACCTCTAGCACACAGCTAAAGCAAGCCAGCAAACAAAAACATGCCTGTTAAAGGGAACTATAAAGCAATCTAAATAATGATTTACAGCACAGCCTAAGAGCATGAAGAGCCCCAAATTTTCCATTGCCCAGGTCTCACATTTTATAGGACACCCTCTCTTTTAAAAGTGCCAGAGTGAAACATCAAAATGAAATGGTACTATCAAAATGACAGTGAGTCAGTGACAGTCACTGAATGTAACTTGTATTTTTATGAAGCATTTGGCATCTGACCTGGTGGGGAACACAGACTATGAAGGTACCTCATTTCTCATCTGGTCTCACATCAGTTGCTGCAAAAACAAATCTTGCTAAATAAAATGCAAGCACAATAAGTTATCATCTCTGTAGTTTATACTCCTGAACTTATTCAGCTGCTGTCAAATAAAAGATCCTTCTCAGACATTTGTACCAGTCAAGCTTGCAAACCTCTACAGAAATATCCCAGAGGAAAAAAAAAAGAAAGGCAAAATTTTGGCTGATGCACAATTAATTCTCTGACCTCCTGGGAATCCAAAGGGAAATGTGAACTGGCTTAACCAACACATGGTAGGGACGCTAGTCCAGATGACATAATGACACAATTAGAAAAAGGACCCCTCCTGCAGAGTCATGCTGCATAATTCATTCTCTGAATAAATAAACCCCATCTTTAAGGGAGATTTTGTTCTTCCTGATCCTCCTGGAAGTTCACCTTAGAACCCTTCTTCCCCAGAACCACCCTGTAGAAACCTAATCATTTGCTGCCTACTGGCATTTGCCAATCATCACCATTGTAGCTTCCCCACAGCTACAAAACTTTGTCCTCCTTTATTACAAGAAATTTAGAAGAAATCAGTAACTTCAGAATATTGAAAGTAAAATTTTTATTCACAAAGAAGCATTTCCAATCCAATGTGATTTATCTATGCAACTGAAACAACACACCTGTAAGTCAAATTTGAGTAACAGCTCACATTTCAGATACCGAACACTGACTACAGTCCAGGATACAACTGTAATACAAAGATTCTTCTTATTTTTTTAATTAATTTGATAAGAACTTGAACCTTATACAGTCAAAATCTGGCTTTGTACGTGCATCTTTAGCAACACTGAGCCTACAATCAAGTCACAAAGAAAAAGATGCACTCTTAGTACTCCCACTGGTAAAGCATTTTAATTCCATTTTAAAAGGCACTTATCACTACTCTAAGATACATTCAAAACCAGAATACAAGTACAAGACTCTCCCAAGGTACTAAAAGGAAAATCAAAGATATTCACTGGACAAAAGTATTTCTCTCAACGTTGTTTTCTGTAATGTAAGTAACCCCAAAGAGTTTCTCCTTTTCCCTGTCTTGAACAAAGACCCAGAAGAGTAGGGCAGAATGAAAGAACAATATATGCAGAAACTCACATAAATGACTTGGTACATGAAAACATGTACGATGTTTGTGGAAGGAACTAAAGAAAACCTAGTTAAAATTCAAACTAAAGGAAATTCTCCCTTTTAAAGTATTGCTTTTCCAAGAAAATTGTTAGTTCACCTCAGGCTCACTTTTCATTAAAAAAAAAAATTTAAAAAAATTAAAGATCCATCCACATCTATGGAAAAAGTCAGCATTTGATTAAAATCAGAAGAGGGAGATCAAAGCATTTCTAGTTGGAAGCACTGACGCAGCAGCCAGAACAGGAGTGCCTAGAACTGCAGCTCTCAATAGCCTGATTTATGAACCACAACACTGACAAGAACAAGCCAAGACTCCTGTACTTCACCAGGATTTCTCAGCAGAAGGAATCAGGATAGAACATAAAAGATAAGCCTAGTCAGGCCCTAACCATGAACAAGGTCATAAAAAGCAAAGAGGACAGTTCTTTTGAAACCCCAAATCCTTTATTTCCAAGTAAACGTGCAACGTAAAGATTTCAACTTTTAAATGCAAGTAAAAATTTGTTGCAGGAAAAAAAATTTCGGTTAACTGAGGTTAGAAGTTGAAATCCTTCACCTTTTTCTTTCTTCCTGTTTTTCTAAGCATCTATCCAAAAATATAACCCAAAAGGCAATGAATTCCAAGGTACCCACTCCTTTATCCCTCTGCCAATAGTATAACTCTGCTTTGAGCCCTTGTCTCAGTAAGGAATTAGATCTTCACATCTCTCTCTTCCTCTCTTTAAGGGAGTGGCAAATTAAAGGTGTAACTATACTGTGATCTTAGGTCAACCATGTTCTCTTCATGCTGGGTCCAAAGCTGCCAGCCAATTGGTAGAACAAAATAAGCCATAGATCCTAAAACATTGGTTCAACAGGCCTTAAAAAACATTGCCAGCTTTTACTATGCATCACTATTTGAAAGAGTATAAAAGTTCTCTTAAGGTCTGGGTCCTACTCAATCCTAAATCCCACAGCAAAAATAAAATCCTGAAGACCTCTGAAATACAAAAAATAAAATAAACACTATTTTTGGAACATCAAGATTCCTGAGAACTTAAATATACCAAAACCCATTTTCTTTTCCTTAAGTTTTTGTTGTTTGTTTTAAATCTACTCCCATTCTACAAAGCACTCAGCCCCACTGATTTTAAACATCCACTGTAAAGCAACTAATTAAAAGCATAAAAAAGACAAGTCATATCCAATTAATAACTTTTCACAAAAGGGCAATAATCCAAAGAATAATTTCTTCTTAATGGGAAGCAAGTTTTTACTTTGAGGTATTGCATATCAGTGCCACGAGGCAGTCAGGTATCTACTGCTGTTCTATGGCATTTCTCCTTGCTAATTTCCACCTGTGGTAGAAAAAATAAAAGTAGGAATGTAAAACTCAGTTAGAAATTACCTATACTAGAAATCTGTGCCAAAATACTTTTGTGGGAGATGAGGAAGTTGAGTCATGCAGGTAGGCAATCCCAGGGGTGCTGGCAGCCCTACTGGAAAAGCCCTGAACATGGACACACCTTCACCACTAGGCTTTGATTTCACTTTAAACTTCTTAAGAGATTAAAATCCTAAGCAAAAAAAAAAAAAAAAAGAATATTTGTCAATACCCTGTGGATGGAGGCTGAGACAACTGTGAATTGTGTCAGTGTGTCTGTACTGGCAATTCCTGTCCTACACACCTGCTTGTACAGCAGAAAAGGTACTTCCAGGCACATTCCAAGTGTATGTACACTTTCATAAAGCACAAGTTTCTTCCTCTACACAGAGATACACCAGACTGTCAAAAGACTACAGCTTCCATTATCTAGACTTTATCCAAGGTTATGGGGTTTTTTGTTGAGTTTCATTCTACTAGGACTGCAGTCAATGGTAAAACACAGTCATTTCCTCCTAAATCCAGACCTTTTATCTTAAAAAGAGGAAAAACTCCCTGGTGTGATTGTTATTCAGAGCATCTTTCCACTTCGAGTTTCCCAGTACCAGCAGAGATGATTTGGTCTGTCCCATGATCGATAAAGCTGTTTTATCTTTTGCTACTGACATTGAAATGTTTCCTTTCTGTGCCTATCTCTACAAAACAAAGGGAGTTAACTAAATTCAATATTAATATAAGCAGCTGCAATTCCAGGACTCATATGACCCTAAAGGGACTGGTAATTAGCCCAGTGTTCATAGTGGCATAAAATGCATGTTAGACCAAGCAAGTACAGTTCTACTCCCCTTGCACTCTACTATTGCATCCTGCTTTCTCCATAGCACAGGAGGGAGGAAAAATCCCTTGAGGATTTATGAGCAGAACAGAACTGGGTTTTTTACACAAATACATATCACACTCCCTCTAAGGATGCCATGTAAAGCTGATGCATTTCCTCCCTTCTTTCTTTCTGGACTGCAGTCAGGTCCAGTCGAATCTCATAAAACTGAAAGAGTATGCATCTCTCATTTGCCTTGAGCCACAGCACATGGTATCAGCTTTCAGTTCATCTGAACAAACTAAAATACACTAGAAAGAAGAATGTGCAAATAGTGGCCAAAGGAGCCATTGTGTCCAGCCTCAGATGGAATCTTCTTTCCCTTTTTACCCATTCCAGTGAACTTTCTTCAAGTGTCTCATGTCTTACTAATAGACATTCAAAGATAGATTGGGCATGAGAAAAAGGCAGAAGGCATTTGTGCAACTGACTGGCTCTCTTTTGCTGAGAAAAAAGTTTTTTGGGGAGGTTCTCAGCCTTTGCTGATAGCCTTTATTCTCCCAGGAGCCTTCAGGAATCAGTCCTCACACAGGAGTTGCAAGAAGCAACTTTAACAGGCATTCCTGGATGGAATAACTTGTCTTTCTTACTTCCTTATCAGAGAAATATTTTTAAAAATGTAACTTCACCCCCTCCCTTTAAGCCAAGCACATAACATAGAAATTCAACAAAATGCTACACAGATTTATAAACAAAGGCTTGTTGCTCTCCCTTTTACTCTGTGTTTACAAATTGCTTCCACTTCAGAAATGCTGGCAGTGCATCACGATCTGTGAGGAGTCCAGAGCCATCTCTGCAGTGCTGGGACAGTAACACTTATCTGATGCACTGCTCTGCTTTCCTGACGCTCCATGGTGGTAGATCTGACTACAGGCAGTGTTTTCTTCATTTCTTTTCATTTTGCTGCAAAAATTTATTGATATTTTTCCCTGACATGGAAGAATAACCAGTTTATATAGGAAGGGGCTAAAGAGAAATCTGAAGTTATCTCAACTAGCTCTTTACAAGGGAGCTTAATTTTTCTGTGGCTTGATTCCCTCAAGCAGTTTTTATTGCCTTACTATCAACATCACACCACCTCTCCCTAAACCACATGCATACAGTACTTTGGTACAACAAAGACCTGTTCCCAAAAGGACCCTGAAGCACTTGGCAATAAATTGGACTTCTGAAATACCATTTTTTCTAAATGATAACAACTCAAACCTAAGAACATAAACCTCTGTAGAGCAGCAATCTAACAATGACAGCAATTTGCCTGGGGTGTGCTATTTGACAGATACTTTGCACTGGCTAAAAAAAGGGAGCTTCCCTGCAGCAGAGACTCCCTCATTTTTTACTTTACTTCTTTTCAACTTTACTTCTTCTTCTATTTAAACTATTTCTAAGTCTGCACTGAAGGTACAGGTTTCATTTGTATTTCATGCTGCTCAACTATCTGGTCTTTCAGTAGAGGACAGAGAGTGTTTTTGTTTATCTTGTAGGAATCTAAATGGTACTTAACTCTATCTCTCCCAAAACAAGCAAGGTATCACAAACATTCCCAAATATGAGTATGTTCTTGTACCACATGCCTGTGAGTACCCACTTTATCCTAAGTAATTAAACCATGTGGGATCTGGATTTTAAAAGTGCATCTTCACCCAGATAAACAGACAGATCTTAGTAGTTTTAAAAGTAACCCAAGAAATACTTGTCAACTCTTGTGAAACTGCATCTATTTGAACTTGAAATACTTCCCTGGCTAAGGAAGGCAGTTTTTTCCACTGATATACTCTCAGGCTAATTTGAAGTCTAGTTCTACATGGGCTCAGTTTGATATTAAGGCATGTTTTAAAGTTTAAGCAGCTGCATAATCCCCAGGAAGGCTACCCCACAACCTGTACTTGGCACCATCTCACTAAGTTGAGTCCTATTGCATTTCCTTTGTGGGATCTGCTACCATTGGGGCAAGTTCAGAATGTGAAGGTGAAGTCCATTTAACTTCAAAAGAATACGAATACTCATGAGGAAAAATATAATCAGCTTTGACAAACTCCAATCAAGCAAGCTGTAATTAAACAGCATCTCTCCAGATCTGATGAATTTCATCAACATCTATTAACTTCCTTATCTTGCTTCCCTTCCTCCTCAACAAGTAGATTATATTCTTCACTTTCTTGCATAACAGAGTTACAAACTCTGCCAGTCCAGTTGTCTTCACCATAGAATTAACATCTGCATAGTCAAACAATATCAACTAAAAGTACAGGTGTAGGAAGATAAAAGTATTTCTATCATGCCTTTGATTTAAAGGAGTTCAAACATAATAGAGCCAGCAAATTCAAGCCAACACTGCATAATACATTGTTAATATGTGAGCTTCACTCAATTTCCCATCCATTATAAATTTATGTTTCTAAGAGGAGCTCCTGAAATTGTTACTATGATATTACTCATATAATGCTTACAGATAATAGAAAACTAAGGCATCTGGGAATGTCTTTTACTGAAATTAAGCAATCATTCTTTAATTTCTGAATGCTTGCAATGAACTGTTATGAACAATTGTTATTTACTAGTGCAGTGAGCAGGTCACTTCCACTGATTCACATTCAAGCATTTGGTACATGACTTGTCTATTACTTGCAAACAGAAGAGTGTTAATTTGTGCAGTAAGTTTGATTAGGCTTAACTCAATCATGCTGCATTTCACGAGGTAAAATAATTATTCTCCCTTTCTAATTCTACTCTGGAATATAAATAAAACAAAAGAATCCCTCTAACTTCCTCAGTCCATCATAAAGTGTCCACATGAAGTTAGAAAACAATAACATTCCCATCTGGTATATATGCCCTATGTGCACCCCCATCATGAGTACTTCAATCCAACTCTTTACTACCTTTAGGTGAACCTGTCTTGGTCCTGAGCCAGTCAGGCCATAGTCTGGGATTTGGCTGCTCACAACCTGACACATGTCAGTTCTGAGGAGCTGTGAAGAAATTTTAGCAGTTAGTTTCCTCCTTTGTCCAATTCACCAGCACACAGAACTCTACAGGGGATGCAGCCAAACTGCTCAGGAGATGTTTCAACACACAAGTTCATGCATTGCTTAGTTTGACCTGAAATAAGTTCACCTGATCTTTTTACCACTAAGGAAGGTATCAAACATGGCAAGCTTCCTTGAGTGCAGCTGGCAGTTCAGAGTGCCCTCCTGGCAGATCACTGAGGCTGTCTGGATGCACCAGCCCTCCCCGACCCCACACCTCTCCCATCCCCACAGGAGCACTCCCCTCAAAACACACTTAATGGCTCATTTGCACCAGGAAAGTAACCAGAATACAGCTTAGCTTTGACAGAAGCAGCTTCTTTGCTAAACAGGCTGTTCCTATTTTGCAGTAGTCACACAGTAAAGTTTTCTTTCTGCAAGTGTTGGGATGTGTACAAAAGCTGTCTAGTGCAGCTTTCCTGCTTTCAAAGTAGGAAACTTTGACTTTGTGTGTGGTTTTGCCTCTGCTTAAACAAAAGAAAGCACAGCTCAGTATCATGTATTTAATAGGTTTTTCATGCCACAAGAGCAAACAAATGTCGGCTGATCTGATGATAAACTTTAACATCTGTGTGGGTTTTTATAGCAGGCTGATTAAGCTTAATTAATATAGAAATTATAAGTTATTCAGAGCTGATTCGTTTTGTTCTTGGACAGTGCACAGGAATTTAGACTTGTTAATAAGAGATATCTTTAAAGAAGTCAAGCAGAAACTTCCTAATTTTCAACTGTTTGACAGATTGTATCATTGTGCCTTTAGTTAGCCCCAAACAAATAATGACTTGATTCTTTCTGTATCAAACTATTTGAAAAAGAAACTTTCACTCAAATGGGGAAAAAAAGGAAAGAAAAATAATACAATCATCACGAATGGTTATAAACAACTATATTGCTGAGCAAGTTTCTCAAATTCTCTAAAGTGAATTTGTTGTTTCCTCTAGGAAATGATGGATTAGCTGTCCTGTCTCATTTACAAATGCATGAATCACTTCCTCTTCTGTACAGGATATCACTATTTCAGGTGCAACAACTCTTGAGTGTCCTAGAATGTCTACTGGGTTCTGCTTGTTGGGACAAGTTTCATGTAGACACAAAGTACCAAACCACATCAGGTTGACCAAAAGAAGTTCATCCAATTTCTTTTTAAAGTCTACTATTCCTTTGCATGCACTAATTTTTAAATTAGTTTGGCAAATTTATCATTTAACATCTCCTTTTAATTTTTGTAATTCATAATGCTACCCACCTTCCCTGATAGCCTGTAGGGTTATTTGTATAGAAAAATGCAAGCTGAAAGATTGATCTGGATATATCTTCAATAGCAGCTTTTTTTGTTCAATGGAATAGGCTTAATATTATGAATTTGATTTGACTATGGGCAGGTTTTAAGAAAAACAGCACTGACAAACCTGAGCATTGGCATGATAAGATTCAGCTGGGGTTACAGCTTCTCCCTGTGTCAACTCAGTACTAGCACAGAAGCACAGAGTGACTCTTGGAATTACTCTTGGTCTTAGAAACTTAAACTGCTAAGGGCTTTGCCACTCACTGCTTCTTCCCAGCTGAGGAAAAGCAGTGCTACAAACCAAGCATTCAGAAAAGGGAAATCACTAGTCACATCTCACTTCTCTTACTCTTGCAAACCAAAGAATTTCAAGACACTAAAAACTCTGAAGTGTTGGGTCTTACTGCATTTTTTTCCTGCTTTTATGCTAAAAAGTGTTAACAAAAAAAAAAAAAAAAAAAAACCCAAACAAACAAACAAAAAAACCCCCACAATAAACCATGTACACACAAGAAAACAAAAATACAATTTGACAACAAAAATACTATACATGCACTTCAGTCCTTATATTCTGCTAGCACCTGAAATCTTCAATCATTAGGGGAAAAAAAACCCCAAACCCTCCCTTACAGGATAAGAGAAATTTTAAATCTGCAGTAGCAATAGGAGAGAAGGCACAGGGATGCAGTTACTGGATCTCTCCCTGAAGCTGCAGGGTCTTGAGAGCTTCCTGGCAGCTCATAACTCAGCTGTGCCTTGCAACAGGACAATTTATACATTAAAGGAGGACACTGAAAAAGTACAAAGCAGTGACCAGAGCCACGGTCCTCAAAACAAGCAAGAGAGTTTATTTTGCACATTTGCCATTCTTTACCCAAAGTGAAAACAGAATTATTTATATCCCAGGCTGCTCTGATGAGCATCCATAAAAGCATAAAATTCATGCCTGCAGGTGAAGCAAGCCCTAGACTTACCCAAAGAATTGCCCCTTGAAGATAACATAGCCAGCCCAAGCCAAGACAATCTCCTGGATTTTGGTGGGGATGGGAAGCTGTGTTACACAAACTCATTCCATGTTTCTATGTAAACTGAGCTGACTGTGGTGCAGGAAGTAACCCCCAAGTATTATTTCTACCAAATTTCAAAGAACTTTGCTCTCACTTTCTATTAGTCAAAAGCTGATTCCCTCACCCAAGTCTTCTCATTTGTATTTTCTTTACAATTCTATGAAGCCAGCTAAAACAAATTTATTTATAATAATTTTTTCATTTCCAATTTAAGATAATATTTTCTCTGTCTCTTTCTAATGTTCCCCAAATTCTATTAAATGCATAAAACCATAATATAATTTTTGTGCTTATGAAATACTGAAATTTACTATATTTACTGACCCAGTCCAAAGTTTACTGACATAAGTGAAAGCATACATTTTTTGTCTGAGGCTTTTACTTCAGAATTGCAGAGTAAAGGGCTGTCAGCAATTATACCTACTCAACTCTGAGAGAAAAAAGGGAGAATGTGGCCCTTGTTCCTACATTTAAAATATTTATATTGGCCATTTAAATATTTATATATTTGTCACTTTAAAATATTTATATAACTATCTATTCAGCACTTTATATATTGGAGAGTTAACTTATATAATGCAAATAAATTATGTATTAAATATTTACTAAAGGTTAATATTTTATGAAATTTGCTGTACACACAGTAGGAACAAAACTGGCAAGGGATGAGGAACTCTAGAGATTACTTTTGCACTTTCAGCACAAAACAACAAGGATCACTTACTTCTGCACTGCTTTTAACAGAGTTTATAGGTTTGCTAAGAAAGCACCTCTGTTTAGAAATTATGTAATTCAACATCCTGGGATAAGTCATCCTTGGGCAAAATTCCACCAATGTTTGTGGAATTAGTCACAAACAAATGGGATCCTGCAATTTATAACCTAGGAGATCAAAGAAGGAATTGAAAAAGGTTGGATATTTTGAAATATTTATGATCAAAACTCCTAAAACTGCCTTTGACTCCTGTGCCCTCAATATGGGGTTCTAACAGGGTATTCAAAAAGCAAAGCAAAGCAAAATATTTCCACTATCCTGCATTTAGGCATGAACAGAACTTCTCAACACCACAAAACCTGATACTCCATGTAGCAAATTTGAAAAACAAACATCTTCCCTATAGTCCTGAAAGGTTTAACATTTTCTCATCCCATAACTTAACTCCAGTTTTAACCATCAGGCCACAGCTTGTAACAGTGCCAAATTCAAAACAGTCACAGTCTATCTGAATCTTCTAAAAAACGTGGTGTGAACTAAGAAAGGCATTAAACCAAAGCAACTACCCCAAGGATCTCTGTGCTCTGGGACACAGAGGGACAACTTCAGGATCTCAGAAGCAACCCCAGATAACCATGAACACATTCAGCTGCTGGCATAGTCAGTGTCCAAATCAGACTCTCCCAGCAAAAAAATATAAGAAATTAACGCTAAAAGGATATTGTACTACCAATACATTCCTCATTTACATTTTTATGACAAGCTGATATATTGGCAGTAAGATAATATGAAAGGGCTATATGAGTAGAAGAGTCCTTATGGCATTGAAATTTCCTCAGAGCTTTTTAATTCTGATTAACAGTCATAATAAACTCTAGATATACTCACAACCTTCAAGCATTAAACTTTATTAATCTACATAACATGCCAATTAAGTTAATATACTTTGATTCTGTCTAGTTCTGAAAGATGTTTTAATTTTACTGACAAATACAAAAGCAAACTAACAAGCAAATCTCCTTGCTCTGTTTTTGAGCAATTAACCTTATTTTGCTGCATTCCAGTAAGTTAACTCCCCAGTGGGAAGCACATATGCCACAAACTAGGAACTGGTTTGCTGCTAACGATAGCAAGATTCCTGCCCTTGCACCAATCATTTGAGAGAGGCAGAGGAGTCAGATTTGCTCCAAAGGGAGGATTTCTTCCCTTGCCCAGGTGAAGTTCCTGCCACATCCCAGGTGCTCTCCTCTGTCCCTTCCTCACCTTCCATGCTGCTCCATCAGCCCCATCTCCTCTGCCTCCCTGTATTTGCTGGTGCCCTGAACCACAGCATTGCCTTGTGCTCCTCTTGTGGGCCACTACCTCCTTCAGCTCCATTCTTCAGGAAACTTCCCTGTGCCAGCACCCAGGAGCCACTGGCACTCACACTTGCACCACCTGAGGTGGGACCAAGGCCACCCCATAACTCAGTCACACCAGGTTTCCTCATGGGCTCAACCCCTGGCTTCCCACAGCAGAGTCTCAGTAATCCAGATCCTTAAAATAAATTAATCACCATGCAATAACTAAATAATAAAATAACAACTCAAACTGGTACCTCCAAGTAGGGACTCCAAAAAAAGGGGTCCCTGGGCCTTTATCTGCTCACAGTCTAAGTGAGGGAAAGTCTGAAGTTCCTGCTGTGTCTCTGAGTGTCACTCACCTGGCTGAGACACAGGTGCCCTTTGTTACCCTCTTGTCTCAGCCCCCACCCTCACCCTGAGCCACCTGCACTGAATGGATTCCTCCAGACCAGCACAGCCCAGTAGTCTCCCAGCAGCAGGTTAGCAATCTCCATTACAGTTCATTACCATGGCACACAGCCTGATTTTGACACTAAGAACTGAAGTCCCACCTGACTGGGTGCTGTGCATTACAGTACAGGGAGCTCACTGTCATCTTAGTAAGGAATGTCAAGAGGAGTCTCTGCCTTGAGAGAGATGGTCTCAATGGCCCTTGTTTAAATTCAAGTAAGGAACTAACAGGACACCCAGAGCTCTCAGACTTACAGAATAATTTATTTTGATGGATGGCTGTTATTACACCTGTCTGTGTTTAATTGTTTTATCCTCCAGTTACCTATAAACCAATTAGGAAATGCTTCCTGCTTCTTTCTTTCATGTGAATGGCATCATTCTGATTACAGGGTTGTCAAGAAGGAAGAAAAAAGCTACTTCCAAAACTATGCATATTTAAGTTAATTGTCCTTCCTGCTGCAACTGCCTCTACAGAAAGAATTGCTAACGACTCAAAAATGTACTCCTCTCCTCTCAGGTGAGGTGGCATGTGTTTCACAGGTGGGTATTTGCTTTAGGTGCGTGCAAGTGTGCCAGCCTAACATTTTCAAACACTTTAGGAAGTACTGCTCTGGCCAGGAGCAGTTGTGGAGTGATGGCCAAGACACTTCTGAAGCAGCTCTTTCAGATGAAATAATGTTTCACAAAAATGCTCCCCCAATGAATTTTTCAAGCAATTCTTTCACTGCAAAATAAGTCATGTTTTGAATAAAATTTTTTTTTTTTTTTGCATGGAGTACACTATTCATTAAGCAATAGATAGTGTGGAGGGCTTGATACAGAAGTGAAGTATTAGTTTCACCCATCCATTTGAACATCTCTGTATTTTGTACAGCCATGCATGCAGTAAAGCACTGCAAATTAATTTAGCTATGTCCTTAATCATGATAAATCAAAGCAAGGGTAATGCCATCACCCACTCACACAACTTTCAGGTGATGAGATACTTGTCTAGAGCTCCCACTGAACAAACAGAATATTACAATGCATTTTAAAGCTCATTTAAAAATCTCATTTCAGCACAGCTTGGAAAGATTAATTTGTAGTAAAACACATTGATAGTCCCTTGCCATCTGTGTCAGACTTGAAGATTTCGATCCCAAAGAGCCCTGTGCACTACAACTAATTGTCCTTGTCCCCATCCCCAAAGGAAAACACAATCTCAGTGCTGAACCACTTGTGGTGGTAAAATGTTGAATGTACTTTATCAGTTACCAATAAAGTGTCATGCTGCAATATGAGCAATGACAGTAAAATTCTAACAAAGAGACTACAGAGAGATCTGTATAACAGCACCAAAAGTCAGAAGCTTAACCTAGGTACTTAACAAATTATGTTTAAATGCTGTTTTACATAGATAAATAAATACTAACTCTAGTGAACTCTGGATGGAGGGAGTTAAGGTACACAACTACCATGGATAACCTGGCACTCAAGAGTTATTTCAGTAATCTCCTTAGACGCTGGCTTGGGAATAAATGCTGAGACATGAACAAAAGACATCTTCATCTCCACAGAGTCAGGAAAAAAACATAGCAGAAGTGAGGGGAGAGTTATACTTGTGACATCCCTCATTTTTCTCTGCTTTCTCGACTTCCCTTTTGCACTTGGCAGAATCATTAAACAGCATTTTTCAGTGAATCATTTTCATGGAGCTTTCAAAGCCTGTGAAAGTGCAGCACTTTGTACAAGACTCAGGACAGGGCAGCTGACGCCATGGTCCAGGCAGAAGTCCTGAAAAGCTGCCAGACTGCATGCTCAGGATGGCAGCCAGTGGAAATAGATATATAATCAATCATAAAGGCCCTTTCTTTGACAATTTAGAACACAGAGGAATAGCTCAAGACGTGTGCAAGGGCACTAGACACCCAAGAGCAGCACATCAGCCTTGTTCCCATACTTCACCTGTGCCCTGCCTCCCAGGAGGCACAGAAAGAAAATCTTTCCAGAAACCAGTACAGATATCCTCAAGGAAATACATAGGCAGGGGGGAGGAACCACAGTTAAACTCTGCGTGTGCTGCTTAATGGGAATCTCATACGTGACCCCATGTCAATATGAAATGCCACTAAACTTCTTATTCAAAGTGATTTTCTGAATACTGTCCATGTGTCAGTCATTGCATACATCTCTGAACATCCTTTTTAAGTATCACACTGACCTAACCCCATCATCTGACTCCTTTCTATGAAATGAGGACAATAAAATAACTCTGAGCACACAAATGAATCAGGCTGCTCAAGTCCTGCATTAGAAGCTCCACCCAACAGCACACTTCTAGTTTTTACCTGTACACTCTTAACACAGTGAACATCCCTGGACTTTGTCTTGAAAAGTTATTTTTAGGGCAAGGTTTGCTTGCTCTGGAAAAGGAAGTGTTTTAAATTCTATAATAAATCTCCTTACTTTCCATGAAAGATTAAGTACATGTGTTCACATCACAAGGACTTGCCTGCCTATATTCATCCATGCAAACTGCACAATTAGTCACAACCAACTCAATGATCAGAGATTTCAGTTTTGTTCATGGAATGGCATTGATATAAACAAGGCCAATTCTTCCTACTGGTATTACTGACTTCTTTGAAATGGGAAGACTAAAAGGAATGTCAGACCTTTGCTCTTTACTAAATGTGACTTTCAAAAAGAAGCAAACAAAAAAAAACCCAAACAACCAAACAACAGAGAAAAAGCCACTTACCAGTTCACAGACATGCCTATAATTTTTTTCTTACTCAACTCTTAAAACGCTTAAAAACACATAAACAGTGTCCTCCCAAACCTAGACACAGTTCCTAGGCACAATCAATCTTTGACTGACACACTAAACTCAAGCTGCTTATAAAGTGACTCAGTTCAGGTTAATGGAAAGGAAGATTATATCATATAAACCAAAACATTTTACAGGGTACGTGTAGGAAATCAATGAGTCACTTAGGTTTTGTAATCAACCTAGTCATAATAGCAGATGACCTTGTGCTTTTCACATCCCAGGGATCAAAAGCGCACACTTCTTAACATTTTTCTCCTTTAATCTCCTAACTCCTATCCTAGCTTTTTACACTTTGGTTCACCAGTTACAGCAGGGAGATTACGAGTGATGTACGTGTCCAAGATCAATATGCCCATAAGGAGATGGAATTCATACTGATCTTCAGTCATGCAGCACCTATGCCTTACTTTCTGTAATCCTTCCACTATAAACAGAACTGCTCCTGCATGCTGGATTTTTTCCCTCTTTGCTGTTCCAGTATTGCTCTTTCCTACTCTTATATCCCATTCTCAGACTGCTCCTAGAGCAGTTTCCAATCTTTGCTCCCAGCCTTTAAAAACTAAAAACTCATGGCAGCAACAACTGGGTCTAATGTTTCATGGCAGCAAATCAGAATTTTATGGATGTCCAAAAGATCCAATCCGATTAATCAGCCCTCCCTAAGTCAGAGCAATGACAACAGCTCTTAGTACAACTTTAGTTCCAGTATGTCTCTTCAGACTGTGTTTCACAGCTACACTGGGAGGCCACTGTGGTACAGTTCTAACCAGAGAGTGTCTAATGCAGAGCTTAAAGAATTATTTGCACATGGAACCATTACAGTATTTCCAGTAAAATGTTCTATTTTCTGATTATTTTATGTTTGGGTCCTACTGCAGGCATTCATTATGGATGAACACACACAATGCTGCAAGAAGCACATGACCCACAAATATGGTCTGATTTTCTCACAAAGAGCAGTATCTAGAGAGACCATGAGGACTTCAAAAATTAAAAAAAAATAAAATAAATCACACTTTGAAGCAAATCCTTCCAATCTAGCTGTCAGGCTGCTATTCTGAATAAATGGCATACTCCAAAATCCCCATGTTGTGCATGACTCAGAGTAAAAACTGAAAATCTGAACGTTCAGTATCCCAACTCCATGAGCTCCAACTGCTGGGTGTTTTTGCTGCTGTTTCTGTGCTTCCCATCAATATTTCAATTTAAAACAAACAAAACACAAAGAAAATGCACTCTGAATATGAATGCCTCCAGTGTCATTCTGTTGTTGAACAGAAAAACTCCTCAGAGTTCATATTCCATAGGATGGGAAAGTTATTTTCCCACCCAAAAAATCTAATGCTATGATGTATTATAATACTTGATCACTACTTTTAGCTGAGCCAAATGTGATAAATACTGAAACAAGTATATTATCTTATTTGTTTCATCATGCTAACACAAAGGTTTATAAAAATTCATGTCAGGACAAGGATTTAGTGTTCTTCCTATGAACATCTGCAATCACATCCCCTGCAAGAGCTGACACATCTCCTTACATTGATAGCTTTGCTTCCAATCATTCTGATTTTCAGTCTTTCAGCAGCATGGAAGACTGACCCATGACAAGGGTTTTTTGCATCAGGTGGAGGCCTTCAGTCTGAATTAATGAATGTCTGCCCATTCATTTATAGAATAGACACTTTCAGGGTTTCCTCTTCTTGCAGAAATATTAACTCTTTGCCATCTTGCAAATATTTTTCTCCCTGAAAATTACTCAGTTTAAAATAAAAGTAAACCTATGCATGCAAACAACAGAAAATAAAATACTACATATCTCAAAACATCTAGATGGAAAACAAAAGACCCTTAAAGATTATAAACTGTGTTAAATCATGCAGGTTCTGCCACCAGTTTGGGAGTAGCTCAAAGCACTACTCTAACTCAGCAATGCCAGCCCTCCACCAAGAAGGAATGGTTCAATGTAAGAAATAAAACTAAAATTATACTTCCAGTCTTGCAACAGCCCAGAATTTATACTTTTTAAAGTTGATGCCTCCTGCTGAATTATAGTTATCCTGCAAACATTGAAGAGAACTTCAAGAATACAAAAATCTCCTTCTATAATTTACACTAGTTTAAGAAAAAAGAAACCAAAAAAAAACAAAAAAAAAACCAAAAAACAAAAAATCTCAAACCAAACTCATTCTCCAGAGAGATATTTAAAAGTGCCATTTTTTTTTCCCTTCCATAAAGCCAGCATATTGTTCTCCTAAACAGACCTCTCCATTGCCACAGGACCAGCAGCACTGAGCCACATGATGCAGAGACGTCTTCCCTCATTGAAACACAAGACAGAAATGCACCACCTCATCAAGATACACGGAAAGAGCAGGGCCAGGCAAGCAACAAGGCAGAGAAAATGGCAGAAACTGCAGCCTTGGGCCTGACAGCATCTCTGCCTCATGCCAACATCAAAGAGACAGAAACTGGGAGCTATTAATTCCTTATTTTAAAATATCTAATTTTGACAATCCAAAGCTAGCATTTCATTTTGGTATTCAACCAGTTTTCAGTGAGTACACTGCTCTCTTCTCAGAGTAAAAATCTAAATATAAAAGAAATCTGTTGTGTGGTATAATAGAGGCGGATCTACCTCCTTAGCAGAACTGCAACTGCTTCAAATATATGGAACATTTGCATATGAATATTTTCAATGGAAATTAAGCACCTTTTGAGTGTCTACATATAGCACAGCAGTATGAATTAATTCATACCACTGTTCATGTGAACTTGTAAAAATTAGAAAGATTTAACAGACCAGTCTGTGAAAAAGTAGTCCAGGAAGATTCCTGTAAAAATTAAGATAATTATTGGCAAAAATTATGATTCCACTCCTTTGGAAGAAATGAAACAGAATATATTCCTTTCTTAGTAATAGTGCACACATCAGCTCCCTCCACTGACTGAAACAAGAAGAGGTGGTGCTGCTGACCTCAGACTTCAATCACAGACTGACTTGATTGCACTACAGCAGCTAAACACACACACACAGCTAAAACAGCCTTTGGAAAAATATTTTAGCATATGGAGTTTGTCTGGCATGGGCTTGGCTGAACATCACTGCAGAAGGTGCCTATGACAGGAGCACAGAGTGTTCTGGATAACCTTCTGAGTAGCAGCTCTACCCCTGGTGTAAACTGGACAGTGAGAACACCACCAGCTGCCCCAAAGACGTGGCAAGAAGTGGCCTTTTCTTCTCTACTTCATTTCATCCAGAGAAGAAAAGGGGTTAAACAAAAGCCCAGGTCGTGGTGCCCCATATGTGAAATGCAGTTATCAGGAGATCTGTGGCTCTCACAGGCCTCTTGGTCTGCTTTGCCACTTCTCCTCCAGCCTCAGAGGGGTTTCACTGATGCTCTTGGAGCTGTGCCTGCTTGTGATAACAGACAGGGGAGGCACTGGGGCTGCACTGGGAGAGCCACACAGCAGAAACACTGCTGAAGGAAGGCAACAACAGGTAAGAGATTGTTTGATTTAGATACGTATTTGAAGAGGACCAGGAGGTGCTGAAAACAGCTGCAGAATCAGAAAGCATTTAGAAGCAGAAAACAGGCTTCAATTTCATCTCAATGAGTTAGCTCAGAGGAAAACATTACTTCCCTCACGTGGAATGGCAACTCCAGTCTCCATGCCATGTGTCCACAGCTGTGGACCAATTTATTGCTACTTTTTAAACACCACACTGTGTCCCCTGGCACCCCAGGCCACAGTCCCACAAATCAGAAGTACAGGTGTACTCAGGGTAAAGCCAGTCAGGCTGCATTGCTCACCCTGCCCCATGCACAGGGACCTGAACTCACTGTGCATGCAGTGGGGCACATGGGGGAACAGAGAAGGGGACCTACAAAGAAACATCTACAGGTTTCAGCCTGTAGGCAGGAGGCAGCTCTCCTGTGTCTGGTACAGTGCAGGAGCACAGCTCTGAACCACACACTAACTCAGTGTCTCAGCAGCAGTAAAAGGAATACATAAAAGAAGAAGGACAGGTTTTTTTGGTTTAAGACCAACTTATGTCATTAGGGAGAAAAGTACAGAAGCTCCTTGTTGTATTCAGTTCACCTGAGGAGTAGGGCTGGGCCATGCAAAGGACAGGAACAAGGGGAGATCCCCACACAAAGAGGGCAACAAAATAGAGTGACCCCAAAATCTGTGTGTTTACTGCACAATGTGTTGCCCAAGACAGGCTGAGGGTGACACGAGGCTCTGTCACACTTCTGGAGCCACACAGGGAGGGAGTTAGAGACTGCTGCTGGCAGTGAGAGCCAGGCAAATGTAACAGGTGAATAAACCAGGAGAATGAAACACTGGCGTGGCACTGGCTCCACACACCTTCCTCACAGGAAAAATGGAGAGACCCCCTCTGACCCCCCTGCATGCTCCAAAGGCTCAGCCCAGACATGAGGCAGTCACCAGGACCAGCTTCTCCTCTCTCCCTCCTCCCTCAGCCTGGCCCAGGGAAAGCCAAAGTCCCCACACATCTCTAGCCCCATCCCCACCTTTGGCTGGAGCATTCACACTGGGCCAAAGCCCTTGGGACATCCTGAGTTTGAAGGAGCGTGAGTGTGACCTCACAGACCAGTGGTGATACCAACAGCAGACACCTTACAGGCATGGTTAAGGGCACAGGGATTTGAAAGTTTGGGGGTTTTGTAGCAGTCCCATCAGATCCAGGGGAAAAAATAAGTGAATAGTGGAAAAATAAAAGCAAAAATGAATCAAAATCTGCTGGGATTCAAGCACATTCCCTGCAGGAATCCTCAGTCAGGTGATCTGTGCTGCCTGGGGTGTGGGGCTGAGGTAGCTTGGCCTGTGATGGAGGAGTTTGGGAACAAAATTAACAAAGCCCCAAAGCCTTAAAGCACTGACACAGTTTTCAGTGTAAAGCCCCAGATACACACTGTTACAGCAACAAAATGCATTTGTTACATAAAATCATTTTCCTTCTCTTTAAACAGAACAGGGGAAGGAAGGATTAAAATATAACTCAAATGGCTTAAAACATAGCTCATACTTCCAGTGCTCATTACCAGAATTATACATTTCACGTCTCGCTGTGGAGTACGATAGATGGAATTTTTTCCTACTTCCTGCAAAACAACATTTGCTTATTCAACTGCCTTTTAGCAATGGGTATAATCATAATCCCAAGTGACATATGCAGTGAGAGCAACTGACTACTCACCCTCTCTCCAGCACTTTATTTCTAGGGATGCTGTGTTTAATTAGCTCCACAGTAGTCAGAGGAGCAAGCAGGTCACCTCTGTGTCAAATCTCCCAGTAGTCATCTTCCCTGTCACCACCCCCACTGCCTTCATTTATCTGGCTGTTTTGCATACTACAAGTAAGGTCATTAGTGTCAGCTTTTTTTCCCTTTGTGTGTGTGTCTGTGTGTGTGTGTGTGTGTTATATTCCTGAATATCTGCACTTTGGGAAAGGGGGTGAATTCCAGCATACAGAACCTTTATGAAGGAGGGAACATATCACACAAAATCTATATTCAAACTGAATGTCACCAGAAGCCTTTGAGCAGATGATGGCATAAGTGTTCCAAAACACTGAGGGCTAAGAACCAGTAGGATATTTGCCTTTGTCTGGAATCCAAAATTTGTAGTTACCCAAAGCCTTCCTCTTTACCATCTCCTTTTTTTCCCTTCATCAGATAAACATCATCTCTGTCAAATCCTGTCCTCTGACCCTGGACTTGTATTCCAGTAGTGCCATGGGACTGCACCAAAATACATAAAGTAGACCTGCCACAAATGTTGAGTCACAGGGGAGCCCATACAGAGGCAATTATGTGAGAATACTGTTCTTTGACACTTTGCCTGAAACAGAACGAGCAGGCAGGCAGAGCACAGGAATGGGATGCATTTGCAAACTCAGGCTGTGCATAAGGCCCAGAATTGATGACTTCTGCGTGAAGCAATCTGTAATCACTGACACTGGGGCAAGGCCCAAGTGACTCCAGTCCAACCTGGAATATAACCAGGGTCATGCATCCTTGCCTGTGTTTCTATTGCCCAATTTTCCAATTCAGATAGCAATCCTTTTGGCAATCCTCTTGTGCAGCGGGGGTCCACCTGCAAAGCTCTGGCTGTTTTGAAGTCAGCTGGTACTCTTGAAAGAAAAGCAATGTTTTGTATTGGTGCAAGTCACCAATGTCTTTTTCAATTTCAGTATTCTTTGATCACCATACAGACCATGATAGGCAGATCCCAGATGTTAGAGTTTTGCATGTAATATCTGTAATTTCACTACTAATATTTTATGTAGAAGTCAAGTTTGTTAAGTATTTATAAGAACAGCTGAGAAAGGGATGCAAATATTTCCTCTTTTTACGTATTTTTTCCAATGTGGTTTGAGGTTTGACAAGATTGGAAATAAACAACCAACCTCAGCTGCTGTAAAGACAGATCTTCACTGATCTAAAGGCAGCTACACTATTTTATACAAGCTGACTCCAGGCCCCACCTATCTGTTTACCTATTGAACATGGCACAGGCCATAGCAAACGAGAACTGCTCCCACAGTGCTTAATATGCCTCATCTAGTAGGTTATATCTGAAATCTTTCCACAAAGTCTAAGGGGAAAATCCTTCCCAGATGATGCTATGACCTTTTTATATGCTGCTCAGTGAACCATCTCCTGGAGAATTTCCTGGATGGGGTCTTTGGTATTTTGGTTTTGTTTTCCTGTCAAGAAAGGTCAGTCCTCCTGCACTGTGTTAACTTACCATTAGATTCATTGTTTCCCATTTCTTTGAAGCTGTGTTTGTTCTACTGTCACAAAACTCACTCACACCTGAGTTTTTCACCATTAAATAAAATAGCACTAATTTGTCTCCATACTGTGGCAATAAGAACCATGATGCTTCCTCCTGTGAGGGTTGAATGTCACAGCATGGTTGGTGAGCTCCTTCCCTGAGAGAGAGCCAATGCATGGTGCAGCTGATAGGGGCTCACAGGGCTGCTGCTGCACGTGCCCAGGTACCCCAGAACTCTGGCCTCTCCCAACACACTGACACGTGTATGTAAGATAATTTATGTAATCAGACACGCAGGCACTCCTCTATAATTCAGGATCCAAGGAAAGTAGAAGGTTTTAAAAGGGTTTAAGTCAGATAATGAACTTCCTGTGCAATCCTATAAAAGAATACACAATGATGTCTTCGAAACCTTATTTTTAGTGGGGTTTTTTTCACATCCTTCAAGCTCACGTAGGCTGATGCAATATGCACATGAAATGTACTGGCAAGTAGCAGGAAATATCCCTTTATGATGATCCACAATAGGTGCAAATCATTCCAGCTCAGGGTCAAATAGCCTTGATGCAGAGAAAACTCTCGAAAACCACTCTTTTTGCTCTGGTGGTCCCTGCTTTCTTAAGAAAAAGGATAGTCATTGCACACAATCATTACACTAAGCTACACCAGGAAAGAAGGTTTGAATTACCAACTTTTTGTGTGTTTCAACACTAATCAACAAGAATTACAAGATTCACACAGAAGCCTTGGAGGTTTAATGAATTACTCGTGGTGACACTGGGGCTGCTACTTTGGACTGTTGTTAATAGCCAAAGTGTTTAATTTAAAATGTATGTATGTGGTGTAAGAAGACAGTCAATGCAATAAGGATGTACTCATCTGAAAAAGGATCATCAAAACAGGACGCTCAGAAAGGGCAGGTGACACAAATAAAGAATTATTTCAAAAGTTATCAGCTCTTCTTCATTCTTAGTTGAAAGTAATTGTAGCAGTGACTCCCAAGGAGGCAAAGGCCAAGCTCAATACATTCACATTCACAGGCACCTTGCCAAATTTACTTAATGCCAGTGGTTGAAGTGGTGACATTTTTAAACATAAAAGGCATACTGTTTACAGGCTTAGTGAAGTCAAACAGTTTCAGAAGTTGTTTAATGCTTCTGAGCTTCAGCTACGACCAGAAACATTACTCAGTATTTAAATCTTGCTATTCCTAACATTTTAGAGATGCTGTTTTACATTATGTGTATTTAACCTTCCACTCTGCAAGTGATTCACCACTTGGCAGGCCCATTAATAACAAGTATTAAAAAAATAATAATTTTTTATTCTGCTTCTTCCTGTTTTATTTAAGAACAGTCCATTAGGAAACATTTTTTTCTTTAAGGAGTGAAATTAAAAATAAGGCGTGATTTGTATTAACCTGAATATGAACCTTTTCTTTCTTATCGTGGTGTGCTTGCATCTCAAGCTACAAATCTCATCAAAATCTATGCAGTCATACTTCCCAAAGAGATGGCCAAAAGCAGTAGGTTTAAAATTAAACAAGATAAATTTATGTATTTGCGTTCAAGTCACTTGAGAGCTGAAGATTTATTTCAGAGGAGGAACAGGAACTGCAGAATTAGTTCTACAGTGCAAATTGTCCTTCCAGCCCAACTGAAATTACCATTTTATGGATATTTTTTTTTTCCTGAATTTCAGGTACAGGGAAGTTTTGTACATAGGAGCAAAAGCTGAGCAATTGGCAGTCATTTGTCACTGTAGGCTGAGCTCAGAGGACTAACAAGGTGCAGCAGCCAAATCATTGAAGCACGGCCCAAGATGCCAGTACTGTCTTCCTGGATGTTTCATAATGATTTTCAAAGCACAGATACCTCTAATACCTACCAGAATTCCCCAGGGTACTGTGGTGAAGTCTGGTCTAGAAAGAGACACAATTAATTGGACAGAGATTGCAAAAGCACTCAGACGTGGGGGGCTCTCTGCCCTAACCCACGTCAAGCAAGGTAAAGAAAATATCAAACAGGGAATTGTGTAGTGGGAATGTGTAGTGGGAACGTGTAGTGGGAAGAAAATAAGCATATGTTTTGGTCAATAATTTATAGAAGATTCACATTACATCTAGTCAAGGTCTGGATGTCTCCTTCTCTCGCATTCATGTGAAAGTATTTTATTTACTACTCAACTTAACCTAGAAAAGCACTTCTCTCATTATCTAAAGCCCTGGCAATTGCCCCTGATTTCTCAAAACTGGTTTAAATTACAGTTTTATTACCTGTCCATGATGTAGGAAAGGGCATAAGAGAAGTATTGACATGTTGAGCTGTTGCGTGCTTTGTAACTCCCTTTAGGGCCCAGGAGCAGAAATGAATGGAGGTGAAGAAGGGAGCAGTGATCTGCCCAGCACTCCTGATAGGAAATGGGGTCAGGGCTTCTTGTACTGCATGCTTACTCAGTGCCTCACAAAACAACCCATGGGCCTGAGGGTGGGACTTTCAGCAGTGCTGAAATTTCAAGAGAAGAGAGGTTTTTTTTAATTATTTCACTGAACCATCCATTACAATCAGTGGTGAAAGATAATAATAATTTCATAGAATTGTCTCTTACAATCAGAGACGTTTCAAATAAATCTGCAGCTGAGATCCAGATCACAGAGATGTGCATTTTATCTTCTTTACAGATCTTGTAATCGGAAACCACTGTGATCATGTAGCCTGACTTTCAAAACAAAAATTACCTACTACTCATTCCCATATCGATGACATCTACCAAAACTTCATACATTAAGAAATGGTAATTTGCCAGTGAATTATTGACCTCAGCTTATCAGGGTGGGATAGAACACTGGTCAAGAATGCTAAGATATTATATTCCAAAACATAGATAATAAGAGCATCTGAGAGCTCTAAGTGTGTGTTAGAATGTTTTACTTTACCAAATGGAAAAGAGAGGATGCTTTTAAAAATATATATTTCATTCTTTTAATTTTCTTTCTCTTTTGGACTGACTCGTCTCGGCCCATTTGAACTGGAAAAAAAAAGATGAATAAAGCTTGATGAGGCAGGGATTCCTGCAGAGACAAGGTGATTATGAAAAAAGTCAAGCGAAAAAAACCCAGAATCAAAAGAGATTAAAGAAATTACTTCAACCAAACTGTCCAAATCATATTAAGGCCTGATCCTACAACTTCTCACTCACAGTAGGTTTCTGAGCTTTTACACCACTTGGAGGCATGCAAAACATGGTGGATTGAGGAATTTAGAAGATTTCTTCTCCTATCCCCATGGTGGACATCTGGAAATGATAGTGAGAGAACAAGGAGCATCAGTATCACAGCTAACCATCTTTGTGTATAGGATAAAACATAATTTTTTTTCATTTCAATTGTATCTATTTGTTAATACTTTTGAGATACTGATATATATAAAAATATATATTTATAAATAGCAAACAAATGCTGTTTCTTTCTTTCTTTTTTGCAAGATACTATGAACAAGTTACTTTTGCCATGCACATGTTATAGCAGATGGTGAGTATTAACAGCCCTACAGTTCTCACAGGGATAGTAAGCATAGTCATGTGTAAATCAAACCGTGGTTTACTTTGAATGTAACAAAAGAGTCTGTATAACTAATCTTCCACCCCTTTTGAGAAATGGAAATATTATCTTCCATCCAGTTATGTGAAGAATGCAGAGCTTTTGGGTTCTGCATTGCTAAAATGAAGGTAAAAGAAGTGCAGTGAACTCCTTCACAAAGAACAAAAATTACCATTTAACAGAATAACGCTATGTCTGAACTCAGGGCAACATCCCCAAAAGTTCAAGTAGCTGCCCTGAAACTCACTGTTTAAGAAAACCAGAAATGCTAAGATTGCCCATAAGTCCTCAAAACATATTTTAAAAAATAGCTTGCTAATACAGCTTTTTAATATCAAGGGCTACTTGAGGCATTTGAATGGTCTTCATACTTGGCATTTTATTAATGCAAAAGCTCTTGGAAGGATAAAAATTTTTTGAAGTAGGGTGGTATTTCCATAAAATATAGATTCAGCTAATAGGTCTAAACAAATCTTTTCTCCTATTCGATATAAAACATTGTCACGGAGGTAAAAGCAGATGATTGTGGTGATGCAATGTTTTTATTGTATTTTGTATGTTCTTCATACCCTAATGGTTCATCTCTACCTTCCCCACTTCTATTCCCAGTTGGCTTGCCCCAGGTTCAAGCGGCTCCCCCAGTTCTCCCAAAAAAGGTTATCCCCTCCCCTTGTTCTGGCACCTTCCCGATCAATCACCCAAAACTGTTCTGGATTGTTGTGTGTCTGTCACCCAAGCCCTCCCTAATTACCCTTATATGGTCCCCGTCAATCCCCCGAGACCCTGCCCCCTCGGATACCTCCCCTCTTGGAAATCCCCTAAACCTCGACGTCCCATTGGGGCATGTGACCCCCCTCCCTCCACCCACCAAGACCATTGGACCACATGTGAGTCCTTCCATCCAGCGTCCCTCCCTCCTGATCCGCCTATTGGTCCCTAGTTGGGTTACTCCCCTTGTTCAATCCCCCTTTATAAGGTGTAGCAACACTGCAACTGTTGCTTGCTCACCATGGATCCCCCTTCAATAAATTTGGATTACGTCCCAGTGGCAAGCCGCCCTGGTACTTTTTATCTTTCCCTGGGTCCAGGGCTGCTGACTGCCTCGTGCCTGGGGCCATCGCTCCCCTGGGCACAGCAGAGGCTTCAGAGGAGCAGCCTTAAAGCTCCGTGCCTCCAGCTGCTCCCCACTCGTGCCGCACACTGCTGGAGCTGGCCTGGGCAGTGGACAGCAGCGGTCACTGCGACAATGATAAACTCAGACAAACTTCAGTTCACAACCAAAACCGTGGCCCGAACTGACAAACGGGCAACCATGATGATGCTGCAATGGCTTCTCACAGGTTCCAGGAGGTCTCTGTGCTCCTCCCACAAGTACGCCGCAGAACTTAAGCAAAGGATTCTTGAAATGATGTGAAAATTATATTGCTCACTGCAGTACATTTTTTTTTTCCTTAAGAAGGAGATTAAATAATCTGAAATGGAAGCAATTAAGAGGAATGTCTGCTTTCTCATCTTTAAGGTTTCAGTACATCATAGACATAATGGATATTAATCTTAGAGACTTAAGAAAAAAACCCATGGGCAACTTCACTTAAATACTTGGATTTCTACCAAGGATATCAAATTCATTTCCAGTTATCACTGTTGTAGGTTTCCAATATCTTGCAAGTCTCCAATATCTTGCAACATGTGGGACTGGGGCCAAAACGAAAACATTATTCACCCAGTCCTGGAACCAGAGCTGGTGTATGGGTACCAACCTGTGCTATCCTATGTAAATGTGCCCCTTTGGGCTGCCATAAGCTTCTTGACATGTGTCTCTTGTATGACATATGGCCTGTATAAACCTTTCCCAAGGACTAGGGTCACTTCATAAGCCAGATATTTGCCAGTGACAGTATTTTGTGTCAGTGCGGACATCAAAATTAGATGTGGCAAGACACTGCAGTTTGGCTTAAGTTTGGGTTTCACTTCCTGAGCTGCTCTGCTCTCAGCCGTGTTGAGGACACTGGTACACATTTTACACGGAAACACAGTAAGGACCTACTCACACTCTTGCATCTGATTGTGGAGGGGAACAGAAGGCATTAGTGATGAAAATATCCCAGAACATGTTCCTAATGCCCACAGACATGAGAACACTGTTCCAGGTACCAAAATGAATCTGCCATAAAATTTCACTGACACTTACAAATTTCTATCCGTGCAGTGTAATGTGGTTCCATGTGTCTCTTTTCCCAAAAAACAAAAGGAAAGTTTGGTAGAAACGGTCTGTGGCAGTTATCAGTTCAGAAGATGGCAGCATTAAAGGGCTTTGTACTTTCATTGGCTCAACAAACAAAAGATTCCATTTAAGTTTCATGGGAGCGCTGGGTTATCAGTCCAAAGCTGAATTAAATTAGAAGTGATTGGGAACTGTTACCATCTGTTGAGTGTGTGGTGGCTCATGCAACATGAGTTAATAGACTTTAGCAGACAGATGGGCAGAAATGTGCAGGCCTTAGTCATTCAACACCCTTGTTAGCAATCTGAACAGAGAGATCAGGAACACGGACGGCATAGGAGTGAATTTCTTTCTTTTCCCTTGATAAAAACCCCTCCATCATGTTTTTGGCCTTTTCCAAGGATGTTTCTACAACTGCTTCCTCTGTTACATATTTTGTGTGGTTAAGAAAAGCATTGTTCTTCCCAGGTGCTGCCAATCTTGGTCTGTCTCTTCCTCTAAAATAAAATTTTAAAAAAACCAAACTAAGCCACATTTCTGTTCATGACTTCAGGTGTTAAAACCCACACAATTTTTTTCACTGACTGAATGTCACAGCAGTTAAATAATTGTGATGTGGAAAAACACTGCCATAAATCATAACAGCTATAATTTAACAGTCTCTCTTTTCCCTCTTTCCTCCTTCCCATCACAGGATTCCAGGCCTAAAGTCACTGATTTTCCCACAATACAAAGAAACTTCAACCAGTACTGACAAGGAAACTGTTGTTTAATGGACAACTGCACTGAAAATTAATATATTTCCTGTAAAGACTGCTTAATTGTAAGGAATATTTATTACCTATCTTACTTCACACTCAGAAAAATCCCTTCCCTGTGCTACTTAGGCTAAAGAAAATAAACTGTTTTATGCAAGAAAAGAGGAAAAGAGAATAGAGCACTGGATTACCTTTTAAACCTCAAAACATTTACTACATATTCAGAAGCATATACACATATATAGTTTCATAAAAAATTCAACATCAGAGAAATGTCAAGATTTTGAAATCAGTCACTCAGCATTACAAAATGGCTTCACATGTCTTTTGCATACCCATATTTTTTCATCAAGTCCAGCTTTCATGGATTCTGTGTCTGTACTTTAGAACCAGAAAATCTGGTCTTTTCCTGAAATTCTTTTTCTTTCCTTATACTAAAAGTGTGTATAGTAGGGCACCAAAACCCAAACATGATAAGAGTAATTGAAAACTTCAGCACTATGCATAAAACAAAGGCACAGCTTCAATAATTCCTTACAAAATTTTCACATGCAAATTGGCTCTGTATTTGTGACCGAAACAACTCTCAAGGCAGTGCAATCAGAAGAAAACATGACACATTATCAATGTACCTTTAAACTGGAATTATAGAACCTTCCAATGTATCTAAAATAAAACATTTATTTCATTGAGATTTTGAAATAACTTATCTTACTAAATGACCAGAATAAAACATATGTTGTCTACCAGTTGAGTAAGGTAATACAAAATAATATGTAAGTTTTAAAAAACAACAGAAGACCCTGGGATAATGGTTTTAAAGTATCTCTGAGGACTCCTGCTTTCTGGGAGGTGGGCAACAGAATGCAGAAGATCAGGATGAACTGTAGTAGAACAGAGTGCAGTGGCTGGCTGAACAGCTTCCAAAGGCACAGCTTTATAGAGAATACTGAGTATGGCTGCACATGTTCAAGAAAGTGCAACACGAAATAGCACTCATGCAGGTGACAGATGAATGAGCTAATGTCCCATCATGGTGCTCAGAGCTCATGAACTAACCATCCTTCATCTGAAATCTAAAACAAAAGCACAGGCTGGTTATGCTCTTTAATCTCAATAGTACTTGTCTCTAAAGGAAAGCCTTAGCCCATAAAGCTCAAGCCAGATCCCACTCTGAGTAATTATATTCTGCCTACAGTAATTATGTTCCCTTTGCAGTTTCACATGGAATAATGTCCACCCACTTGCTGCACCAAATTATTTTATTGTTGTGCAGTTGCTGTGAGTAGCTGAAGATTTTCTGGAGCGGGAGAGGTAACCTGGGGCCAGGGAGAGCTGCTGTGTGTGCATGGGGGGCAAACCCTTGCCCAGCTGAGTGACCCAGAGCCTGCACCGGGGCAGGACACTCTGCTGGAGGAAGGGTTACCCTACCTGAGCCCACAGGATGTCTTCATTGCAGATAATCCAATTTATCAGTATCTCCCTAAGCGCTGTGGGATCTTACAAATAGAAAGGCACCCTATGCAAAGTGCAGTGAGGTCAGTAGCTCTCATTAAATGCAGCAGCACATTCCTGTGTTGTACAGATCAATAAGAGACACAGCAAAATATACAGAAAACTTGAAAACACACCAGAAGATTTCCTTCTCTATTCCTGATGTGGATTTCCGTTGCTATTAAAAGTTTAGACAGGAGCAATTGAAATTAATGGATGTTTTTCCATGGACTTCAGAGCAACCTTAAGTGCTGTCATTCTGCTTCATGAATTTCATATAGTCTGAAAAAGCCTCAGCTGAAGCATTGCATCAACATGAAATTCAGGAAGTGCATTAAACATACACCCTAAAAGGATGCTACCATTCTGCTTCAGCAGAACTGCAATTCAGTGGAAGCTGACTGCCTGGACAGTGCAAGTATGGGTTAATAGAACTGTGTCTGTAATTAGCAACAACTCTCTTTTCCACGAAGGAAAAACAGCACCTGTTCTTCTGCTGGCACTTCCTGAGTAAGGAGGTTTTTAAACGTCATAAAGAAAGAGAAGAAATCTTTCACTCAGAAAATGGTCAGGTACGTGTAATAAGGACTCCCTAAGCATCACTTTGTAAAATGCAGCACTGACTGGCCTGTTGCAGAGTAACCCATGAGCTCCTTCCAGTGCTTTTCTGAACAGCACTTGGACACAAATCACGTAGAGGATCCACATTTTAAGGACACGCTGAATGCATCATCTCACTCACTATTACAGCTAACTCAGTAACTCTGTCCTCTTATTTCTCGTGTTCCTCAACAGCTTGTGTCAATCCACTCACAGGTTTCTGCCTTGCTTTTACAACTCTGATTGATGCTTTGAGCCCTGTCTGCCTAACTACTAGCTACTCATAAGAAGAGCTCTGCATTATCTTTCAGTAAGCACTGAAATATTTTGGTTTATCCTTGAAAAGCACTACAGAACTTCTAAAATTATGCAGATAAATATATATATATAACAAGCCTGAATTTGACATTTAACTGTCTGTAACTGATTTTGTACAATTAAAACATTTTCCTTGCTCTGTTCATTATGTCTAGTAAGCTATATCTGACCAATTATAATATCTTAGTTTGCTCCTGTTTTTTCAGTGCTTGCTGCAAGCTGAGGTGGTTTTTTTTAAAGTAATCAGTGTGTAATGAGCCAGATTGAATTCAATGGGGCCCAAGTATTCAGATCTAACCCCATGGTTTAGCACCACCTAGCTCTAAGTATCCTCCATGTGTGTATTCAATCCATCAGCAAAAGTTTTCATTAGCTTTTGTCCCAAGATATTTTTGCTGCTGATGAACAGAGGTCTGCATCTGTCTATTGTGTTGATGGGATCCAAGAATAAAGTCTAATTTTAGTAGTTCAAGATAACAAGACAGAAATCAGCCAAAGCTGAATAAGAAGCTGAGTAGTAGATACAAGCAAAAAAGAGATGCAAAAAAGAGAATCACATGAATCAGATCTATTTATTATTTCAGCAGCTGCCTGCAATTTACCACTATGAATAATAACTCAATCACAAAATCTAAGTAGTCAAGATTTTTTATTAAATAGTACCTATCACACAGTACTGAATATTATTCTATTACAATTAGTAGCCCTTCTAAGACATTATAAAGTCTCTCTATAGACATTGACCATTCTGGATACAGAGGAGCCATGGAATGGAAAGATGATGCTTATATAATGATAATACATTATATCAATACATAGATGAATACATCTAAGTAAACCATGCTCAATCCTCTAAGGGAAGGAAAATTTTTGATTTGGTTTGGGTTTTTGGGGTTTTTTTGTCAGGCGCTACAATCTGATGAAACTCCAGCATCAGACCAAACTGGGGAAATGAGAGACAAACCATGAAAAAGTTGACAGGGCATGATTTGACAAAATATTTTCTGTCTTCAGGGAAAGGCATAACAAATTAACACAACCCTTGGTTTGGTCTGCTTTTCAAACTGATGTCTTTAACATGTAAACAAGACATGGCAGAGGGAAAACACAGCACTTCTATTGTGAGATAATGGACACTAGTTTATTCTTCATCCCTTGTTTTTCTTCTTTTAAACTTCTTCATCTAAATCACCAACTGGCTTCCTCCCTTTTTCCTGTTTCTTGTACTCCTGTTTTTTCAAGGCTATTAATATTCAGAGTAGTTGATCTGCTCTTCTGTCTTGCAGTGGGACTTCAACAGTGGCTGCTGGGCCATGCTCTTGCTGCCCTTTTGTAAACTGCACACTGATCAAAATTCCCATCTCCCATGGTGACCTTCTACACTAGTTAAGAGCCTGCATTAAATTGGTCTATTTGCCACTGTAAGTTTTCCATATTGCTTCAGCCAGCACTTCTTATAGATTCTTGTGGTGTGCCAGTAGCAGGCAGGGAGCTGACCTGTTTCTCTCCTGAATTCAAGTGTTTTAAATGAAGCTCTTTGACCATGGGCACCACAATGGTATGGGATGTACAGGAGCCTCCTCATTTCCTGGCTCTGTGTTTCTCTGCAGGGTCTGTGGCCTGAGCCTCAAAGATGAGTCTTAGTGCCCGTAAGCTGATGGACACTCATCAGCTAATAGAATTTGGAGACAGAATTTACATGTATTCCTGAAATATATTGTGAATATAATCTCCATATAAGCCTCTTACAGCTTTCAGCATCTGCTCTGTTGACTGACACTTTCCCCGATGCCATGTGCTTCCCCCATAAATCTCTGACTAGGTTCTTAATGAAGAAGTGAAACTGATGTCTTTTAGTGCTGGTTGTGTACTGTAAAAGGGTGTTTATACAAAGGAACGTTATTTTGTATTTTAAGACTACTTGTTTGCCAAGAGGATTTGGTGGTTTTCCCTTACCTGAAGACACAAACCCATCCCTTTTCCTGACTGCAGTCATTTTTACTACTGTAAAGGGCTTCCAAATCTGACCTCACTCAGCACACAGAAGGATTACATTGACTCCAGCATGGTCAGGGTTTCAGGCTTGCTCTCCAGATTATTTGTGACATAACTGTTTTGCAGGCAGTAATAGGATAAGCATCCACATTGGCTAAGCATTAACCACATTAGTTATGTTTGCAACGCATATTAATTCTTAGAAAAGAGACATGATGTCAACAAAAAAAAACTGTTTGTGAAAAATGAGCGAAGAACATGATTCAGAAAAACCCCTTCCCAGCAGAAGATTTTTATTTGCTAGTTACTTATATTTAGGGACTGCTGCCAGTGCATACAGACCTTCTCGTAGAGCATTTTTTGACTGATTCTTTAAATTCCCCAATATCCAGAGAAGGGATTTTTAAAGCAGCTGTTTTGCAACTGGTTTCTGCTTTGCCTTTCTTGACAGGTAGGACATTTCTTCCAGTGTCCTTTCTTAGTCTTTCTACTTCTGAAAGTGATGGCATGTTACCAAATGTGTCTTTCCACATGGCTGCACATCAAAGTACTTAACATATATGTCGTGCTCAAAGTTATGAGAAAATAAAATCATTATTTAATGTATTAAAGTCATAAAAGTTTTTACAGAAGGTTTCATTATGAGAAAGGCTTCCCAGCTGAATCCTATCATCTCTGGAAACAGAACAAGCAAGAAGAATTAAACACCTTCAGTAACAGATTTTGGGTTGTGCCTTTTCCCTTAGCCCTCTGGTTCAACCATTGGACTCCTGTGTTTCCCAGCATTTCAGCTGTTTCCCAGCTCTGGGAATGCCATGGCACATGTACATATAGGACTTAAAACACACTTGTGTCTGCCCAGCTTCAGCAGCAGCTGTTTGAAGAGATGTAAGATCATTTTAACAAAAAGAAAAAAAAAGGATCCAGTGTTTATTTACCCACAAGTTTACAGTAAGCAGCAACTGTGGCCCACATCACAAAGAGCTGAATAATCTGGCTTTAGGTAAACTTTGCCTTTTCTGGGACAGCTGAGGAGAGTCAGGGGGGCTGGTTCGAGTAGGGGTTTCCTGTCACACAGGTGGGGACAGGAGGCTGTCTCAGCTCTGCCCTCTCCTTCCCACTGGGATAAACATGGGAACTGAGTAAAAAACACAGAAAGGAAGAGAGGCTTGCCTCTGGATATGATAGGTCAAGTTCCCAATACTTTTATTTCCATCTCTGTAGCATTGTCCATGTAAAACAGCAGGTGTTTGAGCCTGTACCAAATTTCTATTGAGCAAATTTATAAAGGATTGGGACACTTCACATTTTTTCTGCCAACTCTGGTGCATGACTCAGCATAGCACAAACCCATCTCACATCTAAGCTGCCATTGCTGTCACAGAGATACAGCAATCACCACCAGAGCAGGGGTTTTATCCCTCACAGCATCTGCAATTTATGCAGGAATTATATACAGGCTGCAGCAAGTATTTACAAAACTGGAGATGATAACACTATCTTTAGGGTCACAAATCTGAGCTTTTCTTCACAGCTAGGGAGCTACAAAATAACCTTAAAAAAAGTGCATAATTGTGAACACTCGAACTATAACCCCCAAATATTCAGATGCTGTAGCTTGGAGTACAACACCAAATATTATGAGAGTCATGATAAAAACACAAGAATTGGCAACACTGGAACTGTGGCAGCGCATTAAATGGTAGCATTTTGCAGTCAGGCATGTGGCATTGTTAAACATCCCACCCCCAGGCCCTGAACTCTTGGCCGGTGGCATCCCGCAGAGCGCAGGGGCCGCCCGGCACGGCGGGGACACATCGCGGTACACGGGCATGGCAGCGCCGAGGAAAGAGCTGGAATTAACTCGCTTGGACAGAGGCTGTGCCAGCACTGCCACTGCCCGGCCTGGGCAGCATATGTCAAATCAGGGCAGAGCTGCTCTGCCTTCCCATCCTCTGTTTCACACGGATTAACAGCCCAGGATTACTAGAGTGGCTGTTTAGAGGTATGTACTCGCTGAAGTGCAGCTCAAATAAAATTGTTTTAAACATTTGCCTTCCCAGCTTGTGTGTTTGTCAAAAAGCATCTTCATTAAGTGATCTAAAAGCAAAACCAGATTCTACAGAAATGAGGAATTTGGCACAAAATCCAGGGAAAAGTTAAGAGCTAAGGAGACTGAAATCAGTCAAGTTGTACTAACAGAAACTGTTCTTCATGTGTATTGGTAAAGTGCTTCTCTGAAGAAGCCTTTTTATTTGCTTTTTATTCTTTGATAATCTTCACAACAGAGAAATGCAAGATTTGAAGCTGTGCATGTGCACAGAGCAGATCAGATGCTCGGTTGGTACAAATCCCTGACGTCAGTGGAGTTCTGCTGATACACCCCAGCTACATGTCTGCACTAATATATCTGCAGGCCACTCATGTGAGAAGGCTGCTTTTCCCTGTTTGCCCACAAATGCCTACAGCTGCCCACAGATGACCTCCCAGTGCAGGAGTCAGTCCCACCGAGGTACCTGTGCATGCGTTCGAGCCCCTTCTGAGCCCTTTCACAGGTGTGATGATGGTCAGCCCACTTATGGTCTGTGAGCCAAAAATTCAGTGGGATTTAAACAGGTTTACACACTTCCAGAAACACAAGAGGGCTAAAATAACATATTCTCTCTGAGCCCAGTTACTGGTAACCACTCAGGGCTTAAGGAGAACTTTTTCCTCCTAGCCAGTTTATTCTGTAAGATATTTTATCATGAGGTCCCCTCACATACATGGGGGTGGCCACCTCTGAAGGAAGGATTACAAACTCACTAGACCTTCAGGTATGATCTAATATGACAATTCCAACATTTCTATCAAATATTGAGTGGTGGAGAGCAAGAACAGTGTACAAGTACCTCTCTTCTCGTCATTTATTCTTTCTAATGGATCCTGGGGATAATGAATACTTTAGCATCTGTTTATAATAGATAAATGTTCTACAATAGTGCCTCTCACTAAGAAAACATAATTTTAACTATGTAAGAGATTAAAAATAGCTAGAGAAATATTGTGACAGATGGTGCTGTTCATGCTGCCTTAACATTTGGGCATGTTCTGTCTAATGTTTCTTTCATTCTCCTGATTCAGAACAGTAAATCCAATTAAATTAAGCATGTTGTAACATTTCTGACATTTTTTTTTTCTTGTTTTGTTCCTTCTTTTGCTGATGAAATCAGTCTGAATTTAATGCTCAGTTTACATGAGGAAAACGAGGGTAGGGGAGTAATATACTCTGAGCAGACATTATGAAGATTTTTCTGCCACACCATGAACTACTGCAGAGGGGCCAGCACATACTTCAGGCTCTGTGTTTTTTCAGCCCTCTGCCTCTTGAGGAAATGCAGTGAATTGTGTTAAATATGTGATGATTTTACTTAGGGGATATAGCTAATATTTCCCAGAGGGATAGAGAGCTATATGACACTGGATTTACGTAATATTCCTGTGGTCTTCCCCATTTTGGAGGTCTTATGCTGGCCTCTTTGAAAGGTACAGGAGAGATGATAGCCTGTTCCCAAATTTCTGTGCAAGCTGAGTTGAGCACAGTCAGACTCAGGTGTACCATCAGCAAATGTTTTGACCATGTGTGTCACAGGATTTTAACAGGCATGAACTTTAATTGCTTCTATCAGCCTTAAAATATTGCCTTTCCTTTTTTTCTTTTCCGACCAATTTTATGTTTCTGGTGGAAGAAGGAGGACATATCCCAAAGCTCCATGTCAGTGTGCTATAGCTCTCATTGTTTGTGGAACCAAACACAGCCTCTCCCTCTCAGAAACGTCTCTGTTTCACAGGAGTGAGGCTCCACCAGAGAAGCACCAAAGGCTGGAAGGACACTGCTGCCACCCTCAACCTGCCTTTGGTGATTGCTCAGGCGTGAACCAGGTGTTAGCAGCCCAAAAGTCACTCTTACGCCTTTTGAAGACAATCAACTTCTCCGTTTAATTTACCAAATTAATTCAATTTCAGCCTATTTTAGCTATTTTTGGACTGCATGAATATTAATTACTATAAACTTTGTACAGACAATTACATCAGATGTAAACCATTGTCCAAGATTGGATCCAGCTGCATCCAGGCTCCATAAGGATTCTAGAAGTTTTAGGGGGTCCTGTCTGAAACTCATGACTCAGTGTGAAGGTCTTCCTTATCTTTTGCATCTCTGGTCTCTCTTGAACCATTCTAACTCAATTTTCATGCAGTAATTAATAAAGTGAACTTTGCCATCACACTTATTAAATCTTGTCAAACCACTGTTAAACTGTGTTAAATTCCAGCTAATTAATTGAACTATGACAAAGTATTATTTTACCTCAATAAAAGATACTGTTGCTTCTTTTCTTTGAGTGGGTTGCATTCCACTCATCCATTACAAATTGGGATAGGTGGCAGGATCCTAAATCAGGATTCACTTCCCAGCCTGGCAGGGGCTTTTAAAGAAAACTCCAGTCCTGCTCTTTCTCAGTATGAACAATGGTCTTTGCTTTACATCTTACATAGGTTCTTTCCTATATGTTTTGGAAAGGGGAAGGGTAGGAGGAATCTGAATTCTTCTCATTCAGACTCACAGGCTGGCACCAGACAAGTCTGCAGGTGGGAGCTGTGCATAAAGAGCTTAATGCATTGCATTTTATTTCCATATTTCAGCTCTATCAATATGGTTTTTCCATGGGCATGGGCATGTAATTCTTTGTCATGCCATTGAACTCCCTCTCCTTTGAACTAATCCCACAGATGTCTAGTGGGCTCCTAGTTAAGTTAATGCTTTCTCCAGCTGGTGCCTTAATGCTGGAAAGTGGAAACTACCTCTTTGCTGAAAAGGAAATGTCTCACTGTGATTGAGTCTGGCTGCTCAGGCCTCAGCCAGAGCTGACCTACAAGATGAATCCTTGGCACTGTGTGATTAACACCATCAGTCTTATTTGGCTAAAAATAGATGACAAAGACACTCATGCTAGCTCTGTATAACCTTGTGTAGCTATCTGCAAGCAATGTATCATTTTAAGAAACTTTCTCAACTGACATGAATAGGAGCTTGTTTGTAGGATATGTTAGGGGAAAACCCCCCTAGCCGAGGCCTGGGCTCTGGCGAAGCCCTGGCCCTGGCTAGTTGGGAAGTGGGCCATCAGATCCAGGAGTTTCTGTGCTAAAAATATAATCAAGTCACTTTGACTTTCTGATTTGTGCCTGTAAAAGCTGGACCCATTTTTGGGCCCATTGGAGACCTCACCTGTGGGTGGATGCACAATGTAGGATTTTTCCAGTTGATGGGCAGGGTTCGCCAGGTCCTTGCTGCGAAATGGGGCTCCCCAGTGACTGTGGATCTGGATGATGATGACATATTTAAGCAATTAGTGATGTATCTTTCTCAACCGCTATCCTTTCTCTCATATAGTAATGATTAGGTACATTACCTTGCTTATTTTTTCTTGTTGCTAAAGCCAAGAACGTAGCTTTATTGGGTGTATCGTTTTACTTTTGTGTTGTCTTTATATTCATAGTAAAATAAGAGCATTCTTTCCATTGGTGTCTGTGTTCTTTGAATCACCCCTGTCAATTGGTAGAACACTGTGTAAAGCACTTGCTGCCTGCACCTTTTCATATGAAGAAATTCAGAGAAATCTACAGACACAACAGAGCACAGTCCGTGCTTAGTGCTGTCCCTGAGCAGCCCCATGGACCGGCAACACCCAACCTCCCTCTCATACCCGAGTCCTGCAGGTCTGCCTGAGGCCACAGGCTGCAGTGTTCATGGGCAGGTGATCAGAAACTCAGCCTGAAGGCAACAGCTGCAATTTCCAGTGAATTTCACTACCATAGAGTTACATATGAACACACTTCGGCCACTTCAATAATTTTTAAGTATTTTGTCTCTACCACTCCCAGAGGAGAGTGAAATTTCATTCTGTTACTTGAAGAAGTGAAAAAATAAGCAATAAATCATTTCCACAGGCAAGAAACAATCCTGCATGTTTAACCTCAGCTTTGGTCCCTAAATGTGTCCAGTTCCCTTTATAAGAAAGTAGTACTCAGTAAGAGTGAGGTTCCTCTGTTTGTTATTAAAAGAATTGCAGCTGAAAACTTGGTAACCTGGTAACCACATGAAACTTAAGCTGAAATTGTATTGTAACTGAATCACCTTCACTTTCTGTCTTTCTGCTAGGTTCATTTATGTATGTGTTCCCTAATAGACTGAGAGCAGCACACCTCAGAAAACTTCTTTTCTTACAGCTTGCAAAACTCAAAGAAAAGGAGGGGAGTTAGGCTTAAAAAAGATTGTTAGGTATTTTTCTTTGCTATTGCTATTGCAGAAATTCATTATTCACCAGACTTCCAAGATATTTCTGTGATATTTCCATGCAGCAGATTCTGTTTTATTCTATCGAATTTAAAAAAAAAAAAAAAAAGAAGAAATCTAAAAATATGTGATCACCTTTATATTAACATGAAATTATTTCAAGTGAATACAAACTGCTTTCATCCCTCTATCCCTTTCTACATTTTGTGTGTTTTCATTTTTCTTCCCTGTATTGCTTTTGGAGGAAGAGGTAGCTTATTTTTTAAATTTTGTAGCTGATTTGCTTCTGGGTTTGTCTGCCTGCCTGTTGTACCTTTCCTGGTGATTTGGCAGGATTGAGCTTCTATAACATGAGAGGTTAATGATTTCTGGATAATGAAAGGAACGATGAGGCTAATGAAAGGAAGAGTGATGCATGAGCAGAGAGCCATGAAAGAAGAGGCAGGTACAAAGGATCACAGGGCTATGGGATGTCCCATAAGAGTCTAGGGAAGTTAGCCATCCTGCCTTCCTGAAGGGAAACAACATAGAATCATAGAACTAAGAATTCTTCTGACTGCCAGGTCACACTATTGACTCATATTCAACTTGCCATGAACACAAACCCCCAAGGTTTGCAGGGGGGAGACAAGAATTTATCTCTGCCCTGAACTAGAGCGAACTCCTCAGCATTGCTCCTGCAGAAACCCCAAATTCCTGTCCCTCTCAGGCAGAGCTGCAGCCAGAAGAGCTTCTGCCACTCTGCTCTGCCTGTGAATTTTCAGTTAATACTGGATCAGAGAGAATTCTCAGCTGGGCTGCGAAGCTGAAGCCCCTGCTTATCCTTGCTTCTCCTTTGTGCCCTGGCTGTCCCTTCAGCAGCCACTGCCTCCCTGGCCCAGGGAGCACTCCTGGGGCAAGGGCAGGCATCCCATCATGTGCTCCAGACAGCCCCTGAGACACAGAGCTTGAGATCTGGAAACTCATAATAGCCCCTATTCTGCCAAAGGCTTTTCAGTTTGCTCAGCTACTGATAATAGCTGAAAACATTTTCTCACTACATATGTGTGTTCTTTCCTTACCGTCTCCTGTACCTCTGGCTTCAGAAGCAAAGATGGTGTGACTGGTACCCTAACACGTGTTCTTTGAATAATTACCTTTCTGGGCAGTGTGGATCTGGGAAAACAGCCGTGTCTCACCCAACCACTCACACATTTTCCTGAATAAAACCTTCAGTCTGAGAGAGTATTTTGCATAAGCAGAATTAATCGGCTTGGTCCTGCTCTTGTGGTCATGGGGAGCTAAGCTCTTGCACAGATTTCATGCACTGTGCAGAAGCTTCACTATGAAAAAAACAATGAGAGAGCACACAGATAAAACTCTTTTAAAGAAGCAAATGTTGGACAGCAAATAAGCAGTAGTATGTTCCACTAACTGCTGTGCATGCTGCCAAACATTATTTTCTCAAAGCAGAAAAGCAGACCATTCCTTCTCTGAGTCTTTTGCTTTTAGGGATCCATTGTATTTTTCAACCATATTTCCCAATGGCTATACGTGCCAAACAAGTCAGCATCAATGATTTCAACCTCCCCACGGAGGGGTTCTTGGATTCTGAAAAATGCCAAGGATTTTCTGGCAACCAAAAGTAATCAGGTATGGGAGACAGGGAGGAAGGAATATTTTCACTGAAGATCCAGTCAGGAGTATAGCTGTCCTTCTTTTTAATGGGATTTCCTTTGTAGTTGCTGAGATGTTTTGAAATCTGAAGCTTAATTATTACAAATACTGATGCAGAGCACACCTCTGTGACAAACAATTGTCAAAGCCATAGGCTTCTGCTGCCAATTTAGTCAAAACATTAGGTGAAATAGATCCTCACATGTCTGAGTTATTGTCTCTTTGAAAAGGGTTCTTAAAAAAATAGATGTCAGGTTCTTGGTGAGTCTCATTATTTACTCCAGGCTGCAATATCTGAAGGCAGATTTTGTATCTGACTGCTGCCACAGTGAGTGAAGTCGAAACATCCTGCTCTAGCTTTTGTTTACGTACCACAACCAGCTCCACAACCCTGTGTGGAACTTGAAACACAGCTAAAACCTGCTTAAATGTGTGCTCCCTGACATACTTTTCTTTCTCTAAGGTGGACTACAGCAGTGATCTTAACTGACAGAAAAAACGCTACCATTAGGTTTGCAAACAGTGCCCATAAAGCAAAAGGAAATACTTATTTAGAAAACAAAAGTACTTAGAAAATTTGCCAACTAGTGCTTCAACAACTATCCATGGGGGTTCTGCAAGAAGGCATCTCAAGTTTCACTCAGAACTTCTGCTTGGGGGAAAAAATCAGTTAAGGAGGAACTGAGCACTACTTCTGCTCTGATGCCTTGTCTGGCACACTCTGAGCATGGTGAGGGATTTTTTGGGAGGGGTGAGGCAGCTCATAACTGGAGCAAGGATTAGAGCTGAGATGTGCTGCAACAAAGCACCTCAAAGTGCTCTCCCTGGGGTGCTCCAGCATTCCAAAGAACTTTTCCCTGGAGAACTGGTGCTTTCCTGTGGCTGGTGCTGGCCTCTCCCTGTACCTGACTGGAGCTCTTGGAGCTACTCCTCGGAGGCAGCTAAGGCTTGCCACCAACTCAGTCTGGAAACCAAGAAGAAATCTGATATTCCAAAGTGACTACATGAGATAAATTCACTGTCCTTCTAATACAAAGTTCAGTAGCCCATTATGATTTGATCTGCTTGCTTTTAACACATCAAGGAGCTGCTGCTCTCCCAGAGCAGAGGAGAGCTGTCAAGAGAAGAAGAAGTTTCTGTGCTGGCAACCACATTCCCTCAGCTGCTCCCAGTTCCTACTTGGCAGAGACACTGAGAGGGTTTGATCCTGCTAAGTGCCAGACAGAAGGGGAATGAGGAGTATGGACAGACAGATCCTGTCCTTGAACACACCAAAGGATTGTTCATTCAGTTGATTTTTCATTCCCACCTTTCTCTCTCACCTGCAGGTGACTGATGTTCTTGCTCCCACTTCAAATAAGTGTGTTAGTAACCTGATGTCATCCTGTGGATTGGTTTTCTGGTGGATAAGATGCAAATGAAGGATTCATTTTAAAGGGAGATAAAACCACACATGTTCTATTCTGTAAAATGCTCTCCCTAGGGAAATTAAAGGCTGTATGACTTGGGACAAGGATTTCTCACTGTTTCCCTTTGAAAATGTAAGACTGGAACCAGGATTCTGCTACAAAACTTTATTCTTAGTGAGAGCAAGTTCCAGTGGGAAATGCTGTCTTTCATAATGTTTGTAATTTGGGGATGATGTTGGTCTTTACTGTTCCACAACAAGCACGACTTCAGAGAACAGAGTGAAATTTGTATGTAATATTGGTATATAGATGCTTCTCATCTCAGTCTTTGTTCCTGATTTAACATTCGCATGAAATCTCACTGCTAACTTATTTAGCATTTTGGCCTCATAAGAAAACTGTTTCTTATTAAAATGCTACTACATTTTCTTTCAAGCCTGATCATTCTCTGGTTTATTTTGCTCAGCCTCGTGTGATGAGTGTGTCCTCTTTAGCACAACGTGCAACCACTAATTTTAATGTATAAGTCACTTCAGCTGACTTATCCTTGGAATGAATAAAAGCTTTGTTCTTGTGCCTGGGAACTTTTTTAAAAGCTTATGTGCATGTCTAAATGTTTCCAGTATCACAGCATTCTGGTTTTATGTTCCATGCAACAATTTTAATTGGAGTAGACTTTATGTTCAATTCTAAAATTATGATGTTGGATGATAATAACATCGACATTATAATTTCATTATCCAGCTTAATTTCTTAAAAATAATGAGTTTGGATTTTTGTAACAAATGAGTTCTCTGAGGCTTCACTTTGAGTATTCATGCACTGAGCAGATATGTTAGTCACATTTAACAAAAGGGGAATCATTAATGAAACTGAAGGAGGGATACTGTGCTAAGCTAAGGCTACATCCAGATAGCATTCCTGATATTTCAAATCCATTTCCCTCACATTACTTAGTTCCCACTTCATAGAGTCAATGCCAGCTGGTGACATTAACTGTAAAACCTGCAAAAGATGTTCCCTGGCTTGCTCAGATATTTATCCAGTCATGGATGGAGAAGGAGCCAAAGAAAAAAGTCAAAATTTTCTGCGACTTCAAAGGATTCCTTGTTGGAAGTCCCCAAGAGTTGACAAGATGTCTCTGCAGCAAGGTTAGTGCCATATTATTGGAAACATGGAAATCCATGTTAGCTAACACAACACCATTTGCAGAGACAAGCTATTATCCAGCTCTAGGCTTAAAAGAATAAAATACCTTCTCAGGTCTGCGTGGCTCCTTGATTCCTATTAATAAGTAAAAATGCTAATTATCGAGAGTGTCTAGACACCATGGTAAAAATCTAGCACTATGAGATCAGCATATGCTGAATAACATTATTTTAGAGTTCACAAAAGCTTGCAGACAGCTTGAGCACCCTCAGCCAGAAGATGGGAAGAGCTCCATTATATTCTTGCCCACTGTGCATAGGACAAAACCAACAGACTTAGAATGCTATAGAGAAGATTTAAGTTGAACATAAGAAAAATGTTGTAATGCTAAGAATATCAAGAATGGGATCAGACTGTAAGGTTAGAGCCTTACCACCATTTTAGGTTTTTAAGAACAGCTTAGAATGATAAATTACTCTTGACAATTCTTTAGGTATAGTTCATTCTGCCTAAGGGAGAAGAGATGGTCTCAATGATTTCTCAAGGTCTCTAGGAGAGTTTTATGCCCATCATCCTCTCTGGGTGATTCTACAAAACCGATACCACAAGGAACTTAAGCTGAACTGATGTATCTCACCAATCTTTCCCAATCTGCCATGTGCAGTCTCTCTAACAGGTAGGTTTGGGCAGAGCAGTCCTAAAACTAAAAAAACCCCTTAGATTTTGACCTGTATCAGAGAGCCTCTAGTGAATCATTCTTTCTGGTGTTAAATTGATGTTTATGAAAACATATCTCTACACACTACCTTGGACAAGCAAACACTGTCCTGAGTAATGCCCAGCTACCAGTTTGGATAGATAATACCCAAATATCACACAGTTGATCAAATTTTCTTTTCAGGCTTTTATCAAAGCTCCTGTCATCGTGAACTCCAGCACAGCTCATTAGAAAGCACGGCGTTGTTACAGCTCCCAGTGTGTGAATGTCTGCTGGCACTTCAGAAAGTAAAGGAATGGGCTCTGTCCCAGCTCCTACCTGGGAACACTGCAGTGCAGGAGCCTGATTTGCACACTGTAAACCACCCTCCCCCCATCAGCCTTCACTGCAGACCCTGCTCTAGAAACCAGCAGAGCCCAGAGCTGCAGCAGAGAGACATTTTCGTGCAAGGGTTATTGCTGACAACACAAGAACACTAAATTAGAGACAGGAATGGAACAAGACATTAAGGCCCCCATGGCACAATCTTAAAAGAATTTAATATTCTGAGTTATTTCACTTTCTACTGTATCCACATGCCATTTATAATACAGACAAAACAATATCCAGAAAACAAATGAGGTGTAATTTTCGTGCTAATTATGCTACATTCATTTATCCTTTTGTCATATTTATTTTTATATTGTGCCTTTAAAACATAAAAAGATGATAATGTTAAAATATACAAATTAAATTTTAACATTGTTTTGCCTTCTGCATTCCTTCTATTTTGCATAATAATTCCCAGGTGACATTTCGACTTGTCTTCTCACTTATATTCACAGATGACAGAGTTATTTATTCCCTTCGCCAAAGCCTGGGGGTTTCTTTTCCATCCTTGCACAACAAAACCTTGAATGAGAGGTGCAGGTATTTTGAGCAAGCACAGGAGGAGGAATTAGAAGATCTAATATTCTTTCACTTGTGACTGTGCAAACGAGGGGTAATGTAAATGAAGTTACAGAATTCACCAGTTTTACAGTGATGTATCTGCCTATGAAGAAATGGATTGATCACTAGCATTGATAAAATATCATGTCACCAGTTGATTGACCAATTCTTTCTCATTGCTGTTATGTTTTTCTGAGGCAAATTAAATTGTAGATTAAATCCACCAACAGTCCTTGAGTCAGAATATAGTTGCAGCTATTTACAGCTATTTTTAAAACATGTTTCGTAAAGCGGCCCAAGTTGAAAATGTTGTAATTTATTTATCAATGTTCTTTAATATTTCAGGCATTTCTGATGATTATTTTTATTTTTTATATATTTCAGGGTTTATTAAATATACCCATCATCCTCTCTGGGTGTTTTTACAAAATTCATATCACAAGGAACTTGAGCTGATGTATCTCACTACCAAATCCTTCACAGTCTGTCCCAGGAATACCATGTAGTGCCCCTGTGCAATCATCACATTCAGAACCTATCTGGGAGCAGGGAAAGCAAATTTCATATGTAAGAGCTCTCATGGATCTCTTACCCAGGACTCACAAAACTTCAGACTCTTGAATTACATTTCCCAAAGGATCATTCTAGCAGTGAAGAACAGCGGGATGGGGAGATTTCTAGTCTAGCTGGAGTATTATATCATCTTGGGCCTCACAAGCTAAGGAAAACACAAGTAATTGATCCCCATCCACAATGATGCTGAAAAAATGCTGAATCTCAGACAGAGACAAGGCTTATATCCTGCTTACATCTAAGAATAATCCTTGGCTTCACCTCATAAAGGACAAACATAATGCAAGGGTTTATGTCAGTATATTTGCTGTTTATTCCATAATCTTTTTTCTCCAAAAGTGTTATCAAATTCAGAATCTACCATTTCCCCTATTTAGATGAACTGGTGCTGCATCTGCTCTCACAACTGCAAGTTTTGCTACTGTTTTCCTAAATATGGTTCTTTAGACACATATGCTGAAAACTCCGTAGTCACAGAAATTAGTCTAATTAGACTAGATTAAAATTACACTCCCAAAATTATTGCCAAGCCAAAGTTTGATGCAAATTTCTATTTGTTTTTTATAAGCCCCATCTCAGCATCATGCCAATTTTCACATCTGTTCACGTTAGGAAAGCAAGACTGGTAGCACATCCTTCCCTTATTCTGAAAGAATCCTGCTTGAGACACAGCCTAATTCACAGCAGAACCAGGGCAAGCCACGATGAGGAATTCCAGGCAATGTCAAAGGTTCAGCTGAGCAAAGCCAAATGAGCAGAGCCTGTGACATGTCCCATATTATAGTTAACCTCATGTTTCATAGCAGTTTGAAATAGTACAGAAGACAGCTGGCAGGGATGATGTGGGGACTTGCTCATCTAACCAGCAAGCTACAGACAGATGTTGAGCATGAAATAGGAACCACTGCCATTGACACATCTCACATGCCAGACAGTGGGGCAAAGTGACTCAACCTGACATGAAAAGGAAATTGCGTATGACGTGTCCTTCATTTCAATGAGTAACATGTCACTTCTGGTCCAGCTTTTCATCTGAAGCATCAAATGCTATCTGACAGGACTTACATGTGATTTCTGGGGTGCTAAAAGTTTGCTTATATACACATAAACACACGAAGTATAATAAAAGGCACAGTGACCATGCAGGAGGAAAACAGAATTTCTGCACTTAAGTGTATTATTGGAATCCCTTATCAGGATTTTCTATTTTTGATTTATTAATCTATGTTCAAATAATACTTTTTATAACTGCTGTCCACAAGCATTAAGACTCATATTCTAGAGAGATAATTGCCAATTATTAATTCCTTCTTACAAATCATTGGTTTGCTTCCAATGGTGCTGTTTCTAAGTGACTGGACTGAAACATGGTCCTACATTAATGGGAACGTAAGAGATAATGAGAAACTGTGTGAGAAGTGAGACTGTGAACTGGGCAGGTGTGTGGCTGTGACAACACACACTGGGAAGTCTCACCTGGTCCTTAGTCAGGTGCTTCTGAACAGCAGTGCTTGCTCACCTATCTGGTTTACACACTGAGATTTCTTTTCCAAAATCAAGACCCCAAATCTGATAGGAAATTGGCATAGTGATGACAAAACCATGGAGCTCAGGGACACATGGAAGTATTTCATAAGGTCTTTCACAGCATAATTTCTCCAAGTGAAGACTCCCCATGGGCAAAGTTACAATGATGTGAATGACAATAGAATCCCTGTGTAAGCCTGCATAGGTAGAGGCATAGATAAGTATCTGTACAGATGGGCCCATCTTTCACTCCTAACCTGTGCACTGTGCACAGCTCCTTGCAGACAGCACCTTTGGAAGAGATTCACCAATGAACACTTCCAAGCCAAAACAATTATTATTTCCTGCAAATTTTACACAGTGTTCTAACTTCACATAAAGGATTGAAACCTAGTGGCCTTGCTTGTGTGATCAATTTCTTTATTCCATTCAGACAAAGAAAGTCAGTAAGGAAAGAGGAATTGCCCCAGAATCTGCCCAGAATCTGGGTCAGAACTCCAGACACACATCCAGCAAAGTACTTGATTGTGCACTGAAATTCAAACAATTAAGACCCCACTGGTGGGCTTGGAAATCTTCAGTAGTTTACAAAAGCTTTGTAGACTTTGCTAGATTCTATGTGAATTTTTTTTAAAAAAAGCCCTGAAAAAGGTGTACTTCCTCCCAGCTTCTCAATTTAGAGACTAGGAGAAAACGGAATTATTTCAGTACATAAGGATGAACACCTTAGCCAAGAGTAAGTTGCAAAATACCCACCCACCTCCTTGTTGCTCACTTATGGATATAAAAGGCCTATAATAAACAGAAAATCTGGGATAGAAGGCAGAATCTCACGGCAGTGTAGCACCTCAAATAGTTTGTACTCAATAATTAACATTTTTCCTTGATGCTTTGAATTACTAGATATTCCCAAAGCATATGCAGTAGAGAGCAAAACAGATTTACAATGCTAACAGGAATTTTATTGGTGGCAACATTGGCAGTATGCAAGTAGGCAGAAAGCCAGTGGGTAACAAAATTAGGTGAGGTTTTCTGTTGAATTAGTCATGCTCCAGTGTTAATTAAGCTTTTGTTTCTGATACTCGAGTTTGCAAGACCTGGTCCAGCTGCCAGCATTCAGGGCTTTAGTTCAGGTATTAGAAAATTATGGATAGTGACTGCAATAAACCCAAGAGTCGATTCTGAAGAGACTTTATAGCTCTGCCAACACATTCAGTGCCTGCACCAACTCCTGAGTTCCAGTGTTCTGTAGATTACACCCACCCCAGCGGCTGCACCTCTCCATGGGCAGGTGTTCCCCAGGCTCCACAGCTGTGCTGACCATGCTGCTGCCACAAGCTCCCTCTGAGAGGTGAAACGTGGCTCCAGGAGAGACAACCCAGCTATGTGGGCCAGCCCTTGTGAGGCCACTGGGATCTCTGCTACTGAGGATTCCCAAATTCCAAACATTTTTGTGGCCGCTAGCAAAACCAGTAGGGAAACTGGAAACAACATAATTATCAGCCAGAAAGTGCAAGACACAAGAACTGCATGTCCTTTCAAAACTCCTGGTGTCAGTGTTTAAAAAAAAATTCTTTGAAGATTTTCTGATTCATGGGGAACTGAAAACACAACATTGAGATCTTATCCATATCTAATCCTACAAAATGTAAAGACCCAGTGAGTCAGAAATAAAACCCATCCAACAGCTCTCCAGTTTTAACTTGCTCAGTGTCAGTTACAGAATTTGGATTTGTGAATAGTCACATTATTGGCTCCATATCCTTCAGAAATAAAGACATGACCACGCAGACAGATCATTAAGTCAGACAACTTTACTTTCTGTCTTTTATTTATTTACAAAAACAAATATTTTAAAGAATGAGATGTGGTTTTATATGAACATACACTTTATCATATGCTTGATCAGAGTTTCTTAGACACCAACATCAATATTTGTTTTGCAACATTTCTATGCAATGGAAGCATTAGGAGCTGTTTATGTTGATTCTCTGCTGTCTAATAATAATCATCCTGCAGACTTTATCTTTGTTTGGTCACTTCTGTGACCCATCTTCTCTATTTAGTCCTCTACTCTGACAAAACCAGTGGAATTATGATTATATGGACCTGTATCACTCTGACAAATTCAGCTGAAATTTACTCATGGGTTAAAAATATTACTGTGAGGGAGAGGAAACACAAACAGATATACAGATGGCCTATTTGCTTAAGCCTTCTTTCCTCCTGAAGATAAGCTTTAGAACTGATGATAGAACAGACTGATGTCAACCAATATGCCATGGGAATGGGTCTAAGTGCTTGAAGCACAATAATGAACTCCTCTAAAATCTTACAAATGCAGTCAATGTTCCAGAGCACTTTCCCAAATAGGAGAATAGTCGGTGAAATATGTTAAGAACATGTGTCCCTTGAAATTCAACTGTAGCTTTGAAAAACAGAGAGTCTAGAATAATGAAGGGGAAATACAGTAAGAAGTACAGAGCAGGAACCATTTGCCAACTGGAAACAGCACCAAGGGAGCACCAGCCTATGCCAATCTGCCCGGGTCACTGCTTCCAGCAGTGAAATACAGCAGCTATTTACATCTGTCACCGTTTTTAAAACATACTAAGCTACCAAATAGTCTTGAGGTAATGTATGATGATTTCCCTCTCCTGTTAAAATTGGCTTTGAACACCTGTCATATAGTTATTAAAACAGCCTATAATCAACATATTAGAAATTAGGCATGCACAGAAATAACTCTACAAGTTGAGAAATTATTTTTTATTTCTGAATTAGCAATTAAATTAGTAACAAAAACTTTTCAGCAGTGTAACAGCTCAGGCTGGGATGGAGTTAATTTTCTTCATAGCAGCTTGTAGAATGCCACAGTTTGTAATTGTGACCACAACAGTGTTGATAACATACCAATGTTTTGGCTATTACTGAACAGCATGAAGGCCTTTTCTGTTATCTTCACCCACAAATTTTCTCACTTTTCCCTTCCATTTCTCTCCACCATCCTGGTGGAGGGGAATGAGTGAGCGGTTGTGCGGGGCTGAGCTGTCTACTGGGTGGGCTAACCCACAAGACACAGTTTTTATTGCATTCATCTTGCTAAATTGAGTCAGCGCTGACTCATGTTTTCAGCTGTCTTAGAAACATTTGATTATTTTGAGCAAATAAATGAATATGTAATCAAGGTGTGCCATGAAGTAGTCCTTGAAAGAAATTGGACTGCTTCACCTAATTCCTGCTACATGTTAAGTCAGATCCATGAGAGATTCATAAAGTATGCCTCAGAGTGCCTTCAGTAAATGGCGGCTGATGTTTCTAGTTTGCTTATATTAATGAAATATCTCAAAATGCTAGAAAATGCATCCAGTTGTTAAATACACAAAGAAATGTCTAAGTCAGATGGGTGAAAAGGTTCCTCTGCCAGTATCTGATGGCCCATCAATAAGTGCTGCTCCTTGGGGGAAAGGCAGCATAGTACATTAAGAAAGCAATATATATGCTCTGCTGAAAAAGATCAGAGTCAGACTTGAAAATCAATTTAAACAGACAAGGGTTGATGTCATGCTGTGTTCCCAAATCCTACTGAACCTTCCAGATATCCAACAAAAGCAAGGACATGAGTTGTTCTTTTTCTTTTTTTTTTTAATGTGGCTTCCTTTAGTAAGTCTCCATTGGACATGACTTCTAAGTCATGGAAGTAAAAGAGTGGCTGCTGAGTCCTGCAGCTGCTCTGTGCAGTCTGACACCACTTGCAGGATGAGTAGCAGAATTGAAGGTAACTCAGGGAACAAGAGAGTCATGGATTTGGGTGGAGAAATGGTCTCAGGAACTTAAGAAAGGTTTGGGCTTTCCTCTCTCATCACTGGGACACCTGCATGTCAGGTCTTCCAACAGACAGTCCCAGGGGTATTTCAGGAACAGCAGGGAACCTGGCTGAATACCTGGGTATTTTTGATGTTGGGTTTTGTTTGTTTGTTTGGGCTTTCTTTTTTTGAGCTGTAATTCCTTCTTCCTTGGCCTCATTTTCAGTAAGAATGGAGGCTTTCATCCAGAATATCACCCTGGAGGAAGGACTCTCCTGGATGTAGAAACTGCCACTGCAGACACTCTAAATCCCAGGAACACCTGAGATAGAGGCCTCCCACCAAATAAACACATATTCAAACAAAAGGAGAACAAAATAATTGTCTACACATAAAGTTTAGCCTTTGAGCTCTGCTGCAGCTCTAAATAGACATGGAAGCTAAATACAGACTTTTCCATATTCTCTCTCTCTCTGACACTTCCTATTCCCTGAGATCTACTCCATCTGCTATGAAACCCTGTGGAGAACAACGTCCACCCCCAGGCTGGAGATGAGATTGAGCTAAATTAGCACTGTGACCTCCCCAGTGGAACAGGGCATGCAGGGTTGGGAGGGCAGTGCTACAAGGCACAAATGCCTTTTTGTTTGGGGATCCATTATACAAGGAAATAACACAGGCTCTGTAGGGAAGTGAGGCAGAAGCCAGGCTGGAATCTGGTCAGCTCTACTAGACTTCCAGATCCTTCTCAGTCCTCCAGGCACCTATCGTTCCTTTACTTCCAGGATCTGTTTATTTCAAAGCCATTTATCATTTGGGTTTTCTTTATTCCATCCAATCACAAATACTTCCTAAACAGAACAGAAAATCATCAGATTGCACTTTGTTGGAAAAAAAGAAGATGGAAGTGAAATTTTGCTGGATTGTCCCCAGACTCACAGCAGAGCAATAGCCCTCAGTGATTCCATATCCCTCCTGTCAGCAGGCTGCAGAAGCACTCAGGAGTAGCTCCTGTTACAGCAGTCACAGTAGTTTCAAGTTTATCTTTGGGCAGAAGCCTTCTTTACAATTTTTGCCTTCTCCTTTTGTTTGTACTTGCTAAAACTCCTGTGATATTGTCACTAAGGCTTTGCAGCTCTCCCCAGGGGCAGAGGCTAACACAGCCATAGTCATTCTGTGCTGGTTGAATGGCCAGTTGTTCACACTGGAGGTTTTTTTAACCCTCCCTTAAAACAGCCAAAAGCATTTTAGAAAGGAAAAAGCACTTGAAAGCTTGTCATTTTCTGCCAAATGCTTTACACAGAAAAATAGATTTTGTTAATACCAGTTTTCCCAAGAGTCTCAATTACCTGAAAACACTGCTTAGTTTAAATGCTACAAGCAAATACAAGAGAGAAATAAACAGTGCAAACTGCCAAATCTAAAATTGAGAAATCTTGTTACAACTTATGTATAGCTCACCCAGTCCCTAATGCTTCAGCCTTGGGAAGGAACATCTGGACACCAGGAATACTTGTGCTGCACTTTTTCATGACTTGTACCTGTTCCCAGCTTGTTCACAGCCCTGAATGCAGCCACGGCAGGGGGACTTGGGTAAGGAATGCTGGGCATGTACCTAAGAGTGCCTGTAAACAAACAAACTGAGGCTGGTGCATTACATGATCCTGTGAAAAGGGAGACCTCCACCTCCCTTTGAGCATGGGTGGCTCTCATTACATCCCATCACCGTGAGCACCACCCATTGGTTTGCACCTGGTTCCTCTGGCAGTATTTTTTGGAAAGATTCAGGTCAAGGGTTGGACCCTCTTCCCTGTCAAGCCTTAACAAAGCCATTCTTGACCTCTGTGATGACTGCACACGCTGCTACAATGAATTGCTGCCTCCTTCAAGAATTCTTTAGCAGGTATTCACAACAGCATGCACAAAGGTTGTCAAAGGTCAGCATGTTAAGCCCTTGCACCAATTTACTTCAGTTTTACTTCACATAGAACGCCCAAGATATTGGGTCAGTAACCAGAGGTGAGATCTTCCACCAACATGGGAAAGCACTCCAGCCACAGGTAAAGAACACACTTCTATAGCAGAAGTCAGTCCAATACTGTAGGTGAAATGAAAGTACAATATGGGTCCTGTGTAATATGTCCTATGTAGGCAAAAAAAAAAAAAAAACCCAAAACTTTCTCACAACCGCCAAATACAGCTTAATTTTGACTTGTATAATTCCATTTAATTATCAAAGAGGGTAGGATTAGTGCCTTGGTATTATAAAACAGACCTTGTATTTCATTGACATATGCTTGCAATACTAGCCACAAATCATCTGCAAGTAATTAGGCATTTTTGTGGATCTCTTGTCACAAAGCTGGCACACCTTAGAGAAGGATGAAGCTAATGATCAGCATAGTATGCATTTTTGAGAAACAAAACCCACTGCTGTTTTTTTTAACCAGGAAGATATTTTCATTATTCGTTTTAAATATTACAGATTGAATCAGTTCATTTCTGGATAGAAATTCAATCTCACCCACAGTCTAAGCAGGGTGATTTTATCAGACTGATAAAAACAGTGGAGCTCTGGAGCCTCCTATGGGGAGGATTCCACAGCCTTTGAAGATCTGAAGTCTGTTGCTCAGACATAGGTTGTTAATCTAAGCCTTCGGGCTATAGGATGAAACAGCCTGGCAAACTAATTTTCTGAGGTTCTGTGATGGACTTGTTTTAATCACACACTTGCCCAGCCACTGCAGCTCTGAGGAGTGGCACGAGGCCAACCTGCTTCCCAGGCGTGAAGATCAAGTACCCACTCACAGTCCAAGGGGTGGGGTGTCAACTGCCAATATGCACACCTGAATTTGCTCTTTGGAATTCATAGCAATTCCACATTTTCGTTTGTTCAGCAGAGTTAATTTAATCATAATGTGCCTCATTATTAGCTTTTAGTACAGCAGGTTATTAAAGAGGTATGATAGCATGGGATAGAAAAGCTCACCTTTTAGGCAAGTACAGTTTGTCCAACATGCTGAAATTTGCTCTCTTCCCTGGTTTTGATAACTGTACGTCACATCTCATCTCTGCATGGCATTTGGCTCTTGCACAGAGCTTGCTGCACTACTTACATACTCATACAGAGCATGTAGTACATGCAGTGTTCTGTTTATGCTGCTATAAAATATAAAGCAAAAACACCTACCTATGTCATATGTAAAACTATCAATCATAAGCAAATCTCCTGTTGAATATGTATAAAGACCAATTTGGGTTTAGAAAGTGTTTTACATTAGTAATAACAGGGTCAATAACTTTCCTATATATATCCAGCATAAGCAAAATGCACCCTAAGAAGAGAACCAGCAAAACCTTGTGTGGGCTGCTCAAATCCTGTGTAAAATCTAGTTTAGGAATTAAGAGTTAGGAGGAGTGGGTGTCTTATTGAGCCTCTGCTAAGGGTGAGAGTAGCTGTAGATTTGCCTGTGCACCACAGAGCATTTGCTGCAGCCTGGACAGGCACATTTGAGCATCCTCTCCTTCCCTCAGTGCCCACCCATGACAATGAAGTCATGGAAACTGTGGCTTCAGTGCCAGCTAGATGAGGCAGATCAGCACAGGCCACTTACTCTGGCAGCCCTGTCAGATGATGGAGAATGCAATGCTGGGCCTTGGCTGCTTGGCTCTCACCAGGCTGGCTGCACTGGCACAGACACAGAGCTGTAATTATGCCTTTGCTTGTGCCTCTTCTGGCAATGTGCTCTGTCCTTATCCTAGACAGGGGATATGCTCTACCCAGCCACGGGCATGGGAACCAGCTCATTTTCAGTGCCATGGTGAGAAAGCAAGAAGCAAGGCACTGGCCCACATCCCCCTCACTTTGAATCAGATCACCTACTCATGGCAAGAGCTTCTGTTACATGATCCAACACAGAATGAATAATACTACACAATTTCTGTAATCTAGGTACCATCTCCCAGCTGTATCCTCAGAGAACACACGGAGTGTATAAATAATACAGTGACTCTGAGTTCTCACTAACTCTTATACTGCAAAGGGACAAAAGTTCTGCTTGTTCAACTTGGATTTAAGGAAAAATACAGAACACTGGCATTTCAGTTTTATGGAACCAAAGATTCTTACACAGTTCAAAGCCCAGTGAGACTCAGAAGATAGATATCTATTACATTCTTCTACACAGCATATGGGAAAAATGAAGAACCAGGGTAGTAATACACTGTTTCATAGTGACCATCATTATTCATCAGGCTTTTAGAAGTCTATACTGATGAACAATTACATCCTACTTCATGCAACTTTATGGTGGAGGAAAGAAGAGTGGTACTCATCATCCTCTTTTTTCATCCTTCATGCCAAATGCTAAGGTCATACAGAAAATTAGAACAGGTTAATTCTCCCCCATTCTCTTTTTCACAACAAAACTGTTGTGAATCATACATCATTTTATGAGTTGTATTATAGAATAGGATTGCCCAAAATAACAAGGACTGAACTTGATAACTAAATAAGGCTTTTACACTCTTCACTTACTTTCCTGTTCAATGATTTAGCCCCCACACTGCCTAGTCTGAATTCCATGGGATCCCTCCACACGCTCGGTTTACGTGAGAAGCTGTACATACTGAATGAAAGGTTCATTAAACATCGGAACTTCCTGGCCTTTTCTTTGCCTTCACCCTTTCCCTTTGATAGCTGAATGTGCTGCTTTACTCACGGAAACCAAAGTGCCCTGGCAGGAGGGAGGCATAACACAGGCACGTGCCCTGAATACGGAGAGGCATGAGTGCAGCTCTGGCAGTGCATCTCATGCCCAGCCCTGAGCACCTCTGCTGGCCTCATCTGCAGGGCTCACCAGGGCAGCCTCAGCACGCAAAACAAACACCCTGTGCCACAGTGAATCTGGGCAAAATTACCTGCTATGGGGAAATCTCAGAGCAGCAAGCTTCTGCTCTGCTTAATTGGAATGGGAGGACGTGGGTCTTGTAAAAGGAAATGCTAATAGCTTCTGTCACTCTGCTCTTTACCTCTTCAGCCTCTTTTCCCATCTCTTAAACCCACTGGCAGCAGTTTATACCTGGTCAGTGAGCCCAGCAGTCTCGCACGTGCTGTTTGAGATTCATTTCTTGGCTGAGGCGAGCACTATGAATAAAGCTCTTTATGTAGATTGAGGGGAACAAGAAGGTTGATTTCAAACTTGAAGCCAGGGAGCATGGATAAAATGACAACGTAAAATGTAGTGTTCTGTCTGGTTTAGAGTGGCCTTCCCACACATCCATTGAAGCAATCTGCTTTAGAAATTTCATATGAAGAAATTCTGTGTCATACACTGGGAATTTATGACTATGCACATACATACTCACATGCAAAGTATTCTGACCAATAATAAAATCTTATTTCTAAAAGAGCTATCAAAAGTCACAAAGCTAAATGGGATATTCAGACCAGTATCAACTTTCTGTTTCTCCACTTCCCCTTTCTCACTTGAAATGAATCTCAAACCTCTTTCATGCTGTGTTTAAAAATGTTATAATTTCATGCAAGTTTTACACTAGTCATAACAGGGCCAAAAATATTAAAATGTAACTAAAAAAAACCTTAAACCCTCATCATTTCCTATATCCTATTAGTGCTTTTTTTACATGCAATTTTTATTCTCTTGTGTTTTAGGAGTGGTTCCTTGATGCTGTTAAAGCACCTTTGTAAGTTTAATGGATTCACTGTGAATTATTAAGCTTGAACATTAGAAATACTTTTTGTAAAGGTTTCTTGTTAGTCCTCAAATAATTTTAAAGCACAGTGACAAATCTAAGGCTAAACTTAATATCTCACGTCATGTCTTCATAAAACAGTGCTTTTGTTTAACAGCATGAACACCATCCGAGAGGAGTCTGTTCTGCCAGTCTCCCTTCAGGAGCTGAGCTGCTCTAATTGTTCTGGCATGTCAGATCATTTTGCATTAATGTTGAAAAGTTTTTCTACCCATGTATTATGTTATGTTGCAACTTTCTGGCACATCTTCTGACTTTCAGTGGACTAAGAAGCTTTTATCACTAACACTAAGAAGTCTGAGTTGTGTTTTTCCAAGCTTGTGTTTTGGGCCATACCTACAAGGAGGGGTGCAGTGTGATAAAAGTCAAATTTCTCTGCAGGTCAGGGGCTGCTGCACAGGAGAAAGGATTCAGTCCCAGACAGGAGGAGAACTTGGAGATGCTGCTTGGATCCTGCAGGCATTGTTACCAGCAGAATCAGCACAACTCCCAGCTGGTTTCACCCTGCTGAGCAGTCTTGCATTGGCTGCTCCTGACATTTCCAACAGACAGGAGCTTCCCATTCTTCTCCTTCTTTACCTGCATGAATCTACCACCACAAGGAGTTCAGGTGCACAAGACCTTCTGTGCAAATTAAATAATAGTGCTGCTAGAAACACCATGAAAAGGGAATTAGAGAAACTTCTATTGCTGGTTTCCTTTGAAAGGCTCATAAAATGTAGCTTTTTATGAACTTCTAGAAAGACATAACATGCCTTTTCACCCATTCTCAATCATTGTCAAAATCTTTCTGATCTGATCCATGTTTGTGAACTCTCTCAGTGTGGATCACAGGTTACCATGTAAAGCAGTAACATGCCTGTGTCCATTGAGAATGCTGTAACTACATCTGGTTAGAGAACTTTTCTGCCTCTTTTTTTAAACCTCTGGCTTTATGATTTTTTATTACTAGTACTAACACTAAGATTTTTCCATGTAAATCAAAAAAATTGTTTTGGTTAAACAAAAGGAATGCATTTCATTTTGGGTCAGTTCACTGTTCTGAAAATTACTGCTAATTTTTCAGTTAAGTCACCAAAGCAAAATGAGGTATTCACACAGTTCTAGTAAGTACCTCACTGCCATGCCAGAAGGCTTAATTACATAGAATTTGTGAAGCAACCTGAGAACTCCAGAAATGCTGACTAAGGTTCATTTATGCCACTTCTCCGTTTCCTACATGCCCCTTCACTGACAGGACTGTGTCTGTCTCATCACTTGCCTGGCACTAAACTGTGCACCAAAGAACAGTAAGAACTGGTCTGCTTGGGCTTCCTGTGGTTCAGCTCTGGTTATTAGGGCTGATGGAATGCAACACAAAGGTGTGACACAAAACCGATATAATATTCCTATTAAAGAGCAGATAAAGTTTAACAAATTCAGCATCCATTTGTACCTTTGCCTGTTCATCTCAAAAGCTTGAGTCCCAAATCCTTGGGCATGAAAAGTTTGTCTACTCAGGTTCAGTTTTGAACTAAAAAACTTGCCAAACTTGTCATTTTCAATAAAGCTGAAAATCCCCAGGCACTGGCCAGTGTTCCTGACATCTGAGGGACTGGCACTGGTGTGTAGCACAGCTCCCTCGTGTGATCAAGGGCCATGCTTTTCACTCATGGTAAAATGCAACAAAATAAAAGGCCTGTAAAAAAATCCAGGAGTGTTCTGAAGATCAGAGAAGAGTGTCAGTATCCAGCTGCATGCTTTGCGTGTTTGGATACACGGGAGACTGCCACAGACAACTTCAGTGGTATAAAATGATGGGCTGAGTGGTCAGGCTCAAGGTTAGAGTAAGTGGCTGGCAGCCAGGCACCAGTGGGCTTCCTCAGGAGGGCTGGTGCTTTTATAAATGATCTGGATGCAGGAATTGAATGTACATTGGGTAAGTTTGATAACAATACCAAACAAGGAGAAGCTGTGGACTCCTTTGGGGATAGAATGGCCATACAGAGAGATCTGGATAGACCAGAGGGCTGTGCAATCACCACCTGTATGAAATTTAATGAGAGCAAGTGCAGGATTCTGTACCTGGGACCACTAATCTTGGTTATATGTAGTCCCACCTGGAGCTCTGCTGGAATAGGGCTGGTCTCCAGCACAGCTGGGTCTGGTTCCTTCAGCTTCAGACCTGCTGCCAACCTGCAGGCTGGCTCTGTGCTGTGACCTCAGGCCTGCCTGATCATCAGGGACTTGTCTGATGGTCTTCACTCTGGGCCCACCCTGGCCACACTCTCTCAGGTACTCTGGGGTGGGTGCTGCCCTGCCAGCTCTGTTATTCACCAGCTCCCCATCCTGCATGGAGCAGCCAGCCCCTGCTATCCCCTGATGCTTTCTTAGAAGGTATTTGCTCCCTTATGTGGTTTAGTTCTGCTCCATGTCAATAAAAGACTGATTGTTTAGCTTTTCTGCCCATGATAATTCATGGTTAAGTTTATGACCTCCATTTAGGAGGGATGGAAAATTTATCTTCAGCACCAGTTTAGGTACAAAATGCCAGATTTTTTCAGCTCAGAGTGCAAGCTGGGGGTTCAGCTGAAGCACTAGTTTGGGGATAAAAAGGACATCCAAAGCCATCAGATTCTTATCTCCCTCTTTAGGGTGGTGAACTAATTGTAAGAAAAGAAAACACATTAATCAGTGACTGGTAAATCTGCCCTTTGCTGTCCTGCAGAGCATTGGCTGTAGCCATCCAGGCCTGTGACAGCTCTCGCCTGGATTATTCCTTATTTGTGCCAGAGTAAGAAGATCAGTCATAGCAGCTTTGATGGGGATGAGAGATGGCAGACAGTTATGAGGTAGGACAAGCCAAGGGGAGCCTATTATGTCCATACTGCAGCTTGCTCTGATTAGGCACAGCCAGCTCTACAACAGGGCTGGGATGCTGCTTGTAACAGGTACATGTGGGGGCATTTACCAATCACCTCCTCAGAGCAATCCCCAGGAACAGATGTGAGCACGCTGCACCCTGGGAGCTGTCCCAAGTCTCGCCAACACGCAGCCTTACCTCCTAAGGAAGGAGAGCCTAATATACAGGGTTGCACTGATTTGGGAAAGCCTAGATGGTTTTTGCTCTGAAAACAAATTACTTTTGCCTCCTTTTTTTTTTCTTTTTTTTTTTTTTTTTCAATTATTTGAACTTTTCCCAGTATGTTTGGAGGTTTTTATCAAGTTACTAGAAAACAAATTTTCTTGTGCCTTCAGCAGTCAAAAACAAACAAAAAATTTATTGCCAAAGACAGGGGAAAAATTGTTCTGTCTTGTTTGTCAGCCTCTATCCCAGACATTGAGGTTTTCTTCATAAAACTTTCCACCCTATTAAAAGCTATTTTCTCTCAAAAGTTTTGATGATAAAATGTTCATGCACTTTGTTCAATGGTAAATTTCACAGTATCTCCTACCATCTGCTTCACTGCAAAAGATTTTCCTCTACGAAGACTAAATATATAAACACAGAAATGCAGATTTCATGTCAGCAAGTTCTTCTCCAGAGATAAGGAACTATTTGCATGAGCAGAGGCTGTTAGCCTGATTATATCTTAATATTGAACCATCCCTAAATTGCTGGTTAAATAAAGACAGACAAGACACAGATAAACTCCAGGGTTTTTTATTTATATAATGTATATAATTGAGATAACACAGAATCTGAAGGAGCTGTAAGAATACAAATCTCTGTAAATAAAGAAATCAGATCTGTGCAAATAACTGACCCGGGACATGAAGAAGAAGGTTCTGAACTGTTTGACCTGACAGATCTTTTTTTGGAGAGCTTTTGGGGATTTTTAATATTTCTTTAAACCTTCATGTATGAATCAACTTTTTAAAATAAAATACAAATCCCAAAACTTTATTGATCTGACAATATCTTCATCCAAAACTCTTTCAAGTTGATCTGAATTTTAACTTTTCTTTCCTTCCTCCTTACAGACCATTTATGTGCTCTGATATCTTACTTATATACTGGGAAACAACCTGCTGCTGGAATGGGAGGTGGAGTATCATGAGCTCAGTGCCCCTCACTCTCATGAAAACACTGAGGACTGTAGTGTGCACATGAACTGAGTCAGTGCACAAGGGCAGGGAAAATGGGATTTAGTCCCAGGGAAAAGCGTGGCTGACACAGACATACAGCATTTGTAGGAAGGAAAGTGTTGTCTTACCTGACCCTCAGTTGCAGAACCTGACCAAGTGCAGCTGATGTATGCTGAGCAAAAGAGAATAGTTTCAAAAACTATTCTTTCGGGATTGCTCAGGGTTGTAAAGTCTAGGATGTGTTTGCAGTACTAAAGCTCAACAATGCAAAAGCTGCATTGGCAGGAGAGAAAGAAAAGAAGCCTGATCTTTTTACCTATGAAACTACTCAGAAGTCATGAATGCTTGATAGAATATGTGCCACTTATAATGTAAGTGCTGTATTGAACTCTGTTTCTTTGGACAAAAATAACTTCTCAGTCTGAGAGAATTGCCAGATGAATAGCTGCTACATACAGAATCTCTCCTGCTTGCTACTTTGTCTTTTTGCTGAAGTGGTGACTTTCAACGGCACTAAAACAAGTCAAATCTCTTGATCTGAGAGTATTCCAACTTTGATACATCTACACATTCCAGGAATACGAGACTGTGGTCATGGGGAAAGTTAATAAATATATTAGTGCATCTTTTAGGAAGCCCTGAGGAATGGTTATTGTGATTACCTGTGTTTGGAAACTTCCAAAGGTTTACTGCCATAAAAGACTACATCAGGCTCTTGGTTTTAAACTGCTTAAAAGCAAAACTCACAGTTTAAGTACTCATTCAGGCAATTATTTGGCTTGAGTTGGTCGGGTAATAAGTAGCAGTAGTGATAACCACCAGAGCCCATCTCCAGCACTGCACCTCTGTGGTTCTGCTGTCTGGCTTTGCACTGTGCTAACTGATCTCTCCCCAAGGCTATGGAGCACTGCCTGGCCCTCAGAGGAAGCCCAGCTAACCTTGTCCCTTTTTGTAGTGCCACAGTGCTTTGGGAAACCTGGAGAATCATGCTAACAAAATTCACTCTGAAGTCTCCTCTGGGTGCTCCAGAACCAGGCTGGTCACACAGGGAGGCAGAATCCAGAAAAACCCTTCCTCTGCCTCCCCCATGACATCTAAGGGCTTACGGGGTAGAGGTCTGCATCTATCACTGCTGAAGGAAGGGCAGGATTTATCTCGGTACAATTAACACTCTGTTCCTAACAACCACGTAGAAAGCAATAAAATACTGAACAACTCATCCTATCTGCCTCAGCTCCCCCAAAACAAACTTCCACAGGCAAAGGAAAAGCTGCTTAGTAGCATAAAGGGCAGCTGGAAGAAACTTCTGTGTGTTTTCTGTTAACAAAACCTGCCTCGTTAACAAAAGAAGCAATGGTTGGATCACTAAATACTAAGTGCAAAATATTTCTCATTCTCTGCAGGTACTCCACAAAAAAAAAAAAAAAAAAAAAAAAAAAAAAAAAAAAGATAGCATTTTTCAGTGAAAGAGATAGTGGATTGAGAAAAAGAGATAAGGAATGAAAGAAGTAAAGAACTAAATAACAAAATTCCCATGTTGAGCTTTTGCAGACAAAGATAAGCATCTGAGGGCTTTCAGTGATAAGTATTTTCTATGGGCTGTTTTAAAAACACTAAATGCAGAGTCTTTCATGGTTATACCAATGTTTGGAAGAAGCACAAGGTATTGTTTTATGAATAACTGGGTTTGAGAGGCTTGTGAACATTGCTGCTTGACACACAAAGAAACACTGATACATTTTCCTCAGACTTTATCAGCTCTATTGCAGAAGTGATGAATTTGCAATGGAGCAAAGGGAAATTCTTCATTTCTAGGAAAAAAAAGCATCTTTAATTTATAGCAGTGTTTCTCAAAAAGGTTGTAGATTTTTCTGAGGTTAAAATCCACATCCTTCCATGGGAATTCTTCAGTGCTTCTGTGGTTTGGTGTGTGACTGTTTATACTTACGTTCACTCTTCTTTTTTGAGAGATGTAAACCTAATAATATTCATTTGCATTCACTCTGCTTTCAGGGTACCTTTTTCTTACTTTCACAACCACCTATTGGAATCCTATGCAACAATGGTTTTTACTTTAGTGGGAGGATCACTGAGGCCCTAAATGAAAAATCAGAGCATCAGGTGATTTGGATTCCCCTATCTTTCATTCCTGTTCTAATAATCTTGTATCCTTAGCTTTTTAACTGCTTCTCTGTGCTGTTCTGCACCAGTCAAACTTCCTGCAGAACTAACTTCAAAGTACATGAGGGCTGATCCCTGAACTGAGCTCCTGTTGCACCACTGAGTCATGCACTGTTTTAATTTATACAAGCTGAATTAGCTCTGTTAGGGATTGGGGGAGGGAATAGCAAATAAACAATGCATTTCTTCCTTCCAAGGAGCCTGAATCTATATTCACTTATATTCTACATTAATGGAGCTGGGGCAATTCCACACAGTGATTTTCTCGAATGTGCCCATCACCAGCTCTTTCACAGAACAGAAAAGGAAAGGAAGGATCATATGGTGATGCTCATTAGCTCTTCTCAAAGTAAAATGCCTGTGGGTCAAGCACTTGTGGAGTTGTTGCCACCTGCAGCTAAACAAACACAGGTACCTGGGCTTCCAGGTAATGTCAAGTTCTGGCAGGGCAAAGTGCTGTAGCAGACTGAGAAACTGAATTTTAAGGTAGAAAAATTGATTCCTAAAAGCTCTAAGTTTGTCTTACAGGAATGATTAATTTTATTCCTTTTTCTAAGCTTTTGACCATTCCAGTGGTGTTTCTCTTAATAATATCTTTTAATAAATTTGCTGTTAGGTAGTAAAAGTAGCACACGTTGTCCAGGAAAAAAAAAAAAGAAACAAAAAGGGCAGGTCTTGCAGGACATTTAATTCCTGGACAATCTAAGAAAGCAAGGAAATAATTTTTTTCCCATTAAAGTACATTACAAAGACTTACAACAGGCACTCAAAATCCAGTAAACTTAAAGTCTGAGAAGTAGAAATTAGTTTTAGAGGGTACAGGTAATACCTCCCTAAACAAAATCTGCTTTTCAACCTACATGTTGAAACTTCATTTGACTGCTCAAGTGGCCCCTGAGCTGCTGGGAGAAGAGCAAACCTAGTTTGTATTGTGCTGGTTACCAGGGCTTCTGGTCACAGACCAGACCTGCACACAGCAGAAATAATGCAAAGGCTCTGAGTGGGGTTGTATCTACTCTGTTGCTACTTATCAGCTCCCAGATAAAGCACTACAGACACTCTAACTTGCTCCTTCATACCTCCTTGATTTCCACCCTGCAATGGATGTTGTTTTTCACTGTACTCTCCTTCATGGGCACACAGTCACTGGACTCACACTCTGCTGAGACAGGTGATTGTTTATTTTTAGTCTGAATGTCTGTTTCCATTAAAAAATGAAGGGAATGTGTACTCACATGTGTAAAATTTCTCAGTAAATTTGGGTGGTTATGAAAGTAACAACTTTACAGGATGTGTTGATAGCTGCACATCAAACACTGGGAACGACGGAAGCACAGAGCTAACACAGTCTACAGCCCAGCCTGGAGTGCAGTGAGGAGCCCACAACCCAGCAGAGACAAAAGGCACCTGCAAGGCTGGGCACAGGTTGCATTAAATAAACAGGCTGGGTTAATTTCTGTGTTTTGCCTCAGAATTGCTCCTTGACACAACTCCCCAGCTACAGATGCTCTTTAGCTGAGCTGTGTTGAGAGTTTAGCTCCAAAGCTCAATGGTATCAGGTAGATTCAGATTCCTTTAGCTTTGTCTCGATACACAGTAAATCTACTGATATGGAGGAATCTGACCTCAGGTTTGGCTGATTTTGATTTGCTGAGCAGCATGGTCTGACCTAAGAACTGACCCCACTTTCAGCAGGAGGTTGGATTAGATGAGTTCCTGAGTTCTCTTCCAGCCTGAAATACCTTGTGGTCCTATGCTACTGGAGTTTGAGGGATCAAAATAATTCATGAATTCCAATTCAATTCAGTAAATAATTCTGCCTGGAAAATGGACAAAAGCATTTTCCAGTTTATGTTAATACCAGATTTTCAAAATTATATGTTTGAAAAACTTAAATTGCTTCACTCCTGTATTTTCTAAATGACAGTTCTTACTGCAAAACATATTCCTTCTATTTGCATGTTTTTCTCAGTGAAGCTGAGGAATTTCTTCAGGACATTGTTTTATTGCTTTGAATAAGGTCTTTACATTTCACAGTAGCAACCTGAAGCCAGCAGCTTTTCTCTCAGGCAGCTGAGGGAGAATGTAAAGGAAGCCCTTGAGCCATGACAGAGGCAGCAAGATATTATTTTCTGTTTAAAATCTTAGGAAGTGCTTTGAATGAAACACAGATTTCTCTTCCTAAATTCAAAAAGCAATTATTAACTAAATATCAACCCTGGAATGTTTTTTTTCTGCCAGGCTGAGATTAGCAGCAAACAACAGAAAAGTGAGTGACAGTTGTACAAAGCCTTACACAACCTCATTTTCCTCTAAATATAAAACCTGCTTTCTGTTTTGCTATTCCAAAGCATGTAAATTATTTTTTGAGACTTCGAATGAATTCACCTGGCATTTAAAGTTCAGCCTCAAATGGGAAGATTTCAAGAAAACTAGAAGGGTTCAAGTGAAAGAATAGACAAAGACTTTACTGCACATTTCTTTAATACAAAAAATATAGTTCCTAAATCAATAGAGCTCTCCAGCTCCGAGCATGAGCACACTCTTGACTGGCACATAAATTAGAAACAGATAAATATTGGCATTGAAGTATCTGCTTGTGTTTTTAAGGTCCATAGCATACTTGCATCTTTTCCTCATCATGGGAGGAAAATCGATATTACACAGATACTTTTTGGTGCCTTTAAGAAGTAAAAGTGACCTAGGAATTGTTAGTGTGACTTACTCCTTCTGAATTATCACTTGAACAGAAGAAGACTGTTGGTTACTTGGAAAAAGATGGGAAAATACCTCAAATAATGTCCTAAATAGGTACTATCAAAGCTAGCTTTGGGTTTCTTGTAGAGCTGGATGCTAATCACACAAGTAGATTTAACTCTTTAGTAAGTTCTCTGAAATCTGTTAAAACTATCTTGGTATGATTTAGAAAAGTCCATTTCTTGAAGTATACATTTCTCCTTTTTTCATCTGGGGAATTTTTTCACCTACATGTAGAAAGGTGCTACTTTATTCTGAAAAGAAAAATCTGTTTTTTATTTGAAGATTTCTTTGGCAGAAGAGAAACTCAGTTGTAGAGTTGCTCTTAGAATCCTGTGGGAAATAAAAGAACAGAATATGCTGAAGGGTGGTTGGGGGGAAGGAAAGGAAATGTCTTTAGATATGTGTCACTATATTATTCTGATCTATAGAGGCCTTTCAGAGTGTAATGCAATGCAATTTATTTTAGGTGGCACAGCACCCCCAGAAGGCACAATTTTGAACTGAGAGATGTCAAAATTGGGAGGGGAAGCATAAAGAGCCTAGCAGGGAACTGCTGCTTGCTTCTGGCACGTGCTTATATAAAAATCCATTGGCTGTGAATAATACTGACTTTGGAAGCAAGGTAGAGAGAAGCATGCAATAAAAGGTGAAACAGTGCAGTGATTTTTGGTGCTCTTTTCACACATCTCTGTGTGTAGTCATGTTAGAAGACTGCAATTCATGTAAATAGCTGTTGTAATTAATATAAGGATTAATGCTACTAAAAAGAGTCTTTCTGAATTCTAGAGGTGTCTGAATACCAAAGCCTGCTCATATTAGGAAGGGAATTAGAAAGAGGTTCTTTTCAATAATAACCTAGCCCTACAGTGAATAATCAGAAGGAGCAATGCACACTGTCAAAAATTAATAGCCTTAGCTCTCTTTCCTTGGAGGAAACTAAAACCCAGCAGGAAATTCAGGATGATATGCAATTTGTATGCACAAAACCATGTACATAAAGCCTGGATAAACATCTTTAGCTTGGATCACCCTGAAGTCCACAATGCCCCTACTGCCTTCAAAAAGAGAGCTGCACATTTGTTCCACATGGTGTGGCAGCCAATCTATAAGACCTATTTAACTTTACACTTCTGAACACGTTGCTACTTTCTGCCTTCTAGGACAAGCTCAACAATTCATGCAGTAGAAGTTATTTTAGATTTGCAGATAAGCAAGCTATTTAGTGCCTGAAACATCTCTGCATTATAGGTCAATAGGAACTCTTTAGTCAGCTTTTTCTATTTTCTGTGTACAGAGGAAATTTCAAAACATGTCACTCAGCCCAAGAAACAAGCTGATGCTCAGACTAGTTATTTTTAAATTTGGGTCTTCACAAACAGAATATCTAACAGACTTCTTAATTTGTTATGCCACTCATTGGCTTTAAATTTACAGCACCATTTAGCAACAAGACCAGTTCTCCTGTCAGTCTTGCTACCTGCTATGTTGTACCACTACCTACAACCTGCAGTACTTGATGACAGCCTGTATGTTTAAACTAGAAGCAGCTGCAATTATAGTTTAAGAAAACTCAGGGGGTTTTGATCTCATGGATTAGAATGCTTACACTGCATCTGTTTTCCTCCCTACCACATATGAGCTGAGGAGTTCTTGGTTTTTCTATCTCTCTGATTTGCTTGCACACAAACAGGAAACCTAATACAGGGGAGATGTAGGACCTAGAGCTACGTGGCAAAACAGTAACAGTAGGTGAGTTCTAGCCCTCACTTGCCAGTATGTATTTTACATTATCCATGAGAAATTCTCTATTATGGTCAAACAGGTCTTGGACTGCTCAAATTAATATGCCTGTACTGTAATCATTGTGACACCGCCAATAACTACCTGAAATTGGAGCCGAAGGTGTTGAGAGCACCTTAAAATTTTTACTCCTTATGCCCTAAACTTGGCCTCATTATTCACTACAAACTTCAAAACAGAGACACAAGCCTACCAGTGTCTCTGTCTACCTATGTCCTTCTGTCCAGAAAACACTGAATACTGCCTAAGTGAACACTATGTGCAAAGCATTAAGGTGGTTTGCAGTTTTCATTCTTTTCCATTTGTCTTTCCTGGTGAAATATCCCGCTTCTACTCAACAATTTCCGCAAGTACCATACTCAGCCCCAAAGTCTCTGAATGCCTTGCTGTCTGAAAGACTTTAATCTCCACAACTGTGAAAATTGATAAAAAGGTTTTCTATTATCTGCCTCCTTTAGCAGCTCCTTTTTTCCCCCCCCCACTTTCTATTTAACGTAACTTAACACACTTACTCAGAACTCCTTCTTTCCAAGTTACGGCATAAATTAAATAGATGCAGAAATCATGTAGCTTACATTGCATATGCCCTATACCCTTTCTCTAAAATCATTTTGCCTACTCCTATTGTCAATGATTTGGAGCAAGGACAAACACACTCTAACTTTACTATGCCAGCCAAGTGAGCTCCCACTCCAGGCTCTCTCCGACACAATAAGGCAGCACATGTAGTAAGAGGAAAATGCAGGGAATGTCTGAGAAGCTGGTTGCCAGGAAGAACAAAACAAAAAGTAAAGGCAATATATTTTGCAGCTATGTTTAAAAGAAGTCTGAAAGAGAAAACAGAAATAGAAAACCTAACAGGAAAGGAAATATGGAATGATAAACCAAAGAAGCAGCAGAAATCAAGAACCTGACAAAGAGATCTGGGAAGTCAGTATGTTAAACCAGAAGTATTTGCTGAATACTTCATATTCTCACAGTATTCTAAATGCAGTCCAGTACTGATCATTTCTATTTCTTTGATTCCTCCAATTATTTTATTTCTTTGGCTTTTACATTCTTTCTACCAAGCAGGGCTTGTTGTTTTACCCTGAGCTCATCTTTCTCTTCTATAAGCCACAACCTCAACCATACACTCAGAAAACCAAGTTGGTGTCTGGTGCAATGAGTTATTTTGGTGTTATCAGCACAGCAAAGGACCCCCACCCATACTCATCCAGTCTCCTGTGTACTCCATAGGAGTGACAGCAGCCTGAAGCCTTCAGGTGGAATCAAACAGATCAACCAACACTGCCCTTAAAAGAATTTCAGCTACAGATGCAGTCTGCAAAGTGAAATCTCAAACTTTATGGCTCTCAAAACCAACTGCAAAGAAAACTTAGGATAGAAAGGAAGAAATCTTGATTATTTCTTCCACTGGCAAAATCTAAATATAAGTAGTCTAAAAAAGCCAGGTTTTTTTGGTGGATGTCAAACTCCAACAATACAGGCTGCCTGCAACAATGCTATTAATATAACCATTCTTATTAGCACATTTTTACCACAGGAAACAAGGCGTTATTGTTTCTAATCTCTAACATATTGAATAATATTTTCAACAAGATAATTCCAAACACATTTCCTCTTGTAGCTATTTTATTACATTTCCTACAGATAATGCTTACAAAATTATCTCACTTATTGTTATTACTGTAGCCTCTGGCTTTAGGAGACAAACTCTAATAAAAAGAAAAATTCTGTTTTACATTTTTTAGTTCTAACAGGGATAAAACCTTTCTGTGTTTAGCCTCTATTATCAAAGCTCACAGTGGAAAGTGACCAAAAATCCATAAATTAATCCAACTTCTAAAAAAAAATCCCCAAACCTCCAAGTGTCAATCACCCCTAGCCTATCAAACAGGACAAAATACCTTCAGCAGTGCTTCTAAAGAAGCTATAATTATTCTATTTTATGTGACTGAAATATTAGAAGGCTCATGCCGTATTTTAGGGGGAAAAAAAGGAAAAAAATAAATTGAATAATCACTTGTTAATGACAGGCTTTCACACTGAGATAGGAAACCCAATGTTTTTACACTATGGTGCATCTGAAACTACGGTGTGATAAGGGAAAATGGGAACTAATGTAAGCTGTTTTGTTTCATAGTACTGACCAAAAAGAAAATTTAATCTTTTTTTCTAGCTGAAAAAGCTTTTCTTTTTCTCTTTGCACAAGAATAGCTGGTCAAGCAAGCAGTTCTAGGAGATAGCAAACAGCTGTAATGCAAATGCTTTCCTGGGAAAATCATATTTTTAGTCTTCTGTATAGTAGTTGGAGAGTTAAAAATGAGTACCTATTACTGTTTTATTAACACTGTCATCTGATAAGCACCCATTTTCCAAGAGACCAAGAATACAGGTTAGGAACCAAGGCTTCATATTTTGACAGACACACTGTTTTAAATTCAATCAGTTTGGACAAGTTCTTAATGGTGATTAATTTGACACAGACCAAGCAGAGTACATTTTTCAAGGAGTTCAGATTTTTATTAACATATGTATCTCCCTAAGAATAGCTATTGAAGAACATCTTACTGATTTTCTTCAATCTATATAGATTCATATCCTGAAAAAAAAACATCCCCCCCAAACCCTAACAGTCAAAGTTCTGTTATTTTATGTGGTAAATTTTGAGTATTTTTCTACATTTTTTCCCTCTGTGTCTTTCTAGTTTTCATCAAAATCACTGGGAAACTTGTCTTCGTGTCTGTAGAAACCAAAGATGTGTAGCTGTTGAGAGGGTCGAATGGTCTTCACAGCATGTGCTTCTGAGAGAGCTGGAAATGTCTCTCACTGGTAGAAGGCCCAAGAAGGATGCTAGTCTGATCACTGTTTACTTAATTTAGACTGCAAACAGACTTAAAAGAGAGATCTCACTTGTGATTCCTTCTTCGTCTTCCTAATGCTCTATGCAATTTTTATCTAAACATAGACCCTCACTTTTCTCCTTGGGTAATTCTTGATCCTAATGTACAGTTTTGTCAACCACAGGGGCACGTACAGCCTCTCCATCACCTTTTTTCAGTAAGCAGAATCTCTGAATGACTTATTAATAACTCCTTTTCATGTTGGGAAGCTGTCGAAGTTAAAATCAAAGCAAGTGAATATATCAGCAATAGCTAATTACTACTCACCCAAGCAGTGCTGAGGTTTGAAAGACCTGTTTCATGCACAGAACATTGTTGGGTCTACTCTGCTCCTACTCAGGTAACAAACAAAACTGTTCTTGACTTCACTAGGAATCATTCTTAGTTGATACTTGTCTTACTGGAGTGCTTAACTAAGACAGACCTCAGAGATCAGTCAGAAAGATGCTTTGCCCACAGGCTGCCCATCCCTGCTGTCCTCCAGCAGGACCACACTTGGTGCCTTTTCCTGCAGGACATGGGGCAGGGAAAATGGGGAAATAGGCTCTATGCCATTTCTCTTTTCAGTGAGTATTGTGACTTCTTCACTTCACACAGCTTCACCATCAACAAACTGTTTGCTCATACAGCTGCTTGATCACCAGTACGCAATTCTTTTCATTTACAGAACCAGATTTTCATCTCTTTCAGTGACATCTTCTCTTTGGCCTTTAATCCTCCTCTCAGTTGCATCATCCAGAGTTTTTTCTGTCTTGTCTATAAAACTCTTACTATCATTTTGGTAATAGAGTCATATTCCCTAATGCTTTAGCCCAGAGGCTGAGATTTATTTTTTCTTTGTCCAATCAATAACAAATAGTTGAGAGACTACATGATGAGCAATATTATTTCATTTCCTATCCCCAAGTAACCACAGTCCTGCTGTTCTTCCTCAGGCTGTTGTAAAGTACATAATGAGTTTCCAGTGGGCCAAAAGCTTTGACTTCCTTCATTTTCTTCCCTTTTATGAGTGACATAACTAAAGGCTTTGATAGAATTTACAGTTTACTATAGGAAGTATTTTGTTCGTATGAATTTTGGTACAACAATTTGTGTTTATACTACTTGGAAGCTGTTTTACATGAAACTGCCACACTACTTCATTAAGACAAATTCCTTCAGGGAGCAGGATGCCTATCATGATAATGTCACATAAGAACAATTGATCTCTTGTGATTCTGCCTGATAATTCTTGTCTCTTCCTGGGAAATGTTAGACAGCCATTTCAAAGACATTTTTCTTTTGTTCAGAGATGCTTTTCTCAGCAGTTGGTTAACTGTGTCTTCTGTTATTTTATCCTTCCATGCTCATCAGCTACTTTTTGGCAATACCTGACATCCCTATAAATCCTGTGTGGCAAAACCTGTTTTACCACACTCCAACCTTACTTTAGTACAATTTCCAACTCAGACATGTGCTGCAATATACTCAGCAGATGAGTTTTAACAAGGCACTGAAAGAGTCAAAAAAGAAGAAAAATAGTGCCTCTTAAGCGTTATTTTTAACCACAGATGTGACATTTTAATATTTAATGAAAACCAGACATGGACATCACTTCTTGTTCCATCAAATAGTATGAATATCTGCACATGCTTGAAATGCAGAATTACTGCACCATTAGAGAATCACAGAATAATTTATATTGGAAGGCATGTCTGAAGGTCATGCAGTGCAACTCTGTTCTTAGCTGGGCAGCTTAGATCCTGCAGACTGAAGCAGGAGATGACAGGGGGAACCTTGACCTCACTGGAACAGTAGCAAAGCTCTGGGGTACTTCTGCTCAGCAGAGCCCTGCACCAAAACAAGCTTGTCATAGGACTTCAGTATTGCTGGTGAGGTGTAGCTGGTGACTCTAGAGCAAGAAAATAACCTGGGATTCCTAGTGATGACTTTTTGCATGTCACCAACCCAAGCTTTTGTTTTGCTGACCAGGGGATGCCAAGCTGCCCACACTCTCAGGCAGCCAATAGGAAAACAGCCACTGCAGCTGCTGCAGAGGCACAACACCTCTGCAAGAGGAACCCTGTCTTTCACTCACTGAAATCTGAAGTTTTCCTTCCACAGTTAAAACATTCCTAAAAAACAGCTTCCAGGCTATGCAATTTTTCTTATTCCAAGAGATTCAGAGAGCACTCATAAAATAAATACACTGGTCTTGTTTTCGATCTCTTCTGAAAAATGTTACATGTACAAAAGGAAAGCTGATACATCGAGTGAATCACACCTCTTCAAAATGCAAATCAATAATCACAACTGACATCAAAACATTGGAGTTCTGCCAAATCTTTTGTAAAGGTGTGAATTGTTCATCTAACTACTACTAACATCTAATACAGGACTAGATATTTTGGCAATAATATTAACAAAACAGAAGATGTATAAAGCGGGGAGACAAATGAGTTCTGCCAAAGGTCTACTTTAGCAACCTTCCCTTTAATATTATGATGATTTCGCTGAAAATATCATTTGATTTGGTTAACCAATACATTATTGAAGTGGAGCCTTTCCAAGAGTAAAGAGTACAGCATCGAAGTTCTTCCTGCAGAATGAGAATATTTAGTTGACTCTTCATTATAACCCAAGAGAGCACAACCTCCCTCTCCATTTTCAGTACATATGATTTTCTTTGAAAGGCTGTGAAAATGAAAAAGAACTCTAAGCTGGAAGGAACAGGACCATTAAAGTAAAACAGGTTTATTCCAGTTAAAGGGTTCATGAGGGAACTTCAAGCTTTGACACATGTACTGCACAAGTGCTTGACAGTCTTCAGAGCGCCTGAAAGTAATGGAAGAACACTCTAGATCATGATAGATAAGATAGCTCTCAAAATTAAAATTCATTCATTCAGAATAATAAAAAAAAAAAACCTTTATAAGAGTCTAAATTCACTATTAACAAAAACAAAACCAGAAGGTATTACAGGTTGTGTTTAACTTGTTTCCAGTAATTCTCCGGGGTTGTATGAAACACGCCTTGTCCTGGGGGGCCCTCCTGTGGCCGCACCCCGGTACTGCAGCGGGCACCTGCGCGCTCCGGCAGCCTCACGCCGCGGGGCCACAAACACCGCGCCTTTTCCGCAGCTTTAGACCGGACAGAAAACGACACTTCATATGAAGTGATTGTTGAAAGACACAGGGAAAAGTGAAAGGTGAAAGCATAGCTATGTCCAGGATATAAATCTACAAATGGTATGTCAAAGACTGTGTTTCGAACTAGTAAAGAATAAAACATTAGCTACTGGGACAAAAATGTCAGTTATGTAAGCCAAAAAACCAAACAAAAAAACGAAACCAACTACAAAAAAACCATAACTAAAAGACTATTACTGTAGGGTATTTTTTTCTTTTGCTTGTTTGTTTTTTTTTTTTCACACTGTTCATCTGTTGCTACAGCATAAGATTACAGCACTGTTTTCTATAACAATTTAGTGGGAAAATACAAATCATTTAAGTTCTATATGCTTCTAACAGGAAGTTAAATACCACAGTCTGTCAGGAGAATGACCTTTTATATAGTAGTTCCATAGCAGTTCCCATCAGGGTCAATACAAATAACGTTAAGGCCGTATAAATGGACTGGCATATACAGCCTTTAAAATACAGATTTATTGCTCCTCGACATCACTGGGAATTCTGCTATGGATTGGAAAGAGTCATGTGATGTTTTCATATTAATCTCAGCTAAAAGTGCAGTACATTCAAGAGAGGCAGTCATCAACCTTCATAAATCTCTGTATCAGCTTCAGATTAAAGCCTCCTGTTCCTGGGCACAGCAGAACAAAGGCCTGATGGTCGCTCAGTTGATTTACAATGGGTGCTAGGAAAACATGTCCGTGTTCTGTGTAACACACTCAGGTGAGTATTCTACAAATGTCTATTTATTGTACAGATAATTTTCTAGTTTAGATGGACTAGAAATGTAGACTCTCTAAGCTCACAAGTTCCATCTTTGACATTGCTGCTGAATCTGCAGACTCAACTTAGGTAAATTAGTTGAATTTATTACCAATCAAAGCAGGAAAATGAGAAGTAACAAAAATCCTAAAATCACTTTCCCCCCACCCCTCTTTCCTTCATGGGCTTTAACGTTATTCCCGATTCTCTATCTCCTGGCCCCAAAGATGTCGAGGAACAGGGAAAGGGGGTTACAGTCATTTCCTCACTTGAGGTTCCTGCTGCTGCTCTCCCCACCTGCAGCAGGAGAACTTCTTCCCCTGCTCCAGCATGGGTTCCCTCCTATGGGAGACAGCACTCCATCAACTCCAGCGTGAGTCCCTCCCACGGGGTACATCCTCCAGGCACAGGCTGCTCCAGAGTGGGTCCCCTGTGGGGTCACAAGTCCTGCTGGCAAACGTGCTCCAGCATGGGCTTCTCTCTCCATGGGGCCAGATCCCTGCCACAAGCCTGCTCCAGCACAGTCATCCCATGGGGCCAGAACCTTCTTTGCGCATCTCCCTGCTCCAGTGTTCGCTCCTCCCTGGGCTGCAGCTGCATCTCTGCTCCCCACAGACCCCCTTGGGCTGCCTCTCCATGGGCAGCACCAGGGGCTGCAGGGGAATCTCTGCTCGGGCACCTGGAGCACCTCCTGCCCCTCCTGCACTGACCTGGGTGTCTGCAGGGCTGTTCCTCTCACGTATTCTCTCTTCTCTGGCCACAATACTTCCACACAGTATTTTTTTTTCTCTCCTTAAATATGTTATCACAGAAGCATTATTAACATTCCTTACATGTTAAAGATGGGCTTGGCCTTGGCACCAGTGGCAGCTCCATCCCGGAGCCAGCTGTTATTGGCCCTGTCAGACATGGGGGAAGCTTCTGGCAGCTTCTCACCTGCCATCCCTGTGATCCCCTCCCACACACTCCACCAAAACCTGGCCACGGCAGCCCAGTACACTGAGGAATGTTGCCCTTTGACACATACACAGGGGCTGGTTGAAAAGTCAATGAAGACCCTTGTGGAATCCATCGAAGTGTAGCTGACCACAGTGCAGCCATCTCCATCTGCGTTGCTATCCAAGGTTCTGCTTACAGCCACTGCAATGTAAGGCTGCACTTGCCTCCCTCTCAAGATAGCCAAGAGAATCAGAGCCATTTTGATGCCAGTAACTTTTGGACACCATTCTTAATTCTGTGGACGAAAGCCACCCCAGGTAGATTAACTCTTAATGCACCAATCTTTCCTTTTCTAATCACAGCATCAATGCCTATATTCATGATGATCAAAGAATATTAAGTTTCTGGTCCCCAGAGATAAAAGCTCTTATTCAAGGGCTGAATGCTCATACTAGAACTCCGTGACCTGACCTGAGGGCTGCTGTGTGACTCAGCATGCACACTGCACACAGGGCCTCTGCAAGAAGGGGTGCCTACAGGTGTGTCCGACCATGTGAAAAAAACAGAATATTTCTCTCCTGTTGCATTCTAACCAGTTGTATCCCAGGTTTTATGGAGGGTTTTTTCAGTTTAAATTCATCCATTTTCAAGACATAATTCAGGGAATCTTTTCACTTTCATCTCATGTTATTTGGTTAGTGATTAAAAAAAAAAATAGCTGAATAAACTAACATGAAGTTTTCCATATGAATGTGAGTGTAGTCTATTAAAAGGGACTGTTTACAATACCAATATGCTTCTGCAGAGGAAATAACATGCAGGTTTAATATGATGATAAATGCATTTGTGGGGTTACAAAGAGAAGTGGATGGAAACTCGTGAGTGGAAGGTGAAACCAAATAATTAAGCAGCAAAATGCTACATGGTACATTTTCAAATTCACTGACATGTGAAAAGAAAAGAGGAAATCTGCTACTGAGAGTTGTGGACCAACAACAGGATATACAGTCATTGTTCTGGAAGAATGTAGAAATTACTATTAATTTTAAATGAGACCTGTTATTCCAACAAATAACATAACATGGAGCAAATAAGAAAGAGGTTACCCACCCAGACAATTATTTCACAGGTGAGTTGAATGACAATGTTGTTTTTTGAATAAGCAAACTGAGCTAGAGCTTGATAGTTTAATAGGCAGTATTTTAAAAACACATTCTCTTTAGAATATTATGTCTGTGTAAGCTACAAATTTCAATAACCTCCTGAAGTTCAGATTCCAGTGTTTACTTCTTTGACTTGCCTCTGTGAAACTGGGAGGTTTACGTACTCCGGGCACAAAGTAGTCTTAAATCCCTCAGCCTTCCTTCCATATTCAGGTCAGGAAGACACAGTATACTGTAGAAACTGAAAACCACTAGTGGAAACATATATCTACACTAAAGTAGAATCTGTGGCAAAAATGAACCTTGGATGGCTATCTACTCCCTGGCTACATATTTGGAGGCAGAGGTGAACTAATGACTTATAAAAGAAACAGAGAAACAGTCAAGTTTCTTTGAAGGTCAGCTTAAGTAATTAAGAGAAAATCAATAGACCAGTTGGCTCTTCTCACTAATATATTTTTACAAGGTTAAAAATTACCCACCATCCTAATACATGTAATGAAGGATTTTTGGGTTTAATCTTTTTGCAGTATTCAGGTTTGTCTTTTTGCAATTGTCATACTTTTCTTGCCTCTCCATGTGAATACTGCCTTAATAGAGTATTTTATTAGCACTCCCAGATAAAGTTCACATTAACTATTCAAAGAACTGAACAAACAGGCATAGCATAATCTGATTTCTTGTCCACACACAGTAACTCTCCAAATCAGCCCTGGTTTAGTTCAGCTTGTCTTCAGGAGCTCTGGGGATGTCCACTGCTCTACACCCTGATTGGGATATCTGTTATTTCTGTGTATCACTTCAGTCAAGGATAAGCTAATAAAACTGCAATACTTTGGTTATATTTAACCTTCAGCTATTATTGATTATTCATAAAGCAATGCTAAGAAGTTTTTCATCTTTGTATCTCTATTAACTGTAACTGCTTCTTCCAAGTGCTGGTTATTATAACATCACCATTTTAGTGAGGTTATTGAAAAGCCTTTATTGAGAATATCATGTGAACTAACAAGAAAAGAGCATCTGACCATCTTTAATAGTCTTCTGCCCCTGAAACTTTTGGCTACAGCTTTAAACTGACAGGACAATAGCCTGAATTGTTCAGTCTAATTGAAACAACTCAAAATCCTGTGTATCCCACATGAATGCAAAGTCCCTTTGTCTCAGTATCACAGTGTCAGAAATAAGAGACATATATTGTTACTACTAGCTTTAAATGGAAATATGGAGGTCTAAGTATCAGCTGTATGACATGCTAGAAATCATAATGGAGGAGACAAGGAGTCAGCCCAGGAGAGGCTCCCATGTGAAGTGATGCACAAGGAAAATCAGCAGATAGAAATTTGAAAGGTTGAGTTAAAATCTCTATGAATCTTGTCAAGACTGAAGCCCAAAATAAGGAGAACTGTATAAAATTCCATTAAGAGACTTTGATATTTAATTGGATTATCATCTTTCTAAAAGAATGTTTCATGAGTAACTCTTATCTGTAGTTCCTGACCATCCCTTTAGGTAAATCTCACCAGGCGAGGACAATACTCAGTAGTTCCTGTCACTCATATCCCAGTGTCTATAGGAAGGGTCTTTCACAGATCAGGATGTTGGGGAAGGCTCTGACGGTTGCTGCTGTTCTGAAGGGTTGGCACTGATGGCTACATTTTAAATTCTTAACTCCTTCAATGTATGGAATCAAAACTGGCATTTCCTAGTGGAAATCCATGAACAACTGGAACATCTAAGACACAAATCCTCAGAAAAAAGTATTAGCTAAACTGGTACCAATGATCAAGGATTAAGGACTGTGATATGATCAAGGAGTGTCATTTACCTGCACTTTCTGTCCTTCAGCTTTCCTAAGGAGATGGGAAGGGACCTTTTTCTTATATCCTCTATAACTACTAAAGAACCCATTTGAGTAAATCAATTAGTGAATAAGTCAAAGTTGTTTTATTTTGTCTTTTAATTATTTGGAGGATGAGAAGAGGTATTTCAAATCAGTGTGCCACAAATCCAGTCAGCAGCTCAGCCTGCAAGCACCGAGCTGTGTAAATCTGAGTAAGAAATAGAAGCACTGGGTTTCTATTCTATCCTCAGGACCAGACCCAGGACTTGGAACAGGTCAGCAGAGATTACTGGAAAGTATGAAAGAATTCAAGGAGATGAAGGCGTGGGAAATTTTGGTTGAATTATAAAAGTCACTGCACACATCAAGGTTGAAACTAGATGATCTTTCAGGTCCCTTCCAACCCTAAACCTTCTGTGATTTTATGATTATATACAACTGAAGTCTAGTATTTCAATTAAATAACATTTTACCTTTACTTCTTTAGTAAAAGACTTTAATGGAATTACTGAGATGTACTTTCATAGCGTCACTGCATTTGAAAAAAAGACACATTGGAAAAGATTTAGTTTACTGTAAGTCTATCTAAGAACTAGTTACTTAATTTGTGAACACACTGCAGAAGACATGGACAGTTCAATCTGAAAATAGTTCAAAGTAAAAATCAAAGTAAAATAGGAAAAACAGTAAGTAATTTGAAAATCAAGAGGAAAGGTTAGGAGTAAATGAGCAGAAAAACTAGACAGTGTGCTCTGGAGATAAATGCATGCTCTCATTAGGTAGACAAGGATTACAACACCCATTAGTCAGGTCAAAACAAAAAATTTTAAATTTAAGCAACAGCAATGAAAATTTAAGTTAAGCATTAGGGAAGATCATACAGTACAGCAGCTTTTATCTTGGGGAGAGTAGTGAAATCATCACTGGAAGACAGAGCTAAATTAGACACCTTTATATTCTGTCTGCTCAGAGATAGTCTGTCTTCATGACAGCAACCTATTTGATTAAAAAGAGAATAATTATGACAAACAATGAATGAAAAAAAAAAAAGACAAAACTTCAGCTAACTTTCAGAGCTGGGCAGACTGTTGAAACACTGAGCTGAACCATTTATATAGTTTCTAGCTTTAAAAAAAAGTATTCCAACATGAACCAAGTCACAAGAGTGATCCATTGTATCTAAATTTCTTCATGGAGAGTCTGTAAGATCTAATCTCTGTCTGGTGGGGTTTTATCCATACAAAAAACTTGTGTCATTGCTCCTCTGCTCCTCATCTTTAAATTTTTCTTTCTTCAGTTCCTCTTGGACCCTCTGCCATCCCCAAGCAGGTCAATCCTGTGACTGTCCATCTAATGAGTGCAGTGGGTGCAGAATTTCACCACATGACTCATGTAAGGAGAGCATCACACACATATTCAGAGAAATCACAGCCACAGTAATACATTGTGATTTTTGAGTGTAAAGGTGTAACGGTTGGGATTTTTTTCCTTCTCTGATTCTTTGGGATTATGTTAGAAAACATGAAGATGTCAATGTTTGTGCAGGTCTAATGTAAGGCTGAACAAGCAGCTTTTGTGCCACTGCACTTTAAGCTGCAGATGTTCCATCATATTGGAGCTCTTTATCAACCACCAGGTTCTACAGTGAACTGTACATTCAATGTCATGCTGAAACGGCTGTGAGGGTTTAAATGCAGCTGAAGGCTGCAGCTGATGATCCTGGTGGTCTTTTCCAACCTTATTGAATCTACAGTCCTAAAATAACATTATGTGTTACACAGGGAACTTGTGTGTTGAACAAAGGAACTGCTGCAGGGTGAGGCAGAGGAATGATCCCTTCAGCTAAGCTCCTCTGGTGCCAGACCCTTTGGGAGGTGTTCAGGTCTTCAGCAAAACCACCACAGCAGGAGCAGGACCGTTCCTAATGCAGAGTCACAATTCAAAGAATCACAGAATGTCCTGAGTTGGAAGGGACTCACAAAGATCACCAAAGTCCAACTTCTGGCCCTGTACAGGACAGCCCCAAGAACCCCACCCCATGCATTGTACAAACACTTCTTGAGCTCTGGTAGCCTTGGCGCTGTGACCACTGCCCTGCAGAGCCTGTCCAGTGCTCGATCACCCTCTGGATGAAGAACCTTTTCCTGATATCCAACCTCAACCTTCCTTGATTCAACCTCAGGCCATTCCCTCAGATCCTGTCACTAGTCACCACCGAGAGCAGTGCCTGTCCCTCCTGAGGAAGCTGCAGACTGCGATCAGGTCTCCCCGAAGTCTCCTCCAGGCTGAACACACCAAGTGCCCTCAGCCGCTCCTCCCACGGCTTCCCCTCAAGGTCCTTCACCATCCTCATGGCCTCCGTAGGACAATAACAACTCTAGCTCTTTCTTATACTGTGGTGCCCAAAACAGCACAAAGGACCCAAGGTGTGTGTTCAATTCCCATTTTTTGTTAACTCCTGGCCATGGCTAGGCAGGCAGAGCCCACTGCACGGCTGAGCCTTCCGTCCGCCAGGGCAGCCCCTCAGGGACCTACCCCAGGCCCCAAGAGCCCAGCCGCCATGTCCCACTCCATCCCAGCAGCCCCCGCGCTGCTCGGCCCATCATTCCCTTCGCCTCTCCCCGGGCTCTGCACGACCATCGCTCCCCGGGGCCGGTACTCGGCGCTGTCTGGGGCCTCAGCACCACCCGTGCCGCCCCTGCCTGAGCGCGGCCCCGGGCCGGGCCGGTCCGGGCACAGGGACACGGGGACGCGGACACAGACAGACACACACCCGCCGCCACACGGGCTTGGCCGAGGGCGCCGCGCATCCCGACTAGCGCCGGCCAGGCCGCGCGATCTGATTGGCCAGCAGTGCCGGTCACTCAGGCGCGCGGCGCGGCATCGCGCGACCCGATTGGCCATCAGGGCGGTCACTCCGGCGCGCGCCGGGCGGGGCGGGGGGGAGAGGCGGGACCTGGGCCCCGCAACTGCCGGGTCCGCGCGCGCCCCGCGCCACTGCGGCTGCGCGCGCGCGGGGCCGTTAGAGGCGGCGGCGGCGGCGGCGGGTGGGCGAGCGAGCGGCGCGCGCCGGCCCCGGCCCCGGTCCCGCTCCCGCCCCGCCCCTCCCGCGGTCACGTGACGCGGGCCCCGAGCGCTCGCGTGCGAACCGGGCGCCCCGCGCGCGCCCCCCCGCGCGCCGCCCGCCGCCGTTTCGGTTTCATTTCCGGCGGCCCCGGGCCCGGAGCGGCGGCGCCGAGTGGAGCCCCCGGCGTTGCCGCCCCCCTCCCCTCCCGTCCAGGGCGGCCACACCCCCGGGCTCGGCGTGAACCGAGCGCCCCCGCCCCGCACACACACACCGCTCCTCCCCCGCCTGCGCCGGCACAGAGAAAGGGAAGGGAGGCGGCGCCGGGCCTGGGTCTCCCGCACCGCGCTCAACATGGAGGAGCTGGTGGTGGAGGTGCGGGGCTCCAACGGGGCCTTCTACAAGGTACCGGGTGCTCGCGGCCGGGCCGGGCCCCAGAGGAGGGAGCGGGGACGGCAACGGGAGGAGGAGGAGGCGGCGGCGGCTCCTCCTCCTCCTCCCCGCGCTGAGGGAGAGCGGAGGCCCCGGGGCAGGAAGGAGGAGAGAGAACCGGGCGGGGGTGGAGGCCGCGGAGGGTCCCTCGCGGTGGCCGTGCAGAGCGAGCCGGGGGCCGCCGGGGCTGAGGGGACTCGAGGCCCGATAAGGAGGGAGAGCGGGGAGGCCTCGGGCCTTCCTCCTTTGTGGGAAGGGGCGCCCGGGGCCGCCTTGTCCCGGCGCTGAGCGAGGATCAGCGCTGGGATGGGGCATTAATTGCTAAATCCTCAGCTTTTGTCGCTACTTAAGGAAAGTCTCTCTCGCCGTCCGGGTTTCCAGGAGAGCCGCACTGCATGAGCACGGCCTGCAAGGCGGGGAGGAGGGGAGCCCTCGTTAATACACATTCCTGATAAAATGCTGTGGTGGATTCTTGGTCCTAATGCCATGCCAGGGGAAGCTGCCTAGTGTTATTAAAGAGAGCATTGCTTGGCCAGATATATCTGTGCTGAGTCGCTAAATTCACGTAGTTATCAAATGTACTTCTTACTGAAATTACTTAGTGGCATTCCATGTTTGTTTCCAAGCCCTTGTGCTTAATAAAGCCATCACTGAGATTTGAACATATATTCTGAGCGCTGAATATGTTTTATTAATACCGTGTAGTATTGTGTGGCTTTGCATGAGTTGGGTTGTATTAATCAGCTTATAAATATGGAATCATTTGTAGTTTTACAGAAAATAAAATTCAGATATGGTGGGTTTGGGCCTACTATCATTGATCTGTTACCAGCACACCAGGAACAGCCATGGATCAGTTTCTGCAAGTCTCCCAAGGTTTAAATGTTCCTAGGACTTTAAAAACTGGGCCTAGTTATTGTGCGACATCCAATATTTATGTTAGCAATGAAGGACCGGGTAGAGTTTCACACTCACATGTTCCTGGGGTAAGCCAGGTAGATATCCAAATGATACAGTTCCAACACTTCCGAGTTTTTCTAAGAAAAAAAGACCTCTTAAAAGGTTATTTTTAAAATACATATGCTAGTATCTTATTCTGGAAATAATACATATTTTTTTTAAGTATGTATGATACAAATTAGTGGCAAGTAAGCATCCTGTGAGCTCACAGTGTTGTAGTCAAAGTTCCAAATTGTATATTCCTTCCTGGAATTAAATAATCTAGCACTTTTAAAAATCGGGTTTACATTTTTAAAGGTACAGTATTTGGTCAGAAAGAAGCAGAAGGAGTAAAATATATTGCACAGAGGAATTTTTAATGAGGTTGTTATCAGACTAGTTACACACTGATGTGAAAGATGATGTTAATAATGACATGGTGCATTCTTTAGTCATAAATATTACCGAAGAAACCTGGGAGAATTGAAAGCTTCTGGAACTTATATTGTTTATGTTCAAGTTGATACCATGGGGCCCTTTCATCCCTGCGTGTAGGTGAAAGCTTCATTTGAGCATATGTTCATGGAAGCTTATTCATGATTTAGTGTAACCAAGTTTTAACTCAGACATTGCCCCAAGCTGTATGTTATGTTTGTCCTTTAACTTTTAGAAATTTTGACAGGAATTTTTTTTGTTTCCTCTTAATCACTAAGCAAGAAGACTTGGTTAAATTGTCTAAAGGGAAAAATGGGCATATGGATTTATCTGCCTTCACCTGAACTACCTCTTTAGATGGAGCATCACACTTAAGATAAATGCAACATTTTTTTTTAAAAAGAATAAAAAAGTGGGAGTTGTTTTACACCCTCACGCGATAATGTTAGGTGTAAACCATCAATGTTGCTCTTTTTTCTAGTTTTCTAGTTTGAATTACTTGAGTTCTAGTTACAGATTTTTCTTTCATCATAATGTCTGAGTATCACTCTGTTATAAATTAATTAATCAAAATTTTTTCTTGCGAGTTTTATGCCGATCTTATAGGAGGGCAGTTTGGTTGTAAAAAATGAATGTTGACCCAGCATAACAAGAAGTGTGCAGTGATGTCAAGTGTGAATTTAGTTGCAGGATGCTTTTACTTTTTTCATTTAAAAAGTTTCTTTAAGCAGCCTCCTGAGAAGTGATTTACAACAGAAGTAACGTTTCAAACACATCAAAACCAAAACAGTTATTTTGTTCAGTCTCATGGTTTACTAATACCTGGTGAAGATTTCTTTGGCTTTGAGTAATTCTGAAGATCTTAATGAGAATATGTAAATTTTTTGGGAAAATACTCCTCTCTTGATACTAAGACATGGAAGAGGAGGAGTATGAGGCTGGTATAGTCAGGATGGGACTACGTGGCTCAAGTAGGCTCAATTGTGGCTTCAGGTTCTTATATCCTACTTGCAGGTCTCTTTGAGGACCTGAGCATTTTTGACTGTACCCAGCAGCATCTGGATCTTGATGGTACAAAACTGCCCATCTAAACCCTGCTAAAAGTAATAAACCAGTGTTTTCTGAGATATATCCAGAGGGTTCATGTTCTGCACAAAACATAGGAGATGGTTTGAGGATGCCTTCATACCCAGCTGTAAGATTTTAATTAAAATTTCATCCTGGTCAGGTGCACTGGAATACTGGAGAGTGTTGATGTGACTGCTGTAGTGGAGGCTAGTTCTTTCTGAATGGAATTTAAGTGCTGCTTAGTGAATACTTTGTACTTAAATGATTTTTTTCCTCCTTGCCTAAAATGAATTATTCAGTGGAAAGCACAGTGCAGTCAATGGGCATGATTCAGGGATAATTGACAATCTGGTACCTAGAGATGCTTAGTCATGACTTGCTATGTGGTTGGGCCCAGAATCCTTGGAAAGAAAATGTTAGATTTCCTTACTTATGTTATGAAGACTGGTCCAACAAACCACCAGGACTATGAATCCAAGGGGTGGGAACTGCCTTTTTGCAGCTCACAGCCAAGTAACTAAATCTAGAAGATGTGCAGTATTAGGGCATATATGCTCATATCTTTTCTTGTATAGGAGCAGTAAATTGGGTTTTGAAGTTCTTGTCTCATTCACAGAGGACTAGTAGACAGCCTTTGTCAAATCTTTTTGGGATTAGCTTTAGGTATTTCCCTCTAAAAGGGGACATGCTGGATGCCTTTCCAACATGGGATTGATTTTTTTTTTTTTTCTCCAGTTTGGGAGTGAGTCTCTCTTGTGTCCTCTGCTAAAGATGGAAACCATCCTGTTTATGAGGCAGATAGTTTTGGAATAGTGTATATTGTTAACATCTATATGTTGTCTGTAACCCAATTTTTGCCAGTTCTTGCGCTATAACCTTGTGAAAATCTTCCACTTTTTATCCCAATAGTTTCAGCACCTTGCTGTTGTTTGCTTGGTTTTATAGATAACTTCGTTGAAGCTACAACTGATAAAATAATTCATCTTTCTTACTACTTTATTACTCCAGGTTTCACTGTTAGCAACTGTTCCTGTGGCCCTCTGTATCCATTTTTTTTCTTTCACTGTTCCATACAGACACCCTCAGCCAGTATCTCCAGTCTCTTTGTACATTCATAAGCCTGTCTGCCCAGCCCTTCTGAGGGTGACTGCCTGTACCCTTTTTCCTCGTCTGGTGACCATTTCTGTGACTATTTTTCTTTCCCTATTCTGTTCCTTTGTATGTCCAGCCTTTCTCAGACTTGATTATCCACCGAGTTCCCTTTTGACATTCTCCTTCCAACAGGTATGAAATGTTACAGAACTGTTACACTAACAGTAGATGCACGTTTGTTATCAACATAGTTTTTTTTTATGTTAAAAAGCGTATTTTCCCTACTTTACCTTCTTACAGTTAATTATCCTCCTTTATTAAAATGGTTGACAATGCTCGAATCTGATGATGTGAGCAGACTTTTAAAAAAGCAACAAAATTTCATGGCAGCTGAAGCCTTTATTTTTTCCTTTGAAGTGTCTGTCATTCCATTTAGCATAAAAATAAAATATATGCTAGTGTTTCCAATAATTCTTTTTTAACAAATAATTTATAAAATTTAGACCATATATTCAGCATGTAACCATTCTTAAAACGTGAATGCTTATGTGTTTGGGAAATGCCATGCTGTAAACTTTTTTACTTAATTATATCTCAAGCATGGAGAGAACTGAAATGGTTTATGTGACTCAGAGTCAAATTTGGTGTAGAAAACTTATCACATGTGATTTTTTTTTTTCCACATTAGAGAAGAATCAACCTTTGCCATTCTAAAATGTGCTTCTGTTCACAGATAATTTTTTGTGTACTCTTTCTTGGTATTTCTTCTGTTAGCAATAGTGGTATCTCAGCTGCTGCAGTCTTTCAATGTCCTCCTACCTCATTTTGCTTCCATCCAGTTTCACTTTGTTTTTAAGACATTTCATCTTGGTGTTCAAATTCATCAGAGCCACTGTTCCGTCCCTTCATGGGGGGGTGCATTTTAAACTCACACATGTGCACCTTTATGTTTGAATTTCCATGCCTACTTATGCTCTTTATCTAAAAAAAGGCTGATGAATGATTATTGTATTTCTTGTGATACTTTGTGTGAGATCAGAGCCTCTTCTCTACCTTATTGACATCTGGGGCTGGCTTGTCCTGTGTCTGTGAATTTGGATTATGGTGTTAAAGGCTTCATTTCTTTTTAGAGTCATCTGTAATTTCACAGGTATTACAAAAACAAGACAACCAAGCAGTTCTGATAAGCATTAATTTTGGTTTTCCAAAGGCATTCCTGCTTAAATACTAGATTTTTAAGTAAAACTTAGAAATGTTTCAGACCTTTTCTGTTTCTTCTTGGAATTGTACAAATTGAAATATATAGTGCTAGAGAGTCCAAATACATTTTTGTACCACAGATCTGTTTAAGTATTTATATTGGAGGAAAATTGACATAATGGTGTGGTACAGACAATGGTAAACTGATGTGATAAGTATGTGACATTTTTCTGTGTCACAAGTAACTGAAAAACAAGGAAAACCCCTTTCTCTGGATAGATAGGATTAGGCAACCAAATATTAAGGACTGTATTAATAGTCATTATTTTATTTTGAATGGTTGTTTTTAAGGATGAATATTACAGAGAGGTCTGCAGAAGTGTTTCATATATTGCGTACTTGAAATTAGATATTTGGCAAGGCGTTGTTCACTTTGTAATTAATTAAAAGTTTATTCCAATTAACTTTTGTAATTTTGCAAGACTCTAAATTAAAAGACAAACCACAGTGTTATGACATCAGTGTTTTTGGCCAGGCTGAAGTGAAAAACAGGTATTCATTCATCTGTTTCTGTGGTTGACTCTTCTGAACTTCGTGTAAGCTAAAGAAATTCAGATTTGTAATTTTCCCTGGCAGTGTCTGTATTGATGCTACCTGTGTTAGGTCAACAGTTTAACCTATATTCCTGGTTCAGGTTCCCTCAGGTTTCTGGGTTGTGACCAAAGCAATGTGGAAGAACTGTTTAAGGAGAGCTTAAACAGGACAGCGTAGTTCATTCCTCTTTCAGCCATGTGTCTCAAGTTTTACCTTTTCCAGATAACATAATTGCTAAACTGTTTGAAGGTCCACGCTAGTCTTCAGCTTAACTTAAATTTATTTGTTGCACATCCTGGTTTACTTATTAATGGTAGGTTTTAGCATTATTACCTTTAATTAGGTATGTTGCTGTAGTCCCTAGGATTCTGCTCAAGATGAGTTGGATGTTAGGAGCTCTCTTGCATCTCTCTCTGGATATGAGATGTAGTCTTGCTCTTTGCTGCTATGCTTGTGAATTTTTCTGCTGTTTCCTGTCATTTTTTCAGAGTTCTGTTTAGGACACCTTTTGGTGTTTTCATCACCACAGAGGTGATGACTTCTCCCAAAGTTTCTTTCATACAAGGAAAGGTGATTTTTTTTTTTGACATTTTATAAATATGAGAAAATTAAGTATCAACAAATTCTTTCTCAGGGCATGGCTTGTGTTACTCTTACCTGTTTTCCTGAAGGCTATTAAGTGTTGCTGGTATCATTTCTGTTGAATTTGCTTTGTAAAATAATCTCTGCTTTTACATACTCAAGTATTACTGTTAATCCTTGTCCACTTTGTGGCACAAAGGAGCCATACCTAATCTCTGGTAGTGGTCACAGTGTTTTTCAGGTATTAAAGGCATCCGTTTCAGCTGCATCTGTAAGAATAGGTGCTTCTAAGTTGCACATGACAAACATTGGAAGAAATGTGGGTGAAGCCTTTGAAGGTGATATGTGTAATGTTGTGAAATGTGTCAGGACTACCATTGTATTGTTCAAATGCATATCCAGTTCTGGAATCTTCTTACAGAATACACCGTAATATGAAACATAAGCTAAATATTCAGTATCCATAATGATCAGCTGAGAGCTCTGTTGCCTCTTTATGTAAATACCATTTCTTTATTGATATGAACATGATCTTGAGATATGGTCTTAAGTCTTCTTTACACCTTGTCATTGAAAAACATGCTGTGCTTGTAATCCTCTTTGGAGGAGTATGGAATTTTGAAATATGTAATTATGCAAATACTTTTGGTGACTTTTTTTAAGTCTCCTTGGCTTGCTAGCAATAATAGTCTTGTTTTTAAGATTATTGAGAGGTGAACAAGGTGTAAAATAATTTTTTGCTGTTATCACTGTGGCTTTCTTTTGACTTCTATTCACAGTGGCGTTGGTTATGTTTCAGTTATCAACTTGGAGGGTGTTTTCTTCCTTGTACTGAATGACTCTGAGTGATGATGTTCATGTGCATGTACCACTTAGTTTTAGTATAGCCAATTCTTGGAACTCTGTATCAATCATCAGGTGTTGCTCTTCTTTGATACTGAGATACTGCTGCAACTCAGGAAATGCTTTGGAACACTTTATAAAGCAAAAATAGCAAAGTAATTTTTTAAAAACCATTTAGGTTCCATATAAGAGAAACTCTTACCTTCTTGTAAGAGATAAGATCTCGTCTTGGAAACTTGCAAGGGCAGAATAATAAAATGGAGAATAATAAAATGTTCCATACTTCATTAACTAATTCTACAGAAGTGGTAGTTGCTGCTAAATTATTTTCAATTTCCTGAGAATTTTTTGATCTACTAAGGTGCATCTCTATTAGGAGAACAAACTAATCTGTTCTTTCTTGCTCATGGGCTTTTATCTACGTACCTTACAATGATACTATGTGTGGACTAATGTTAGTGGAATACTCAGCACTTCAGCAACTTGTTCCAGAAGTTCATAGAGGTACTTTAAAAAATAAAGAAAAAAGACCCCACAGTCTTTTCATCCCTGGTTAACCTGTGATCTCCATCATTTGAGGCTAATAAAAATATTTTCACTGATAAATCCCAAAGTTCTTTGAGTAGTGGTCTTGCTGTTTTGTAGATGGGGAGGGGGGAGGTGGACCTTTGGGGCTCTAAGCTAAATATTGATCAAACAAACATCAGTCAATTGAGTGCATAAGGCAGGAGAAGCCCTCAGTGCTGAATTCTGGTTCTGTCCTCTGCTTCATGGTGGCATGGGAGAGCACAACTGCTGTCCATTCCCCAGGAAAAAAGGGAAGGAATTCTGCAGGGCATTTATCTAAAGTTTGTGCTCTACAGAATTAAAGTGTGATGAAGTAAATATGGGGAAGATTCTGTTGAACTTGATATAGATGACTTTTGCTAGTGTAGTGTTCAAATGTACTTTGAGGTAAAAGAGAGAAGAGACAGGACTTGGAGGTTTTGTGGGCTTTGGTTTCATTTATTTTTTAGGGAATACTGATGTTTAATTTCTTTGCCTGTCTGTACATTAAATGTGATTATAAAATCAAACATTTTTAACTCCTGAATGATCTTGTCATTTTCTACTAATCTCTGGTGTTACTTCTATAAAGTAGGAATAATGCCTTCATAGCTTGGGCATTCTGTTTGTGTATCAGTGCACTGGCAGTCAGGAACCCAAGGAGGTTATCAGCTTTCAGTATGTGTTTTATGTAAGTCTACTGCAAAATTTAAAAGGCTGACTTTAAAACATACTTATATTGTGAGATTCATCAATATTTGTGAAAAAGAGGTGTTTTACAGGTTTAAAATTGTTTGTCAAAATGTCCATAAGCATACCATAATTATACTTGGTTTCCTTCACAGGCATTTGTAAAGGATGTGCATGAAGATTCAATAACAGTTTCATTTGAAAACAAGTAAGTGTATTGCTGGTGTTGTACCTGTAAATGACAGAGTATCAACCTTGCATTTGATTAACCTAAATATGGCTTAGTGCAGAGAAGCGTTTTTTAGATACACTAAACTTGCTGCTGGCGTGTTTTAAAGTTGTATTTAGTATCTACTATTTTGTGCATTTCTATATAAATGCTTTTAATGGTTTAAATACTTACAAGTGCAAAACTATAGTAACATGGGTTTTGAATCATGTCGTTACCGAATTTACATGATGACAACCCTTGTTTCAGTAAGTCTCATGACTTTCTCATGTGAATGTCTTGCCTTAGTTTTAGAAGATTACGTTATTGTAAAATTTGTTCTGTAGATAAGTGATGAATACCGTTTTCTAATCTAGAAACCAAATTTATCCAGTGTTCATTAAAGAAACTGAAAATTGAAACTGTATTTAGACTGGATCCTGATCAAGTTTTCATAACCTGTAGTTGAACCAAAGAAAAAGAAGATACAGGCTTGTTTTGAAGGAAGTGTTATGAAATGTTTTTTAATCTGTGTTTCTAATATTGAGGTTAAAACCTGTAACTGTATATAGAGGGAGAACTTCTGCTGAAAGATTCAAAAGACTGCAGGTGACATCAGGGTTTCACCTAAGATGTTACTTAGATGTGTTTTTTCTTATGTATACATTGGATCACATTACCTTTAATACATATATGCACTAAAGCTCTACAGAATTCGAAAATGTAAAATTAATGGGTTAAGAATGATTGATTCTGTTTACAAAGAAGATGAAAATGTTTAGACCGTTCACTGTGTTTTTGTTTGTAGCTGGCAACCAGAGAGACAAATCCCATTCCATGATGTGAGGTTCCCACCACCTGCAGGCTATAATAAAGACATAAATGAAAGCGATGAAGTAGAGGTGTGTATGCTCCATTAACAGCTCTTGTCTTGAGAAGTGAGAGAATTCACTGTGAAAAGTGTTAGCCAAGCCGCTGGAAGGTTTGCTTCTGTGTTAGGTGCTGTCACCTTTTTTGATTCTAAGTACTACAGAAAACACAGTGTCAGGCACATCACCAAACCCAGAGTCTGACAGTTGTAAACCATGCAAATTCCATGTACCACAAAAGGCCATGTAAAGTCCATGTACCGCGTCCTCCATGCTGAGTTACAAATATGCTGATTTACAAATGTGATCAATGTTGCATTGATTACAGATCAGTCCTTTATTAGAACTGGATTAATTCATAAATAGATGATGAACTGTAGTTCTTAAGCTGTAAGGTAATAATGTCTCTGTTACCAAAGCTTCAAGCTGAACCAGATAATTTGCATTATATGTGTGTATACATAAAACATCGAAATATATGTGTATGTGTAAATACTTGTGTATATAGAGGGATTGACTTCAAAGCAGCACATTCTTAAAACCTCCTTAATTTATAAAATTACAACATTTATTTATTTTTATAATTAATTTAAAGAAAGAGAACTTACAAGATACTCATTTTGCTTGCATGCTCTGTAAGTTTTTAATTTGAAAGATAAGAAAATGGCAAAACTTCTGTAATGTGGATGTGGCTGATACCATGTATGTGCTAAAGAAGCGTAGATGTGTGTACTCTCTCTCACTCGCTGGTAGGACCTCATCAGACCTACACACAAAGAGAAATACTGTTGATTAAATATTAACCGGTGTAAAAGTTTGAATTATCTCTTTTGACTGCATGCAAGACTGAAGCAGCTAAATGCCAGTAGATTGGGTACTGTATTATTTATTATTATTTATCTATACAGTCTTGCTGTTACATGCTTTCTATGTTGTGCTCAGAGAATTCATGTACTAAGGTGTTTTGCTGGATTTAGTTCTTATGGAGTTCCTGATCATATTAGTGTCAGCTTTTGTGATGTCTTTCAAGAACATAATATATGTATTTTGTTTAGGTTTATTCCAGGGCAAATGAAAAAGAACCCTGCTGTTGGTGGTTGGCTAAAGTGAGAATGATAAAGGGTGAGGTAGGAGTATGCATATATACATATATATATATATTTTATATTTACTTACACTTTTTTCTTTCTTTTCTGTTTATATGTTGATGTACACTGTGGTTTGAACTAATCTCTCCATTTTTTAAGAGTTTCTTGATTAGGACAGTTGCAATTACCATTAACCTCAGCCTGAGAAGTCAAATTTGACTTGTACAGTTAACAAAAGTAACTTTTCCTTAATAGTGTAATGCTCACTCATGTCATAAAATATGTGGCTTGGATGATTTTATTATTTTTATATCAGTTCTACGTAATAGAATATGCAGCCTGTGATGCTACATACAACGAAATTGTCACAATTGAGCGTTTGAGATCTGTGAACCCCAATAAACCCGCAACAAAAGATACTTTTCATAAAATCAAACTGGCAGTTCCTGAAGATTTAAGGCAAATGTAAGTACAAGCGTTTCTTTATAACTTGTTTCAGAATGTGGGTAATTTCTTAAGCCTGAGACAAGACGAATAAAAATGCTTTTTACTGCTCTAAATTAACCCTCTGAAATAGAAGAATGTAAAAAATACAAATACTGATATGGTCATACTTCAAAAATAGAAAAGATGATTTTTAAATTGCAGCTTAGTCCTGGCGGAGGAAGCACTTTCTGCAAAATTTTAAGGCTTGTGTGTGGTACAGATTAAGATTTTTAGTCTTACAGCTGTTCAGTGATGCGCACAGGTTAATCTGAATCCATTCTCGGTCAGCTTATTATTTGATGATGGCTCTGGGAATAGTTGAACAATAATGAAACCTCTCAGAGTCTGATACAAAGCCAGCTAGTTTTCTCCTAGACCATGAGTGTGTTGTTCTCATATAGATATGGCTCTAAAAGTCAGATTAACACTTACTCCCCTGGTTTACCTTCAGGTGACTTTATACTTTTCTTCAGATGCATGTCATTGACTCAGTCTGTAATGAGTTATAAATTCAGGTTAGACTAAAACTTTCTGAAGTTAGTGTTACAGTATACACAAGTTCAGTTGGTGGTGAGTGGACAAAGGAAACCTAGAGAAGCCAAGCACAGCATGAGATGAGCTTAACGTTCTTAGAATGCTGCAGGGGTTACAATGAAATCACACATTTTACTGGTTCATGATGTGTTTGAAATCTTGAACTTGCTGATTATAGCTTTTTAATGTAGTTTTGTTTAACTTGTCATTTCACAGTTACACATACAGAAAATTTCTGAAATATTTCTAATCCTACTCTTGTAAAAACAAATGAAAGAAAAATTAGTAAAATAAATGATAGCAGAATAAAATAACACCTGCCTTGAAAGGGACAGCCTGGAAATCTTTATTTACATTCTTTGTACTTAGGAATTATTCTTTTTGGCTGTTAACCTTAAATGCAGTGGTTACTATTTTTAACTATATAACATTTTTATTCCTAGGTGTGCCAAAGAATCTGCACATAAGGACTTCAAAAAGGCAGTTGGAGCTTTTTCTGTAACATATGATTCTGAAAACCACCAGCTTATTATTTTAGTAAGTACAAATGTCTTACAGTATCGTTGGCAGTGGTTTGTTTCAAGGGTCCATGTGTAAACCACTGTTCTCTTTCTAAATAATTCAGTCAATCAACGATGTAACCACAAAGCGGGCGAACATGCTGATTGATATGCACTTTCGGAGTCTTCGCACCAAGTTATCCCTGATACTGAGAAATGAAGAAGCCAGCAAACAGCTGGAGGTATGTTGGTTATTTTCCCTGAAGTAATTTGAGTAAAACAGATAATAAAAAAATCCCTCATGCGTTTCTTAGCTGGTAGGACTTGCATTGGGGTGAGAGTAATGACGTACCGATAATAGTCTAGGTGGTAAAAAAGGCAGATGGAAGTGTCATCCAACAAAGATGTTTACACTTATAGGGCCTATTCTTTCAAAGGCTCATTTTTACCAGCAGGATTTTGTGGAGGATTAAATAAAAATATGTAGACACACATAGACGTGTATTTCTTTCATATTTTGAAGCATAAAATAATTAGCCATCATTGCACAAATAATGTCTCATATTTGGTAGCTTTAAAAATAGGTGCGAGTGAATATGTCATGATACTGATGGGACTAGAACTGGAGCTAGCAAAAGAATACAGCAAAAATGAGATGGAAGGGGTGAAGCTGATGTTGGTAGAATGTATGAAGGGCTAGGTTTGTCTATAGATAAAATGTTAGGAAATAATCTTACAGCAGATACAGCTTCTGATATTCCTGTGACTGGTGAGTGGGCGTTGACTGGCAAGAAGCTTGAGTCATACTTGTCCATGGGTAAAAGGAAAAAAAAAGAAAAGAAAAAGAGTAGGCTAGGAAATAAGGGGTTCTTTATACATCAGAATTAACATTTCTTCATGGTTTTTCTCCAATCTACAAACTAGAAAAAATAGCAACATTTCTGAAAACTTCTTAGATTCACTGTCAAGAACCAGAGGTACCACTTAAATTACTGTAATTCAGTTTGACACTGGTGTATACCAGCAGTGTTTCTGCAGAGCGAGGTTTCATTCCCCCCCCATGCCAACAGTTACCTGTATTTGAAGTGGGATGTCATGTAGTAGTTCAGGCCTCTTGTATCCAGTGGGTATGCTCACTGCTACAAGAAGTTCTCACTTCTGTTGTTCTCTCTTTAGTATCTTGATTTCTGTGTTTCAAAGCTGAAATCCAAGTTTGTTTGGGTTTTGATTTTTCTCAAGATGAAGGATGGACCAATTTTTCCTCCTTGGTGTTCCTTACTGAGCACCCCACTGTAGCTCTTCAGTAATCATTCCTCGTTATCTTCCTCCAGAACTGACAATTGTGTGGGCAGTTTACCTCTTGAAGTGCAAAGTATTATTTTGGAGGTGGGAAGAACAACAGCCGCTTTAGAGCTAATTCTCTTTACATGCCTCCACAAATGCATGCACCAACAACTGTTGTCATTGCTTCCTTTCCCAGACTAATCTTGGATTCTTCTTGACATTGTAACACTGAGGCTTTTTGCTGCTGTGAAGGTCTCAAACTTCATTTGGTTCTCACTAGAAAACCATTGTTAAACTTCAGTTTCTGCCTAAGCAGTACTTAAATAAAGCTTGTGAGATAAATATATACAGTTAAAATTTGTGTGACAAAAGTTGACTGGTATTTTGGCATTTGTGTTTCTTGTTGTTAGAGTAAATATAAAATCAGTTTCATCCAAAGTTGAAGGGAAAAGCTTCAGATAATAAAAATCATATTCATGAATTCTGTTGAGACTCTGACATACCAACAAGACTGCGCATGTCCATCTGCAGAAAAAAGATTTAGTGAACACTTTGGGCTTTACTGCATTATTAATAACAGTTGACTGTTTCCGTCAAATAAACCTTTCTATGTGTCTCATACTCACTGAACTTTAAAAGTCTGCCACTTCTTTTCTTCCAGCAGTTTTACCTATTCTGTTTTCTGAGTCATTATCACTAGACCAGCTTCTTTTGTTCTCTGGAGTTTTTTTCATCCTATTTGTTTTACCTCCTTTTCTACATATTAGCTTCTCGACTTGCATGGCTCCACTTCTCAAATGTGGCTTTTAGAACATCAAGTAAAATAACTGATTATTTTTTGTTTACGTTCTTTGCCAGTGGGTGTGACTTAGCTGTTTTGAGTGTCTTTCACATACTAAAAAGCCTGAATTTACAAGTGTTTTGCATTCTGGTTTATATTTTACTGTACCTAGAATTCAGTTCTGGCTGCTGTGTAGGTATTAATACATTACTTGCATAGATGTTTCTTATTAATGTATTGAAGGGAAGTAGAATACAGAATTTCCAATGTTTAAATAGAACACACTTTGTAATAATTTGCAGAAAAGCTAATGATGTTTTAGTGCAAGCAGTAAAACTGTGGTTTGAGGTACTCGATGTAGCTTCATCTTTTCCACAAATCGATAGTTAACAACTGATCATTGTCTTGGTCATCCTGTTCTCTTATTTGGCTGTTTATAAAAGATGTCAACTAGTAAATCAGCATTTGGATTATCTGTTAGAATGTAGAAATGTGAACAGTTAAAAATAAGTTTTGCTTTGCAAGTTGTCTTGTAATGTAGCTACTGAAGTGCTTGACAGCTAGAGTATCGGAAGTATTTCATAACACGTGGATACTTCACATCATTATCTACTGTAACCATTTCTTTGAAACAGTGATTTAGCACAGGATATTTATCAACAGCTTTAAGCAGGAGCAGGTCAGAAAGCAGTACCAGTTTAGCTGGGACAGTATAGGGCTTGTTGTGGGCATTTCCTTGATGTTTTCTCAACATCAGTAGGGTCTCATTTTGCTGACATTAAACTGCTAATTTAAAGTGTGTCTGTGTATGTCCTGACAGTAGTTACAGCTTTGATTGCAATGCAGAAACAGGGGTAGGATTGTATATCTTGGCTTTTATCTTGTTTCTTCCTTGCAAAACACTTTCCTTAATAGATTATCACAGTTGGAAATTCTCTATCTTCCTGCAATGCGTTAAACTATTGTTCCTTTCTTGTGTTCTGTTATGCTCACTCTTGTCAGTGCTCAGTATGACCCTTCTGTCATGGTAGATGTGTGATTCCTGGATGAAATTCTGAACATATTTGTTCTCTGAATTAAAGCAGATTTTGTGCTGTCATGCATAGGCACAGATTCTTCATTTTATTTAAGTGCAGTAGATATCCACAGTTGCTCTGTTTTATATTAAATTTTGTGTCAATGGCTGAGTTATTACTGTTTCTCCCACCTGTTGAAATTGGTGCCCTTTTTTTCTCAGAGATCATAAGGTTTGCCTTAATAATCACCACAGTTCCTATTTTACTACCTTACAAGTATGTCTTACCTAGTAATACTGATAGCTGTAGCTATTAAAAGGTAATTCAAAATAGAGGTGTCAACACAGCTAGAGGCCAGCCTTATGTTAGTATTTAAAAGACTTCTGAAGGAGACTCTAAAGTGTTTTTGAAGCTAAAAAAAGTGCATTAAAAGGATTGATTAAATAAAAAGTAGGCTGAGCACCTGATTGAAAAATAGGCTTGAAAGTTATGTTGATTTCTCTTTCCAGTGTACTGACAATCAAAGTGAGCTGACATTAGATTTTTCTTCAGAGTTCTAGGCAACTTGCATCCCGGTTCCATGAACAGTTTGTTGTACGTGAAGACCTAATGGGTTTGGCCATTGGCACTCATGGTGCTAATATTCAACAAGCCAGAAAAGTCCCTGGAGTGACTGCCATTGATCTTGATGAAGATACTTGTACATTCCATATTTATGGAGAGGTGAGTTGCCTCCTTTATTGTTTCAGAAAATACCTGAAAGAAACAAGCAAACAAAAACCTTGGGGGAAATGAATCTTGTTTCTTGTACATCTTTCTATTGTAGGATCAAGATGCGGTGAAAAAGGCAAGAAGTTACCTTGAATTTGCTGAAGACGTCATTCAGGTCCCAAGGAATTTAGTAGGTATGTCAGTTTTGGAGGCTACCTCTGTGATAGTAAGGAAAAATGCCTTCTGAGAACTGCCCTAAACTAGAAGCAATGTGCTGATGTTGAAGTACAAGGCAGAATAGTGTATGGATTAAACCAGAGAATTAATTACTTCCCCCAAACATGTCCAGACATTAGTTCAGCTATACAGCAGATGAATCTGCAGTCTCATATTTTCCTAGTATATTTTAAATAATTTCTTTGACTTACATTTGTCTTTTTTCCCCCCTGTCCTTTTAAGGTATGTTTAGAAGCAGCACTGTGGGATGAACTAGGAGTTAGGTATCATTGATGAAGGAATAGCTCAAAGAAAATCTAAAATAGTTCCATTGCCAAACACCGAAAAAAGTGCTTAAGAGCACATGCAGCCCTTGTGTATGTGGAGAAAACTTTTAATGAGCTTTTGATGCTACAAAGCAAAATAAAAATACGTGATTTCATTCAGTAGAAAAGAGCAGAGAAAATACTTTATGGTATAACATAGCCCTAACAGCAAATGCTTTAATAGGTTGTCAAGTAGTGTATGAAAGCTGGTGTTGAAGCAGTGTGAAATTCTGCAGTAGACAGAAATTCTGCAGGGACAAGTACTAAGAAAAGTGGCAGCTCAGCTCTGGAACTGATTAAAGGCAGTAGTTTTCCCTTCCCTTCTCTCTCCTGGTTCTGCTGGTGATAAGTGAAGATGATAAGCTGCCATCATTATTTTAATTTGAGGTCTTAAAGTCTGTTTCTCTTTAGAACTTAGCAATTATATTTTTTTGGCAGGTTTTCATTTCTGCTCTTAATTCTTGACCTGGAACCTTTAGAATATAACTTTGGCTGAACCCTATGTTATGTCTGAAATAAGCTATGTTTAATAATTTGGCTTTTAAAATTCCTAATAATTTGCTTTAAAAATGCAGGCTTCTATATATACATGTACTGATTTTTTTTTAATCTATGAAAACAACTGTTTTTTTCTATTATAATTATATTTTTTAAAAATTCAAACTGAACAAAAAAAACCCCAAACAAAGAAACCCACCCAAGATGTTTCATATTTTTTAAACACCGTATGGAAATTTTTATTATAAAATATTTGTGTGTGCTGCTAAATCCTAACAAAAACTTTGATTGGAGTAACTGATGTAAGTTGTGGAGGTTTGGGGGATTTTGTTTGATTTACTTGACTTTTTAAAATCACTACCAAGGCTTTTTTACATTTATTGGTAAGCTGCTGTTCCATTTGCCAGTAATAGAGCATGAATTAAAGTACTCAGAAGTAGTTTTTGATACTCAGAACAGCTTTTGTTATTGAGGAGGAACTTACTGGCCATATTTTGTCATGTTTTCTGCGAATATTCATGCTAGAAAAGTTGAAACACAGAAATGAAAATTTATTTAGCTGTGAATGATAGAACCAATGGAGTCCGTTGTGACTAAAAGTGGCATTTAATTTGTTCTTCATGGATTAGTTGTATCAAACAGTAGCTGTTATGCACGTGGGGTTTTTTACCTTTGTTTTAATGATGTGCCTATGAAAAAAAAATCATGTTTTAAGTTTTCCAGCAGTTTGTTAAATGAAAATACTTTGTTTTGTTACACGCAGGAAACATCTTTGACATCACTCTTTTAAGCTTTTCTTGAATGCTGTGTTTGAAGGATATGGCTCTACCTCATCACATCCCAAGCAGCTTAGTTTTCCTGCCAGTTTGCAGGCAGCATGTTGTTTTGCTGAGACTGGAGAGACCTAAATTTTCATTTTCCTTGTCTCACACTAGTATGTCTGCTTCAGAAGATACATGTCTGCATTACTGGCACTGGAGTATAATTTCTTTCCATTTTTATCTTTGACTTTTTAGTGAATTATAAACTACCAGTAAAAATGTCTAAAAAACTCAGTTTTAGAGAGTTTTACATCTGCCTGAAACAGTATCTTTGTTAGTATTTGATCAACTAAAATTTTGTAAATGAACTAAGTTTTGGTTACCCAAGAAGTAGTTACAGCAAATGTTAGGGCACTATAAAAGGATTTTTTTGGGTTTTGGTTGGATGTTTTAAATGCATACAACAATGTTTGTAATTCACTGAAGTTATTTTAAACCTACCAAAGCAGAGCCAAATAAGAATTCAAGATACTGAATATTTCTGTTATCAGTGTGTGGTGTAAGTTAACACCACAAGCTTTGTGGGCATTTTAGTTTGTGGCTTGTTAACTAAATCTTTGTTGTAGAGGATTAAGGCATTTTGGACAAGTTCTTGCACTGGTCCTTAAATAGTCTTGTCTAATTAGAGTATAGCAATGCTCTCAGGTTTGGGGGAAAATCATAAAGGTGGAATGTTCTGTATGTTCTTTCTGCAGGAAAAGTAATAGGAAAAAATGGAAAACTGATTCAGGAAATAGTGGACAAATCCGGTGTTGTAAGAGTGAGAATTGAGGCTGAAAATGATAAAAATATTCCACAAGAAGAGGTATGTTTTCAGTTATGATAATTTTTCTTTATGTTAATTGGTTATATTCTACTGAGTGATAAAATAAATTCTTCCTTGTATCTTTGTAGTGGTGAGATAAAGTGTTAATTAATGTGTGTTTCCTGATGGATTCTGTCTTTTCCTATTAATGCTGAGGGGCATTTTTATATAAATTTGACTTACCTGTTTTAGAAAAACGCTTTGTGAAATTTATTGGTGGTGCACCTTCTTAGAGATTTCATGTTGTTCCTGTTGGAAGCAATGACATTTCCCAGCATGTGCTAGGCTATAAATCCATAGATATGAAACTTGCTGGTTTCATTCATTGATTGGCTTTGAGTTTGACTTTTTTAAATTTTTACCAGGTTTAATTTTTCATTAGCAATTTCTTATGTTGAAATGAAAAACCTGTGCTTTATGTTAAATCTCTCTTTTTAAAAAAATATTACCTAGGTTCACAATAGCCTGTAAATTGTAACCTAAAGAAAAAACAAGCATGAACACTGTGAAACTCCAGATTTGCACAGGAAGGCTGTCAGCCTTGTAAAGGGACTGAAGGAAGTCTCAAGCTTAGTAATTTGAGGCACTTCTGTGTGGGGCTGCATTGAGGGGCAAGGTTGCAGGTACAGAAAAAGACATGAAGCATGAAGGTTTTAACAATATCTCAGTGCAAAAAAACTCCCTGCGGTTTCAGACATGAAATGTGCTTAAAGAAAACTGAACTGCCTTTAATTTACCTCAAAATCCAAATACGTACCAGTTAAGAACCTTTGCTACTTCGGATAAGATAAGAAATACGGTTTCTGGAAGCCTTATGTTTATGCTTGAGTAGTAATTTCCTCTTGTGTTTTTCACTGTAAGACTTACTGAAAACCCACAATCCAATTTCTATCTTTCTGTAAAGAGTGGCTAAGCAATTAAGTAAGGGCTTTTTACTATTTTACTAGGTTTACATCTGTCTGAAAAGCTAAAATGGTCAATATTTAGACTTAAAGGTCTTGGTGGTCTATTGCATTTCATTTCTAATGCTAAATTCCTGCAGCACAAAACAGAATTAGTTTAATAAGCAAGAGGGTGCTGCTATTGCTGCAGGCTGGAGAATCGCAGAAGGGTAAAAGAGCCGGCCGGTACTCATGGCTGCAGGGAGTATGTCTGGATTTCTTTTTTTTTTTTTAATTCTGACTTGAAAAAGCTGATTTGCTTACGTTTTTCTGTCCAAAATGCAGTTTTTAAGGATTATCTTGAAAGATCTTTTTTACCTGTCGAGCTCTGCAGTCATACTTCTGTTTTACCTGTTAATGACATTTCTAATACTAGCATTGCTTGCACTGCTTCATGTGTTAGTTGTGTCATACCAGGTGCAATACAGAAACCTGAGATCAGACTTTAACAGGTAAGAGTTAGTACTTGTAAATTGAATGCAGCTTTATTTCAGCTATGAAACACAAATAATCTGCTCGTGTCAATTTGGATAATGCAGCCCTTTTTTGTGTACAGTAGTTCAGTTAAATTTTAATACAGCATTTGGTTGTTTTTATTTGGCTGAGACGTTAGAATACTGCCCATTAGTTTCAAGTGCAGTTTTATACATCCCATAATTTTATAGCAGGCGATCTTCAGGCTTTTCATATTTTTAAAATGAGATAGGTACTGTTTGTTACAGTAATATGTACTATTTTTATCTCTGATTTTATTTATGCACCTGTGGTGTGCTCAGAATTCCCCACTGCAGCCAAGTTGAACATAGGTACTTTTGCTTTGAAGACAAAAATAAGATTCAGTAAATAAGCACTCTGGTGCTTTTGTATGGCTGACATAGTTACTGTCTCATATTCTTAATAGCTGGCATTCTGTACCTTGAATCCACTGCCAAAAGCAACAGCAAGCCGTTTCCTTAAATACCCTTTAAATCATTTGTCTTGTCATCATTTAATAATTGATACCGTGAGCCAGTTAATGCCAGTTTAGTAGAAATTTCACTGCTCTTTATCAGGTTGTATAAAATATTTATGAAACTTAAAATACCCCAGATAATAAAACATTTCGGTCAACAATGCCTGTGGCTAAAGAATTTCTAATGCTCATGAAAGTTAGTGTTAATGTTGAGGTTCCTTACGACTAGAGTGTATATATTATTTTTCCTGGTTACTTAATGTAGATGTGTAAGGTTCTTGTATGTAAAAGAAAGGGAGGGGGGAAGAAAAAAAAGCCAAAACAAGACTTTAAAAGTAGAGACAAATCAGAGACTGGCCATTCTTGGGGAACCTTGGCATACTATGCTTTTATTTTTTAAGACATTTGTATCTCAAATCATTTCACTTGTGCTGCAAACCTTCCTGTGGAATGTAGTTTTGTAAAGGGTGTGTGTACAGTTAAAATTAAAGGCTTCTTTGGAGGTAATGATGAGATAGCAAAACAATATTTGAGATAATCCAGTAGTTGTGGCAGGCTCTGGGCTGCAGTGGCATGGGCTTCAGCAGCTGAGAGTTGGAGACGCTCAGGTTAACTTCTGCAGTCCACAGTGAAGCTTCTCCTGCAGGGTGAGGCTGCAGCTGCTGGAACAGTCCACTCCTTGGGCCTGTGTGGGCTGCACTCACACCTCTGAAATGCTGCATGGACCTGTCTAATTGTCAGAAGTTTTGGTGTGGAAATTGTCCTTGTATGATTTCCTTTGCTTTCTACACTCTGTGAGGCCCTTTTAGATAGATTTTTTTTTTTTTTCACCTGCTTTGGCTCCCTAAGTTAATCTTTAGGTGTTTTTCTCCACGTCCTAATATCAGATTTTAGAATTTCCAGATTTATATTTTCCTCATATTTGTTGAATTGCTTAACATGCTTGAAGGGTAGAAGAACTTACATTAGAAATCATCGCCTGAAGTACTAACTCTGTCTTGAATATTTTTTGGCTTTGTCTTTACAACTGTAGAGGTTGTCAAGAAGGATCAGGTTTTGTTTTATGACACAACGTTAATTTGATTTACTCTTTTAAAAGATCAAAGATAGACCAAAAGCAGCTGGTGTTAGAGAATGGTTGCAATCAGCAAAGGTGGTATTATTTTGAAGGGAGAAAACATAAAGTGTTCTAAATTGACTCTTCTTCACTTGTTCAGAAAAATAAATGTTGGCTTTGTGATGCAAATGATCTAAATCTGCTTATTGAAAAAAGGTTTTTGCATAAAGGTAATTAGACTACGTGATGTAGTCAATATCAGAATTTAAATATACTGTTGTCTCACTTTTTAATTTATGCTTATGCATGGTGTAAGAATTGTTTTCAAGTTTTACAGTAATAAGTTCAGTTCTCTTCAGAATTCAATGCCTAATCAATAACCAAGGACTATTCTTTCTGTGTTTTAGGGCATGGTACCATTTGTGTTCGTAGGAACCAAGGATAGCATCACTAATGCAACTGTTCTTCTGGATTATCATCTTAATTATTTAAAGGTGAGGATAATGATGCTGCTTTACCACTGATTTTATTCTGTTAATACTTAAGATGGTGACGGTATGATGATAATCTGTTCAGGCCCTGAGGCTGTTGAAAAATTGGTATTATAACAGGTTTTCTGTCTAAAAATGGAATATTTTTAATAAAATAATAATTTGTCTGAAGGATGGTATGACAAACAACTTTTTTCAGAATGTAAATTACAAGAGTAAGAAAATTTTTAAAAATCCATCCCAAAATGTGCTGCTAACTTTGCATACGAGGGAGTTCAGTCCTTTATGCAGCTGCAAAGTAAACAGCCTTCCATGCACAATATTGTATAGAGTGAGCATTTTTTTAAATGCAAAAACACTAGACTACTTTTTCTGCAATGAATTCACATTTCATACCTTGCCTCTTTGCTCCATAACTTCCCCAGTAGTCTGTGATGCATGGTGATGCATGTGGATGTCTATAGGGAGCAAAAAATATCCCACATTTTTGCTTATAGTTACTTTTGCCCTGTGGTGGTTGTGGCCAGGTGGCCAGTCTTTGATGGCAGGGCCAGATCTAACAGTAGGGACAGCTTTGAGTTCATTCAAGTAAATAAAGTCTTGCATCTCTTTTGAAGCCTTCAGACCATTCATGATTTGATACATATCCAGTCAGTGCAGTAGCTATCAGTGAATCTTTAGAATGCTGAAATTTCTATACATTGTTAAACTTCTCAGTACAGGTAATCATAGAAGTTAGGAGAAGAAACAACTTGTTTTCTGATCTACTCAGTCACTTCACCTTTTAATCCTGCTTTTGTTGCTCCTCTGGAGCAGAGGTACAGCAGCTCTGCAGCTGTCACAAGGTAGAAGCAGAGAAGGACCAGATGAAAACTAGCACTAAAAGTGAAGTTCCTTTCTTGCATGCTTACTATGATTTGAGAAGATATTTCTGGTTTAAACTTCTTTGCCTGCCTAAAAGGGGTACTTGCATGTGAGTCAGTACTTAAATGAGTACTGACAAGGTAGTTGAAGGTGTTGAATAGCCCAGCAATTTTATTTCAGATTGATCAGTTCATCGTTAACTATGGTCACTTTGTCTTAGTGCTCTCCAGCCTTCCAGAATGGGAGGTCACGAACAAGTGTTCATCAGTCTATGTGATAACTACTCAATAGATTCTTATCTTGGAGGTTTTATCTTTGCTTTCTCATCCCATTAAACATAAACATACAAAATGTTACCTTTGTGGCCTGTTGGATTATTACTCAGAATAATGTCCTTCACTTCACTGAGAAGAAGTGGGACGGACTTGTTCCTCTAAGATGTTCATGTTTTTATGCCTCCAGGCAAAGATTATTAAGGAAGCTTTTTGTAAAAGATACATAATAGTGCATCAACATCAAATGTGCTGTGTCAGCTCAGAGTCATGAATTTCTCTATAAAGCAAAGAAAGCAGACTTGGCTGGAGTGACTGTAGTGAATTTTCAGGATCTTGAGAGAAAAGACTAATACCAGGATTCACAGTCCCAGACTGCAGGAAGGTGGACTTTGGCCTGCTCAGGAGTCTGCTTGGAAGAATCCCATAGAATACGTTCCTGTAAGAAAAAACAGGTTTGCAAGAGCTGCCTCTTAAAACATCACCTTCTCCAAGCTCAAGAATAGTCCATCTTGATATGCAGGTGGTCACACAAAAGTAACAGGAGGCCTTCAGGGATCAACAAGGAGCCTGTGGCTAAACTAATATAGAAAAAAAAAGAGGGTACAAGGAGCAAAGTAAGGACAGGTGACTCAGGAGGAGTATAAAGACACAATTTGAGTGTGCAGGGATGAGTTTGGGAAAGCTGAAGTCCATCTGGAGTTGAATATGACAAGGGATGTGAAGGGAAACAGGAAGGGCTTCTACAGGTATATTGGCAGCAAAAGGAATACCAAAGAAAATGCAGGCCTGCTGCTGGATGGAGGATGGAACCTGCTCACAAACGAGAAGGATGAGGTACTGAATGTCATCCTCGGTTTTGGTTTCTTTATTTATAAGATTTGTCCTAACGAACACCAGCTCCCTGATACCAATAGGAGAGTGTGGAGGAACAAAGACTTAGTCTTTCTAAAGGAAGATTGAGTTTGGGAACGTCTTAAGGGGGAGAGAAGGGATATACACCAAGTTAGTGGGACCTGATGGAATGCATCCCTGAGTGCTACAGCATCTTACCAAAGTCCTAGCTTATCTAGGTGACCTGCAGAGGACCCCAGTATCACAGTGAAACTTCTATCAATAGTTTTCTCCCCAATTAAAAAAAAAAAAGAAAAAGAAAAGGTGATTGCCGCTCTGATGTGAGCTAGATAACATCTGAAACTGGCAAAGGTAGTCCATGAATATGAGTTACTGTATCTCTTTTACCTAGTTTTGTATGGTGAGGGTGCTGTGTGCTGGTGCCTCTATGCCTGAGTTGCAAGACTTTGCTCTCTATGCTTTTATGCTTCCTCCCATCCCTCATACTGTTCATTTTCATTATGTAGAGTATAACAGCTGAGTGCCTTTTTATGAAACAATTCTGTTACATCAGAATTGCTTAATAACTTTGGTATTTGTTATGTGCAGCAGTGTAAGGAGCTTGTGTTCCCATCTGAGTGCTTTTTCTTGATAAATGTTTGAAACAAACCTCAACTTGTCAACTGTGCCACAGGGAGAATTGTATTAGTAGCACACAGATTAGAACATTTGAAAGTCTTTCTGTTAAACAAGTTATTCTCAAAGCTGAATTGCTGTTTGAGTATTAAATAGATCATCAGTTGCGGTACTTCAATGTATTTTCTTTCTGAGACCCACATATCTGCATGTGCAGATGGTTAAATAGTGGTTGTACATGACTTGCTGGGCTTGTGTTTGCACAGGAAGTGGACCAGCTGCGTTTGGAAAGATTGCAAATTGATGAGCAACTGCGACAGATTGGAGCCACTTCCAGGCCCCCTCCAAACCGCACGGACAAGGACAAAGGGTACATGACCGATGATGGGCCGGGCCTCGGCCGTGGCAGCCGGCCCTACAGAAACCGCGGGCACAGCCGGCGTGGGCCAGGCTATGCTTCAGGTAGGTACCTGCAAGGACACTTGGAGTTCTCACAGTGGCCTAGTGGTCTCATGATTTCTTGAAAAAGACTGGACTTAGAGCTGTTAAAAATGCAGTCAGTATTGAGTATTAATATTTGAAGATTATATAGAGCTTTATGGTGTAGAAAATACTCCAAAGTGTAGTGCTTTCTTGTAATCTACACTTTGTTCCATGCAGTTCCTTCTTACAGCATGCTTCTCCCTTCTACATTACAGAGCATATCTAGTTATTCCCTGACGACCTTAGGGCAAGGATTGTTACTCTATCTATATTTCAAACAATTCCTATCAATGAAGTCTCCATTTTCATTTAAGTCTGTGTGAGTCCATCCTAATACAAATATTTGTAGGTGAAAATACTGTGTAGCTCAATTTACAGAAAAGCTATTTTCATCATATTAAATCGAACTTTTATGTTTTTACTAGAAGACCATAGTCACCAAAATAGCGTGTTCCTCTTTGAAACCTTGGATAATTCATTAATGAATAGTTTTCCAGATTGTGCTTCTTCACAGCAATCTATTACTTATATAATATATATACATATATGTATATATGTACACTATATATAATATATAAATATATATATATTACCCATAATGTAGGTTAGCTGGTGTTTGTCCTGACTGAAAGGCCTGTAGTGTGAGCTTTATAAGAAGATCTTAGCTTACGTTCTGCATAATACAAAATTAATGTTTTTGTTATGTTTACTATTTTTAGAAGATGTGAACTCACTTTCCTAATAGTTTGGGTTGTGGGGGGAAAAACGGGGAAAGAACCCGCTTTTGTCAATAAAGGTGGTCTGTTAATTGGAAAAACTGTACTGGCCATTTATTTGATTTAATACATTTTTAGCATTTTGACTTTGTTCTCTGCTTTTGTAGTCTGTTACAGGCTGTTTCATGATGGAATTTTTTTCTTTTCATAGATGAGTTGCAGTGATGAGAGGAGACAGGACAGGTTATATTCAGAACTTTCAGTTTTAGAAATATGAAGGAGTCTAGTCTATTACATTTGTATTTGAATAGACTTTTATTACATCTTATAGTACGCTCAATAATCTGTTGATGTACTGATAACACCAATTTTAAGCATGTGGCACACTTAATTATTTAGCCTTAAACACACAACTAACTTTTATTAGTCTGTCTTGAATTTTGAAGTAATATATATTATGCACCTTTCTGTATTATGTATGTTATAGAGGTTGGGAGGCAGAAAAATCGCGGAACTGTTTATTAACAAAAAAAGAAAAATTTTAAATATATACATTTTGCATTATACTCTAGTAATTTCATGCTAAGCTACACTGGCGTGTTTGGATTTTTTTCATCCTCTTGATAGGAACTAATTCTGAAGCATCAAATGCTTCTGAAACAGAGTCTGATCACAGAGACGAGCTGAGCGATTGGTCGGCGGCCCCGGCAGAGGAGGAGCGGGACAATTACCTGCGCAGGGGGGACGGGCGGAGGCGCGGCGGCGGCGCCAGAGGCCAAGGCGGGAGGGGGCGCGGAGGATTCAAAGGTAAATGGAGGCTCCTTTTGGAAACAGGTGTGGGTGTGGGAATCCTAAAGCAGACCCACTTGTGCTCCTTTTCTCATCTGCTCCAACCTCCCCACCTGCTGGCCTCTCCTGACTTCTCTTCGCTTTGTCAGTCTTTTAAATGGAGAATTTTGTTTCAGATGTGTTGAATGTTGAGCAGAGGGGAATAATGCTTTTTGACCTGCTTTATTTTGGGGGAGTTTCCTCTATCACTTGTTTTCTTAAAATGCCTCTTGACTCAAGTTTGTGATCTGTGTCATCATCACACATGGACATCAAGGAATCAAATTCTAGTTTGTAGATACAGAAAAATCTTTTAAAATCTGTTTTCCTCATTCAGCTGTCCATATTTACATCTTCTTGTATTTGATTTTCATGGAACCGGATAATATTGCAATTTATGTGTTTAGTGAAAAGGACCAGGCAAAAGTAAGATGGGAGTACTTTAAATAGTTAAATATATATATATATATATTCAAACATATGGTGTTTCATTATATTTATTTAAATACTTTCATCTACTGCTCTGCTTTTTTCTTGAAATGTTTTTTTTCAAAGTATAGATGCTGCTTAGTAAGATTTTCTTATAAAAAGGTAATGTGTAATTTAGGAAGCTTATAGGGCATTAAAAATGTAAAGATATTACAGTACTGATTGTGTACTTCTCTTCTTTGGTTAATCATTTTGAGAAGTGTTTTTTCTTCAGTCAGCAGTCAGTCTTTTAAACTGTGGTGGTTTTAAACTCTGAGGTTTTGTCTACATTACCACCTGAGAACTTTTTCTTTAGTGATTCTTGGCCCATAGTTTTAAGAACTGTTGTTATATGTTAGTAATATTTGTTCATGAGATAGAAAATTATGGAGTAATTCGCTACTGTACTTGTGTAAAATTTAAGTGGAAGAAGATCATGTCTTTGTTGAACAGCTTAGTTGATGAATTCTTCTTCCAGGCAATGATGAACAGTCGCGAACAGATAACCGTCAGCGTAACTCAAGAGAGGCAAAAGGGAGAACAGCAGACGGATCTCTTGAGGTAACTTTTCTCACATGGGAAGTCTGTACTGTTAAAATTGCTTTAGTGTCATATAATAACGTAGTGTATTCAAGGTTGCAAGTGACACAGTAGCCTTGTAATTCCATTATTTAACTCCCTCATCACATCTACAACAGTTGTGTTACAAAATGACACAGGTGCTCAGGACTCTAAATATATGAAGCTGTGTAAAGATGCAATTTTCTAATGCTGTTTAGCTCTTTCTAGTGAAAAACTGGTTACAAGTCCCAAGAATTTACTAACCAGCTTCGTTTCAGTCTTTGTTCTTACTAGTGTTTTGGTTTTAGCTTCTATTTCTTGCTGTGTTGTGTATTGTTGTCTATCTTCTATGTGCCTGAGGGGAAAAAAATCCTTAACGCTATATAAAGAGTGTGTTGTAGCCAGAATCCTCAGAGTAAGAAAGATTAAACTTCAGAAACTACCTTCACTACTAAGTGAAACATTTGCAGTTGAAGGCTGTTCAGTCTAGAAAGTAAGTTGTTCAGTCTAGAAAGTAAGTTAAAAGTGCACATCAAGAAACCTTTCAAGTAACAGATTTGAAATAACTTGTAACCTTAAATATTTTTAAGCTTTATAAAAAGATATTTCTACTTTTTTTTTCAAATGTTTTGTTTCATAAAGTTATCAGTCTGATACTTTATGTATCTATGTTAAGTTTCCCCACATGGAAACTGTTCTTGCTTCAAATGATAACTTGCAAACCTTCTACCATCTCTTACCACATAGGATGAGTTATGTTGGGAGGAAGAAACAATGAGCAGCTGCAAGCTGCTGCCTCTGTGTGGTGGTACCAGGAGTTGTGGTTCCAGTGGGATGTAGAGATGACTCTTGGCTTGCTTTTTAGGGAAGCCTGGTTAAGAAAGGGACAAAATGGAACAAGTGGCCAGGTGCTTAGTTTTTCAAGTGGGAGTGCTGAACTTAAAGGTGTAGAAATTGAATATGCATCTGCCGGGTAAACAATTAACACGGCAGAACAAAAAATAAATTATGGCCATGTGAGTCTTATAATTAATTAGTAATTAACTTGCAAAGTTTGAAGTAGGCAGTGAGGAATTGTGGTGCTGAAAAAAAGACTGTAAGGCACTTAAGTTTTGGGGGATTTTATCTGTTGCTCCAAGATTTGGATGCGATGACGTTATAAGAAAATAAGCATTTGCATGTTGTTGAAATTTGGCTGATCAAGTTGTAAAAATCTTGTTACATATCAAGGAATAAGCACTCACCCCCTTTACAAGCATAAAAATTTGCTTACAACATGCTTTCTTGAAATTTTTTATGACCACTTAAAAAGGCTGTAGAAGACTTTTTGGGTATATTAAATGGATCTTTTTTTCCAGATTCAAAAAAGGACTGAGTAGATTTTTTTGAGGTTCAGAAAAGCTGCCAGGAAATGACACCATGTCTTTTGGGGCCTTTTTGCATACAAAAGTAGGACGTCAAATTACTAGAAGTTGAAATGATATTTCAAAGATCCATCTGATATTAATTCAACTCTTGCGTGCACAAACACACTGGAAGTTTTTCTCTTAGCTTCCAAGGTAAGATGGAGAGAGGATTTTTTGGGTCACAAGTTTGTGGCATTTTTGAACAGAAAGAAATTTACACCCTCCATTGGAGCTGGATACATTTAACAAAGCCATGAGGGGCTGGCCAAGGTAGCGAACTCCCAGGTGTGGAGGAAAGGAGGAGAATGCTTTATATAACTCTGAATTGTTCCAGATCAGAATTGACTGCAATAATGAAAGGAGTGTCCACACTAAAACCTTACAGAATACCTCGAGCGAAGGCAGCCGGCTGCGCGCAGGCAAGGAGCGGAACCCGAAGAAGGAGAAGACGGACAGCGCCGACGCTCAACAGCCGCTGGTGAACGGAGTCCCCTAAACTGCATAACTCTGAAGTCATATTTCCTATACTGTTTCAGTAATTCCTATTCCATGTTAGAGAAACTTGTTAGGCCAAAGACAAATAGTAGGCAAGATGGCGCAGGGCATGAAATGAACATATGTTCTCTGTTAGCCTTTTTTAACATCAACAGTATGCAGTTGTTTTCAGAATAAGAAGTTATTCAAATATTTGCATAAAAATACCTGAACTTCCGAAAATCGCTTCCAAGTACATATTGCAGTTCAAACGATGAAAGATTCTTTTTTGTTTGTTTTAAAAATACTGAGCTGTGCATTGGTAAACTTTCTGTTCCGTTGTACCATTTTAACACATCGGGTCAAATTCACTGCTCAATTTCAATTTTCAGAATAAATAGTGTTTGCAGTAATCAAATTGGCTTCTGTTTTCAATCTAACTTACCAGTTCTTCATGAAATGCTATGTCGTTTTATGTCCTGTGTCAGTTCACATTCTGGTCCACCTTTTTCAATATTTTGGTGGACCCTGAAATCTGTGTGATGTAACAATTGTCATTTTCATTAGCAAAAAAGTTGTATGATCTGTGCCTTTTTTATATCTTGGCAGGTAGGAATATTATATTTGGATGCAGAAATCAGGGAAGATGAGTTGGTAACACTAAATGTAAAATATATGTAGCAATCCTTGTCAGACGTTAGTACTTTATAGACAAGTGCATGCTTTCCATAATTTTTTCCTTACATAAACATTCAGTTAGGCAGTTATAAGAATAGGAAATTTATTTTGCACTGAAGATTTGGCAAATAGTGTTATTGAAAAAGGGGTGTAATTTTTTTCTTTGTAGGCAGTACAAAAGCTTTTTTTTTAAAAAAAAAAAATTTAAAAAAAAACTTTCCATTGTGGAAAACTAAAAAACTCATTGTTACTGAGGGAACAAGTGTAACATGTTCACAAGCTAGTAATGTGTGCCTGCTGTTTGGCCAGATGACCAGCCTAAAGCATTGATGGTTTTCATCCTCCCAAAATTTTTGAATTGCTTATTTTAATTTGGGGGCTATTTCAGGAGAGGTAGGAAGAAAGTCACCACATGTCATGCTCTGGCAAGTACAGATACAGTAGACAAAACTATTGAAGGTTAAAACAAAAGTTCTTCATATTTTGAGCTGCAAGGTCCTAATTACCAGCCAATATGAAGGTGTCACAGAATTTGATCCAAAGTACAGCTGTACACCAGGGAAGGGTGGGAAGTGGTGGGATGAGCTGTGCTTTCTTTCATTTCTAATCACACATTAAACTTACTGGGCACAACTGCATAAGGACCTTCATTTTTGTCCATTTTTATTCAGATTACTCCAGAAGGAGAGCCACTGTTTATGTACAGAATTGTACAAACTTGACCTTGCCTCTGATGTATTTTGTGAGTTTTGTTTCTTTGCTTTCTTCATTCTTTTTTTTCCTTGCATACAGGTGAGCATACTAAAACTGGCAACGAACTGCACAGGATTTAACAAATATAAAAATGTCTTAAAAAGTATTGCCAAACATTAATGTTGATTTCTAGTTATTTATTTTGGGAATGTATAGTATTTGAAAACAGAAATTGGTACCTTGCACACATCATCTGTAAGCTGTTTGGTTTAAAATACTGTAGATAATTAACCAAGGTAGACTGACCTTGTAATGTAACTGCTCTTGGGCAATATTCTCTGTACATATTAGCTACAACAGATTGGATTTTATGTTGACATTTGTTTGGTTATAGTGCAATATATTTTGTATGCAAGCAGTTTCAATAAAGTTTGATCTTCCTCTGCTAACTGATGTTGATGCAATCTTTATGAATGATTGCTTTAAAAAAATCTCAGCTGACAGAAAGTAGAAAGTATTTCTTTGTTTAGACTTTAACTGTAGCCATTGTTTATTTACACATTTTAGAAAAGTCTCAAATATTACCAGTTTTCAAAAACACGGCACATAATGCTCAAGAAGACACAGTCTCCTCATGGAATGGTACAGTACCTGTTGAGTGGTCACACTTCATGCACTCACTCCTCACAATCAGTGCTTGAGTTCACTGAGGTGCTAACCCAGGTAAATGTGAAATCACTAAACCAGTCTGACTAATTGGCCGCATTCCATTTCCAAGTGGGTTTGGGGGTTATGACCTTTTGCAGTATTTGTGTACTTAACATATATCCCTTTCAGTTCGTATTCCAGTGGTTTAAATGTTACTAAGTTTCAACAAATTAAACTGTGAATCTAAATGTACAATTTTATTTTGAAAAGTCATGTTGTTACAAAACTTGAAAGTGCAACAAATGTCTGATGCTTGAGTTCAGGTCCGTCCTATTGGTAACTATTATAAAGTATGGTCTAATAAATTAAAATTATTTTTAAAATAAAGTTCTTTGAAAGAGTGAGAGGTATTTGTGAATCATGCCAAAGTCTAAATTCAGTAGGGTTAAGCTCAAAGCCTTTGAATTAACAAAGACAGAGTTGGTTTTTCTATTGTTCACTGAATGCATTTTTGTTAATGATGGTGGGGAGTTAAGATTTTCAGAGTTGTTATTAAGACTTCGTCAAGGAAAAAATCACTTTATTCAGCTTTTTTGAAGCAGATAAAAATCTCTTTATGAGCACTCATGAGTTCAAGAAGGTACTAGGTTTAGTTTCTCAAATACAGAAGTTATTTGAATCAGTTACCGATGAGCTTTTTCAGCCATTTTTTTCTCTGATATCAAATATTGTGTGCCGTGCTTTATTTTCCCAGTCCAGGAAGGACACTGAGTGCTGTGAGTGTGGTACTGAGTGTAGACCCTGCTTCTTCCTGCAAGCACTTACTGTGAAAGGCAGCTTATTTTCCTGAACTGCAGTATGTTTCCCTGCAAAACCCTTCAGTTTTGAATATTAAAAGAGAAAAGCTTCCAGTGAGTATTCTTCAGTCACTTCAGGAACCCTGCTGCATAGTTCTCCTAAGTTCTCTGCTAATCTGCAAGAGAATGTGAGTCTCAAATATTTTTATCCTGTGTATTTTTAAAGGTTTTGTGTATTTCCAGAAGCAGCAAGACTTGCAGTGGAATACCTGTGTTAAGGGGAGGGGGAGATGTGTTGCTGATTCTGGTGGCTGCTTAAAATTATTTTTTAAAAAGCAACAAAGCTGAGCTTGTTGTTTCCACAGTAGTGTGGCCTGAGCCTGCTCGTTGTTCACTTGAACTTAACAAAGATGCTAGTCAAAGAGACTTTTCCAGGCATACTCAAACCCATAAAAATTGGGGTGACTAGGACGTTTACACTGTTAAGGTATTAAGGCAGTTCAATATATGTTAGGAAAAGTGAGGTTAGATCTCCTGAGCTTAGTGTTCTGAATAGATTCCCATTTGATCACAAGGTTTTCCTTGCCAGAGGTTCATTAGACTTAAACGCAATGTGGGTTTCACATCATATTTTTATACTGTGATTTGCAGAAACAGCTCTTTACTCTTGTGAGTCTTTGACAGAGGACTGTGATCTTTTGCCTGCATCAGGGGATGAATCTGGTTTTCTACAAATAATTTTTTTAAAATGCATTGCACATCTGTCACTTGTGCTTTCACAGTTACAAAGGTCATTCATCTCAACCAGTTTGATAGAGAAATAATTGCTGTTAAACCCGGATGAGTCAGTTGCCATAATTACTCTTTTTTTTACATTGTTTAAAAATTGCTTTACAATAGACTTTAAAGCGGTAATTTTTGTGTGCTTTGAGTACTGTATGGAATTGGATAATAAGAAAGAGCAACAATCATAGGTAATTTTGTGTATCTACTGAAAATTCAGTAGGAGAAGATGTTTTCTTACAGTTTTGCACTGAATTTAAGAAACTGGTTTCCAATAAAAGCAGTTAATTTAAAGCAAAAAATGATCACATGTATGTAGTCTATAAATGCTAAGAACTGGACTGTTGCAGAAATGGTATAGCAAACATTTGGGGTGGTTTGGGATTTGGATGTGCTTTTTTGCCTGATGGATTCAGGCCAAGCCTCAGGTGTAGAATACAGCTACAGCAAGGGCAGTCAACAATCCTAAATGCAGTAAAATCATTAAGTTCTCTATTTAAAATGGGGGGGGGGGGAGGGGGGCAATTTTCTGTGATTTAGCAGTCTGAAAAGTCCCACGTCAGAAATGCATCACACTGTCTGGAGTGTTCCATGAGATAAATCAGCATGGAAAAATCTCACTGTCATGTAAGTGATATGCTTCAGAAAAGGAAGGCTTGTGGATCAGACATTTCCAAGTATCTCCTTATTGGTACTGCTGTGAGTGACTGAGTCTAGTCTGGGTATAGAATGAAACAATGCAACTGAGGATACTGTGTATTACTGCTTATTTTAGCAAGCTAATGCTGCATACAAATGAGGTTAAAGAGAGCCACCTTTTAAACTCATGCAATTAACTGAAATGAGGGGAAAAAAACATGCATGTGAATATTAGTTTTTTCAGGCTCACTTGTCAGTTCAGATGGCTGTTCTAGCAAACTGCAACTGCTTTAGGCAGCCCATCCATTTGGAGAACTGCTGATTTGATGGCATCTGCACTTTAGGCTTCTGTATATTTTAAAAACACTGCTCCCAGTCTATTCAGAGCCTTTCCTTAATAATTGGAATGGAAGTGGTAGAATTCTAGGAGGATGGGTTGGAAGGGACCTTAAAGATCATCTAGTTCCAACCTCTGCCTTGGGCAGGGACACCTTATAGACCAAGTTGCCCAGAGCTCTATCCAACCTGGCCTGGAATGCTTCCAGGCACAGGGCATCTACAGCTTCTCTGGGCAGCCTTCATTGTAAAAAACGTCATCTTTATATCTAGTCTAAACTGAAAGTCTCTTTAGTTTGAAACTGTTACCCTTTGTCCTTCTGCATAGGCCCTGCTAAAAAGTCTTCCCTATCTTTCTTGTGTAGCCCCTTTAGGTACTGGAAGGGGCCTTAATGTGTCCCCAGAGCCTTCTTGGGGCTGAACAACCACAGGTCTCACAGCTTCTTCACAGCAGAGCTGTTCCAGGCCTCTGGTCACTTTCATGGCCCTCTGGACAAGCTTGAAAAGGTTCATGTCCATCATATGAGGGAACGTAATGGTTTAACTCCAGCCAGCAACACCACATAGCTGCTCACTCACTCAGTGTCCTCTTCCCCCTCCACCCTCCCAGTGGGGATGGGAATCAGGGGAAACAAAAGAGTAAAAATTGTGGGTTGATACAAGAATAGTTTAGTAATTGAAAGACAGTAGAATATAGTAACAGTAATGAAAAGGAGCAAGTGAGATGAAATCCAAGAGGAACAAGAGATGCAGAATACAGTTGCTCAATACACTGACCAATGCTCAGCCCATCCCTGGGCAGTGTTTGGCTTCTCTCTGCCAGCTCCTGCAGTTTATATACTGGGCATGATGTGCCATGGGGTGGAATATCTCTCTGGCCAGTTCAGGTTGGCTGTCCTGGCCATATTCCCTCCTGGCTTCTGGTGCACCTGCCCCCTGCCAGAGCATGGGAACTCAAAAGTCCTTGATTGAGAGCAAGAACTGCTTAGCAACAACTGAACATCGGTGTGTTTTCAACATTATTCTCATCCTAAGTCCAAGGCACAGCACTGTACCAGCTACAAAGAAGAAAATTTAACTCTATTCCAGCTGAAATCAGGCCAGATCTCCAGAGCTGGTTGCAGAGTGGAGCAGAGGGGCAGAATCACCTCCCGTGACCTGGTGGCCATGTTCCCTTTGATGCAGCCCAGGATGGGGTTGGCTTTCCGGGTCTAAGAAAGATATGTGTCAGATTTGTGTTTCAAGTGTGCAAATATTTGGTGAAGCAATGGTGTGATGCTCTTACCTAATTAATTCAGCTTAGTGAGAAGCTCTAACTTAAGCATTCTGACCAAACTTTTGTTTGAGAGGAGTGTATTTTGATCTCTTATCTATTACCCAGTTTGCACAAGTAGGTGATGTTTCTGTATTGTACACTGGAGTGTGATTGGTAAAAGTATAAACTTGTTTTTAACTTGGTCACTTAGAAGACTTGAGAGGCTTTCCAACAATCTCAGGAGGGGCTGATTTTTCCCCAAACACATTTGAGTTTTTTCTGGCCCCTCTGTTGGTCCATCCTGTTCCATGCACCTGAACACGGGGTGGTCACTGTGACATGCTTTGGTTCCACGGTTGTTGGGGCAGTCTGCGGTTGCTGCACCCTGGGGAGCTGCTCGTGCCCTGCTCCAACAGGGCTGGAGGAGACAGCAAAAGAAGTAAGTAATGGCAAGAACAAGAATTTTCTCTTTATCTTATTTTCCTTCTCCCTTGTTTTCCCAATTTATCATGAGTGGTATTAGATTTTAGTAAGTCTCTTGGAAAACCTGATTCCTGTCTTAAGAAATAATTTCACATTACCAAAGTACTTTCTCCATGGGACAGAACATGTGTGTATATTCCTCTATAGCACGGGTGCATCTAAGGGCAGGGAAGCTTTCCTCGCTGAGCAGCAGGAGTGCAGGAAGAGCTGACCCTTCAAAGGGCAATGTCCGTGTGAAATGCTGTCAGTCTTTTCCCTGTACAAAAAATGGGGTTCTCCCCTCACCAACACTAATAAATTGTCTCTAGGTTTAAGCTATCTTTACAACTAAGTGGTAAAAATCAAAAAAAGACCTTTTTAGGGTAAAACAGGAGGGGCAGGCAAAGTGAAATACAGCATCTGGCAAAGCAGTCATCAGGGGCTGCTTGGGGTTACAAAACTCAGCTTAAACCTGCTGTTAAATTACTATGAATCACATGGGGATTTCTAGAAGTATTTTGTCCATAATAGCATTTTGAACCACCTTTTGAAAATGTTATCCAAAGCACTTCATATGCTCCAATTGAAAAAGAGTGAAGAATTCAATGAGCTAAACTAGAATTCAGCTTTAAGCTTTCAAAAATTATTCATTCTTCACTCTTGATTTTGTTCATTAAACTTGGGTTAAAATTTTTAGCTAAAAATTGTCTTTTTAAGTTCCAGGTGTCCAGCTCTGGGACTCTTCAGAAAGATAGTTTTTTGGCTAGTCTCTGTTAACAAGATGCCTTCCTTTAGACTTTCTTTAAATGAGTAATTTCTTCAATATCATTTATTGCCAATATATACGCATATATTTTCAATAGGTTTTGGCCTCCTCTTTCTTGCAAAAAAAAGGCAGTCCTGCTCTGTACAGCAATCAACTCTGAGGTTTGCTCCAACCCATAAATACGAAGTTAAGATGAATAATTTGTTTTATTCAGGACCCTATACCTACTATTGCTCTTGGTTTTATTGCAGTAATGCTGCCCTTCGGCACCCGTCAAGCGTGGGTCTTCATGGTCCTGCTCCTGCTTTGTAGCATCCATTCACGTGAGTATTGCAAGGACAAAAGCATTGTCAAAGAAGGAGCAAGTACATTTACTAGCAAGAAATTTGCAGGTTTTGTTGTCTTGGACTGGAAAATACAGAGAAATATTACAAGCAATTACTTCAGATTGGATTGCTCAGTTCTGAGACCTAAATAGGGCAAAAAAATTTTTTTCCTACAACTGTAGTTCCCATTTCCCTCTGTGCACCTCTACAAGAAATACATGCTGTTTATTTCATCCCTGGCAGTGCAACTTGCTTTTATTTTACAGTTGATGATAGATTTTTCTATTTTTTTCCCCAATTATAGGTTCTCCTTTTTTTCCTCCACCTCAACTTCTTTTTTAGCATTCTATTAAAGGTGTTCTTACAGTCTGTTGAGAATTGATGTATTTGCTTACTACAGCAGATGACTCAAAGTAATTAGAAAGGTTTTTATCTGATAACTTGCACTCACAACAGAAGTTGTTTGGTCATCTGACACATGTATAAAGGATCAGTCCAAACATGTTTGCACTTGATCCTTAATGCACTGAGAAACCAGACCTCTGAGCCTTTTCATCTCTTAGTGAAAGGCTGGCAGTTGCTGTGTCGTTGCAAAAGGCTTCCAGGGTGGGTGTGAGCTCTGACATAGATACAAACGTCTAAGTACAGCAATGGCCATTAAACCTGGGTATATGGCTCGTGTCTCTTTAAACCCTCATATGAGAGAGTAATGTGTAGGGCAGCCATGGTTTTCAGATAAATCTTACCAAACTGAATTTTGGAAACCTCATCTCATGAACTTCCTATGAAGTCATTACAAAGTCTTCAAAATGTTCTGTTCTGTCTTGTTTACCAGCAAGGAGAGAGGCCCCATGACATAGCTGTCAGTGTGAGCTTGGGTGGTCACATTTCTGTCACACGATAGTTTCAGATTCTCTATTTTCACATTACCTTCAGTTCTCTCTATTCTGTTCTTCTTTTTCCCGAGGGAGTTTTGTATGGCACAGAAGAGGCAAGTTGTGCCCCAGGACAAGCAGGGAATTTATGCTCCTGATGCTGTTAGCTGAAGAATTATCCAAAAGATTGAAGCTGTTCAATACCTTAGTTTTTGGTTAGGCTGTGATCTCACTTCTCTTCACAAGGAACTCTAACACCACGAAATGGCTTTCAGCAGACTCCATCACTGGAAGCTATTAAAGTGGTGATGGTGTAAATTTCTCTCATGGGGGGAAAAAAGGCAAGCAGGTGGGAATACTGGGTCTCTTTTTTTCCCCTCCTTGGGGAGTGGTTGATTGCCAGTGGAGTCCTACTGTGATTTGCACTTTTGGTGTAATGAAAAAGAGATGTAGGGAGGCAGGAAGGTTTACTGGTGCTATACGTTTTTAGAATAGTGTAAATGAAAGGTGATTGGGAAGTCCCAGAGTAAGAATTCAGCTTTTTTGTAAACAGTGCAGTACCTCTATATTTAGGGATGTTTTGCTCTTTTCTGTGCAACTGCAGTAGGTCACTGTCTGAAATAAGATGCTGGGATAGATGCATGTTTGTGTGCATGTGTCTGATAAAGGTGCCTTTCACCGTTTTTCTGTGTTTTAACTGGGGTCTGATCTTTATCTAAAAAGCTGAAAGTTCTGTTCATGTGCATAGGAGAAATATAACTATAGATACAGCAAAGCATTTCCATGTCACCTGCACCTCATAGGTGAGCAGCAGGGCTTTTTATCCTTGACAATTTCCACCTGAATGGATTCTTTAATTTAAATTTTACAGCTTTAGTTCTTTACTCATTGTGGTTCATGAAGCAATTTAAAGCAATATAAGTGAATACAACAGAAAGACATCTGTGCTTAACCTTGCTAGCCATCAGTAGACACAGTTCCTGATGACTGTAAATGCCTTCCTAATGAGTGATAATCAGTATGAAAATGTCATTGCTTTAATTAATTATGGATAGTTTTGATGGTAATGAGCTAATCATTATGAACCTTCAGTTCTTGCAGCACCGATTCAGACTGGTTCAGAACAGAGTGGAGAGGCACCCAGCAAACCTAACATGACAATGAAAGGTGTATTTGAATCTTTCTTAAGCTTCTTCAGGCCAATGAGTAAGTGTCACTTCACCACTGCAGCATTGTTTTTCTCTTCCCTTCCCACTTGTGTCTCATTTCCAGTCCACCCTCCCTCCCCTACCTGTCAGCATTTAATGTGTTTAAAACCCTCAGTCTAATACTGTAAAAATCACTAGAGCTCTTGAAAATGGGATTGCTAAGTGCCTCTTTGGAACAATCAAAGATTTGTTTGCATTCCTACCCTCCTGCAAAACCCTCCATCACCAGTGATGTGACTGTGCTGGAAATGCTGAAATTATGCTGAAAGTTTGACATAAGATCCACCATGCTTAGCTTTGTTGTATCTTATCTGACCGAGTTTTCTAGTCTTCCCACATACACGCAGAGAGAAAAGAGAATTTGGCACAGCCTAAATGAGAGAAGGATTTTGTCCCATATGGGTGTCTCTCCCACTTCTACTGGCTAAGGAAGGCTTCAGGCCTGTTAGTTTAGAATGATCCACTCACCTTTGGACTGCTGAAGTTAAATTACAAGAACTACATTATTTCATAAAATTATTGAGATGGAAATCACAACACTAATTTGCTAATATCAAAAAGAAAGATCATCTTTATGAGTACAGAAAAGATTTGTTATATATAAAAACTGCCAGCCTGGTTCCATAACCAGACCACAGACCAATAGGAAGGAGAAGCAGAAATGCTCCTTTTCACTTGATATGTTTCTGCATTAATATCAGTGTGCCTCCACCACTATTGCTCACATGTAGCCCTAAGTAAACACAAAGGACTGCTGAAGATCCTGATCCCCCCATTTAACAAACTCAGTTTGGCTACCAGTAATGTCTCTGATAAATGTAAGACTGACAAGACCTCCAGTCCTGGGGGCATTGTTGGAACCAAGCAATGCTTTGCAGTTGCTGTATAACATAAGGGATGTGATATGATGTTTTATAGGAATTAAATATTCAGAGACATCTACTGTTTATAACTATCCTACACATTTAAGCCATTCCCACAGAGTATCTCATGATTATCAATAAATCTGGTATTAAATAGAATATCTCAAAAATTGCTAAAATACGTTGTTCAATAACTGGATTGGATGTCGTGGGGGGTTTTTCCTATCAGCTGATTTTCAGCTGCTTGTAGAAACAAATAATAACTGTCAAACAAAGATGGTTAATTGCAATATAGTCCTTCAGAAAAAAAAAAAAAGAGCCTTAAATTTCTGGTGTTTTTTTAATTAGAAACAGTACAGTCAGAAAATTTAATTTGTCTTTTTCACTTACTTTACAAACCTAAGTACAATAAAGTGGCACAACCATGTTTAGATTCAGCTTTGTAATAGATTCTTACAGAAAAAAGCAAATTACTAAAGATTTTCTATGACATGATTTAGCTCTTCTGCTAATTTCAGTATAAAAATTGGTTAGGTTTTGGGAAAGAACATACGTGAACGTCGGTGATGCTGTTTTCTGGCAGATTTAATTAATCAAAACATGCGAGAGACACCAAAGTGATGACTTCCTTCTGTTTCACATTGCTCCCAGGATAGACACCTTACCTAATTTACTCTTTTTATTTCTTTTTAAAGCTTGCCGCCTCAGCAACGAGCGACTCCTAACTCCATGTCCTGTAGAAGGCCGGAACATGTCTGAATGCTCAAAAAATCACTGCTGTCCTTTCAAAATTGGGCAGGATGAGCAGTGCTACATGCCAGTGAGAGACGGTGAGTGTGCTGCTCTGGGCTACTGCCTCCTGACAAATCCTGCTCCTGGTCACACAATACAGTTCTTGCTGCTGTTTATACCTTCAGCTTTTCAGGACACCCCTCTCTTTAAAGTAATTGTAAGCTTGCATGCATTTCTTCATCTATAGTAATAAAGGAATCAATTAATTGGTAGAAAATTTTCTGGATATCTTGGCAAGCAAAGAACAAGTGCTATATGAATAAATACAGTCACGTGTGTCGGTACAAAGAATGAAGTAAAGGCTTTGTTTGTGGAAAGTGGGAGTTCATCCAAAGTAGTAACTCCATTAAAGTGCTGCGAAGAAAAGTGAAGGAACTGGATGTATTTTACATGGTGAAGAGGAGGCTGATTGGCTATTTAATAGCTGCTGAACTGTGTAGAAGAGAAGTTACTAAGATGAGAGTCACAAATTCTTCCTGGAAGAATCAGATGATTTAACAAGTGGGAATTGCCACTGACTGATGCTTGGGAAATTTAGTTCAGACATTAGGGGAAAAAAGTTCATCAGAAAGGGGATGAAGTCTCCAACCTTGGAGGTTTTCAAGACTTGGATATAACAGGACACAACTCACTTGATCTCGTATTGGTAGTAGCCGTGCTTCAAGAGGAAGATTCATCTACTTGACCTGTGGAATTCTCTTACAAACAAAATGTCAGTGGTTCTGTGTTGTCAAATTACAGCCTTAACATTACATTTTACCTCCTTTTTTTCCTTTAAGCATCAACTTGGTGGGCAAGATTTTTTTTTCTCATATGAAGGAATGCAAAAAAGTATTTTTTGTAGACCTATCTTTGCTTATAACTCCATGGTTGTCTTTGGCCTACTGAAAGGGTTCTATCAAACCTCAATTTTTATCATAAATTTTTCCTGTTTGTATAGCTTTCTAGAAACAGTTGTTTCTTTTCATGGTGAGGTTGCTTCAACAAACTGAAAAAAGCAAATAATTTAGAGATGTTTTATTGGAGAGAGAATTATTGGGTGTGGAAAGGACCTCTCACAACCATAGAGTTAATCCTCCCTGTTCTACCAAAATCAGCTGCAACAGGTTTGCCAGGGACTGTGTCCAGTCAAATTTTGAATTTCTCCAAGGACAACCAACCAACAATGTAGGAAGAGTTTTCACACACAAGCAGTCTTGCCAAACATGGATGTTAAGTTAGTAAAAAGAAACCATAATGTAGAATTCAATTATTTAGTTCTTCCTGGTATAATTCAGCATAGTTCCATTGATTTCAGAGGTGATACCCCAATTTTTAGCAAGAGACAACTTAATACAAATATAAAACCCCAAGGTTACTTGTCAGCTAACATGAATTCACTTTCTCTTGTTTGTGCTTCTTCAGGAGCAAGCTGAGGTCAGGATAAGACTTTGACATTTTTCTTGTGCTTGAGCAGCTCCACATTCCAGTGCTGGGCCACGTGTAGCTGCTACTTGCTAGATAATTTTTGATTGAAGAAAGTATTATCCAGTGTGATGCCATCAGAATCTGTTTGTTAGTTAGGGGCGTATGACAGAAATTAAATGTTTTAATAACATTCATTCCCAGCTTGGGCCTTTATATTAAGTATGAAAGACACTTCACTACAGCAAGAAGAAAAGCTGTACAGTGAAAATTATAGCTTGTCTGCTCATTTTTTTAAGATACATACTCAAGCAAATTTTAAAATTAAATATGCTTACTCAGCTGTGACTGCTTGATTCCTCATTCCAGTTAGGCTTTGATTGGTTGGACATCAATATCAAGGGCTGACTATTTTACAGAATTATTTGTTCATAGATTAATGAGCTCCTTGAATGCTCCTGGATGTACAGCATATGTTCAAAGAAAATGCAAACATTTACTGTTTGCCTTGTAGCAATCTGTTGACAAAACAGAAGCACTTAGCAGATATTAGACTCATGGCAGTTGTGCTTGTAAGCTGGTCACAGACTGCATACTGAATGGTTCTTCTCATTGGCAGGTTTGTCGCGAATTTCACTAGGAATAAAATAAGGCCTTAAGAAAATGCTAGAAAAGCTATGAACTGAAGTAGATAAACAGAATTCATTTGAAAGATTTTGTCTCCATTCTTAAAGCAGCTTCTAAGGGACTTTGATTGTTTTTCTTCACTGTTATTTATTACCCCCACTCAACCCTGCCCTGTATCCTGGGCTCACTCAAACCCTGCTTGCTTCTGAAACTAAACAAACACTTCTGTTTTTCAAACTCAAGTGAAATTTGAGACCTGTTCTTTCTCATCTGAACTCATTTCTAACACCTACTTTTTTGCCATTTTGCTGCTGAATTATGGAATCATTTAGGTTAGAAAAGACCCTTGTGATCATTGAGTCCAAATTTAAATTCATCTGAGACATGGCAATTTTCCTTGGCATTTACTAAAGTCTTCAGGTATGAGTGTGTCTTAAGGTGTGAGTGCTGTCAGAGCTTTGCTGACAAATCATCTGTCTGAGCTAAGTAGCAACATGGCTGTGACTTCATGGCAGTAAAGATGTCTGTCTTAGAGGCTGATTCTGTCACCTGACCCTCAGTGCCTGTATCAGAATTATTCAGAACTAATGCAAACTTCTGCTGCCTCTACAGATGTGCAGCTGGCCATTCGAGTGGTTTTGCTTGCCGGAGGAGGATTTTTGATTTTGGGGTTTCTACCAATCTGTTGCTGTGCCTTTTTGCAGAGAAGGTAAGTGTTAGAGCAGACCAAATTCATGATTTACTGTTTCTAAACGGTGAAAATATGGAGAAGTGACATCTTTGAAGTAGGTGAGGGGAGAAAAGATTGGGAAAAAAAAGGGCAGGAAACTAATGTTCAAACATAAAGATGAGTCCTTCTGTTTTGAAGCTACATAAAACAGAGAGTCAATTTGGCTTAAGGAAAAAAAAGGTTATTTAATGCCCCAGTACTCTTTCTAAAGACCTGGATATAAAAGACTTGGACTTAATCTTACTTCACTTGCTTGGGAAGTTGCATGTCAAACACGAAAGCAGACCCCTCCAGGATAGACCTGGAGTTCTGCAGTAAGACAAGGAAGGGAAGAACAAAGTATGAGACCTGAATAGAGTAAGAGAGATGAGCTGGGAGTTGGGAATTAATTTTCTCTTACGCTTCTAACATGCAGTGTGGGGTTTTTAATGTATAGGGCACATTACAGCCTGTGAGCTGCAAGCAGTTTAGTGTTTGATACTGTGAAGAGTTTCAGCATGTGTATGTGTTCTCAGGATACAGGGAAAATGGAAACTCCACAACATCAAGGTCATTAAACTGATGGAATGAATTAACATAACTATGCTTTATTCTGCTTGGGTAGTAGTTCATATTGAATGGCTGGTGCTACAACTTGGTTAATATGACAGAATTGTCTTTTTAGTGAAGATTTTTTTCCTCCAAGTGTTAAACTTTTGCTCTGCTAAGACATAGTAGTCTGTGTGGGATCATATACTTGCATGTATACACACACACGTAGACTTTACTAATGAGGCTGCTTAGCAGATGGCTGTTTGCTGTAGAGTCCCACATTTTGACAAAACCTGCTGTGAAAATCTCCACATTACATCTTACACTGTGCTCAACAGCTGATGCTCAGCATACAGATAGCTGCACTGAGTCATCAGTGACTCTGAAAACAGGAGGCAAAGAATCAACATGAAATTATCATAAATTTTCTGGAAAATGAATTAATATGTGTTCGTTTTGGGAGAATTCACATTAATGTTTAAATGATCATTTCTGTGTTTTTTCATAGCCAGTGAAACTAGGAATTTTGCTCTTCTACTATGACTTGGTTTTTTGCTTTGTTTTTTAATGCAGTAATTAACCAGATGCTAAATGGTTTAGATTTCCAGCATCATATATTTGAGTTCTGGGAAAGGTGCAAACCAATCTCACTGTAACTTTGAGTTTTAACAGTTTTAGAGACAGTTGATAGAGCTTTGAAAAACATTCCTTTAATAAGCCAAAAACCTTCTCTTTGGATACAAATTCTTTTGTTTTCAACATTCTACAGTCATCGTTGAGAGAGTCCTATGTACAGTGCCAAATCTGTACTGCAACTGGTGTGCACAAAAGTGAAAATTGTTCTCTAGAGTTATGAAAAAAAAAATAAGAGAACTTTTGCTGATGAAATTTGGGATAATTGTTTAACTCCACTTTGACTCTTCTAAAGTAAATTACAAGGTTTCTATACCATGGCTGAACAAAGAAAATGTAGGAGCATGGAATTCCTGTAAAATTGATAGAGGGAGCTGAGTACTCCTCTCCTTGCCACACTTGATCAACTCTAGTAATTTCCCAAGCCAATGAGGCTTTGTTACTTTCCACATCCCCATGGACAAACTGTTTGCCTCCTTCCAATGGTGTTTTTCATGCAGGAAGCAGAATCTACACGTCTGTTCCCTGCCAACTGGCAATTTCCCTTGTGTGCTATCAACACAGTACCTCCTGTCTAGAGCTGTGCTCTGATACCTTTGCTGTGTCCTTAAATGTGCCAGTCTACCTTGTTCCTCTCAGTTTAGTTTTTCTGCTTCAAGAACCACATGCAAGGACAGGTTAAAACACTAAAGGTTAGAAAAATGCAGGTGCACTTAAATAGCGCTACTTTTGAATAATATTGTGTAGATTTTAAAAATAGAATTAGAAAAGTGTTCATTCCTGCCCAGTCCCTAGTACAGCTGTGGGAAGAAGCGCACAGAATTTTGTTGAGCTCTTACTGGGGAAAATTCTGGTTGTGGTTGCACTGTCTCCCCATCCTGGCCTGCTGGGGATGAGACGAGCAACCCTGTGCAGGAGATCCTCTCCCAGGAGGAGCTGGGCAGCAAGGGGAGCCCCAGGCCTGTGTGTGCCTTGTGTGGACTGGGCACTGCTGGGTTAATGGTTGGGATTGATGATCTTAAAGGTATTTTCAATCCCAAATTATTCCATGAATCAGAAGGTGAAATTCATGAAGAAAATGTAAGAAATGGGAAAAGCACTGAAATGTTTTTCCTCACCTTTATCTTTCTTCTGGTGATGAGTCTTATGATGGTCCCTGAGGTCAACTATATCTTTGTGAGTTTTTTCACTGGAGCTAGGATTTCATGGCTGAAATCTAGGTGACCTTCTCTAAATTCCTACGTTGGAAGTCAACCAATTTCAGCTGTTTTAATATGTTGCAGTCCGTGTATCAATCCTTTACAAAGAATAAGCAAAAAAGTACAGAAAATTGCACGGGAAAAAAGAGCACGTGGGAAAAAGACTCATGATGAAGAGATTCATCGCCATTTACTGGACTGACTTAAGAAAGAACCAAAAGGACAAAAAAAAAAAAGAAGGTAAACTAACTTTGGGGTATTCTTTTGTTCTAAGTTTAGGGTTGTTCTGTTGAGTCTGTGTAGAATACTAAAGATATGCACTACCAAATACCTGCTGCCTCCCAGTGCAGTAGACATTGTCCAAAGGCACTGCTTGTCAGGGATCACCTTCAGGGATCACCTTTCTGTTGTGGGAGAAGTAATGAGTTTGCAAGAATTTGATTGCTGTCCTGGGCTGCCAGCTGACAGCAGAGCCATGGACAGTCTGAGGTTAAAGCCCTCTGCCACTTCAGTGTTCCTTATGTCATGTGCAAATTGTTGCATGAGAAAGTGGAAAAGCAATGGGTTTGCTGCTTTCAGGAGAGGCAGGTCCATTTTCAGACACTGAACAGCCTGTCTTTCTGTATGGATAGGGGTGCTTTTTAGCTGAAGCATTCCCATAGCTCCACATCTTGGCATTCTTGGCATTCTTCCTGAATGCTGAAGAGCAATTGACTACTGAAATAAATGTAATTTGAGAGTGAAATGCTATTTACTTCATGTGACCATGCCAAACTATAGCTCACTGAAGGTCACAATGAAATAAAAAAGTGTCAGGGAGGTCATTAGACAATAAGGAAATATTTCAGGGATAGTATTGATCTGGCAGAAATGTAAAGGTGTCCCTAAATCGAGTTATACTCATGTTTGGGATTTTTTTTCTCCCTTTGGTGTATAGGAACATCCACCTGATCCTGAAGATCAAACAGAAGACACCAGGATTATTTGACTATCTCCCAGAAAATGACACGTTTTGTTTTAGCATTGAAGTAATACAAAGTTGTTAACCCTTGATAATACTATTGATTTTGCAGTAAAAGTTTTTAATTCCAGTTTCTTGCACTCGTTCCATACCTCCTGTACAAAAAAACCACTGGTAACACTGAAAGGCAAACTGCTTATGGCAACCCCTGAATAGTAAAGTCAGTGTTCCTTTCACAGAGTAGCATCCCTGTGGAGGGATATAAAGACACCAGTTATGTGCCAAACTCAGCTTAGGGGTCAGTCTTAGGAAAAGATTAAGGGAGTGTTGTCACTCATGAAATTGGTGAGAGGAAGCTTGCTCTGGTTCTGTATTGGATGGCCCCATAGTACAGTAGTGCTACTCTTGCTGAGGAGAACAGCCAGTTCTTTACCAGGCTACAGAGGATTTGGGAAATCTGTTGTTGGGCAATTGCTTTAAAGATATGCTTGGCAAAAATGCAAAGTACTTAAGGAAACTGCGGGAGTGTTGTCTCTGGAGTTGTTCTCTCCGCTGGGTATCGCTGCACCACACAACTTTTTATGATCTTAGGATGACCTGTCTCCCAAAGTAGGTGATTCCAAAATGCAATTTCTCTTCCATTTCCCCATAGTGTAACAAAAATAAAAGAAACAAATGTGTAACACTTTTCAACAGCTGAGTGCAGAGTGAGTAGGTAAAATAATGTCAGTAGAAGTCAGTATCACCCACAGTAACGCAATCGCTTGTCATAGTTCTTTGGAACTGTGAAGTCCATGTAGCAGAATTTCCAAGAGCTACAACTGGCAGGAATGGAGACTTGGTCCTAAGCTGGAGTGTAAATATTATGAGGGATTCTTAGAAACTGTACTTTCAGATTCCCTGTTTAAAACATTTTTCTTAGTTTCCTAAAGTCCTAAAAAAGGGATCACTTAAAATCCAAGTGTAATGTGGGTGGAATAGGCATATGGGCAATCTCAGGAAGTTGTTGGAGTGCTTGCTGATGATCAGATGTAACTATAAGCTTTAAAGCCTGACATTGCAACCATTGCCACAAGCATTATGTTACAGATGACTTGGTTAAAATTTTGCAAGCAAAAGTATTACACTATTTTTGATGTGGAGCAGCAGAACAATGGAAACTGAATAGGGCACTGTTTGCCCTCTAAATCTGATGTTTATTTGCTCTTTTTTGATACTATTTTTATGGAAGGTGAAGTATATATATAGACATTTTGACAAAGAAAAAACAGTTTCCTGCTACGTGAATTCTGAGGCACTGTCACAGCTGAACTGTGCACATGACAAACCAGAGAAATCCTCATGGCCAGTGATTACAGAGAGTGAGTTGTGCTCCAGAGAAAGTTAGGCTTTCATGTGGGGCTTCATGATTTTGATTTGAAGGGCAATAAATTCCTCCAGTTTCCACGTCATTGGAAGCACGAGTGGTTCCAATGTCACACAACATCCTGACAAGGGACATGCTCTGATAAAACAACTGTATTTAAGGGTGAGCAATCAGTGCATCTGCAGTAACTGTATCTGGCAGCCCCAGAACAAGAGGAGCATAAGCAAAATGTTCTGTTAGAGGGAGAGGTGAGAAAAAGTCACAGCCAGGGTTGTGTTCCCCTTAGTGGGACAGCAGTTGAGAGCACAGTGCATGAACGTGGGGCCTCTCCTTCTCCATGCAGCAGCTTTGCTGTAAAGGTGTTCTAAAAAGCTGGAAGTTTTGCTTTTCAGTTGGAAAAGACAAAGGTTCTGATTTTACATTTTCATTTCTCTATTAGCTTGACAGTGCATTGAATCAGTAGCTGTCAAGACATGGGTATTGCTTAAATAACTGCTATCTGTGCCTAAGATGTCATAATAGCTATTTCGTTACTGTTGAAGGCCAAGATCGCCACGTTAGGGTCAAAGCACAGATATTTATTCACAGGCCTGTGTGCGATGCAAACTGTACTGACAATGTCACAAAAAGGTGGATGTTTTGATCAGCTGATTGGCTGCTTGCTTCCACTCAATATTCAGACACCTTGCATAATATTTTTTTGTTTGCTTTTTTTTGTGCTCCTGGACCTAAACATATTACAGAACAATTTCAACATGGGGGTTACCCCACATCTAACTGACACATGTCTTTTCCCCAGTGCCTAAGCTGCTGATTGTACCATGTATATCAAGCTGTGTGTTGCTGAGCCAAATTCAACTTTCCTTTTTCTCTTCTATCCCTTCCAAGAACTCGATGAGGGTCCAGACCAGCTACAAGAGGGCACAATCATTTTTGCCAGGCTCCTCAGAGTACCTCCGTGGCTAGAAAAGAAGCTGCTGAAAGCTGGGTGTGGTTCCCAGGTCTGCAGAGAGCCCTTCCAGGCCCAGGGAGAGGGAGGGACATCTTCAGTACTAAAATCAGGGACCACAAGATGGTGCTGCAGGAAAACATTTTTCCCTCCAAGGTTTTGGGTTCTGGAGAACTTTATTGATTTCTGCCTTTTACTATGTGGTTCATCAAGTCACAAAAAGGCAGATGGTGTACAATAGAGCAATGGTCACTCAGTAAAAAAGACAACATAATACAGCATATGATGACAAGGCTTTAGAAGACTTACAAGATATACAAACCATTGCTTGTGGCTTTAGCTCTGCTCTCTCTCCTATTGAACTGATAGAGAGTGAAACAAAAGAGCTCTCAGTGGAACATCCCTCTTTATCCTCAGGAAGATTAAATAAATACAAGGCTAAACAACTTGGCCCAGTGCTCAATAGCTGTGTCCAGGAGTGGATGCTGAGATGGGAGCTATGATAGGGCTTCAACAGCAGGACAGCTCTTTCATCTCATCACCCAGAGCCTGCACCATGTCTAATGGCAAAGGATTTGGCTTTCTGTTCCCTCTGAAACTGACCCACACCTTTAGACACATTCCCTGAGATGAAAAGTCACAATGTTTTTTTGAAAGCTTTAAAGCAATATGAAATGACTGCATTACACTCTGGGTGATTGTGGCAATATCTGGTACTTCTCTGTTCTGACCTTTAGAAAGCTTTCAAAGTCATGAGAATTGAACTTAAAAAATAAATACAATGGAATGAGAGAATAGGTTTGAACTGTAAAGCTCAAAAATCCAAGGCCAAAAAGAGAATTGTCTTTAAGCAAAATCTCTGTGACTGGGGTGCTTGTATTTTTGAAGGCTTGAAGTTCAGTTCTGAGGCCTATTTTACCCAGCTGAGATCCATGCAATGCTGGGTAGTGCAGATACAGGAGAAGAATATACTTCTTTACTCAACAAATATTTTCCCAGCATGTTTCCATGCAAGGGATGTAATTTTTAAATGTTATGGTTGCTATGATCTTGCTGGCCTAGGCTTGGATGCACAGCTAAAATGCAGTGTAAAGGGCTCCCTGGAAAAGGTGTTTTATGTTCTCCTGTAAGGTCCCACAGGAGCAAATGGTTCTGTCTAATTCAATTTTGCTTCTGATGTTTGTGCCCCAAAACTTTTTTGTTCTAACCAAACACTGGGAAAAAATGGTTTCTGCCAGATGAAAGGGGAAAACTGTCCACAGCTGTACTGCTTTAACCTTCTAAGTTTCACTGTACTGCTTCCAAGTCCCTTCACAAAAGCCATGTTTCTTTCTGCACTGCTTCCTCACAGAATTCACTGTCCTGTGTGCATCTCCCATCCGAGGGGATAAATCTCTGAGCACGTGTGTGTGTTTTGTTCTGTGTCCAGGTAAGTGCAGTAGAGCTTCACTCTGCAGCAGCTGTTTCTCTGTAGCATCAACCACCACCTCTGTCCTGGTGGCTCTGAAGGTTTGGCTGTGCCAGCTGACACTCCGGGAACCTGGGAAGGAGGATGGCAATTCTCCAGGGAGCTCCCTCTACAGGGGAGTGTGGCTACAGATGCTCTGGTCCTGCTGCATCCATCTCCCTGCTTTTCAAGGGGGTGATTTTTCAGTCTGTTAGCCTACAGCTGTTCAATATTCCACCTAGTGTGGATCATCAGCTGAGTCAAAATGAAATTATTAAAACAACTTTCCTTTAGAAAGGAATCTTCTGATGCACGTGCTGGGTTTGCCATTTAGCACTGTGCTCTTGCCCAGGCTCCTCTTAAGGGTTTTACTGACTCTCCAAGCTTTAAACATTTTTGTATTCAAGGTAATTGATCCAGCTCTAAGACACAAGATGTGTGTGGCAAATGAGGGATGGAAAATCTAAGCAAGCACAAAGGACAGAATCAGTGCTTAGGACTTAGGGCACAGCTGGGAGATCCAGCAAGATAATGCACAGATATAAAATGCTCTTGCATACATTTCCTAATGGGAAAGCCCTGCTTCAGTTAAATGCCCCAGGTAGGCAGAAATATTGACAAAAAGCAATTTTTTCAATTAAACATGGCCTTATGAACTGCAGAAGCCCATTGTGGTTGGGTGTGTGGTGTGTCTTTTCCCCTGATCTTCAAGGAAGGACAAGGAAAAGTTAATTCCTCATTCTAACATGGCATGCATTGACAGCTGATATTTTAACTTATATTTCTCAGATACCAAAGTGGTAACTTTAAATAATGACAGAGCTCAGTTTGAAGGAAGGAGCTCTTATAGTCTCTATGAAAAATTGTCAGAAGCAAGGAAACTTGAGAGCCTGGGGAAAAGCAGTAATTGGGGTGCTCTTGACCCATTGTTTTGATGTCACAGTAAGTGACCCAGGTCAAGCTTTTGAGTAGTGGATAAGCATGGCATGTAACTGTTATGGTGATCCTCATTCAGAGCAGTCCTAGAATGCTATAATGAGTATGTTTAAACCATGAAAATCTGGGGTTGGGGCACATCAGCGAAAGACCAGGCTGTGCAAGCTGGAAAGGAGGAGAAGGAAGTTCATGAGAAAAATGACTTTGTGAAAAATAGCATGGAACCTTTCACTAGAATGCAACAGAATGTTATTCATATTTTCCCTTTGCAATTTATTTTAGAGATATATGAACTTACTAAAAGTCTGTCACGCAACTGCTACAAGCATTTATCTTATTTTTCAATCTATAAGCTTAATCGTTATTCGTTTTGGTTTGGAGTTTTTTTTGTAAACATAACTACGGTTAATCATAACTCATCAGCACAGCTAGCTAGAAAACAAAAGGTTAACAGCAAATTCTGTTTTACTGGTTAAAGATGCTGCTATAGCAGCATTTGCTCAAATGGTTGTTTTACACATGCAGTGGCATCATCCAGTTTAAATCCTGCTGTGTTTCTTTGCCAACAACTGCTAGTGAACATTTGCCCACCTTCCCTGCTGCTAAGTAGTATCAGGATTAGATGCAGGGAGGCGAACAGGCTTACAACTTCATCTGTTGGCACCACAGGAATGCAGGAGCAGAACAGCATGGCAACAGGGAAAACTTTCAAAATCATCAATTTTAAGGTCTTGCCTCAAAATGACTATTTCCTGGCTGGGGGTGGAGGGGAGAATGGGGGGTGTGAGGATAGCTTTCCCCAAATGTGCAAGGCAAAAAAAAAAAAAAAGAAAAAGCAGCAAGAAAATATTTCTCAGATAAAGACATGATGGGTGTTTATTTATTATGCAACCTACCAGGCATGTGAATCCCTCCAAAACTGTATTGGGAAGTAGATTTTGACGTGGGAGGACTGCCTGTCAAGAAAACACTGAACTTATTCTGCTCTGTTGGGAATAAAAATTTAGGGAGCTTTAATACATCTTGGACTTTTTGAAGATGATGGATAGCTTGCAGCAACAGGCATTTTCCTCCCCTCACCAAAGGATGCCACTTTTCCCTCAGTACTTAGCAAAAGTCTCTTTGAATGACATGATTATAGAGAATCACATTCTGAGCAGAGACTGGTAGAGACAGACAGCTGGGTTTTCTGAGCATTTATATTGGCCTCTGCCTGTGCTTAAAAACAGCTGAACCCCTACATTTCTTATCTCTAAGGCTGGGTGCCTCTCTGACCTTTTCAACCACCTGTCTGTGCTTATGGGCAGAGCAGGAATGTAATGTGCCAAATGACCAGAAGACAGGAAAAGGTGCCTCTTTCCACTGAATGCCTCTGCTGGAAGCTCTCACTGTGCTGGTTAGATCCAAACGTGTTCTACACTGGAGGAGCTGGGCTGCACCCCCTTTCCCAGCTGGCTGGCAGCAGGGAGTTGAGCTGGGAAGTGGGGTAGCAAGCAGATAGTGCTTTTTAACGATAAACATAGCTTTAATGGCTCCTCTTAGGTTTTTAAAGTAGCAGAGTACAGAGTTAAACAAAGAAATAATCTGTCTCACATCCTCTCTTTTCTCATTGTTTGTCCTCTGTACACACGTGGTAGGCATCTCTGTTATTAACTCTGAGTTTGAGTCTCCTGTGATTTGTCTGATGGTAGTGATACCTGTTCTTTATAGTATTTCACCTCTCCTGCTCAAACAATGCTCAGCTATGGCACCAAACAATCAATTTAAATGGTGCATTAGCAACTACAAAGTAATCAGGTTTTTTGGTTTTTTTTTTCATATTAAAATAGATGGTGACAAACTAGGCTGACAGCTCCAAAGCAGCTGTTATGGTCTGAAGTAACAGTGGTGTGCATTAAAGTGCTATTGACCACATATTTATCCAATAGACCTAACAGCTCTAAATTAGCTGTTATGATCTATCAGTTAAGTAATATATACTGTTAAGAATGCCAGGGTAAACCCTAAGGAATTATTGTTACCTACTGCAGCAATTTTCATATTCTTATTCTTCAACAAACTTTTTTTCTTAGAACAATTGCTTTTCTATTTGCTTAATGCTGTTAATAAGAAGCATAAATCCCATACTGAATGACATGCTTTGAGTTAGGAAAGTCTGCAGAAAATACTGTGGTAGGTTTAAAACATCATCTGTAAATGGGTTAGAGTTCTTACAGCATGAATCTCACATTTATGCAATTATTTGGAACAGCAGCAAGATGCATAAACAAATAACTGAATTTTCCTTGTTTTATGATTGTATCTTTACCATCCAGAGGATTGTTCAGTTTACTGTGATCTTCTCGTGGGCTGATATTCAGGGCAGGATGTTCAGGTCCTAGCACAAGTATTGTGAGTAGTGCAGCTCCCCTGACCCTTACCTGCCCCAGCTGCTTTGCTGTTTCAGCACTACTTCTAGTTTTAGAGCTGATCTGGTGCTACCTGCAAGACCAGTCCTCTGGGTTTCCAAACCTTTTGATCATGTGCCCCTATCAGGAAAATGTTTTTGAGCATGCACCCACACTACTACACCCTCTAAATTATAAATGTATTACATACCTTATAAAATACACACACAAAATTAAAAAAGGATGAGATAAAAATGGAATAAACACTGGGGGTTGTTTTTCTTTTCATTTTAATGGTGTAAAAACCATTTTCTCCCTTCCAGCAAATTGTCTTGTGTACCCCCTTGAGTGCAAGCACCCCACTTAGGAGACCACTGCATTAGTGTAGTACAAGGACAGACCTCACTTTCCCTTATTTAAATATAGTCTTCTGTGCTGGAATTCTGTCTCCATTTTTGCTTCTCCCCACATAGACATCCCAGTCGTGTAGGAAACAATGACCAATGAGACAAGTAAATGACTTTTTCTCCCCCATTCACTCTTCACCTTGTTATTAAGCCAGTTACAGATATAGCAACTTAATGACCACTATGAACAAGATAGGTAGATCATAATTATTCTGAGTACATCATGTAGTCAGACTGCTTTAGTAAGCTCCTGTAATCTGTACTGAAATTTGGGGTTACTCATCATTACAGGGTAGGGAAGGTGTTATCTGGTCCTGCCCTGAAGTTCCATATGCAGTCAGCTTCAGAGTCTCATAATTTGCTTCTCTACTTCTTTATTTTAAGGAAATTTTGCTCATGCTTTCCCGTTAGTGGGGATGGGACGTGCCTGAGCCAGGTCTCATGCTGGCACACATCAAACATCCCTCCAGCCAGTGCCTTTCACATCCACACCTGGCTGGTAATTGTCTTCCAGGGTGTGAACTAGATTTTGACCCTGCACTGGCCTCCTCCTAGCTGTCACTTCCTGGGCTCAGTGACTCCAGGGAAATGAAAGTACTCAGGCCAGGGGTTTATGTCACAGGCTGAAGTGAAGGGAGGTAGAGCTTCCTCTACAGACAAGGCTCCTGAAGGGTCAAAGCTCTTAGGCCTGTTTTACTCATATTTACTGCTGTTGAGCAAGGAGACAATTCTGTCAGTCTGCCTGAGTTTAGCCTCAGAGGAAAGAGTAATTATTTCTTCATTCAGTCAAACAACCAGCTGAAAAGGGTTTCAGGTCCTTTCAGATTTGATTGTCTCCTTACAAATGCTATGCACCTGTTGACAGCAGTGTAGGCAAAACCTACTATTAGTAGATTTCTCTGGGTTTGTGATGGGCTTCTCCTTGTCTCAGAAGGTTTGTTGTATAAAAGTATGTTATATAAAAGTATTCTTGGAAGAAGAGGTTTTAAGAAATAGTTTGGAGGAAGAGATTGAGATTGCTGCCTGGAAGGCGTTTGCCAGCAGCCATTTGCTGACTGATCCAGGTGAAGATGATAAAGCTGATTATTAGGCCACTGCACCTGGGTGAAAGGAAGGCAAAAAAACTAGGTAGGAGAGCAGAAACAGCATGGATTGTGCAGGGAGGGTCAGGTGAGACAAATAATAAAAGGTGGCAGTGTTGAGGAATACATTTAGTGCAGGTAGTTTGAGGTGAGCTGTTTCTGTGTTATTGCACTGTGAATAAATTCCTTGATGGAATGAGGCATCTGAGACTCTGCTATGGGAAGCCTGGGGTCGAGCTGGTAAGGAAACCTGGTGTGACTGTGAGTGTGGGGGTGTCAAGAGGGGACCTGTTGGGTCACTGGAGCTGCCACTGGAATGGGAAGGAGCTGTGGTCCCAGCAGTGAGAATAGAGCTGGTTCTTTTGCTCAGTGATTAGACTGGGGGGGGTGGGGAAGGAGAGTAAACAGAATGAGCTTATATTGCTTGGCTTAGCTATGCACTTCCTTCTGATGGCTTTATTCCTTGTGGTGGTAGCTTGGTGCTTCCTTTATCCCTTTCCCAGAGAGGAAAGGGCAGCTTGGTTAGTGCTAGCTGGTTTGTGTGGCCTCCTAGACAGAGTAGGCAACCAAGGGAAGAGTGAGAGAACCCCCCCCTTGGTGGAGGATGTGTCTGGGGAGGAGGTGTATGTGGATGACAAAAGGTGGGCTGCTGTTGGATTGGCTCTTGTGCAGGGGAGTTCTCTTGGCTTGTTTGTGTGGAAGGGTGGAGCATTCAGTCTACCTTACAGAGAGCTCTCTCATGGGTAAAAAGAGAGTGCTGGTTGTGTATCTAGAGAGCAGTGAGCAGCTTTGAGGGGGCTTGGAGTCCTGCTCTTGGTTCCCTTTTGTCAGCTAGTGAGCTCTGTGATGGATCACAAACCAGTTTGTGACTACAGCAAACCAGGACTGGAAAAGTCAGCTGTTCTCATCTGACCCAGGGTTTCTTACAGTTTCTCTAAATGGCTTTCCAAGACACCTGGTACTTTCTTGATCGTGATGTGGTACTAAAATCTATTAAGAGGACATCTGAAAGGTGTAATATGAGGAGAGGAAGAAGTATTTGTATTTCTATCATAATCCAAGCAAAAATAATACTTAGTAGATAGAGGTTTGTGAAAATCTGTTAGTGCTGTTAGTCATTACCATCAACTCCTCTGTTTAAAATGATGGGGTCTGGGCTCTGAGACCGCAAGGGTCTGTGTTCAAACAACTTGACCACTATCATCCTGAGATATTAGATGAAGGACATATGTTGTTGCAGAATTTAACTGGGAGATGGGCTTGTCAAGATTATATTTACATACGATTCCACAGGAAAAAAAATGTAGACTGTCAAAGCTGCTGCAATTAGGGTTTGGCTCTCAATCCAAAATATTTATGAATTGACACTGGTGTTGTAAGTCTCTAATGAACCATTCATTCACAAGTTTGACTACTAAAAAAAATATCATTTACAGAAGAAATAAGTTATGAAGAAATCAACTTTCATATAAGAAACCCTGGAAAACAAGACCACAAATGACAAAACATAGTATTTAGAGCCCAGATGGCTGCATAAAATAAATAGCCATTTCCCTGGTGGAAGCATAGGCAATTTGGCTGTGTGAAGCTACAATTCCAGCAGAGATCCTTGAAACAGATGTTAATATTGCTTGTGCATGGAAACTTTACTAAAATGCAAGATGTTCAGGTAACATGAATGTAATAACTGATGACCTCGAATTTCTTTGTCTGTAGGAAATATGCACTTAAAACCATAAAGTGGCCATTGTAGAGCCTGGAATGTAAATATCTGTATACATATTACAATGAGCTTAAGTATGTGGCTGCCTAAAAGATTTGAGACATTTGGTAATTTTCCTTTTGCTGCTGTAACTGGTATCCCAGTGAAATATTTTAAACCAATAAGAAAAATTCAAGCTGAACATGAACATAGATGGATAGGCATAGATGGATATAAAGGTATACTGTCTTTGACTGTCTAGAGAAGAAACAAGAATCCAAACACCTTCTTCATGTCACATTAACTTTAAAACTTCCCTGCGTTAATGTGTTGTCTTCATCAAGTCTGCATTATCATTTGTGATATACCTGGTCAGGCTAAGTAAGCCTCTAATTTTAATAGAAGCCAGCCCTACTGATCTTTCTCTGGTGGTTACATCCTTGACTTAAGCTTAGCCTGAGAAATATGACTGATGGAATACATATTCTGGAGGCAATTCTCAGAGTTTCTCAGTGGAATGTGTTCTCTCCATAGAGTAAGAAAGAAAAGTGGCAAAAATGGAATTATTTTGAAAAAATTATGGTTCCAGTTCTGCTTCAAAAGTTCTCGTGTTGTTTTGGCACAAGACTCCCCTGAGTGGCAGCAGCAAGGCACATCTCTTATGGCTTGCACTTGTGTAACCCTCTGCTGCTTGTTCCAGTGGAATCCTGTTCCATGGACACCCTGAATATAGAACTTGCACAATGATTTAGTGTGTCCCTGGGTCGCTAAAGGGAGTGCTGTCAGCAGCTCTGGTGCATACAAGATCAGGGAGCAAGGGCCTTGTTTTGGAGCAGTAACGAGCTGAAGAGGTTACACCACTGAACAAAGACTACATTAATGCTGCTGGGACTAAGGAAAAGATTGACATTTACTCCATGAATTCTGGGTGAGCTGTCCAGAGATCAGTGGGTAGTGATGAAGCCTGAGAACAGGCTGCTTCCCCCCTTCCCCTGTTTGATCCAGAAGCAGAGGTTCTGAGCAGGGCACTTTGAGCAATAGCCATATTGGGGGCAGAGCACATACCTAGACTATGAGAGATTAGCATCCAGTTCTTTCTCAGCCTGAGGTGATTCACCCCCACCAGGGTGTTCCAATCTATGGGTGTTCTAGGGAAATCTGTCATTTGCACAGCTGTGCTCAGAATCCGGTGAGGAAATACCAGAGTTCATTGCAGTGGGGTCAGGATTAGTGGTAGTGTCGTTAAAATACAGCCTACTACGAGGCTGAGTCAGTAAGAATTTAGTGTTCTTGGATGTGAGGGACCACTGTTGACACAGGAAGTCGTGGTATCCATGTCAGTGTCTCAGCATGCTCATTGTCGTGATGTCTGAGCTTTCTGGTAACCTCCCAAGACTTGGGCTGATTTCAAGGTCCCCAAAGTGAAGCAAATGCAAAGCATATAGCAGCTGCCTGGGTAAAACAAGAAATGTCCCTCTCTTCTCAAAAAGAATAATATGAAATTCTAGATCCAAATTTTGATTCTCCTATATTGGAACAATTTCAGTAAAAGACAGTTTTGTCTTTACTATGTGGTTCAGAGCAACAGATTTATTACTCAGGTGTGTTTACTGACTTCAAGATACCCCAGTAGTCTCCCACATCAGACTAAGTTAAACTAGGAAAAGGAAAGAGAGAAAATACCCTATAAAGATTAAGGGTGAAAGGACCTTAATGCTTGAGGAGAGATGAACAGGGTATGTAAGGGGATGTTGCAACCCCCATTGCAAGGGATTTGACAGTGTGTGGCAGAGAGCTGCTGTTTGCTGGATGGTGTTGGAACTGCTCAGCTAGAAACCATGTCCTCAGTTGTTTGTGTTGAGCAGCCTCTCCCTTGAACAGGCAGCAGACATGTGCTCTCTTGATAAACGGGGCTCTGGAACCTCTCCCCAGCCTTACACCTGGTTCTGAGTGATGTCATTGTACAGCTCAGTGGCACAAGTGGGATCTGAAAGAATACCACTTATTGCAAGAGTAAAAACCCTTTGTCTTCCAAGGATTGGAGTCTCTTGGTTAGAGTGGGGGAAAGCGGATAGAGCACTGTAATTCAGAATCCTAAATCATTCACTTGGCTGCTCTCCTTCTGAGTTGCTCCATCTCTGCTACATTTTCCCCATTTGTAATAACAGACATATGCCTATGCAGGAAACTGATATCTTCAGCTAAAAGTCTAGTATAAAATATACATTTTCTAAGAAAGCATCAGAAATCTTTCCAAAAAGAAATAGCTTTACTTCATGCTAAATTGCAGCGCCTCTACTGTCATATGATACTGCTTCTCCACCACACCTAAGTTAGCTGAGTCAACAAGCTGAACACTGCACATCCCAGTATTAATTTCAGCAATCTTGACACCTCTGTATCATACTGTTACACTTCTTAACTCAGCTGTCAGCATGCAGTGAATGTGGCAGTACTGTCAGCTCACACAGAATAGGGCTTAGTATCTCAAGGAGGCTGTTTAGTATACTCAGAGAAATTTCATTTTCACGTGCTTTCTACATTTACAATAACAGTGGGCCGGGTTTGCCACTCTTATATGTTAATGTCTAGTGCTAATACTGTGTTAAACAAACATGTACTTGCTGATTCTTCCTCTCTAAAGAGTCCCTTTGTTTGATACAGAAACAAAAAGTCATTCCTTCAGTTTTAGAGGAAACATGCATCTATTTATAACTCTTTCGGCTGGGACACCTGTTAGTCTGACCAATGAGACAATAAAATCAGACCCAAATTGCTTTATTCAGTAAAGATAAGTAGATAAAATCACAGAAAATAAAGTCACAGCAGAGTAAATTCTTGTTCTGTTCACAGCTGTTTAATGGAATTGCCTCTCGTGAAAGCCACAGCTGCTCCAGGGGGCTCTGGAGCTGCAGCAAGGCTTGGTCTAAGCATCCAGCTGCCTTCAAAAGTGACCTTAATTGGAACATGCACCTACAACTAGGCCAGGCTACTGAGCATTGACCAAACCACCCTGGTGCCCTTTGGTTGGAAGCTCAGCTGAGGGCTTTGGGTGCAAAGGGCTGTTTACTGGCAAATGCTGTCTCTCAGGCTGTAGTAGATCTTGTGCAATTTTCTGTATTCTGCCCCTTAGGAGCATCAGTACATTCCCCTGCTGCCAGTGAGCAGTGTCCTTACAGTTTGGCAGAGCTTTGCAAAGCAGGCTCTTTGCTTGGTGTGTGAGTGCTATTGGCGTCTTGTGTCTGCAGTAATGGGCTCGCATCTTTGCAGGTTCAGTCAGTTGTTAGACATGGATCCAATTCTCCAATTTGTGAGCATTCTCAGGAGTTAAACAGGCTTTTTTTACCCTGTACTCACTTGGCTTCTACTTTGAAACTCCACCTTCAGCTTATGTCACACACAAAAGGACTCCATTTTCCATTTCTAGATGAGAAAATAAACCCCCTTATCTTGCAGGGAAATTGGGAAAATAAGTCAATTGGTGTATTGGAAATGGTCTGATACTGCACTGGAAAACACAGGAACAATGCTGCTTTAGAACTTGGACTAAATAATATGCAAAAAGTAAGGGTCTAGACCAGTAATGAACAGTGACGGAAGGAGAAATTATTGAATCGTTGCTCATTTAGTGAATGTGATTCCTGCTGTGCACTGGATGAAATTGGCCCTGTGGGGAAAATAGAAAGACAAGGATAATTCTTACAAAAAGAGGAATGACTTACAGTTGCAGAAAGAAGCTTTTATTTAGCATTTCCTCACTCTTGAGTGATAAGTGTGGCCATCCAAAAACATTTCTGAAAATGGTGTGTGGGTATTTGATTTGGGTGATTTTCCAGCTTTTGGAAGAGAATTGAATATAAAGCAATTCTCTCCTGAGGCATTGTCCTAATACCTGCTGGAGGTGCAAGGTGCTTAAAAGTGCTGAAATGCCTAAATCCACAGAGATCTCCCACACTCCAGCTAAGGGAAGCTGCCCAGATGGTGTTTATCACCTTCTGCATGGGTACATATTGGGGGAGATATGAGCTTTGTCACAAGCAAATGGAGCTTTTAACCTGGTGGATGCAGGAGCCCATGGGGAAGTCACTAGATCTGGGTGGACACTCAGCAGAGTCCCCATCCTGGTTCTTTCTCACTTTTAGATTGGTGCAATCAAGGAATGAAGCTGAAAGACTTGACTATCCTTTGATGAATAAATTGGTTTGTGGAAAGCAGAGTGGATTTTAACTTCCTAAATGCCAATGGATTTTCATAGGGACAGCACAAAGCAGCCTTCTCTTAGAATCCAAACCTTATCCAAAATGTGTTTGCTGAAGTGGCTTCATTTGGAATTTTTTTTTTTATGTTGAAGAAGAAATTGCTAGTTTTTTTACAGGTTAAATTGTTTATTTCCCCTTATTTCATCCTTGGAAAATGCACTGCTTTGGCTGAAATTCTCTAAAATGCCCACTGTGAAAACTTCAGCCCAAATAGTTATAATTGAGATAAATTGTAAACAATTGAATGCAGGATCTTCTAATGAGAGGTATCAAGGAATATTAATAATAGATATTATTTCCAGCCAAGCTTGTAATAATACATGATAGGATATTTAAGGTAAAGAGATGCAAGCACAAAGTGAGGCACATGTATGTACTCATCTTTTACATTTTAATGGAACTAATTAATGAGGCTGGCATGCTTTTGAAAATGCTTTAATTTATTCTTTGATTAAAAAGTAGAAGTCTCTCATTAGTGCAAAAATATCTTTTCTGAGTTATGCTTCTGGAGTGTATAAAACAGATCAGTGCTGATATAAACTGGGAATTTCAAAATTATTGTTTACACTGCATACTATTTCTGCATCATTCATTGTGGATTTACATCATAATTAGTTTGCTCTGTTTTCCCTGCAGTGAGCTTGACTTGAAATGGGAAACTCCTTTGGATTTAACTATTGCACCTGATTGCTTTTTTATTTTCAGACTTTGGCCGTAAGACATGTATGTTATTTTTTATTTCTTTGAGAAGGAGTTAAAAAAACCAAAACACTTCTTTATTTGATTTATCAAATTATTTCTTTTCAGTTTTGCTCAGTTTTAGGTAAGGTGACCTTTGCATTTGTGGAATAGTATTTTGATTATAAAACACTGCTTTGGCTAGCTCACAGGCTTTTTTGCATGTACCTTAATTATATTATTCCCCTGAAGACCTCATTTGGGGAAAAAGGATCTACTGCAGCAGTTTCTCTTTAATACCAGGTTCTGTAATTAGTATCTTCCTTCTACTTACTCACGATTTGGATAAAACATTAATTGATATTAAATACCGTGTGTGTGTAGGGCTGGGGGTGTTCCCAGCTGAAGCTGAGTTCATGGCAGTACCAGGGGATGGCTCTGCAGGGGGACTGTAGTTGCACCTTTGGATAAATGTGTGATTCTGATACTTCTCTGTCTTGCTTTAATGGATGAAACTCTCCCCAGGCTAGAGGGTTTATGAGGACTTTACATTGCTAAAACATCCTTGAGCTAAAGCTAGAATCCTGATAGCTTTTGAGAATTTGATCTAGATAGTAAAAAATGTGTGTTACACAGGCACAGAGAAGCCCTGTAGCTCCTGTGCCAGCCCCCTGCCCTTCTGCAGGTTGTCCCTCCCCTGTGGCTGGAGCAGGAATGTCCCTGGTCCGGGCAGGGCTGTCCCAGCCCTTCTCACCAGCCCTCACCTTTCCTTCACACCTGACACCTGCAAAGCAGCAAGGGAGGGAGGTCGGGGTGCAGGCTGAGGGGTTCCTGCTCTCTGCCAGCTGCCCAGTTCTGTGTGTTGTCCTCTCTTTTATCCATTGTAGCCAGCAGGGAAGTGAGGAGGAGGAGGAGGATGGTGTGCTGACGGCTCCAGAGCGCCGAGCTCCGCCTCAGAGCAGCTGCGACTGCTGAAACCCAGCAATGGATTGTTGCCTTCAGGCTGTCCTTTTTCAGCTTTCTGCTACAGAAAGTTCAGACTCTGAAGTGAATTTACAGCCTTCCTCACCCTTACTTATCCCTGTTTTGTGGCTGGGAAGATGATTGCAAGAAAGGGGGAAGATTTTCCTTCTAGAAAGGCAGGATAAGATCCAGAGCATCTTGTAGGCTGAGCAGAACAGATGGGAAGCATACTGCTTTGCCCTCCTCAGCAGGTTAGAATCTGGTGGCTTGTGTATGAGATTTAATGTGGATATGAATAAATAATAGAGAGAAGTGAAAGAAATATTTGCTCAAAAAGGAGTTTACAGAATGATATGCTCTACTGATAAATCAGTCCAAAAATACCTCCTTGTCAAGACTCATTTTTCAGCTCTTTTGACAGCAGCAAGTGTCCCAATTTGAAAGGCTCTCTGTGGATTTCAATCCCACTATTCCTCCCTGTCCCAGCAATGTTACATATCCCAGTTTCCTAATACAGGGCTCTTTCTCACATAACGAAAATAAATTAGCACTTTAGAAAGGCTGACCAGAGACCACTCATCAAAGAGGAGTCCAGAGTTGTGTGAGTGGCAGCACTATCTTACAAATTCTATAAATATTGGTGTCACCCCATGCACATCTTCCTTGGATTTTGCTTTTTTTTTTTCTCCCTTTATTATACACCAACATGGGTAGCAAAATATGAAAAAGAGGAGACAGCCGAGATTAGGGGCTGGAAACATTTTCACAGCAGTATCTTGTCAGCTTTCCAGCACACTCTGACTTATCGAGATCCAAACACTCACAGCTGGTGCATATTTTAATGCCAAATGACTGGCATGGCTGAAATTGGAATTCACAGTCTCTCAATGCACCGTACTAGTGCATTTAGTCAGCACATTGCTTTTGTGTGACTCTTTTAAAGTTAAGTTACATTTCAATGAGGGTATTTTTATGGAGGCACTGTGAACTTGCACGGAAGAGTGTGCAGCTTGGTGTGCCAAGTGGTTCTATGTCTGATTAAAATTAGAAGTAAAACAACATGAAAAACCCTTCTAATTTACTGCCCTAAAATTGTCAATTAGAGCAGTGCCAAGCAGTCTGGCAAGAGCTCCAGTTCTTCCAAAAGGCAGAAGAGCAGTGCCAACTCTGAAGCAAAGGAAAGCGGAGGAAATATTTGTCAACTCTAACCAATAACTGGTCACGTAATAATTGGGCAGTAAATTCTCCAACCTGAGTTGTTTGGCTGATGGTTGGAACAATGCCTGTTTGGGGGGTGGGGGAAGTTGGAGTTTGCTTGGAGGTTTTTTGGGTTTCACCTTTTACTTCCTTTTATTTTTTGTGGGGATTTTATTTTTTTTGGTTTTGGGGTTTTTTTAGTTTGGTTTTATTTTGAGGGTTTATTTAGTTTTTAAATCTTTTCATCAGTGCATTCTTTTTCATTGGAATTGTGATAGGTTGCTGTGTGACTCTGTGCTGAGATGAATGTTCTACACTGCCATGTTTCCCGAGCAGCTCAGTAAATAATGTTGCATTGTCTATGAAATTTGAAATAACCATCAATTTCCCACATTGACACTAGAGGAAGGGTTTGGGGACAAGCTGCTTTGGCAGGGTGATAGCTGCTGTATATCCATCCTCTAAAATTTAGTGGCCAGAAACATAAATTGTGGCCTCCCAGTACCTGAAGGGAGACTACAAGATGGAAAGGGACTATTTCCAAAGCATGAAGCAACAGGACAAGGGGGAACAGCTTCAAACTGAACAGGGAGTAGGTTTAGATTGGATATTAAGAAAAAAGTATTTTCTGTGAGGGTGGTGAGGCCCTGGCACAGGTTGCCCAGAGAAGCTGTGGCTGTCCCATCCCTGGAAGTGTTCAAGGCCAAGCTGCACGGAGCTCTGAGCTCTGGGATAGCGGAAGGTGTGCGCAGCAAGAGGGTTAGAACAAGATGATCTTTAAGGTCCCTTCCAAAGCAAACTTTTCTATAATTCCATGATTTCCCTTTTAGGAAGCGCTTTTCAGGTCTGTAGTAAGACCTTGCCTTGACTCTGGGCCCCTGAACACGGACAAGAGTCCCACTGTGGGGTCATGGTCCATGGCCCAAGGGGTCCTGCAGCACAGCTCTGGAGATTGTCAGCTGTAGGGGGCTCCTTTGGTATCATCCTTCTAACAGTATTGCTGGAAAGGGTTGTTACATGCAATGCTGTGGTGTTTGGAGGGAGCCTTTCACAGATTTAGAAGGTCCCAGACACTATCTAAATTATTCTAAAGTCATGGAGCAACTCAGATTTTGTTCATTAACATTCTTGCTAGACTATGAAATGAATTGAATCCAATTCAATGGAAGCAAGATCCCGAAATGAGAGATACTTTTGAACTCTGCAATTCTACAAGAGTTTTCTTCATGCGTTCCTTATGTTTGCAAACAATTATCACACTTGTATAATTTGACACAGAAGCTGGAAACAGATCATTACTTCCATTATGCCCCAGATTGTGTAGAACTCTATTTTTTGACCTGCTATATTTGCTTTTCTTTTTTTAGTTTTTTAATTTTTTTTCCAATCCTAGATTTCAGTTCCTCTTAATGACTACTACTAGATTCAGGCTTTAAGTATGAACAAAACAAAATATATTGCATGTACCAATGTTAAAAACTGGTTAATGAACCATCCCAGCAAAAAAAATTGGGGCTGGAGGAGGTGGGTGGAACCACAATACTGAAGGTAAATTATGACTCTATCAAGAGCAAAGTTAAGTCTGGGAAGTTATTGAAGAACATGTGGAAAAGAAAATAAGCAACAGGTGGCACAGGACACAAAGAAGAACAACAGAGGTATCTGGGCCAATGCTCTCACATGCTGTGCTGAACAGGGTGACTAATCCCTGGCATTAACTTCTTTCCCTTCCCATGTAAATCTGTGCCAGGAAAGAAAAAGATGTTTGAAAGAGGGGCAGGGTGATATGGTAAAACTCTGAAGAGTAAGTGGGAAGTAGAGACAAAGGGAAAGGACATCAACTTGTCCCACAATAGTAATTGGGGTTTGTTTTGGTTTGTGAGTTTGGGTTTTTTCTGGGAGGCTGGTCTGAGAAAATGAGAACCAGAGCAGCTGGCATTTGTGCCTGGTGTGTGTCAAGAGCTCTTGCCTCAGGAACTAGAGAGGTTCAAAGCTGGGACCTCAGCACAGCCTGAAGTCTGACTACTTGTAAAGAAAAACAAACCACAGTGTCCAGTTTTCGCTCCCTGAGGTTCAGTGCATGTGCACCTCACAGAGGTCTTAAGAGGAGTTTCACTACCTTAAAGAAGCAAGATCAGAATGTGTATTTTACTGTTCTTATCAAACATGATACCTATGGCATAGGGAAATGGCAGTGCTGCAGTATGGGGTACCTGGCCTCTGTTGCACGTTTAGACTGGTGCCTCCCAGTGTTATGGGACAACTTGTTAAGGTATGAAATTATGAGAAGAAAACAATTAATTACTTTGCACCCAGTAGCTGTAGCAAAGCTATCATAAAGACATCTTTGGCACTCAAGAAAAGCTGAAGTAGCACAAGGACTGAATTGTCCCCGTTCTCCACTTGCAGCCTGCATGCTTTGCCTCTTGCAAGTCCCATCCTGCATGAGTGCAGAAAGAATTCTCTCTGTTCAAAAGGCCAAGCTCCTACTAAATAGTCTGGGTCAGCTGTGTGTGTCCCAAGTTCAATGGGAGCAGGATTAAGGGCATGATGGGTCAATAAAAAGCTTTTGGCTTAAACATTTGCATTTTACTCTTTATTTCAGATTCATGTTGCCTTCTCAAGCCCCCCCATTCCTGCATCAATTCAAAGACAGAATATGTGCCAACTGTAGTTCTTTATATGTCTCTGGAATTGCAGTATTTAATGAGTTTTAACATAATTTATTACCAGTAGAGAGCAGTCTGAGATTAGAATTAATATCAGACATTGCATGAAGAAAATACCATGGTTGAGCCATCCATACAATACATACTGAAGAATTAAACTTCTTAATTTTTAAGCATACATCATGTATATTTGTAAAAGTTGCTTATTTTTGCCAATTTGGTCTTTAAAGAGCAAACATTTGAAAAATTTGTATATAGCATAAAGTGAAGGAAGAAGTGATAGTGTTCTTTACAGTTTGAATTTTAAAGGTGTGACTGGAGGTAACATTTCTGTCTCTGCCTTACCTTGTTCAAAAGCAGATCTGCTGTAAACAGTATTTGTGGTTCATGGTTTTCCTTAGTTTCTGAGCTTGAAACTTTCCTTGATGAACAGTGTGTAGGACATTATATTGTTGCCTTCATTTCAATTTATTTACATTGTTTTTAATAGTTTTCAAGTTACAAACATGAAGTCTGTTTTTCATCAGTAGCATCCTACAGAGTATTTCACTCATACTGCTGAAAGATGAACGAAATAAGAATCATTGCCAAAATCAATAAACTGAATTATTGACTTTCAATCCTGTCCTGTTTAGAAGGCATTAATCTACATGCTAAATAATGTCATCATTGCAATTCTGTTCATCTTGCAGTTTTCATCATTTTTTGGACCATGCCTTCTAGTTACGCTAGTTTTTTGGGGTTTTTGGCCTTGGGGGTTTTGGGGGGCTTTCTTTGTGCTGTAAGGGCCTGTCTTCAAATCCTGTCTTGTTTTGTTGTTTCACCCTATAAGATAGTCAATGCTCTAATTTTACTGCATTATCCAGCAAACATATGCAGCTGTTAAAGGTAGATCTCCAAAATCTCTAACTCCTGAGTGGAGTTTTTCTGGAGGCAGGAGCAGCAGCGTACCTAGCCATATCCAGAGAAAGATCTGCTTGTGATGTACAGTAAGTATGCTTGTGTGCCTGGAACGGGATCTAAACAGATTTGGATTTTTTTTTTGTTTTGTTTTGTTTTTTTTTTTTTTTTTTGTTGTTTTGTTTTTTGTTAGGTTCCCACTCTCTTAAGACTGAACCTCACTTCTTGTGCACTTTTCTTGTGGTTGCATGGATGGACATCTTGTGCCAGATGGGGATGAGCTCTCCTGCTCTGTCCCATGAATCATGGGCATGGAAGTACAGGGTTCTACTTAACCCACCTGCTCCCTGCACAGGGCAGAGCAAGCCCGTGAAGCTCAAGTGCAGTTCAGTCTTTTCACATAAGCCTCTTACATGTTCAAAACAGAAATCAGTGCATGACTGAGAGGTTCATATGTGGCTGGTCAGGTGGTTCAGCAGAAGAAAGCGTGTAAGAGCAGAGCCGAATGCAGTGTCAACACCTGTCTCTGAAGAGATGAAAGAGTAGGTGTGTCCTGTGTACAGTCATTAGTGTAGGAACAAAGAAGCATGACCCATCCTTCCAAATGTCTAATCCAAGTCAGCTCCTTTCATCACAGCCTTTTAAGAACTCTCCAACAAAGTTCAGTTTGCTTTCAACTCCACCAGACATCAATAGGCCCACGTGGGTCTACAGGAATCTTTCTAGGCATAAAAACTTACTGATAACACAACTTCATTTACATGGAATCATTTAGCCCTTAAAGCCATGGGAGGTGTGTATGGCCTGATGAGGAGCCCTGCACAGCTGTGTTTGCAAGACTTGGTGGGATAAAGTGAGGTCAGCACCTTTTATTCACAGACTTGGTGATGTTGAATTGGTAAGGGCAATCAATCCCAAATAAGAGTTTGATTTGTGCTTTGGTTGTCTATAGAACCCCAGTGCACCAGTTTGAGGAACAGCATAGATTTGAGATGTGTTGAACTGTGTTATTCACTTACTTTTGCAGGCTTCTAGGAAGCCCACTTGGGAAGTGGCTTAATTTCAAGGGGGTAATGAAGAGAAGTTCTAAAAGAGCACAGTTATAATGGAAAGAGAACACAAAAGTTAAGGGAACTAACCTGGCTTTGGTTTCAGGTTGAATCAGAATTCAACATTTATCCCTGCCATCATTTTTTACTTTATTACTGTATACCAAGGATGTACAGTGCTTGGGTTTTTGTCTGTGTTAAATTGATACAAACTTGAGGTGGCAAGACCTTTTAGTCTTACTGCCAAAAGTACTGCTGAGGCAGAGATACACTAAAAATTTTATAAATTTGAACTGTGTCCATAATCTTGCACTACTGTGCTTATTAGCCTTTAGTCAGAAAATGGTTTCATCACAGTTTTTTTTTTACAGAATGTGCTTGGTATGCCATTTTTTAAAAATCTGTAACAGAGGATTAAATAGTTAATCACCAACCATTTGACTCCAGAATTCTTGTTTATATATATTAGTTGGTTTTCCTATTTGAATGCTATAAATAGCCAAGGCAGAGACCCAGCTTGCGAGAGCCTATCTGGGTCTTTATCACTGAACAGAAGCTGTCACTTCATGGGTGCGGTTCACTTGTTTCTTTCATGTATTTCTTGCTCCAGCGTCAGCCAAGGCTCATCCCATGAGAACTTGTGGTTGCTGTTTTTCTCAGTGCTTCCTTATCTCAGGTTCCAGGGTTGGCTTTTTTTAGCTCTCTTGTTGTGTTGCAATCTCTCCACAGACTCCCTGAAATACGGTGCAATAGGGCAGTTGGCGGGCATTGTTTGACTCGGATACGTTTTACCTCTCTGGTTCTGTGAGGGAATTGATAATTAAAGATGAGAGGCTTATTGCTGCAGCATAATGTAGGAATACTTTGGAATCAGAAGGCAAGCATCACAGCACTCAAGAGGAAATGAAAGTTCAGTAATGTCCGCATTATTAATCACTTGCATTGTTTCTCTCTGTGACAAAAACAATCTGTATTTTCTACAGCTGTGCATGAATATTCACATTAAAAAAATAAATGTATTCTTTTAACAGTTTCCTCTTAATGGCACTGTTAGGAATTCCTGTATAAGAATTTCATTTGAGGAAAAAATACTTACATCTAAATTCTCCAGCAATAAAATAAGAATATCTATTTGAAAAGATTTGCCTAAATGTTATGTGTAATCGGTAGAATATAAATTCTTGGAGATAGAGATTGCCTTTTATTCTGTACTAGTAAGGTACCTAGAACAATAGTGTCATTGTAAGTGACTGTAGTTGAATAGGTATTGAAAACTAATATTTCAACAACCACAGTACTCAAAATGTGTTTTGAAAGATGATATATAACAGCTCTATTGCAAGTCTGTAGTTGGTAAACAATATAAAAATAAAAAATATGACACTTCTCTTGCCTCTCCTGTGCCCACATAGTCAAAGAAAACATAAAACCCTAAACCTAGGGAAAACAGCATTACACAATATTCTGCTAACAAGAAATAGTGTGTAGTAACTTGGCTTTATCCTTGTGTATGCGCATCTTAATCCAGCCCTCAGTTAAGGCTGAATGTGACACTTCCTCACTTGTAAAACAACACTGAAGTGTGTTTAGCATCGTTTTATTTTAAATATGGACTAGAAATAGGGCATGTAAACCCAAGGGTGGTGGCAGAAATTGCTGTTCGGGGGGCTGGATAACAGAAACAGTTTTGGGGATGGGGCAGTGGACCGGGATGTCCATCCCCTGCTCAGGGATGTGCCTGTGGCTGAAGGCAGTAGCTCCTCTGCTGCCTGTACCCCTTTGGGGTCAGCATCTCCTTTGCAGGTCACAACATGCAACTGGGAGGAAAGCAGAGGAAGGGGAAGGCAGTTATGAGGTTTCTGCCATGGTGCATGCTCCTTTTCCTCTATGTACCCACCTGAACAGTGTGAGCAGAAGCATTGGTTATCTTGAGAGATCGTGTCAGGTCTGAGCAGAAGCACAGCTGCTCCATGCAGCCTGCTCCTCTGGCAGCATGGAGAAAATCCAGGAAGGAACACATGCTGGATTTACTGTAGCAGTTTCCTCACTTCCCTTCTGTAATATCTGTCCTTGTAAACGATGGCCAGCCCCTTTCACGGGCAATTGGCCTCAAGGGAGCTGCTTGTCTCTGGGGAATTGCATCTGTTTCCTTCATCTCTCTCCAACTCACACTCATCTATTTGCATGCCAATCAGTTTTTCCTCTTTGAGGGATATTGTCTTTAAGGACTGCCCTTTTGTGTATGGCCCTTCCCCCTTCCTCTGGCCATACAACGTTCCCCACATGCATACTTTCTCCTTCCTTCCTAAGGAGTTTCCCTAAACAATGAATAGAAACAGGAAGCCACTTACGGCCTCTTTTCCCTTCCCTTTCACTGAAAAGCATTAGGGCTTTTTACACAGTGACCTTGAAGTAGCCTTCCTTTCCCAGCTCAAACTGGTAGTGGTGATTGATGTTCTTTTGAGGGGGGGGGGGGGGGGGGGCAAAGGCAAAGAGGAGGTGAAATAATAAAAATGAAATAAAATAAAGAAAAAGAGAAAAGAAAATCTGCCCAGACTGAGGAATTCAGAGATGAAAAGACAGGGGAGGGGAAAAAAAAAATTCCAACCCAAAAATGCAAGGAACCCAGTTCACCTGTATAGGCTTGAATGTCTCTGAATAGCTACCCCATGGAGGTGTGATTGCTCTGTATTATGCTCTGTAGGTCAGAGTCACTGGGTGACTGAGAGCTTGCAGTCAGATGCCTGGGGCTTCCTCTTCCCACAAAAGCAGTAGGGAAAGAAACAAGGATTTTTTATGAAACCAGAAAATTACAGTTTTTTTCTATAGGCTTATCTTAAAATGTTACTCCTATCAGCATCAATGGAAGAGGCTTGAGTAAATTATGGCCATTTTCAGGAGTGCACACTTATCCAAAGGTGTTCAGCTTCACTTTTTCCTTGAGTTCCTGCTGACAAAACTGCACTGTGTAATGGCTGAGTGTCAATCACCAGTGGACGCTGCCGTGTTCAGCAGAAAGTACTGAGCAGCCCTGAGAGGGGGTGTTTAAAACATGAGCAGCCTCAAGGAATAACCAGTGTGTGTTGCTCGTTCTGATTTTGACTTTGATTTTCTAATTTATTTACTTGTTAATTTTCCCCTCTAAAATACACTATTTAAAAACACGTTTAATAAAATACCTGATTAAAGGTTAAGGTAATAAGCACATTATAGAGTTTCAGAGCATGTCAAGTATCAACATATAAGTCAGGTAGTTCACTGTGTCTTTGAAACACTAGAAAATTATTTCCCTTAGACAGGTGAGGACAATGCTGACTAAATGACTTGCCAGAGTCCTCCAGTGTGTCCAGGTGAACTGTCTCCCGAGCTTGCCTCATAATCAGTTCATCACCTTGGCATGAATATCTATTAAATAGAGTGTTTTCCATTTCCTGCAATGTCATTTGCATTTTTTCTGCTCTCATTGAGTTGTGTTTGTTTATCCTCTTTTTTTTCCAGTCTTACAAAAATGTGCTTTGCTGGGTCTGGCTGATGATTTGATGGCTCCCATCCCCTTTCCTGCAAACAGGTGCATTCTGGAAGCAAGCAAAGAAGGAATAGTCTTTTTTGTTCCCAAAACCACAGAGATACAAAATCAACTGCCAAAAATATGTTTGCAAGTAAAATGAACTTCTTCCTTGTTTTTGCTGTTCTTGACCTGATTCCATACTGGCTTTATTAATTTACTTTGGATTCTTGACTCTTCTGCTGTTAGGTCCCAGCTCTTCTATAAATGAGCTCTGGCTGACCCTGCTAAGCTCCTACTGGACATGGCTGGCTGCAAATCTCGGAGCAGCACCCTGGAGCTAAAATAAGGCAGGATGGGAGCTCTGATTATCTTACTGAACTTAAATACAATCTGGTCTGTTCACATGCCTGTTACCAGCGTGAAGAATTTATTTCAATTACTGAAACTGGCTCCTTTTGAAATACAAGGAACATTTATGTTTGTCATGAGACACCCTTTTCTCTTCCCACTAAGCATTTTTGAAACCCGCTTCATTATGCGAGCTCTGTGGAGAACCCTTTGGAGAACAATTATGTGTTATCTAAGGTATCATGACAAATGTTGGATACAATAACTCCTAACTCACAGAAAGCATGAATGCTGCCTTTCTTGATGCCTCACATTTCTTGCAGCTTTACATCCAGATGGATTTCCTCATTGTCACTGCACGTTAAGTTCAAACCCGTAGGGATTTTTCCATTAGACACTTAACTCTTTCTGAGTCAGTTCAGCAGGTATTTCCCTCCTGCAGCTTCCTCTGTTCCACTGGAGGGGTTTGTCCTTCATCACTGCTGTTAATTCAGATTCTTTATGTGGGATCCAAACCAAGCAATGTTCTTCCCATTCTAGCGAATGTACTCTCATGGAGATTCTTATCTGAAACCAATGATAAGCAGACCTCTCAGCATTTTGCAGATTAATGAATTTGTCTTCCCAGTGTCCCCCAGAGGCAAGAAAGCTTTGCACAAAAAAAAAAAGAGAATCTGGGAATCCAGTGAGATTAATGGATTTAGCAAAGTTTACAAGAGAGGCAGTGGCACAGAGGTGGGAAGCTCTGACTTAGCTCAGAGTCCTGTCCTCACATTAGGAGTCGCCTTGCCAGGAAAAACTGCTGTTTCTGTTCTGAGGAGTAAATTTGCTATTTAGCCTGGAATACATCCCACATGGCTTCTTACAGAGGAAAATAAGAAACTATCCATTCCCAAAGAAATAGATCATTTAAGGCAATAGCAAATACAGAACACAAGAGGAGATGTCTTTATATTTACAAGTGTCCAGGAGATAAGATGGGGAGGGGAGGATGTCCCAGTCCATGCGTTCCTCTTGTAAGCAGACTCATAATAATGAACAAAAGTTCAGGTCCCCTGCAGTAGGAAGAGCTGCCTATATGGAAGTTAACTGAGCTACTGGTTTCTGTTTCAGACTGGTATACATTGGACCAAGCATTGTGAGCAGGTGTAATACCTTCCCCAGAATACTTTTTCTTGATGTGGAGGATAAGACTGAATTTTGCTGCTATTCTGTGTACCTTTGCACTACTGGAATGGGTATGTTGGAAAGATTTCTTGTGTTTGTCCCAGGTAGATGTGCAAGTAAATCAGAAAAGATTCTTGAAGTAATACAGAGAAGCAGAGTGTTTATTGCTCATACATGACTGAGCATGTTTTACTCTCACAGATTTGAAAGGGTTTTTTAATGGAAAGGGACTCTGTTTTATCAGTTCTCAGCTACTACTGTGTTGAATACAGTTTTGTACTCAGAGATGAAAAGAAAGGGGAAAAAAAAAAAGAAAAATTTAGTATTTAGTATTTTCCATGTAGGAAAGGAATCCGGGGTTCAAACTTAACTCTGGCTATAGTCTGTTCTGGCCTGCCAACACATATTGTGACCCTCCTTAATTGCATTAATTTTTTTCTTTTTGAGGGCTGAGGCAGCTTAGAAACACCACTGCTTTCCATGAAGGCAGGATTAGGCCCAAGTGGTGCCATTTACTTTGTGGTGATTTTGAAATGACCTTTTCAAATTCATCCAATTAATGAAATTTATTTCAACTTATCCTGTATCGCTGATTGAAGTGAAGAACTTTATTTTTGCCTTGAAGGTGGAATATGTACTGAATAGTCTTTGCTGAAAGCTTTAATCAAATTTGGGTAGGACTGCCTTTCTTCTGTACTACCAGAATTCTGTGGGGTTTTTTTTCTTTTTAACCTTCCAAATGACCTCTTTTGCTTTTAACATTTTGTCATTTTTGGGGCAAATGCCTGGAAATTCTTGATGCAGGTTTCTATGCCATACACTGGGCCATCTTTGCAAACACAGAAATCTGTCAAGCAAATTAAAGACTACACTGAATTAAAAGATAGAATTTAGAAATTAGTTATGTAATATTTAATTCCTTTTTTTGCAATTGGCCAACTGTGAAGAAGTAAAATTTCTCTATGCTTGGGCTATAAAATAAGTGACACTTGCTCTCTAGACTCTACAAGTAACTGCTCTAGCAATAGTAATGTTTTCCTGCCAGATGCAGCACACTTAAATCAAGTATGTTTTTATAGTAGTAAATATCAAGTCTGTTAACTTTCCTGAAATGTAGATATGGAGGTAGGAACCCTTATTTGAAGATACCATTAAGTTCCCCTGGTTTGTTCATCTTGTTAAGATTTATCAGGAGCAAATGAGGCCTGTGTTCAGAGGCAATTGCTTTATTTCCTGTGCCAGAGGCAGCTTCTTTGATGCTAGATGAGGTCACTTACGGTGTTTTTTCTGTCATCATCCCACACAGCTTTGCATGAGCAATTTCTGCAATATTAATCTCCTTTGGAGTTCTTTCAACATTTAGGTTTTAGGTAGTCTTTATGCAAAATGAATTCTTCTTCCATTTATGTAATTCCTGTACTTCTTTCTTATGCCAGGGATGCAAACCACCCTCACGCCCCACAGTCTCTCTATTCTCCAAATTTACTAATTCTTCTACTATTTTTTTTCCTCAGATTTTTTTGTAATATTTTTCTTGGGAGCTTTGCTTAGTTTAGTCAGCTTGCCAGACTCTGTTCCAGCCTATTTTAGTGTCAACCTGATCCATATGGAGCTTTCATTTACTAGTTGTGCTGTCCAGCACTGTTAATTTCTCAACCACAACTTGCCCTGTTTTCCACTGAGATCATAGATTTTTTTTTTTTCATCAAGTCCATCTTGCAATGAGGTAGTAGGGTACTTTGCCTCCAGCTGTCTTGTGGCTTGTCACTATATCCTACTGTTACTTCCTCTAAAAAAGGCACAAACTGTATTGTGGCTCTTGTGTTAGAGTGACAAGCAGGAAAAGAGCTCAAGTATTAACTTTCATTTTATATTCCCCTTCAGTTTTGCCTCCCTGATGTTTCTTTCTCTCTGTGGCTCATTTTTCACCTGTGTTGCCCAGTATTTTAGTTTTTCCAAACGTGTCTCACGACAGGAATGAAAAATGTGTTTTCTGAGCAAGGCCGCAGCTGAACCCTTCTGTGCAGACACCGCCTGAACCACTGAACGCGCGGCACAATGACTGCCCATCCTTCTCCTCTGCTCCGGCTCGGCCCCTGCCCCTGGCAGGGAGGCTTGTGTGGGCACGGCTGGTGGCGGTGGCAGCGCTGGTGGCGGTGGCAGGGCTGGTGGCAATGGCAGGGTTGGTGGCGATGGCACGGCTGGTGGCAGTGGCAGGGCTGGTGGCGGTGGCAGGGCTGGTGGCGGTGGCAGGGCTGGTGGCAATGGCAGGGCTGGTGGCAGTGGCAGGGCTGGTGGCGGTGGCAGGGCTGGTGGCGGTGGCAGGGCTGGTGGCAGTGGCAGGGCTGGTGGCGATGGCAGGGCTGGTGGCAGTGGCAGGGCTGGTGGCGATGGCAGGGCTGGTGGCAGTGGCAGGGCTGGTGGCAATGGCAGGGCTGGTGGCGGTGGCACGGCTGGTGGCAGTGGCACGGCTGGTGGCAGTGGCAGGGCTGGTGGCGATGGCACAGCTGGTGGCAATGGCAGGGCTGGTGGCAATGGCAGGGCTGGTGGCGGTGGCACGGCTGGTGGCGGTGGCACGGCTGGTGGCGGTGGCAGGGCTGGTGGCAATGGCAGGGCTGGTGGCGATGGCACGGCTGGTGGCGGTGGCAGGGCTGGTGGCAGTGGCAGGGCTGGTGGCGATGGCACAGCTGGTGGCGATGGCACGGCTGGTGGCAATGGCACGGCTGGTGGCAGTGGCAGGGCTGGTGGCGATGGCACAGCTGGTGGCGATGGCACGGCTGGTGGCAGTGGCACGGCTGGTGGCAGTGGCAGGGCTGGTGGCGATGGCACAGCTGGTGGCGATGGCACGGCTGGTGGCGATGGCACGGCTGGTGGCAATGGCACGGCTGGTGGCGGTGGCACGGCTGGTGGCGGTGGCAGGGCTGGTGGCGATGGCACGGCTGGTGGCAATGGCACAGCTGGTGGCGATGGCACGGCCTTGGCCAGGTGCGGGGCTGGCCCTGGGAGGATTGCGCGGCGTCCCCGCCGCCCGGGCGGTGCGCGGAGCTGGCCGAGGTGCTGAACCCGGGAACATCCCAGGGACATCCCCGCGAACATCCCCCGGAACATCCCGGGAAGATCCCAGGAAGATCCCGGGAAAGGGGCTACCGGCGCTTTTCAAATCAAGTTTTCTTACTCTTCATGCAGAAAAAGAGCAGGTGATGTATTAGACACTGTACTTGAAAATATTTCTCATAACCAGTTTTCAGAGTCGGTGAAGTGACAGGGGGGTTGTTTATTTGTTTGTTTCCCAAAGGATGAATCTTTAAACCTTTCTAAGCACGTAAGGTTAGTGAGAGTGTGCAGCACCTTAACTGACTGTGAAACTTATCTAATCAGTTTCTTTCAGGAAAAATTTATTATATATTTGGTGCCTTATTCTTTTTTCAAGTATTAGGAGACTATTTGTACTAATATAAACCTATCTGTAGAAAACAGAAACCTAATAGAGAATATTGAGCTGGATCTTCTCTTACTCTGCAAAGCAGCCCTTCCATCACACCTAAGTAGAATTCTGCGACCTTGTATATGCCTAAGGCCACAAAATAATTCCGTAATACTTTGGAACAAGAATTTAGTATCCCGAAGTCTGTAGAATATTCACAAAGATATTGATCCATTGTTCCTGGATGTGCTGTATAACTGGACTTTTCAATCCAAGAAGTTAAAAACCAGCTTGCCAGCATTCCATTTAGCCATCTCCCAGCTGGCCTGAGAGGTGACTGTTTATTACACTGATCTTGCATGGAGCTGTGATGGTGACAGAAGGGTGGTGCAATGACCTCCTTGTCTAGCAGTGGTGCCAGTGGAGTTAGGACACCTCTATTTCACCCCCACCTTGGGTAACACTGCCCAATTACTTTAAAATATGCCACCTGTGACCACAGTGCATCAGTAGCAAAATGGGAAATAAAAGCCTGACTCTGAGATTCTTCTGCTTTACTAATTGCATTTTCACTTCATAATAAAGAATGTACGTGAGGGAGCTGTGATTTTCCCAGTCTAGCCAACAATTTTTTATTCTTGATGAGTGTATTTATTCAGCTACGATTCTGTCCTGAGCTATTGTAATTTTATTTATTGCTATGCTTATTTGTAAAAATGAGAAAATCAATAGAGCATTGGGGGAAGGGAGGGAAAGGAAAAGAAAAAAAATCACTCAGAGGCACTACAATAAATTTGCTGCAGGATAAAAAACTCCAGAGACAAAAAGTAGATAAAATCCTGATGATAAAGACTGAAGGCAAAATCTGAATCATTCATTGATTCATCATGTCTTTTCTTCAGCATTTGTAGAGCCAAACAAATAAGATAAAGGGAAGAGATAATCCCAGTAGCCTAATGAGAATTTTAGTGTCACCATAAAGACCTATCTTCTGAGGGCTGAACACAGAGATGTGCTCTATAGATTTGTATTTAATAATGAGCTAGAGGGTGTTGTGGACTCATCTGGGCATTAGATTAGCTCAGCTGTCTTTTGAAGCTTCATCAGTTGTAGTGTGAGCTAACTCCACCCTCCTACTTTGTTTGGGGTTTATGATTTTTAAGCCTTATTTGTTTTAGAAATGAGGTGATGTGACCGTGTGGTAGAATTCCCCTTCTATCCTCTTTCTATTATCTGGTTTTATTGATTATTTTAATGAAGCAGAATAGAAAATCAGAGATCTCCATGAGCCATGGTTACAAGTTTAATGAAAGTAGATAGTGAAGAAGACCATGATGATTATCCTACTTAAAACAGGACCTGGATTCTGGGTTTCAATGGACACATTTTCCAGAAAGAAGCAGCATGTGACTGCCCCATTCCTCTATGAGATTGTTTTAGTTACAGTTTATGTCTGCCTAAGATGACAAATCCACAGGAAGACAGCTGGCTTTAGCTCTGCTAAAGGAACAGTTACAGCACTCTTTAGGAAGGTTGCACATGTGTGTTATTTTTCTTTGTTGTGTTAAGAAAAGAGTTTGTATTTTTTTCATTTTTTAAGACTAGGTTGTCATTTAGGGAGTCATAGTTTTCAAGAAGGCCAAAAGTCAGTATCTATTCATACATGTAGCTTTTGATTCCATTTCACTGAGCAGACATGCGTGGTCATCACTGTAGTAGACAATCCTTGCAGCCTGCAGAGACAGCCAAAGTAAAGAGGAAAGGATGGGCTCCAAGCTGTATAACCACTATGGAAACTGGCAAGGTTCTGTTGGTGTTTATTGTTTGCAATGGACCACTGCCAAGTTACAGTTTCTTCTTGTGAACAAAACAAGAAATGGAATTTTTTCCCTGGCTGATGCAAAGTGGGACTTTCCAAGATGAAAAGGGCTGAGGATACTTGACTGAAGTTCTCCACACTGTAAACCTTTTAAACCTTTCCTTAGCTCTTCTATCGCTGTTCTGCTGCTTTCACTCCCTTGCAGAGCAGATTTTATTTCAAGTCCTCACAGAGTATCTTTTAGGTGCTTGAAATGTTCTAATGGGCACTGCTGAGCAACACCAGTAAGCAGAAATGTCATCAGATGCTGCCATGCTGGCCTTACTGTGAACTGCTGTCTCCTCTGAGGCCCTGACCCAAGGGAGTGTGAAAGGAAGGCATATCAGTTTCTCTAGAAAGGCTACTGTTTGGTATAGAATAGTTAATAACATTGAGCAAACCTCTTAGTCTCCCAAGGATTTCTTTTTTTCTTTACTCTTAACATATTCTTTTTCTCATTATCTGTGCTTGGCTTTTATATAATAAACTGTTACTAGTTTAGGGACTGGATCTAAAAAGACTGCTTATTTTCCTTGCCTATGCACCCTGATTCTACAGCCGAACCAAAGCTCTTACTTTCCACTAGATTTAAATTGGATTTTTATTCAACAGCCAAATAATTTAGAGGGTTTCTCTAATCTCTGCTACTCTGGCTCATTAGTGCAAAAGAATTGTCACTTCCACTCACCCTCATTGAAAAAACAGCCTTTAGTAACTTTGCATATAGCTTGAAGGCTGCTTTTGTTCCCCAAAATTAGTTTACGTTTAGCCTATATTAGTTATTCCCCTAGATACTGTGTCCCAGGCAGCTCGGTATTCAAGAGTCCTTGCAAATACAGAAGAATAACACCAAAGACTTGCTACAAAGACTTCATTGTAAGACTAAAAGGATTTCCTGTGAATAAGAGCTACACATGGACTTAACACTGCTGGGAGCAAGAACATACAAGGAGAAACTAACTACATAGTGAAGCCAAGACATCACTGGTTTTTAATGATTTCTTTGTAGATAGAGAGAAGAGGTCTTTTCCCAAGGAGCTCATGATAATGCAGCGTAGCCAAGAACACAAAGGAGAATGGTGTATAGAAGGAAAAAAGCAAGCCTTGAAGGAAGAGAGGAAGCTCTGGGCCTTCTTCTCCATCTTTCTGTTCTTTTCTACTCATTTAGATGAGGTGTGAATGTAACTGATAGGCAATGCACACTGCCTCTTCTGCAGACAGGGATTCCAATGGGATATAATGATTTCTCAGTCCTGCATTAGGGTGCTGGTTCAAAGGGGTAGCAGAGCACAGCTTAAAGGGACATCATTCTCAAGGCATACGCCATAGGACTGCTCACTACAGCACACAATGGATCCCTGTAAGGAGCCTCTATTGCCAGACCTGCATGGAAGGTGGTGTGTAATCTACACAAACTTCATCTTAAGATATAAAGGAGTGGTCATGATAGAGGAAAGCAGTAGAAACTCAAGATGTTGATTGTGTTGAGCCAAACTTACAAATGTATTAAAAAACAAACAATAAAGTGATTTATCTAAAGCATTTTTTCCTCACAAGTGTTCTCCTACCTGGGATAGCTTTAAATAAACCCACGTTTTTATCAGGAGTGAACTTCATTGTTATCATACCTCAGTGCAAGATAGGAGTAACTTCAGCCTGAAAATACATAAGGAACAAGAGATTTGGGGGTCAGTTTTCCTATATTGAATATAAATACATTTATGCAATTTGAGAAAGAATTAATATACGGTTCAATGCATCTCAGATGGTGGAGGAAGGAAAGGAGTAGATGGAAATGCACTTTCTGTAGTGCTTTAAAGATTAAATAAGAGTTAGGATTGTCTGCTCTGTGCAATCTGCTCTGAGTTTATTTGCTCAGTTGCACGACTAAGGTTGGCCAAGGGATGGTTTCTTAACCAGAGAATATCCAGGAGTAGTCTTTTGATCCTGGAGTATGACAGGATCTGATACTCATTTTACTGAATACAGACACAGAGCAGTGGACTTGTTTGTGCAACCCTCACCTCTTCTCTTTGCAACAAAAACTGACAGGGTTTTGCTGCAGACCAAAAAGCTTACCTATCTCTGACCACAAGCAGTAGGGGATGCTTAGGAGGAGGATGAGAACAACTGCTCTACTCTCACTTTCATTAGTGTACAGCTTAGAAACTCCACAGAAGAGGACAGTGTCTACTAACCTGGATTATGATCACCTCTCCTTTGCTGTTCCACAGCATCCTCACCTCAGGTTTGTCTCTAGCACATGTTTGGTTGGAGCTAACTCTGGAAGTGGCATTGGAGCATTTCTGCAGTGTACAGATGCCAGCTTTGTGTCTGTACAAGGCATTTATTCTGGGCTGTACTTCACCAGCTGGTGGAGAAATTATCATGGTATTTAGAAAGGAAGAGAAGCTCTGAGGATGACTTCTCTGTCAGCTTAAGGGCAGGACTGTCAGGCCTTTTCATACCTTTTGGTTCTTTTCTGTTTTATCTAATGACACCATGCTCATGTTTTCCCTTCCCTAAAGCTTTAGTGATGAATCTTGTAGCTGTTGGACCGATGTGATTACATGCTGAACCACACTGATGTAATCTTGCTCTTTCTCTTTCCTTGACCTTTCCACCTCTTTCCTCCATGCATTCAGCCTCTCATTTTTATAAGAAAAACCAAAAGCTGCTCATACTCTAATCATAGTGACCTTGGAGTCTCAGTTGGTGAGAAGCTACCTCATTTTGCATTCTAAGCCATAATTAGTGTCAGTCAATGTCAATGGCATGAGAAACAGCTACAAGCAAGAAAGGTCAGAGACTGGCTGTTCCTGCAGCCGAGCACACAGTGGGATAGGTGGGTGTCCACTAACAGAAATTTGTGTCTATGAGTAATCTAACAGGATACTCGACCTCACCATGTAGTTGCCAGGTACAATTTCAGATCATAGTTTTTTCACGTTACAGTATTAGTTTTGATAACCATGCAGAGACAGATGGCATTTTGTCGGCTTTCCAAAGCAGAGGAATAATTTGCCGAGCTGTAGCTAGTGTAATGAGAAGCCAAGTAAGTTGAAGATGAGGTAAAACCAAAGCATCTGTCGGTCCTTGTGTGCCAGCTTTTAGATGCTGCATACAAACTAATATTTCCACACAAAAAAAGTAGTGACTCTTGCAGATTTGTGTAAAAAAAGATGGCATTTTATAACAATGCCACAACAGATGTCGTTGAGTCCATGCTTGATTTTTACTACTGCTCTGTGCATTTTTGGAAGAGATAGTTGCTCTGCACAGCTTGTATGGAGTATGTTCATTATAAAATTTTATTTTTCAGGAAACAATGAGATGGAAATTTTGTAGCTAATCTGATATTGTCCTTCTTTATCATGTTTCCTTAGTGGTTAGGGAGGAAGAGTTTATTCTTGTTTGATTCTTTTTCAATCTCTTTTATGTGAGAGAAGTGTCTATACCTATAACTATATACTCTATATAACATAAAAATCTTAGAAGAGACTTCTCTATTAAAATACAATGAAAAATTTGAGGTTACTTGCATTATCCAATATTACATTTTTCAGCATGTGTCATGGAAAATGTGTAACTATATCTTCCCTATTCAAAGAAATCCTTCTCTTCACCTTAATCCTATTCTTTCTCATCTTCTTTGATGAGAGAGAACAATGTTTCAAAAGTTCCCCTTTAAGAGCAAAGCTTGTAAAAAGAAACCCATGGAATACTATAGCCTACTTGACTCATTCTCCTTGGTAATAGATGTGGCAACTTAATAAAAGCAGCTTCTATCTAGGTCAAAATTACTTAAAGCATGCATAGTTCACCTAAAATATATATGTTTTTACTAAATACCTGCTATTATGTGGTATTCTCTGCACAGTCTGCATTGGGTGTTGGGAGTCTGAGGGGCCCAGTGGGAGTGAACGAAGGGGGGCATGTACTCCTCAAAGGTGTGAACCTGACAAGGGCTAAACATTTATGTCCAAGCCTTTCTCAGAAGTAGAAACAGCAGGTCCATGGGTCAGTGCAAGGAAGGCTGAGGAGAGAGAAACAGCCCTTGGGAGAGAGAAGAGAGGGGAAGGCAGATCCCCCAGGAGCCAGAGCGTCCTGCTGCAGGCCTGGGTGTAAACTTCAAAGGGATCTAAAGCTAAACAGCTGCTTGCTTTTATTGCACTTCTGCTGGGTTTTGTTTCCTGGTTGCAAATAGTGGTGCAAATGTTGCTTTACTGGGTGCAGGGGTGGGAGGAGGGAATGCAGGTGTAGCTTTGTGTTCAGCTGGATGTCTTGTTCCCAGGGAGCAGCACTGACGTGCTCCTGCCAAAGCCTATTGGTAGGACTGAACCTCAGCCAAGAGCTAGCAGTCCAGTTTGAGGCAAAAATGGCAACAGGTAAAATGGACAGGGGTTGAATCTGAGGGGCAAAGATACAATGTGTTGATTATAGAAGGACAGAGCAGTGGTTGATTGATTCTTTTTACTACCTGGAGCCCCAAAGCAAGGAAGAGTGAAACTCTGAGATTATAAAGTGCTTTCACCATGGGTTAGCAGATGCTCTCAGCCAAGGGAGTACTCTTAGACCTTGCCAATTCTTCAAAACACTTTCCTCTGCCAACCGGCATTACCTCTGCCTTAGCCACGCTGAACTGAAGTCTCACATGTTTTCATCCAGTACCAGATTTTTGCCAAGTATTGTAAGAGCAGACATTTTTCTCACAGTAGATTAAATTCACTGACTTTCTCTCCATTTCATAGCATTCAAAGGGTGTTTACAACACAGAGTTAGAGGCTGAAATTGCCGTATTTTGTACAATTATCATAGCGTTTAAATTGATTATCCTAATGGAGATTGCTATTTTCAAAATGTTGCTGTCTCTCTGGCTTTATAGTGCATGTTGCAGACTGCTGATGCCTTATAACTCTTACACATTCTGTTTTCATTGTATGTTTCCTTATGAGTTTGAAAAATTATCCAAAGGCTTGGAGTACTAAAGGCAAACCTTTTTAAGGACTGTGTTAAGTATCAAATGTTAGTACACAGAAAGCGTGCAAGAATGGACTAAATATGCTTGTGCTACATGAAGAGAGAAAAACAGCATCTAATATTTTACCTCTGCACCTGTACAGGAAAACCAGGCTCATTCAGTATTCTTTATTGTGCTTGAATGTTCATTTATTCAATACCATCTGCAAGAGCTTTGCTTCCTCCCAGATACTCCACACAAAACCCTTCATTCAATAAAATTAATGCTGATAATATCTTTGGATCCTATCCTTGGAGACAGTTTGGATTTCTTTGTATGAAATAGTTTTAAATGTCTGTAAAACGCTAGAAATCCCAACAGCTTAGAATATTTGTGTCTTTGCAATGTGAAAACCAGAGTTTAATGGGAAGATGAGTAGGGGTGTTCATGGAGATCTGGAGGAAGAAATAGTGCTGTGTGTTGAGACACTGCCAACTAAGGCTCTGCTCCCAGTCTGTCCAAGGACTTCTTGCAGAATGTTCAACTTTTTTTTCCTCTTTGATCTCCCTATGTTGTGTGGGTTTGTGTGCATACGTTTAATTGGGAAGTGGCTTATCTTTTTCTTTATGGCACAATGAGAGGCTTAAAAAACCACTGAAGGTTCTGAAAGACTTGGATCCAACAGAAAGACCATGACAGCACAATAACAAAGCACACTGTAACCTCTGTCTTTCAGGAATTGTCAACGTTGCAGGTTAGTTTTAAACATAAATAACTAAAGACATAAGGGAAAAGGCAGCCAAATCAACTTATCCTGCTGAAAATAAGTGGTAATAATTGGACTCTTGAATACAAAAATTGTAATAAATCAAAATACAGATTTAAAATTTGCAAGTTTAATTGGAATATTTTTAGTAGATAAGAAGATGAGCACCAAATATCATACTTTAAATTTGGTATCATTAAAGATGATCCAAGAAGCTAATACATTTTTTCTGCATCACTTTCTTTAAGTACTATTTTGCTTTAATGCTGAGCATAATAGATGACTATGATTGTGGTATATCATTTGTTAGAATAATGTTCTGATGAGCCACTTGTACAGTGTCAGCTTGAAGTAGATTTAATCCTTTTTCTTGAACTGTTATTCATCTGCATGTTCTCTGTGCTGTGTTTTCCACTGACCCCTGTTTGCTAATGATACTTTTTATTAGTGCCAGTTAGAATAAATTGGTCTGTTAGGTTTAGAGCAAAGATGTTAATAATGTTTTCAACCTCAATGCAATGAACATCACACAAATCACTCTGCACACTTCAAGATACAGGGGCACTTCAATCCATGTGGTTTTTGTAATTTGTGTGTCTGGTGCAATATTTTATAAAAATACTATTCATAAACCATTTGGGCACCTAGGATGCATTATTTGCTCTTTTGGGTGATGAATTTCTGTTAGAGGACCATCTTTTGCAGCAAGGACTAGTTAAGAAAAAACAAACAGCAAATAACCCAAAAATGATAGAATGAGCTCCAGTGGTCTTCCTTCGCTTCAGCAGGTGCTTGTACTGTGACCAAACACTGACACAAGGAAAGAGAGTCAAATCTAGTGCTCTCTGTTCACATATTCAGGAAGTTGAGCAGTAATATGAGAATGAGGACTGGGTCTACATCTTGCATCACTCTACTAAACACAGCAAAGTTACTGTGTGTTGGTAGAAATGCATATCTAGCATAAAAATTCTTCTCATGTCTGGTATTTCTTTTCCCAGTAGACTAAACTGCTTTTATGGCACTATGGGGAGGTGCCATTGCACCTGACAGCTAATCAGTTAATGGTCTGAAGGACCAGAGGAAAGCAATAAGCTCTTTCAAAGCACTGGACCTACTTGTCAGCTCTTGTAAATTGGCATTAGCTGAGTTTTTTTTTTCTGAGATGTCTGATCTATAGGTTGCAGTTCTACTGTTTAGAAATGTTCCTATTACCATTTTTTTCAGTTTGGGGTGTAGCTCATGGCTCTCAAATGAAATGTATTTAGCTGGGAAGGTGGCTGAGTTCTGCCATCTCCTTTCTCCTCTACGTCTCTCACTCTGGGGGTTGAGCTCAGTGTACTGTCTCTCTGGCTCACCATTCTTGCCATGATTCATTTTCCCTCCTGGTAGGACCATGATCTCCCAAACACAGAGGATACTTTTCATATTTTCAGAGTTACCTTAGGCCTAAGAATTGTATAGGTGTGCACTTCATGTTCATTACCCTGGGATGACCCAGAAACACATTCTTGTGGCAAGGAAGGCCAAGAGCAATGGCCTGGACTGCACAAGGCAAAGCAATGCCAGCAGCTCCAGGGAGATGATCTTCCCATCTACTCAGCCCTGGCAAGGCCACGTCTGGAGTGCTCTGTCCAGGTCTGGCCTCCCCAGTACAAGACACACTGGACTGACCCAGCAAAGGACCATGAAGATGATTAAGGGATTGGAGCATCTGGCATAGGAGGAGAGGCCAAAAGAGTTGGTCCTGCATCTTGGAGAAGAGGAAGATCAGGAGGAACTTACCAGTCTGTGGGAATGCCTGATGGTGGAGTAAAGAAGCCAGAGCTAGATTCTTCTCAGTGGTGCCCAGTGACAGGACGAGAGGCAATGGGCACAAACAGAAACACAGGATATTCCATCTGAACATAAGCAAAACTTTTTTATTGTGGGGGTGGTCAGACACACAGAACAGATTGCTCAGAGAAACTGCAGAGTCTCCATCGTTGGAGATACTCAAAACCCAACTGGACACAGCCTGCTCTAGCTGAGCCCACTCTGAACAGCAGGTGGGACTGGCTGATCTCCCGAGGTGTCTTCCCACCTCAGCTGTCCTGTGATGAGACCTCAGACCTTGCTACTTTTAGCTTGTTGCAAATGCAGTACTGGATCTCTGGCATCTATCTGCTCTCTTGCCCATCTGCTAGAATGGCATTGTGCCCACTCAGAAGGTGCTATGCCAGTTTCAACAAGGCACAGGTGCCAACCAAACATAGATTTAGAAAGATACCCTGCATAAGATCCTCCTGGTAGTAAGTAATGCCAAATTAGGCCCACATGCTTCATTACGAGGGATCACATCTGTTGAGGCCTGTGGGCATTGTACCATCAATTACAGCCTTTATCCTCTCATTCTCTTTCCTGAAAGCTTTAGTGAATGGAAAGCAAAATTTATGAGCCAATCAAGTGTCTTGAGAAAATGTGGGTTTTTCCCTAGTGATCTCTGTCTTGAAATCTCAAAATTCAAGCTGCTAGTGTTTATTTCCCTCTGTTAGACATAATTCAGTATACACTAGATTTGCTTGTGAAGGCAATAGAAGAAAAAACACTGAAAAACATATTCTTTCTTGTCACTTAATACCATGAGAGAAGGATTGTATGCAATTCATTTGATACTTGTTAGACCCCGAAGAATTATTTGGACTGGTACCTTCATTTAGTAGAAGAAAATGCATCAATTTGGTTGTGCATTCTCGAGCTTCACTTTGGCATTTAAAAGATCACAAGCCTCTGTTGGCCACTGTTTTGTCTATGTTGTTTGGGACCTGGAGATGTTATATTGCTCAACACACTCTATGAGAAGAATTCATGACCCAGAAAAAATTATTAAAAGCTATTAAGCCCTCTTGCTTCAAGAACGTTGGTCCTGTGTGGATAAAGAAAGGTGGTAAAGTGCTGACTGAGTGCTGCCTGCTCACTCAGGAGCAGTTACCTGTGCCTGTGGCAGTCCAAGGGATATTAATTAGTCCTTCATGTCACGTCAGCTGGCTTTGGAGTTTGCTATGCCAGGAAGAGTCTTCTCACTGTTGACCCTGAGTCATCCTGACCTCTGCTCAGGGGGTTTCTTTCAGGATCTCCCTAAACTACAGCATGTGATTTGCTATCAGTGAAATGTTTTAGGAAAGACTGAGAAACGCCAGAGCATTCATAATGTCAGAGCAGGGGTAAAGAAAGCAATGCAACAAACTGCCTAGAGCAGAGCAGTCAAGGTAACTGAGTAGGACTGACAGCCTGGACAATGCACAGGGTCTCGTGGTTTACCTTAGGCTGTAGCTGAGGGGAGGTGGGCGCTGCTTTGCACCTGTCTACACCTCATATCTAACCTGATGAGAATTGGCTTGCATTAACTGGCAGTCAGTCTGAGTTACACCAGCCTTAAAGCACAAGCCCCAACACAGCCCTGCAATGTGTCGGTGTGTTCTTGTCCCTGGTTGAGTCAGGAGGTTTGCAAGGTAAGGCAGCCCTGCCTCAGCTCTGGCAGCACGGGGGGCTGCTGGAGGTTCAGATGCTGAGCTCTGACAAGTTGTTCTATCCGTGCCTCCTGCTGCTCCGGCTGATGGGCAAACCAGCTGTAGCAACCCTGGAATGTAAAGCATCATAATTCTGATGGTGTTTATCCCGTTCTTACATCATTAAGAGAAATAAGTTCTAAAACACTGGCAAGTCCTGCAGACTGGTTTTATTCTCATAATGATCCAAATATTGATATCCGAAGAGTCCGTTGTTTATGCACCATTAGGTATTTGGCTTGTGGCATTTTCCCACATCTTTCCATCCAAACCTGGGGAACACATGCTGTCATATGGTTTGCCTATTCTTTAAGAGTTAAAACAATAAAAATAGCACAGCAGGATCTTGTCCATAAACAATGGAAACATTGCTCTAAATTCAGTACTATTTCTGTTTTTATTATGTGATCGCTTCTTTGTTGTTAATCACTTGCCCTACTTAATTCATTCATTATACTCGAAAGCTTTGAGATTAAACCCCCAGGCAGGATAGCTTCATATGAATCCTTTCTTTTTTATCTGTTCCAACTTAGATTAAGTCTAGGTCCTGTTTAATGAGGTGCCACTTGCTGGCTTTTCATGCAGAAAGAATTCCTCATACTCAGCGGTATGTATATACCATATAAATTATAAAATATTGTACTTTTTTTTTCTGAATTTCTAACTAATATGTCCTGCAGAAAACACTGTTATTACAAGTTCCCTGGGATATGGGTGGTTGGCTACTTCTGATTTGAATTTTCTTTTTTTTTTTTCCTTTCAGTAATGAACCTTGCTGTTCATTTTTCAGTTATTTCAGGGTTTTATTTAAATTATGCCATTTCATAGCAATATTAATGGCAGTGATAAGACTTCTTTGTCTATGTTTGCAACTTACTAAGTCAATTATTGGAATGCCTTCACCTGCCATACAAATGTTAACAACCTGCCTATGCCTGGCAATGTTTGGTGTTTATGGATTAGCAGGGCCAATGTGGTGTAGACATGGAGACTTTATGGTCAACAGCAGCTCAGGGAGTGTGATGAGGCTCTCACCTCACAGTCTGAGGGAAGAAGTACTTTAATATGACCATGTTGACTTGGGTTAGGCTTTGTCATGCAACAGAGGTTGGAGTTTGTACCTCTGCATCTTTACTGAACTGTCTTTGTTGCACTACTCTGTCCTGTAGATAAGAAACCCATTCCATATTGGCAGACTCCTGATACTAATGGCACTTCCTCCAGGTTCATGGAACTGCTTGTTCTGATCCAATTTTGTCTGGTAATTCCATGCTGCACTCATATCTGTGGTTTTGGCTTTTTCACATTCTTTCCAACACCAAAAAACTGTTTGGTTGAGAACGCCTCGCACGTGTCAGCCCCTGTGTCTGTGTTCTCACACGTTGCAGGTGTCAGGTTTTGTTATGCTTACCAGGAGTGTTTATATATAAATGTATAGGGAGAGTCTGGCTACACTGCCAAATCCCCACTTTCTGAAAATTTGGGAGGTACCTGTTTTCACCCGGTTTTGTTTCAAGACAAGGAATGAGAAAACAAAGCCATAGTTCAGCTATTTTTGTGAAAGCCGGCTGCAGATAAGTGGTAGGTTAGTTGTGAAAGAGCAGCTTTGTCCTGCTGAGAGGAAGTGATCACAAATAATCTCTATCATGAAACAGCTTCTAAAATGCTTTTTTTCCAAAATTTAAGACTGAACACCTCACAGAAATGGGAGGCAGCAATGATGTTCATCCAGAACAAATCATGTTCCATGGTCTCTTCAGAGTTTTTGTCCTTGCTTTTGCCTGCTGAGTTTAAGGAGTTTGGTTACCTTGCTCCAAGATCAAGCTGCTCTTGAAATGTTATTCCAGTTGTATCATTTATGTTGAACAAAGCATTATTTATGCTGAACTAGTTATGTTGTATTAAGCCAATTTAGGCAGGGATTTTTTTGTGCAGTTTCTGAATGTTTCTTCCCATTTATAGAGAAGACAAGCTGTAATCCTCAGCCTGAGCTTCTGGTGACTCTTGAATATTTCACCTGCACTAATGCAATCATTCATGCAAGGTCTGGGATTTAGGCCTTTCTCCAGTGCTGGTTAACTCTGCTCTCTTGTGAAGCTCTTGCAAGAACCCTTCTCAACACCTGGCGTAAATGAAAATTGTGGTTTGCTCTGTGTGCCCCTTCCCTCTTGTCTTGTCATAGTCCCTGATGCAAAGTTTTTGATTATTTCGCCTTAAGGACAGTTGAGAGTCCAGTGTTAAAGAATTTATATACAACAAAAATAAGAAGCAACGAGCTGATAAGAGTTTTCTTTTAACTCTGATTCAGACTAGTTCTGCAGATAGGAAATGTTTTTATTGTTAGCAGTACTGCTACTGATATTCAAAGGTAGAATCAACATAAAGCTTCATATTGAAGATTAATATTCAGGAGGAATAGGAAAAGGACTTTTTTTTTTTCAGTTCTGTAGGTGACTGATTTTGAGAACAGTGATGGATACTTAGATGGGAGAGAATGGAAGGAACAGAGTTTAAGTACACCTAAATATTTGGTGTAAGCAATGGCTTACAATTTATTCTTTCTTCTGAAGGAAGTCAAAAGAAGTCAATACTAATCACTGCAGGAAGGATATTTGACTCAGAGAGAATAGTAGGTTTAAGCATTTTTTTGTTAATGCTTCTTAGAATCTAATGTTAAATAACTCCTTAATAGTAAATTTTTATATATATGAAAAATATGCAGAAGAACCAGATGACTCAACATGGATAAAAATGGAATAATTTTACATTTCTGAAATACCTATGGGTAGTCAAAAATTATAAATGCAAGTATTGGTACATAAATATCATCTCTAATAGGTGATCGACAGCTCTCTGCTTTGTGAATCAATAAAAAAAAAAATTCTCTATAGGCATGTATTTAAAAACTACAAAGTAAAAAATGAATTAACCAGTTGTTTTCCTTGCTTCTGCTCTCTGTTGCTAGGCTGTACCACTTATCACCTGTGAGACATCCAGATCTGGAACAGAAATAATAAGGGGAATTGCAACACTTTCAGTTCAAGGTACCAGTGGTGTTTCACAGTAGGCTCGCCCCCCACAGCCAGCTTTAGAGAGGAGATCCGGAGATTTTCAGCTGCATAGTGTGATGTTATCAAATATTTTGAACTGTAATCTTGCAATTACTATTAATGTTGCATTAAAAGATTATTTAATGAAGGAGATCATGCAGAGAACAAGCAATATAATGGCTCCAAGCAGCTTGCCTCCCACATACCTGGAAAAACTCCCTACTGCTACAGAGGGAGGAAGAACAGTTAGTGCCAGTTCTAAACAATAGGTTTCACACTGTATCTGTTAAGACCTGTTGCTTTTGGCAACAAAAACTGACTCAAAGGCATAAATTTAAATTTTAAAAAGTGGTGTTTGGTGATTAAAGACAAACACAGAATATTCTAGCTTCTGCTGTGCATTGTTTAGCATTCAAAGGCAGTTGTGGAGGTGTTGGCTGTCTGGGTGTTCCTCTCCACCGTGTATTGTTTAACCTCTCTGTGCATTTCAGGACCAGATCATGTTCTGACAAAAGTGTGGGTAATCCAGAAGCAGATGCACTTGCTCTGGTGTAAAACTTGTTGGACTAACTTAGGAGTTTTGGCTTCAGCTGTGCTTCAGAACTGAAATGCCTTTCATGTTGTAAATTTATGTGGCTGTTGCTGTGGTTCTCTGTTGGCAGGACCCTCATGTAGCAGATCTCCCTGAGGTATCTCTGAAGATGCTGCCTGGCACTTCCTTCAGCCTTTGCTTCATGTGGCTGTTTTTCTTTTTGCCACACTGAAAGCTGAGGGAAGTGTGATGATGTTAATGTGAGGCTAAATCCTGACAAGCCGCTGGTTGCACAGGGAGTCCTGGATTGCAGATACTTTCAGAAAGTGGTCCACTTTAAAGAACATGTGAAACACATGCACATTACACAAATTACAGCTATGATGGTCTAAGGACACAAGCAGGTTAAGATTTGGAGGAAAACAGCTCTTTATTTTTTAATTTTTTTAAAATTCTCCAGTACAGGAAAATTGGACAAGTTTTCCATACAAAACCTTCCTTGTTTCACGCTTTGTAGATGAACAGAAGGAAAATCCTCGATGCTGTTCCAGCCTCCAATGAACCTGGAGTTAGAGCACACCATCGTGTTTCTGGCTTAGCAATCACCTTGCAGAGGGCTGTGTCTGAAATAGTGTGTTGTGCTCTAACCCCAGGTGCCAGGGGTTTTTTTCTGTAAACTGAAGAACCAGGCTGTGATGATGTAAATGTCCTCATACACTGATTGAATTCTTACTGCCTTGCTTGTCAGTACCTCATTCCATCAAGTCTGATCAGATATCTGCAAAATGGTGCCACAACAGTGGGGTTAAGAGTCTACCCAGTTTTGGATACCCATTCCTTTGTGTTTTAGACCAGTGGGATTTTGGGTGATTAATATCTGGAGTTCCTTCATCTTCACAATAGAAGGTCACTCTGTCCTGACTTTATCTGTTCTCTAGCATTGTGGAATTTGGGCACAGGGTGACTGAAATGGCACATTTCATTCTGTATGTGAGAAAGGCCAGGGATTTAACCGGCCTTTTATTCTTCACCTGGAGGAAAACTGGACCTGCTCTGCTGCAGTGCAAATACCCAGTAGCAGCTGTAACCCAAGACCTAGTCTGGATTTCACCCTCCCAGACCTCAGTGGGTTGCTGGTGAGCACTCATCCTGTACAGAATTAATAGGAAAAGTCAATAAAAAGTAAGCACTTTAACTTCTATTTTTCTGCACTTTTCACGTTAATCTTGTATTCGGTTCACTGTGAGCGAAGGCCATGTGTGTAAAGCTATTTACACAAATTTATTACCATGAAAAAGAAAATCCTACCTCTGACAAAATCTAATTGTTAGACTGGAGGTATGAGTGTTCATATGAATTTCTATACATCTTTAAAGTTCAGTGTTTCCATCCAATTCATTAAACCGTGAGCCTGCTTTCCTCTCATCTTTATTTGTAATTGCATTTACAAACCATGAATAATTAGAAATAATATTAGAAACAAAGGCCTTTGGGGCTATATTAATCAAGGAGAAAAGTGTTACTCATGAAATTTTATGGGATAAGCGCAATTATCAATAGAAGATTATTCCTGTAGCACTAGTCTTTTTTTTTTTTTTTTTTTTTTAAGGACTCATGGTCACATTAGAAATACAGTATTTTGTAGGAAAATAACAATATTTTCTCACTGCACAATGCATTCCTAAAATTAAAGTAATATTGTGTTTAGCCTCATAATGTCTTTGGGGGAAAGATTGGTTTAATTCAACTCCTATTATATATGAGAAAGTTGCCTAAGTGATTTTCAGGGCATATGGCCTAGGAATGGAACTGCATGTCTTGAATGAGTTCCAGCAAATTTCATGTGCTCTTCTTTTACTGCATCTTTGTTGTTACAGAGGAAAAATTAATTCAGTCTCTCAAGAAAGTAACTGTGAGTAGATTGAAAGAGTGCCTGTCTCCTCCTCTCTAGTCATGATTTTCTAGGGTATCTGCATTCCACTGGGCATTGAAGTCTTCAAAAATAGCCACAAATTCATGTGCACATGAGGGAGTTTTCCTAAGAAATGGCCAAACCTTTGGAACACTTGCTAGAGAGAGAAAAATATGATCAAGAATTTCAATATATTGAAAAATATAACCCAATTTCTTTTTGATTATTCTCTTCTATGACACATTTTTCTCAACAAACTGCTGCTGGTCATGTGTTGTCTTCATTCTTTTTCTTACCTTTGTAGATTAAACAAATGGAACAGAGTAAGTGAAAAGGAGCAGGATACTGTAGAAAAAACCAGAAATACATAGAGAAAGAGATGATTGCAGAAGCAACCTTTCCCTGAACAACAGTTTTCACCATCTGTTTATCAATTCTCAAACTGAAGCAGAACACATGAAATACATAGGCAAGAGCAGAGAGGTCCTTTGTGGGAGGTGCTACACTCAGCAGGAGCCTTTCAAATACACTCCTCTTTCTTTTTGTCCTGAGCTTCAGAAGCTAAACGTTTGGGTTTACAGATCTACAACCAGCATTTTAGGGAGTGTATGATACTGCAGTATTTCTTCTGCTTATCAGCTCAGCCAGGAGGAATAGTTGGGCTTTTTAAATGACTGTCTCCACTGCATTCAGCTTCTGGACACTGATGTACTTTGTTTCTAAGCCCCATCCAGTCTCTTAAATGCTTTTACAAATTAAGCTTGAATGCAAGCTTCCACCGGTATCTGAAGTGCAACTTATTATTCCTAATGATCCCTCCTTCTTTTGAAATGCCACTCAACTTCTCTTTACTGGAACCATTAAATATAGCTAAACTAAATAAATAAATGAGAAGACTATTTCTGGCATGCAACCTTGACAAATTTATCCCTTATATTTCAACAGTTTTTCAGTTGGTAATGAAATGCTCATCTCTGTACCTCATTATGAAACTTCGTGACGTTTCTTTTAACACTGCTGGTGGTGACGTTACTGGGAAGCTGTGTTAACTAATGACTGTTACATTTATAATTTATTCTAAGCATTCTAAACTGTTGTTGGAAAATAGTGAGCGTCTTCTGAAGCTTTATGAATATAGTTGCAGGTATATGAATAATTTGTAACCATATATTCACTGATTAGACAAAAATAATGGAAGTCTTGATACTAGTTGTCACTGGAGCGGTACCTGTGAAAAATCTCTTTCTTTTTGAACCAGTTGGGATATAGACAGTAATTTTCCATGAGTGTTCAACAGAAATCCTGCTTCATAGTAAAGTGCATCTTCTCCCACTCCAAAAGAAGCAGTATGTAACCTTTCTTCAATTCCTTAAATTAAAATATGCTAATCAGATGTTAATTAATTTCATTAAAATTTAAGAGGAAACATGTAATTATAGTACACAGGTGCAAAATTATTAGCCAAATTTTCAGTATTATCTACAACTTGAAAACTGAACCTCTCATCATTATTTATTATTGACGACCGTGCAGTACTTGGATGCTTCCGGTTTACATCATGTAGTAGTGAATAAGGAAAAGCCCTACATTCTGCTGGTGTTTTAATCACCCTTCTTTATTTTAATCTGTGATCAGGCTGTGTCCTCTGTTTTACACAGAGACTTTGTTCTCAGTTTTTATCCTGAAGATTTGTGGAGATGAGATGCATAACTCCCAGCTACTACTGGAAATAGAGCATAGCTTGGAAAGTGAATTTCTCAAAGTTCTCGACTGTGTTGTTATGCCAAAACAGAATATTTGGCACCATTTAAATTCAGGCACACTGAAACAGGAATCTGATCTTTATACAGGAGTTCAGATATACAGGTTTAAGGGAAGCTGCTTTGGCTTCTTCAGGAAGTCCAGCTGCCCAAATGCTATACTTGGGTCACCAGTGAGATAGTCCAACTGCACAGAGCAGGAAAGGTTTAAGGATGGTGTAAAACTAAGCACCACTGAAGCTTAGGAACACATTGTCACTCCTGCCCTCTGCCCATGTCTGTAGAAGATTTAAGCAGGTGAGAGGACATGAATGGCATAGACACCTGAGCAGTCCCACTCCCTGCTTTTAGCATTCTCTGAAATCCACAGATAGGCTTCTTTTGCAAACAGTTGAAATTAATTCCAGTACATTCATTAAAAATAATGTGAACCAGGTCTGCCTGAAAAAATTCATCTACCTGGACTCAGCATAACCCTGAAGTGATGTTATTTATTCATGTTCTGAGGATTTTATACCCATGCAGCAGAGTGGAGAATCATAGACAAGCTTATTTTCCTTGACTTAGCATGTCTTGCACCTTTCTGTAAAAGAGTGAACATCTGGAGAATCACTGGCTGTGAGTGTGGCAAGTTTGCAAATGTACATATTCAAACCAAAACCTGAAACTTTCATTTCTTCCAACATAGTTTTTGGAAAGATCTCTGCACTTCTAAGTGGAGTTTCTTGTAATCTTTATTTTGGTGCAGTCAGTAAATGTGCTTGTTTTCCATTTGTAAATGGGTAAATAGCTGTAAGAGCCAGGAAATGCTGCTCCAGTGCTTCTTCTTTCCATTGACATGCTCTGTGCAGCTTCTGCTTTCTGTGCAAACTTCCCTGCTGGCCTCTGAGATTTACATGAGGGAGTACAGTCCTGGTGGTATCCAGACAGAGTTGCCTTTTAAACATGCATACTGTAATGCAACATTTAGGTTTTCTGAGAAAGTGAGTCAAATTTTGCATGAGAAGGGTTGTGTTAGAATCAGCTTAAAACTGTACTTTGGTCTCTTCTCTGCAGTCCTAGAAGAAATTGTGAGAGTTTAGGGTAAACTTCTGCATATAATATTGACCAGTCTGTTTGCTGATATTTCTTTGCCTTATTATTTCAGAACCTGAGGCCCACAATGTGTCTGTGCTTTTTTTTGTTAAGTCTGTCAAAAAAAAATTAAGAGCTGATTTTTGCCCCTCTCATAGCTCACTTGTAAGATTTCTTTTGTTTCTCCTACTCTTTCTTCATCACTTCAATAGCCCAAGGTGCATTTAATTGCAACCTAAGTACCTTGCATTCCCCTTGCACGCATTAAAGAGTAAATTCTGAGTGATTGGACATAACTGGTACTTATCGTAATAAATAGCATATTCATCTCTTCCACAGTCAGACAATTTCATACTGTGCAACTTCTCTGCCTTCTGAAATGTCACCACTTAAACTGCAGCATGATTTTCCCATGAGGACACATTGAAAAGGCCTTTCCTGAAGCACAGCTTGGAAATGTAACCTGTAATGTTATATTTAAACCAATTTTATAGCACTCAAAAATTGGATGAACAAGTACAATGCCCACATAGTAGAGACAATGTATTCTTTTTATTTTTATTTTTTTCCTAGAAACTGGTCCTGGTTTTAATAAATTTTGAATTTGATTTTTATTTTGAAGTCACTTGCCTGCTTTGTGAAAGCATTTCTCTGTTATTAGGCTTTGCAGCTGCAGAAATAGTTACTTTCAGATATCTCTCTGAGATTATAAACATCAGAGCAAAAACTCAGGTACTGCACATCATTTCCTAACCTTGACCTAAACAGCACCTAAGTCATCCTCAAGTTTGTTGGATCATGACTTTTCAGGAGAAAGCTGCTCTTATACTGGTGAAAGACGATGAGGTGTTTGTTTTACAAAGAACTCTGTGAAGATGGAGAAAGGGGAAAATGAATAATCATGTTTAATCTGAAATGTGTTTGATTCATTTGTTTCAGTTTTTAAGTGAACCACGCAGCAATGTGTCTGCAGGTACCCAACAGAGCAGAACTGTCCTGAAAAGCCTCCATTCTTATTCCAGTATTTCATAAATCCCAGAGAAATTACCGGAAACAGTTTGGAAAAACTCACTAGGAGGAAAACAAATTACGAATTAATTAAAAAACACATATTGAATTAAAAATACAAATTGGCCAATTTCTGTCAGTTTTGAACATGGTCATTAAAAGGATCAGCACCAGAACCCCCAGCATGGCCACTGATGTTCCTCAGGGACACCAGAGGAGAAGCTGGCACAACTTGGGCAAAAACATGACATCAGCCCCTGCCAAGTAAGGCCAGTGGGAAATCTCTCTTGAAATGCCTAGAGAATGTTGGATCATGCCAATAAAAAATTTCAGTCCAGAGCTATTCATCATATGCAGGGCTTCTTAATGGATTTGAGTCTATTTCTCCTGTGTAATAAAATACAGAAAGCACACACTTTTCAATTATTTTTGTAATTAATGAAATGGAGCCACCATATTATTTTTCTATAGCACCAAAAAGGAAGAATGAATCTGCTTTCTCTGCAGTATTTATAAGTTTTCAACTGGATTAATGATTAGGACACAAAAATAGGACTAAGTTTGGACTCATCTGTCAGCTTGTTGGTTTGGGTTCTGAGGGCTGGTATCAGACAAAGGAAATTTGGCATTTTATAAAACCATGCATGACATTGCTCTTTTTCCTTATTTGAAGATGAGTACCATGTCATGTTACACACAATAATAAGAGAAAAAGTTGTGTATTTGTTACACAAGTTACATAGCTTACAAAGGCATGGCTGAATCACTGGTGGTCTTTTATCAACACTAAATTCTCCAAAATTTGGAGACCTACAAAGGACAAAACTGTTTGTATACGGGTTAGATTACCAGTATTCCCAAACTGCTGTAAATCCACATGCCAGAACTGGCAGCTGGTTTGTACCTCTGAACCCACCACTGCACAGAACATCCTGCCCTGGCAGCTGGGCTGCACCAAGGGTCTGTGAACTGGGGTCACTGGTGTGGCCTGACCCAAAGAGCCCCCACTGAAAGATCAGTGCAGTGTCACCTTGGGGTGTAGTTTGTGTCACACCGAGTGCTGCCAGTGCAGCACAGAGTCACTCATGTGAACCTGAGAGGCTGAACATCCTGGAGGAATGCCAGGCTGGAGCTGGCTCCTGTTTTGCCTGTTTCCTTGGGTAAGTTGGAGTTCTTTATGCTTGACCTCTCACATTAAGTTTCTCTCTCCTCGATAAAACCTGGGGATAAGTCAGATTAATGACTTTGGTCTGTTTGTCCATTTTTGACAGGAAGCAATTATAGCTGGTGAATAATACGTTGTGTCCTATGTGTGCTTTTACTCTGTGTTTATGGTTACCAAAGGAGATTTCCTCTCCACACACTTCCTTTCACTGAAGGAAGAACAGCCTGATGTGCAGTACTCCTTGCTGGTTTAGTCATTTAACTGCTGCAATATAGCACTTATTTATTTTATCTGGATTTATTCCTTCTCTCCTCTGTTCTGATAGCTGAATACCTTCAGTTGTGTGGTTATGTTTCATTAACTGACATTCAAGCTGTAAGTGTTCATGGCTTTAATGGAGAATCCAGTACTGAATACAAAAGGGGCCTGTGATTTCCTTAGGGGCTGGGAGAATTTCGAGATAGCAGAGAGCTTCATGCAGGAATTTGTAGGAACTGTTGTCTACCCCAAGGGCTGGAAGTGGGTCTGCATAACCATGAGGTAAAAATCAGGGGTGGGGTTCCAGAAACACTAGATCCTACTCAAAGCAAGAGGTATTTATACTTTTAAGGCTCTATCTGCCATGAAATCCATGCAGCTTTGGCCGCATGACATTGACCCTGAATTAGTGTGCCTTGAGCTGACACTGAGCACCCACAGCTACAAAGCTTCTAAGCACCCATCAGTGGCTCATCCACAAGGATTGTGATGGTGCATGCTGTGTTATCTTACACTCTTGGGAATCTTACAATCTCTTGTAAAGTCCATGGAAACCGCAGCCCAAAATTTCCAAAGGTTCCTAGGACTGCCACACTCATACTCTCACACATGCAGTCAAATGAGCAGAGGTTTGCACTGTATCAGATTTTATTATCCACACTAGTGACACAATAATCAATAACTATCTCAGAAACGTGGTGCTTAATTAACCTAGGACAGTGCTCCTTTCTGTACCTTCCCAAGCCCTTCCAGGGAGCACGTTGTCCACGGGGATGTGGGGCACCTACTGCTGCTAAACCTGCTCTGTGGAGCCCAGGACCTGCCAAGGCAGGTGGGTGCATGAACACACCTCTGTGCCTGTGCAAATGACCACTGTGTGTGCATCCACAGTCACACATGGCACACACGAGTCTGTGTTAAACAGTGCAAACAGCCCAGCCAGAATTTCAGCGACTGCACCAGTGGCTGTAATTTAAACAACAGGCTCCAACCTCTTCAGTCTCTACTGGATGGATTTTTGTTTCCCTGCCTATGCATAGGTCAGCCAACCCGTGATAAAAGCAGTAGTTTGTTAATTCATCCACTCCAACCTGCCTTGCCTGAATGCTGTAAACAGTGCTGAAAACAGCGGTAAGAGTTTAAATTACACTGGTTGAAAATCCACTTCTGCAAATTACTGGGAGTCTTTTAAACAGATAAATAATGTTTCTCCTAAGTGCAAATCTGCACTCCGGAGACAGAAAAGGAAGAGTGTAAAAATATGTAGGTCTGATTTTGTTTTCAGTGTCACCCTTAGAAAAATTTCTGTGGCAAAATTCTAAAGCAGCTCGATGCCAACAGTCTGCATCAAGTGTGCTGTATTTGAAGCAATTGAGCTAATGTTTGAGATTCTGACAATCGGAAAAATAGGTTGGCATAATTATATTAAGATATCTGAGAGTGTCATGTACTTTGCAAGACTGAATTTTAAACTGTTGATTTAAATTAATGAAGATTCAAGAGTTTATAATTTGTTTATTTATTGAAATCAAATGCAGTCCGTGTTTCTAACTAATTGAAAAGTATACTTGTGATAGAGAAAGTATTTAATTTGGGCAGGCAAGCTACCAGACTTCCAAATAAAGATGATGAATTGCAAATTCTCAATCTTAATCCCTGTAGGCTGACAGTTACCCCTCTAAAAGCAGCATTTGAGTGATATACTATAGCTGGTAATAGCACACAGCTGCAGAGTAGGAAATCCCATTGATATTTTGCAAAGCTTTTGTTTTGCTTCATTCATTTATTTTTCAAAATGATACTTTCCTTATTTAGAATAAAGAACTTTTTTTTTTTTTTTTTTTTTGCCATTGTGAGTAGACTAGACCTTTAAAAAGCAGTTCGTTTGACATATGTAAAAATGCCTGGGCTCAGCTCTGGATTTACTTTGCTTGCATGTATCATTTTCAGAAGCACAAATGCATGTGTGATTTTGCAACCTCTTCCCCCCTCCAAGAGTAAGGAACACATCTCTGTTATACATCCCAACATTCAGCATACAAGATTGAATGTAAAAAAGATTTTTTCTCTCTCTAATGTATAAAGCATGTGTCCAACAACAGCAGCAAAATCAGTGCCAGAAGAAGCAGTCCATAGGGAAGCAGTAATTTGTGTGTCTGCACATTATTCTGTGTCTATGCACATATTAACCCTGGTATACAGTAAATTGTGTTACCATGGCAGCCCTCACATGGAAAGTTATATGCTAGTAGGGTATCTCTAACAACCACCAATGGGGAATATGCATGTTCTGGCAAATGAAGAAGGGTGTAGTTTCTTTCTGTGAGGAAACAATACACTATAATTAAGGATGGGAAAACCAGGTTGCAGAAATGATGAAAAAAACATAACATTTGCCCCAAATGTAAAAAGTAAAAAACAAAAAGCCCTCAGAATTCCCTCTCTCCCTTTTCCCATCCATCAGCACCACCATGCCTACCAAGAGCTGGAGTACTGTAGCCTTTGCTCAGACAAAGCTTCCCTTAAAATCCTGTCTTATGGTTTTCATTCCATATACTTTTCCTTGAGGCTTTTACAGGGCACTTTGCTTACGTTAGTTTTTGTGTCCAATTTTGAGATTGAACTTCTTTCTTTATGATGAAGCTGGTTTGTCAAGGGTGAGCTGCTACAGTTCATCAACACTGCATGCTATCATATGCTGTGTTATATTTTTAGTTGTATATACAACTTTGCCAAACTTCAGCTTTATGGCTGACATTTTGAAGCAGATGCTATTTCCCTGAGTTGTTTCCTTTTTTAAAAATGCTTAAACAAAAAAAAGGCTCAACCACTTGGAGGAGTCAGATTAGAGGAAAAATACTTTTTGACCCCATTAGAAATTTTTTGACCATTCTCCTGGAGCATTTAGCACCTGCTGGTTTGAATTGGAGTCTCAACATTAGTGATACACAGATGATAGCATCACTCAAAGAGAAAGTACAACAGAAATGAGAAACCATGTCAGTGTTTTACGATACAAAACTCAGCACTGAGTAAAGGGTCAGCAGATTGTGTGAGTCATCAGTGGTTTGGAAAGAAGAGAAGAAAAGAGATATGATGAGCTAGACCCTCCCAAGAGCTACAGGCTTGTTGTATTGGCTGAAGTTTAGTGGGAAAGCGGCGCTCCTGTCAGCTGGTGTACTACATAATAATGTTAACACCACTACAAACAGGTTGTGGTTTATTGCTTCAATTTCTTATGTACTGGCAAGAGAATTAAGAAGATTGATGCATTAGGATCTTAGATCTCAGTCAAATTAGGTGACTAAGAGGGTGATGAAAAAAATGCTTGTTCTTTGAAGGAGCACAACTCCATCAGAAATTTGTTACATCCTAGCATCAGGCCATTTGATGAGCTGCTGATTTAACAGCACACTTAGCAGGCAGTAGTTACATTGAAAGGGGCAACTACTTAATCAGTGCTTTAAAGATATTATGTTCAGAGTGATTTAAAGGGATATTGTGCTTTAGTAAGTGTGCCGTGAGTATGAATATTTTCTGCATGAAGTGAATGCAAAAATGAGGTTGTGCAATGTCATTTATATTGTCAGCTTTTTTTATTTGGACATATGTTGAAAAAAGAAAAAGCCACTAAATACTAAACAAATACTAGCATTTTGAAAATATACTTACTGGAAGGGAATAGCCATCAGTGGAGGAGAACAGGGAAAGAAAATAGCAGCTATCACATTCCATGGATTTCTGGAGTAGAGGAAGAGAGAAAATAATGAAGTATTGTAAAATAGAGGAGAAATATTAGGAGTAAAGTGAACAAAGTGCTTGGTTTCCACCGTGGGAGTCCTGTGGCCTTAAGCTGAGATGGGGGAGATTCAGATTAGATATTAGATATTAGAAAAAAAAATTTGGTTTGGGTGGTCAGGCACTGGAATAGGTTGCTCAGGTAAATGGTGGGGTCACCACGTCTGGAGGTGTGTACAAGGTGTCTGCATCTGGCTCTGGGTGATGTGGTTTAGGTGTTACAGTGGTGCTGCTGGATGGATGGTTGGACTGGATGATCTTGAAGGTCTCTTCCAACCTTGATGATCCTATGACTTGGGAGATCTCCCTCATCACCATGAATGTATCCAGGAATGCTCACTGCCTCTCAATTCCTGCCTTCTGTAACAAGTGGCTCGAGGAATAAACCCTATTTACCTTCCCAAACAAGGGCAAAGCTTGCTGCAGAGGGACCTGTCAGCACTTTGAGATCTGATGCTGCATTTTGTGTCTGATAAATATCTGTGGGAAATCAGCATGGGAACTGCTTCCTGAAGCCTCACGGAGAGCATTCAAAATAACAAACAGGGGGAAAAGTGAGGCAGCAGTATCAGCGTATTTGGAATATCTGACACTGTAGGATGGCTGAGGTAAAGGGTGTTTTATGCCAAGTGACAGATCCAAGGCTGACATGACTACAGATTTACACAGTTAAATTTTGGGTTGGTGACCGTACTCTGTAGCTCACCCGCCTCAGTTTACCAAGGTGTGCAGATTAGAGCTCCTTCATTCCCTAGGGCCCACATGTCCAAGGCTCTGATTTAAGTCCCCACAACATGCTGCACTTATCCACCTTTGTGCTGCAGTTATCCACCCTCACGCTGCAATTATCCACCTTCGTGCTGCCTGGTGCTTCCCAGTAATAGCTGCTCACTGCTGGGACACTCTGCTGCAGAGAGCAGAGCCTGGGGCCAGCCCCAGGGTCCTGAAGGTACCTGTGGTACTCTGGCAGCCCAGGCTGATGGAGTGGAGCTTTTCCTCAGCACCGAATTCACCAAATTTTGAAAATAGCCATATCTTTAAGGCCCACCACAGAAAGCATAAATATAAAGGAGGGAAAATAAAAACAGGTTTTGGTTAGGGCAGGGGAGCTATTCATTTTGTTGGGGAGAAAATGAGGCAAGGCAGAGTCATTAGCAGGGCTCCTTATGAAAGCAGGAGTTGCTTGGGAAATTGCAGTGCCATTGACCAGAATACATGGAGCACAGAAGGGAGATATAATAAGAGGAAAGCAGTTATGCACCTAAGCCCTGAAATGTAGCATTACATCCATCCTGAGAGGTAATCATTCCTGTCATTACTAAGCTGCAGGATCACTCAGTCCTAGCATGGTAGAAATCCAGGAGCTCAACACATCAGTCAGGTAGCTTTTCATAACTCTCTGCTTCTGTGGCTCAGCTGGAGTTCAAAAAAAGCCTCAGATAGTGGCAATCACTCTTATGGCTGCTAACAAAGCTTGTAAGTAATAACTCATAAACCTTCTTAATTGAAATAAATTAAGTTTTATCTTCATTACTGCTTTGCAGAGTTATCTGAAAGCGCATTGGTTCTTGTTCAGAGCCTGATGCATTGGTACTTGCACTTGTGGCTCTGGAACAGAAATTCTGAGAACAAATGATGTATGTTATTACACAGAGATCTATCTTCTTTTTAGTGGCCACTGGTGTCCCCCCCAGTTGCCACACTCGTGGTTCGTAGTTTGTGTGTATGATCTGTATTACACAGCTGAGCCACGTGTGTGCAACCTGTGTGACAGAGGCAGCAGGTGTGACACTGCCAGAGAGAGGGTGGCAGCTGTGAGACGTGGTGGCTGCCTGAGCATGGCACAAGGATGTGTCTGCACCTGAGATGGGCAGCAGAACAGAAATCCTCAGGGTGAGGGTTTGACCACCATACTGTCTCTGCACAGCCACTAATGACTTTACCAGTCTTACTCTTTGAAATTATGTCTTGTTCACTGCCATAGAAACCATTCAAATTATTCCTAGTACTGCCTAACAGAAGCAGGACATGATATACTGGCTTGGAGAAAAGGTCCTGCACTCTATCTGTGAAGCAGCCAGCGAAACAGGAAAGTAAATGTTTGAGTTATTTACCACAAAGTTTGACAAAATGCAGAACCTTCTGACATCCTTAGAGGATAAAAAACTCTGAAAATCCCTGCCAAAAAGACAGTCTTGGAGAACAAGATGGAAAATCATATGTTTCGCTGAAAGATTCAAAGTAAAACTGTGACAGAAAAGATACTGCACAGTGGTGCGAATAATTGAGGATTTCTCCCCAAAGATGCATAGGTTCTTAAAAATAGCTTGAATTACTGTGATGACCTTAAGATTACTGGCACCACAGAGTCATAGACTTGCCCCCATTCATTTCTGTGTCCAGTCTTTGCTCTCATATTGTCTGACAGCACATCCCAGAACAGATATACTTACAGAATTCAAATGCTGAGAAATTCATTCCAGCTGTGGATATACAGCCATATCTCTTCATTGTCACTATTTATTACCAAAATTATAAAAACTTCTTTCCTCTCTATGTGAAAACCTAATTTCTGTGTTTCCATTAAAGTTTTTTTCCCTAATAAGGATTATTCTTCCTTACTTAGAAAGCATGAGTGAGTCATCCAGTGACCTTCTGCGGCATAACCTAAACAGACAGAGTTTCTGGAGTACCCAACAGCAGGATGGGTTCTGCAGTCCTGAAATCTTTGCAAAAATGTTTCTGGATCATTTCTAGCTTGTCAACAAGCTCCTGAAATGTGTGGATTGAATACTTAGAATTTTACACTCTGTCAGTGGGCAATTTACTAATTTCCTATTTTATGTCATGTTCTCAGAGGAAGCATTAATGAATATCCAGGCTGTATCTATCCTTATCTGCTGGGATGCATGGAGTACAGCTCAGTTTCCCAGTCACCAGAACATATAGGTCAGGCAGGCATCTGCTCCAAACACCTGCACCCCAAAACATCTGCCCTCAGGAACCAGATGTGACTGCTCATCTGGTGGTAGACACAGAGTGCCTGTTCTTTTTTGAGGGAGACTCCTGTCCATCTTATGCCATGCACTAGGGAGTTCATTTACTTTTTCCTTTCTGATTTGTAGATTGAGAATACTAAAATCACTGCTCACCTGGAGAAGGAAATGGTACTGAACCTCATCCCTATAAATGTTTTCCATCTTGGATGCTTGTCATGACTGCACATAGCTTTAGAGGGCCTGACCATCTGTGGAAGCTGGGGATCTGAAGTCTTAATAATGCTTTGTAAAGGCAAAGATGGGCACCTCAGAAGGGTGTTCACTGAGCAAAAGTTCCTTATGCCAGCCCTCAACTGAGACCATCAAGAATGTGTCTGAGCTCCCCAAGGTGGTGGGAGGCACTCTGTGCTTCAAGCAAGTCCTATATAATTTTATTATTCTATCCTTTCCAAAACCAATCTAATGTAAAATGTCTGAAAGATGTTGGGAGTGCAGACTAAAAGCCCTCCCCCTGTTTAAGGTATCTGAGTCACGTATGTTTCAGTTTTCTTCCTTCGGAACAGGGAATTGGAAATGTTTTCCTTCACAGAGGTGCAAGTTCAGTTTTAAGAGTGGGGAGTCCCAGAGGCCAGAAGAGAAACTCTGTTTCCTGAAAGGCTGTTTAGTCTGGACCTCCTGCATGCCATGCCAGAGGCTGAGCAGAACCAGTGCAGGCAAGAGGGACACCACCACCCAGCTGAAGGAGAGCTGCCCTCTCTGCTGGGCTTTTGTGTGCAACTCATTTGCACCTGTACACACTCAGCTTGGGTTGGGTGTCTGGCTCCAGCTCCTGCAGTGATTTGGACTGTGATCTGACAGTCCAAGTTGGAGAGCCCCTGAGCAGACGAGGCACCAACTTACTCTGCTCTTCTGGGAGGGCAACACTTCTTGACAGGCAAGTTGAATGCCTACAGACTTTAGAAATGCAAATTTAGATATCTGGGGATTCCAGCTAGGCTTTATGTAGGACGTTTTAGGAATTATGCTCTTCTACATAAGTGCCTAAATTCCACGCATGTTCCACTTCAGGCTTATTAGTCCCTCTGTGGATTTAGGCCTGGGAAAATAAAAGGCAGGATGCAAGAACCACTAGACTGTACTTAATAATGAATCTCTGAGCAGAGAACACACAGGCTTTGGTTTGAGGTCCAGCCAAAATTGGAGTAAAATAAGAAGAGAACACATGTCTTTGGGGATTGCAAATCAGCAAATTGGTGCTGAAGAGAAAGAGAGCAATAGAAGAAGCAGCTGAGAGAGAAGAGAAACCAGCGACTTAAAGAAAATTGTCCATTCTCTCAAAATCATTACCAACATTCTCTACAAGTGTGGGCTATTAAAATACACACACTCAAAGATGTTCCTTTTTGTTTGGTTTGGTAGCGATCTTGAAATTGCAATTTTTATGCATGATGAATGCCTAGTTAGAAACTGCCTTGTGACACTGAAATACTTCACACCTGGATTTCATATATATTTCTTTATACAGCTGCTTTCCACCAGAATAGCTAATGAGGTGAAAACTTGGAACCTCCTCTCCAGTAAGTTTTATATTGTGCAAGGAAGGGAGTTTCCCAATTCAGTGGAAAGAGGGGCTATGGTCACGGCAAGGTCACAAGCAATCTTCACCCACTGTTTGGAATGAAGCAGTTATAATCCGACCACAAATGCCCAGCTAAAGTTTTCCATCTGGAAATGGTCATCCATAGTGCATTTTTACCCACTCTGTACTGTTCCTGAACATTGTTGCCTTCAACTATGGCAGTAGCCTGCTTGTGCTGAATTGGGGCTGGGAACATCCAAATCAAGGGTGACCTTCCCACCAACCCCCACGTCCTTTAGTCTTTTCAGTCTAGTGAAATAATAGTAATAATAATAATAATAATAGCAATAATGTAATCATCAGACTAAGAGCTGTGTTCTCACTTTGTGGAAGTTCAGGCTGATGTTCCAGTTCACACTGAACAACGCTTTAAGCTACAAATGAACTTGAATGAGGGTAATTGTACAGAAAGCGATTACTCAGAAGCCCTGTGGGACAGCCACCATCTCTCTGCTGTGTTTGCATAACACTTAGAGGCACCAAGGTCCAAGGCTCCTCTGGGGGATCACCATCTGTGCTGAGATAAACTCTAACTAATCTCTGAGGCTTAATGCCATCAGCACTGTAGAGTCTGTTTTCTCTCTTGATTTCTCCTCCACCATTTATTCAAAGATCTTAAGCAAAAGCAGGGAGAGTAACAAACACAAGGTTATACAGGAGAATTCTCTATGTTTTTTTGGAGGTGTTGATGCAAAGGGAAGGGGGGATCATCTTTAGCACTATGCTTTCAATTCTCATAATTTTTCTGCCATTGGCAGAAACCTAAGAGAACCTAAGATAGCTGGGCAACTCTTTCCTTTCATGACTCTGAAATTTAAGAGATCAGAAAAAAAAATTAGAGAAATAGTTTCATTTCTAAGTTGTAAGAAACAAGCAGTAATGTCAAAGATGTTTCAAGAAATAAAATGCTCGTTGTCTTGGTCACTGGAGAATAATTTAAAATTTATTTTGTTTTATGATGGCTTACTGTCATGTGGTTTTCAGTGACTGAATGGCTTTTTATGAGAAATTCTGCATTTTTTTCCAACAACAATGCCACATTTTATTCCTTTTAACCAATGAAGAGGAGTATGAATATTAGAGGCATTGACTCCTTTCTGTGTTCAGCGTATTCCTACTGTTCGCTTTGTAACTCTTCTAACTCTTATGGTCATAGATCCATGCCATAATGCCAGGATACTGTGAAATTCAAATTCATAGGAGTTCCATGGTTGTCCTCATAAATTCGAGGTATGGCTGTATGCACATATTCTAGGGAGAACTGGAACTGAATTGCTTGGGGTGCTGAACAAATGTGGGAAAGATGATTCCTCATCCTTTATTATGGGATTATCTAAAGAGGAAATAGAAATACTTTCTTATGATTAAAATGACCAACAGACCAACAAAGTTTAAATCTTAGATATTGTGTTTCACTGCTGATCCTCAAAATAAAACATTGTAAACAAGTTAATATATACACATATTGTCAAGTTAATTCAATTGAATAATTGGAGAAAATCAGTCTGTTTACATATGCTCTATGAACAGAAAGTGAAGCTGTATTAAATCATGTAAATTATTCTCTGTGAGCTGTTTACTCTTTTCCAGTAATGATGTTATTTGTCACCCCAAGCCCCTGTATGTGGATGTAAACCAAAGCACATGTTAGGAAAAGGAAATAACTATACACAACATGAGCTTTTCCTCTCTAGAGAAGTCTAGTGCTGCCCATTTACTTTGTGGCCTTAATTAAGCAGTGATTGATGCTTATTTGGAGAGCTAAAGATAATTACTACCTTTTCCAAAGTGAACTGGCTATCCCTTTGACCCCAGTATTTTAGCCAAAGAACATTGCAGGGAGTACAGTTCTTTTTTAATGCAAAAGGAAAAGTGCTCTTTTCTGTTCTTGTCTTGGGTAAGCTTTGCTCCTGAGGACAAGACTGCTTCCCCCTGCCAGGTGGGTTTCCTGGCTCCTGTCAGACACAACAGAAGGAGAAGGTGCTTCAGGATGATACCTTCTTAAGGTGAAGGAAGATCTGTGTAGAGACTGCTCACCTTTCAAGAGGGGAGAGAAGGAACATCCCAGTGGATATCTGGTGTTTCTGCCGTGTGTTTGGTTGGCTATGAGGGCAGACAGAGACTGCACACGGAATGTCCTTACAAATGGCTTTCACATTTCTTTAAAGTTGAGCATTAGCAACTCCTACAAAGAAACCTCATTAAGCCTCTTTTCCATTTCCATTGTTGGATTTATTTTTTTCATTAATGCACAGGTGTGTTAGTGTCTCAATTTTATGGCAAGAAGGAATGAGAAAAAGATTATGGGCAAGCTTTCTGCCACCCTCTCTGCCCATCTGTTGCCTGCTGTCGGCAAGAAAATAAACTTCTCTCACATACAATCCTTTTCTTTTTCCTCATTCTTTTCCTTTGTTGTTTTCCATATTGACATGATGTGAGGCCCTACAATGGCTATCTCCAAAACTGTTGAGCTCCCTGCCTTATCTTGATTTACATTACATGCAGTTAGGTGGGCTTTATTTTAAAACAGCTGTCTGGAGAGATTTAGCCACCTCCAGCTGGCTTCATGCTTCAAATAAAATATGGCAGATACCTGGGCTAGTGATCTGATGGCACATTTTATCATTCCAACAGGCATTTCCTGTCCTGATAACAAACAACTTCACAAGTGCCATCATGCCACTGAGAGTGATGAAAAAATTAATTTGATTCTGATCAAAACAATGGATTGGGGTTTAGTATGACAATAATAATAAGCAGGTTAATTGACTTCTGGGTATCTTAGAGAGTCACGAGAAATCTTTGTGCTTGATATTTTACTCCAGTGTGTGGTTTGTGTGCTCCCCTCCACAGCAGCACCTGCTTGCATTTCTGAAGTGCTGTGCTGACAGTCTAAGAAAACACCTCTTTTCAAAAGCACCTTGGGAGATTTCAAACGCTGTGATAAAACAACTGTGGGATAGAAATTAGAAATCATACCCTAAGTACCCAACTAGGGGTGCTTGAAAAACCATGGAGGTCTGTGTGTACGTATGTGGTATCATTAGAAACTATTTGGATACCTTCCTGGTTTTTTTTAAAGTTCTGCATTCCTCATTGTATTCTGGAACAAACAAATGGGAGCAAGAGCAACAGATCCCATCCACAGTTAGGGAAATGCCGGTTGCAGCCCCATCTCACATAAGCAGGGGATGGTAATTGCATTTTACAAGCAATTAGAGGAACTTCTGGAGTTTCCACGTGCACTTTGTGATTTGGCAGCATGGAAGAATCGGAGAGATTTTAATGTTAGTGCTGAAAGATTGTAAAATCATGCCTTGCGATGTAGAAAATGGAAGTTCCTTTGAAAGCTGCATTAATGAGCTCATTTTACTAAACTTCATTAAACCAGCCATATAATCTGTGCAAACTTACTCTGCTTCTCAATTACATGGAAATGGAGTGTGCTCTGACGAGTTAGGAGCCAGTGGCCATTACTGATTGTGTCATGCCAGGTAGGCTAAGCTATTGCAGATGTCTTCTTTTATGATTTTTTTTAAGCTGTAGGTGAAGAATTTGGCTGAAAAAGGTGGCACGTGGCTGAGGGTGGATAAAAGACCTGTGGGACATGGGGCTGTTGCATGTGTGGGCTGTGAGGCACAGAAGCACCACGTTTGGGCTGGTGCTTGAGCTGGTTCACAGGGCACGGCCTGTATGGGTAAAGGTGCAAATGGGCCATGCACAGGGATATTTCCAGTTCTCATCAGAAATGAGCTTAAACCTGTAAAGGGATTAGGAAGATCCTCAGAGAGGGTGGGCATGAGTCAATATATCAGCTAGAAAAAAAAAAAGAGCAAGACTTCTGTTTAGCTGAATACACTGCTGTTTATCTTCTTCCTACCCTGTAACCTCTGCTATTGTCTCCTGGTGTTTTGGACAAGGGATGGGGTGGTGTCTGCACTGTGCATCCCTGTGCAGGAGAATCATGGTCCCACAGATGCTGTTCTCTGCTTTATGGGGCACTGTATGGGGTAGATGATTTACAAGAAACATTTTATTTCATTTCACATCCTTGAGAGATGACAATCTATCAAATCCAAAATGTTTTGGAAAGAAATCCAGTTTTATGGAATTTCAGAACTCGAAACATTCCTGCCAAAATATATCCTTACAACTGAAGACCTTCTATTGTGAAATTTGAGGGATTGACTTAAACTGAAGTAGAATGGAGTAACAGGAAAAGACTGAAACCAAAATATTGAATTAACCTGTACCAGATTTATGGTTTTCAGTTAGCAAAAAATTCTGGCAATTAAACTTTTCATCCCATTTGAGGGATTTATTTGAAACCTGTGACATGGGAATATTGGAAAGAAAACACTGAAAAAATCAGGTGCCTTGTGATGTGTTCCAGCCCTAACCCTATTGGTTAGCCAGACGAAATCTGTGCCTTGCACTTTTGGATGGACTATTGTTCAATTATCTGTTTATTCAAGCTCTATTCCAAACCTATTGTATGTATTAATCACTAATCAGCTAATCCAAATGTCAGGAGCAGATGTGGCTTGCTTGCCTGCTTTCCCTTTTACTGTATCAACATGTCCTTCGAGTGTCCTGGTGTTTTTCTTTTCATTATGTACCCGTTGTGCCTTATTCTGTCTTGTGGGACACAATGTACTGTAACAATTAACACCAGAACATCAAAGCTGACTCAGCTTTTATTGGTGAGGGGATCATAATGTAAGTGGTAAAACAGCACTTCTGGGATACCAAAGATCTCCTCCAACCCCAGTCAGTGCAATCAGGGGACATAAAATAGAGCTGATGACTTGTCCCTTTTCTCATTTTAATGTGACTTAAATAAAAATTGTAAATCTGATACAAGTGCTACAAAATATATAAAATTTAAAAATCACTCAATGGGCATAAAGTAGTTAGAGTATCTAAACCAAGTTATTGGTTTAGAGATCCTAACCTAAGACACTCAAAAGGGAGGCAGCTTTTAGACAGAGTTAAGCATCTGTCCATCTAAAACTTTGCTGTCACTACAGTGCTGAAATGATCTGTGCCCTGACCATGGTTAGAGAAATTGCAGAGTGGCAGATGACTGACAGTCCTGGTGGCCACCCCTGCACCAAACCAAGGGTAGATTTACCAGAACACCTCTAGCCAAAACAAATGACATATTCGGGTATGGCCAATGTAGTAATGCAGCCTCCCTGTGGAGGGCTATAGTTCCTATGCTGCATATGGTCTGATTATATCCTGAAAACATGCTGTACATGGAGTTTGGTCTGATGCAAACGTTGGGAAGAGAGCATCTGCTGAGGTTATGTAAATGAACTGGCTATGCCTGTTTTGCCTGCATGGAGAGTGAGTGGTTTGAGGCATTATTTCCAGAGGAAAGGTCATGTCTTACTGAGAGTTTGCACACAAGAATGCCTTTAAGGACTATCTGCAAAGCTCTGTGTGTTGTTCTAGAAGCCCAGGAGATGCACAACATTATAGCCATATGTTGTGGCATTATTCATAGCAATAATGTTAGGACAGTGACAGCAAAATGGCTTTGGAAACACCACAAGGCCACCAGGACGAGGGGAAACACACAATATTTGAATAGGGACATTTTCAAATCCTTTTAAAACCAGGTTCCTGCAGCTGGCTCTATGCACAGAAGATATTTGGGAAGGCTGTTTGGGGAAAAGAGGTGGAACAGAAAGACTGAGAGCTAGCTCTCAGGGTAGGATGGCAGAAATGAGGCAACAGCAACTCTTTCTTAAATCATTGCAAGGTTTGCTCTGGGCCTGGCACAGACTGCTGTATGAAATGGGGAAACTGTAACTGGTTGTGCTATTCCCCCAGGCCTCCAGGCTGAGCAGATCTTGTTCAGAAAAGGTTCTCGTCGAAGGCAGTAATTATCTGGTAATTAAATGATGCTATTGCATATGGTAGATTTCCAAAGCTGGATTGTCCTGGATTAATGTAAGCTTGTAAATGAAGAAGGTGAGCAAAATCTTGCAATAAAACTTCCATGCACTTTTTTCTATGTGCCTTCTATAATATAAAGCCAATGTTAAATGAAACTGGAAAGTGAAACTATCAGCTATTTGGCAGTGTTTCAGGCGAGAAATACTTTTCAAAACTAAATTATATTATAAACATGAAACATCTTTTCTGAGTGTCTGTGTTCAAGGAAAAACAATAGCTGTAAAGCTAATAGCAATTGCATAAGAGGCAAAACAGCATGTTCAGTGTGAGTAAACTTCAGAAGCTGATGTGTTAGATATAGTGGTTGAGGAGTGTCAATAAGATATTAAAATCCATCAGGAAATTCCTTCTCCATCTGCAATTTTTCCAAAGCCCTCCTGGAATTAGTTTTTTTCTTTTGCAGCAGCAATAGCAGAAGCACTTGCATAGGTTAGTCTACAGACCAAGACATGTTAAGATCCAGGCTAGCAATTATTTTTTAACACAGAATGTAAATTTTCTCAGGGCAGTGAGATGTTCAAAGACTGGCCTCAACCTGCCAATAGAGCATTTTTGGGTGGTTTCTAATCTTTACTTACTGCAGAAAGCAAGTACAATTTACATTAAGAATGCATATTATATTTCCTTTTGTTTCCTTCCCAGTAAATAGTGCATCCCAACTGAATCTTCCAACTTTTTTTTTCTTTCTTTTTACATTTTTTTGTTTGGTTGGTTGGTTGTTACTATTTGTAACTATGCTTCTTTTGCCACCCTGAAATATTGACATGATTTCCAACACCATTGGATCATTATTTTGAAAAAATCTGGGTACAGAAATAAAGTACTGTTCTGAAGGTTCTGAAGGTCTGATATAAAGTGCGGAAGGTCTGAATCAGTGGAAAATTCTGTTCCAGTCCAAGGACAGAGATGAAAGGTTTTCCCCAAGGGCCAAAGCCTCTCAGTGATGGGTCAGTTCTAGAGATGAGTCACTGGGGTTGAGCAAGGGCTGACCAAAGTACAGCCAAATCATGCTGCTGATGCAAAAGTGTGTAGGGAGTGATGACAATTTGGGTTAAGAAATGAAGAATGAACTATTCTCTAATCCAATTTTATTCCCAAAGAGCAACACTAAATATAAACTAAAAACTTTCTCAAGAGGTTTATTCTGCTGTTCCTATCCAAAACAAAGTAGATATGTTGCTACTGAATAAAACCTCTCTTTTTTCTACATTCTCCAGCTCAGTTTTAGTTTCCCAATCTTTCCCGATTTCTGAACCCCTTGTTCAGAAAACATATAATTTCTTTAGGCGTTGGCCACAGTTGTTTTGTTCCTTATCATCTGTGGAGCACAATCCTACTTCAAAGAGGTAAAAAGGTCCTCTGCAAGACATGGGGTGTATTCTTGCAGTTTCCTCTCTGTCATCATGCACAATTTATGAAGGCCTGGGTTTTTTGCAGACTGATGTGATGGAATAGGGAATATGGGGAGGTTTTCAGAGTATTCAGCAAAGTCAGTGCCCATGGCCCCCAGCCTTAAAGGCACCTGTTGATAACCCACGTTGGCTGCACCAAGTGGGGAAATGGGGTGAAGGCAGAAGTCCTGAACCCTGCTCCCTCCAGATCACAAAACTCCATCAAAAGTCTAAAATCAAATTAAATGCACTTCCCTTCTATATTCAAATTCTTGTCCACTTGAATTGCAATGGCAATGGATTGGTTATCCTTTTACTCAAAGGTCTTGTTAAAAGTCAAAATCCATGTCTTATGTATCAGAACACTTGAAGGTGGATAGTCCTCAAAAAATACTTACCCAGCGCTGGTAGGAGCAGAGGTCAGAGGACTCCAGAAGAGCTTCCCTACCCATCCAGAGGGGTGGAGAGAAGAGGGTGGGATGTGGATTGTAAAGAGGAGGGAGATTTGAGTCATGCTCAACCCTCTGTCAGAGAAATGATGTTTTCCCTGGAGATTTAGGGAGATGAATTAAACTCTCTGCATACCTTACTTCATTTTAAGACTACTTCCTGATAGTCTATTTTGGCTTGAAGAGTGAATCTGTACAATTAATTCTGCTGCAATATTTTTTGTTGTTCTATTTTCACTAGTGTAGCTTTAAAAATCTAGCCCTGCGATAAATAACAGCTCAGTAAGCCCTGACTCCCTGTCAGTGAATCTCTTTTAGTGCCATCTGATTCATTTCTAAGGCTCCAGTTTCTCATTGTGGCTTATTATTACATTTTACTGTTCTGAAAGATGATGTAGGTAATTGTACTGGTCCCTTAGCTAACTATAGATTTTTTTTAATTTCTTAATAATAATGAAATTGCCATAGATACCTTATAATGTTTTTCTTCAGAAACAAACATTTTAGTAGAAGTTCACACAAAGTAATCCGGGGCTGCCCTGTGGCAACAATTATAATTAAAATATAGCTGTTTGATTATATAATTGAAATTTCTTCCAGTTGATTAGCTTGGATCCTTTCCACAGCCATACCCCTGTTTTTGAATAACTCAGCCTTTGTACACTGTGCTGCAGGAACATTACTGCAGTCACAGGCTGAAAAATACCTGCCTGTTTCAACCCACAGGTAAAGGAAACACTTGAATGTAAGAAGAATCAAATAAAATCTGCTTTGTGTATAATTAGATGGCTGCACAGCTGTGCTAGAAATACAGGGCCAGTGCTTTAAAAAAACAAAGCAGTGAAGAGCAAAGCTTGGATCTCTCCACTCCACTGATGACCAGTCCAGCAACATGCTCAGGGAGTTATGCTCACCCTTGCTCATGAGTGTTTTTTACTCCTGTGTATATTTATCATCAGTAGAGGTCTAGAGATAACCCTCAGAGCTCATCTTGTCCATTACTCTACCCAAATGGCAGAAAATATGGGCTGCCTGGCCTTTTTTCTGTCTGTCCTGAGAACACTGGTACGATGTAGTATGGCATGGCACGGCATGGGATGCTCCCTGCAAGAGAGCCAGAGAGAGCATCTGCTTTGCGCATCCCAGGGAGGTTTAGGGAATGGAAAAACACAAGTTTATTCACCTCTGGGAAGACTGAGGCATTGCTGGCAGTGGAGCCCAAGTGGACATTACATTCCCCCTCAACAGCTGCGTGGTGAAAGCATTTAAGGTTTATATTTAGGGGCCTGAATATAACTCACCCCAAATCATCCCCTAGAGTAGCACCAAGGGGCAACTGGTGCTTTTACCACAGTATAAGTGAGCTCAGAAGCTGTGAAAGGACGCAGCATGAAGAAAGTAACTGATTATTTAATTTACAGAGTTTGCAATCAAATCAGGCTTATCTGGTAGTAGAAACACAGAGCAGCTCTAAATATTGCTAGAAATGCACACAAAGAATAAAATAAAATTGACAGTATAATTACAGCTTCCCTTTATGATTCCATCAACATTATTTAAGCGCATATGAACCTGTGCTTTTACAAAAAAAGCTTTATAAAAATCCCAAATTCTATTGAAATTTGGAAAAGAAAAGTCAAATTCTGTTTTGATCATTTTATCCTGAATACAGACAGTCTTATTGTAGTTCACTGCATACAAAGCATGACATTGAATTAAAGCATTGGTTAATGATTTCTTAATTTAGTGACAATCATATAAACAGAAAAGTAGGAGCTTAAATAAAGAACTGTGGAACAAGTTTCAATTCAGGTTGAAAGCTAATGAATTGAAATGTCAAGTCAATCATTTAAAAAAATTAGAATTCAATAGTTTAAAATCATTTAATCATTTTTATAATTATTTTGTGACATGGAAGGAGCAAAGGGTCAAAATATAAAACTGCAAGCATATTTCGGCTAATGTGAATATTGGAATGAATGGTTTAGTTGCATTTCACCTGGAGTACATTAGTAACTTTCACAATGATTATTTTTCTTGCTTTCAAGAAAATTAAATAATCAACCAGCCAAGACAGTTCTAAAATAAGCAATTGACCCGTCACAGTACAGATGGATTGATTATTCTATAGTCTTCATTTCACTTCACTAAATACATACCCGAGCAGACTTTCACAGGTGTCTAAAGGTTAGCTCAGATGTTTTGAGCCCCAGCCTCAAGGCTGTGAGTACATTCAGCTCCCAGTGAACTCTATAAAAGTGAACCAGAGCTGCTGAAGCACAACCCTCACTCACCTCCAGACAGCAGGCACTACATGGCACCCCGGTGGGGTGGGACAGGAAGAATGTGTCAGGAGCCCCTAAGTCCTTTGCTTTGGAAATACAAATATTAACAGCCTTCCTAGGAAGTACAGAAATTCCAAACTGCTGCAAGAGTCACCAGGTTGCTTATTTTGTGGTTACTATCTTCTAAATACGAGGGGTGATTAATGGAGGAATGAAAGGGTTGGCTAATCTTCAGTGCAGAGTATGGAAGGAAAACCACGTCAGCATGCTGGGCAGCCCTCAGGTGCTGATGGCTTCCTCGTGCTCCACTCAGTAAGAGATGAAGCTCTATATTTAGAGAGGACATGAATACCACTGCAAAACTTCTGGAAGCTTATTTGTGCTCTGCCAGAAGCGTGGGGGTAACATATTCTTGGTAGGTGCCTGTACAAGAAGAGAGGGTCAGCCACAGCGGGATATGCTTGGTCTGTGCTCTGCGTGCAGAACATCCAGGGAATTCAGAAAGAGCTCTTTGTGGGGCTGCTTGTCCAGATGAGGTTTTTGCTTGTTAGGGCTCTCTGTGTCCTCCAGTATTTAGAGAATAAACACTAGAGAACATCAAAACCATGCTTTGGTTTCGTTCTGCATGGGTTTTTTTAGGAAAAAGAAAATGAGATTGTTTCCTGAGTAATATGATTTCTGACTGCAGTGCTTAGTGCTGGTGGTGATATGGGTTTTTCTTAATAGTGGAGAGCAGAGAAAATAGCATGGTTGATTCCTAGGTACTGTATGATAGAATTAAGAATACAATGACACAAAATATTTGTCCTTAAAGATGATTGGGTAAAGCCAGACTGGTAGCATCAGTACGAAAGCACAGGAAAGCAGAAATGACCAGCTGAGACAGCAAACAAGATGAACAATCTGAGAAAGTCTATCAGATACCATTCCACGTGACATCCCGACCCCAAGACAGTCTCCAGTGTCACAGAAGAGAATTAAATTCTATTGTACAAACCCACACTGACCAATAGTCCCAGAACAGCTTGTATTTGTCTTGCTGTGGTCAGTTTTGGTAATTTGTGTATCCTCCACAAATGCTTGTGCTATGTGAGAGCTTACAGACTGCACTCAGGAATGACAGGAATTACAGATGGAAAGGAACTGTTAACCTTGGCCCCACAGGACTGCTCTCCACTTCATATTTTAATGCAATGTGCAGTTGGCCCATTCCAGATGATCTGCTATAGATGTTACTGTCACTTTCCCTCTTAGTCAGAAGAGCTCATCAATGACAATGGGATAGATTATGTTGCTGCCAATACCAGCAGCAATAGGAGAAATGCCTGCTGAAAATCTGCACCACGACTGTATAGGTTCTTTTGAAGGAAAACGACTTAATTATAGGGCTAGAAAATTACCATGCAATAATTAATATTCTCGGTATTTACACTTAGGAAAGTGATTGTAACGCATAAAATACAGTATTAAATTGGAATTAGCTACACTTATTTCAGTTACTAATATAGCACCCTCCACACCACCTCTTGTGCGACCTTTCCAACATCTGTTTGAAAAAATGAAACCAAATCAGCCCACGGTTTCTGCATGATCTAATTGTAAATCTCCAGTAACTTCTTGGGCTCTATCCAAAACAACATGAGTTTCAATTTTTTCCAGTTTTTCCTTATGCTGGGAAGTCAACCACCCATGTTATTACTGGGAAACATGACCCTGTGTTATGTTCCCTCACTGAGGTCCTTGAGTCAATAATCCCAGCAGTGCCTCAGCGTTTTTAGAAGTCCTGTTCTCTTCTTTCAACATGCCTTACTCTCGACACAGTGCCAAATGTTACAACAAGTTTTTAGAGGTGCCAGAGTTATGATAATTAATGCTAAGAGAGTCGTAGAAAGGTCGTAAAAGCTCATACCTCAAAGTTTCAAACACTTTCCCACTCGTAGAGATTAAGATGAGCCCATTGAGGGGGACTTAATTGTTCTCTTTTTGCCAGAACTGAGATTTCTTATGGCTTTATCCAAGGGATCTGGTTCTGGCTGCTATCAGAGACAGGAAACCAGACTAGGTGGACTCTAGCTCTGATCTCATCTAGCAATTCAGATGCTGGGAAATAAAAAAAAAAGAGGGAGACAGGCTTGTTCTGTCCCTAGCTTGTGTTTTTTACTCCCACAAGCACAGAGATGGCCACGGCAGCTGCTTCCACGGAAGGGAAAGGGAGCAAAGCAAAGTTGGACCAGGTCATTGAGATTTCCAACCCAAAACTTCCAGTTTCACTTCAAAGTGTGCAGACCAGTACTTCTGAATTCCCCTTTTGGCCACATGTTTTGCATGTTTAAAAGGTTTCGCTCAGAAGACAGCAACCAGAAGTAATTCCGTGAGAAAACAAACCCTGACTGCATTTTGTGCAAGTCAAGATCCTGTGCCCCTTTTCCTCACCTGTAGCTGTGATGCTCCTTCTCTAAAGCCCGCAGAATCTGCCAGGACTGGAGTTAGAGAAATATTCTCTCATCAGGAGTTTGCTGCCTTCAGAAATGGGCTTAACATACACTTTGTGTTTGTTTTTACCTTTTGTGCCTGTCTAGCCCTGCATCAAGCCCCAGAGCACATCCTGGTGAGGTTGCTGCCCTTCTCAGGGCCTTTTTCAATAAGAAAGTGCCCAACATGTTGTACCAGCCTCTGGCAGCATCAGTGTGGAGGGACCCTCCATCATAGGCTGAGGGGGGTTAATCTCTTTGGAAGACTTTCATTTTATTACAGGGTGAGTTCCAACAGTTTTTCAGCATTGAGAAAGAGGTTGTGACCCTCTGACAAAATTTTGGCTGCAAAATGAAATTTCCTCTCCATGCAGGAAACCACTGGAGAGAATATTTCTATAATACTTCCATTCAAATAAATCCAGGTATTCCAGTAATTGTATGGTCTCCAGTAAAAATATCAAATAAACCTGTCATAGACTTTTCTCCCAGATGCTCAGATACAGTCTCCTTTCACTGTGTAACACAGCCTGCAATGCCAAGGGACATCCAAGGTTATGCTCCTGTGGTTCAGGCTCCATGGCTTGTCCTGGAAGGAGACAATGGTTTCACTATGCTCCAGGGGCTGCACCTCGGCACTGCTCCTGCCTGCCCACTAAACGAGGTCAGAGCAGCTCTCTCTGCTAATATCTTGGGTAACACAGCCTCTGAGAAAGAGCAGTTTGAACGTGAAGCAATCAAAGCTCATCACTGTACAATTTATTAACTTGCTTTGTAAGGGAAAACCAGCACGGCACAGAAAAGGTGCGCTCTGGAAGGAACACACAGCAGCCACAACACTGTAACTATCTAATAAAATGTTTGTGCTGTTGGAAAGGTTTGCTGCAGAGGAAGATAAAAGACAAAGATCAATAAAATGTAAAAACCTTTACTGGGAAGCCTTCTGTCTTAAGAGGAGAGAGGTCTGCCTAGCCGGGGTGCGGAGGGCGCGTGTTCTCATGGCCGCCTTTGTACCGAGCCTCAGACCCGGCTGCCTTTGCTCCCTTCAGGTCCACAAAAGCTTGTCTGCACCCATGCCAAGGTCCTCCAGTGTCACACCCTGATAGAGCTCTCTTTGATACAGAAGCATTTAACTGACTGTTGGTCATTTAATTCAATTTGCCTCCACAGCAGACCTCTCCACTCACCCACCCACGTGCAGAAGGGCACTTTGAGCCTTTTATATGCAGCTCACAGCCTCAGCACAGCACCACAGTCTCAAGCCCCCCAAATATTTTAAACAAACCACAGATGAAACACTAACACAAGTAGTAAATCTCGAAGACAGCTCAGTGATAGCATGTGCTGCTTTAGCTATGACATACAGTAGCTTAAAAAATTAGAATTAGTTACAAATAGTAGATTTCTCACACTGCCAGACTGTATCATTTATCTTACATAATTTACTATATCATTTTCTCTTATAAACAGCTCAGAAGCCAAGACTCGGTTAAAAACAAAACAAAACAAAACTAAAACCAGAAATGGATTTAATATTTAACTGTTCCCTGGGGACCAAACTCATTCCTGATAGAAGTGAATGAGTTTGACCTACTCTGGGCAGTTCCCATCAGCTTTACTAAACTTTCCTCAGGGCTGGGCTCCACCTAATCTGTTTTTCAGCTCCTCTCTGGATGAGATCCTGTTAAAATTAGAGTACCTTGACCTCCACTGGCAAGAGACAAAAGCCCAGCGTATTTTTCATACTAATTGGCATAGCCATAATGACTTTCATTTCAATGCAAGCACTTTAGAAATATGAATTGATGGGTAGCAAAGTTCATTGATTAGCACTTGTGTACAGGCACCTTTCCTCCTGGTACAGGTTTTGCACATAATCACTCAGTGGTAACCAGCACTTACTTATCAAAGAGAAATCCAGAAACATATGGCTGAACATCTACATGCAGGAAACATTTACCCAACCACATACTTGAGCATTAATTTTACATACAGGAAGAGGTATTTCCCTTTTGATGGTGATAGTTCCTGTAACAAAGAGATGGAATGGTCTGAACAGTTTATACTATTTATTATTATGAAATGGGCAGGAGAAATTGAGTGACCTTCTGGGTTAATAAGAATTTTGAGCAATGGTTTCATTGAGATATAATTCAGTGTTCAGGAGGCATAAGTCTTACACTTTAATTAATAATATATAGATATTTTAAAATAACATTTTAGGAGTATTAAATCTATTATCACAATAAGACACTTCAGTGTGTGAACTAGTGTGAATTAATTCACACCTAGCTGTATGGATGGCTCTTAGCCCTTTGGCCCCATACTTGACAATATGTTAGGCTTGAATTAATGCACTGTAATTCGCAGCTTGTCATGTCTTTCTGCTGAAGCATATCCCTGGAGTGGCTTCACCAATATACAGGCTGGCTTCACACTTTCTCATAGAAGAATGGCTTCAGCTCCTCCCAGTCACAGCTACTCCCCAAAGCTGTGACCTCTGAGAAAGGCATCACACATCCCACTGCCATCAGCTGCTGTTCCCCATTCACAGAACTGCTGCTCCTGCCTGAACAGCCTCGGTGCTCAGGAGCAGGGCTTCCTGCAAAAAAAGCCAGATTACATTCTGCTTCCTTGCTTCCAACATGGACAGGCTGCTTGGGAAACTACAGCCTCATTGAGGCATCGGACTGAACCTGCAGTGGGGCTGTGGAATGAAATGCTGTATTGCATCAGCACAGGTCTGGCAAATCTGAGGGCTCACAGGCAGGAGAGAATAAGATTTCTCCTCCATTCTTGCAGAACAGAAATAATTTTGAATAAACCAGCCAAGACAACCAGTGACTCATCCACTGCAGGAATTGCTCAAGAGAACTTCATTTTATTGTGTGGGAAAATACTACCCCTCTAAAATTGCTACAGACTGCAGCATCTTGATTTATCCTCGTTCTAGAAGCACAAGTGTTATTTTTTTGCATCCACCTGAATGGTGGCCTCACATAACCTGCTTCGTTTTTTGCTTGTTCATTTGTTTGGTTGGTTGTGCTTCAGATGCAGTTGATTCTATTTGACATTCCCAATTTGGAGCTTTATATGGAAATATCAGAGTTGCTCCTGCACTCCAAAAGAGTAGAAAAGCTCCCAGTTTTGTAGTGTGTCCTCAGAAAAACAGCTGAGGCAGTGAAGTTTGAGAAGGAAAAAAGAAGAGAAAGAAAACATGTAAAAGCAAAGAGCTTGATAGGTGTGGTGATAAATCTGAATAAATAAATGAGAGTTGCTGCAAGACACGGAGGTAGCAGTTTTGCTGAGCTGTGTTGGAAGAAAGCCCTGATTGTGTGCCAAAGCAAGAGAGCAGCTGTGAAATGCTGGGTGTGGGTACTCAGCAGTAATCTGGTTTAACCCTGTACATAATGATATAATGCAGTGTCCAGTGCTAAAGCACACTAAGTAGGTGCCACACAGGCATAAAATATGCATAACCTGTTTCTTTCCTTCTGCACTAATCCACATGAAGACAGTATTCATTCTTCTGTCCATCTCAGGAGCCATGGGAAGGTAATGCTGAAGTCTTGGTGTGATCAGAACCTCTCTCCGCACCAGGTCACAGGGCTGTGTCCTTTCCTGGTGCTCTTCTCAACATTGCCATCTCACAGATCACCAAAGCTACCCTTCAGTAACAGAGTGAAGACAGCCAGAAAGTTGTAAAATAAAACTACAACAACACAGTTTATTGAGCTGCAAATTCTACAGAAATATGCGTTTTACCAGAAAAAACAAAAAAAAACCAAACCAACAACTCAGTGGAATTATTCAAATATAAGAGCATTCCCAAGGTTTTCTGCTCTGGTTTTTGTTTTTTTTCCAGTTGTTAAAATCTGTTTTGAAATGTTAGTCTCCAAAATAATTTATCAGCACCTTAATATAGATGGTTTTATTTTTCCTCAGCTGGCATTGATGTCACCTGTTCAGAAAATAAAGACCTATTTTGTTAACAAAATTAAGTACATCTTTAGAAAGATGGTATCAGGTATTTTACTTTGAAAATGTTGTCAACGTTGTTTTTGTTTCAAGGCACACCTCTGCTAATGCAGCATGCATATACAAAAGCTGATAAGTGACTACATACATCATGTCTGAATATATACACAAGTTCAATATTTCTACTTACAGGGTAAAGTAATGGAGTCGGTCTGATCTGAGAGAGGTTCTGCATGTAATTTCAGGGAATCTATGTTTAATTTAATAGGTCATGTATCTGTCTCAAGTGGGGATTACAGTATCTGGTTTAAAGTGATCTACAGTATCAGGCTTATTATGTAGCTTTTATTTTTAGCAAGGAATGGATTTAACAGTTGACAGTCCTACTTAAGTATGAAATACATCAAATTTACAACCCAGGCCAGCCTACTGGCTGTATTATGCACACCAGCTTACAAACAACCTTGGGACTTCCACTCGCTGGGTAGTTAGGGGCAGTGGGAAGTGGCAGGCTGGAGGCATAAAACCATCATGATCCTGCAGCAACCTGAGCTGATCTATGGAGCAGTATTGTTGGTGAGGTTGTAAAGCTGATTGGAGGACGGGTTGATCACTGCACTGGGAAAAGTTATGGAGCAAAACAGGGCAGAGGGAATCCAGAGTGAAAAATAGTTCATGCTTGAATGCCTTGAAAAAGTGTATCGTGCACTCTGCTTTATGCCTGATACAGCCAGAGCTGGGCTGCAGTGAAGGAGAGGAAAAACAAACAAGCAATAAAGAAATAACATGGGCATAAGACTTCTGAGGGCTGAAGGAGAATGTAAAAATGGTTGCAAGGCACATCAGGGCAGAGGGAGGGTTTTCATATGATACTGTTGTTCTCAGCTGCAATGTTGAAATTATTTGGATACAGCAAGAGATCAAAAGATTATAATATTTCCTGTGATGATTGGCCACTCCCTGGATCTCTCCTTGTCCGTACCTGTCTATTCTTCACTACATCCATCAAGGTAACTGGTTTCCAGCTAGAAACCAGTAGCAGGAAGCTGAGTGCTGGTACAGTTTTAGCATAATGAGATGACTTTCATTTTGCTTGTGTAATAAGAGTGGCAAAACAGAGGTAAGTCATAAAGTGCTCATCTGTATTCTAATTAACTCAACTTTTGCTTCTGGCCTGGTCTGAAGGTTTTGTTGGCACAGGAATGAATGCTCTCAGGTGCAGAGAGAGAGGAGTGTAATATCTAGTCATCATAATTGCACCAGTGAAAGCTGCTATATAAACAGAATTATTCTGCTAAAATTGCACTTCTTCTAGGAAGCCTATCCTATTCTACTTCTGCAAGTGGCTTTACTGGAGTGATATGAAACTTTCCTTGTGTGGCTTGGCCACATGAAGACTGCTGTGCCAGGGCTGAGCAACTCTAGCTTGCCTGTATGAGCAAAAGGCTTCCATAGCAGACATCACTTTGGTCACTCGGATAAAGTTTAGGATTTTTCCCCTTTATTTTAACTCATTTATATCTAGCTGAAAAATCAATATCTCATGATGAGAAATAGAGCTATAAAATTTCTAATAAATCCATTTTCAAGTGCAAGTTCTGCTCCTGAGAATGATTTTGTAACAGAGTCATCACACAGTTCCATGTCTATCACTGAAAAACTATTCTTCATTTGCAATTAAAATTTAGCTTTTCTAGTTGCCAGCTATAGTAGCTCTCTACCCATCCCAGCCAGGGTCGGCCTTCTTCACACATCCTTTCCAGCCACAATAACCTTCCAAGTTGCATTCTGCCCTGCCTTAAATGGATTTGCACACAGATGCACTGAAATAGTGAGAATGGATGGGGCACAATCTCATCTTTCACACCAGTTTTGTACAAAAGGGAATAAACCTGCTTCAGGTGCTTCAATTCTTTGGCTTTTAAGACTTATTCACTTACATATTTATTCAGGCCCAGTCTCTCCTTGGCATTGCTCTTTGAGACACCACAGACAAGGAGACCACTATTTCCATGAGGTGGTCATTTTGACAGGGTCAATAATGGGAACAACCAAAATCTGTCTTTAGTCTTCTTCTGGTGCTCTCTGAAAGGATACAGCCCTGAACTAAACTCCAGTTTCCCAGCCACTGCACAGCATGTTGGTTGTTTCTCTAGGCAAGGGGGCATACTGGTGGAAGGAGGACACTGCCAAGCAGATGATGTCCAGGAAAGTTTAATTGGCTCCCCACAGGTCCTATACTTCCAATATCACTTTTGTGATAAATCCAAAATGTCGCTTGTTAAATAACCCGAGACCTTTCATGTAATCACCCAGGATTACATTAGAACATTAAATCAGACATAATTGGACTGTCCCATTCAGACATAATTTTGAGGTAAAAATAAAAAAAAATAATCAGACAGTAGTGTATTGCATGTAATGAGAAATTTATTGCAGTTCCAAAAATATCTTCACTGAAAGTATAAAAGAATTTATAGGGTAATTTTTTTCCTGAATATAAAAAGAACTAACTAGAGTGTTTTAATCTGCAGCCACTGAAGTAAGCACTCTTTGTGACACAAAGGGTTTGCTTTTACTAACAGCAATTAGATCTTAAGTCACCTGTAGAAGGTAATATTCAAATGTTCTGTTCTTCACTGGCCTTAACTCTTTAAATAACACTTTCGACTTGATCTTGAAATAGCACCAACATTACGGAATCACAAAATCACTGAATGACCTAGATTGGAAAAGACCTTTGAGGTCTTCAAGTCCAACCAACGACCTAACAACTCCTCATCAACTAAACCTGGACTGAGTGCCACGTCCAGTCTTTTTTAAACATGTCAAGGGATGGTGACTCCACCACCTCCCTGGGCAGAGGATTCATTGGCTTGGATATTTTGACGTATAATAAACCTCACCACTGATTTCTCAAATGAAGGGCTTAGAATTAGACTGGAATCTGCTGAACTGAGATGTATAAAAACACTAATTTCCTTTCTGTAAAGTTTATTATTATTTATAGTCAAATACATTCACCATTAGACTTGTCTGCTGCAAAAGAGATTGAGAAAAGGCAAAACTACTAACAGCATTGCCACTTTCCTGGAAACTTATGTTGCGTAGGTATGTTCAGAGAAGTTTTTTACAGAGATATGCCACCCGAGAAAATGAGGAGAATGATTAGGAAACTACCCGGCCAGACAGACATTGTGCCCCCAGGGCAACCCCGCCACCCGCGCGCGTGCACAGGATGCGGGCGAGTCAAAAAGCCCTGGCAGGATGCTGGGGCCGTGTCAGCCCCGCCGTGCTCCCTCGCCAGGCTGTCCCTGGGTGGCACCGCTCCCCTCGGCCAGGCACAGCAGCGGGGCGGCCACTGCGGTGCTGAGGGGGTTCACCCTCCCTCACAGAGGCTGTCCTGGTGCGGTTATGCCGTCTCACAGCTGTAAAACTGATCCATGTGCAGGAGGTTTTGCTTAAAATCTGTTGAACATTAAGCGTGAGCTTGATATTTTTGTAACTGGCCAGTGCCTGCCTTCAAACAGTTTTGCGCTTATATGGCTCACAGAGAAAATTTGTGCTTCAGGGGGAGTACTGACACTTGAGTCTTTTTCTCATGCTTTCTCTTTTTGGTGTGCTTTGCGTAAGTTTTAAATGAGGTGGTTTGGAACTTCTGGAAGTACTTTTATCTGTGTTTTACTGTCTGAAGGTTACTAAATGCATGCACTTCATATTTATATCATAAAAAAAATCTAATAACCTTGTGTTATTATCATTTATTCCAGCTTGACATAAATCAGGAGCCAAACAAAAGGGAGGACAGATTTTTTAGTGTTTAACTAGGTTGCTTCACATTGCTTGACATTCTCCACGACTTTATTTAAAAGCTTCCCTCCAGCTTTGACAGGCAGCAGTTTAATATATACGTGCACACACACATACGTATGTACGTATTCGTTTGAATTTGGGCTCTCCCCCTCCAGTCTCTGGTAATCATTATATGTGTCTGGAGAGATGAACTGTCTAAAAAATAATAAATAAGAGGCCATGAGAATTGAAAGCCACTGTTCAGGTTCATCTAGAAAGAAATTAAGCAAATCAAGTTCGGGTTTATAAAAGGAAGCAAATTACCCTGGGGTCTCCACACACTGGACTGACTTGACATATTTAATTATTTTGCAGGTTCCTGCCCTTCTAAAGAAAATTGCACCACTTTTACTACAGCCACCTGGGGAGGTGACAACGAGGTTATCAAGCAGTCTAGAACTGCTGTAACAGCTCCTTAAATACACTCAGCCAGGGAGGGCTCCTCGAGTCAATGACACCTCCCTATACCCACGAATTAAAGCCCAGCTGGCCGTGAACCATCCCATCGCTGATGAAAGCCTCAGCTTTTCACAGGTGTGAGAGGGAAGGAGGGAGGGAGGGAAGTGCTTCCTGAGGAGATAAAGGAAGAAGAGGTGGCCGGGAGCCAGCAGTGGGAGAAGCTGTGGATTATTCCAAATGTGCCTTCCAAGGGGCGGTGGGCTGGCGTGGGGGCCACCTCTGCCTGCCCCGCCGGGCTGCGCTGCCAGTGCTGTGGCTGCTGCTCTGGTATGCTGGGAATGCCGCGTTCCCAGAGGTATGCAAAGGAGATGACTCAACACCGTGCCGATCATGACCCTACAAGCAGCTTGGGGATTTGGTCTTGATGGTGAGCTGATTATTATTTTATCTCTTACCAAACAGCATAATTCACAGCAGTCTAATGTTTGCATGTTTTTCTTGTAAGCCACTCTTGCTGTTTCATTAGTAGCTGTGCTAAAAGAGAAAAGTGCCTTTCCCCCCGCAAAACTATTTACTCTCTTTCATGCAGACTGCTCCCAGCCTTTCCACCTCTCCGCAGAACCCCGAGCCCTCTTGAAGGGTTGTATTTCTGTAATCACTGCACAATCCATTTCAGCTGGATGCAGCAAACCATCTTTGATTTCAATTCCCCCTGAAGTGACTTAACTAGGCTCCCAGTTGAGAAAACACTTTGAGAGGTGTCTGGAGTGGTTTTCTGAGCTCAGCCACCCAGATGAGAAAGCCAAATTTAAAGACGTTTGTGAGCGTGCACAGTGTGCCCTCACAAGCCCACAGTCACCAGCTGCAGTGAGGGGTTGATTGCCAACCTCTGTGTGTGTGTGTCACTACTGGGGGCTCTGAAGCATATCCCCCACTGTCTGCTTAGGTTCTGACCTTTCTTTTGCCACCAATTTGGCTGAAGTAAATATGTAAGCAAATATGTTATTGATGCATCTGGTCTTTGCACAGTTACCTGGAGTGAAATGAAGATCCTGGTTATTTAAGGGTTTGATTGTGATACAGATTTTTGTGGGTGTTTTCAAGTTGTGACCTAAGGTGTTACCTGAAGCAATGCAAACATGGCCACTCAGGTAGTGACCCACTTACCTTGCTTCAAGAAGAGGAAGTGATTAGACCTGTGTGTTCTCAGGCTGTCCAGGCTTCACTGTCACATTTCTCCAGCCTTCTGTTAGTGATGCTGATAAAATCATGACACCCTCTGTGAGTGTCCACACTGATAAATAGCACTTGGTAGTTATTTGGGCAATATTTACTAGCATCCAAGGCTAGGTAATTTTCAGCAGCAATGTCCCTGTCCTGCCATGTGCTTTGGTGTAAGACAGAATGGGGTTTTTGCTGCAGTTCTTGCCTGTTTTCTCAGTTCTGCAGCACAAGCAATAATAGTTCACAATTCTACATCTGAATGCAGGCTGAGAAACTGCCAGCTGAAGTACACATGACAGGGTCTCTACACAAGGAGGAATGGTGACAAAGCATAGTCACCAACTTTTGCTGGTCAACACACTTCTGGTAGAGCCAGGCTGCGAGCACAACTTTTGGATCACTGTTGTTTTGATGGAGATTTCAGAGTCTCAGACTGCACTGGGACACTGCATATTTTGTGGGCAGAACTGTACTTTTCTTGGCTTGCCTGGATTTTAAATGTTAAGGTCACTTTTTAAAAGCAAAAACTCTCAGCCAACCTATCCAAAGGTAATCTGCTTATATGAGTATATATATAAAAATACTTCTTCTGAAGGAGAGTGGTAGTGTCCAAGCAGAACCAACAGTTTTAAACAACCTTAAGTATCTCAGGAAAGTCCTCAAAATTCTGTCTCTCTTGTGGCATGGAAGCTGCCTTCACCCCAGGGCCTGTGTCTTGGCAAGCCATGGGGTTTGCTGTTGAGCACAGTTGAAGTCTGCAGTTTGAAAAGACTCACCCAAGTCTGCACAGTGGGAGATGTACAGGTACAACAAGCTCAGAAAAGTGTGAGCAGGATTGCCAGGGTAGCAAGGGGATTAACAAGAGGATTCAACAGGGCTGTTCGTTTTGGGCCATGAACACCAGGTGCAGCAAAAGGAGGACTCTTGGCCTACAGAACATGTGTTGTTATTACCAGTAATGATAATCCATTATACTGTCCTGAGGACAGGACAAATCCTGCTCACCCTCATCTTGTGATGAGAAACAATAACTGACAGCAGAGAAAAAGGCATGGTATGTGCTGCATTCTTAATGGGAACATCATTTGGCTGAGTGACACTCAGCTGCTCCTGAAGGATTTGGAAAGCAATGCTGTGAATGTGCTGAGTGCCAGCGAGGGCGCAAAGAGGAAGCTCCTTCTGAAAACTGAGCTCCTCTTTGCCACCTTCTTCAAATGGCTGACTCACATTTCATTTGGTTTTTGAGGAGTATTTCTGCATTTGCTTCTTTAAAAGTAAAACCACAAAAGTAGTAAAATACTTGTATCTCATCAGTAAGATCCATATTCTGCTCAATTTGCTCATTCAACTAGTCCCTAAAACTTAGTATTTACTGCATGCCCTATGAAATGTGTTTAAACTGTTCCCTTGGTTTTGGAGGGGTTTTTGTTCTTAACATTGCATATTTTTACAGCCACAGCTTGTGCCAGTTACTAGGCGTTCCTACTTTACTCACAAATGAGACTTTCAAATTCTTTACCAAATTGTGCAATACACATTCTTTGAGACACTGAGCTAGCATTTAAAAAAAAATTTGGCAGTGGAAAGACTGTTATAGTTGTGTGACAAAATTCAGATTGGAAGGAAATAGCTCACAAAAGCATGAATTAAACATCTAATTAAAAGTGTTAAGTCTCATTTTAATTTTTTTTAAAACACCAAAGACAGAAAAGCAGCTGCTTTCCTGAAGAATGTGGTATGATAGGATCCAGTCAAGTATGAACACAGAACTGATGCAGAGTGCTCAAGGAAACATATTTATGGAAAATGTGGGGTTTTGGGATCTTCAAAAACATGATTTATCACAAAGTAGATGTTTGTAAGGACTGCTTATGCAATGGGTTCTGAAATAGGAGTGGCAGAATGGTATTTTTCCTAACTTGTGGTGAACAAATATATATTTAATTATCTTCATTTTTTCAATTAGTGATGACACTCATGCATAATTTTGCACCATGCCTCTAGTTTTGGACTAAAGAGTTCATAGGGGTCTGGCGTAAATTAAGTGACTACTTTGAAGCTATGTGGTTGTCTCAGCTCAGGTTTGTAGCATCCTGCAAGCAGTGGTTTGAAAGTGTTGAGAAATAATTTGGCTTATTCTCCTGTTAGAATTACAATTTGAAGAAGAAGAAGAAAAATTATATGAAAACCCCTGTAATTTTAGAGGAATAATTTTTAAATATATTTTCTTAAAAAGAACATACAGTGTGACCTAGGGTTGTTATCTATTGTTCAGTAATGTAACTGGACAGTCTAATATTTGCTCTATGAATATAAAAATTAGAACACTAAATTGCTTGGGCCATTTCGTGTGATTATGGGGGAAAAAAAAATCTCCTTGCTTAATTACAATTGTAATTCAAAATGTATTTTAAAATATTAAAAAGTTATCTGCACTTGCAAGACTCAATCTAACCAGAAAAAAAAAGTGTGCTTGTAACTCTCCCTGAGGGCTGTATTCTGCCAGGTTCAGAGAGATGAGCAGTGGAACTGTGTGAAATGCAGCTCTCTCCTTGTTTCAGCTCCAAACTGCAAAAAGCCAACCAGTCCAGCCTGGACAGAGTCCAGGTGCTTCTGCAAGTTGAAAGACTAGACTTGGATCTGCCCTCTAAAGTGGTTTTGCACTGGAGCAACTGGAATGGAGCTCCTGATTTATACCAGTTGCTAAGAATTAAGAAATGGGCTGTTGAAATCAAAGAATCTTTCTTTTCAAGCCCACTCTGAGGTAGGGATGGCCCCTGTGCAGAGTTTCCTGCTGAAATAACTAGAGCTTCTAAGGCAGCAGCACCAGCAAAGGGCTGTGCAAGGCTTTGGTGAGAGCCAAAGCACACATGCAGACTTACATGGGTGCTGCTGTACTTGTGTGTGGTCTTTCTGTGCAGTAGGAAATTTCTTTTTTTATTTGAGAATGCTGTGTTTTGCTGTTTCTGTGTTGGAGAGACTAAAGAAGTTTGTCACTAAAATGCTGGGCAGGTTGTTGGCACATCTGAGGGACACAGTTTGATCTCAGTTTGGAGGAATGCATAAGCTTATTTTGCTTTTATGTGATGAGAACTTGCAAGGCTTTGCTTTTTACTTTTCGAAAATAGCTGGGGTCCGATTAACTGCACATCAATTGGTGCACAACTGCCACAGTAGCTCCACGTGAATTTCATTCTGTGTTTGCAGGTACTGAAACCCAACAGGGCAGGTTCTTGGTTTATGCCTTGCATGTCTGAAAAGCGGTGACCAACAGTGAAACCACACAGTGGAACTGTTCTGCCCCAGTTCCTCCTCCTCCCCAAGACAGTGATGCAGCCGCCTATGGCTGAGTGTTCCCACGTGTGGCTTGGGGAATCAAGCAGAGCAATACAGGAATTTCAATAAGTGTGCCCCCCTTTCAGGCACAGTCCCACGTGCCTATCTCAATTAATGTGCATGGGGTGTGTGAAGCCACGAGCAGCCAGAATATGGGGGTAATTTAGCACTGCAGACACAGCTCTCATAGACAAGCCTGTCAGAGACTCAAAATCAGTTCTTCTATTATGAAGTTCCTAGTCAGTAGTCTACACAGGTAGAAATATGTGCATTAAAATGCATTTAACATTACCGTAGGTCATTCTTTATAAATACTCTGATCAGGTCTAGGTCTGTAAAGGTTGCCTTATGGGGTAGCCAGGGAATCATCATGCATGCCTTGGAGAGAAAGGAGGGGAGGATTCTAAGAAAAATCAATGAAATATTTAAGTAGGAAAAAGTAATTTTGTCTCTTTGATTTCATCTGGTAGCAACTGAAAATACACTTTAGAAGCCTTTAAAGTACATCTAATTTCTCTTTCACTGTCAAAAAAGAAATTTCTCTGGCTATTCATAAATACAAGAGCAGTATGAAGTGGTTACTCATTTATTCAATATGGTACTGTACAACACTGTTCTAAAGTAAGGGGTTTTAAAGGGGCTGGAAATACAAAGCATTGAAGCATAGCAATGGTAATATTAATTTGCAGAAGGCAGCTGTATATGACTGTAACAACTGAAAACAGGACAGGTGAAATGGCTTGGATAACAAGATCATTAGCTTATAAACTGAACTTTCCTCCCCCTCTCCCTCACCCCCTCAAAATAAAAACCCAACGAAAAATCTTCAGTGAAACAGAAACTTCTGAAATTAAAAAATCAAACAATAACCAAGAGAGGGAAGGGAGAGGAGAATTGGCTAAGGCAGGGCTGGAGAAAGGAGTAACACTTATTTCTGGCAGAATGAGCATGTGCTTCTCATGTCCCCATCACCAGCAACACAAGTAGATGACTGGTAAAATGAGATTGCTGCAACAGTTCATAAAATGATGATTTCTGAGGACTGACTGTATTTGATGAAGTTGACCTATATATTTTTGTGTTCATGAAGTAAGATCACCCTGATAATCCTGCCTTTTCTCCACATGAATATACAAAGACCAATGATTAGTCACAGTAATTGAAACCACACAGAATTAAAAAAAAAAACAAACAAACCTAACAAAACAAAAAAAAAACCACCCCACACAAAATAAACCCCAACCAAAACCCCAGAATCAAATTTAGGCCAATCTGCTTTAACTTCTCATGTGTCTGTAGCTCTGCGTTTTGTCTTGGTTGTTACCCAGAGAATGCTACTCATAAATTGCATGGCATTTGTGAGCAGGGTATTAGTTTTGTTAAGAGTTGCATACCTCATCAGAATTTCATTTGTTTTATTTGAAGTCCCATTTGTAATTAAGAAGAATGGGAGTAAACTAACTAGAAACAGCATCAGTGCAGGCACTACTGTTTAAGTAACAACCAAATCTTTACAGTGCTCTCCAGGCATTTTGTATCTGTTCAAAAAAAAGGTGGCACAGAAGACTAGGTACCATTTGGCCCTCTTTTCATGTAAATTGAGTTCATCTGAGGATTGTGGCTATTAATATATTTTTAATTGAGTATATGTTGACTAGGCCAGAAGAGAGAGGTTTGCAGAAATGCTACAGGCAGTCTTGTCTCCAAAGAGCATAGACCAGGAAAAGAGAAAAATTGGTGGCATAACAGTTTTGTAATGTAGATACATTTTGAAGTAGAACATAAAATTCAGGGCAGGATCATAAAAGCAAAAGTTTCTACTGCATTGTCTTGCTCGGGCTGTTCCAAAGAGAGCAGTGTAAGTGCTGGCCTGGCACGGAGAGCAAAGCTGCCCAGAAGAATTTGCCAGCACTTTGTCTTTTGTCTTAGTGCTTTAGTTTGTTCCCCAGCAGCAGCACCTTGTGCTGGCCCCTGCCTTCAAGAATATAGAAATATGAATATCCTTTAAATGGTGTATGCGGGGCAAGAGCTACTTAAATTAACCCTGATCCAAAGGTGTGTGGAGTCACTGGGCCAAACCCAGCCCCAGCTCCAGCAGTGAAACACTAGCCCCACGGGACTGTGCTGCCAGAGTGCTTTGTCACAGCTGATAAACTTTAATGAGCACTGATGAGACACCTCACACACGTGGCTCATCCCCCTGGATCAGGGTTCCCTGTGCCAGTCTGGGCTCCTCTACTTTGATGTGCATTGCATGGTGCAAGTACATCTGAGGTCAGGCTTTACCCCTGTGAATAAACTTGTGAAGGATTTCTCTCTAGTCATTCTGCTTCAGGAACTACTTCAGTCTGCTCAAAGAGAGTTAAATATGTGGCATATTGAACTTTTGTATCAATATATTTAAAAATAAAATCTTGATAACCATTTGTTATCTGTGTTCTTGGTCTCATACCCCATGAAGACATTACTTTTATTACTTTTTAAAGTGTCTTTTATTTTTATAACTGTACTTGACTGAGTAATTTTGGTTTCTAAACCATGAGAGTTTTATATGATTATATTTTCCACCCTACAAAAAAGAGGTTTGGTTGTCTCACACAGTATAAAATAAAATTACAGATAGGGCCATCCCAAAACATTGGTTCTTGTTATGTTTGCTTTGGATTATAGGAAAAGCAAAATTCCTGGTGAGGTGAGGAGAGGGCTGACCTTATCTCTGGGTGTAGGGGATTTCCCCTGTATCAGGTGGAGGGAGAAGATTGCTGGGTGGAAGGTGTTTGTACCACAAAAGCTGAAAGATAAGCAAGGAAGCATTCTCTCTCTCTCCAGTGAAATAAAAATTCACCCTAATCGTTTAAAAATAAGGCTGCAAGTGTGGAAATAAAGGATAAGTGCTCATAGCAGAGTCTTAAGGTTCAAGGATGCAATTGTGACAGACATACCATTAGAGTAGGGAAAATTATAATAAGCAGGACAAAAACCCCATAGTTTTTCCTTATAAAATGCTCATTTATTCGTGAACCCTCCCACAGTAATACTGGGGACATCATACCTTGGTTTAATTTCCTAAATGGATGGACTTGCTTTCTGGATAAGAGAGTGCTAAAAAAGGCATGTTTCAAACTAGAACTGGTCCAATAACTCTTAGGAAATAAATCGACCTGTAACACAAATGAAGCCTTGGACTAAGTCTCAGCATATCTGAATAAATGTCCTCCCTCAGTGTTGGGTGACTGCCTCCAAAATTCTGCAAGTTTTGGAAGCAGTTTGGTCTAGGAAGTTGGTTCTAGCTCTGTGGGAGGAGACAAGTGAGGTAAATGAGTTGGTATCATTCTTACAAGGGAAGCGTTTATCCAAAGGATAACTTCTACCTTTCACTACTGGAGAGTTGATCATGCTGGAGGAGCACTGACACAGCTACAAAGGGGGTCAGGGTGGAGTGTTCGGTTGTGTTCAACACTGAATATAGGATAAAACTGAAAATTAATGATTTGCTATGAATTGTACGGCCCAAAATCAGAGTAGTGTGAAATAGTGGTACTCAGGGGATGCTGAAGTGGGACTTGAAGGAAGTAAAAAACTCCAGCCATTAAATAAAACATAACTAAGTAGAAGAGTGCTGTGTTGATGTAAAGAATAACTTCTAAATTGCCACAATATTTTAAGTGAGAACAGGCCTGTTAACAAAGGGAGGGAAAAACCTCCTGGTTTGTCAATTAATTCCTGAACTATGGGATTTTTAATGAGGAAAAAAAAGGGACTGAACTCGAAGATGGAATGAGGATAAGGAAGGAAAGTATTTTTATCACTGTGGAACTGCTCTATATCTACAGCAGAAAAGTAGTTTCAATTTTATACCATTTGCTGTTTGTTGCCTGGGCAGTAGTAGTTCAAATACAGTCATATCTGTGCTTCTTTGTCTTTTATAAAGTGTTAGAATTCCAATTGATGCTTCTGATCTTAAAAAAAGTCTTGTTACTTTTTCTCAGTCAAACTCTTTGTCATCCTGGAACTGATTTGTCCCCTCTGATTCTGTAGTGTTAGATACAAATCTCCTGCATATCATTTGTGGCCTCTAATTATCCCTGGGTTAATCTGCCTCGTAAAGGGAGGCCATCTCTGTTACCCAGCCTAGTCTGCATGGAACAGAAAATCTGTTTGTGTTGCTGGTCCCTTGGGGCACTGCAGGCAGGAGGTGCCTGAGCCGTGCAGGTAAGGGGATCTCCCACAGGACACAGGAATTTGCAGCAGCTCTTGTGCCCAATTCACCCCACTCTCTGTCCCAGGCAGATGCACACCCATGCACTGTCACCCACCGCTGGCATTTTACTACTCTGTGCCTCTATTCTGGTCCCAAATGGCAGAAGGCAACGTAAATGAGTTGTTAATTTTATCCCATGTTATGTGATTGTGCAGCTAAAGAATTTCTTCACTGGAGATACCATGAGCTAAAGGTCCTTTTGAGCTCCTCCTTTGCCATGAGCTGAATTTTAACACTATGCTTGGTATTTTTTAATCTGTGCAATAACTGATGGATTGGTTCTGGATAAGGCTATGTGGGGAGAAGCCACTTGCAATTAAAAAAGCTTCAAGATGTTGCTGCAATGTAAACAAGTCACCTTGCAAAAGATTGGTTTTCTTCCCTACAATTCTAATCTGGAAAATATTACCTGGGTTTGGTTTTCATATATTTATCCATTAACTATTTTTCAATGTAATAATTTCCTAAAGTAATAAGATGGTGATGTTTGTGCAATTAACAACAGAAACATACAAAGTGACACAGCAGTACTTGTCATAATGGTTAAATACAATTTGGCATCTCTGCTGGTTCTGTGCACTCTACGATGGGTAAAGGTAGGCATGAAGTTATAAAAGCAGTAAGTTGATTTGCACTTTGTCACAAAAGCTTTTTCTTTGAGTGTGGCATCTTACAAGTGGAGTCATAAAAACTACACATTTTGTAGTGTGAAAATGGTGACTGTGACTTTGCATTGCCACCAGTCGTGTCAGTAGCTTCCTCTCCCTAGAAGCAAAGAATTAAGCAGGTTACTTGTAAAGTCAATCAAAATTAATTAACAAATTACAAATCAATCAATAACACCCCAAAAAGTCTTGTTGTGACCTCAGTTACTTGTTTAAGCATAAACAAGCTAATCGGCTACATTTCCTGTCTAGAAATAAGATCATTGCCAATTAACTTAGGACTTAATTAACTCTCTAAGGTACTGAACTTTAGATACATCATAAACTGTGTCTTAATGTTATTATTAGTTATTGCAATGACTCGAGTACATTCTTGATTTATTATTATTGTTATATAACTATTACATTTACACTTATGATGCTATTAAAAAAACCCAAAGCCTTCAATATTACATTAAAGTTACTGCCACATAAAGGACAGAGGCATTAAATAAAAGTGGAATTAAGCAGGATGCCATAAGTTTACATTGGAAACCCACCAGTCCAGCTTCTGTTCTTTGCTGGGAGGCACCAGCATAAGAGATTATACATTTAAAGGTATCAATTTTCCTTTGCCCAGCTAAAATTACTCTTTATTTCTGGTCATGAGCTATTGGATTTGCCATCCCTGTGGTAGCTGGGAGAAGTCACAGTATTAGCACCAATCTGGTCTTACCTTCTTTTGAAGATCCTTCCTGCTTGTCTCTTTTATAACAAAACTTGGGACAATCTTAATTTTTTTTTTCTTCTGTCATGATATCCCAGCAATTTATTTTTTTCCCTGACATCTCAGTGACCCGGTTTCCTTCTTTTGCTTCTCTTTCTGTCTTAATAACTTCAAGCTGCTTGTTTTCCAAGGCTGAGAAGAATTTGTTCCCTGTTTGCCAAGAATAAACAGTCCAGCAGAACAAGTGATGTGTCTGCTGAACAGAAGAGAGAAAAAGTCAGATCAGCAGAGACATTTAAATCTGTTCCTTTGCTCAAAGTGGATGCTAACGTTAGCTTGGCAGCATATGATAAATGTCTCCAGAACATGGAGTATCTGGAAATAAACCTACACTGGAAGTGATATGCAAGTGTCACTATTGCCTTGCAGGCTGGCAATAACACCACCAGCACGCATCCTTGGTAAATGGGCATTTTGTCTTCTTTACGACCCTAAAAAAGTCACCGCGAAAATATTCCAATCTTTTATTTCAGAAATACTGTCACCTTGTCTATAAGTCAAATCCTTTTTTGGTGCCTTTATTCACTCTTTACACCAGAACAGTACAATCTAGTCTTCACCTGTGGCTTTGCCACAGTTTTAGCTGGCATCTAGGCTTTGGCCTCTTAACCATTTTATGACTAAGATGGACAAAAGAGGCTAGGAAAGCCAGTGTACCTTTTGGCACTGATTATATTTACATCTCCCATCTGTATTTCTTTGTGGGTTTGGGTTGTTGTTTTTTTTTGTTTGTTTGTTTTTGTTTGGTTTTTTTTGTTTGTTTTGTTTGTTGTTGTTGTTGTTGTTGTTTTTTGTTTGCTGTGTCCAAACTTAGGAAGTAAAACAATCTGGTATCTGCTTCAAATCTGGCAACCTAGACATAGGTGGATTTAGGATTTGAAGGACTTGTTTTGAGAGAGGAACAGGCTCACAGAGAACCCTTTGATAGGCTTGACCCCACTGCTTTACAGTGTCTGAGGATCAGGAGCTTCCTTATCCAACACACTCCTGGGGTACCTGTTTTGTGACTGACAGTGACACAGGCATATCCATGGCAATGTTGCCACAGGTGAACTGAAGCCTCTGCATTGCCCATCCCCTGGTCCTAGGCTGAAGCTACAGCTAAGATCTAGAACTCCACAGCATTCCAGACAGTGCTATATATATTAAATACTTCATGCACACATTTTCCTTTAATTCGTGTCTAGATTGGTCATGTAATATTTTATCTGGACCTAAGAATAGGCTCCTTACAATAAAGAGGGTGTCTACCCAGGGAAGAGGATTTGGCACAATCTGCCAAATATAACAGGTGAGCTATTGTTTCTAAAAAGACTAAAGCAATCCAAAATGAGGTATTTGTGTCCTGGAATAGAAATATCCACCCTGGGAGTATCCTTTCTGGAAGTTAGCCAGGAATAACTCCCTGGAATAATGCTCTGAGGGCTCACCCCTTTCTGTTGTCTTATGGGTTCTTTCTTCAAAATGTGAAGCAGTCAACACAAACCTAGCACTACACATAGATATGTTCTTGATTATATTAGCGTGCAGTCTTTTCTCAGTTTCTCTTGGACTCACTATTGAACACTGTTTCACAAAGCTCCTGGTGTTACCCAAATTCATTTATTGAGTGTGTTTTCCACAGAGGCCATACTGTTATTTCTTTGTAGGAAAAGAGCAGGGAGTGAATAATGTATTTTCCTTTTCAGATGTAGTTCTAAGTGCCAAAGATAAATGGCTAATTAGAGTAATATTATTGTGGGACAAATGGATCACTTCTCACATGCATGTCTGCCTTGGTTTGTGTGTATGGGCTTGTTAGCAGAAACAGGGCTGGGAGAAGACTGAGAACTGGTGGTGCTCATGCAGAACACATTCTTTAGTACTATGACTCTTCTAGGTCCTTTGCCCCTTCTTCATCTAACTCTGAGGTAACTGTGTCCATTGCTAATGTCCAGGATCCTGTCAGCCTCTGTTCTCATTCTCTGTGGTTCAGCTGCTGCTTTGCCTCTCCTTGGCCCCAACACTGGGCTGAGCAGGGAAGCAGCTTCTGGACTGGTTTGTCCATGGTTCATGATGTCCAGGGAGAAAATGATGATGTTACTGCTATTGCTGGGTAGTGCAGAAGTATTAATATCTTTACAGGCATGAAAGTATTGAGTTATGCCCAGGCATTTGCTGATGATGTATTTGTTCACAGACATGCAAAGAGCCTGTTCAGAGATGGAACAGGCTGCGTCTACTCTGCCTCCCTTTCCTGTGATTTAAAGGACACTCCTAATCATGACTTTATTATGCCTGCCACACACTGCTTATATATCTGAAAGGAGCTTGGCTGAGAGTACTGACATTTCTTAATGATATTTTGATCATTTTTCTGTAAATTATACTATTAGGAAACATGCCATGAGGAATAGAGGAGAAGGAATGGAGAATTTTAGTTTCAGCCAAACTTAGATGGGTAAACTTAGCCACAGCCCTGGGTGCTCAAGGTTCTTCTAAGATGCGCTGAAGATATTAGGGGCCACGTTTGAAACTTCTACTGAATTTAAATAAACTTTGGGTTAGACTCTTGGATACTTAACAATTTTTTTTTAATATAGACTGTCACCATACTACTTTTGTAGTCTTCAGCTCACCATGTTCTCATAGCCTCACAAGCAGAATAATGTCACCACTGCTGCAGCTCAGGAGCGATTATTGTGTTGGGTACAGCAGCACAGAGTTTGGAGATTAACCTCCCCACACCGAGAGAGGAGGGAGGCAGCCTCTGATGGGAGGTCAGGCTGGTGGCAATTAATGGTCTTTTCATCATATTCAAGTGCTTTGGTCTATTCTGGTAGCTGGTGGCTTAGGCAGGAAAGATTAAATTTCTGGGAGATAAAATACAAGGGAGGGAGAAGAAAAGGGGAGGAAAAATATGAAATGTGTGACACATTGCAATGATTTAGTTATCTTGGCAGTTCATGAATGACACAGCAAATCCCAGACACCACAGTGTTGATTCTGTGGGCTGTGATACAGACTCCTCATGTTCAGCCTACCCAGATCAGAGGATCTATCATCAGTAATTGTCACAGACAAGCCAAATCTGTTAAAAACAGTCTAACATCAATGCAAGGTAGGACTGGAGCTTGCAGCAGTTTTGGAAGGTTTGTTTTATTTGTATTTTGGTCCATGATGTGTGAAACTGCATGGACCTGAATCTGGGCATCTGTTCAGATTCACCTCTCCTACCCAGTGGTATTTAATCATGGTGCAAAGGGATTTCTCTCTATAAGGAAGAGAAATCTCCACTGACAGAAACAGCTTTGCAAGTTGGAAGGAAACAACTATAAGAGGGTCCTTTATCAATAACACATACTGGATGTTTGCAAAACCACAACCCTATCTGAAGTAAGTCAAGTCAAAACCTCCTTCAGCATCACCCTGAGACTGGGATTTTATTGTTAACTTAATAAAATGGTCTTTTGTTTTCATGACATGATTTACAGGGAAAACTGCACAACCTCACTGGGTTTTTGGTTGCAGCCTGCATGGCCAAGTCCTCATTGCTTCCAGCTCTTGGGAAGCAGGCACAGCCTGATCAAACATACTAGCCCATACTGCAGCTCCACTTCTGATTACACTATGGGTCAGCACTTAGAATAGGAGATAGTTTCTTTTACCTGGTGTGTTCCTAAATGAAGCAGGAAAAATTTAATTCTTGACATTTAAGTTCTACTTCCAGATGCTTTTAGAGAACTATCTAGCCCAGACAATGTCATCAAAGTCATGTCCACTTAATGGCATTTAATTTAGCCACTTTCTTCCCTCCATAAGAAAATACTACAGCTCTCCATTTCTCCCATAAGCACGTTTTTGCAGAGTTCAATTCCAAACTATAAACCACAAAAAGCTACAGCCAACTGCAAATCTAAGGAGCAGCTGGGAAATACAAAATAACTTCTAAATTTCCTGAGGGATAACATAAGCAGGGATATCACACCTGCAATTGTTCTGTCCCAAGTCAATGTACATATTGCCATTTGCAAGTAGTAGTTCAGCCCTTCTGATTCAAAATTCTTTAGTCAAGCAGACCACACATGCATAAATTGAGGTTACAGGAAACAAATATTGCCTCTCCATTTTTGCCCCTCTAAAATCTTCAAATATTTCAGATACATTTAAAATGGAGCTTAGCAGAATTCATACCATTATTGGTGACTAGAGCCAAGCAATCAATCTTAGAATCACCCCTGGAGTGCACATGGAGTGCATTTCCTTGCACATGGGTGCTTTCAGAAAGCAAGTAAATTACCTGTTTAGTGAGATTAAAGTGAGTTGATGTACTAACCTGCAAACTATAATTTAAGGAGTCAAAAGCCTTTCTCTCCCCACCCCCTTCCACAGAAATTAACAACTCCAGTAGCATAATGATTTTTTGTACTGCTGCTCTCTCTCCAGTAAAATATACTTTATTACTATTTGGAGGCTTTATCCCTTTATGACAACCAGTATCAAGAGTAATATTACGCCAATAACTTGGTTTGCTAAGTATTAATACAAGGGAAATTATGCTAAGAGCACTGTGTGAGTTTAATTGCAATTCACACTTTAATATTTTGATGCAGCTGTAAAAATGTAGAATGAGAAACATTACAATTCTATTAGATACTAATAAATTGTGTTGTGGAGGAGGATATGAGCTGTACTTGCCATAATGAAGCACATTCTACTTCCCATCTCTGTTTTGATACTGCATGTGCATGATTTCATAGAAAGGTTCAGCAAAGGTTCTACAGAACAAGTTAGAAATGAATGCAGGGTTGTATATTTTTATATCAAATAATCCGAAACAAAGTGAAAATAATGTAAATCATCTTGCTTATGAAGTGTTTATGTCATGCACTTCATTTTCTTTATGTAGAATGTGAGATTGTTTAGAATGAATCATATTAGTTTTAATTTTTTCTTCTTTTCTAGGCTTAAGATTTCCAGGTTTAGATGCATTAAATAAAATGGCATTCTGAGAAATATTCAGAGATTCATCCCCTTCCATTTTTTCCTAATAGAAATGACATTTTTAAACTGCTGTGCTTTTCTCTGCTCCTTCTATTTATAGATGTGAGATGCACTGTGGTAGCAATGCTTCCATGTAGCTGAATCATAGATTTGTTTAGGTTGAAAAAGACCTTTGGGATCATTGAGTCCGAATGTTACCCGAACACTGCCAAGCCCACCACTAAACCATGTCCCCAAGGGGGGGATCTATACATCTTGTAAATACCACCAGTGATGCCACCACTTCCCTGGGCAGCCTGTTCAAGGCTTGACAGCCCTTTCAGTGAAGAAATCTTTCCTAATATCCAATCTAACACCTCTCTTGGCACAACCTGAGGCTCTTTCTCCTTGCCCTATTGCTTGATCTGATGTTCAGACTGAAATACGTAGAACTTTGTGATTTCAGGCAAATCACTCAAGCTCTTCTTAGCTTTTGTTTCAGTAGCTAGGAGTTAGAAATAAAAGTCACCATCCACAGGATACATTTCTGATTATATAAGGGCATTACTTGTATCCATTTTCCTCCTAGATTACTCTATTTTCAGAGAAGTGTGTGTATTGGTGGGAAAGACCCCACTTCCAGTTACACACAGGGAATACAGTCCACAGTAGTAACACCTTCCTTAATTTATCAGTCACAAGGACAAGATAGCCACAAGTTATTTTGGTGCCAGCACTTTGGGACTCCTGACAGCAATCCCAGACTTCATGGAAATCTAAAGACCCAGCTCATATCCCCACAGAGGAGAGCAGAGCACCACTTGAACAGATCTGCTGACCAGCTACATGCAGCTGATATTAAATAGTGGTTTACTCTGAGTTTTTCTTTGAACGTACGTGAATCGTGTGCAGGCAGGGGATGATGCAAGAGTGTGGGCTAATTTGTTCTTCTTTATGAAGTACATATTCAGAGTGAAACCAGGGCTGGTCCTAGCCACGTGTACCTTTTCTTATCTGGTTTGACTTTCAAAGGGCAGTGTAGTTTTCCACTGGCTTCAGTGCTTGCTTTTTTTTTTTTTTTTTTCTTCAGGAGGTGAGAACAATTTAAACACATTTGTACACCACACTGTCAGCCTGAGTAGTCTTATTTGCAATTTACATCTTTTAACATCGCCTGGCTTGTAACACCTTGCCTTTTCCTCTCCAAATTCTCCTGCCTCTCCTGATCTGGGTGTTTTGTTGCACCTGGTTCTCTGCCTTCTGCCTGCACTCTCAGGCTGAGCACAGCTGACCGCACATTTCTCTCATTCTCAAATCCAAACCCATCCATGTGTCTTGAATGAGCAACTTACACAGGAATCTTCTCAATTAAAATGTTCACAGAGTCATTAAACTAACTGATGGTGGAAACTTCAGTAGAAATGATGCTGTAATGAGACAAGCTTTCATCATCTTGCTGAGGAAAACATATTTCACTTGATTCAGATAAATTATATGCCCCCACATATTATGATCAATATTTTAGCAAGAGTTAGCATTTAACTATGTCACTTTTGAGTAATGAATAATCATGTCGAGTATGTGAAAAATGAGTAATGACAGATATCACTGGACTGGTACGTTTCCTGCTTCTCAAAATGATGTTTAAATTTTTACAAAAATGTTGTATAAAGGATTCAATGACTTCAACTTGTTCCTTCTAATGGGTATCTATCATTTAACACTGTGACTGCTCTTGAAGTACAGGTTAGCATAACTAATTTTAAAATATGTTCAAATAATTCTATATTGTGACAGAGGAAAATGGAACCCAGTTGTCAGGAAGTGTATGTAATAAAACTGGATTTCAGAAATTGAAGACCTCTGAAATGATTCTCTTCTTGCATAGTAGCAGTAGTACCCAGTAGTGTTTGGCTTTGCTACTATAAGAAATGTGAAAGGTATAAAGTACTTTTATCAGGAAAAATATCTAAAATAAATAAAGATTTTTAAATAACGTGTAGAAAACTACAGCAGCTGTCCTGACCCAAGTATGTTTTAATTTGTTTAGTTACTTGTGTCTGCTTACCGTATTGTGTCTCTTTTTTGTATACCGTTCCCAAAGGTTCCTGCGCTGATTTTTAAAACTTTTATGCTTGAAACTACATTCTTGAAACTACATTCACAAACCAGGACCAAAGGAACTGTTTTGATTTTCTTCTAAAAATGCCAGTGCAGTTTCAAGCACCTACTTAAGAAAATCTTTGCCTCTTGTAAGGGCTGTTGAATGAACCATCAGCAAATGTGTACAGGTCTTAGAAAGATCAGGAAGCATTTGCCACTGTAATCCAAAAAGAAACCTCTCTATGCACAGGATACTAATTTTTTCCTCAGTCAAATAATCAGTCTCTTGATTACACTAGTCTGTGGTTGACTTTTTCTCCCTCCCAACAATGATCTGTTATGCAGTTTTAAGGTTGCAATTGGGGTGATAGATATTGTTCTATATTTTTAATACCCTAATGCTGTAGTTGGCAGTTCTGCTCTTGATTGACTTTTTTTTTTTAATGATGTCTACCAGGAGCCTGAAACTAATTCACAAGTATGACCATTGACATGGTGACTTGTTCTTGTAACTGGGTGTAGTGGTGCAATATTGTTCTTCTACCTTTTAAAAAACACATAAATTTGGTATACTCATGAATACCATGTTTCAGTTGCATTAAAGATATACATCATTGGCCTCAATTTTTATTTCTGGGTCTTTAAAACTCAAACAGAGTGAACAAGCAGCATAAAGGTCTGTGATCACTTAGGTCAATTCTTCTATCAGCTGCTCTGTGGTGGTTTGCACTGTTACCTGTAACAGGCTCTGTTTAGTTTTAGTCACCTGTAATGTAAGGAGAGTCATCTATTCCTAACAGGGTGGACAATAGGCTTTTAAGGTGTTGCCTCAGTGCAGCTGGCTGTAAGGTTTCCTTTCAATATTTAGCTATTTTAGCATAGTTCAGATAACTTCCTAATGTTTCCATAATTTCATGGAAGAATAACGTCAAGGAGATCAGCTATAATCTTGTCATTATATTTACATAAATACTATTCTGCTTTTAAACTCCTTGCCAAGTGTGGCTTTTTCACTCAAAGTGAAATTCTTCCTTTGTCAATATCAGTGTTTTCCTTAGGGATGAAACAGCTAATAATCTATACTATATAATAGGAAAATTCACATTAATACTATCACAAGGATGATGATTACTGACTCTTACAGCACCAGTTTTCCACACTGACAGAGTGACATTCTAAAATGCATTTTCCTAAATTAGGTCATTTAAATCAGTTCAATATGTAAGTCACGGTAGCAAATTTTTCACTTGGCAGCTCTTCATTATGTAGCTTGGATTAATTCTGATTTAAGAATTCTGTTTGGTTATTCACTTTTTTCCTCAAAACTTAATTTTCAATAAATGTGGTGACATCACAAAATGGCAAAACATCATTTGGTGCCACCCCCCTCTTCTATGAAATTATCTTCGTGGAGATAGTTTCATGAGGCACAGTCACTGTAAGCAGCAGAATCACAAGTGAACAAGGTAAGTGACTAGGCAGTAATTTTTTCATCGGGAATGAGAGGAAAAAAAAAGGCCAAGTGGGAGTGGAATTGCACCCCAGGCCCAATGAAGGGAGTAAATGGAAGTTATACTACTCACTTTTGGAAATAGATTTTAAGAGCATAAGTCATTTAACCACTTTTAAAGACTTTACTCTGGGGTGCCTCAGTGCTAGAGCTGTGCAAACACATGGTAAAAGACAGTCCATGCCCCAGTGAGCTTAATGGCCTTCTTGGTTTCCCCCCGGCAATGCCATTATGCTCCAGCCCTCTTCTCTTGTGCAGGATGAAGGCCTTGCCTCCTCCTCCTGATTATTTTAGCAGACCTCTGGTTAGAGCATGGAACGAACCCTCCAGACTCTGCCGTCAGCACTACAATCCTTTCAAAGCTCACCTGGCAGGTTTCCCAGAAAAGCAAGACACAGTCGTTTAAGCTGGTTGCCAGGAAAAAGACTGAATAATACTCATTCTAGCTATTTGTTTGGGATACTGGTTCTCACTTTATGAAATAAATATGCCAGACATTCATCTCTTGAATGAAAAGAAATTGCTGCAATGGTTTTACACTGTTCTCAGCAGAACCTTTCCAAGATCTGTCAAAGGCCTTTGACAGACCATCTCAGATGCTCCAATCCTGATGCTATTTCTGTATTGAGTACCAGTTTCACCAGGTCCTTCAGGGCTCACAAGGAGTGCAAATGGGGAGTTCTCTGCTCTTGTCTTCTAAGTGGGCCTGAATGTCTTCTTTAATCAGAACTGGGTTTTGTTTCTTGTAAGAAGTTGGGAGGGTATGAACACCCAAACCCACTGCTGATCATGCAGTGTTTGAGTTTGTCAAATGGGTATGTGGGCAGATAGCCTAAAGGTGTATTCTATACCATAACATTTGTCACATCATAGCAAACTAGGACGTAATATGTCTATAGGATCTATCCATTAATGGCCAAAGTATTTGGAGGACTGGCTGTGTCTGCCCATAGAAAGCTGACACTTCTGTTTTTCTCGCAACTGACCCAAGTCTATTGTCTCCCCCCTGCCCCCCAATGCACCTGTAAAATGCTCCCAAAATACTGTGAAATTGATCAAATTTGTGAACAAAACCAGCAGCTATGTATTTGTGAAAACACAAGGATCCTGCAATTAATTTGACATAATTTATGAATGCTTTTTTACTAGAACCAAAACATTTAGTAAGTACTTATCTAACTCTTCTTGGGGGAAAGTCTTTTCTCACAAGTTTCAGTTTTGTCTGACCTCTTCACTGTACACATGGACTATTTTATATATGTGGATAGTATTTGCCCTTTTTAGTGCTTTGTATTTATCATCAAATTCATTTGTTTGGTATTAAACATCTAGACAAATACCCGAGCTGTTGTTTGAATTATGTTTGTCCCTCACTGTTAATCCCAAACAGCTATGGGATCTGCTCTGAACATGTTTGCTAGAGATACCATGTTCTAATGTTAGTAGAAGACAAGAAAGTCTTATTTCCCTAATATAGGGTGACAAAACTGAGATTGAAAGGGATGAACATAACAGAGTGATCTTATCAGAATAACAGAAGAAAGGGGGGAAAGGAAACAAGAGATCAGCTTTTGTTGTCTGATATTCCACCTCTGTGCTAATGCTATGTTCCATATATTATTCTTTTTGTTTCCTTCATAAAAAGGAAGCTTTGCCTAGTGTTATGTTTCTGTAAAGTGCATTAGAGAATATCATCATAAAAATCACTGAAGACAAGACAGTACTTCAGCAGCTTATATATAGACATCATTGCTCTAAAGTGCTTCTGCCTTTTGAAAGCAACATGGCAGAAAGCAGGCAACTTGATGTGAAAAGCCTTTTTACCATGCTTTTGCACTTCAATTCTCTGGCTGCGTTTGTGTTTCAAAGTTGGTTTGGTAGTTTTGTTTTACGCTGTGTGTTACCTTTAGTTCCACTCATAAGGATCATGTGGTCATGCAATTGGTTAAAAAGCTACAACAGGGATTGTTTCTGTGTGCCAGGTTAGGAGATGGTGAGGGCCATGCTAAAGCTCTAAGTAATTGGTTTGGTTCAAGGGAAGGACTGCAACACATGGTCAACTCTTCAACTACTCCATATGACCCATCGTTCACTATCAGTTGGTAAGCATGAAATAAAGTTTTGTTCCTTAAATCTTAGAAGAAGATAGCTGCTTTAAATTCTTCAAAACAAAGCATTGCTCATGAATTTCAAAACAAGAAAAAAAGAAATGAAAAGGGTGGGGGATGGATGGCCGAGAAAGATCAAACTGTGATGATTCTAATTAATTAATGAAATGTCTACTTGAAAGTCAAGATGTTTTTGATTTTTTTTTTCAATCATAAAGCCTCTGTACTTTTGGCCAGCAGTGGCCTCCAAATTCCAGGTTCTGTGATTCTCTCTTTTGCTTTTCACAGTGATTTGCATCTGCTTTTCAGTAGATCTTTCTGGTTACTTGTTTCTGAAATTACTTTATTGTAGCTTTTGACTACAGTCTCTGTCTTGACTAGTTTTGAAAGTTTAGACTATCCTGACTATTTTAGGAGCTGCCTGGCTAATGTGACAGTAATAAATAGGAATCTCATTATTGTTGCCTTTTTCCCTCTTCATTTTTTCGATGGTGGCAAAACATCAAGTGGAGCTGTGCCTTGGCCAGGTAGGGTCACAGTGCCATAGTCCAAGCACCACAATGCTTCTAGCAGGACTTCTGAGTTATCAGTGTGCATCTCCTGAAAACATTAGTTTGCAGCCTGTATCAGGGAGGACTTTCTCACCACCTGAATGGCATTCCTGGGGCTTTTGGTGACATGTGGTCAAGAAATGGAGAGGTACCAATAGAGGGAATTGAAAACCTCTATGGCCAATTCACATCCAATCATTGTGGGACCTTATAATATCCACTGTGAGCCTTATAGAGTTAGAGTGTGGTGAAACTCAGTGTATCCTGGCAGGCAGCTGTGGACACATCCTAACATATGTAAAAGCTTGCCATTGTGAACTCCACTATAACAAAAATGCCAAAATGCCACGTTTCCCAATGAAGTCTGGAGAAACTTACTGAAGGAAGGATTATTCAGCAGGACGTGAAAACATTCCCCTTTCTTACAGTAAGAATACGTTATCAATGTATTTCTAGAAGTTATTATTAGCTTAAATTAATCTTGTTTCATAAAATAGGAGTAGCAACTCTAATAAGAATAGTTCTGCACAGTTAAATCACTCAGGCAGTACGGAGTTGATAATTACAATTAAGTTGGCAGGAAAATAAAGATTGCCTATACATACACACTTGAAATTGAGTAACAACATGCTTTCAGTAACTAAAATCCTTATGTACTTCCAAAGACAAAATTTAGCCATAGAGGCAGAACATGATGGGTTCCTACTTTATATCTGCACATTGCAGTGATGATTTTTTTGTGATATAGCAGCTTTAGGATACATAAGATTTATGCCAACTCCTGCCTGTTCTCACAGAGTGGAGCTAAATGTTCTTGTGCCTACCTTCAAACAGATGCTAATGTTAACTTAATTTCCAATGTATTAATGTAATCTGTGTGCTTTATCTAAGGTGTAAGTTTGTTCTCTATACATGTTTAGTGCTGTGTGAATGAGGCACAGAAAGAAAAATCAATCATTGCTTCACAGAGAAATATGAACCCTGTTAGTTTCATTTCTCACACTGTGAAAATGACTTGACCTTCCTTTCCTCAGAAATCCAAATATCTCCAATCTGTATTCATAGCTGGGCACAAATTTTCCATTAACATTTTCTGGCTAGAAAACTGTGATTTCATTATTCTTGTTTTGGGGGAAAATAAGGTTTTCTTTGGATCAAACGGAGTGTCCTCAGCAGAAAAGGTTTCCGTGCTGTCTCACAAGGGGTGCAATTCACTTAACTTTTGCCTCTGAGGCTGTGGACTGCCGGCCTCAGCCTGTCTCACCTGATCCACCATGGACAGTCTCATCTCTCCTCTTTTAGGAGCAGGGACATTGGGGCAGGTGGTGGCAGCTGCAGCCCAGCCTTTGGAGCACTATACAGGCCCTTGTTACTAGCTGACATTTTCCTCGTTGCCTTTGTATGTTCCTTTGCATACAGAGTACAAATGTACTTCGGGTAATGAGATTATCGAGCGATGTAGGTAGGTTTGAAAGAGAAAGGATGAGGCTGAGATGTCCCTTCCCTGCTTCAAACCCTCTTCCCCACTGTTTGCTGCTGAACCTGCTGAAGCAAGTGGGAAGTCTGACTTTTGGTGCAACCTCAGCAGCTCCGATAGCTGCACAGTGTTGTGAGTCCACCCATGCCTCGGCCGCAGCAGCCACCAGAGGGGTCTAGGCATTTGTGCCTTCATCAGAGGGACACTCCGGCAGGACTCCTCCTTCTCCTCAGACCCTAAATGGGGACAACCGCCCAAGCCACCCACGAGGAGCAGCTCACTGGGAAGCCGGCTCTGGGCTTGTCGAGCAGGCCGGGCAGGGGCAGGGCCAGGCCGGTGGAATGGCAGCAGGTCTCCTGCCTGCAGCCTCGTCGGCAAAACCCGAGCCTGGCCCGTGCTGAGCCAGCATTCCCCTTTGTAGTACGCTGCGGGGCCGGGCCGCAGTGCACAGGGCCAGGAGGCCTTGCTGATCTTATTATCCCCGTTCTGAGCTGTTGCAGGTGCTGGGAACCGCAGTTGTATTTTCCACTATAACTGTAAAAGAGGTCACGCCGAGGGCAGCTGAATTTTCTATTCCTGGCAGTTCGGGTAAATGAACCCTTTGCTGTGTGGCGCCGCAGCTGGGGCAGCCTCACGCTCGTGCTTGCCCCTGAGCTGGGGCCTTGTAGGGGGTGCTGGATCCCTGTGCCAGCCGGCGGGCACCGGGGGAATGGTTACACCCCGACGGGTCCCCGCAGCCCTTCGCTCCTGTGGGCCAGGTCTCGGTGAGCAGGGCCAGCTCGAGCTCCACTGCTGTGTGTCCAGGTCATGTGTAGCCAAGCGTGGCCCTGGCAGCAGTGCTGCTGTGTCCCTGGGCAGAGGGCTCGGGAAAGCACTGTCCCTCCACCCCTATGGCAACAGATGTGTGTCCGGCACAGGGCTCCAGTGGAGCGTGGGCTGGGTGTCCACAGTGGTGACATTCAGGTGCATCCTTGGGGGTTTGAAACCAACTGCAAAAAGCTATTTGAAACTGACTGTAAAAAGCTGCTTCATTCACAAACTTTGTCACACAGCTGAGGGCACAGAATGCTTGGGGAGCTCCAGGTACCAAACATGCAACTCCTTGAGGAGATGGATTTCCTCTGCTATTGCACTTCATGGGGACAGCAAATTTGCTTGGTGATGAAGGACCTCCCACCCCTTTGCTGGAATGATTTCTGAAAGCCTTTTAAAGGTCTATTTTGTGCATCTTTGGCTAGTTTCTGAAGAATTGAAAAGGGTTTGCTTTAAGAAAGTGAAGGTGCTTATACCTGGGAAGTGATTTTTCTTTCTGCTGGGTAAGAGCCCTTGGGCTGTTGCAGACTGCTTTGGTGCAGGGGTGACTGGCTGGCAGCCAAAAGACCCTCTGAGAAAACAGGAAGCAGAACTGCCACCTTCTGCAAGTCCCAGTGCTTTTAGTACGTTGTTTGAGTTTAATGGTTGAAGGTCAAGGTACTGAAAATAGGCAAGATATTGAACTAAAGTGATTAGATGACCAACTAGGCTTTTACTTTTGTTAATAGTAATTGTTTGTTAAAAACCCCTCTCTGTACCTGTATCTGGAGAAACATTGTGAAAATGTGACTCCACCTCCCATGTTGGTCTATTGGTATTGGCCACAAATTATGATTTTGAATGGGGCCTTTAAAACCAACAGTGATGCTAAAATAAGAAACAGAGAAGAGAGGGGCCCAACTCATGATGCTTTAAAGCTTGAGGGCCAGAGTAGTGTGTTTGAGTCAGTGGTGAAAACAGAGAGGCAAGAAAGGAAATGCTGTGTGCACCTGCGTGCCCAGGGAGGGAGAGGAGCGGTGCTTTTGGGGTTTGCTGGGTGTGAGCGTGGACTGTGAGCAGCACAGCCTTGCCTGAGCTCCCTCCCTTTGGAGGCCCACACGACACATGACGCAAATAGGAATCTTGCAGTGAAGCCCAAATCAAGATGAAGTCTGTCATGTTTGACTTCCACTGATAACAGTGCCACAGCTTTTCCTCAGCAATGTTTTTAACCCAACAGCACTTACGAAACAATTGAGTACTCCTTAGGAAAGCAAAAAATTGTGGAGTACATTAGCTGCTCTGCTAGTGATGTAATTTATAATCTTAGATTTGTTTCTTAATTCTCAGGAAGCCCATAAAGCTGTTTTTGCTAGACGATTCATTGGAGCCTTGTCTTTAGTGGCAGAGCTGGCTGCTGGGACCAGCTGCATGAGTCTCCTGGGGCTGGACATGGCTGAGGAGATGGGACCCCACCAAAGTAAGGGTCATTTCAAACTTCATCAGGTCCTCAAGACTTGCTGGCGTGCAGGGAAGTTCAGGCTGTGACTGGTTCTGTGGAAAACTGGAGTAAAAATGAAGATGGCTTTGGTCTTGTCTTTGCAATAGCAATGTATGCACTTGTTTGCTCAGTGGGAATATGTATTTGGGATTTTATAAATATAAAATGGGCGTGAAAAATCGTAAGATATTGGTTACTGTTTAGAAGGCAGCTTGGATATGAAAGTGTGAATCTGGGTAGAGAATAATAATTTCATTTAGGAGATGGAGGGAGCAGTGGGCCCCTTTCTTCTTCTGGGTATGGGGCAGCCTGTGACTTGGGCTTTGCTTTTCCCTGGGATCGATGAGGGAGTGGGGAGGGCTCTGCAGGGGGCTCTAGGATGCCCCTGTCCTCACTGATGCCTGCAAGTCAGCTGTGCCACTACCCATCATTCTTTAAGCAGGTGGGCAGCAGGAAGGGTCATCATCCCAGTGGGACAGCAGGGTGTGCTCCCCTGGATCCAGACCTCACGAGGCTCGGGAGGGCCTTTTTTATCCAGCCCTCCCTGGTTGCCCGGGCCTGACTCTGCTCTGACCCTTCCCTGCCATCCTGGATCTCCCAGCGCAGCTGACCCGGAGCTCTGGCCATACCAAGTCCGTGCAGGCAGGTTTGTCCACACGCAGGAGCTGGCTCTGGCAATTAAATTATAGGATTATAGATTCTTGGGATTATTTTTTATTTATTTTTTTTAACTCGCTCCCCTATTCCCCCATCTCTTTCCCCCTCTCCGACCCCAGCCAGGCCTCTCCAGGTCTCTCGCAGGCGCGAAGCCGCGCCGCTCCGCGCGTCCCCGCTGTTCCTCCTTCCAGCTAAACTTCCCCGCGCTCCCGGCGGGAGCTCGCGGCTCCGCCGGATCCCGGCGGTGCTGCCGCGGCGGCTCCATGCCGCGGCTTCGGGCCGCCCCGGCTCCTCCCCTCGCGGTGTGCGAGGCAGCCTGCCCGCCCGTCTGTGTGTGTGTGCGCCGGGCCGCCGCCGCCGCCGTGCTGCCTCTCCCAGCCGGGCACAGCCGCGCCGCGCTGCTGGCGGCGGCGGCGGCGCTCCGCCACCCCGGGCGGCTCCGCGCGGCCCCGCGGCAGCCGCCGCTCCCCGCGGCGCCGCTGCCCATGCGGGCCGGGCAGCAATAGCCGCGCCGGCTCGGCTCGGCTCTGCGGGGCGGGGAGGGGGCATCACTTCTCTGAGTCTCCCCACCACATCGTTATGGACCTATTCGACTTTTTCAGGGACTGGGACTTAGAGCAGCAGTGGTAGGTTTTTTTCGGGTGGTTTTTTTTTTTTTTTTTTTTTTTGGTTTTGGTTTCTTCCCCCCCACCTCCCCCCCCCACCCCCTCCCCGTCTCTCCACCCCTCTCCTTCTTCCAGCTGCCTCCTTCCTACCCTTCCCTGCTCGTTCCCCCGGTGCCGTAGCCTTTGTTGAGGGGCGAAGCAGCCGGTGCCCGCGGGCAGCGGGGCCGGCCGGGGCAGCCGCCGCCGGTGCCGGCCGGCTCCAGCCACGCTCCGCGGCCGCGCCGCCGGCCCCGGCTGGGGAGCAGCGCTCGGAGCGCGGCGGCGGGGGGCGAAGTTGGCCCGCAGGGGAACGCCGAGAGGTGCCGGGTGCCGGCTGCGATCAGCGGCGGCAGCCCCCTCCCGAGCAGGGGCGGCGATGTTCCCCGGGATCGCGGCTTTGCTTATGTTGTGTTTACTGCTGTCACTGACAATGTTCCTTTCACGGGGAGAACCGCAACTGTAGTTTTGCTGTGTGGCACAGTTCGGCTGTAGCCCAGATCGGTGTGGGGGCTTCTGTTGCTGGTTTTGCTGGTTTCCTATTCTAGATGAAGCGTTATTGAAGTTAGTTTTGGAAGTGGGAAGATCAGTGCCCGTGGTATTATAACAGGTCTTTTTTTCCTGCCCGCCTCTGCATCATTTTTCTTTTCTTTCTTTCAATTTCTTTTAAGAGTGGAATTTTAGGTTTATGTTGCTCTGCAAATAGGTGCACCTTAAAAAGGTCGGTGCATCTGTTTAAGTGCATTGTAAACTTGTTATCAAAGTGAACGTTAAGGAATTTTTGATGGGTGATAAGTAGCTAGGAAAGTTAGAATTTGGGTAGGTATTTAGTCACTTCGCTGGCTGGTTAATGAGATTATGCTTATTCTTTGGCTGGTTTTATTGGTTCTTTCTTTACTTTTCAATTTAGCGAATATAATTCCTTAACTATGCATGGGGAAATTCAGGGGTTGGGTACTGCTTTGTTAAATGCTTTTAGGCTGGAGTGCAGTTTGCCAAGGAAGAAAGAGACTAAAATACTGTATTTTGTGATCCTAATCTCTAAATGCCACACAGATATGTGTATGCATGAGCATTTGGACTTCGTGTTTTGCAGAGGATTTACTTTACTTTGTTGATAATATAAAGGTATGTCTAGGAATAGGGTAATATATCTTGTTAATAACTATCATTTTGCCAAACACGGTCTAACAGCTATACTTGCAAATCCATGGTAATCAGAACCAAATACCTGTCACGTTCCGTTTTACAGCAATTGGGAGTAAATCCTTGCAACCATAAATTACACTATATCAATATTAATCTGTAAGCAGGCGTTTTGGATCATGTGCTTGTTTTATCAGCTCTGCATAATCCATTGTATTACATCTTTTTAATAATCATGCTGTTGTTATTTAAAAGTAATAATCACAATAAAATTAGTGCTCAATTAAATATTATGCTTCTACCACACTATCTTTACTCTGCTACACTAATTTATTTTGCAGACAACTGATAACCACCGTATTACCACTCAAATAATATTTGCATACAATTTGCCTAATTTATAATGTGGGTAACATCATTAATTTAATAGAAGCTGTTACAACCCAATATGTGGGTGTAGTTCAAATACTAAGGACATTATAGGTATTGAGTTTTAGTGTTTGCTTAATAACTTACGTTCATTTGACTATGGTTTTATGTGGATTTAGAGATGGGCATCAGAAAGAAGGGAATTCTTTGCCTCAGTTTTTCCATAAAATATGAGCGTGTTGCCCCTCATTCTAGAAATTCCATTTGGATTTTTTTGTACTGTGAAATGTATTGTTTTTAGTGGTTCTAGGGGTCATGAGGAGAGAACATTTTTACTTTGACTGTTTCAAACAGTTTGATATCTGCTCAAACTCTGTGTGGCACAGGCATTCACGCTCACTGCAGAGATCAAGTTGCATTTACCTTTTAATAATCCAATTAGTATATGCGAGTGCATATATAATATGTGAGTGCATAATCTACTTGTCTACACAAATGTGACATGTATTTTATTATACTTGTAAATATTTTTGTCTCTGACAAGTAGTTGCGTAGCTTACAGAGTTGAATTTAGCTCATCTGTCCACAAACATGTGTATGTATGTAATATGTTACACATACATCATCGCTACACACCCAGAAATATGCATGCTCATCCATCAAGATTTATTTTGTCTGTGTATCCAATATGGTGTGGTTGCTTCATAATATTTGCAAATAGGTATATATAACATGATGTGTGAATTGCTGCTTCGTATTTTGAAGCTGCCCTCCTTCTGCCTGTAAGCTGGCCTTTGTAAAACGTGTTTCACAAGCATTTATAAGGCAATTAGGGACCCTCTTCTGCATTCCTTGCAAACCCAAAACTTCTGCTAATCTGTGCTGTAATTGCCAAGAAGGCAAGCTCAGGCCTACTGTGTGTGTGGGTGTTTGTATTATCTGTATGCAAAGTACAACAGAAACATCGTTAGCCTGAGAAATACATTAAAAAATATTTATAGCTTGAGCAGAGTTTTTTTTTTAATCTGATGAAAAGGTGTAAAGGTAAACTTTCTCTACCTTGCCTTTATACCAGGAAATGACTTCGCAAAAGTTTTTGGTTGATGGGAAAAATATGGTTAATTTCCCCCACCTCCAGTGGAGGTACACTTTTGTGTCACTTTTTGAAACATATTTTATCAAGAGCTGTGATTGTTACAGCGTGCAGTGCCACTACACATGTGCTGAAATTCTCACCTGGCCTTCCGGATGATTAGTGGGAGCTTTGTCTTGATACAAACTGCAGAATCAGCCCTTTAGTTTCTCATGTTAGGAGAGATCACAGTAGTACAAGAATGAGGTGCTTCATTGAACCTTCATCAAGAATGTGATTAGGAGGGTAGCTGGGAGTTGTTGGGTTTTTTGTTAACACTGGGGTAGAAAAATAAGGCCATGAATATCCCTGTGGATGTTTTGCCAGACTTGAAAAAACTGAAAAATACCCAAAACAATTTAAATGAATGTAAACTCAGGACGAGATGAAAGGGCCAAAGCTGAAGTCTGCTATGATTCCTGGATGAATAAGAAGTGTTCACCTGGGCTTGCATTTAATATGAGCCATTCTATGAGGGAGAAAGGAAGGGAGATGGATATAATGAAAAGCTTGAATGCCTGTGTGCACCAAGGGGACCGCTTGCTGTTAAAAATCAAATTTCATCTTTTAAATCACTTTCCATGCTTGTCTGTGGTAACCAAGTAAATGAAATCTTGCTGTGTCCTGGGACCATGTGGCTAGATTTGAACCTGCTTATGGAGTAAGGTGGTGTCATTAATCAGCAGCTGGGAAACAACAAAACCAACAAAGACCCAACCACCCCGAATATATACTCCTCACTGGCACAAAGGCAGAGAAATTCTTGGTTTATGTTATATTTATTGTCATAGGTATTAATATTTTTAAGTCCTCCAATCTTTAAAAAAGTGGAAGTTGAGAAAATACTTAGCAGAGAAATACATATTGAGGTATGTAAATCAAAACCTGGCAAGGGGAAAGAAGATGAGTAGGTAACAGTATCATCTTAGCTGTGTGGTTGTGATGAGGAAGACTTCTCCCTGCAGAGAAACAAGCCTCTTGCTTTTTCTCTTCTTTATACTATGTATCACAAGGAGCCTAATTACAGCAAAACCAGCAAACTGCCAGTTATACAGGAAGAGGCTTAAACTCACAAAACTGTTATATAAATAGAAAGTTCAAAGGTCTGTTTGTGGCTGACAAAGCTGAGAACGGGCCATCTGTGGGCCAGGTTCCTCTCCTGTGTGAATGCAGAAACACACTGCATGCCACAGCAGCTTGCTCTTTCAGCATTGTCCTCAACCTGGAGGGTGTGATCCTGCTCTCCAGACAAAGGTGAACTGTTTCAGTTCCAGCCCTGGCTATTTCCCCCTCTTCACCCACCTTCCCGCTTCCCTCTTTGCCTTGTGCCCCTGCAGAAGACCTCAGTTATGATTCCTTCACCAGGGTCTGTAATAATTCACTAAATGAAAAATCTTCTGAGCGTGTGTTGCGTTTCTGATGGGAATGTGTGAAATAGAGTAGATAGGGTCTCTGGGAGTTAGATTTAATTTTTATTTTTTATTTTAAATTTTTTAGGAGGTGATGGTGAGAGCATTAGTGTAGGATGAAGTCGCATTTAAAATGGATTTCTGTAAGGTTTTTCTCCCCTCCATTTCTTCTCCCTAAGAAGTATTACAGTTGAATTGCAGTTACTTTTTGGATTTGTATTACAGACATCCGCGAGTAATTATTTGAGAATGTTTCATTTTCAATTTGCTTTGAAAGTGTAAATGGATAGATTGTGTGGCTGCTGGTGGGTGTGTGAGGGGGATTAGATGCTGTCAAAACAAGCAGCTGAAGAAGACCAAAAATAGTCTTGGGCCAAAACCTGTACTTGAAGTACATCCTGATTTAGTAATTCTTCCCTGGCTGATATTGAACTCCATGGAGTGTAAATCTTAAAAGAATTTGGCTGTTTGCAAACATTAAGCTCACATCTATCCTATGAGGCAAAATTACTATCAGTTTAACAGCATTTGAATTGTTTTGCTAATGATTCATTCAAGAATTTAATGACTTTTAAAATATACAAATTGGGATGGAGAGTAGATACTTCAGATACTGTTCAGCTATTCTGAAGCCAGGCAGAACTTAAGAGCATTTAAGCAGTTTGTACATGAATGCCAATTATATTGTTTGGGCTTTTCTTTTCTAGTAAAAGATGGTACTATGATGCAGGTCCTTCAGTAAGGCAAAATTATTCCTTTTGTCTGACAAGAGTACTTCTGCAACCTGGAATTTACTAAATAATTTAAGTGGAAAATGTGACATTCTGTAAAGTATTAAGTTAGATATACTAAATGGTCTTTGAAAAAATGGATGGACACTGCTGGTCTTTTTGTGCTTCTTAGGAATGAGGCAATATGCTCTAGCATTGTGGAAGGGGTGTTGTGATGCTTTTTGTGTTACGAGGCCCAAAGTCTGTTTTTATATGGGTAAAGAAAAATGCCCAAGGTGGTGAGATGGGATAAAATTTGCTCTAAACTTAGAAAAAGCACATTGGCCTTAATTTAGCAGGGCCTTTAGACAGTTATGTAGTTTTAAGCACACAAGTGGTCCCATTAAAACAACTCTGATTTCAAGTTAAGTTTCACCAAACTGGGTTTTTGATCACTCCCAAAATGCTCAATGTGTTTTACTAATGACTAAACCCCAGTTTTTGATGTATTTGGTAATGAAAGCTGATGTTATTTTTGACTGTATAGTACACATCCATTTCCCTGAAATCTATAGCAGCTTTATGTGATTTCACAAATAACTGGGCAGCCAGAAAGAATGCAAATATTAAATCTCATTTTAAAAAAATCTAGAGGAATTATAGAAAACATTTTATGCCTTAAACTCATGAAGTGTTTAGAATAAGCATCTAAACAAGACAGACCCTATCCTGTATTTTCCCTGTGCCTTTAGTTTGAGGTAATGGAATTATTTTTGTGTCAAGGACTTGAAGGGTTTGGCTCCTGGATACCTGTTAAATATGTATAGTCAATAAATACCATAAAGGACCCGTGTCTTCCTCCAGCTTGGGCCTGAGTCAGTAGCCAGTGATGCCAGTGGAGGTGCTCCCAGTTGACCTGAGAGGGTCCCTGATTTGCCCACTTTGGCCAAAAGGCAGACTTCTTTAAATGTGGAGCAACTCTCTAATGACCAGGATCAGCAAGGCACTCTGCACATGCCTAATGCTATGCATATGGAAAAACTCCTCAGAGCCCAATTCTGAACCTGTCCAATTCAAATTTATGGCCTTTCTTTTACAGAAAGGAAAGAAAAATGGAGAGGAAAGCTTGAATCTCTTCTCTTGATTGCAGTTAACAGAATGGATTTTCTAAAGCCATCAAACATCTATTAACCCTGAAAACTGAAAATGTGCCACAATTCTTGGGTTTGCAATTTTGCAAATTCTTTCTTAAGCATTGAAAAAGAAGACAGTATACCAAGTAAGATATCAAGTTAGTATAACCTTCCAGACCACTCATAATATAACATGGTCAGGAAGTTACAACAGTGACTCTAAAAGACAGCTCTTTCATCCTTTTATTGTTACCGAATGTTCTGTGTTGATGCTTTGTAACCAAAATATTTATTTAAATTGTTCTAATAGCTTTGGTCAGAGGTCAGAAGGTACATTACTCCTGACTAATGGACAACTGTAGAGATTAAAAAATGAGAGGAAGGATAGCAGTGTGTGTGTCAGTAGATTTTAAGATCCATCTTAAATAACTTCTGATGAGACAGTTGTTTGACCAAAGATTCTCACGAAGGGCATATGATGTTAAATCTTCATTTGTGAGGAAATTGTGAGGGAATGAGCTGGTGGGCTTGTTTTCAAATACACTGTCCCGGAGTCCAGTCTCACAGAAACTTCATAAAAATTGTATATTGCTCCTGAATTTCAACAGGACTGCTGTTGAGTGCAATCAGTTTGATGGGTTTACAAGGTTGGGCTCATAGTGCTGAAAAAGTAATGTGGAGCTAGAGAGCTGAGGTGAGGGAATAACCCAAAACTTCCCAGTTGTTACAAACTGCTTTATCATGAAGAGACTATTTCTCAACTTGTACATGGCAGATCAACACCATAAATTGTTACGACTTTTAAACAAAGGTCTAGTCAGTAGTTTCTTCAGAAAAATGTTATATCGCGCTTCAATAGCATTTTATGAATGTATTCAAACCAAGCCACTGAGAGAAGAAAACTCCTACCTGGGAAATGTTTTCCTTGTGACCTCAGCTGTTGATCTGTGTCTTTTTACTGGGGATTATCATTGAGTCTGTATTTCATGTGATTTGGTAATGGTGAGTTTTAAGGAGCGCTGGAGATGATACCACAACTGGAAACTGATTTTCCTTGTAGGTGGAGAAAAAAATAGGGAATGCCATTTACTATGTGTGGTGTGTAAGACTTGTTTAGTGAGGAGCTGTAGTCAGCAGTTCAGATTCCTGACTCACATGCTGCATGGTGCTACCAGTTATAGTAAGACATGAATAACCCACTCATAATTATATGTAGTTATAGGGGTGGGGTATTAACAACCAGCAAAGAAGAAAACAAGATAGAGCACCAAGTTAAAAATCACTCAGTTGTTCCTTTGACAAGTATTATAATAGCTATTTTTGTATGCTGTGGGTGTACATGGTGTTGTGGAATGAGTAAATTCTGTAGCTCTACATTGCCAGTGCCTCGGGCTCAAACCTGCAGATGACTTAACTACTGAGACTAGTGCTTTTTCCATTTGGCACTTTATTTACATGGACTGTTGTCAGGATTCAGTTGTAGCTCAGAAGCTTTCTCAGACATCCAGGTGTAAGCTCTTTTGATTGGTGATGGTATCTGCATCCTGCAAAGTGATAGACACCTGAAAGTGACACTGGGTAAAAGCAGAGCAGTCCTTGGTGGCTTATGATCCATGCTGAGAAGGTGGCTTCATAATGGAATGTTTTTTACTTAAAATATTTTTATGTCTGAGAGTAAAAGTATATTATGTAAGTCTACTTGGGGGTTTTTTTGTCCTTTATTACTGGTTTAGGTCAAGATTTCTCTTGTGAGGAAAAAAAGCATACAACTGTCAGTAGAGAAAGCAAATGCAAAGCTTTAAATATAAACCATCATTAAGGTTTCCAGTTCCTATTTATTTCAGTCTCATGTCATGAGGGAAACTAATACAGCATTTAGGTGAGTCTGTTTCTATGCTGCTGTCAGTAGCCATGCTCGTATTTGAGAATCCTGCCTTGGAACAATGTATGTCTGTTGGTTATGGACCTCTTTGTCTGCATAGATGCCAGAGTCGGAGATGTTTTCAGAAGGTTGCACATGCTTTAGGTCCCTGTCCTGAACTCTCAGGTGAGACCCCCGTAGCTTGGGGGGCAGCCAGTTCATGTATGAAAACTTTGGGCTGCTCTTTTGAATGTGGGAGTGATTTTTCTTCCAGTTTCTTTCCTGTAGAACAATGGAGTGACATTCTTCCTGGTGTTTCCTATGAAGAATAATGATGAGGAATTATCTTCTCTGTCTACAAGTGTTTAAAAACTCATTAGTTAGGGTCCCTGAAAGAGTTCCAATACAAGTCAGTGGGTGTGGTGAAGTCAGTTGTAATGGGAAACGGACTGGGCCCTGGGGCTGGTGGTCAGCAGGGAGGCAGAGCTGTAAAGAATACTGTGCATATGCTATAGTAAGCATTTTCATAGATCTCCTCTGTGGGAGAGGACAATGGCTTTGGAGCTCATATTTACTCAAAAAGCAGCCCTTTGATTTTCATGGCTTTCTGCTTGGTTGCACATTGGAAAGCCCATTTGTCTTCACCAAGCCTTTGAAGAGGGGTAGGTGAAGTGATTGAGGCATTGGCCAGTGGCTGACGGGTAGCGGTTGCTTGGAGAAGGAACTAAGTTGCATTGCTTTTTTTTGTAATACTTGAAAGAGTTGTTGTCATTTTTAAGTTTGTGAAATTAGGGTGAATATATATTTTTAGGAATAGAACATGGATTCTCTCACTTGTGCTGTGGCTAGCTACTTTACTGCCTTTGGAAAGTCACTTGGGTGTCTGTCAAAGTGAAGCAATGGTATTTACTTCTGTGGTAATTTGCCTTTTTTTTTTTTTTTTTGTTCAGGTGCAAAGCATGAGAGAGAAGGGCCAGCTGTGTAGTTACCTTTATCTGGTCTTTCTGCTCACTTTTTCATCCTCCTGGGTGTCAGCTGGGAACTGCTTTTGACATTCTCTGTACTCTGAACTTCAGTCTAGCTATATAGTCCTTCACTGGCTTGCTTGTACAGCATTACCCACAAGAAAAGTAGAACATTGTTTTCTATGGCATAGCTGATGCACAGAGATCCTTGTGTTGGATGCAACATTTGTGCTGATGAGATCAGACACATGTTTAGAAAAACGGGGTGATATTTCTAACCACAGACGCTTCAACCAATATTGATTTATGTCTCTGCTTTACCTCCTTTTGTGAAGTGAGAAGCATAACATCTCCGATTTTTACTGGTAGACTGAGGCATTTTTTCAGAGAAGTCATTGTCATTACACCTTCTTATTCAGTGAGGAATGGGAAGAGAGAAGTGACTTTGCAGAAGGACTTGTCGTTGGTCAGGAATGCAGTTGAGTTCCACTTCACTGCTTGCCAGCTCTGATGGGCATATTTTCCTATTCCATGGGGGTGTGATGAGGTTAAGTCCCTTAATGTTTATGAATGTTTACGGTGATGGAAGAAGACAGAAACCTAGGCAGATATATTAGTAGGGGAAAGGCAAGCCTGTAAAGAGAAATGGTGGGATTTGGGCAGAGCGTATCTGCAAGAGAAGGTAATCAAAGGAGAGAAACTCTTCTAAAGGGCAGAATTTATTTACAGTGTGTATACTTCATGTAATTTGCCCTGCTAGTATAGCTGAACAGTGAAGGCTGTGGACCTTTTGGAGACAGAACCATCTTGTTACTCCAGAAGACTTGTCATTTACCAGATCTTGTTGCAAAGCTTTGTATATGCAGCTGTAGCTTAAGTAAACGTCGTATCTTGGATGGTTCACTGAATAGTACATCCACAGTTTTTCAGAAGCATTGTTGCTCTTTGAGCCAGCTGCCTTTGTTTCTAGCAGATCGCTGCTGCTTTGTTGGTTAACCCTGGGCATGAGTTTTCTTCACATATGTTATTAGACTGAGCGTATTTTCTATTTATACCACTTGGGGATACAAATTACTGCGTTGCGTTCAGGAAGCACAAGGAAGAGTACATCCTTGTGATTGGAAAAAAAAAAAAGAATACGGGACAAAATTTTATTCTGAGGTCCTTTCTTTCAAGGTTCAAGGGAAAACAGGCAGTGAAAACAATTACTGGTCTTTATTTTTATGTCCCTGAAAAGTAGGAGGTATTTTTATATATGTGTTTTAATAGACTGTGTTGGTGGAATTTGGTTTTGAAATTAACAATGTGCCTTTGAAGAAGGGAATGAATTTTGATGAAATCCTGTGTATCATTTTTAGGCAATTAGGGAGATGATTAGTGTTGTACATATTTGGATGCATTGTCTTTGTGGCTTTGATAGTTGTCTGTGGGCCAGTAAATTTGCACTAGCGGGCTGAGCTGGAGGGCACTGCAGCTGGTTGAAGTTTTTCATTGATTTAGTAAACTCTAAACCATAGTTAGCCACAGCTTCCCTTTCTTTCTCATTCCATTTTGGGAGCAGATGACCTTTACCTACTCTGTGGTAGAGCTCCAGAAATATTACGCAATCTACTGCTATGTTTTTGTTACTGCTCAGTCTTTCCTTCTCTCTTTAAAGAGCCCTTGCCCAAACTGACTGGTTTTTAGTGTGCCTGTGGAGGGATCATAGATAGGGAATATAATTAGAGAGTTTTGATAGGGGTGTAGGGAAACACCTGTGTGCTCATTCAGAATCATAAGCTCCATCAGCAGGGCACTGAGCATGTTTGGATCGTAGACCATGACTAGGTGTTACCCTCATCAGGTTAATGAATAATACTCTTCCCTGTCACTTCATTCTGCTGTTTCTTTCCCCATTGCCCAAGACAAGCTGTTGTGTGAGAATTTTGCCTGGTTGTAGACTGCTCATGAATCTTGCAGTACATGACATGCAGACATCTAACAAACATGAGTAGAAACTGCATAAAATACACAGACATAACACAGAAGTTACATGTTTGAAAACACATTAGAGCTCCACAAATAACCTGATATCTAGGAGGCTTTTTTCCTCCCATATATCTATAACCAAAAATATTCTGCTAGCTGCATTTCAACCAGATAAGGGTTATTTTAGATTTTTTAATGATTCTCGCTTGTGTAAACTCACACATCTGCCTGCAAATTCAACTTCAATGATAAAAGGTCTCATCAAAAAATTGAGGCAGGCTAGAATGTTTGGTTAAGATTTAATATCTTTCTAACTAATTATAACGCAGTGTCAATATATGCTCTGATATCTGTGGAAAGAAAAGGAACATAAAAAGATACAGTTCCATTGTACTGGGTCTTTTGTAAACAATTAATGGTTAGGTGGATGTCTGAAACAAGGGTGCGAGAGAATAGATAAACCTGTTCTAAAGGGCTTGAAAAGTTGAAGTGAATTCTAAATGTAGATTAGGAACAAATGATGACAGCCAAGCCAGCATTACCTCAGTTGATTAATTTATAAGGATGCTGGTCAATGATTTTAACCAACAGCTATGCATAGTAGAATCCTAATGGGATCTGTCTGTTAAGATTACATAAAGTAGAGCATTTGATTTATTTCATAGCTTTCCAATGCTCTACTTTAACTTCATACAAATAATGCATTAGTCACACTGGATAAGATGGCGTATTGAATAAAGTTGTGATTTTGTCTGCTGCTTATAATCTGATTTTATAAAGGATTAAATCTGTTTTAGTAGTTTATTCATATCATAAAAGAGATTGTCGGTTGAATGAAATCTTTACATCTGCCACTTTCTATCTCATTAGAAAAGACAGTACCATAAAGTTCCTCGTTTCCTCCCAGTCTCTTTTATCCCCTGGTGTGTCTGAGTGTGTATATCTTCTGTACATGTTTGTATATTATAATGTCAGTGTGTTCTCAAAGTTGTGGTTAAGAATGTGTCACAGCTTCGGAGGGATAATACCAGGGGCTGTAAATGTTCTGGCCAAGAACATACCCAGCCAGGAACAAATGGGGATGTGAGCAAAGGGTGACAGTCAAAAATCTGAAAGTGATGGCTTGTAGCAGCATGGCCACGTGTGAGCGTGGCAGAATTCAGCAGGTACTCGAGTACGCCCAGCCCTTCACTGTGGGTGTGCCTGCGCCAGTGGGCACCGAGCGTGTGCTTAATGATGAGCGGGTGTTGACTTAAGGCTGATTCAAGAGGATGTGAAGGCTGGGCATTCCTCTGGACTTAAATGTGAATTGTCACTTGTGATCAACTGTCATTCATCTGTCACACTTCCACTGCTTTTAAAAACACTCTTCTAGTTCAGATGCATGGTTGTTGGTTTTATTAAGTTAGTGTTTAATGGAAAGTTACAAATCTAGGTATTTTTTTACCCATTGTTGCTGGGGGGGTTGGTTTATTGTTTGTGTATTTTTTTTCCTTTTGTTTAAATGTGTGTTGCTGACAGGATGCTGCTGTTACAACTAGCAGTTGTTTCCATGTAGATCTTCAAAAAGTAGTATCAGTAGATGATCTTTTCATAGATGTTTTCTTATTTTTATTTAAGGATCTTGCCATTTTTATTTAATCCTGTTAAGTGTTTAGGGCCAGACTTGGTCTTCTGAACATGAGGTTGTCTTGGATTCTGATGTTGAACAGAAGGTACTATCCAGCTTTTTCAATTGTCTTTTTAGTCAAGGCAGATTCTGAGGATCTCAGTTCCCCCTTCTGAGGACTTGCTGAGGATGAAACATCTTCATTCACATTTTCAGTTATTGATACACTTTTTAGTTTTACTGGCTCTGGCATTTAAATCTTGGCTTCTTTGCCCACGTACTTTGATTTGGTAGGAGTATTTTGATACAAAACATGTTGTCAGGTTCCTCTCCAGGTCAGGGATCCTCCTGTGAGCTTTGGTTGCAGATGCAGCAGGAGCCCTGGGGCAGGCAGGGGGCTCATGCTGGACTCTGCCCTCGCAGCAGCCCTTGGGCTGCCAAAGAGTTAACACAGAACTATATCCATTTGACTCCCAGTGATGGACTGGGCCTGTCTCTGACTCCAGCAAGGTTCTTGAGCAAGACTTTAGGACTCACATATTGTTCATCATGCTTCGTTTTAGGAGAAATGACAGCGGGGCTTAGCTCTGCTCCACACTGGCCGTTGTTTCTGCAGCAGTGCTGTGCTCACTGTTGAGCCCTGCAGTTACAGCTGAGTCATTTTGTGCTTAAATCAGGTTCGTTACTGAAATTGAGGGAAAAGCCCTGTACTTCTCACAGAAGTGATTTTGGTCGCGCTGCGTTCCCATGATGCAGAATGGTCCTGAGAAGGGCAGTAATGTTTGCTGAGGTGGAGAGTTTCTGGAGCCCGATCTGGGGAGTGTGCACAGGTTAGTTTGCTGAGGGCAAGATAGGGGACACTTTACCCAAATGGAAACTTTCTCAGCTAAATGTTAATGTCCTCTGCTGCGGGTTTAGCTACACACATGAAGCAGCTCTAGTATCTGTGACGTTGCTTTAAAACTGGGTAGTCATGAGAAGTAGACACAGCTCCAGCAGCTCTGGGGAAAGTTGACATTGCAGGGAGCCTTCCACACCCACCCTCCTTCACATCAAACCTGGACTGCTGGAGGTGTCATCCTGGAGCTGGACATGGCCGGAGTCCACATCCATTGCTGCTGTCAGAGAATGTCCAAATCTGGCACCTTCTGTGTGCACAACTATTTTATATGGAAGTATTTGTCAGCTTCCTCATGTATGTAGTAGCATAATTTTAGGGGTGAAAAGCATGTGCTGGTTATGTATTGTTCTAGTTGTTATTCAAGAATGGGAGCTGATGCTGGACCCACAGTCTGATAACACATTGAGGACTAATGTCATCTTCTAGCCCCCAGTTAAAAAATTATCCTGTGAGATGGTTACATCAGTAAGACACAGCTTAAGTATTTAAATACGAAAGAGCAGTGCCACACTGTTCATTTTCAGTGAGGAGTACTGACTGTATCTCTAATAAACAGACAACGGCCTTTTATGAGAGATTTTTGTTGTATTTTATTTGGCAGCTGTCTTAATAGGAATTCTTCAATAGTATTTATTGTATTTTGTGCTGGTAGGGGTGAGAGCCAAAGCGGAATCTGAGCAGTTTTACTTGCTTTACTCATGAACAATAAGAAAATATTGCTGTATTAATTACTTTTGTGCTTTATTGGCAAAAATAAAGAGATCCTATAATATGAAATTGCCAATATAAGAAAGGCTTTGATTTTCTCATTAGCACAGGATATTTTGCATCTGTTCTGGTTCACAAGTGCATTGTCGGCACTTAAATAATAATAATGACTCAGTAATGAATAAGAATAACAACAAATAAGCATGTGAGTATTCAGGCAGTCAGGCACCCTCCGGTGTTCATCAGTAGGTTGGTATCGGAGGTCTTGCAAAATGAGCTGTTCCCATATGCCCATTCAGATTTTCTTAGATCATTGCACAGCCTGGAGATTCATTTCGCTGCTGACATGGCTGGGTTATATACAAGCACTTTTTTCATTGTATGTCAGTAGTAAAGTGCTAAAGTTGAAATGGGAAATGTTTCTTCCACTTACAAACATTTAACTCTCCATTTTTCCTCTGTTCATTTTTTCTTTTCTATTTTTTTTGTGCGTGAATAGAGTCTTAAGTATCTCATTGTTTTGAATTTGTGAAAATACCAGAGCACTGGATTGTTCTGCCAGTCTTTCAGGTATGTTCTCAAAAACATATCCTGGAAACACCTTCACTACAGTTCAACTCAGCTTGTATTAAATTATGTAGGTACTCTTACAAAAACAGAGAATGTTAAACTAATGTTTGCAGTCTATCTTGAATGTTAAAAAGCCCAGGAAACTAAAATTAAGGTTCAGTTTCTGATTTGACTCTTGGTTTATAGCACTGTCTCACCTTCTATAAAGCCTCTTGCCTGCCTGTAGAATACGCCACACAGTGCAATTTATGGATTTCATTTTTCTCCAGGTCTTATCTAATATTGAATAGTTAAGAACAGTGATAAGTGAAGGATAGCACAATACTCCCTTTATTGTTAAAGCAGTGGCTAATTTTGTCAAAGTATATTAACTTTTAGCCTTATTCTCAGAATAATTTGGACTAATGATGTGGCTTCATGGTTATGAGTTTAAGAGAAAAGGAAAATGCTCATTTCAAGTTGGGGGAAAAAAACCCAGCAATTATGGTTTGAGTTACTATTTTCTTAAAACACTATGCACTGTAAATTATACCCTTATGACCCTGCAGCTCAAGAGGGTCACAAAACAATTGTGTATGTGTATAAACAGTGATCTGGAATTTGACAATTCTTGTTATGAATGGCAGGCAAGAGGGCATCTTCTGTGTGAAGAGTCTAAATTTTACCTGTCCATTAATGCTATTAAAGGACTACCTTAAAACAAATTACCAAAAAGTGGCCTTATTGACTGCTCCAAGTGATACTTGCTTAAAGAAGTCTTCATGTGTTAAAGTACATTTCAGCGATATCTTTGAAGCAAAGGAAAGCAAAAGTGTTTGTTTTTTTTTTTTTCCTTGTTGATTAAAATTATATTTGGTCCAACACCCCTTAACTATTCATGGTAAAAATAAACAGGGAAGAATAAAAAAAAAAAGCAAAGCAAAACACGCCAAAAAAATCCTCCTCCTACAATTAAAACAGTTTAGCCTTGGATAAGCCAAAAGAAGTTGGTAAAGCAAGTAGTTTAATAGCACACGACCTGTGAAATACCTAAAGTGATCTGTGAATGGAAGCTACCCTAAGTCTGCTTCTTGTCACAGTAATTTGTCTGGTTTAAGAGCAGAGTAAGTGGGTCTCCTTGGCAGTACAAGAGCAAGCAGATCACTAGGTGAGATCAAATAGGAGTCTCTGGTGGTAACAACTGAAGTACAACAAAGCTCTTTTTTGACACCATTTCTACTGCTGTTACTTCTCTTAATAAGTGTGCTAATTATCATGAACCTGATAAAGCTTATATTAATTGACTGAACTAAATGTAAATTCTGGTTAAATAGAGAATAGTTCAGTAGACTTGACAGGTGCTCATTTGCTTAAGTGCTATGTTCCGAGTGATGGCAAGCTTCAAAACAAAATAAATATCTGTATTCTAACTCTTGAATTTTGGGGAGGCTTAAAATGTTCAGGTTTTACTCCTAAAATAGAAAAACTTAGTTTCCAGAATATCTTCTGCCTTCTTTCCCTGTCATGTGAAGCTTTATGTGAGGACAGTCAGTTCTTAGAGTTTTTGTACTGCAGTGAAATCCCTCTGTAGCCATTTTTCGTGTTTGCATGGCATAGAATAGTGTGGCCTGTTTGTTTCCTGACATTATTACAGTAGTAAATGCTGGAAAATTAATAGCAACAACAACCAGTGTGATGGCTGTAGGGTAGATGTGGAGTTCCAGGCAGAGGGTGCCCTGCTTTGGGTAGAACATTTTGGGCAGATCATCTCTCTCTGCTTCACTCTACATGTTTGCAAAATGGGCACTGTAGTGTACTGCTTGGCTTTAGAGGCCCTTTAGGAGCTTGTAGTTGTGAAGCTACATAAAGACCTTTCAAAGAGCTTTCATATGTCCAAGCAAAACTGTATCAGCATTAAAGCATTCTTCCTTTACCTGGGAGGAGGGAATTCACAGTTTAAGTGCTCAGTATTATAAGTGGAGACATGGAAACGGACATGGAAGAAGCAAACATGATACCGCTTAGTGACAAAGGTCACAGATATTCTTGGGAATGCTGGAATGTTTATGGTATATTTTATGTATACCATAATTAGACATTGCCATTAGTACACACAACCTCTTCATTTTAATTGTCGGGAAAGCTGTCACACAGTAACACACTGTAGGAACAATCAGCTTTTATCATTTCACAGCTACATTTTATTACTTTGTAAGATGTTTTAATTCTTTTCTCCCTTCTCCCTACACATGTTCATGTGTAATGCAAGTGGCTCTGGAAACTGGTGTCCTCTGCCTATCAAGTGGCCCTGGCAGAACAAGGTTCTTCCTCTGTGCTCAGGTCTGGCCACTTCCAGAAGGAAGCTGGGGAATCCCTTTTTCCTTTACTTGATGCCCTGTGTCATCTCAATCATGCTTCTAGGGACTGACTTCTGTATTCATTCTTGCTAGATAATATTTTCCTTCCCGAAACACTCCCAAAGCAATCTTCCACCATCCCAGCAAAAGGCAAATGTATCATGAGACTTGTGCAGTGTCTTAGGACTCTGTAATCTCACAGAGAATGGGGCTGGAGTGGTACCTCAGAGTTGATTTTGATGCACGTGGGATAAAAATAGCTGAGTGGTTTTCTGCCCATGCATGCCACCTGTTCCAGTGAAAAGAGGAAGCCTTAACTGCTTCTAATGGTCATGAAACTAGCTGCTCTTTACTGAGACATACAGGTGCAAATAACCCCCTGTTTGAAAGTACATAAGGTAATAAATTGACTGCTGATAAATTAGAATGCAGCTGCACTTCTTTGCGGGGGTGAGGGTCGTTTATTTCTCTGTGTGTCCCCTTCTCTATTAATGCAGGGTAATTATCACACTTTAGTTTGGATTGCAAGATCATCACATGCTTTCATTGCAGGCAGTGCTTTATTGAAACTATCCTGCATTATGTCTACAAAGGTTGAAAAAAAGAGGGGGGGAAATATAATTACTTCCTGTCTGAGGAACATGCTGCAGGGCTTTTTTTTTTTTGCCTTTTTTTTTTTGCTTTTTTTTTTTTTAAGTTTTTAGTTTTGTATTCACTAATTTACTGTTTGTTCTAGAGCAGCAGTGAGTGGGAGTTAAACTTTAAGTGCACATTTGGCTCTTTAAAAAGACATTTAGTGTACAATTACTGCTGTTTACCATCTTATAATTGTTGTGTGTTTAGGCTTAGTCAGGCTTAGGAAGATGGGTGTCTGTAATCTTTGAGGGCTACAACTCCCTGTCCTAGTTTTTGCAAAAGAGAAAGTAATTATAGATATTGAGATAGATACAGAGATAACATAACACTTTGTGCTGTGATGTTTTAGTGATTAGTGTAAAATTATCACATAGAGAGGTTGTGGTGAAAGGTGCTGTATGTGGCTGTAGTTTCAGTTAGTGATATCTGAATGTGATACTCAAACTGGGTCTGGGAGTCAGGAGTGCTTGTCATGGAGTCCCCAGATTTGCTCCTCTGTACTTACACAGGTGCACAGTTTGAAAAAACTGGGCTTAAGAAAGGGGCTGTATTTGTAGTAACAACTGTACGTTACACCACATCAGAGTAAAACTAACTGCAGTCATGCCTTGACTGGCAGCCTGGCGAACAGGGGTGTCAGCACCTGTCCAGTGGCAGGGGAAATATCTCCATCAGCCTTTTTTGGTTGACATCTTTGTTAGATAGGAAATAGCAGAAACATGGATAACTGTATATCTGGGAAGACCCAGATGTGCAACAGGATCTCGACAGCGCTTAAAGTGTAGTTTATGGGAGCAGCCAAGAGTTGGAAGGTGCAGGTCTCCCAGTTTGAAGTCCATCACAGGAAGAACAATTGAATGTTTCAATCTGCTGTGTAGCTTGTTGCTCAATAAAACTGGTTGTCTTTTCGATAATGCATGGACAAAGCACTGGAGAAATATGGGTGAATCCAGGTGTAAAATACTTAGTAGTATTTCCATTGTAGAGTTACTGAGATATGGTCTTTGTGGCTTGGCAAGGGATAGTCTGCTGACATACATTGTCTGGATTTTCTTCACAAGGAAATGCATCTGTGAGGAACAGGCTGAGATGGGTGTTCGATGCCTACAGTGAAAGTATAAATTAAGTTATGTGGGTTGATCTTCCTTTGAACTTGAGTGGAAAAAGCAGTTGTGTGAAAACAAAATGTGGCAAATATGTAACTGAAAATGCTGTAGTACTTGAAAGGCATGAGAGAAAGGTAGTTAAAAAGCATCATAAGCTAAAACAGAATCTTCTTCCTTTAATTCAGTTTTGTGGCCCACTGTAATTAGAGGACACAGCTCCACTGTTTCTCTTGAAACAGGAGAATATTATTGGATTTCAGGGTAGTCATCTGAAATTTTTCACTTACAAATAAAATTAATGTTTTCAGCTTTATTTGTCAGAAATGTTTTTGAATTACAGGTGCTCTAGAGAAACAAATCTGTTTGAGGGCTATTTTGTAGCTGAAAGCCTTTGAGAAAATGTTCCTATCATTCAAAAAAGATCTGAAGCTCTGAGTAGGTATTGTGATTGTCATATTAACTTTCAAACTTAAAATGCAAAGGACAACTAATCCTTCCTCCTTGGTAGAAGTCATATGCTGCTTTTTAACTTTCTTCACTGTGTTTTATTTTTAATGTAATTTTAATGAAAAGGTGGATCTGGCATTATAAAGTGGTTGTTTGTTGCTTCTCTTCTGATGTCAGAGTGATAGGAGTTCCAGCAGTGTTACTTTTTTTTTTGAATAATATTATATATATTCTGCACTTAAACTTTGATCTTGTGTTTAGTCCTACGAGTTGAAATCTGTGACACTTTCTTTGGGCTTTATCTGTAGCCTTTTAAAATCAACTGATACTTTTTTAACAGGCTATAATAGTCTCTGGCTTGAGACCACAGAGCTTGAGCACTTGGGTGTTACAAAGGTGGAATACTGGGAGGGAGGTGGTGAAGATCAAATCCACCCTCCCATTTAAAGGGTGGAGATAAAGCCTGATACAGTACCCCACCTCTCCTTGATAAGGCTGCTCTGGCTGTGTTAATGCTGCTCCTTCTCACCGTGTTGAACTTCACCCACTGACATTAAATCCTCTCTCATAAGTGATTGGTGTACAAGCCTACTCTGTGATTTCCAGGCGTGTCAAGGGATTTAGCTGTACAAGCTTTTTCTTGTATTTGAAATGCAACTTTTTGATAGTAATAGGAAGCATGGATCAAAATGTATGATTCATCCTTCTTTGTACCCATAAAATCCTGTAACAATAGCCAAGCTAATTAATATAGTTAATTAATTTGTTCATAATTACTAGTAGAACAAAACCGACCACCCACAAACCAGAAGTCCTACTTAAAAAAAAAAAAAAAAAAAGTGCCTTTTTTTATATGAATCCAGTTGGGTTTTTTAAGACTGAACATTTGTATGGGAAAATACATTCTTCGGCAAAGTATAAAATTTCAGCAATTTTATGTCAGTACTGGTGGAAATTTTTTTAATTTAGAAAAGGATCATTTTTGCCAGTGGAGGAGGAAAATAGTTTTGCTTTAAGAAATAAATCTGAGCATCTCTTAATAAACACTAGCTTTACTGTGGTTTTTATCTGTATGTGCTTTCATAAAAGGTTCTTTTTAGTGCAATGCACATTTGGTTAAATCCTGCAATACCTTAATGCCTTTCATGCTAGTGCATCCCAAGGCACTTTACAATCTGTAAAGTTAACATTAGAAATGCAGCACATAAAATTCCCTAAGACAATCCTTTTTAAAATGCTGAATAAAACATCTTAACTGTTAAGTTTGGATTAAATGGCCCAGCAGTTGGTGCATTTTTTCTTTCTGTGGAAAATATGTTTGAAACAAATGACTGAAATGAATAAAGGCTCTGTAAATAATATGACTTCAAATGATATTCATGAAGGCCAAAATCTGCCATTCTGCAGGAGGAAGTCTAGACATGTACAAAGTTCAGCTCTGTTAATTAAGAGGGAGCAATAGGCTGCAGTGAGTCAGAGCAATTTTATAATCCAAATGCTGCTAAAAGGGGCTCTTGTCAACCTCAAAATCTTACTTGTTTTGTAATCACTGGGTAGGGAGACTTGCTCGCTGAGGAGATACATGTCTCTCTTAGGCTTGAATGCAGTCCAGCCTGGTAGTGACCAGAAGCTGTTGCCATCAGATAACTGTTTGTTAGGCTATGCAAAATAATTGTAGTCTCCAAACAGTTCCCAATGTCAGCGTCAAGAAAAACCCACCCCCACACTTGGCACTAATTATTGCCCTCGCTGGCAGCCCCGGTGAGGAGGCCAAGGCTTGACTGTTGTTTCCCCTTTCAGTGCTTGCAGTGGTCCTGCTGAGTGTGTGTGTGTCTGGTTTGTGGTTAAACGGTGTTCGCTCTGCTTTCTGCAGGGCTGCCAGCCCCGTATCTTTTATGAGTACTGATTTTTATCATTATGAAAACAAGATCCTTCATCGTCTTCTCACTCCACCTTTAGGTCTGCTGCAACCTGATTTTTTTATATTGATGCATTTTTTTGTAAAAACAAGAAACCCAACAAACCAGCAGAACAAAATAAAAGCTGTGGCAGGTATGAATTTGTTGTGCAGGATAAGGTGAGGCCAGAAAGAATCAGTGCTTTTAAAACCTTATTTTTTTCCAAACTAAAAGAAATAAAATGTACTCTGAAAAATAAAAAACAAGAATAACAGCCAGCTGATAGCAGTGGAATACATAAGAGAAAGAAAAAAAAACTAGGATTATGCAGCCTCAGAAAGAGCCAACAGATGTTCAGGGCGGGTTAGAAAAACAACATGATCAACGGTATGAAAGCTGTGACAGATCTAAACAAAACCCCAAAATAGATGCAATTCTAGAATAAGCCTGAAAAAGAGAAATCATTATAGGCTTTCCTCAGCACAGGCGCTGGTCTCTGATAAAACAAGATTGAAACTTCTCAAAAAGGAAATTTATACTGACGTGGGTTTGCAAGTCCATTGCTAGAGACTTCTTGCGCACCTCTGCCAGCGGGTAAATTGGAAACAGGCTGAAAATGAGCAGTCTGTTCCTGAGGCAGCAGAGGTGCCTGAAGTAAGAGCTAATGCTGGCCCTGTAACAGAATGGCATGTTTTTTAGGAATGGAGAGCATAATTGCTGTATCACTTAAAAGAATTTTTTTTTTCATTTTACCAGACAACTTGAGGTGGAAGCAAGTCCACACAGACTACATAGTCGTATACAGTGGCCTCTTGCCCTTGGTACAGAAAGGTGTGTTCCTGAAGTAAAGGAAATGTGAAATGTGGGTGCAGCCAGGTCTGTGTGATGAAGGATGATGATGCGGATGCCTTAGCGGGGCAGGAGTCCACTGGGGAGCCGAATGTGGTGGAGATGGAGCAGCTCTTTTTCAGGAAACCTGCGTTTTTAGGGGGCTTGTCTGCTGCCTACCCCAAAGTGAGCCCACGGTTGCTGGGTCCAGCCCAGGCTTCCTGCCCATGACTGTAAAGTGCTATTGTGAAAAGGCAAGTGTGTATGGATCCGGTTAAGTTCTCTAAATTTTAGTAAGATGGAATATTTCTCTATCTTTATCATAACGTTGGAGAAGCACCAGAACAAAGTACCTTGACTGCACATTGTTGGAAGGACATTGTTGGGTGCCGGTGTGTGGACAGACCCCGTGGCACGGGTGCCATGTCAGGTGAGGCTGCCCAGGCTCACAACAGCCTTCCCTGGGCACCAGGAAACCCTCTTGAAATGCTAATTGTTGAATCTACATTAATTTGTATAAATTATGCAAATCAGCAGTTGTGCACCGCTGTGGTTTAGGTGGTTCTCGTGCTGTACTTACAGCTTCATGTTGGGCTGACACAGGTTTTAGTCACAACAATAAATGGTTTTGCTGTAGAGTGTTTGGAAAGCAGCTGTTGGTGGTACCTGGGTTTGTGGACCACTGCCCCTGGCTGCTCTCCTTGCTCTCTGGTGATGTCCAGCCTCTTCCTGTGGTGGCATGAAGAGAGGAGCTGAACTCGGGGCATATGTTTCCAGAAAGAATCCAGCTCTGGCTTGTCAGTGAAAAGGTTAAAGACTTTGACACGAGATAATTACAAAAGGAAAATGAATCTTTTCTTGGATCAAAAATTATTGTGTAAAAGAGTGTGTAAATTATGGTGTGCGAGTTAAGTAATGGCTTTTATACTGAAATCTGGAATTACTGTGATGAAGGAGTTGGTGTCAAACTGGTAATTTATTTCATTTTGGTTTCTCAAATCTGCAATGAATTTAGGAAATTCAAATTTATAGCAAGTGGGTTTTTGTAAGAATTCCTCTGCAAGCATGAGGATACTTTATGGTACTTCCATAGAGGTCATATTCATACCATTATTCTAGCTGGTACTTCCAGTTAGAAAATTCCCATGTATGATTTGTTCCACTGGCTTCTGGAAGTGAATTTTTCAAACTTTAAGTGTTACTACCTCATTTAACTTATATCACTGCTCTTCAGCCTTTTAACAGGGATATGGTGATGAGCATAATGCAGTATTTTGCTAATGAACCATAAAACCTTCCAAGTTCTGTTTACTTTTTTTTTTTTTTTCTTTCCAGTGGAATGTTTGGGCTTTGGTAAATTTCTTTCCAAGCCATGCATAAGTGTAGTTTTTGTTACTGCATTAGAGTGCTAAGAGCTCAGTTTGAAGTTTCTCTGGACCAAAACTAAAGTTCTCAAAAATGTATTTTGGGATATTAAGTCAGATTAAATATGAAGGCTCGATTTTATTCCCAGTGGAGGATGGTTATGAAGTGGTTATAAGGATAATTCACCTGCGAGTCACAATACTTCATACAGAAAAGGACTGTTGATGCTGCAGAGCACATAGTCTACCTTGTCCTAAATCAAAACCTGGGGTGCAGAGTCTTTCTCTGTTTGTTTAAAGAACGAAATGAGCAGGCTATATATCTGCTGTATCTAAACCGTGCCCTTTTGTAAACAGAGTGGCTATTTTTGAAGCCTGAGCAGGATGTTTCTGGTGAAGGGATAATGCAGATGGATCCTTGCGTGCACACAGGCGCACTCCGTGTTTATCACTCGGGGAAGGGGCTGTGCTATCGTTCATTTAACTGGCAATTCTTTTGTGGAGTCAGTATCATTTCCTAGGAAAATTGGCTAAAGGAATTGTTTCAAAGACAATAGATGTTTTGAACTGGCCTAATTACTTACTCAACAGCCAATAACTTTGGGAATTGTTTTCTATGTGAATTCTAGATACAAATTGGGATATCTTTCCATTTGTTTAAAAAAGATTAAGCCAATAGTAGAAAAAAGGATCTTTACCCATTTTCACTGAGCAGTGAAGTTTGAATATACAGCTTGCAATTGAAACTATTTTTTTTCCAAAGCCTTTGAGGGCTGTTTCTCAGTCTAGTGTAAACAATTTATTGTTAAAGTCCTAGAATATTTGCATTTTAATTAAAGACAATTTTAATTAAATACAAAACTTTAATCAGAAAAGCAGAGTTTAGGCAGATAGTGTACTTGCATGCTAAGCAAGCTTACTCTGAGGGGACCTTTACTCTGTGTAAAACTGGTTTCTGCGGTAGTTTAAGCAGGAAAGTTGTAAATGCATCTTCCTTGCCTAACTTACCTACAAATTGTAATCTCCCTCCTGCATCTTTAACTGCAGTAAATATTCTTCCTACAGGCAATTAAATGAAAGAGGGGGTTTTGCAGAAAACTTAAAGGGGCAGTGAGTAGGAAAAAGTTCACATGGAACTCCTAAGGATGCCTATAAAAGTAAATGTTAAAAGTACTGTTGCATATTATGAATGCTCTGTATCAATTATGTGTTCAATTTTTTTTTTTTTTTATTTGAAGCATAGGCAATTCTGTGTCCATTTAATGTTAGATAATAAGTGTGATACCTGGATTGCCTGGGCCTGGTGATGTTATAATGCTGATGCTAGAACAGCATCTGGAGTTAATATCCATCGGTTTTGCCCTGTTTTCTATCCCAGTCATAGAACTAATTAGGGCCCTAACATGTATTAGAGAAAGTTGCAGCCTGCAACAAGTACATTCTGAGGTCTGACAGGCAGACATATTTTTGGAGTTTTCCTCCTTTATTCTGCTGGGAATTTGCTTAGGCCAAGGCAGCACACCTGGACAGTGGGAGTAAATCCTTCCTCAGTGAGCTATGAACTAATCTGAGAAATACAGTGGTAGCTGTCTCTTACAGCTTTTGGGTTGTGGTTGTTTTATGAGTTGGTTTTTATACATAAGGTTTTCTTATCCTAAGGTAGACAAGAAGCAGATGATCTTCTGTACCCCTTCTGTCTGTCTGTTGGAATTCACTTAATTCTTTGTAAAATAACAACTAAGAACTGAAATGATAAATAGAGGATATTTCATGTTTACCCATAGCTGCATATTTTGAAAGCAGTACTTCTCATTAAAGTCTCATCATTGACAAACTGCTCATTAAAAAAAAAAAAAATAGAATACAGGTATCACTCAAGATCTGTTTAGGACTGAGACTTCTGCTGTGATTTAGTATAATATTGGCATTGTGTTTTAATTCAAAATGGATATATAGCATGCATACAGAATTATTTTCTCTTAGGCCTACAGTTACTTGTGGTAATGGCAAAGCAGTTAATATATTACCTTTGCTAACAGGAAAAGTGGTGCATATAAATATTTTTAGTCAATAATGTATTTTTAAAAAGGTTTCTCAGTGGGATCAGATTTATGTTGTCAGAAAAATTTATTCTGCTGACAAGTGCGGATGCCCAGCACGTCGTGTGTGCGGAGATTTACAAAGCAGTTTCTTCTTGGACGTCAGTTGGATGTGGTTATGGCAGGGTTATGTAGAGAATTGGGGAATCAGTCCAGGAATCCTTTAGTACAAAATCCTGCTTTAGATTGGTATGATCCAATAAAGCTCTGCCTCTACATGTCCGTAGCAGTTTCTGGTAGCGTTAGATACTGGGGTCAAGAAAGGGCAGAGCACTGGAGTCAGGATCTGTGGTGTGGATCTGAGAACAGAATCTTGCCTGAAGCATTTGAGATTTTCCTTGTATATTAAACGGCCCATTTTTCTCCCCCTGTTACTTGTGTGTTGCTGCCAGCTGCAGTTCAGCAAGGTAGAAGTTGGAGCTTGCTCCTTTGGGTTCCACAGATAAAAAGTAGAGAATAGTAGTACTTGCACATTAGACTTTGCCAAGTGTGCATGTTTCAACCACTGTTATTAAAGAGCCTGCATATTATTTGTTGTAAAAAATGTTTAGAGTGAGGAAAATATGCTTGAACAGAGATTTCATTTTGCACAGAGTGGCCGAACCATAAAATGAGTAAAAAAAGCACGGTACTGCTTAAATCCAGTTTAAAACTAATGATCACAAAATAATTTAAATTCAACTACTTTGAAAATTAAAAGCCTTTAACATGTTTTTAAAAAGTCATAATTCCCATTTGTTTTTACAGTGCTAAGATCAGTTTGTGAACTTGTTGCGTCAGGCTTGATATCTTTTGATGGAGCTATATTCAGTTACACTGAATTTTTTCCAAAAATTTTAATTGGCTGAATGGAATTTCTTCTCCCAAGATAGAGGTAGCTAAAGCTAAGGAGGATTTTAGCTGCTTAATTGGCCTGGTTTGTGAAATGATTTGGTAGAGGGGATGTTATGAAAAATGTGATACATCTGTGGTGATTTTGAGGTAACCCATCAGTTTTATCAAATAAAGAGCCAGAATTTGGGGGTTTTTTTTGATGTATAGGTGTAAAGTAAGCAGTATTTTCTTCCCCCCCTTCATTTTATGTCCATTTTGAGTAATTCTACTTATCTAATCAGCATAAAATGTGCACTGCAGTTAAATAGCACTGCATGATTATACCTGATGATACACTTCTTTTTTAAAGGAAAAAGAATCTAATAACAGGATTCCGTATTGATTGTGCTGCTAATTCTGCCTCGTAGCCCAGACTGGCAGAAGGCAGGTAGCTGAATTGTATTTAACGGTTTTATTGTGATGTGACTAAGATGGATGTGACATGGTCCTCTATTATTCGTTTGAGAGTGTGGACACTAATGAAGCCATTAGCTGAGCTAAGGCAAGTGAAGAAAATAGGGAAATTACCATTATTCTGAAGCCATTAAGTTGTAATCTGCCACTTTCTCTCCTTACTCAAAAAGGCATCTTCTTTTTAAGGCCTCCCTGACTGTCCTTTAAAGATTCATTAATTCATTAACTTTCCAAAGGAGATGGAGGAAACACAATTGAAATTTTAATCAGCTCAGTGTGTCATATTATTAACATTTTGAGTGTATCTGTATTCACTGTTGCACCACATCAGGTTAAGGTTAAATAAACTACATTACAGCAAATAATGTTCTGTTTCATACTGTAAAACATAAAATGTTGAAGGCAGAAATTGGTTTCATGGTTAAATTAAATTACAATACAGAGCTCATATTATAAATATTGTCATTCAAATGTATGTTCTTTGGAGGAAATGCAATACTATCACCATGTTATTAACATTAATATTTTCAAAATATCCACAATTAGTCTAGTCTGTGTGAAAGGTTATATAAAGCACTAAAAAATTTTATAAATGTCTGCTTTTACTATGTTCGCACTTATGATCGATGCTTTTATTTTATCTTTTATAGAATGAGTGACTTATTTTAATGTCTCTCTCCAAATGGGTCATTTAGACATTAAATACAATTACAACTGCAAATTTTTCTGTTCGTTATTACTTTCATTTAGATGCTATGTAGTGCTATTTTTATCTATCCCTACTTTCTTATTAAAAAAAATTCCCTTTTGCCTCAGATGTACTGGAGCATCCTGGAGCACAGTGGAGCAGCTTCTGGCCTGTGCTGTTGGACCTGATTGAGAGACAGCTCAAAATCCATGAGTGCTCTTTCTTAAAAATTAAAATGCCCCAAATGTACAGAGGGAGTGAGTGCCAGTCTGAGTATGGGATCACTCTATTTGATTCCAGATAAGATGATAAGAACTTTTTTCTGGGGACAGAAAAAAGCTTGTTTTGGGCTTTCCAGTAGTGGTTTTATTAATGCCTCAATTTAAAGAAGCCTGAGGTACAGGGACTTTCTGGGAGGTGTGTGTTTGAAGGGCTTGCTTGAAACCCTTTGTTGCAAGGCTAGGACTTGCACATGCACAAGGGTACAGTGGAAAAAGTGTGGGAGCAATAAACAGGGATGCCACAGCCTGCAGGTTGGAGCTAAGATGAGGCATGAAGACAAAGGGGGAGGGTACTGGAGGCCTGAATATGCTGTTACTTCTGTGAACTTGAAAGTTCCTTTCTGGGTTCAGCAAATTTCTTCCTCTTTTTCCTCAAAGTTTATGCTTGGAAACACTTTCCGTTCAGCTTTGGATTGTTTTGCCCTTGTGCTGTATCACACAATTTCTAACAGTGGTATAACAAAGCCTGCAAGCTTGATGTTAGTATTTATGCTAGGCAGGCAAGCCTGGTATAAATCTGAGGTGTTTTTCTTTTCTTTTTTTTTTTTTTCCTAGCTGTGATAGTGTCAGTTTGATATATCACCTTTCATGTTGTGTTTGTACTTGAGGTCAGGAAACTTCTGAGTTGTGCGTATCATCAGCATTGTAAATACAAAGTAGCCTTTGGCACCTTAGTGTGGTGCCTTGCAGTGGATTTGTCAAAACAAAACAAAATCCCCTCTTTTGTTTTCCCCTGGAGTCAATTACACTGAGGATGAAGCAGTTAGTGACACCAAGGATAGCAGCTGAAGCATTGCAGGCTAACCTGCTTATCAGAAGTGCTGGCATTGGTATTTTCTAGTATCACTGGCCAGCTTTGCTGGTCCATTGAGAACCTCTGCTTTCAGCAGGACTTGCAAAACTCACTAAAACTTCTTTGCACATTTTTGAACTTCCAAAAAATACCCACCTAAATAAACTGATTCTGCTGGGTCAGTGCTGGCAGTCCCTGGGGGCAGGACCTCCTCCCTTCTGCCTCTGAAGAAACCCTTTGATCAGGGTCATGGATCGGTGGTTGTGCCCTCCAGCCCTGTCCTGCATGCCCTGCTCCAGGGACATGGGGAGGCATGTGTCAGCCCCATGCCATTCCCTGCCCCATAGCTCTGGGGACGTGCTGCACTTTTATCTGGGATACGCTGTCCATAAACAGGCCCTGAGTGTGTGCTAGGGAGAGTTCTTGGGCTTTAGAGATCTCGTATATAGCTCTGTAAATGTATGCACACACCTTTGTAGCTGCTGGTATTGTCTGTGTGCTGTATATGTATACATATATGTATATGGATAATATCCATATATGCATTATGTATACATATGCATGGTGTAGGGCATGTATATTATTTATCATGTGTGTACAGTATATCTGTATGTTCCTAAGATGCTGCTTTGCAGCATCACACAGGATGGGAGTTGCAGCTGCTTTCTCCACACAACTGGAAAATGGGCTGGTGATCTGTGGTTTTCCAAGCTTCAGTATAGCCATGTCATAGTAATTTAGCAGCAGTTGATTTTCTGTGTCTCAGATTTCAAAATGCCCTCTCCTATGCTTAAGTATATATAACTGGGTAACATGAAATAATGTAAGTAGGCCTATTTCTGAACAAAGCTTTTGCTATTGTGAAGGAAAAGTTTGTTTTTGCTCCCTTCTGAGATAGGTCAGCTCATTAATTTTGTTGCAGCTGCAGTGGCATAGGAAATGTGGCTCAGGTGTTCCCATATTGCTGTTGCATGTCAGATTCAGGCTGGCTTTTGTGAGTAGGATTAGATTTTAGCTGTGTTCTGAAAAAAAAAATCCAATGGAGAAAAATGAGCTGCATGCCTCCAAAGCAGGAGAATGTAAATCATGTATTGTTGTTTTGAAGATAAGTAGATGTTCATTAAACATCAGTAGGTTAAAAAACTACTGTTGGCTTGGGATGGGGTTTCCAGATCTGTCTGCTGACAAGTACAGTTTGGGACCCAGTCACATCTGCTGTGATGTGCTTTGCTTTTCTTCCCATCTCCTTTTGCTGGCTGGAGATTTACATAATATATTTGAGTACAGTAAAAGGTCCAGACATCCTGGCCAACAAACAAAACATGCTCTATAGTTAATACTGCCTCAAATTTCTCATAGCTGGTCTGCGATAATTCCAGTCACAAATAACCTCAGGAAGCTTTGAGATAGACTTTGTCATATGGTTATGAGTTCTTTTGTAAATAAAGCAAATCCTCAGGAGTGAGTGTGAGGAATGGGAGTGTGTTTTGAAGCTGGGTAAAAAACCCCACATGTTGTTATTTATTTATTTGCATCCATTACTCTGCACTTCTCCAAGCACTGAAACTCGACCAGAACACAAGAACTTATTGCAGATCTGCAAAGTCCTGTACAGTGGGGACTGTTCTTAGTTATTGCTATCAGCAGCAATAAATGTAATAAACATAAACCTCTCATGACAGCTTCATACATTCCTCAATCTGTGACTTCTCCAGCAGCCAGAAAATAGATGAACTTTGCAGGGGGCCCAAAAAGGGGTTATCAGCAAACTCTGGATCTGTAGACTTGAGGAAAAGATCTGGTTTCAATGTCCATGTTCTTCGTGGAAAATACTGTCATCAGGATCTTTGAAGTTTTTGGGGGACTCTGATCATAATCGCTGCTGTCTTTCTAATGAGGAATAGGACTGACAAAATCCAAACAAGCAGAAGTTTTAGGAGCTAAACCCAGTGTCTAAAAGCCTATATCAAAATTAGCCAGCCACCCATACAGACTGGAACATCAGCAGCACTTTGGAAATAGGTAGTCCCAGGAGAGAAACACCGGTATCTATTTTGAGGTGGAAACCACAAAGCATGGCTGCATATGAAAAAAATCTGTGACAGCTTTCCTGAGTCTTTCCTAAGATCCTTAGGGAAGCTCATACCCTGTATGTTCAAGTGGTGTTTTCCTATTGACCCCCACCATTCCTGACTGTGCTTCAACATCCTTTGATAAAAGGGAGATTCTGGGGTTTGGTTTTCTTCCCTCTTCCCTTAAGCGTATCCAAGCAGGGATCAGTGCTGTGCCCTGAGTCCCCTGAGTATACTGAAGTTATGAACTGCACTCCTTGTGAACTTGGTTTGAGATGGAAATGTGTGTGAATAAACAATGTGTATGATTCAATTCTCCCTCTCGTGGTCAGATGGGGCCCTTCTCACAGCCTTCAAGCACAGACATATTAGATGTGTCTGTTTGATGTAACTTGCATCTTTTGGAAGCCTCCCATGGTCATAGTACAACCAGGATTTAGTGGGGAAGTTACTGATAGTTCTTGAAATACATATATTGACTTTTTGCCACACCGTGAGTGGACAGATTGGAGATGTGAACCGAGCTGCAACATTCCGTGGAATTGTATTAACCTCTCTTGTACACACCTCCCCTAAGCGTTTCTAATTTGTCTCTGTTTAGGTGTTAAAAGTGCTTCTGAAACATAGCTCCGTTTATCATCCTGCTGGCACTCCTGTTGACTCCAGTGGGTGATACAGTGTGAGCTCTGTTGCTTTTCAAGGATGTTGCAGTGTCGTTGACTTTGACAGGAGCACTCCTCGAAAAAAAGGAGAAGAGGATTTACCTCTCTGTTATAAATCCCACTGTTTGGTAAGAAAAGTCCTGAGGATTTTATTCAATGATATTTAAGTCTCCCCAGAAGGAACAAAAGCCTACTTAAAAAAAGAATTGCACAAATGTACAGGATTAAGCATTCTAAAATCAATTCTTAATTATTGTTTAATTGATTTCAGATATAAAAAAGAAACAGAGAAGAAGAAAAATTTTAAATGTATTCTTTACACAGGGCTTAACAGCCATTTTCTGTCAAAGTAGATGTTAGAACAATACCAAAATTCTGTCATGAACAAAGCCCCTGTACACCAACATGCCTTTTGTTTGGTTTTATCACTGAGGAGCAGGAGTTTTACTTTATTAGTTTTTCCGATTTATGTCACAAATATTTTCTGTCTCATGCATCATTTTTAGTGCTGTTTACACTTATTTTCATCCACTAGCATGCAAAAATAATTGCCACTCTTTAGAGCTCCTGTTAAATTCTGAAGCAATAAGTTTAATTGCTTATTATGTATTTCTAAGTAGTTGGTTTCCTCTAAGAATTGGCTAAAGATTTTCCTTGCACAGATCTTGACTCAAAGATTGTCCTAAAGCTAGAAAATATTGATTAGCTTTTGTTTGGCCCCTATGGAGAGCACCTTATCTCTAAGACTGGGTTTTGTTACTATGAGAATTGACAGAATTCAGATTTAACCAGGTGAAGTCTGTCACGGTCAGTAAAATGTTAAAGAATCACTGTAATAAAATATGATATTAATCTTGTGAATTTGTTTTTTTTTTTAATCAAAAAAGAGATTTTTGGGGAGTTCACGCTTATTGAAGTAATTCATGCTAATTGTCTCATCTGCTTAGTATGTCATTTGTCTTCTATGAATATCAATGCCTACATCCATTTAATCTAAAATAATTAATACCCAAACAATTAATAACGAGAGATAGAATCTAAATTAAAAAGAACTTTAGAAGACTTTAAAATAAATCAATAATTTTTAAGACTGAATGTAAATATTGCGTTACATCTCAAATTATGTTACCAGAAAAATTTTATGAACAACTAATACAAGATTATATACATCTTTTTGCTATGCATGTGAATATTATTATTGTATATTGTGGCAGGTCAGGGATCAGATTTCTGAACCATAGTTCAGGCCTTGTGCAAGCTTAGTAAAAGTCCGCAGCTGAGCAGCCCAGGCTATTTCAGTGGAGTGCGTGGCTGCCTCGCTGATGTCAGCAGGGAGATAGGTGCCTTTGAAGAGTGATTCAGCAGCTCTCGGTGCTGACTAATCACTAGATTTAGCCACTAGCAAATGCAGGATACACGATGATGTCTGAGCTCCTGCCTTTTAGGGCTGGCATACGGCTCTGACTCAGGGTTGTATCTGCCCACTAATGATCTGGTGCCTACAGCCCTCTTCTGATGTGAGATATCTGAGCCCATCTTGTCTCCTTGAAGGCAGCAAAACCCTCAAAAAACATTGCTGCCATAATAGTACTTTGTGGCTTTACTGTAATAACCTGGTGACAGAGAAAGCATGACTTTGGGAGTCTCAGCACCCTGAGAGGACAGGCTGCTGCTCTCGCCAGCGAGAGGGTATCCTGGAGGAACCAGCCTCTATGCACCTGCCTGAAGATGAGCTACAACACAACCAAAAATGCAGCAGTCACAGCACCAGAAGTAAGTCTGATCCTGTAGCTTTGTGGCCTGGGATTCACCTGGGGAGGGTGGTTGGGTCTTTGGTCGGAAGTGTTTGTGTTTTCTAGCTGGTAGGAATGGGACAAAATAACCAGGATTCCTACTTCTTGTCTTGGCTGACAGATGTGATCTGCTGTTGTGCCGTGGGAGTGAACAGATTGCCACTGAGGGGCAACAGGACCTGGGTGACCATGGCTTCCACACCATGGTGGGGTGCTTTGCGTCCCAAGCACTTATTGCTTCCCATTGTCATTGGTTGCTTTTGGTTTTAGCAGATCTTTCATGCTGCTGAGGAAAGAATGTTAGAAACGTGAAGTGGATTAAATAGATGTGGAGGCATTAGCTGAGGACCTATCTCTGGCTGTCAAAACCTGCTGTGCTCACCTGTCCTCTCAGGCACACTTGTGACCTGGTGATGTGGAGGGTTAACCAGGTGTGGCTAGTGATGGAGTATCACCTGGCACACAATTTAGCCACCTTGTCTTTTGCTGTTGACATCTTTCTTCAGTCAACAGGGGACAGTACACCCTTGGTCACTTCTTTCTGAATGTTTTAGGACATTGGCCTTTCTCATTCTCAAAGGATGTTCTTTCTCAGCAGCTTTCTGGTGGTCTAGACTTCAGAGGATTACCCCACCTAGCAAATTGGTGGACTCTGTGTCTGTACTGTGGATGTTAAATTTAATTTTCCTAACTACAGGTGTGCCTACAGGCTGTAACAGAGCTGGCAGAGTTTGGCCATTCCAGTTCAGTAGCAATAGCCTGATGTGCTGCTGCTGCCTGGCACAGAGGACATGGTCATGTTGGTAGCTGTTACAGTGATTTTATATGTGGTTGTCTGAGCCAGAGGTAGTTTGGATTTCCAAAGGTGAGAGTTGGAAAGCTTGAAAAGACAAAGGGAATAATGAACATTGGATATTCATGTAAGCACCTATAAAATATCACAGCCTGGACACTGTCAATTGTAGATGTGTTTGTTCATTGACTTTACATCTGACACATACATGACAAATACTGTCCTGCCTTCTGGTGTTACCCCAGCCATGCATTTGTTCTGTCTGCCTTGTGCTGCTACTGGCTTTAGGATGTCATGTTGTGAATCAGATCAGCTGAATGGTCCTGCTCATTCTCTTTTGTGGGGGTGGGAATGGGAGGGAGGGAAATTGCTTTGCAGCCAGATTAATTTCCTGGTCTATCTGCCTGTGCAGTTGCATGAATGCCACTGCCAACACAAGGAGGGGAGCAAAATTGTTGCTAAATTAAAATGTTTCTGGACTGCCATCTTTAGATATGAAAGAATAAGTATGATTACTTTGTTAATATTACTTTGCTCTAGGTTTTGACACACTGTGGGTTAGGACCATATGCCTGTAATCATTATTCATTCTTGAAATGTAGAACAGTTATCAGGCATGTTTTGTGGCTTCTCTCAGTATGTATGTATGTGGATGTGTACTGCAGTCCTCTTTGTTTACTGGACGAAATACATCTACTGACGGAAAAATATAACTTGACTTTACAGCACATCAACCTTTAGTGTGAATAATTGCTTGGTGGTGTTTGTGTCTTTTAAACACGTGCTTCTGAAGATGTTTTGTCTAATTCTCGCTGTTGCAACTCTGCAAAGGGTGAAGGTGCAGAACAACTCTGTGGTCAGTGCTGGCTCAGTGGCCACAGCTTCTCATCTGGTCATTGACTTTTCCTCTGTATTTTTTCAAAAATACATTTAAAATAAATTTACCCAGCTCTACACTGAAGAGTCTAAGAGTTCTACAAAGTGATCTACATGAATTTATCATACCAGTTCCATGTTAAAGTCACAACTATAGGAATCCTGCTATAGAATTCTGACTGGTCTTTAATCAGTGACCTGCATATGAAAAGTAAAGAATAAGTAATTCTGGTATATATATTTTAATTTGGTAAACATATTCATAGTAGCTTGCTCACTGAAGCAGACAATTGCTTCAAATACAGCTTTTGTTGAAGTAAAGTGAATATATTCTGGATAAATTTATATCCATTATAAATTAGTAGCTTCAGACAGATATTGTGAAATTCCTTCTGTTCCCATATTTTCTTAGTTTATTAAGACGTTATAACTTCAGTGGATGTGGGAGGCATTAGGAGAGAAATCTGAAATGCATGTGAATAAACAGGTTTCCAGACAGGATGCATTTTTTTCTTTCCTTGTAATGCATATTTCAAAGTATTAATTCACAAAGTACTTAATAACTTTGTGAATGCAGTTAGTGTTTTATATGCAAGATTCCACTTGCATATACACAAAATTCACTCAGTTTACGTGTGTCTCTTTATAAATACCAATAATGCTTTAATTTATGGGTGTTTGCTGTTGGGCTTTGTTTAAATGTTCTGTCCAAAAGGAGTCAGAGCCTTGTATTCTTGCAGAAATGAATAAACCACATGAAGTGAATTTTCATACAACCCATTTCAAACCTGGAGTTTTCAGGGTATAATTTAGATATTGCATTGGTGGTTTATGACCATATAAAGTGGAGGTGTGTAGGTAGGAGGTTAGATGGATGTACTTGTAAATGGCTAGAAGCAAGGAGGCTGAGTATGGTCTCCAGCAGTGCATTTTTCAGCTCACAGTTTCACATCTCTATCCTAAGGCATTAGATGTTACTAATTCTCCAAGAGCCAAAGATTTGTTTTACAGAAGAAGATTCTGATTTGATTAAGATATTGCTTCAAGACCTAATGTTACTTTAGCAAATCATGCCACTGGAAATGTACATGATTGGAAATAAACTGCGTGTTATCTGAGAAACAGAGAAAGAGCCTCACAGTTTGGAATGATCCTGCAGAAGCAGTGTTTAGCGTAATGACAGTACACTTAGATTAATTATAGCGCTGCTTGCAGGCGCCACTATACACTTAGTGTTGTGTCAGCACTTTTGCTGTTAACCCTGTGTTGCAAAAATTTGTAATTTGGCTCTAAAAAGTGAAGAAATCATCTGGTTTGAATTCAGGCCTTGTGCTGCATGCACTGAATCAACTTCTAGTTAGGGCCTGAATTTTATTTTTGTATCCTTAGCTCTCCGAAGTGTATAGCTGTAGAAATAATCATATCTGTTTAACATTGTGTATGTTTTCCACTCTGCCCACTTCTGATGGAGAACTTAATTTTAGTAAATGCCTAGATTGTGTTGTGATCACTTCAGATGGTCTGAAATAAAGCGCTGAGATATTTAACCTTGAAAGCTGGAAGGTGGAAGTGTTAAGCCACCATTTCACTACTGAGTAGATGAGTTAAATTTGGCTTAATGTGTGTTTATATGATTATCTGCAATGGCTCTGAAGGATTGTTAAGGTCTGAAATAAGCCTTGATCATGGCTTAAAAGGCTGTTTACACACAAAAAAAATTAGAAATTCTCTACAGAAGCTATTATAATTAGTTATGTAAACACTGCAGAGTGGTTTTTAAAATAAACACTGAAATACACTATAGGCAAAGAAGTGACAGTGAAATTAAGTAACTTTTTGACTAAGTCATCAGAATGCTCTTTATCCTTATTTTACTGTTGAGAAGACAGTAATAAATGCTGAGCAAATAAACTTGCTTGTACCTAGAACACGTTATCCTGCAAATACAGAAATCTTGACACATTTTTTCCAGCAGTTCTTAGCCTCTTATCCTCTCTTGTTTCTAATTTCCACTCCTAGATTGTATTTTACTTTTTTCTGAGTAGTGCTGGCAAGTGGCTCTTATCAAGAACAAATGATGCTGTAAATCAGGACCAAAATCAATGCTGCTGTGGGGTTGTAATAGCAAGATGCGGTTGTGTGGGCCTGAGTGTTTTACCTGCCTCTGAAGCCAAGAGTGAGGCCCTGGGTAGTGTTCCAACCCTTGGCTTCTAATTTACTGGCAAGTATATATATACAGCTGTTCTGTCTCAGTCTTAGAGTGGTGATATCAATATTAAACTCCTATTTTAATATGCCTTTTCTCGTAATGCAAACAGTAAAAAGCAAGTGGGCATTCATATTCAAGTAGAATTGCATAGGAATACAGAAAGCACTTAATCCCTCCACCCTTAATACTACTAGAGTAGAATTTAAGATTGGCAGGGCTGGCTGAGCTGCCTGGCAGCACGTATTGGCTCCCTTCTCCTTTGGAGCACACGTTCTCTGTAGGTGCAAAGGACAGTGGGTGTTCCAGAGGCAGGATGGGTTCTGTCGGTTGGAGGAAGGTTTATTTGCCCAAAGCATCAGGGTCCTTAACATCATGGCTGGCCATTTTCGCCTGTAGTTACTGCTCTTCTCCGTGATAGGTGGTAGTATAAACAAGGAATGATTTGTGCCGCTGGAATAAGGCCATGTGTGTTATGCCAAATATAAAATGAGAGGGCTGATATGAGTGCCTCTTGGACATGTCTTTCATTACCCTTTACGCTTCTCTTTCCTAATAGAATTTGGAGGAACCAAACACATGCTGTATGCAGGGTTTTATTAGAGTGCTTTGCCTCGGGCCCTTAACTCCTTTAGCTGGTCATTACCTGACCAGTAAAGACCTCTAAACGGGTCATTAATGCTTAAGTAATAAACTGTTTCACAAGACTGTCTAGTACAAAACCTCTTTTATCATTTTTACAGTTACTGTTTTATAGATAAATCAATGACCAACAACTGGATATTCTTGTTTTGCTACATAATCTTGTAATAGCAGCCACAGCAAACAGGTAGAGGGTTCTGTCACGAGAGCTGGAGGTAGCCACGCACAGGTGCAGCCTGGAGTTGTATGTAGGGTAAACCAGGAGTAAGGTAAAGAAGGAAGGCATGTTCTGCTGTTCCCAAAACGAAGTATATCACTGCATCTGCTTCTAAAGTTTTTGGGATTTTTATGTTGATTTTTTTTTCTCCTTCTAGAAGTTGTATAATTTCAATAAGGTGGCATTTCTACCCCACTGCCGTATAAAGGACATGTAGGCCTCAATATAGTCTAATGTTGGCAAAGAGAATTTCTGTACTTTCACAGAGATTTCTGAACTAACAATTAGTTACTAACATAAGTCTTGCACTTTTCCACACCCTGTATCTGTTCACTTTGAGTTTAGCATATATTAAATTCTTTCTAGGTGTGACAGTAATAGTTAGCCGTGGTACACGTTTCTTCTGGTCCTTAGCATGAAATTTTCAGCCTCCCCCTGCTTTGACCAATATATCCCTTAAAATAAGTGTCTGTGCAGGAAGCTCTACAGAGCTGTTTCTCTTGGAGAGACAGAAGGAGAAAATGCATAGTAGGTACCATACCATTTTTTGGCAGATTGCCAGGCATTCGATATTTCCATTCTTATTAATATCAGTCTATCATTGATGGACTGCTGAGTGCTGGAAAAAGCAATCCAGTCATATACTTATTTTCTTACGTTAACCTTTGAGGAGTGCCAGTCTGTGCTGGGACTGTTGGGTTTTTTTGTTTGATTTTTGGCTTTGGTTTTTTCTCTTCCTTTTTTTTTTTTTGGTCATAAATATTACTAAGTGAAATGAATGCTGAAAATGGTTCTTTATAGACACAGAACATTTTTCTATGGTGAAATGGAAGAAAACCTCTGCAAATTTATGACTTCTAGTGTGATTAGTGCCTATGGAACAAACACTTCATAATTGTTTTTCCAAGAAATTGAAAATGTTAGTTATGGGGCAAGTTCTCTCTGGCAATGTGAAACAATTAATATTGAACAGCTGTTTCTATGATAGACTGTTTTGCAAAAAATATAACATTGGCATGTTTTTTTATTCATTACTTCTGTGTTGAATTAGTTTTGCATTTGTAGCTGCCATGTTGAATCTAACAAGAAAAAATAGATTAAAAAACATGAGACAAGTTATTTACTGAAAGAAACAATAACATAAGTGCATTTTTTTCCCTTTTTCCTTGAGAAAAAACATATTTTTGAACAATAGCCTTAACAGGACCCGCCAAGGGCTTTGAGGTGACTTCAGCCCTGCACACTGTTGTGCTAGACTCTCAAAGCTGATGCTGAAAGTCATAACATTATATATAGTGGTATGAGGATTGTGTGCTGACTTAGAGTTTAAGTAGGGAGGAATCCGACACAGCACTTTGTTCAGTTTACAACTCTCATAATATTCTTAGCACCTGCAGAAGGATTTTAATTCGTTTAAAGCAAAAGAGGCTAACATAGGGATTGTAAAACAAATAACACTTCGGAGATTGCAGCTCCACGATTGTCCCATTCTTATCTTTGCTGATAATCTGACAGTGCTGGTGTGGTAGCAACAGTCACAAACCCAGTATTTGTACTGAATTCTTCCTTCAGACCTGTGGACAGAAGCTGTCCTGGGTGTCGCTTTACTGTGTTAGTAAGACATCAGGAATCAATTTGGTCCCATCTGCAATTGCCTGATATAATCAACCTCTATTCTGTTTAGCTCAACTTGCTACCTACAGTAAGTGGTTTGTATGTGCATGAATATTAAGCTTCCCAAGTAAACGTGTGAGTAAATATGAATTGACAATAAAAGAAAGTTATTTGTGTGCGCTGAAAATGAGTGCTCATTGTTGTTTTTATAAAACAGCATTAAATTGTATCATCATGGTGTGAATAATGATTATTGCTTCCTTTATTTTGTGATAGGAGAGAACAGTAGATCCCAAATAACATCTTTGTATTACTCCTTTCACTTCTGGCTACTGTTGTCTATTTGTTGTAAAGATTTTCTTCTCTAATTTTTTAAAGTCAAACCCATGTTAGAGCTCAACAGCCCTTATTTTTTTTTATATGACTGACTGCAAGTATATTTGCGTAATGATTGCAACAAGGCAGATAGAATATTTACAAGCCATAGCAATTCCTGTGCAAATGCAGTCTCCAGAGAAGGGCGCAATAACAAAGCAAGCAAATATCACAGTTCTCTAAATAAGAAGTTTCAGGCATTGGGGTGGTGACTCACAACGTGGATGGGAACCCTGGAGTTTCAGAGTAATTTATGGGGATGCTGAGGAGATGGATTTCATTTAAATACAGTAACTGCTGAAATATTTCTAAGTTAAAAAGTCAACTAGTGGTTAAGTAAATATCCTCTTGACCCCTTTTAACTCTTGTGATGTACCGTTGTTTTAAACTATTTACTTTGAAATGCTTGAGTCATAAAATGACCCAGGAGAGATGGATTGACCACAGATAGTTAATGCATAGGATTGAGTTGCTTAAAATTTAAACCTCATGCCCATTTTTTATCTAATCTCTTGTTCTTTAATTGGATGAATTAGGTTAGAAATGGAGGGCTGTAGAGTCTAAAAAAAAAAAAAAAAAAAAAAAAACTTAGAAAAAATTGGTTTCACACAGTCTGCAAAAAGCATTAGGGGAAAAATTTAGAGAAGAACAGAGGTTCCTTCTTGTTTCTATAGAAACCAATAGTGATCAGGAGGGGAGAGGATTTCTTTCAAGTGTACGTTTTAGTGAGGCTGGCTCAGCAGCTCAGCGCTCGGGAGGGCCAGTGTGAAAACCCCAGAGCTCCTGTGGGTTGTGATGTGGTGTCCCTGGGCCTGTGGAACCAGCTGGAACGGGGATCACACATCTCTGGGAGCCCTGGCTGGCACTGAGTGGGTGCAGGGAGCCTTTGCAGTGCCACGTCCCCAGGGAGTGCAGACTGGCAGGAGGCTCTGGAGTGAGCGCAGCCGCTGCCACTGAACTCGCACGAATCCCATCACAACGAGGGGGAGAGGACAAAAGAGGGGGAAAGACTGAAGGAGAAATGTGCTGCCCTGTGTCAGAATTAACTATGCTAATTGCTTTGAAGTAATAATCTCCTTTGGTTTTATCGTGACAGAATCATGGCCACTGAAATAGCATGTGTTCAAAGCATTGCAGCCAGGACTCAGTGACTTGGCATTTGAATCGTGATGATCTTCCTAGTGTACTGCATAATACATAATGCCCTCCACAACAAAATTATATTCTTAATTATGTTCTGTTTTCCTGATGTTATCTAAGTGTTGCCATAGAGAACAGATCAGGGAAGCATTTGAAAACCAAATTTTAAAGCAAATCTAGGTCTTAATCAATACTGTACCTTTAAAATAATTGCAGGATTCCTCTAAATGAAGTTCAGGTCACATGCAATGTCAAAAATAATACAGTTTCAATTTGCTGCAACCTGACAGATCCAAGGAGTGACTGAGGAATATCTAGTAACTGGCAAAGACACCTCTGTTTGACATCTACTTTCGCATTTAAACAATGGAGCACTGTATATTGGCATCTGAATGTATTAGCTGGTGGCGATCCAAATCCTAGTATGAATTTCGATGGTTTTCCTTTCTGTTTATAAATACATGGTCTTGATAACAAGGGAACATTTACTGCAATCTTGCTCTGCAGTTGTCAGAGCAGAATGAATCATTTTGAAACATAAACCCCCTCAGATCTCAAAAATATCAAGAAAAACATAAAACATAAGGGAAAAGGATTATAAAATACAAATAAAAAAGGTTTTTAACATATTTAGAGGCCTATGGGCTGTAAACACAGTAGATTATCATTAATGAAACTCTCTGCCAAGTACACAAACCACAGTTCAGTAGCAGCTGTTAAGCAAGCATTGTTCAAAGCTGGATAATCCCTTGAACATTATACTTCGTGGCTCTGTACCTCTTCCTATTAGTAATCAGATAATTGCCTTGCATTTTCTGTTACACATTTTTCTTTTAAAATTCAGTTTCATTCCTCTTTATGTCAAAAGGCTTTATCTTGCAATGATCACTTAGGCAAAAATCCTGCAGAGGTTGACAGGCAGGGCTGTGATAGTCTTTATTTTTGGGAAGTCTGGTCTAATACAATTTAGCCCTGTGGTGTTACTTTGGCTTCACAGTGGTGAAATAGAGGTGAAGCCTGCTCTACAAATAAGATGCTTGAATTTTATTGTAACTCAGTTGCTACTTTTTCCTATAAAATGGGCTCTTCTAAATAATTTGGGAATTAATTTAAAATACTTTCTACTAGTGTTTACTTTAAAATAAGTTTGCTTTTGTGTGTTGGGAGAAGAAGGAGAAGGGTGAGAGACCTTCTGATTCCATTTATCCAAAAGTTCAGGCCTCATAAGAAGGCCAGGACATAATATGTAAGTATCTTGCAGAAAGAAATTTGGAAATTATGGCAACTATTTTTTTCCAGCATTAAAATATTCTTAAGTCATTATAGCACAGAAATAGTGAGCTGTAGCTGTGGTAATTGTGAGTTCCCTTGAGCTCCATTGGCTATTAGGGTTGAACCGAGAGAGTAGCTTATCTTGCACTTCTGGAATTTCTCACAACCCTACAACAAAGCACTATTGATTTTTCTCAGCTGGGCAGGAGGGGAGGAGGGATTGAAGAAGGTCATATGTAAATGTGCTATGTTTGATAAACAGCTGGACCAAATATTACTGAGTCTAGAACCCCAAGAATGCTAAGTAAATCCATTTTATAACCCCTGAATTCAGCATTTGCTGAGTCCTTTCAGTTCACATATGGTGTCCCTGCACTGGAGTGTTCGGCCTCACAATATTTACTGACACGGGCCATTCAGTTTAAAGCCAGCACATCTCTTTGATGGGCACTGGCTTCACGAGCTGTTGGCACCAACTTTCTTTGTCCAAGATCGAGTTCCAATCCCCAAAATCAAAGCAGATGGAGACATAATTCAGAGAGCAAGAACTATGATTCATCCTTAAACCTGCAGGGTTGCAGGGACTGTTTCTATCTAGTACTTAAAATTATTTTACATCACATGGCAAAAGCAGAGGTTTGAGAGATGGTGTCATACCCCCCCCATGGGCAAGGCATAATGGATATTTTCTAGCTAACATATTTCTGTGGATGTATAAGAAGAAGAAATTGACTTTTTTTTCTTTCCCCTAAATTGCAACATTTTGTTTTCAAGAGAATCCAGTGCTTTCTGTTCATTGCAGAAGCAATATTATTAAACGCCAGTCGGCAGGAAAAATTAGAAAAAGGATGGCCTGAAAGACAAGAAGAAATGCATTTTCCTCCCATTTCCCAAAAATAAATTACCAATGAGGCAGGAGCTGTCTTTAGGCAAGGTTTCAGGAGGCAGATTAGATAGCAAAATTATTTCCTTGTTCTAGTAAGAGGCAGTTTTCATTGAAGACAGGAATTTAGGCGTATTTCTAAGGGAAAAGGTCTTGCAGCAAAACTGCAAATTGGGCAGCACTGAGGTAACTCATTGATCCTCCCAGCAAAGTAATGCCAATTAAAAAGGCATCTGTAACGAACAAAGTACAGATTCACTCATCTCAGTTGCTGTGAAAGGAAGACATATACGAAACAATATTATTATTCTCAAGTGCAGCTAAAAGGTTTGGAGAAAGTGTTCCTTGGTTGCTTTGTTGTAAGAAGCCCTACTCTGTGCAGAGTATCTGCTGACCAGTTTCTCATAGCATTCACTTCTAGGATATTCTAGAAAAAATGGCTCAGCAAAGATTCTAACTTTTGGATTAATTTACTGACATTAGGATGTTAACATTGTGGATTTCCAGCAAAGCACTTTGACCTCTGTAAGGAGGTTTTCTCAGTAGCAGTTTCTGTACCCTGTTTGGATACAGCCATCTGGGGCTTCCTGGAGTGATCCGTGGCATCAGCTGAAAGATTTTCTTGCCCTTAATTATCTTTAAAGTTGCATAAAACTCTTTCAGTGTATTGGCAGTTGTGTATTGGTTTGGAATTACATTTCTGAATGCATCAGAATCTGCCAAACTGTCTCAGGAGTGCTGCTACCCAGGAAGGCCAGACAGTCTGTGATGAACTGCACATTGCTAGAGGGTATAGTGTGCCGGTGGGATGTAGGGGTTGAGGGAGCCTGCAGGTAACTCTTGGCTGCAGAAGATTAGGTCCAGTGCTAATAACACTGAACAGTATCTTCTGTTGCTCGAGGTAATGGCCAACTGCAAAGGTTACCCTGTGATCTGATGCTTTCATTTTAACTTACAAGAGCATATTAGTCATAGATGGTCTCTAAAGTTCAGATAGAAAGGAATTCTAATATTTGGGTGTTGAGAGCGGATTTGAGAATGAGCCACTTTGCATCCATAGCTCTGAATTATTGGAATTTTGCCTTCTGTACAAGTGCAAAGGGAGGAAGAGGGGTGGTAAATGGGGAAGCAAGAAACAGGGACAAGGGTCAGATACCTTAACTATTTCCATTGTAGAAAAGAGTAGACTAAAGGATTGAACAGTGGCTTCCATCCCTGCCTCCTCCTTCTGTTTACCTGACTATATATTGGAATAAAAACTTGTTTGTGAGAAGTCTAAAACACAGCTGACCTGGCTGCGAGCAAACAGAGTCTGAGACTTTTCTTATATTTTAGAAGAAAACAAACCCCAACTGCTCACAGTTCCCCTTGAGTGGAGTCCAGGAATGCCTTCAGCATTTGACTCCAGATGATGGAAGGCTCACAGCTTTGACTGGAACCCAGCATTGTGATTTGGGCTGTAGGTTTTGGGTGAAATGAAAGGATTGAAATATCGTTGTCTTATTTGAGGGGGAAAACCCATCATTCTTGTCATTGTCCAAATGCAGGGACTTTGAGCATAGGGCTTTTATGAAAGGATTATTCAAATAAGATAAATTGACTTCCATACTGGAGAGAATTGGCAAAAGTGAGTAGCTGTTATTGAATAGAGTAGAACATAAAGTTTGGAAGTAGAAATGAAGAAAGTCCACAGTAAAAGTAACATGCCATTAATAGGAAGCTGAATTTATTAAAAAACAGAACAACAAAGCTATGGAAAAAATAAATCCGAAAGGAAATGGGGAGAAGCAGTGCTTTCCTACTACTTTGCCCCCTTCGTTCTGTGTTTTAATTTAGTAAAGCAGTCATAAACATTGCTAAACAGTCAAAAAATTAAATGTTGCTGTATAATTTATGGTGGTTACAGGATACATGAGAGTGCACTTTAATTAGCAAATTGCATGTTTATTTTATTTGCTTAGCATATAATTTAGATTGGATAAATGCGCTTTGACTGGCTATGGCACCTAGGTATCCTCATTTGGTATAATTTTTAATCACATTGTTTTGGAATTTTATTGCAACATTATACAGTTGATATAACAGTGCACAATTAAGTATGCTCAGTTCACACCTTGCTCTTGAGGAAATTACTTTTTATCTGTATTTGGATGGAGCACTTTATATGGCAAGTGAGAACTTGGGAGTAATAAAGAAAGCTCACTGTGGGCGCTAGAGCTGCAATCTGAATAGTAAATAATAGTAGTAATGATGGTGCCCTGTTAGTGAAATGTGTTTGGGAGGAAGATTTAAAACAAACCCCTGAAAATAGGCAACTGGAAATGATCATTGTATGTAGTAGTGTATTGGCTGTATCATAACAATGTCTTGATGCCAGAGCTGAACTGAGGGAGGGGTGAGGATTGTGCTCGGTGCTGTACACAGCCTGAGGGGGAGAGATCTTCATCCAGCAAACGTGAGCAGACGTGGAGAGAGGGTGAGTAGGTAGACAGAGTATGTGAGAGATCTCAGACAAAACTGCCGTCTCAGTCTTGGGTCCTGCTCCTGCACCTCCACTGTGCTGTGGCCCACGTCAGGATGCTGACCAGCCTGGACAATGGGATGGGCTGTAAAGATGAACTGTAAAGAGACAGGACATGGGGGAGAGGTAGGCTCAGGCATGGTGGGTGTTCCTGTGATTCTGAGACTTGAAAATATTTCTGCACTTCTTGGTTTGTTTACTATTGTGTATTTGATCATGCTCAGGGAGTGTCAGTCAGGGATGTGTTCATGGTGTTGTGACCTCGATAGGCTTTGAATCTGGAGCTTTGTTTTCCCTGTTGCTCACTTCACTTTTTTATGTGGTGACAGGGCTAAAAGAAGGCTGTATCCATGCTTTGGGGAAATACAGATTTACCTTACCAGTTAAATCCCCGCTTTAGGTAATGGAGCAGCAGCATGTGCAGCAGAGATGCTGTAGATGTTACTGGAGAATGTAATAGAGCCGAACTTGAAGGTTCTGGAAAGAAAAAATAAATGCATTTTCTTTAGCAGAAAAATATTCCTTGAGCATATAATCATTAAAAAAAGAATATTATTTTTGCAGCTAAAATATGGAAGGAACAGGGAGTGTTTAATTGAGATCTAGAATGTATCTTGGCAGTCTCATTTTCTATAGTAGTTTGACTTACAAAACTCTGCAGAAAAGCCCTCATTTTCTCTTACATCCTATGGACTTTTTCCATAAGGGCTGCCTGGGTCTTACATATATGCCAATTGGAGATCCCAGGCGACTCTGTGTCGGCAAGATTGACGCTGGGCCAGATTATGCTTTCAGTCACATAGGTATAAATCTGGGGTAACTCCATTGTTCTGCTCCCACTAGAAGAGGATCTGGCCCACTTTCCTCTCTTCTCTGCCTGTGGGTAATTGGCCCCGTAATGCACCAGTGCTGCTGTGGTGTGATTGGCACTGATCGCTCCGCTGTGACAGGACGTCGGCGGTGGTATGTACTGCTCCAGCACTGACATTCCTTACTTTGTTACAGCGTGTTTTGATAATGTTATCTGTAAAGAATGTTCCTTGCACTGATTATGGTTATTAAAATATACAGAGATCAACAGATATGGCAAACAGCTGCTTAGTCACAGCTGATGTGAGAAATTTGATTTAATGTAAGTCTCACCATTTGAAACTATATCCTCTAGAAAAACACAGGCGATTAATCCCTCCTGCATGCAAGCTAGTTGACTTTGTTTAAAATAGGATTATATCAGGATGATAAACAGGGACTAGAATTAAAGCACCTTTTTGGAGATTGTGGAAACAGAGAAGAAAAAAAGCAGAGGAGAGTTTTTCTGGTTTGGGGGTTTTGTTTTGTTTTGTTTTTTTCTTTTTGTACTGATGCACTGGAGTGTTTGGATAATATTTATGGGACCTATCATGCAGATGTCATAGTGCTGTAAGAAAATATCTGTGGTATTTAGAGCCAGCGATGCAGTCCTTTTAAATATCCGTATTGCTCTATAAAGGCAGACAGTGCTTCCCAGCATTCCTTATGGAACACAAGGAGAATGGCATGGACCTCTTGAATAATTAATATGGTTTTCAGAGCAGTAGTCATGGAAACCCAGGCAGTGTCACATATATGGATTTTAGGAATTAGGCACGTTTTGAATTGCACATTTAGCCAAAAAAGAGCATGCTGTAAATCTGAAGATCCAGAAGCATTTTCTCAGTGAGTCTCTTGTTTACACTGACAAATACATGTATCTTATGTATTTTTTGATTTAAATAATATTTGGATTCCTAAAAATTATATGATAGCTATGTAAAGGGCTGTTAAAGGCACTAACTGCCATAAGTCATCTTTTAGATGGCTTACTCTTTTCTTCTTTTTTTTTTTTTTTTCTTTTCATCCTAGACCCCTGAAGTTATTAGGATGTAGGTTTTAAACTGTATGGCCAATTGCTGTTCACTTAAAGGACCACAGCTTTACCACTAAAGTTGCTAGGCCCTTTCTATTAGTTCAGTTGTGTGGCTTTTTTATCTGTTTCAAAAAATGTCTCTTCAGGATCAATATCGTCATTACCTTGGGTGTGTATGTGGAAGAAGTCAACCAGGCAGCAGTGAAAAGCTATCATCCAGTCCTCAGTAATATTGTACGTGTAAAGAATAAAAATACATGGAAGTTATTTATAGACCATAAACCCTCTGGTTTCATAAACCATTTTATATTATTATTTGCCCAAGTCTACAGAGTCTCTCCTGAGTTCACAGCACACTCAAAAGCCTGTTTTTTATTTCTGGCTGTTTGAATTGGGAAATTAATTAGAAATACACTTAGCAATTTATGGACATGAAAAAGCCATTTGGCCCAGTAAGCCTGCTTTCTTTTACCTTTTTTCATCCTCATTTTGTTTTGTCGCTCTCTTTCAATCTACTCTCTACTAATAAAGATATCAATCTGTTTCATAAACTCATTGAGACTTTGTGGCAATAATATTACTTGGCAGCATAATATGGCATGTTCATTACTCTCTAAGCAAAATGATTTTTCTTTACATTTTGTGATCCAGATTCCTCAATTAGATGCACACTTGCAGCTTTCATTGAAATCAATGAGACTTTTATAGCTGTCACTGATAGCAGATACTGGCTCTTTATTTCCAAATGTGAAATGATGGCCACAGTTTTGGCCTTATTTTATTTCAACTGGTAATGAACAGGTTCTCCCCCTCTCCCACATCTCTGTGCTATATGAAAATTTTTCCTAATCTGAAATGAAATATTTCCGTTCAGTGGTTTCAAAGTTATCTCTTTCCTAGCAAGAATAAATTCAATCACTTTGGCCTGTCTTGACGTGAGGTCTTTAAGTACCCAAGGTTAGTCAAGGTTTCTGAAGTTGCACCCCCTCTACAGTAAAATTAACTTATCTGTGTGATGCTTAAAATTGTGGACAGTATTCCAGTTGTGATGTAGTTATTAGAGAAATCACCTTGCTTTCTATGATTTGTATTGCAGCCCTTGGTTGGTGCATTTCTGTGTCCTTGTTGCTGTTTCTTTTACTGCAGCCATACACAGAACAAATGGCTTCAGAGATTTTTCTACACTAAGCTCTAAATACCTTCCCAGTTGCTCTGAGCACTCTTTGCCTGTTTCTTTTCATGTGTATTCCCTCTTTCCTGGCTTATTATGCTACAACACTCCCAGCTAAGTTGTCCACCTGTAGACCTTTAAAAAGATGTATGTTAGTAATAGCAATTGTAATAAAATCAAGAGGACCAACTCAGAAGGGTTGGATATCAGCTACCTGTTGGAATCCTCTTGTAATTCCCCCAGGACTGTCAGGACTCAACCCCAGAAATCCCCTGCAATTGATAATCTTCTCAGCTGTAGTCTTTGTTGGGAAGAGTCACAGGGAGTTAATTAAAATGCTGAGACTTTTAGAGAGATCAGAGAAGTTAAAGGAGAACAAGAATGTGGTCCAGGACTGTAGCTGCATGCAGGACAATTTACTGGTGACTAAAACTGACATTCCCATAAAACTCTCAGCTCAAGTTACATGGGAATTATAACCACCTGAAGAGCTTGTCTTCACAGCATGTTTGGCTCTCCTTATTTTTTTGCTGCCTTTCAAGTAGGAGTCCAGTATTTTGGTGCTACATACCTTCCTTTTTCCATTGTGAACGGAGACGTTCATGGAACCAGTACTGTCCTAAACTCTTTCCGTCGTGGAGTTGTTTTGCTTCCCCAGTCATAGAAGAGGTCTAAGTTCATGACAACTTCCACAAAAATCCAACTGTCTCCTGGTTTTAATGCAGAAAGTTATTTAGCAGTTTAGTTTCTCCTCACAGAACTATACATATATTTTTATGTACAGAGACACACACAAACACTTAATATTATAGTCTCAAGAAATTGATGCTGCTGTCATATCTGCAAGTAATCTGCAGCACCATCATTGCCGTGACCTTTCAGACCACTGAATGTAAATCAGATCCTTTCCCTCTGGTGGGCTCTGTGGCACACTGAAATTGCTCACAGATTGTGTTCGAGCGGTGCCTATCAAGTGAGATGACAATGCAGGAAGCAGTTCTGGTTGCACTGGCACATTTCCAGTGCTACACCAACTGCAGTGTTTTACAGTGCAGTCTGTGGTTTGTCGAGGAAAGTGTCTGTGCACCTCTGTTTGCTGTCACATGCCTGCTCAGAGCCATTGTGTTCTCCCTGACTTCTACCCCCTGCTGATGGAAATCCCTATTCTTGGTCTTAAGCCATCAGATCTTTGAAAATATTATTAGCTTCGTGGATTTGGGGTTTTTAGATCGATGTTTACAATGACATCGTACCAGGTAATGGAAGATACTTCACATACAGTATTAAGCAAAATTTTCATCCTGTACTTACATAGATATTTTGAAGTCCAGGCAAATGTTTTAACACATGAAAATTCTAAGTGGGATGCAATGCCAGGCTCATGGGAAGAAGGCAGTATGAAACAAGGCAAGTGCAGAGTAGCAGGGTAGTACTGGAAATTCTCCTTGTGGCTTTTAAATCACTGTCTCCTAGCATGATTATGTGGAAAAATGTGAGTGCCTTAGGTTCTCCTCTGCAGAAAGCAAAGTGACCGTGACCACAGCTTTCATTCATTGCTAAAGAAAGGCTATGATTATAGAGAGGGAATAAGAGGATCAATAAATATGATTTCCACAGAAATTGGTAGGTAGATGAATGAAGAGCACTGTTTTTTAGTTTATCCACTGTTACTTCGCATGTGACTGTAACAGCAGCAGTCTTATCATATCTTGCCTTTGGTAGACCTTTCAACTTCATAATTTGTCAGTTTTCAGCAAAAGATCAAACAACGGGGTAAATAATTGTGTAAGCCAATCTGGTTTTGACCTCTAGGGCTTTGATGATCCAAGCACTCAAACGGGACAGGGGGCTTGAACTGTAACTCTTATAATGATGTTCACCATCTTGGGCTTTCTCCAGGATCCCTCTCTCCTCTCAGACATGCAGTGGAGAAAATCAGGTAGGACACTTATAGTCCATCCATTTTCTCGTTCTCTGAAATTCTACATTTAAGTGGATGTGGCTGCAGGAATATCAAGACTTAACACATTTGTTTCTGGCTTAACAGAAGAAAAAATGTGTTTGTTTGGGTATCTTGGTGTTCCTAGTATGTTTTCATCTTCTGCCCAGAATTGTGTAAAAGGGGCTGGTATGAAGCTAGATTAAAGAGACTCAAAGCACAGCTGAACTGGCTTTTAATACATTGTCAGTAGAAGAAGCTGTCTGAATGCCACAGAGGGCTTTAGATCTTGGTTCCATCAGCTCACAGAGGAGATCAGGTGAGCCACTGTACCTCATAGAGTGAAAGAAGCTGAAACCATGGTTCTTTGCCACATATCTACATGGCACGAGGCCAGTTAAGAGCTGAAATAGGTTGGTATTAACGGCAGGGAAGTCTGGAAATGCTCTAATCATACCTCTCCCAGCAGGGCTCTTAGTGCAATGACAGGATGATCGTCTTGTCAGACTTTGAGAACTTTCTTCTTTAAACACACAGAAAATGGGGGGGGCTGAAAAGGGGAGGAGGGAGAGGGGAAGGCAGAAAAAGCTTTAACTCTGCTGATGTGGCTTCTTTAATTTGCTGTCAGTGATGCCACTGATGTTAATTCTGGCAGGGTTAATTATGAGAAATTAAAAAGCCGCTCAGAACAGACTGTACCCTTCGTACTCCAATAAAGAGGCAGCTCTGGCGTGAGAAAATTTCTTCATTAATATATATCCCCAAAGGGCTACTGTGTTCAGCTTTTGGAATATGAATCATAAACTCCCAGGGACCCTGCAGGAAGCAGGGGAGATAGGATTCAGAGGAGATTGACTGTGTTACTTTTACTGCTTCAGGAGAACGACACTCAGGCTGGCAGGAAATCACCATGCCGGTGACATTTGGAAAGAAAAATTTATTAATTTGCATGTTGGCATGTTACAAGTTTTGAAATATGGTTTTAAATGTGTTCTGTGCAGCCCCTGCTGTATCAATGTTCGGTGTGTCAGTCTGTAATACATGCAGCTGTTAACACGGAGCTTAGCATAAGCATTGTAATTGTTTACCATTTAGTATTTTGCAGAAATGGCTTTAGGGCATGCATTTATTTCTCAGGAAAATTTCTCTGGCATCTCACAAACTAGGCAGTATATACCCTTAACCTAATACGTTATACTAAATGGCAGTGTGGTTATACCACATGCATTGTAGAAAGTAAACTGCAAAGAATACCACATACAAATTGTGCAGCTCTAAAATACAACTGAAAAAAGAGTATATCCCAAAACAATAATCTATAATTTATATTAGTATAACTTGGCAAAGCTACATTGCCAAGCAAATGTAAGTGCAAATGGAGTTAGATAATAGTGAAATACCTCAGTGATGTTAACTTTCAGCAGAAATAAAGCCCTATTGTTAGAAAACTATGTGCTTAAACCATTTGCAGTGTAACTCTGATGCTGACAGGGTGCTCCAAAGTGCTGGTGCAATTTTGAAGTCTCTTCCCAGGAAACATTACGGTCTGTAAGTCATTACTACATAGAAAGGAGCTAGACAAAGTTAGTTTACAGTACAGAGGTCTAAAAAGAGGCCAGAGAATTAATTTTCATAAGAAAAACATGTATTTTTTGCCTCCTCTAACAGCAGTGAAGCAGTGATATACAGTGTGTAACCTTTCACTCAAGAACCTCAACAGTGTTCAGAAACATTAATTAATTAGCCTTAATAGCAGCTGCAGTCCATGGGTGTTATTTTGAAACGTGTTGTAAGTGGTCATTCAGAGGACTGAAGAAATGCAGTTGAGATGGACCACTAAGAAAAATGAAACATTACTTAGAGCAATTGAGAGTGCTTGGGAACAACCTCATAGGAGTTGTTATTTCAGCAGATTGCCTTTTCAGGCAGGCTGCATTGAATATTCCTGTTGCAATTAGCAACTTTGGGCAGGAACGGTCTGGAATAGAATGTTAGAACCTGTGGGTAACTTCTGCACATCTGCAGTTCCAGAGTGCTGGGATCTCTTTTTTGACAACTTAACCCTGCTTATCGATATTATATTTTTCTAGATGCTTTGTTAATGTGGAGCTAGAGGTACAGGTAGACAACATGACACATACAAGGCACAATGTGATGTGGTACTGTTGTGGCTGAGGAACAAAGTCACAAAACCTGATGGCCATTTTTTTTGTTCTAGCTCTGGAATACTACTTTGTACTGATGTAACCAAACATCTGCTATCAAAACTAGGGGAAAGATTAGGTATGTGCTATAAAAATGGCATTTCCTTTGCCACTGAAAAATGACTTTAACATTTCCAGGAATAAAGACCTCCTTTGTTTTCTCTGATTCTAATCCCTGTCTCCAATTTCACCTTAGAAGTGTATGTCCCTCCCAAACTCTGAATCCCTGCTGTCACCAGCTGTGCATTTCTTGGCAGAAACCTACTTATCAATGTTAAGGATGAACTTTGAGGCTCATTGAATCATTCATTGTAATCGCCATGTAACAAACATAACATTTCAGCAAGATTTCTAATTACCTTTTGACTGCTTTTTTCATAATGCCCAGTTGCTGTTGGAATGGCTCTCATGACATACACAGAAATAACATTAGACTGTAAATCTATTGACTGGAGCAGTGGAAGGAAGAAAAAAATGTAGAAGGGGAGAAGGTCGTTCTTATAATTAGTGTAATACATCAACATGCTGGGAAACTGAAATGGGAGAAGTTGTTAGAAATGGAAATTTGACTGAAAGCGAAAGTTCATCTGTGAGTCTCTTCTTCCCCATTTCCCTACTGTTACCTTACCTCCAAAGCAACCTTTCTGACAGCTCCAGCGTATGCTGTTCTCACAGGCTCGATCTGCAACCCAATCCATGGGCAGGACGAGCTGCTTGTACCCTCCTGAAGGAGGACTGCTTTAAAATATTCACACAGGGAGACATGGGCTGTGTTCTCAAATGACTCCAAACCGCTGCTTCCCAAGCCCTGAGGGGCACAAAGCAGCCGGCCAGTGCAGGGCTGGGTTGTGCAGCTGTGTCTTCACTGCTTCCCATTCAGGTCTGCATTGATCAATTGGAGAGCCCTGTTTGTGCCCAGTCCTTGCTAATTGGTGACCAATGGACACCTAAAGGTTCCCAGCATTAAAGGGAGGACGAGCAGCCTATATGCATCTGAGATCCATGGTGAGGGTGGTCAAAATCTAGTCAGAAGTGCTAATCCTTATGTACACACAGTATCAATTGGGAATCAATATACAGGCTACTGGAATTGGCAATGGCTGTCCTAAAACCCTTTCAAAATCTTTTCATTTCTAATAGTCTGTCCCAGACATCAGGATATTATCTAGGCAAAGATCGTGAAAACTGCCCTGTTTTCAACTGAGTTTTTCATCTAAAATGCAGCTCACTCACAACTTGTTACTGTCTAAAGAGAATGCTAACGCTGCCACATTTCCTCATTAGCTTTGCATAAGACAGACTCCTGTGTCACAGCTGATGGAGCCTTTATGAGCCTTTTAGCCAAATGACTGATGTTTCCCTCGTTATGTCAGATCTGAGGGCACTGCTGGCATCTTTCTTTATTCGCTGTCTAACACCATCAATCGAGCAGCTGCCATGCACCCATGATCAGGCTGATTATTAAAATGTGCTCAGGAGGCTGCTGACACCAATTTTCTTTCATCTGAAGAGGCCAATATACACTGGCTCAAGCCGACAGTTATGTACATGTAATATTTAGTGTAGGAACCAGCAGGTGAGACTGAGGCTAATTCCACAGAATCTGGATCCAGTCCATTGAGATTACCATGAAGACCTTATAGAAACAATGATGATGTTTGCTCTGTATTTTTTTTTACTCTTCTTTTATAAATAGGGAATTGTTCTTTTTGTTGGGGAGAACTTTCTCTAAAACACAGCCCTTCCTCTTACACCCAGTGTCCCTGCTGATGAGGGGTCATAGTCATTGAAGAGCTTGTTAAACCTGAGTCTTGCTAGAACCAGGCTCTTGTGGGATTGCTCATCCCTAAGGTTTATCACAGCAGTTTTGCTCTGCTGTCTCTTCCTTCACTGATATGTCAGCCTCTTTCAAAGGGAGACAGCTCTTGCCTTCTTTCTGATGATGATAGTGAAAAAAGCCTTCTGCAAACAGTGTAGTTCAGAGCCATGGACTGACCTGGCATGTCAGGGATTCGTCAGGAGCTCAGGCTCACCTGGAGTTTCCCTGCCAACAGCAAACACAGCTTGGCTGCATGTTTAGTTGTGTGGCTGTTAATCACTTCTGCCTTTGGAGTCTCTAATCTTGGATATTCTTAATATGCAAAGAGTAAGTTCAAATCTTTATTTCTAGTGCACTTGTCATTTTGATATTTAAGGATGACTTGTGATGGCTTGATTGACTGTGGGGTTTTTTTTTAATCTCAAGGCCATATGTTTTTTAAAGAAGTATTTGAAGTTTAATGGTTATCAGATGTAGTTACATCTTAGTACAGCAATGTGGTTCTGTGTGACTACAAGGTATAGCCAAATGTGTGTCATATTGAGATTCTGTATGTAGGCTCATGTAGATACTAGCACAGGAGAGAAGAAGGGGAAAAACCTTTGCAGATGTTAAACAAACCAGGCTGCAGAGCAAGGAGGGCTATCATTGACTCTCACCAAGTTCTTCTTGGAAAAAGTCGGGCAGAAGTTTTGTGCTCAGCTGTGGTGGATCCCCTCCTCTTGCCTTTGTCCTGCCCCAGTCTGTTAATGTGCCCAGACCTCCCTTGCTCTTACCTGCCTTTCTAATAGACCAGTGTGCTTCAGAAATGGCTTCTGCCTTTGTGAGACTGTGTGTTCTCTCCAGATGCTGCAGAGTTTAGAACCAGTCCATAAGTTGGCTGGAGAGGAATTCTAGGAGCTGTTCCTCCCTCAGTCTGAGTAATTTTATACTGCCTGAACTGTGTCCCACCCTATAAATACACACATTTTTCCACAATTCAGTTTGTTGCTTTTTTTTTCCTCAAAGAAAGAAAAAGTATTACTCCGCCTGTGTTCCTAGGGGATGGGGAACCCTCACAGGCCCCATGATTATCAAAACCACCCTTAAACTCATAATACTGCTAATTAGCTACACAGCACTGCTAAGCAGTTAACACTTTTATTGTCTGTTTCAAGCTCACACCCAAGAGGTTATTTCTCTTGAAAAAAGCCCTCTCCTTAGGGGGAGACCAGAAAGGACCAGATGAGTGACTGAATTAACAAGGTGCTGAGAGTGAAGCCCCAAGTTACTCTGAAACCTGGTTTGTTCCTGTGAACCAGGAGGAGGGTTTGCTGTGAGAGAGTATAGGGACTTGTCATAAAGATGACAATTGCAAAAAGAAGAATGTTTGATTATGGTCCTAAATCTCCAAATAACTGTGTGTCTGTGGTGCCTTTATGACAGTCATTTTGTGTGGCTGAGTGTGCGTGTGTGTCTGTGTGAAGTGTGTGCAGAAAATTCAGACCATGGTCCTGTGCGTTTTTTTAAACTTTTATTCTGTGAATGCTACAGAATCAATCCAAATTCTAATTGCATGATATTCTATGGCATTAAGAGAATATGCTTTATGTGGCCCACCTGCTAGTGTAACTAATTAACAGCCATTCTCATTAATTACATTGATCAGGATCATAAAATAATTTCAAATTGCTGAACATGATCAACAGGAGTGAAATGGTTTCACTTTAATTCCTTAATGATTTTTTCATTATTAATCAAACAAAATATGTAGTTATTTGATCAATTTTTTCTTCTTAGAACTGCAACTCAGGGCAATTACAGCAGACATAAAGTTGGTGCAAACAGAACTACATCTCATCCGGTAGCTAATTAAGCAGTAAGACACAATAGGGTAGGGGGATGTGTGTGTTAGGAGAAAATCACTCCCCTGAGGATTTAAAAAAAAATAAATGAGGACCTTTGCTCCCTCAGGAGTCTGATTATCTTCATACAACCACATCCCTGCGATTGCCTTCTTGCTAGCAGGAAGTTCCGTAAGATTTTATACAAAACTGAATTGAAGGGGTGGGAAATCTTGCCAGAGTCTGAGGAGAGAAATGGTGAGCTACACTCTCAGCATCTAGCTGGAAGACTTACCAAATCAGAAGTCATTTACATCTTGGAAATATCAAGTCACCAGCTTTTCTCAGTAAAACCAGCGTTCGCTGCCTGTTCTTTGGATGTTGCATAGATCTCTCTTTTGACGGTACGTAGCTCTTTTTTGATGTGCAAACAAATCTGGCCTTTGGTCACACTGGCTTCAGATAAAACCTGAACGCTGGCAATTGAACTGTGATGTTAAATATTGGTAGATAAGCTATAAAGAAGCTTTGTTATATGTATGTGCACAAAAGAACATACGAATCAAAAAAATGTTTACAGTTATGTTTGTCATAATTTACTATGATGTTATTGGTCCTCATTATCCCCAGTTACTGACATGTTAAGAGTGTTTTGCATGGTCACAGAGCTAGAATGGTTTATGGCAATTATATGGTATATTTATTTTATATATATATATATTATATAAATATATATAAAAATATATTTATATTTATTACCATTATATGGTAATTCACAGATAGTAAATAAATATATATATGAAGATGGCATTATTTCTGATAGTTCTGTGCACATGAGCAGATTTGCCCAGACTTGGAGACTTCAGGTATCTCCTAAAGATTAGCCTCTCCCCTCATGGAGAAACATGCCTACTGATCTTGGCCGTACCTGGAGCAGGTGAGCTGGGCTGCTATTGCTCTCCATGTACACCAAGGAGAGAAGGGGACGTGATGGATGACATTGTTACTGGAGCTGGATGCCCAGGCAAGTCAGTAATTTGTTTCTGTAGAAAAGTTACTGGGCAAACATTTTGTTCTGAAGGCTTGGAGATTTTTCCCTGTTTCGATCGCTTGCGGTTGGACTTACTGCGGCTTACCCAGCTACAGAAATACAATAGCATAGTCTGTCATGGTAATGCTTTCTGTGTGGTCATAAAGATCTACAGTATTTAACCTAGTTTTGCATGAAATAACTAGATTTAGATCAATCACCGTCATTTTGTAGAAGGGAGAGAGAATATTAACTTGGTCTGGAAATGTGATTAATTCCAATTTGCTATTTTCAAAGATAAGCGATGCTCACAATCCTGTTAATTAAAAAATTTGGATTTTTTCATTTTACTTCATGCACGATTTTTTAATGAAATAAGTTTGTCCTTCTTATTATGACTGATGCCTGGCTCAACATGCCACAGGCTTCCTGAAGGAAAAGTAGTGTGTACTTGTTGTGACCCTATGAAATGAAGATAAATGGTTTCATGCAAGATACATTATGGGCTTTATGACATGCATAAATATACAGTAGATTTTATCCTTTCCATAAAAATGTTCTTAGATTTCTAATATTGTGTTTTAATGCAGTTTTGTTAACAGGATGACAAATAGTGAAAATATGTAGGTATTAAAATAGGATCCCAGATTTGTGTGCTGTTCATTCAACTGTCAGCAATTGCTGCTTCTCAAAGAGCAGTCTGACTTTGACCTTGCTAAATATTCATTTCATGTCTCCAGCATTGCTTGATTAAGTCAGGCAACTTTCTGTGTGTAGCTATACTTGGCATGAGTCTGACTGCCATGTGGAAACACTTTTTTGATCAAGGTTAGGAATGAGCAAGACCTTGTTAAAAACTAAACAAGCACTGGAGTTAGGAGATTTGCATGATCTAGAAACACTGGTTTCTTATGAGAACTATTGGTTTCACATCTTATCTTTAGTGCACAGCAGTTGTCAGGCCTGCATTATATGTTAGAAGAGGAAATGTCAGTTATTAACATTTTTATTAAGTGGCCTCACTAGGAATACAAAATGACCTTTAAACTAAAAACCACAAAAAAGAGGAGGGAAAATAAAACAGATTTACTTTCTAATTGGCTTTAGTAATTTTTATTGAGAGTGTTTGGCATTTGGATATTACGTCTTGCTTATGCTACTAAACTTGGCTAACATTAAAAGCAATGATGACAAAACCAATAATAATTCTTTAAAAAAGTTGTACTGTGCTGTGAGTGTATGGAGGGGTTGTGTGTAGAGTTTATTTTCTGCCAGTGTCCACATTGCTCAGTCATGACCTCTGAAGCCCTGATTGAAAACCACTGTTGCTGACAAGCCATCCTGTGCTTAAGTGTAAGTCACCCATTAATTGATAGGCTGTGGGATGAATTCCGAATGTGCAGAAAGTTGTGCAGCTGGCACTCTGCAGTACTCAGTGGAGTCACACTACCTGACATGAGCTTAGCATCTGATCCTGTATCTTATTTGGAAGATCTTACAGCAAAAAGTACATTTTTGATATTGGATTGTCTAATTATTGTACTTAAGAAGGCAACAGAGTGTAGGAATGTTTGTACCTGTAAATATCCAGGTGTTTTGCCCTTTTGAAGTAAGCAGTAGTCAGAGTTGATAAATGTCTTGGCTGGAATTTAGCAACACAATGAACCTCTGTATAGATATCCCACATGGTATCAATTGAAGCTCCATTTAAGACTTAATCGTTGGCCCATACAAGCAGAGGAAAGCTTGGCTAGACAGATGGAAAGAGCTGCTTTAAGAAGGGATCAGAAAAGGCATTGCTACTCGGCTGGCCTAAATCCACTAATCTGATGTTATTATTAGCGATAAGGAGCAGCGACCAGGATAAAATCTCATTCTCTGCAAATGTCATTTAAATAGGACTCTGATATTTTCCAGTCAAGTAGACAGGCTTTAGTCAAATAGTGAGCACTTTATTTGTAAATGCAGGAGGAAAAGAAAAGCTTTAGTTCAGCAAGTTCTTAAGATGTCAGCTTACCAGTATTGATTAATCGTTCAGCAGTGGCAGCTGCTTCTTTATTAAAAGCGTAGCTCTCCATACAAAAGATATCAGATGTAGGAAATGTTTGTTGACAATTTACCTTTTCTCACAATGTGGCAAGAGCTCAGTCTGTTACACATTCCCCTGCTTTCTGGCCCCGCAGCTCAGATAATACCCATGAAGGAATGTATTAGTCCATCTGCACGGGGTAGATTGCGGCAGCTGGACTCCGCTGCAAATGTCGTTCTGTTTGAAACAGACCTGCAGCACTGCTTCCCAGCATGGGAATTAATTCATGGAGAGCCAGTCCTGCTTAGGAAAAACCTTTAGTTTGGCTGTGTATGGATGTGTTTGGAGTGTACACAAAAATATGGCCTGATGAAGCCAGAGCAAAGAATGAGACAAATGCCTGAATTTCACACAGTGAGGGATATAAATTGAGTGCATCTCTGTCTGTTTGCATTTTGAGTGGTTTAAAACCTTTGATTCCACCAACTGCTGAAACAAATGGTTGGTGTGGTAATTTGTCACACCATACAGGGACCTGGATGTGTTTATGGACATGGGGACATAGGGAGCTCTTTACAGGAGGATATTCCAAAATGAGCATTTTCTTCTATGTCTTTGAGTAAATTTCTCCTTGGACTTAGGACATGGCTCCTCTTACTCAATTTATATTGTCTGATCCTGTGAACTCTCTCCATGGAAGAATATAGGCAATTGAATGCATTTCAGGCTGAAATGATTCACCTTTGGGGTCCCCCCTTTGTTGTTTAGTGCAAGGGAAACCTGTGTGTTTAGTGTAGACTGCTGCCACCTCATTTCTTGAATGTATTTCTAATGAACTAATGAAGTTGAATGCACTATTAACTGCTGGTGGAAAAGTGGAAGCAAATATTGTACAGAGTGCCAGAGCACAAGCCAGGCTTATCCTATTGCTTGCTTATATCTTCTTTTCTTGCCAGAGCTGGAGAAAGAAAGAGTTGCTTTCCAAGGGTTTATAAGGGATCTTAACTCCCATCAGCATACATAATGTCTTTTATTATAATTTAAGTATAGTTAATAACCAAATATTATTCTGGGAATTTGAATAGTTTCTTTGCTGTACACCACCCTTGGCTGAATCTTGTGTCTCCTGATTCCTCTTTTTGGCTTCTTCTTTCAATCTGAGCTCTCCTGCCATGTTCCTCAGAAGTAAGGAAATTTGACCGATACCCTGTGAATTTGGTCTCAGCTTTCATGGAGGCAGGGGAATTAAATTGGATTAAAACTGATAAACTGTTGCCTCACCTCCAGCAAATACATAGCTGTAGAAAGAAAAAAAGAAAGGTGCTTTTAAATCCTTGTAATTGTTGAATGCTGAGCACTCCTGGTCTTGGATTAGTATCCAGGGTTTTTGGATGTCGAAGATATCTCAGGCTTGTGCATCTTGGTAAGAACATGAGCATATGAGGTGCAGTTGAAACTGTTCAGTGTCTGAGCTATGGCTGAATAAACCCATTAGGGACTTACCCAAATCTGCACTGTCACTCCCGAGTCCTTGGGACACAATAACTTAATTGATACCTGTCCTTTTCATTTATATTATTTTCCTTCATACAGCAAGCCAGCTTCTAGTAGATGTTAGATGCATGAGCTTACTCCCTGAAAAACTGATTCATTGTTTCTAAGAGCATCTGTTCAAACAAAAATCAAAATTAGTTTTTGAGCTCTTTGAGGTGTTCACCTGTGACTAATTGTCCTAAATAGTTTTGCAGTAGTTCACAAAATATCTTTAATTATTCCCTGATGCAGTAACTGAAAATTTTCATCCTGCAATAGTATTTATTCTATATGTTTTCAAAAAATGAATCATCTATGTCACTCAAGCAGACCAGGTTTCATTTGTCTTCCCTTGTTACTGAGACCGTGATACTCTGTCTCAAATGCCTGCAGGTATAGTTTGGGCTTTAGGTGTTCTGAATGAGCAATTTATGGAGTCATCCAGCAGTAAATTCACCCATTGACCTTTGTTCATGCCGTCCGACTATTTATGGTTAAGAACCCAACTGGGGCGATCTGGTGGATAGTGTATATAACTGTGGTGTGTCAGGCAGTTCTTCTCATTTAGAAATTGAGAGTCATTTGTAAATGGTGTTTGGAAAATGGTACCTTTTATGCTTACTAGCTCTCCTTACTAACCTGTTATAGAGCAATCAATAGGTGACACTACTGTATCTTTTTGTCCAAGATTTATATTTTAAAAAGAAGAATACTGAAATGTCAACAAAACTATTCATGACTGATATTATACTAAATTGAATAAGCAGTTCATTAGAGTTGACCATTTCTTTGGTTCTTTCAGTTAGTTACTTATAGTTACTGTAAGAAGTAACTTACAGTTCCCACCTGTAAGTCACAGTGAGGTAAAACATCTAATTGTCTTTATAGGGAAGTTGGTAGGATTTGAGGGCCTTCAGCTGTATTTGAATGATGTAATGTATAAAATGAACTAATCACTTGATCAGGACAATAGTATTCAGGGCAAAATTCTGTTATCTGGTGTACTTGGTATTCCTTTGTTACTGCAGTATGTGCCCACAGGTGACTGAGGGCAGCTTGTGGTCTCTTGTTTTAGCAGGAGTAAGATGTAAGTAAGTCAGCTTGATAACCAACCCCCCCCCCCCCCCCTCTGAATTTAACTCCTAAAAGAAACAGATAGTTTAATTTTTCAAGAGCAGTCATTCATGACAGTTACCTGTTTTTAAGTATTGGATATTTTGAGTACTAGGATAAGGAAATGGAGAAGGAGGAGGGAAGTGCAACAGTAAGGTATTTGCCCACCATTTTTATGTGGCAGTCCCAGATACCACACCTCACTCACCTTTAGTAACTGACAAGTCAAAAATTACTGAAGTTTGGGGAGTCTTTTTTTCCTTTTAATTAAGAAACAATGTTTAAAATAAAACAGTGTGAGGGACATGTTTTATTACCTTGGGCACAATCTGACAAATATTCTGCCAGCAGTGTCACTTCCTAATGGGTGGTGCTCCATAGCGTCCAGAAGGAAATTACTGCAGGCTTGGACTGCAGAGGGATCCTTTGCAACCTGTGCTGATGGATTTTAAAGACACAATTGTGCATTATTTTCTGAATCACATCTCAAACATAAGATGGTTTTGGTGCTAGCTCCTAGGGACTACAGGAATGCAAATTGAGAGTGCTGTATTTATAAAATAAACATAGGTGCTGGTCTGAAGCTGTCTGCTAGAGTAAAAATGAATTTTAAATTACATGTGCCTGAGGCTTTACCTTACTTGCCGTGGGCAAGGCAGATCCTCCAGCCATGGCACTGTATGCACAACTATGCTACTAACAAAACACTGCTGTGGGAATAACTGAACCTATACATTTTGTAAAGCTTTTTCTTCTGCTGAAAATATATTACCAGATTTTTTTTTTTGCCATCTTTCCTGCATTTTCACTCTGTCATGCTCAAGTTAATGCAGAGTTAAACAGGAGGCTGAACTTCCACTCTGGCTGAAAGTGGTGCTCTGCTAATGCCATCTATGAATCTGAAGCTATGAGCCAGATTAATGGAAATGAGATGTTCCACTTTTCCAGCAGCCCTAAAAGTGATTCCCTGCTTGGCGGGCTGAGTGCAGAGACTTGCTTTCTGTATTGACTCCAACCAGAGCAGCAGCACTTGAAAATACCAGTTTCCAGAATCAAAATATCAGCCCAGTCTTGCACACCCTGGTTTTTATTTTTCTTGGAGCTCTTTGGTGATGCTTGTATTTTTAAGAGGAGGATATAAAACGCATATGTTCTTTACACAGATTTTTAATCAGTAGTTGTGTGTGGAAGCTTGTAAGCAGGGAAAAAACCCCAAATCATTAAGGGTTTTTGTTTTTCCTGACATGCTTTCCTATGCCTGGTAGGAAGTGTCTCTGCTTAACTGAAATGTGCTGCAGACTAGAGCTGTTGGCTTGAGTGGGATAGCACAATTGAGCCAGGGCAAGTTCAGGTCTCTTTTTTGTTACTTGTGCCTCTGCTTCCTAGGATTATAAAATGTCTTTTGGCAGTGGTAATTTCAAATGATGAAACTAACACTGGAGAGTTTAGTATTTACAAAAACTGAGTAAAATAAAGAGCTCCAGAGATTTGATTCCTAAGTCCTGAAAGCAAGTATAAAAACCTCCCACATCCATGAATGTATGTTGAGCAGAAATGAAACATTTAGATTTTGCTTCTCTTTTTCTATTTGTGCCTTTAGGGGGCTGTAGTAGAAGTGGAATACATAATGTATTGACAGGAGATATATATTCCACATGTGAGTACAGCTCTGAATCCTCTTGGCTTCGCTGTTTCTGAATCATCATGTCTTTCCTCAGTGGAGAGATAAATATGACATTCACTTCAACCCATTTAGCCCATTATTCATTTATATAAAGCAGGACCAATTAAGACATTCTTTTGTGTATTTGCACATTCTACATATGGAGCAAACGGGAGTTAAAAATATCTGTTGCAGCAAATGTGCTGGATGCTCTCTGAATACTGAACACGTTACTCCTGCAACTCCTTCGAGCTGTAAACTGACATTTGGGAGCTGCTGAAACACACCAACAGACACTTGTTTGCTTTGGTGTTTGCTCTGTTCCTGGATAAGATTCATACCCACTCACTTTTCTAAAAAGTGCATTCCTCTCCACTTTCCCAGCTGCCTGCAAGTGAGTATAGGCACAGCTCTTCAGCCATGGACAGAGGCAGAGGTGACCAAAGAGTTTCCAAGGTAGATGCCCCTGTGCCAGGAGGGATCTGTATTAGGTAGCGCTGGTGTATCAGAATGAATTATTTTACTGGCATAGCTGCTTTCTTTCAGAACATGTGTTTTGACTTCCTGCTCAATCTCTGAGAGTATGAGAAGAGAATGAAGTTAAAATAAAATAATATAAAAACCCCAAGAAATTCCTGCTATCGCAGACTTAAGGAAATAAGCCAAAATATACATTTTCAATTCCAACAGCATTTCTGAATGGTATAAGACTCTGTTGGCTTAAGTGTTTCTTGGCACAAAATGCTGATTATATATGTCTCAAGGAGACAAACAGCATGTTCATACAAAAGTCTCAATCCCTAAAACACAATAACATGTGGTTGCCACTAAAGATTTGCTGTCGAAATAGATAAGGAAAGTTCTTCTGGATTACAATATGGGGCTTTACATTGAAAAGCTTTGTTTTGCATTAAAAGGTAGTTTGTGGCATTGTGAAGTGATGAAATGGTATGCAGCATAATACACTTTGAATGGAGCGGAAATATGGTAAGATATAAACTGGTTTGATGGTATTTTTCCTAGCAACTCAGTAAAATTTAACTATTGCATTGCTGTCTGAAACAAGCCATTCCAGTCCTAACTGAGGAAGACGTGGTGCTGTGCAAAGCTTTTCCACAGGGCCTCGTGTACCAGCACCGTGGCCCAGTTGCAGATGGGCACCTGCTGGCTTTGCAGAAGGGGCTGCCTGGGGAAAGGCAGTGGAATGGCCCAATCTATATTTTGGTGGATTATATTATGCTTATATGAATAACTGCTGTCTTGTAGATTAATATGACAGTGGTAGATTCAAGTGCATCATTTTGTATCTTTTGTGTCTGCTAGGGTGTTTTGTGTGGTTTTTTTTTTTTTTTTTACCTAAGATCTTTTCCAAATCTCCTTCTGTATCATGGCTTAGAACTTCAGTATCTTCCCGTGCACAAGTTTGTGAATGTCACTGTCAATGTATGCTGGAAACTTCTGGTCTGGTGGTTTTGTTGTGTTTCTGTGATGTTGTTGAGGAGTTGGATGAGGCCATTTATAAACAAGTCTGAGTTTCCCTGCAGCTCAGGCCAGGAGTGCATCCTTGGGGCTGCTTGGCTTGAGGCTTCATATTTCATCCTTTCTACCTGGGCCTGTGCCAAACCCTCTGTGCTGTAATGTACCTTTAAGAAAGATTTCCAATGCCTGTTTAAAATCTGCACATGGCTGTGAATCCCCCACTTTTTAGTTAAGTTGTTAAAATTGTTATTATTTTGTTATCATTGAAAATTGATGCTGCATAAACTAGTTTGAATTTGACTGGATTCAGCTTCCAAGCACTGGATCTCATTACACCCTTTTCTGCTAGATTAAATACCCATCTGCTCTCTGCAATCTCTTTCCTGTGTAAGTATTCATAGTCTGTGATCAGGTTGCCTCTTAACCTTCTCCTTTATGAACCAAATAGGCTGAGCTGTAGTCTCTCCTTGTAAGGCAAGTTTTTCCAGGCGCTCTAATCGCTCTTGTAGCTCTTGTCTGAATCCTTTCCAAGTGTTAGAGGAGGTAAGGAATAAACCAGCTAAGCAGGGGAGGCCCACTTTTGTTTGATTGAGCAGTTTGGTGTAAGGAATTGTTCGGTCCTATTGAGAAGATTGAGAGGTACATCACGACGAAGAAGGAAAACAAAGCAGCATGTTTCATTTGGCAAATGGAGGGGAATCCGTGGCTCTCTGTCAAGCATTGCTTTTCTAAGCAGCCCTGTCTTCTCAGTCATTAGCAGAAATTCCAGCTAAACTGTAGCTGCTTTTCCTTCTTGGTGCCTCAGTCATACATGTTTGCCATCATGCTCCAGTTTCAAACTGTGTGGATAAGGTCTCATGTCCTCTGATGTCTGGGGTGAAGTTTCCATGCTTTGTCTAATGCTAAAATTAGCACTAAAATGACTGTGAGAGGTTCCCAGTAGAAGCATCTTGATAATTGCACAGTTTAAAATTTAAGGGTTATTCTAAAATAATATATATTATTTGTTACTTTAAATATATGTAATAGACACCCTATCTGCTTTTGTAAAATAAAGCATCTTTATGCATAGCTTAGCTGGTTTATTAATAGGGCTTTTCTGTACAACTTTAGGGTGCAACTGTCGTACCAAATAATAGTATATATAATATATATAATTTGATATAACTGTTAACCAGTGAGTTGAGAAGATACCCAATTCCCTCTTTCTGATTCACATTTTCTAAATAGAAAAATAACTGCCTGTAGGCAGATGTGGCTATATCCTCATGCCATACAATTAAATAATTTTTAATAATACTTTTATCATATAATGTTCATCAGTATAAACAACAAATGTGAATAATTGAAGATCTTAGTGAGGTCTTCATGTTGATTGTCTTGCCAGTGGTTTGTTTGTGCTGAGCATTTGGGATTCAATGGAAATACGGAGTGACGGTGTTCTGATTTAATGCTGCTCACATTTAAACATGGTACATAGTTAGGATGAAGCTTGAATTATTGAAGAATCAGAACAACTAATCCTTGATAAAATCAGAATACTTTAAAAAGTTTAAGTGAATACTTTGTCCTTCAGATTATATGACCTGAAAATAAAAGTATGCGAAAGGATTTAATAAAACATAGGCTATCCTGCATGAGAGCTCTCTCAAGGCTTTTCAAGGAGTAAATGGTTACCATTACCAGAGGTAATGTACTTCATTTGCTTTCCTAAGAAGCTACTTTGATATTAAGAGAAACTCCTGAGCTAGGATTGGAATTTAAACTCCTGAAGGGTATTTCATCTTCTGCCCTAACGTACCAGTTTGATTCTGAGGTCAGCTCTATTACTGGCATCAAACTGGCTTTAATAATTTCAGTGTTATTTCTCAATTTTTAATTCTTTTTTTTTTTTCGTTTCTGCAGCATCAGTAACAATTTTTAGCCATTATGTGCTGTGGTTACAGTGTAGCTGGTGATGGCTCTGTTCAGAGTTTCCCATTAAAAAAAATCCTACATGTATTAATATTTTTCTCCCTTACTAGTTCTGCATTTTAAGTGCAAAATTTTTTATTGTAAATAGGAAGGTATAGTAGCTATTTCTCTTTCATTACACAGCTATAGTTGGCTCCCTAGTGTACTTCTCTGAGCAGAATTTCTCAAGGGAACAGTACTACATGGGTATTTTGAGGGCGAAGAGATTCCCCTCACCTCCTTTCTCAATAGTGATTCAGTGGAAATATCTGTGTAAAGAAGGTAATACATATCTGGGTGTGTTTGATTAAAAATCATTTATTCTTCTGTGTAACAGTTTGTATTTTGGTGTGATTTTGATAAGTACTGTCTCTTTGCAAAATAAAGCCATCCTTTGACTGTAGTAGGGCCTGATTTAGTGTTTGCTGAGGTCAACAGAGAGCTCCCACTTCATTTTTGAGGGATTTGGTTCTGATGCACAAAGAGGGATAGCTGATCCACAAGACTGTTCAGCTGTGCTTGGGATAGAAAGAATAGAAACTGCACACTGGAATATGGTACTTACCTTTAGGCACCTGGAGATGATGACCCAATGGAACTGGAAACAAATACATTTTTGCCATTTTTGCCGTTTCAATTCCTATGTTGTATGAGAAAGTTGTAGCCCATTATGCTCACTGCTTAATCTTTGAGCTGCTTTTTCCTCCTTGCTTTAAAATGCTGCACCAGTTCCAATACAGAAGATCCCTGTTTGCCTCCTGGGTTTCTCAAGCACTTGTATGTATGATCTTTACATGCTACGTTTCTTCTAAATTTTCCCCTTTGGTAGCCTTTGTGGTGGGAAGTGTGAAGTGTAAGGTGAGGGCTCTCAAGGAACTGGTGCAGTGTAAACACATCTTCACATATATACCTGCTTAGAAATTTGGCTCAGATGAACCAAAAACACCCTCAGCAAAGACACCCTCTTTGGTGTTTTATACCACGCCTTGTGTTGACAAGCGAAGGTATGAACACTGTACATAAACATTACCTCTCCTTCCCTTGCTTTTGGCACGAAGAAATGCCATTGTTTTAATATATAAAATTCTTCTGTTTGGCATGGTAGGCGAGTTTGATTTTGGGGCAAGGTTATGGCTCCTTTTTGTTACAGGTGTGCATTGATCTCATTTATTTATAGGTGTAAAACAGAGACTGGAATTTCATCGGGGCCAAATCCCCCTCAGTTTGTTTAATTGGACTTGCTGTATGCAAAGGAATGGCAGGCAAATGCATTAAGTATTCATACTGCACGCTGGTTTCTTAGGTAAAAATAAAAACTATTCTACTCTATCATGGTCAAGTAAAAGATAAGAAAACTTACTTCCAGTTGATGAGTGAGGGATTACATTCTGACCTGCGTGTTGGTTGGTGCTGATCAGTTACTTGGCAGACAGCAGGGAAGCTCCAGTATTTCATGTTGTATGCTACTGCAGAAATAATAATACTACTTCCAGTTCTCACAAATTATGATTATTACCCAACTGCTGATGACTGTTCTGTTTTCTTAGTCTTCCCTGGAAAGCTCTTTTTTGCTGCCATAGGTCTCTGCATGCTTCCCTGCAATCCTGCTGCTCTCCAGTAGGATTCTGTCAGTGTTTGCTGGATTACCGGGATAATTTGCTTTCCTGGCATGTTTTTCTTGTCCGTGTGGACAGACTGCTCAAAAGAAGAGAGACCTAACCTGGTGCATCAAGATGCAGAAACCAGTAACTATCATTAGTTGGGAGTTCAACCCTCCCCGGTGCTGAGCTCGCAGTCTTCAGGAGCAGCAAGATTGATGTATCTGTTGCTGGTTTAACATGCCAGCCTAGCCTGATTCCAAGCTGAGTTGTAGTGTTATTATCCTTCAGTGACAGATATGTGCCGTGATGGTGATCTTTGACCTGCATAAAATAAGTCAAAGGAACAAAGCAAAACTTCAAAGACCACGAGTGTGCCCAACACTTTCAAGCTTATGAGAACAAACTGTTAGCGTGAGTATTGCAGAGATTTAATAATTTCATCTCTACCTTAGCATGTTTTTGTAATTAGAAATCAGACAGTCAAATTTAGAGGTTGAATTTTCTCTCTTTTCTTTTTCTCTCTTTTCTTTTTCTCTCTTTTCTTTTTCTCTCTTTTCTTTTTCTCAGCAATCAATCCTATGCTTTGATTTTCTTTTAACATTTTGCATATCGTATACTCTGATTTATCACAAAAAATGCATGTTGCATATGCAACTAGTAAAGAGCACTTATGGTCCTGCTTTTGACAGAACAAGTCATTTGAGCCAGCTGCAGTAAAATTTTCCTGATTTGGATTAATGAGCAGGAGAGTGACTGCAAATTCAAGAATTTTCTGATGTAGGGAGCCTGGAAACAGCTATAAAACACAGAACAAATGCACCCTATAACGTACTTCATTCATTTATTTTGTACCATAAGGATAGTTTTGTTTTAATTATTTATGATAATAAACTTGTAAATAAGGCATTCTGCTATATTTTGTAATGATAATGAAACTTGAGTGATGCAGGGCCTCTCCACAGCATCCTGGTATTAAACATCTCTTGCAACAACATTCAGGAGTTGGTCATGTGCGGTTTTAGGAGCTGGTTTGTTACTTAAGTAGGGGTTAAAACCTTGTTTTCTCTTTCTCTCCTATCTTTCCCCTCCCTTCCAGTTAAGGGGCCTAATGCTGTTTCATCTATCAGAAATAGCCACTGTTAGAAAGAAGCTCTTAATTTAGACTCAGTATCCTGCACCTTTTAATGGATGAGAGCTCAATGAAAGCATCTTAACATTTCCAGACATTCTCAGCAAACTTATAGTGAGCGTCACAAATCTGCTCTTGGACTGCTTTTATTATCATGCTCAGTGTAACAAGGAGGAGTCGGAAATACAATTAAAATGGCCTTTGCAAGTCACCTGTAAAATCTTTATGTGCAAATTATGGCAGGTGCAGCTCAGAAGCTCTACAGTAGTTCATTTCTAATGGCGTGACTTCTTTCTTCTCACTGGTGATCTATTTAAGCAAAAGTTATTGAAGCAAAAGGCATTTCCTGGGGAATTAATGATTGTGTGGGAGGAGTTGATAACCTAAAGTAGAAGTGAGGGCCATCTATCCCAGCCCATCATTAGTCTCCAGAAAATGCCTTGTAAATCAGATCACTGATTTACTGATTTTTTTCTTTTTAATATTTTTGACTGTTCAATTTCCTTTTTTTTTTTTTAAGAGAAAAAGATAAAGAGCATTACCAATTTGCTGTCTGTGTTTTTAATGATGCTCAGATACTGTGCTTATATTTATTTAATCTGTTTTAACCTGGTAGATTGATGATGTACTAAGCAGTGCTTAAAAACTTGACAAATAATAATAATGTATGGACCATTTATCCAGAATTAATGCCTCTCTTCTAGCCACTCGGAGTACTTTTGCATTTGTTAGTATTTTATTAATTTGATATTTATTAGCCTCCTGAGTGCTAAAATTGAAGTGTTACTTTGCTGTTGGTGATAATGGAACTAAAAAGTGAAAACCACTAAATAGAGTATTTATGGGAACATTCAGTTTATGTTTAAACCCTTGCAACATGAAGAGGGGGGTTATGTTTTCTGGTAGGTATTGCAAATAGAGATGCTGTAATACCAACTCCTTATCATTGAAAAGGGAGGTTAATTGAGCTGTAGGTACCAGGACTAAGACATGGGCAATGGGAAATGGTTCCAGTCCTGCTGCTGCCACTGATGAATCCTGTGGCCATGAACCAGCCCTTTAATTTCTCCATGCCTCAGTTTCTCAATGCTTGTTGCTAATGGCAATTAACTGCTTAACTAGTGTTTGCATATTGTTTTGAACTAGTAGCTGTTAGGAGAGCCTTTGTTGCCAAATTTGTAAATATTAACAACGGAAAAAAATGGGGGATTTATCTGACAGCTTCCAGGTTTGGTTTCCGTCATTTGGTGTGACTCACAGTCCCAGTTTCTCCCTTTGGCTGATGATTTCTGTCAGCATTATGAGATGGAGGCCTGTAAAATATTAAATTTTATAGATCAGATCTGACTAAAAAATCCTATTTAGACTAATACTCTGATGGGATTGTGTTGTAATCCAGTGAATTAACAGGACGATTTTTAAAAAGTAAGCTATGTTTTATTCAGGGAAATACTTAACCAGAATCTGTGCGGAATTGAGGAGTGTAGTTGGTACAGTTTCCTTAAGAGGGTTTATCCTCGTTGAGCTGACCTGACAGAAACCCATGAGATCAGTAAGAATTGATACACCTTGCTCTCCATAAGGGCAACTGAGATATGGAGGGACCAAGACTATTTCTGTTCAGGTAGTGAAGCACTGACGCATGGGAGAAAAGAATCCAAGGAGCCATATGAGCAGATGCTTTTATATTTATAGAGTATATTCTTCCTGATATTAATTTGGTACAATACCAGTTAAAAGAACATAAAGCTGTAGTTCTGTCTTATGACTGCTCCTTAATGTGTTTAATATCTGGCCAGCAATAGTGAAGAAATCCACACGGCTGCAGCCAGATGACCTCCTTGAAGCTGAAATAATTAATTCAGATGTTTAAATCATCAGAATAAGCAAAGGTAGATGTGAAATGAGGCTATACATTCCCCTCAGAGGAAAGAGTGAACTTTCTAGCTGGTGTTTGACTTCACATTAGGCTCAGTTCATTCTGCTCCTTTCCTCAGCTCTGTCAGGGCTCGTGGTCTGATGTTGGCATCATGGCTCAGGGTCAGGCTGGATCTGTCAGAGCCCTTGGTTTTGTCTCTTGGGATTGTCTGAACAACTGGTGGGTGTTACATGGCTATAAAATCCACTCTGTAGGATTGTTTTCTTGAGCAGATGTTATACTGGCTTTAGAGCTGTAATTATTCTTTATTTATGTCTGGTTGCTTGAAACTGGCATTTAAAGAATGACAGGTTCTGTGGTAATATAGAAATGAGGGGGGTTGAATTACATATACAGTGTGTTAAGTTAATGTGAGGAGAATAATCCACATTGTGAAAATGAGAGAATCCTTCCTAGACCAACAGAAAAACACTTTTTTTTTTTTTTTTAGGCTTTCGGTGTAGCAATGCAAGACTTTCAAGTGGAAAATTGTTAGTTTACTATAATGAATTGAAACGTGAAAAAAACAAATATTTAGTTAATTGCCTCATAAATCTGTCTGTTACTATCAGTGAAATTAAATTGATAAACAGTTCTTTAAAATTAATTTCCACATGGCAATGTGCAGATTTTATTTTATTCAAACCCTATTAGATATTTGTATGAAAGAAAACATAAATTTAAAGGGTGTGTGTGACAAAACACACATTTCCTACCATGGGTTCTGAGGTTTTAATACATTTGGCATAATGAGGAGAACTCAACCTTTGTTATTTTCAAAGGCAATACCAGCTGAAAATTGAAGTACATCATATCCTTGTGATTGTATCACGTCAGTTGCTGTCAGTACAGCTGAACTTGGAGTCCTTTTGCTGCTGGGATCAGAGAGCCGGGCACAGGATGCTTGAAGGTCTCATGTGGGTTTGGGCTCCTGCCAGGGCTGAAAGTGCTGCAGGAGCCCGAGGGGAAGGTGGGATCTCTCAGGACTATGAAGCTTATTTCTGGTGCTGAGAGGAGGAGTTTGGTGTTCTGTGGTCCTGTATTGCCTCCACAACCACAATTTTTCCCAATCCTGAGCCTGCTGTAGTAGCCTTGCAGGCCCTTGTTATGAAAGGAGGTAGGAAGCTGAGTGCTCTTGTACTTTAATCACCTAATGACATTATGCCCTGTGCTGTATCAGTTTGTCAAAGTAAGTGGGGCACTACACAAAATTAAATCATTTGATATACTCCATCCTTCCAGCAAATGTAATAAGAACATCCTTTCTGACCTCTCCCAGTGACATTCAGCAGGAGAAAACTTGTCTCACGGTGTATGACCCAGTGTTCTGGAAAGGCACATAAAGATAATTCCTCCTTGCTATGTGGTGGTGTTAGATAGTCTTAAATTTCAACTTGGTAGTTGTCACCTCAGAGCTCAGAGGTGGATGAATGGTTGCAAGTTACAGCTGGTCTTAGGGTAAAGTTTAATGTCTGAGAGCTGGGACTCCTCAGTTTTCTTTCCTTAGCCATCTCTTCTTGAATGACTGTCATCACCTCGCTTAAACTTTCATTCCCTCAGTTGTTTTGCTTGACAATAGTTGTTCCATCCCAGAGGTGTAATTGGGCATGGCTTGACCTGATTCCTAAAGTGCTTTAAGATCCCCAAAGAAACCAGCTTCAGGAACAAAATATTAGTGATAACAGTGACCTGTAAGACTTCAGAGGAAGGAGGTTGCAAATACATTTTCATTTAACTTTAATAATACTTTAATAATCAAAAGAAGAAATGTAATGTTTAATATTTAAACAAAATTGCATTCCCTTTCTTCTCATGTTAAGTGAATATTAAAGCAGGATGGAAGCTAGTTTACATATTTTTACACTAGACTATTTTATTATTAAATAGTGAAATGCGCTGGAGTTGGCCAGCCTCCAATGAATATGATTCAACTTACATTGCATTTTAATCTGTGCATGTTACATAGTATAATATTTCTATTAGACAAATGGTTGATGGTAGTGAATTAAAAAAGGATGCACTTTTGTTAAGTATCCCATTGTGTTTATGTTGTAAAAATAAGTGATACTCATTTGCTGATTGACAGCAGAAGGGACAGAAATAGGTTTTTGGAGTGCAAATAACTGTAATTTAGGATGCAGTAACCCCTGTGTCTGGTCTTAAAAGTGCAGGGTATTGTTAATGCTGGGGAATGTGCACATGGGATTCTCCAGAGACTAAAGAGCACAGGAGCTTCCTCTCTGTTTGCCTGTGGTGCCCCCCAAAAACACCTGTGAATTCTCTTCTCACATGTTCAGTACAACAGAATCTTTTTTAAGCAGTGATATTTTTGGACCTGATGTGAGTAGTAAACCTCATTCGAGTTAAGACAGTAATTTTCAGATGAGTTGTGCAACTCCTTGCCACAGCATATTCTGTTTGAGAGCATTCTTTGGAGAAGAGTCTTCTAGAAGTGCTAAATATAAATATTCCAGGTCCTCTGTACTTAACACACAGCTTCATGTGCCCAAATTTTCTCAGGGCCATGGCAGTATTTTGGGGAGAGCTTTGCCCTGTTTCCTGGGGCTTTACTGGGCCTGGTGACTGGTGCCTGTTGTCAGAGGCAGGATGGGTTAAACAGAGCTTTGGTCTGACCTCCTTCTGGGAGTCTGGCCTTAAGTGGCCTTGTTTTCTTCGTTGTGATATTTCAGTCATTCATGAAGTCAGTTATAGATGTGAGGTTTCAAACACATTGAAAACATAATGGGGGAAACAGATACAGTTTCTGCTTGTCTCTGGGGAGCTGCAGTACTGGGATAATCATTTGCATCACACCCACCTTAAAAATTCAAGTAATTTCAGACATGAGGTTGTAGTTTTAGCCAGTCTAAATAACATTTTTGTTATGATTTTACTCTGTCTAAAGAAGTATTTTACAATATTAAGTGCTCATTTTTAGCTTGCAACTCCCAGAGCATATTTCAAACTTGTGTAACACCTACATGCCATATCCCTAATTACACAGCATTCCCTTGTCGAGTTAAATTTAAGGGTGTTGTTTTTTTCAGGTATCATGTTACATTTGGTTTACTTTTTCTCTGTGACAGGGTCTGTGATCTGCTGCTTGGTGTGTGTGTGTGTCTGTGTCAGTGCTTATTGTGGTATCGAGGCAAATTTGATTATTCCCCTGTCACTTAGTTGAGGTTTCACGTTCACAATCTGTGACATCACTAAAACAAAACAAATATGTATATGTGTATATAATTGCTCTTTAGTTCAAGGTGATAATGGTTTGTGGGGTAGATTAGGAAACTTATTTGGTATCTCACTTTTTTTTTTTTAAAGAAATTCTCAAATTTCATTTATTTACCTTTGTCAACCAGGAAATCTCTGCTGTCAATATCTATTGTACGCAATGACCATGGGAGTTCTGTATCTCTGGCATGTGCTGATTTGTACTTAGGAGTCTTTAAACTCTTGACAGTGGATAAAAAAGTCTCTGTTTAGCATGAGGAATATAACAGAAAATCTAGTTTATACCATGAAGTGGCTGCGGCTTAGAGCTGGCTGTGTTTTGAGACCTGGCTTTTTTGTCATTATTAAATGGCTTGGTCCCATCCAGCCCTCATTGAATTCACTGGGAAAATTGCCAGTAGCATCAGTTGAAGTTGAACTATGCCCTTAGAGAGGATGTAAACCTCAGCAATGCTGATGAACTTTGTGCTGGTTTGGTTAAATTATTTTGTCGTACTGTATCCAGTGTTTATAAATGAGGAATAAACATTATATGTTTGCTGAAGGCATGAACAGTATTTGTTATAGATTATCTCCCTCACTAGAAGCCAAGGATGATGATAATCCATTGACCTGCTGACTCTGAATATCATTAGGAAAAATAAGCACAAAATATTCTCTTTTAAGCTACGTATTGAGGAAGTATACTTACAGCTTTTTACCGGCTAGGCTCATAGTTCAATGCCTTAGAAAGCCTCAGGCAGCCTAGAGAGGTAGCACAGGCAATCCAGCATTTCAGTAGCTCTAAAAGTGGCAAAATGGTAGCTGCAAATCTAATACCACCAGCAGAAGCAAAGAGGGTGAAATAGAGCTTTCAGCTTGCCTAATTTCCCACAGTTAGAAGCTTTCAAAAACAGATGACAAGATGTTTGCAGAAAGAGCACAAGCCAAAGAGGGCAGGCCCCCTCTCGGGTCCTTCTTTTATTGGGAGAAGGGGAAAGGGGCGGACTGGGGGCGGACCCAGGGTGACCGGCCAATCAGACACTGCTGTTAAATAGTTTGAGTTACATTTGGTTTTGCCCTCTTGGAACAAAGGGGTTCTGAGCACATGGCAGAGGCAAATGTCTCGGGAGGGGGAGGGGAAGCTCAGAACAGGCAGCAACAATGTATAACAGGCACCTTGTTTCTGTGAAGCTTTTTAAGGTTTGGCGGAAGAAGGTTGAATATTCGGAGTTTGAAATGTTCTAGGTTCTTTCCATCCTGATGAGCACTAGGTCTTGTGAAGCTGAAAGATCACTGCATCTCCTGCAATTTGGTAGTGCCCAAGATGGGCAATATATTTCACAACAGCATTGAAAAGGGGATGGAGGTGGACTTGAATTTAAATTGAGAGCACCTTGCATTTATTTGATCGTCTCTGTCCTTTCCTCTGGTTCTACTAAAACACATGGAGGCAATTATATAGGGTTTCAACTGAGAGAAGAATAATTTATGTAAAAGATAATTTCTTTGGCCAGACAATGTCTAAATAACAAGCAATTAAATTATATTAGGCTCACAGTACTATTTTTTGTGCACTGCAGCCTCAATCAGCCTGTACGTGTGCACTGCACACCAAGACCTGCGTGAACTTCTCCCTCAGTCTAAAATTGATGAATGAAATAGTCATCCTACTGAATTCTTAATTTTCCTGTGGTGGTATTCTTCAGCACACGTTAAGTTTAAGAACATGTGGTTAAAGAGCTGCACAGCATGTGAAAATACTCAAGGGAGCAGAGGTGCCTGCTAGTAAATGAATGCATTTATTGGAGCTGTAGCAGCACACAGAAGCATTTCTGCGATAAAATACCCAAGCAGTTGATTCTGCTGATTCATCTGTACCCAAAGGTTGTGTTAATCAGTGATTGTTTTCTGACTCTTTTAAAAGACTAGATTTATTTCTGTCTATTCTACCATCTCTTGCATATCATTGCCAAAGTTTCAAGCAAATACAAACATGTAGATTCCATTTTTAAGGAAGCATCCTACAGGTCCCCAGGAAGTTTTGAGTTGCAGTATTAAAATTAAAAAAAATTATATTTGCAAGAAAAGATAAAGACAAAACTGGAGTTCCAAAATGGTTTTCAGCTCAGGTGTAAGAATGCAATCTGTACATATTAAGTGTTAAGTTAAAGATTTTGAGTTTCTAGATATTAAAATGCATTTTAATCTTTGAAAATGGTACATGTACAAAAATAAATGGACATTTTCAAGAAATGTTTCACAATTTGAGGTGTTCAGGTGAAGGAAAAACAGACTGTAACAAGCACTGTCAGAAGATTTTTATTGATTCAAATTAATGTTATGTCTTGGGAGTAATATATGTAAAATATACTCTTTGTAGCAGTGTTATGCCACATTTGCTATTAATGTGTATGAAGAATAATGCACAGCATGCAACTAAACAAAACTGTATTCATCTGTAGTACATTAATACAGAGTGCTGGTGCTGTATTAATACAGAGATGGGCATGTGAAGTATGATGGCAGCTAGGAAGTTGTTAGGAGATATCTCTGAAATATAGTCCATGCTTTGGCAAAGGCTTAATGGCTTCTCTGCCTTCAATGAAATCATAACAAAACCCTCAATCCAAAAAACATTTAGAAATCTGTTATATTCTGTTAAACTCAGGCAATGAAACTGAGAGTTCCTATTCAACCCCTTTGTAGTAATCAGTCCTCTTACAGTCACAGCACATTACCCATTTAATAAACCTTCCTAATCCAGCCCTAGTGTCCTGAATGTAATTCATTTGATGCCAGAAATGCTCTTTAATTTCACATTTATGTAAGTTGGTTAGAGTTTATCAGTGGTTTATTGCAAGTCATAATTAGAATAGTGGATTCCAGGTGTTTCTGGAAAGTTGATATCAACACCTTAATGTGCATTCATTTATTTAAAGAAAAAAAATACAACAAAAATAACCCCATAATGTTATCTTAACTAGCTCTTTTCTTTATGAATCCGATGTTTACTCTGAGAAATACCACATGTTGGAAAACTATTTTATGTGACTGATGTTCTAATGACTGTTTGTCTTTTTTATGTCCTTCTGAAGATGTGGTTATAACCATTTTTCTCTTTAGGTTCCTTTTTTCCCCTTCTTTTTCTTTCAGTTTTGCTTTTGTTTCTCATACCACAAATTTGAACTGACAAGAAGACTGTAATAGGACTCCAAAACATACCTTGAACACACATTGTTAAGCAAATTACAATTGCTGATGTCATTTACACGTGTTGCCTTTCAAAGGATGAACATGTTCATTTAATTTGCTTTTTAAATATCCATAACAGTGTCCCCAAGCATTTTAATAAAACAGAAACAGTTAATTATTGCCAAATAAGGGTACCCAAATATAGTGATCTGCAGCTTGCATTTAAATGTCTTTGACAGCACTTCTCCCTTGAAGAGAAAATTGTGTAAATTGCCAGTTATTATATTTTTTAATAAATAAGTCTTGACTCTGTTTCTCTTTTCTTCCCCACCCCTCTGTAATACAGTTCAACAACCGTACTTTCAGTGGGACCATTTCTATTACAGAGTGATTGAGCTCTGATTTACACATCAATTACCCAACTTCATGGAGATTTTCATGCTCCCCTAGCTGACATCAATGAAGCATAACTGCGTAAGCGCTTTATTTCATCCCAGTTTTTGATAACTCAGACTGATAACTAATCATATTGAAAGACAATGTGCTACGATACAGGAAACAATAAATGCTCCCCTTTGAAACCTCATCCGTTCTTTATATGCTTACTATTCAGGAGCTTATCTCTGCCATCCATTCCCCCACAATCGTTCCTTCCAAATTCATGGTCAGGAAAGGTTTGGGGCTGCACAATACTAAAAACAGGAGAAAACTGATGTAAACATAACATTTTCTAGGTACTTGGTATGTGTGGGAATAACTAAAAAGAATGAGGAATATGACAAATACTAGCCAAACCCTTAGCTTACATTTCCATAATTCATCCAGGGGTCTCTTGGGCATTATTTTCTTTGGAGGCTTCCATCTTCTGTATTCTCTATTAAATGGGCTACAGGAATGGCATTGTTTTTAATGCAAATTGTGAAGAGATCTAGGTTACATGGATAGATAACCACTGACCATCTCAAGTGTTTCTCTGCAGAACTGTTGAACATCAAAGTCAGAATATTCTATATTTTAAAATAAATCATTTATCTTGAAGTGCACTGATAGATATGTTCTGTGCAAGATACTCTCAGTAACTATTCATGTTATGAAAAGGAAGACAGCATTAAAGTAAATGTTAAATATGAAAGATACTAAGAACTTGTAAAGCTCTTCTATCATGGCTTGATTTTTCCCTGTCAAGTGGGAAAATTACCAGGACAAAGATGTAAGCTCAGTGGTGATAAACAGAGGAAGAGGAATTTTGCTATTTTAAGTGTGGTAGTGGTTATATTGTTTATCATTAGTGAAACAAAGACTTCAGATCAGCAGGGAAGATATGTTAAGTTGGCCATATTTCTGCTTAAATATCAGATTTTGAAATTCCTCTCATTTACTTAATACATTTTATGACCTGCGATGAAATTTAAGACCTGAGGCTGCTTTTTCCTTTTTTCTTTTTTTTTTTTTTTCCCCACCCATTTGGAGTAAATGCATTAAAATACCAGTGTTTATACTGGGAGAATCTGCATAGATGAAGGAAAGCAGTTTTTCTTCCTTTGTACAGTGCTGTGGTACTCTGCTTTTACATTAAATCAATGGAGTTACAGTGAGATAAAACTGGAGTTATGTACAGGTGAACTCCCATTGTAATGTATTTGTTAGAGGTAGTCTTTCACCTAGTTTGATTGCCAGGTGAAATGCTTTTTGCCTTACTTTTTAAAGGAGAACTGCACAGGTGTGGAAAAGCAAGTATGTGTTTTAATCATGGGGGATATCCTTGTTGACCTGAGCTGGATTTCTCATGTAAGTTAAATACACTCATGAGTGGGTTTTGATTTGGGATGTTTAATACCTTGAGCAGGCAGGCATATGAGTTGGTTTTCAAGGAAACCCAATTTCTGAGTTTACTTCTCCAACTTCCTGAGTGCTTGTGGGCAAAGTGAAAACTATGAAGCAACAACCTTGGGAAAGAACTTTCAGTTCTCAAATTTGTATAATTTTATATCCACTGTGTCTTAATTTAGAAGCTCGTGTTTATTTCTTGCTTCCACAAATTACAAACATTTCAGTTTGAGAACGTCTTTCATCATTTAGGCATATCTGATATTTTAAGGGGGGGGTGGAACTAGTGCAGGGAAATGTTTCATTTGATCGTAGTTTGTGTTTTTGTGAATTGAGACGTTATTGAGAACAGCAACTACTTCTTCCTTAACTTGTGGATAAATGCTGGCTTTTTTGAATGTCATTCATTTATCCTCGTGGATGTATTCTGTCACTGCTATAAAGCCTCTCTGCTCCTGCTTTTTTATTGATTCTTTCCCTATCAGGCTCTTGTTTTGACTGAATCAACAGAACTGCATTCTGTTCTCATTCATGATTTGTCTGCAACATGAGGTGTTTGATCATTTTTCTCTCTTCGACTTTTTCTTAATATCACAGAGACTACTCCTTGAAACTTGTCTGGTCTGACTTCTTTCTTCTGCTCCTTCTTCAGTCTCTCAGGCTCTTTCCTCGTCTTCTGCACTTTGGGAGACTTTGGTGACTTTAGTTAGCACAACTTTGAAAATAAACCCCAAACGCTAGGGCTCAGCCTTTAGCTGGTGCTCTCATTTCATCAGCTTCCCTTTAACTCTTCCCTATAACCTCTTACTTTGTTGCAGTCAGTCCTAAAAGGTTTTTTCTTTTTCCTCCAGATCTTTTGCACCGCATCCTCTCATTTTTACCACAGATGACTGCACTGTACTTTCCAGTGCCCCAAATTTTATTCTCCCTCTAGTTTTCCTTTTTGTAGCCAGCTCTCATCTGACTTTCATCTCGTATCACCAGATCCACATTTTTAGCTTCCAGTCCAAAACCTATGTGCATGTCTGTTATCTTTTGCCTTGATACAGCCTCCTGCCTCAGCCACCTCCTCCTCTTCTCTGTTCTCCAGGGATTGAGCCAGATTGTCCCTGCAGCCGTTGTGGGGGTGAAGGTGCAGCTCTGCCGTCCGCACTGACACCCTGCAGGCTCACACTGTGGCCTGAGCCCCTGGCCTGTCACAGGGCATCAGCTCACCACTGTCCCTTAGGGTGCCGTAGCTGAGAAGAATGACAAATGGATGTATGTTGCTCTGATTGCAAAGCATTAAATACCAAATGCTGTTACTGAAAATGCATTTGCAGCCTGCCCCCAATGTTAACATACCCAAACAACAATACAGTTGTAGTTGCTATTCTTTCTGCCATATGCAGCACACTGGTAATTTGTAGGTTGGTGGTCTCATGTGCTCCTGTACTATTCTTACTGCTCACCATTCCTGATTTTCTCAGATCTATGTACAGACTTGCCCATTCAAATTCAATTATTAATCTAATAAGTGGTAACAAAACAATTGAGCTCATGTATCCAAACCGCATTGTCATGTAACAGTTGTGTCTAGGGAACTGTCCTCTCGGATATAGTGAATATTGTGACCTACAGCTGTTTTCTTCTAAATCTCTTTTTAAAAAATGTTTACAAAAGTCTGTATTGTGATATCCTGCTCTCCTGGCTTTAGAGGAGTCATAGGAAGTATTTTTCATACTAGTGAGAGAGACTGAACTCTGGTGTTCCTCACAGTATCTGACTATAGTTTTCACTGACACCTTCACCACTAATCACACATCTGTATTTCACAGAACATTAGTTAAGCTGAAAATTAAACATAAGTCGCAGAGATTGCATTGTGGCCGCATTAAAAATTTCTGGAGAGCATCCCATTAGATTCTCAGTGCACTGCAGCCTCCAGATCTAATCAGCATCTCTCTTTGAATTACAGCATCTCTCTTAGAATAAATTGTTATCCTAATCTGTGTACAGTCTTACAATATTTGACTTCCCATAGCCACAATCAGTGCCATGTCAAGCATTCTCATAGCAAAAGTACATTTGCAGAGAAAGAAGCCAAGTAATGGACCTGACAGGATGAACAACCACTTCCTTTTGCATAGATACTTCCTTTGCTTTGCTATGTGACTCTGCCAGTGGAAAATTTGAAATGCAGAATGCAGCTTTAATTTATTCTCTTTTGTGTTCTCACAAGAGAATATGTGAGAGTGAGATTTGGATTGAAGCAGAGGTAGCAATTTACTTAGGGTTTTGCTTGTGTTGTAACATGGATTCTCACAGTTTTGTAGTCTGTAAACATAGTTGGGGTCTAGGGCTTGAGGTGTGCCTTTGCACTTGCCTCTTGGGTGCCTGAAATAGAAATCTTTCATACACACAATAAAAGAGAAATACCTTCACTATGTTGTGTTGGAAAATACTGTATTTTCAAACTTTTAATGTTAATATTCCAAACACTGTGTTAAGTTACTGCCTTTTAAAGTGATTATGCCACTTTGAGTTATGCCAATGCTGTTTTCATAATTTTTGAATTTGTGGTTTTGTAATGTGTCATAAAGCATATCTTAGTAGTCATAGGGTCTTTGCTGCTTTTTCGCAGATAGGATATGGTATAATGCTTCACTTGGTTTCCTAAATACTTTGCATGCTTGTGACCTTAGCTGGCTTTTAGATAACAAAATTCTGGAACCTCACATGAAGGGTGAGATGTGTTGTGTGCTGTACTCTCTGATCTCTGTGTTCAGTGGCCAGATTCAGTTTGATTTGAATGTGTCCAGGATTTCACCCTGAAACCCCAGGCCAAGGAGGCCATTGGGAAGCTGTAAAACGCAGCTCTAACTTTCATGAATAATTCTTTCTGAAGTGAATGCTGGCAGTCCTGGGATGGGACTGCTCCCATAGCAAAGATTACTTATGCAGGATATAAAATCTTGCTTAGACTAGATCCGTGAGACTGGGCTTATAACTTCACCATGACCCGATCTTGCTGAACAGTCTATGGGTCAAACTGCCAAAGAAATCTCTAGAAAGATCCCCCATGAGAGGGATAAATACAGTGTGTTCCTACTGCTCCTGGGCTGGATTATTTCTGGGTTAACCCCACCCCTGGCTCCAGCAAAGCTGTTGGGAGAGGTGGAATCAGCCTTGGCCTCATCTTTGGGTACCAGTTTGGGAGACAGCTTGCATTCACTTACTCCCATACTTGTGGATTATAATCTTGATTTAGTGTATGAAAGGAAGGGATACTCATTCCCCCCTTCACCTTTTAGTGAACAGGTTGCCTGTGATTTACAGTGTTACGTCAGCAATGTGGTTATGTGTAGAATAGTAAAGTGACTGTCCTTACGACAATTTCTCTTCTGTCTCCCTCAGGAATCCAGGAAACAGTACTATACCTTCTGCAGAAATACAGCATTGATTATAACAGTGTTCTGGAGCTTGCTTTTGGTGTTAGTGATGTCAGTACATCAGGAGGTGTTATAAACAAGTAAATTAAATAAAACAAAACATGGTGTATTTTCATCCTTCTGATTTGTAGAAGGAAAATGTAGATGGAAATCATTCAGCTCAGCCTATGTAGGTGGCTTTGCATTCAGTTTACAAGCCATAATCAAGCCTTATTCAATCTAAGTCTGAGTGGTCTTGAATTGCTTAAACCAATTATTAATTCATATTTTTTATTTAGAAATCTCATTGTGGCATGTCTTTTTTTTTTTTTTTCTTTATTTCCCTGTACAAAAACAAATGTATAAGTGTAAAGCTACATGGAGTCATCAGGCAACAGACATATGCTTTCCTGTGCTCTCCACAGGGCTTGCAGGTTCAAACACAACCTGCCTGAATCATAAGAACTTTAATTGAGTAGATAAAGAGGTCCTCATAATTATAAACTGCAGTAGGTATAACAAGAGGCTAAATACATAGCTGTGGTTTTAATTAGCTGGTGCTTCAAATTAGTAATTGTGGTTTCACTCAGAAATCAGTGACTTTATACACTGTTAAAGCCTCATCACTGTGCAGTTCATTCCTCATTATATCTCTCGGTGTGAAGCTTTCAATACAACATCATGCTGAGCTAAAAAGGCAAAAGTTGTAGATATTTGGTTATCTTCCAAGTGCAGTGGAGCTCTATGGAGATTTAATTCATTCTTGCCAGAGATAGGAGAATTAACTGTTCTTTGTTACAGCTGTAATATGTGTGTTTGTATGTAAGCATCTGTACATACAGGCTGTGTGTTGGATGTGTGCATGTATGGCCAGGATCTATCAGGGAGATAGTGCTTACTGCAGATAACATCAGGGCATGCACCGAATCTGCTATTCAAATTGTCATCTGGAATTCGGGAGCTAATTAACTGACACAAAGCAGAGCCAAAAGCCTTGTAACAAATCAGATTCGGGTTGAAAGCACAGAAGTGTCCCTTAATGCTTGTCACATGAGAGGTTGTCAGTGCAAGTTGAAGTATGCATCTTTTCCTTTCCTCTTTCCTTTGCTATTTTTCCCTCTCCTTCAGGGTTTTAATTATATCTCTTCCCTCAGAGGAGCAGGAGGTAGTTTGCAGAGCCAAGAGACCAAAGTACTTCAGTGCTATTCAGGGGAGAAGTGAGTGTGGTCTCTCAGCCTGTCATCTAGGTCTGGCAGGTGCACAAAGTAAGCTGACACACAGATAAGTGCCACTCACCATTGCTACCCTGAGATGCTAGATCCTTTTCTGTGTTTGTGTGTAGAGTTATCTGATACTGGAATCAACCATCCTAAAATCTCTTCCAGCAGCCTGCTGCTACAAAACACTTCTTAACCCCTCCTTGACATCTACAATGAAGCCGTACATAAATTTTAACAAGAAGTGGGACAGAATTAGGTGGTCTAAATCACACAAGGCTGAACTGGGATGGATGTTTAGTGTAATGGATTTGTAGATGTTGCTGTGCTTCCTTGCCTTCACATTTGCTTTCCCTGCACAGACACATGCTTTGTGGGCACACGTGTGTGTGTTTGTGTGCAGGTGCACAGGTGTTTACAGACTGTTAGTACAAGGATGTCAAAATGTATTTTATTCTTCTGCATAATGCTCTATTAATTTGTAAACAATATTTGCATTGTTTCATTGAAACACTTTCCAATGGGCATGTCCTACTGCCCAATTTTGTGTAGTTTTATGGTTCCATATTTAAATTTGGGAAAATTATTCAGTGGCTGTTTCTTTCAGAATTATCCTCGGGAGTTGCATTATTTCTGATGTTTTGTTGTCATTACTGATAGTAATAAACGTGTAACAAAATTATGGGGAAAATAATGTGTTGTCATTTTAATCTTTCTTCAGTCACTATGAGCAAGACCGGAGTGCACTTAAGAGGAAGGAATGGGAGAGGAGAAACCAGGAAGTCCAGCAAGATGAAGATCTCTTTGCTTCAGGTTTTAACCTCTTTGGGGAACCCTACAAGGTAAATTACATTGTTATGTTCTGCATTTTCAGAATGTCTTATACAAATACAAATAAAGCTTCTCATCACCTCTAAGAAATTGAAGTATTGCATCTGCCTTGATGCTTACACTCTTGAATACACTGATTATCCAAATCAGCATATGGCACCAGACCAAACTGAATGTGCTGCCCAGGTTGCTTTGGCAGAATGAGGAATTTTGGTTACAGTCCAGTTTAAGATTTCTTCCTCTAAACACACAGCAAAGTCCTGCAGTAGAAGTAAGTGCAGCTGATATTTCTACAAGTGGGTCTGTACCTACAAAGCTAGCACTAAGTTATTTTATTTTTAAGAAGAAAATATATCTGAGTTGTTAAAACCAATGTCCTCGCTATAAATAAAGAGTCCATAATCTCTCTTGTGCAATCATAAGCATCCAAAGAAGTCTTTTGGGAGACTGAATCTTTGGGGAGCATGACAAGGTTATGAAAGGGACTTTTGTTACAAGTCCTATTCTCTCTAAGGAGCTTTGCTGCCTGAGATTTTCATCACCAAGGGATGTCCCCCTTTATGATTTCTGCTGCTTTGATTTTCAGTAAGACATTCCCTAAAGAATTCATCAGAATGTAAATTTCCATATCTCTTTCTCCTCCCAATCAGTGACATCCATTGAAAGGCTACCACTTCATCTTTCCATTTTACATTGTTAGCAGCTGTAAGGGAGGATGAGGGCTTTTTGAAAATCACCCAAAAAGGAGGAGAAAAGACTGTCATTATTATCAAATGGTGTCTAATAATTGTAGACCACAAAACTGTGACGGATGCACTCGACTTCAGGCTGTACTTTGGTTCAGGCTGGCTGAGGAGCAACAGGCCTTTCTTCCTTGGCGTGAACTTGCCAGCTGGAAAGCCCCTGGCTCATGTTCAAGGGAGTGAAGGTATCTTGACAGGTATTTTAAAAGGTGGTTTTGAAACCCAAAAGCGGAAGATAACCAAAGTACAGAACAAGATATCAAAGCTAAAGTGAAGACATCCATCTTGTCTATTCTACTGATTAGCAGCCAACTACTTTACCCTGTAAATACTGCCACGAGGATGGGCCCAATTTGGTCTCTCCCTGAAGTGCAGCTGGACTGCACCCCAGGTGGCCCTCTGCTTGAGCAGGGATGCTTCTCAGGGGTAAAGATTCCTTCCTTACCCGTGACAGATAGTTGGTAAGTGATTGATACCATGATAAATTAATTCTGTGGAACATTACCAGTCCATGTAGCTAATCAATATTATTGTAAATAATATTGTATGGATAATTCCATTAGACTAATGCAAGTGGTCATTTGGATTTCAGGAAGTAGACCAGCGTGCAAAACAGTGCAAAATTTTGTGTCAAGAACTAAAATCATACACCACCAATATCTATTGTATAATAAGCATGACAGTATCTGATTTTAGATCTGGTTAGTGTGTATGTATTTACACCAAGTGTACACAGAGCATGTGTTGGTTTTTTTCTTTTAATTCCTTTTCACCTACTTGGCAGAGAAGTTTGTAAACTTTGTGTGATGAAGCAAAACATAATACATTACCTCCATAAAAAAAGCATTATAATTATAAATTGTGAAAGATAAAAATTGAGAGGAAATTGCATGCAAAAATAGTTAAATAGCTAGTAGTTAAATCTGTCTTAAATTTGAAAAAACAGGTAGAAGCAAAACTGAATAGGAAAGCTAGGTCTTGCCTACACTTTACACTATGAGGAAAAAAGGGATGAAGTGATAGACCACTATTTCCTTTTTAAGTTCAGCATTGCTAAGACCCAGCCACAGTATAGTTTCCTAGGCACTAATAAAAGCTGAATCTAACTCTTAGTGGATATGTAGTGATTTGTATTCTTAAATAAGTGCAAAACTAAATTTAGGGTTTTGTTTGCATTTATTCTAAAACAAAATGAAGAGACCCTGACGAGAGAACAAATATCCTGCACGTGCAGTTTGAATTTCTTCTCTGTTTTGAGATGAACAGATGTTTCTGTGTTCATGAGACTCGAGGCCTTGTGCGCACAAGAAGCTGAACTTGTTTCTTCTGGTCACACTCAGGGGGAGCAGAGTGAGGTAAAACACTGCCCAGCAAAGTGTTTTGGCCTGTGATGGGCACAGGGTCCCCATCCTCACTGGGCTGGCTCTGCTAATGAGCATCAGCTCTTGGTACAGCTGGTACATTTCTGAAAGATCTGGGGGCATGAGCTAGCATGGAGACTGCAGTGACAAAGAAAAGGTTGGGAATAGCAGGCAGGTCTCAGGAAATCGGAAACATCTCTTTTTCTTTCTTTTATTCCCAGACCTACTGTCCTTACTTGTTTATCATTTCTTCCTCATTTGCTTCAGCAGTATCCAGAGGAGGGACTGTCAGGGTAGGGAATACCACCACTGCTGTTATTGAAGTTTTAAAGACTGAATAATTGGCAGCTGTTTGAAGATTGCACTAAGGTTGGGGATATTAAAAGTTATACAAAGACAGGAGCTCAGATTTTCTCATGGAGCCTACTGCCATTGTGTATCATGAGATGTGTGGAGTATCTGCCTTCATCTGTCGTTTCTCTGCTCTAGCCTAGCTGTTACAGCCTCTTTCTTTCCTTCTGTCAAATAAAACATGGGTGTTCATTATAGTTTTGGACAAATGTGTGTTTCTACATTGATTCTTTGTAGTTTATGTATGTGTGCACTTACATGAAAAGAGATACTTATTTCTGTGGGTGTATAAAATATATTTTTCCATGCTTGTTAAAAGATAAACATCTCCTTTTGAAGCTCCACTGTCTCATGTAGGAAAACAACGCCTTTGACAAAGCGATGACATCCAGCATTATTTTGGGAAGGTCAGGCAGCAAGGGCTGTGTTGCTCTTTAATGCATGTGGGTTGCAGGTCCTGCCTTCGAACCCTGGTGCAACCTGCTCATGCTTGATTTTGCAGAAGGGATCAGAGAAGGGCCTGCAGTGTAACAGCAACAGACATTTGAAAAAGCAATGTTGGAGTTTTCCTGAGAGAAACTGTAATTTTACTACTGAATTGTTGATATCTTTTAATGTTTTGAATTAGTTAAGAGTTTCAGAGATGAGTATTTTAAAAGAAAACAGTAGGAGTATTTTTGCTACGTTTCAAAGGAATTGCCTCAGAGGAGTTCAACTTAAGAAAGAGAACCCAGTGGGCATCATTTCCATTGCGGAGCCTTTGGTGAACATTAAATCGTTTCTCTTTTTCAGGTAAAGCCCCTCCATGCTTTTCAAGCTTAGCATAAAAAAGATCTCAGCTTCTAATCTGTGGAGGTTAGTTTAACTATGAGGCATAAGGAAGTGAATGAATTATGAAACCTCAAGTTTCACACAAATTTTCACAAAACACTTGTAAATGGGGCCTATAAGTTTGAGTGCTTTAGTTCTTTTCTTTGAAAAACTATAATGCAATAGCTAGCTAGCAAATTAGTCTTCCAGTAGGATTCTATTACAGATAGCTTTTGAAAGAAATAGAAGCAAATGCAGGAAGATGTGCATTTCCTAAATTAACAGAAGCCTAGAATGAGGGGGAATGCTACTAGCCATGAGTCATAAACCAGGCATATAATTTATGCCTTGGAATACTGAAAATGCTGCATTTCCTTGATAGCAACAAAATTGTGATTCAGCATGCTGTTCAAAAAATAAGATGTACAGTGGTTTTCTTTAAGAAATCAGCCAATTATCTGGAATATGAAGGTAGAAATTGTCCCCAGTCTGGAAGTAACAAAGAGCAAGCAGAAATTATGACTGGATTTTGTGTTTCTCTTGCTGGTATCCAGGCTTGTCAAGAATTCTGTGCTTCTCGTCAAAGCCCTGAATTTGTTGTGGAAATAAAGTAAAAACATTAATGTTATGCCTTATGTCTTAAATGCAGATAGAACAGTGCACTACATGCCTGAGCTCATTCAGGTTGTAATGCCCAAGTCTGGTCTTAGTTGTGTGTGCTCTAGTTTTATTTAAGCGTAAGCCAAATTACCATTCATAATGGTTTTTTTGCTTTGCAGTCTGGTCCAGAGGCTGCTGAAAAGGGTAATTATCCTTCCATTGACTTCAATAGCCATTGGATATGAGCTTTAGTGTACTTAAAATACACTAAGGGTGTTTAAAATAATTTAATCTCCATGGTTTTCAGTAAATATATTTTTATTAATGTTCCCAGTAAAAGACTATGAATAATAATACCTAACATTTATACAATGTCTTTTATCCCCAGGATGTGAACATTAGGCATAAAAAAGAGTTAATATCAAGCAAGGTTATATTTATCATCATGTGACATGTAAAAGAAAATAAGTTGAGAGAATTAGGTACCTCCAACATAAAATTATAGAAAAGATCTACTTTCAAATTAAAATATTTTCTCTGTGAGGATCTAGACAAGCCATGTAGTGTGCTGGGATGCTGGTGTTACAGTGATGATTTGTTGTCAGTACCTTTTTTTTTTTTTTTTTTTTAACTTGTGCGTTCTGGAAAGTAAGCTAAATGCACCCTGGAAGTGCAGCTGAACCACAGAGGTGAAGGTTGGTGGTCAGGCTCTTTTTGATACTGTTATTTCCCATGTTCTATCCCATAAGGAGTTAAAGTGTTTGGGCAAGGAGGAAACAGAACAAGTATGTAAGTGTTTAGACTTCGAATCATAATTCCTGCTGGGCCCTTAAGCACAATGGAATCTCCTTGTTTTAAATTTGGGGGTTGAACAGAGAGAGCCTGGTTTTGGCTGCTGCCCAAACAGCTCATTGTGCAACTCAGTTGAAGGAGACTGCTCATATACAAAGAGCTTATTCTTGGCTTAGCTAGAATATAATTTTTGCCACTAAAATGACCAACCTAGGGACTTAGTTAGTGAACAAAAGTGATTCGTGGCTCTCCACAACTGGGATTATTAACTGTATCACTTAGGAGCACAGGCAAAATGTATAGAGACGGGAACAACATTGAACAGTTAATTTTTAAATCACTGCCTCAGTGCAGTGCTAATATATGTTACAATCCCTGAGAATGAGCAAAAGGAAATTTGCATTTATTATCTTCTTTTTTTTTAAACATTTTTTATGGCATGTTCAGTACTCTTCTCATCCTCTGACTAGTTCAGCAGTGGATAATATAAGTAGATATTTCAGGAGAAATCCATGCATGAATTTTTTTCATCACTCAGACTTCTCCTTAATACTTGAGGAAAATGGGATCAGGGGCCCAGTAGGATCCCTCACCAAGGACTGTGACGCTCTCTAACCAAGCACAAGCTCATAATGCTAATTTTCCCTGTCTTTATGGCATGGTGTTAAGGTGCCATTGGACTGTGGCACTCTTTGTTTTATTGAGTGAAAAAACACCTCCAAACAGAAGTAGAGCTGGCTGTATCATGACATAACTTTGTCATTTAATTCCAGATTGTAGAAACGAACCATCTGCTTGAACAGGAACTGTAGTTTGGCTTTGTTTTTATCCTTTGAGTCTTGTAAAGCCGTAAGCATGGGGAATAAGATGTTTTAGTTCTCTGCTGGTCATTTCAGTGGAACAGAAAGATCAGTAGGAAGGCTGGTGTTTTGGGTCTCTGTGGGGTGAGTTAGAATAGGAAGAGAAAGGAAATCAGCTGTGTATTAATTATAGCTTCCAGCTTATTTGTCCAGCTTTTTACAAGTGAAAGGGAAAAGGAAAAAGAAACTTCATGCTTCAAAAGGAAAAGTATAATAGCAGTGAAACAAAGATGAGTCAGTATTTATTTAATAATTACTGGAAATCAAAGAAAATCAGGGTTAAGAAATACAACCAGCCTACAGACAGCGGAAGAGTCCCGATGCTTAAGAATGTGGCAATCATGTCTGTTTATGTTCTATGAGAAAACATTTTTGTATGATCTTTTACTTGAACCTATCATTGCGTTTGGTAGAAGCTTTCTCTTCTCTGGATTCAGATGGTAGATACTTCAGGTCAAACTGTACTTTCTGTGGAAAAGTAATTGAAGTTAAACTGGAGTGAAGAGTTTGGTGCTCTTACAGACTACCCAGCTTCTATTTATGACTGTGGGTCAAGGGGCTGATAGAGCAATAACATACTTATATCAACTTGTCTGATTGCAATTCAAATGTTCAGTAGCCAGTAATTGTACGTTCTCGTTTTGCACAATATGAAATGTAAAAGCCCAACATCTCAGATGTAAACCCAGCTTATTTTGCGCCTAACATCCATAACTGATGCAATTTAAACACTTCTCTGAGAGCATATTTAAGAAAATGGGAAGCAGTAGACAAGTGTTACTGATGCAAGCCTGTTTCAAGAGGTTCTTTGAACACAGTTATTGATAGGTTTGTCTTACATAACATATGCAAAATGTAATTGAAATTTAATTAAATGTCAGCATGACACCATTAAACAGCTAACATTTGCCATCTTCTAAGACAACTATTCTGAGCAGTAACTTGTAAATCAGAAATTTACTCACGCTTTTCTTGTCTTTTTTTTTTTTTTTTTTTTTTTTTTTTAATATATTTTAGACAAATAAAGGCGATGCCCTTGCAAACCGTGTCCAGAACACATTGGGAAATTATGATGAGATGAAGGATCTGTTAACCAACCACTCCAACCAGAGCCACCTTGTAGGAATCCCAAAGAATTCTGTCCCACAGACACCCATTGACAAAAATGAACAGAACTTTTTCCCAGAACCGAGAAACAGGATGATCCCATCTCATCAGATCAGCGGTAACACATCAACATCAATGCCTCCGCCTTCTTCATTGTCATCTAATTCTACTTTGCTACACAGTCACCAGAGCAGCAGGAAGTCGAGGACAGACTGGTCACGCAGTGGTCACAACTCCAGTGGGGCCCAGCCAAGCCAATCCAGTGGTCAGCAGAGTCGGACAAAGCACAGCTCTTCTCATGACCAGTCACAGGGCAGGTATGAAGATCTCTATAATTGCCAGAGTGAGCAGCATAAAAGTGGGGGAACTGAGGAAGCAAATCCTATGGCAACATCTTCACATTCAAGGAGGCACACTCATGCAAAGTCAGCACCTGGAGAACACACTTACAAAGAAAACAGTCATTCGAAGTCACCCACAGAGCTTGAGTTTGTAGGCCATGGTCCGGGATCTCCACTTCCTTCCACTTCTTTGTTAACTGCAAACAATGGTCTTTCGACTCAGAATTTCCCACCAGGACTTCACTGTAAAAACAGCATGGTCCAGCAAAAGCCTACAGCTTATGTCAGGCCTATGGACGGTCAGGACCAGGTACCCAATGACTCACCTGAACTGAAACCCCCAATAGAAATTGAGAGTGGATATGGAAATCAGTCCTTTGGAACACTGCTGGAAGGAAAAGTGAACACACCTAGTTCGAAGAACAAAGTACCAAAGCTCAACATTCCTCCTGTTAGTGAAGTAAGTGGTTTAAAATATCTTCTCTCTAGTACTGCTTGAGTATTACATTCACTAAATATTTTTCTCTGGAAATACACAGTTGCATTCCCTGGAATTACAGTGTAAAACATTCCTTCTTCTAGAATGTGCATGACTTCTTTCAGCAGTTTGTTGTGATAGTCCCAGTAGCAATATTTAAAGTAGTTTTTAAAGCACAGTTTGGAACACTAACATTTCTGGTTTATGATTAATATTAAAAGGCTAGATCTCTGTTGGGTGTAATATATGTATACCAGCTATACCGGTTCTGGACAGGGAACTCTTAATATCTCAGTTCATCTGCAATTTTCACTCTTGAATTCTCAGTTAGGAGGTAGTTTGATAGACAGCTTGCTGTTTTAAACTCTAAGGAAAAATGGCAGTGTTCAAATTTCAGTGGTACTAAACCATCCTGCCAGTAAGGAGTTTATTTGCAGAGTTTGCTAAATTCTTTTTTTTTTTCTTTTTATTGGAATTAATGTGACTTAAATTGTGAATAATGCTTATGAAAATATGTCCCATTGAAGCTTTTATGCATTTTGAAGAGCTCTTAATACTGGGATGCAGTCCCAATCTCTGCAACCAACAGTTTAAGCTGTTGAATTTTGTATTGCTGGTCAGTACAGTAGTCCTGTGAGGAACATTTTAGTTGGTTCATATTTGTGTCCATTCCAAGCACAAATGTATAGTAAGGATACAGATTGAACTATTTGTACTCTATATATTTTTTCTCTTAGCCTGAGTTTCTCTAAACCAGTAACCTTTGCAAGGTAGGTGTACAGTGTACATATGAGCAGAATTGCAGGATGTGTTTTTTGTAGCTTTCTGTTTTCCCAAAAATATTTCCCTGCTTGGTAATATTTTTGTCCTAGGAATGAGGAGCAATGCATTCTTAAACCACTTTATTAGAAAAGGTCAGCTTTTTCTATTGGAATAATTGTTTCAAGCCAATAATTTGTTTGACTATTTAAAAACTTGATGTTATTTATTAACATTCCAGGCAGCAACAAAGACTGATGTGTTTTGCAGTAGAGCTTGGAATAATTTTCTGGGAACCGCATCTGAAAACAGTAAAAGGCCTATTTATATCAAGTGGAAGCTGAGGGTTGCTTGCAGATGGTGTTTTATTAGAAAATGTATTTGTTAATAAACGTAGCTTTCTGCAAGATTACTTTACAGATGTTTCTGTTTATTTTTACCTTGGGTTAAAAATCTGCTGGTGTAGATGACTTCAGAGTCTGCTGCGATTTGTCGCTAGCATTGTTTGGCAAGTAAATAATTGCATGCAAAGGAAATAATGATGTTGCAAAAGCAAATACTTTTTTTCACTCTTGCCATCTATTAATGCTGTGAGTCAATAGAGGCGCTTTAAACTGCAGCATTAATGCGAAGTATTTTTGGAAATAAAATGTACCTTTTGCAGTTTGTGTCAACTGTTAAGAATGCATTTTTAATTTCTTTATTTTTGAGTGAAATCCTGGCACTATGAAATCGATTGAGTTGTTAGCAGTGTTGTTTGGGCGCAGAATTTCACCCACACTCTTCTTGCATACCTCTAGGAACCTCTGAGGCGAACGGTTGTGCTTGGAAAGATTCCTAGTTTGCAAAGATGAAAAATTGCATTATGAATTTGTTGCTACTTCAGTTTATGTCCTGTGTAGTGAAAAGTATAGGTGTATAATTAATTTCATTTATATTCAGATAAACAGTAAACTCTAGGCAATTTAGAAATGAACATAGATAATAATCTTAAAGCAGTCTGCATTTTGAGAGTGAATAATAATTTGAAGAGGGAAAGAAAACCCAAAGCTTTGACAAAATAACTTTCCTTTCTGAGACAGAACACAGGACAATAGCCAGACTGATGGATCTTTTACAGGCAAATCTCTTCCTGAGTTGGGAGGGTTGGATTTTTTTGCCCGTGTCAGGAGTGTGAACTTTGGCCCTCTGTGTTTTTCCACAGATGTGTATCCTGAATTTGATTTACCTTGCATTCAGCTATAAAACTCCTTCCATTCCAACATTGTAGATAACTGGTTTAGTTTAAGCTTAATCAGAACTGACAGTGCACACCTGTGAAACCCATAACCTTTTCAGAATGACTGCAGTGAGTGGCTCTGTTGTAATCTTTATACAATTGATGTGGAGGCTTATGATCCTTTGGTGGTGCTTATCAATTTATGAACCTTCCCAAGCCACTTCGAGCCATAGTGATCTGCTTGAAACAATTTTGTTCCTACTCCACAGGTTTCCATCTTAACACTGTTCCAGGTGCTGGTGGTGATCTTCTCCAAGCTAGCAGTAGGAGAGTTACTTTTTTGGGGCATTTCTCCATGATTTGTTCTGTGGTTTTCCTGTATATCTGAGTCCATTTTTTCAAGTTGCTGACTGTATGCAGATAAATGGCACACCAGAAGGTTCATAGTGATTCTCTCAAAATTTTGCTTGCTCTTAAAATGAGGAATTCTGTAAAGAAATAAAATTCTTAGGTGATGGTCCTGCAATAATGGCACCCATTAGGGCATGCAGTGTTGGAAAAGAAAAAGACAGTTCTTGCTATCTTATGGAGAGACAGTGGAATAAGTAACCAAATATTTGAAGAAGCAGATTTAAAAGAAGTGCTCAGACTGATGTGGAAATACGGTGTCATTTATCACAGCTTAATGGAATAGGATGTTGAGTGCCCTGGAAGCATTCTGCCATGTGTAAGGAAGTGATCAATTTTATAACATAATTTGTGTCACTTGAGGTGTTGCTCTAAGAATCTTTGCTCGTTTGCTGGGCCCAATTCTGCCATCAGAGGTGCCCATCCATCTTTCAGCTCCTCTGCAGCAGACAACATTGTTAATGCCTCGCTGCTGGCGTGTCTCTGCCGGGCGATGGATCGTGGGTTAGTGATTTCCGAGGTCATAGAGATTCACAGTAAGTTCACAGAGACCCACCAGGTTGGGTCAGGAGGTAGAGTTAGCAGCTCTTACACACCTGTGGACTAATCCTTGCCTCTTGAGTGGGTGCTGCTGTGTGATTTCCAGACCTTGGCTCACCCCCTCAGAGCCTGTGCAGACCTGACTGCACCATGCGTGGCCATTTCTGGTAGAGAAATAGAAGTACCAGAGCTTCTTTAGATTTTTAGTTATATCATGGAAGTTTTTCTTTGTGATTTTGTGATCCTATTGATTTCTTTTACCTTTTTGCTTTGTTTTTCATATCAGTACTGTTTTCTAAGGGTGAAGGTAAAGCATTTCATGGTTCAGTGCCTTGAGCAAAACCCAGTGTAACCAGTAGTGCCCAGGCCTGGCAGCCCCTGAGGTTCAGAAGTTGTGGAGCAGATCTTTATGAACTGGGAAGCCATAGAGCTATTTTGTGAATTCCTGAGGCACATGAAGAAATGCACCAGATCTCATGACATAGAGTTGATAGCAATGGCCTTGGAGCTAAAACTGGGAGAGAAAATGATAGAAAGCCTCAAGCTGCAAATGTTATTTCCTGTTCCCTTCCTATTAACTCTCATCTCTTCGGTATGTATTACATGCATACTTACATGCACACATGTATATGTTAATTTTGAGATTGCATTTAACATGTGATAAATTGTGGCAAGCCTGGAATATTTCACAGAGCTTTTGTATTATGCAGAATTCCACCTACTTAAATCCTATGATGGCAGATGATTGTTACTTACCACTTGAAGAGAGCTGCATAGTTAAATCCTATGCATTTCTTCAAAAAAGTAGATGTTAGAGACCACAATAACAGCTGATCCTCTCTCTGCTGCTTTAAAATCCAGAATCTTGATACATGTATGTATATTTAAACCTCTAGGAATCAGATGCTTACAAATTATTTCAAATTTACTAACGCAGCAGGTGATAGCTGAAAGCAAGCCTGTGCTTTTCAGACTGGGCTCAAGCACAAATTACTGAGAGCACTGAGTAAAGCAGAGGGTTTTAAGGTCTGTGGGAACATCAGAAGCTGCATTCCTGGAAAACCTTAGGCCCAGTTCCCCAGAACAATGCATGGATTTCCAGTAAATGTTTAGGGATGGGGAATCAAGAGCAATTGAGATGATTTTTGATTCTCAAGGCAAAGTTTTTAAAACTCACTACAGAATTGGCCTCATGTTCCTGCAAAGTAGCAAATGCTCATGTATGAAATTTTCCCAAAAATACAAAGCTAGGAGCAAAGCCAAAAGGCCTACGACATCTATGTCACCACCCACTTAAGGAATAAAAAATTGAGAACTTCTATTTTCACTTTACTTCTAGGAAAATATTTTGACGGGTTCAGTATACTGCAAAGTGATAAGCTTCTGTTACGTGTTTCAAATCATTCTGTTATCGCTGCATGTATTGATTTGCTCGGTGCTTTCTGAGCTAGCTATAAAAAAGGCTGTTCTCCTTCTGCATTAAAGAGCAAGAAAAATTGACAGGTAGATAACCATATTGATTGAACCTAAATAGTAAATGCAAGAGGCTTATATATGACTTATAAAACTCTTTGGAGGAACCAAAGCCAGCATAATATTTTTTTTTTTTTAATTAAATAGAAGGTAGATGCCTTTAACCAGCCCCACCCCTTTTTGATATACATGCTACTCTAGTTGCCAACTGTAGTACATTACCATAGTTCTGGGCAAATCACTTTTTTCAAATGCCAGCTTCAGCTGTCCCCCAGACTTTGAGCTTGGAAGAAGAATGGACTGAATCACGCATTAAGATGAAATCCCTTTGCTTGGTTCATATTTCAAAAGTCTGAGGCCAGAAACAAACCCAAAGAGCAGTATTTCTTGCAGTATTAGAGGTTACAGCCATATGTTTTTAATTTGTAAATACTGTGAGAAGTAATGTTCTTATGATACTTCTAAATGAAGACCATATGACACCACTCGACTGAAGACCTCTTATTGTGGCCTTTTGAAGGCTACTGTCCAATGGTCTGGACAATGGCTAGCAAAGCTGTTTTGCAGGGACAGCAGGAGGACAGCTTGTCTATTTTAAATCAAACATAAATAAGCATATTTAGGGCCTGATTTTGAACCACTGTGACCAGTGGGATGTTTGCATTTCAGAACAGGGCACTTAGAGTCACTTGAATAAGTGTGGCTAAAAGAACTGACCATGTGTGTTTGGTTTGGAGAAAGAAGGGTTAGGTTGCTTCTTTCCCATTGTGCATTTGTTAGTGGGTTTTTGTTTTGTAAGCTACTCCTAATTTTGACTTGCTGTGAGGAAGAAAAACAGTCTGAGTGAAGTTAGAGTTAACTCTGTGAAGAGTCAGACCTGTGGTGGCTTGAAGAGTGATTTATTTTTTTTTAAAACCTTTTTGAAATTCCCAGTACCAGAGTAATTGCTTGTCTCATTTGGTGTCTTATGAAATGTCACAAAGTAAAATGACCTCAAAGGCTTTGGGGAGAGCAGTAGAAGTATTTGTTTGGCTTGAGCAAAGATGTGAAGGCATCATTCAAAGGCTGCAGGGGGACTGTAGGGTGTCATATTCATAACTTTGGTAATAAATTTGGTGTATGACTATGGAAGAGTCACTTTTTTAAGGAAAATACCACAAGCTGTGTAAAACCAGCATTAAGTCTTGTGTTATCTTAATGTTGACTGTTAATGTACCTTTTGAATAATAACCAGGAGTTGGTAGAGCTAATTTTTCAGCACCTTGTATCCATCCATCTGACATGCAAATGCATAAGGAAGGATGTTCTTGGATCTTGGTAGTCTGCTTAGTTGTCAGCTAACAAGGGCATTCTTTTAGGACCAACCTAGCAGGTGGAACAAAGTTGAAGCCTTTACACTATTTTTTTAATACTTTTCTGGAACATAACCTACTTTAATAAAAAAACTCTCTCTGAACAGTGAAATAAGCAATGCTCATGTAAGAAAAGATGGAAAAATGCCATTTTCATGTATTTGAATGTTTCATGATGTGTGTTTTCACTCTGGGCTGTGATCAGCCCTCAAGTGAACAGAATGCCTGCTTCTTTCTGAGAACAGGATGGACAGATATTCAGGTATCAGCATTTGGCCTTCTGTACTACAATGAATGGCCATTTGTATACTTTACCTTAATCTATGTTAAATTTTATTTTATCTGATGCAACCTCTAAAGTAACACACAGCTAGTTTGAAAAAAACCTACCTACATATTCACTGCTCATTCCTGTCATAACTTTCAGATGTTTTTTTCACAAGCCTTATTCTTCATAGAGAAGCTAAGGTTTTAAATAGTCTGAGAACACAGAAGTCACATGTTTTTTCAAGTGCAGGCAGGAGAGTGTGCACACATTTCTGCATGGGCAGTGACAGCTGTTGTGAGTCATTACTGGGACTGAGCCTGGGGCTTCTCAGGACAGCCTCTGCTTCTTGAACAAGAGCAGGGACTCTCCCTAGAAGCTATAATTTACTTTCTCTCAGTGCCGCTCATTTGGTGAATATGATGAAAACATTGCATCCAAGACACACCTGTTAAATGTGTAAAAAGAAGCATAAAGAAAATCAGTGGGTGTAAATGCAGACTTGGAGAAGAAAGTTTTAATCCTGATGAAAATGTTAGTCAAGTAGAAAATTAGACTGTGGTATCTGGTAGGTGCAGATCAGTAAGGAGCAACTGGAATGCTCTCTTGCAAATGCCAGGAATCTGGACAGCTGAATGGTGTAGAATGTGATTGGGTATTGTAGACAGAGTAGGAAATCAAACATAAAACACTTCAAATGTTACATGAGCAGTTGAGACAGAAATACAGCTAGCGAAAGGCAAAGGAGGAGGGACAGCACCATATCTTAGAAGCTGAGTGAAGATTTACAGAGAATATTGCAAGACATAAAACCCAGGAAAATAATCAGAAGAAATGGTTACTTAGGTGAGGAGGACACAAAGGAGATGTAGGTGTGATGTGAACATACAGTGCATTCTGATTTGTCTTTCAGTAGGAACATGCTGACCACAGAGCAGAGGATGTACAGTGGGTGTAAGCACAGCGAAACTGGACTCACCTTATGGGAGAGAGGAACTACAGTACTCAGGTGTGGTCACCTTTCTGATGGAGATCACAAGAACAGAAGTGCTTAACTGCTCTTAAGCTGATCAGACTCCATCTCATGAAAAGCTGGATCAATACTCAGGTCACTGCTCCCTGGTCCCAGGCAGCCTCTCCTGCTTTCTCTCCTGAATTCTCACAGGTGTGAGGTGCTTACTCACATGCACACCTCAGGGTGTTTTCTGTGCTTCAGTTTGTTGACATGCAGAATTACACTCTGATTTTAAACCATTGCAACAACACAACATGAATCATTTTTATAACATACCTTCAAAATGTGAAAATCAGAGGAGGTCTTACATGAGCATTTCTGGTGTTATGGCCAGAGCCACCCCACTATAAGCTGTAGTCTCTGATTCAAGTATGGAAAAGCATTTAGGAGCTGCAAGTGAAAACATCATATGGGAATACTTTAATAAAAAAACCCATAGTGAAAGAAAGTTGAACATAAAACTTGGCAATGCTCCATGAACTGCAGATATAGGTTAAAGATATTTAGTTGGCAGGAGATTGCTGGTGTATTAGCAATGTTGGGGAAAAAATCTAATTTCTGTATTTTGGCTTGTGCAGTAAAGAAATTCCTCCCACATAAATATGTTCATTTCACCTTCTGGGAAGTAAAGAAAGGAAACTGTAGCTGCAGTCTGTTATTTAATCTTCCTGAAATTAGCATTTGGTGCTCAGGAAGATTGAAAGATTTAATGCCAATGCCTTCCTCAAAAGAAAGAAATGACACACCACATATGCTTTAGCACTGGTTAGACTGTTAAATGGAATTAATCAAAATCCATGTTAAAATATTTCCATGTGTTAATTAGCAACAGTTTGGAACATTAAAATACATATTGGCTTGGGAATAAATTAGTGAAGAAATATCAGATTGAGTTTGTGGGGTTTTAATTGCAACATAATATACTGTGTGTTTTAGAAAGGTAAATGTAAATACACTCCTCTGAAACACTGTGGCAATGTGCATTTAAAAATTGGGCAATGAACCAATCTAAAACAGGCTTTTGTTATGGCAGAGAGATACCATTTCCCATTTTAAAAGAAACATTGGATTGTTCCCTCATATAATAAAGCGAGAGAAAAGCAGTTTAGAAATTCTAAGAGTTTCATCTCAGGCCAAAAGAAGTTTTAAAATCTCCCCTTTGAAAATCAGTGTGATGTAGCAAATACCAACACCAGGTCTCCTGTTGTGAGTAGAGAAATTCACTTCTGCCTTTCTCTTCCTGCTGGGTCATTGCAAAGTTTGTTTTCCATTCTCTCATACTGAGTCTTAAGAGCAGCAGAATAGCATAAATTTAGGTAAGTATGTAAATGGAACAAACAGTATTCATACTATTAAATTAGTACACACAAGGCAGGTAGAGAAACCTATTATATCATTATAGATCCTAAACTCCTAACTGATAAGAGGCCATGGTTGGCCCACAGAGTATCCATTTCTTTTCCTAGGGAGGGAATGACTGTTCTTTTTCACGACAAAAGAGCATATAGAAACCACCTCCAACAGGTTTCTTGGAGTTGCATTTTAGGTTTGATCGCCCACAGTCCCATTAGTGGGGATGATTTGTGTATGGGCAGTGCAGGAAAGTTAGAAAAGGCATGTGGTGATTTTCATTTTTTCTATGGGTGCTGCTCACCTAGCTATTTGTCCTGTAACACTGAGCTTAAAGAAAAGGTCTTGGGGAGCCAAGGGAGGAAAAGGCAAGATAAGTACAGATTCTGTCACTTTCCAGGCTAATGAGCCTATTTTTGCTTGGATTCACAACAATCTCTGAGAGAAGTCAGCGATCATAGGTCTAAGCCTCAATCCCCATTAATACTGCCAATTAATACTGCCAGTCTAAACATATTTCAGTTGATACATGCTGCTTTCCCTTGCACACGTCAGAATAATTTCCCTTTGTTATATCCCCCAGATGTGTAAACTCGTTGGGTTATGTTTCACTGAACTGCAAGCTGTGATGCTTAAATCCACAAGACAAGCTGGAAATTACTTCTGCTGTTTGTAAATACCCAGGCATCCATTTACATTTGCCAGTATTTTAAATATAAACATTGAGATAATTCTTTCTTAAATATGTTAAAACACTAATATATACTTTGTAAACTTAGAAAATCATAAGGATCCTCAGGTGGCCTGGGGGAGTCAGGATTTGGATTTTCTTACTTACGAGTTCACCCTGAATGAAGGCTTCACATCCTGGTCAGTAACCTTAACTCAGTTTAATCCTTTTTGATGTCAAGAAATCTAACCTTCATGTCACCAGAAACTAGAAACTTCCCCTAAAAATATAATTTGTACTAGCATATGCTACTTACACTTGAACATGGTTAATTTTGAACCTCTCTTTGCATCCAGGAGTAGCTTTCTTAAGCGGCTTCCTTGTGAAGAAAAACTTCACAGTTTATTTTGCATTGGAATAAAGAGAGATTGTAACATCTTTCCTTCCCGCCAACACATGCAATTACACATTGACATGAAATATGGCACAAATTTAGCTAGGGAAATTCTAAAAAGGGTACTTTTTATTCAAAACAATTATCCTAGCAGCCACATCATTTGCTCCACAGTCCCGTGATCATGAAGGTCACCATTTAACATGGGTTCATGGCAAGCACCACGCACTGTGGTGTCATGGACCACAAATGGTTTGCAGATCCAAAGTTTGGAAATGAGGGATTTCAAGCTTTGCCAGTATTTCTGAGAGCAAAACTTGGCCATTAAAGTTTCCTGAAGTCTGTGGAGTGACAATAGCCAGTAAGGGGATATACATTGCCTGTGCCAATGGTTAACATTTTTTCGTTGTCATAAATTATTTCTTTCACTACCAGATAGAAAATGACTGGGCAGAGTGGAATGGAGGCAGGGCTGCATTCAACCAGTTTCTGCATACTGAATACAAAGAAGTATGTTTAAATCCCACTATATTTTACATACAAGTGCTATTGCTTTTTCCCTTCCATGTAGTGATAAACTGGTTCTTGTCAGTTCCTTGACACATAAAATACCCAATTCACTGTGCTAAAGCTAAAGAAAATAAACCAGACTGAGAAGCAGATCCTTCTCTGTGGGGTATCGAGGTGATGGTGAAATACAGCCAGGCTAGACCTGTCCTGCCCTTTTGTGACGGTATTGCTGTGGGTAATCCCAGCAATTCCATATGAGGACTAAGGTTTTTCAATTTTGATTAGAAGTTGTTAAATTGGATCATAAATGATCAGTCTGAATACGACTTATTTAGGACTGAAAGCAAGAGTAGGATGTAGAGAATTATTGCTCTTCAGAGGAGAAGAAAAATTAAAATTTGCAAATGCTGTTTTCGTAAACACGTTTTATTAAGATGTAACTGCACCTGCATTTCATCAATAAAATTGTTTGCTACAGTTTTTAATATACTTTGATATATTGAATATATTTGATTTATTTTGATAATAATGGGTTTTTTCTGCTTTTATTAGAATTCTACATGCTATAAGTCCCTAATCCCAAGTATCAGATTCTGTGAGAGATGGCCTGTTTACTTATAATTTTCATCCCCCTTTTTCAGAGCCAGTGTTTTAGCTATAATGAAGACTTCAGATAAGCAACCAGATTTCAGATGCTAAATGGTTTAACTAAATCAGGAATATCCTATTACTATTGACTTTGCTTGGTTGCAAGAGCCAGGTGCTAGAAAGAAAAATACTGCCTTTGTGTTAGCATTTTAGTTTTTCTGAGGAGCACACTTTGCAAACAAATCTGAGCTTCCCCAGTTGCTGGTTTTTGGTTCATTGAGGAGTGGTCTCTGAATATGTGAAATAAAGTTCTTTTGGTTGAAAGGAAAACAAGAGATGTTCTGCAGGGGTGCCAATAACATGCTCCAGCTGCTCTCTGGTGCTCAGGAGGAGTCACACTAGTGCCACACAGCCCCTTCTCCCTCCTCCTTTCCCCCAAGACATGCACCCTGTGTTCTCTGGCTTCTTGGCACCGACACTCTCCTCAGATTGACTTCTGCCATGCTGCATTTCTTACTAGTGGAGATGCAGCTTCCTTCTCTGGCCCTGGGACAGGTAGTGAGTGCCTTGGGATAAATTACTTGTCCTAGTAGTAGAGAAAGGGCACCTGACTTCGACAGCTTCCCTGTAAGAACCATAAATGCCTGTATCAGCAGGTGACAGCAATGGAGAGGACCCTGCCTTCTCCTCACCATGGCCTGCACTCTCCAGCTCTTTGAGAAGGGAAAACTTCTGTGAGTGCTAGAGGCAGCTTCCAAAACTAAGCACCTTCAGAGGGAACTGATCTTTACAGCCAAGCATGGAAGATTTTCCATGACAAATCTCAGATGGGGTTTCAGAAGTGGGTGCTCAGAACAATTCTCTGTGTTTTTGGCTGGTCCAGTCATTTTGGTTTCTAGGGCAAGGCAGATGGCAGGTCACTGGAGGATAGAAGGGAACAGGGAGAGGGATTTCCCCTTTATTAGCCACAATAAATATGTTTGTTCAAGAACAAATAGCTGAAATAAGACAAGCAGCTCTGATGCTGAAGAAAAGGCTGTTTGTATCAAATACATAGGAAATACTGTTCCCAGATGAACCACTGTAAGGATTGTCCTTTAACGAAGCCAAGTTCACTTGGGATCCTGTGGAAAGGCCTTGTATTTCATTTGTTTTCCTATTAGCTAACACGGGGTGCTACATGTTGAGATGTGATTGTGGGCACCTGTTTCTTCAAAGTACTGGAAGGAAAATTGTCTTCTGCACTGTATTAACTTGAGCTTTTGTGGACTTCATGGAGGATTATTTTTCTGGCAGTGATTCACCAATTTGTGTTCTCTGTGTGCATATGTATAAATCCAAAATTATAGCTAAGCAGTACATAGACAGTCAGGTGAGCACTTAAAATACAGAGGTTTGAAAGGTTTTTCCTGGTACAGTGCTATGATTTCACAATAGATCACACATGATAAAAGTGGGAAGGAATTACAGATTTTGTTGCTTTGTCTCCTGTGACATGGAGATCTTCACTGCATCTGGTTTCTGGTTTTGGCCCTGAATAGACAAATATCACAGACCCTAACAATTGTCATTTCTGGTCCTTCCACCAGAAATTAGACCCAAGGGAAGCAGTTTTCAGCTGAATGTTCTCTGCTCTGTTCAATGCTTAAATTTACTGGCATTGCTTGCCTGTCCCTTGCTGAGTGGGATCATACAGTTACTTCTTAAATTCTTTTTTGTTCCCACAACTACTTTCCTACTTAGTCCCTTTCCAAACAAGGCAAGATCCCCTTTGCCCACAATGTTGATGTCCCATTACTCTTGGGACTTACTGTTTCCCCTGTTTCACTCTTATATACCATCAGATGCAGATTGCAAATAGCTGGGGTGTTGTGCCAGCAGCACAACATGTATGCTGTTGTCACAGAAAAGTCTGAAAATTTTAAGTGAGTGCTTTGTACCTGAGAAGCAATCTAATATCTTCTGTTAGGAAGCTTTGAGTGAACAAGCTGCTCTTAAACCTTGAGGTGATTATAATACATGTGTATGAGGTGTGGAGCCAAAGCTTCTGTATTTATGTGCATAAGAGAAGGTATTCAAATGTGTTCTCCCACCATTTTTCGTGTATTTTTACAGTGGTGATGGCTGGACTTTGCATATGGATTATTGTAATCCTACATCCTTGTAGCAAAGTCTCACCTTGGATTGAGTGTCACATTGGGCAAAGAACATAGGAGATATTTTGGAACAGTTTTCCTTCATGAATGATTCTTTCTCTCTGCTCTGAGAAAGGGGGGGAAAAAAAGCCACAGGACTGCATTTACCACAGCGTTGTGTTTGAGCTAATAAACTGTGCTGAGAGCCTCAGCTCAGGCTTACACTTTATTTTTTCTAACCTGAAACACAGACTGACATAACTCAGGTCTGCCCACAATAGACAGCACAAATATTCCTTGAAAGGATTCCAAATGTTTCAAGGCCTGGAGTTTCTGTATTTAAAAAGATGTGCCATATAGGATGTGTATAAAGGTACTTGAAAATTAAACAAAATGTGCACACAGCTCTGTTGAGATTTTGGGAAAAAAATTGGTAAATTGCAGAATTCATTTGAAAAGACAAAACACCAGTCTACAACAACAAGAAAAAAGAAAACAACCCACATCCAGAAACAATGAAAAGCCAGCAGTGTCATTTTGCATGTGGCTGTTATGCAAGGCTCCACAGGGATTACCTTTATCACTGGGCTCTCCAAGTTGCTGCATCTTGCATAACACACTTGCACAACAAGCACCACTTCACAGGAGCAGGTTTGGAGCCAGGGCAGCACTCACTGCCACTGACATTGGCTGCAGTGTTTTGTGAGAATGCTCTGAGCCATTCCAACACTAAGGGTAGAAAATGGAGTAAAGGAGACTGCTGGGGAAAAAGGAGAAAACTAACCCACTACATATCAGTCTTGCACAACTAAAAGAGATACAAGTATTTATTTCAAAATCTGGTGTCTAAGCGTATTAGTTTTACCAACAAGGAAAAATTAATTCATTTTCTCCTGGAGGATCTGTTTGTCTTCCTGCCAAAGTCAGTGTAATTTTTATTTTTGGCTTCATGGAAGCAATTTTTGAAAACAACTTTTAGCCCTTTAGAGTTAAGCTTAATAGATCAAAAGTATTCTGCATGTTCCCCACTCTCATACATAAGGTTAATAGATAAAAAAGTGTTCTCCACTTCCCTCCTCTCTTACATCTATACCTTCTCCATATTATGCCAAACAGTGAGATCCAGCAATGAACCTACTCTTCTGCAAAGATATTATTTATAAGTACCAAATTACAAACCCACAGTTGCTTACAGAAAACTTGTCATTGTGTTCAGTAGTGGTTGAATCAAGACCTGTAAAAATAAATTCAGAAAGGACCATTCTAAAATTAGCACATACCAATGATGACTGCATTACAGAGTGGACTGGACTATTTATGCTATCCTCTTATGTAGCACTTCAAAACACAATTTCCACTGAAACAAGCTCTTGGGAAAATAAATGGAGAAGTTTCCAAATACTATCACTGTTTCAGTATTCATACATAATAAACCCAGCTTCTGTAAATAACTCATTTTATCTGTCAAACATTGTAGGCACATGTGCCACATTTACTGTCACTGGGGTCGTAAATAAACAATGTATCTGTCTACACATTACTTATGTCTGGAGGAAATGAACAAGTACACATGAAGAACAGTGTAGAACGTATTGTAATTGTATAATAAATAGTTGGTGTTGCTATTGCTAATTACTTTAATTACATCTGAACTTAAAAATACAGTTCATAATTCAATGCAGGATGCAAAAGGGTAATGCTCAAACAAAATTAAGTACCTATTTGTTAAATGCATATCTACACTCACTCAAGTACAACTTTGGACTTGAGACATTTTGTCTCTTTATTGTGAACAGAACAACAGAAAATAGCCCCCTCCAAACTGCACAAGCAGCACTTGGATCCAGGCAGTAACTGATGCTCTAATGATGCTTGACTTTGTAATGGGAATCTTCTTGAAAGGGCATTTGCAGATTTTCAATCCCATCATGATCAGTGGTGTTCTCTATGTATACCCATATAGAGTTTACGTTTGGGTTTAGAGTGTAGGCCCTGACTCTGGTTTACTTTGTATCAGTGAGCCAGACTTGTCACAATGGACTCTTTTCTGACAGTGTTTGCAAGTTTCTGGTTAAGTTTGTACAGTGCCGCTTGTTTGTGATCACATTTAGGCACCAGAGATAGAAGGAGACTTCTAATGAGATGCCAGAATATCAGGAGTCTGCCTTTGCCCACTGGACTATCTTGGTGGCAAAGATATGTTCTGTACACTTTTAATTTTGCCTTCTGTAGGCAGCATTGTCACTTAAAAGACCAATTTCTGAGCCTATCTTAGAATTATTTGTTTCTTGATATGTGCTAGAAAACAGGCAAATCCAAACCCAAAACTCAGATTCCCTTCAGCCCCTTCTAAATGTATTGTACTTTTGCTAGGGAAAAAAAAAGTTCATCAACCAATTAGGTATGGATAGGGGTAACACATTTGATTTATGATAGAGTAAAGTTAAGCTCTGAGCCAAAGTGATAGTAGACCTTGTATTTGTATTGTTAGATCATATTTTCATTATTAATTATAGAGTTATTATGATCTAATGTCTGTACTAACCACTCATACTGCAAGAGAGACAATGTTATAAAACAAAACAAAAGCGTTTATAAATTTTGTTGATTGGCTAAAATACACTTTTTTTTATTAATAGTCTTTTACCTAAGCTAATGAGCCAGAATATTATGATTTCAGACATTAGTGCTATTAATGTAATAGCTAATGATGATAAAATTCAGCCCTTAGGTATTTCCATGGATCTCTTGGTAACTTATGAATGAGCAGAGCTTGACCCTACTTGCTTTGCTGAAACACCAAAACACCACAATAAAGGACTAAGGTAGATTTAATCCTGGGATGATTAAGTCACAAGGTAGCTGTGTCATTGAAAAGAAACAGATTTACTTCTGTCTGCCATTTATGTGGCAAGAATCTATTGTGTGCATCAGTGCTATTTTCCTCTGACATTGTTAAATATCTGATAAGTTGTTTTCTGACATGCATAACATTGCAAGTGGAGTGCCAGAAAGCATGCACATGTGATCTGTAAGGATCTGGATTATAACAGCATTGCAATGAGAAGAATTCCAGTGCAGGCATGTCTTGTTAACAGCCCTTCCATAAGTGCTTAAGTTCAAATTAACTGTTCTGAAACCCAAATTAGAGTCAAATCTGATGTGAGCCAATTTACTCTGCACAACAATCATGGGCAATGAAAAGTGTTCTGCTAGATTGCTGTTTAAATCGGATCACTATAGCTCCCTCGGTGGGAAAGGAGTGCAGGATAACAATGGCCAGCAGCTAAATGTAATTTAATTATTGGGTTTACATATTGGTTAGTTCTTGCATTGTTTAAAAAGAAACATTTTCCAGCCAGGTGTACAATGTCTGGCCAATGTTAGAAATCATTATAAAAAGCTGGAAGAATAATAGACTGCTGATCTAACACATTTAAATTAAGCAGGGTCTGATCGTTGAATGTTGAAGGGTGGGGAGTTCATTTCCATCGAGGGCTGACATTTTGTCCTCTTTGTGTATTGCATCGTTAGTGGTATAATACATGCAGAAATATGATGATGAAAGGCCTGAAGACTCAGTTTGAAAATACAGCTTCGTTAGGGCTGAAATATCTGTTGTTTCACACAGTTTTTCTGGTTGAAATCACGTGGTGAATTTGAGACCCTCCATTTAATATTTACAAACCAAACAAAAATCTAATAAGATGTCAGCCCAACTTTATCTTTCAGCTGTCCTAGACTGTCTCATAACTGAAAGACACTACAGGTTGCTGAGGGTAAGGTGGAGAAGGGTGTCACTGTACTAATACTGCACTTTTTTCTCCAAGTTCCTTCTTTTGCATCGTAACAGCAAAATTCCATATCACATCCGTGTTTGATATGAAATTGCTTGATAGGGTGTGATGACACATTCATTTTATGTTAGCAGCATAATTTAACTGCTCCATTTTTTTAAACCATTTGCAAAAGTGCCTGAAATGTGTGCCTTATAAAATAGGGTCATTACAGCTATGGTTGAATTGGCATTTCAGTAATAAACCCTTTGTGGAGGGCTAGATGTTAATGCAAAACTTCTATCATTATAAATACGAATCCGTCAGCAACAATATGGAGTGACTTCAGTAAATGGACCTGGGAAAACCTAAATGATGGCACTGTGGCTCTCAAAGCCCTGACATCATGCCACCAAAATGTTTGCTAGGGTGATACAAGTGGAGAACCTGATTGGTTGGTTGAGGGAGGAATGCTGCTCATGGATCAGGCAGCACCCTTGGCCAGGAGTGGCTGGCACTGCTGTGTTTGGAAGGCAGAAGGCGGAATTGCTGTCCTCTAAACGTAGCCCCAGTCTGTGCCTGTATTTCATACAGGCACCAAAGCCCATCTCAGTTTGTGTCTCTGTGGCATCAGGGATCCAGCCCTCTGTCTTTACTCAAGTAAAGCCTACTGCAATAAAAATGAGTGTCTCCCAGTAAAATTGATACAGCCCTTTGTGCTCTTTTTCAGGAGAATGTTTTTCATACTGTGCTGAGAATAGCAGTCTCTGGATTGCATATAGAGAACTGAACAAAATGATTTGTGTGCCAGAGCTTCTTGTCTCATTATTTTCCTGCCCTTTTTTTTTTTCAAGGAAGTTGCTTCAGCTGTGCTTCTCTGAGGGATAAAAGGCATTCCCATGGTAAACTGAGAGCATCTGCTGTTGCTCAGAGAAGGCTAAATGCGGACCTGAGATTTGGATTTGGAGTAGGTTAGTGGACACATGAAGAATCCTTCCAGGTGTAGCTGTCTGAGAGCAGAACCTCATGTATAGTCGCAAATACATATCCCTCCTCTTTTCCCTGAGATAAGGGATGGAAAGAACAGTTGCCTCAGCTTCACCACCAAAGCTAAGTCCTTAAGGAATTTAAATATTTGCACTGACTTAGATCTTGTCAGAATTTAGACTTTTGGAGGTCCATCTTTGGAGGAGTACCTGTTACAAGTCCAGGAGGGGTGCCAGCATGGCTGGAGATGCAAACACAAGCTCACAAAAGATGTGACTGCACAGGTGGAGTGGAGAGAGAGGGTGGCTGTGGATCCTGCCTGTAACAGGGCATGAATAACACAGGTGATAGACATGGTACAAATGCTGCCTCTGGTAATTAGTACCACAGATAAACACTTGCCAGTAATCACATAGTTTATGTTGTCCTTAGGAGATGGAGCTGCCTTTCTGCACCTCCACTAATTCTGTTTTACAGTCTGTCCATGACACCAGCTGGTAAACTCAAAAAAAAAAAAAAAAAAGCTTTTACTGCTGAGCTTTTTCTGTCTACTTCTTTGTCATTTAGTAGTACCTTTTGTAATCTGTGCCATAGTCTTCTGTGTTCTGTAGTATGATCCCATAGAACTGGTCATGTAATTTCTTTGGTAGAGGCCTTTTCTGTTTGTAGGCTTAATGATTTTCTGCATCTTTGTCAGGCAATGGCATTACCTTCAGTTGAAAAACCACCAATAAAATGAATTTCTGCTGTGTGATAAATTTTGTGTCACTTAGTATGTTGGACAAAAGGGGACATTTATGAATGTTCATAAGGAAAGTCCATTCTCTACTGTATGTCCATTACAAAATGGAATTATAGAATCTGGTCTGATTATACACTCTATTATATTTATAGAAATTTTGGCTTTAAAATATCAGTCTTTTGTTATTAGCAGGGCTCTTGTGGTGGAAGCACATACCAGGTACCAGGTGAAAAAGCAAAAGACATTTCTCAATTTCAGTTCATTTTGTTTAAATTTAGAACAGGTTTGGATAGCTTTTTAAATGTTTGTTCACACAATAGGCATGTAAGTTATATCTGCCTGCATGGTCTATTTACTTTTTAGGTCAGATTTGACACATGTATGTGTTATTTCAGGAGTGTAATCACTCAACTTGTTGCTGGTTTCAGGGAATTCTTTTATACTCAGGTCCTTGTGAATTGCGTTAAATGGCTAAAAGATTAATTTATTGTGGACAGTAAACAAATAGATTGATGGATATTATGCCTCTAATTAAACAAGTTGAATCAGGGAGTTGATTCTTTATGTTTCTGACTGAAAGGCCGAATGTTCCAAGTGTTTGAGCCAGCCCTCGTACCTTAAATTTTAAGAAGCTGAAATTAGTGGGGTCCTTCTAATGCTGGTGAAGATCTGCCTGACCTCCGAGGTATTAGCAGTTTGTGAGTCGATATTATTGAAACCTGTACCTTAAATGAAGTAATTTTCCATGTTGAAAGGGAACAGGGCATTTCCAAAATTATAATATTGTAGTATGTATATGCAAAGTCTATAGGTGTTCTTGATGAATAACAATGCACTGTGACAGCAAAGAATCAACATAGAAAAATTAGGTCACAGCAGCTTGCTTGCTCTTTACACTGTCATGGTTGATTGGTTATTCTCATCACCCTTTGTTTAAAATCATTTCAGAATTAATTGGCGTTCATTAACGCAAGTCTTTGTAGCAGAATTGCAGAAACAGTCATTAATGTAGCTAATAAACATAAAAAAGAAAAAAGGATCCTATTACCAGGTCCCTACAGGCTGTTAACTAACATTTTGAATAAGAATACATAAACATAAATTAAACATTTTTACAAACTGCTAAGGATGTGGGAATTTAGCATGGTGGTCTGTAGCAATGCTTTGAACCAATTTGTTATATTATGTCGATTTTTTAAGGTTTCTGCTGTAAACATAGCAGTGCTGATGAGCTTAGATTTTCAGTGCAGTCATGCAGGTTTCTTAAGAGGTCTGTCTGCCTCCACCAGCTACTACATATGAGGCCCTGATCCTTCTCCCCTGAGTTCAGTGAGTGTTTTTCTTGTGGAATGTAGATGTTCAGGTTTCTTTTGTGATGTTTTGAGAAGAAACAGAGCAAACTTAGAAGCCAGAAGTTTTGGTTGAGGGCCCAAGAGCAGATACTGACTGGTGCAGTCATCATCTGCTTCATTTGTGTGGCCAAAGGTTGTTTGCTGACTTAAAGGGTGCTCTGTCATGTAATTTCCATGTTCATTTGAGCTAGACTCAACTCAGTAAAATGCACTCTAAATTTAGTTGCGTGTTAATTACAGGATTCCCCTCGTTTGTGCTGTTGGGCTGATTTGGCAGAGGATGCCATTTAGAATCTCTTAAACAACCACCCCCCAGCCTTTTTTTTCTAATGGATCTCCCAAGTTAAGGGTCAGTAATGGTTGAGAGCAAGTGATGTAGGAAAAGTCACCTGTGCCCTTGCACACGTGGGAGGAGCAGGGGTGCAATGGTGTGTGCACAGCTCTCGGTCTTGGAGGGTGTTCCTGCCTGAACCCATGTCTGTCTGTGGGGATGCAGCAGTGCTCTGGCTCAGGGTCTGGGGCTGGGCTGTTAGAGGAAGACGGGCTTGTCCCCGTGCTCACAGACACTTGTAACCCAAAACAGAGCAAGAGGATGCTTACACTGCTTACTTTACATGGAAGGGAACTGTGTTTTCTCCAAGGGTGATGAGGGCAGCCAGGGCACAAGCCTTGACTGGCTCTTTGGGATCTCCTTCCACCTGCACAGTAGCTGCTCACACTGCCCATGGCTGGGCAGCAGAGCTGGGAGAGGGGCCAGGCTGGCTACATTCATCTGGGCTGGCACAGCTTCCTTGTGGGCACCCTTCTGTCCCCTGGAGAGTCTGTGGGACACCTGAGTCCCTGATTTGCAGGCATGATGAGGTTCCTTAGCAGCCAAGTGAGCGTGGCCTGGGAACAAGTGAACAGAAATACCAAATTATTTATCCTGAAGTGTTGTAGACATTGAAATGGAGCCCTAGTGAGGGGCAATTGGAAAATGTGTCCCGTACTATTTAATTTTCTAATGTCTTTGCTGCAGCTTACTGGATATAAAGAGAGCAATTTGTAGATGAAGCACCAAAGCTAGTTAGTTGGTATATATTGAGGGCACTGTAATGGTTGAGCAGCATTGACTGATGCACTTTTAACTTTGTGTAAATGCAGTCTCCATGCAAATGCAGCCCTGGCATACACAGTAAGTTACAAAAACATTTCAGCTACAAAATCAACTAGACAAATATATTGCTTTGTATGTCTGACTTTTGATACACGGTGTCTATATACATTCTGACATACGCAGAGAAACATGAAGGCTTGCCAGTGATCCATATACATTGCTTTTTATAGCATACCATTTAAAAGAATTCAAGCCTTAAGTAGGATACAATTGGTAAGGGGACAAAACATATATTTACCCCTGCAATTAAAATATAATAACAGAAAGACTAAAAATTGTTTTAGTCTAACTTTTGTTTATTGACTAGAACATATAAATGGCTTTAGGCACTACTAGACAATAAAAAAAATGTGGCTCACTATTGGGTCTTTTATCCATTTTAATTTATTTTGATGCTGCATGCAGTTTCTGAATATCTTTTGTGGGTTGTAATAAAATAGCCGCAGTGCAATTTTGCATGTATGTCAAGCGGTGCGTGACCTGATATGCAAATTTAATACCAAGGTGCCAAAACTGAATTCATAATGTTTCACATCTACAGAGCTGTTTAAGGCAGTTTAGAAATCAATGAATATGTAATATGAAGGTGATAAGACCTAAATAAAAACCTTATTTATCTACTATGAAAAGTATTTATACACAGAATATTTAGCACAAGCAGAAAATGGACAGAGTTTCCAATTATATGGTTTGCATAAACAAATGTTGAACCATGTGCTTAGAATAGATAATAGCACAGCTAGTTCCTTTGCATTATACTTTAGAAATGTTTACAGATGTCTCTCTCTTAGTGTATATATAAAATGAAACACTAAACTGAAGCAGCTTTTGAAGAAAACCTCTTTGAGGTCTCTTATTTATTTTTAATTTACAGTATATGGGGTGCTTCATTACAGGTTTCTGTTACTAGTGTTCAGGTTATTAAAGATCAGTGAAATAAGATACACTTTTGTGAAGTCTTGTAGTTTATGGTGAAATAAGGGACATAAATTTAACTGGTAATAAATAAGAATCAAATGTTTTCCATCTGCTTACCTTTAAAAGCAGAGAAGATCCAATTTTGGAAGCATTTAGACTTTTGAGCTCTTTTCCTGCATTGATGAACTGATTATTATTTTGTCTAAAATGTTAATCTAATAAAGTTTCAGGAGTTTATCAAATGATACTGAGTTAGATTGGCCTTTCACTCACCATGTATGTGCTGTGGAGATAGACTGGGAATCCAAGTCTTGATTGATGGCAATCAGTCCCAGCTATACCACTGAAAATATATACTGTCACCCCAAGGAGGAAGAGGGAGTGTGTGTTTGATTGGCTGGCAGCGTTGTTTTACAGCACCCTGCCAGTCAGCACAGACAGACATTTATATCTCTTGGCTTGAAATAAGTTGCTACAGTAATGACTACCAATGTGTTGAGCAATCAAGAAAAATGTCGGGGTGCAGTAGATTTTGAAAAATGTCCATCATGCCATATTGTGTACTGCTGGTATTTGGAAGTGATTTTTGTGTTCACCTTGCTAGAGGCCAAGGTCCATTGTGGGAAAAGTCAGAGTATTAGACTGACAGATGAAATAATGATTTGAAATAGATAGTAATTAATCTTTGTTCTTGTGTAAAAAAACTAGAGAAAACTCAGCCCCAGGAGAGTATGCTTTTTTCCCCACTCCTGACCATAAACCAGCTCAGGTATAGTTTTCCACTCTTGGTCAACAGCCTGTTGGCTTAAAGTCTTGAACCTCAACAGGGGTTTAAAGTTCTAAATAAATTTAAACATTTTTGCTGTCTGATCAGATACAGATGAGCAGAACTAGGAGGTGGATAATAATGAAGATGATCTTAGGTTTTGTCCCTTGTGTGGTTACTAACCTGTGAAATTGCTGCCTCCCTCTGAGAAATGAGTGGTGGGGTCATTTTTTGTTTCTGCATGAAGGATTGTCTATGTTTCATCAGGAAGTGCTAGAACCATTCATTTTTATGAAGCTTTCTTTGGCTTTTGCCACTATTTATTAAAAAGAACTTGTATGAAAATCTAGTAGCCAGCATACTGTGTGTTGTACTTTTCTGGGAAGAGCCTCAGGTTAATTCTCTCTACAAAAGATGCTGCACTAACGTTCCTCAACTGAGAGCATTGGGCTGCGTTCCTGACAGGGGAGAACATCTGAGTTTCCCTCTCTCAGAGATGCCCCATAAGAGGATAATTTTAAAAGGATACATATGGATCCTTCATAAGGAAATGGAAAGATCCCTGAGGCACCCCTCACAAAACTCTCTTTGCATTGTCTTCATGGTCCTGGGGAGCGCTGAGCTCTCATAGGAGACCACGTCCTTTCTGGTCCTAAAAGAAGCCTGCAGCTTAGGGCTGCATTCACATGAACCCTGGAGTGGTACTGTGGAGAGATGTGCCTTCCTCCTTGGTCTGCTTGTTGGAACTGTGCAGCTGTGTTCCCCTCTGCTTGTCACACAGAGCTGTTGGAGGGGCTGAAAGGCCAAAACTTAAGAACTGATACAGTAAATAAATGAAATGGAATACATGTGGTTGAGTAAACCACTGAAATGGAATGTACTGGTTTTTTTCAAATTGAAGTAAAACACATTTAATTCTCAGATAGAAATATTTCTAGTTCTTAAATCTTTTTCTGGAACATAATATCATAGTATTTGTGAATTTATATATAATATTAATGGACATTATAATGGTTTCCTGAGAATTTTTATTTTGATCTTGGCTATGTTTTTCCCTTTCTGATTTTTGGGGTTTTTTTTGAAAGCAAAACTGTAGTTCCTAACCAAGTCACAGAGCACAAAATGATGACATAGGAAGCAGTTTGGGTTATTTTTCTCCAGAATTGTCATTTCCCTTTGCAGCCTCTTTCACAGTTTGGAGAACAGCAGGAAGAGTTAGTGGTGCAGAAGGACCTGGATGGGGCAGGAGACCACTACTTGTCTTTGTGCAAAGTCTGGCTTCCCACCAGAGTCTCTGGGCTGTGATAGAGGCTTGAGCTTTAACTGTTTGTTTCTGGGTTCATCTTTGAGGTTAGATGAAAACTCCATTCTCATACCAAAACAGAGTGGCTTTGCACTGACCTGAGCACTACAGCAGCTGTGTTATGTGTGGCTTTGAAGTTTTCCTGTATTTTGGACAAGCAGTTGGACGTGGACATCAGTGCAATGACTGATGAGTCAGTGCCTCTAAAAATATGTGTGAAGTCTTAGTCCATAAGGGAGAGCTGGGACCTTATCTGATACTTGTGATCTGACACTTGGCTTCCCTTGGGGTTTCTTCTTGTGCAGAGAGGTATAATGCACCCTTTATACTGATGTTGGCATAGAGACTTGAGCCACCAGCTCAGGGAAGCCTGTGCTCTGAAAATACCTTTCTGTAGGTTCATTGTGTCATCCCGGATTCTTGTCCACTTCATTATTCAGCAGTATCTAAACTAAAAAGTAGGAAGACTGAACTATTCCTGAAACTGGGAGTATTTTTGGGTTACAGATTTGTTTAGTGACAGTTTTGCTGCTTTGGAGAATATCCATCCAGAATAACTGTATTAATAAAGAAATAATTCAGTACTTAAAAACATCTTTTTCCTGGCAGCTTAAATGTCTTTATTTGTGATTTTGTCTGTGTCTTTTAATCAGTGTCATGCTGTGAAATCTGCTATTTTTGCCATGACCAACCCATGAAATTTGTCATTGCTGTTTCTGTGATTTGTATGGGACTTGCTTTATGATTAACAAGCAAAATTCACAAGGGTGTGTTTTATCTCAAAAAAATGCATGGCCTCTTAGTCTGGCCCCCAAACTAGACTGTAGACACAAGGCTTAATGTTTCTAATATTAATAGAAAGTTATTTCAGGTGATCTCTGAAAGTACTTATTAGATTAGGCAATGAGGTGCTGTTAGTGGAGCTTACCTGAAATGCTTGAGTTCATCACCTTTGTTTTGCAGCTTGTATTTACTCAGGTGTGGAGGGAAGCAGCACAAGAAGCTCTCTGCTGCTTGAACAAGATTCAGACACTTCAAGTGCGTGTCACACAGCAGAGCAGATTCACTGTAACAGGCTCAGCTAAGGGTTGAATCCCCAATGTGGAGTGCAGAATCTGTAGGAGAAAGCAAGGTTTTTACTACTTGATATATAGTGATTGTACAGTGAGTTATATGATACATAGTGGGTTGTTTTTTTTTTTGCACTGAAGCACTGTCTTATGAGTCTTTTGGCCCAGCAAAAGATAAGCTTAGTTTAACAGTTAAATGATACTTTGACATTTATTAAAAAAACCCAACAGGCTTGGCTTCATTTTAAGTGTGTGGTCAGAATGAATTAATTTGCCCTTACTGGAAGAATACTTATCATAATGGATTCATGTGGTATCCATGTGCTTGTCACGTGTTCTTTTTTATACACATCCCTCTAATTCCATTTCAATGCCACTCTAATTTAGCATTAGTTAATGGACTCCACATAAAGGTTGCTCATTTTTTATCTGGATTCTCCAACTGAATTTCTGGTTTTTAAAACTGCTAAGCTGATGAGGAGAGCATTAAATATTAATAGCAGCACTTTGAAAAATTAGCAGAATTATCTTCCTTTTTGTCTGTTGATTTCCTTTTACTACTTTAAAAGTTAACAGGCAAAATCGTAAGGAATAGAGATTAGTCATGGCAAATGAAATACGTAGCTGGAAGATACTGTGCACATACCTACATGCACCAGTCATGAGTGTCTCCTGGGCAGCATGGGGAGATGTGCAGATCACCAGGGGTGGGCATGGTGTAACAAGAGCAAACAGAGTCACCAGTTCAATAGATCAGAGGTGCTTATATTGGGAACTCACCTCTCCATGCTTTCTGTAGCTGACAGAAGTCAGCACTTCCTGAGGATGAATTAGGAGCCTTTCTGCCCAAATTGTATGAGTTCATTTCTGGAGACACCAGCTTACCCTGGGCACCCAGCTAACACTAAAGTGAGTGGTAGGAATGTCTCCTAATATATAAAATCCACAGAGATCCATAGGAGTTATGCAGTTTAATTTCGCTTAATCTAGGTTTCACTCAGCAGCTGAGGACCTGAAATTCTTGAGAGGACTTTGACTTCACTAGGATTTAGCATAGGTTGGACGGGCCCTTGGTGTGGTGTGAGACAGCCCAACACAAGCCAAGGTAGAAAAGTTCCATTATGATAGTCAGTCAGGAAAAGAAAATACTTCAATGAGTAAATTGGCTCCAGTTTTTTATTATCTATTATTTATTATCTCATAAAAAGGCTTTATCCAGTAAGGCTGTAGCGGAGTTTTCATAGGGAGTTTGAAACAAAAGTGGCTTCATGTCAAATTTATGCTGGAAAGGTCAACATTAGTTTACATCAAAGGTTTGGGTTGTTGAGAAACAATAACATAAGGTCATAATTTCAGCTTGTTTGAAGAGCTGCAATGAGCTGTTTGCCAGAGATTCGATCTCTGGTAAACAGGCCCCTCTAGGCTCACTTGGAAAAGCTTGCAAATGCACGGATGCTCTTTGCCCATTTGGTTCAGGATGAAAAGCAAGCCTGAAAGCTGCCATTGTTTATATACAGAATTTGGTTCTTGTTTCTTTTCTTTTTTTCTTTCTTTTTTCTTTTTTTTTTTTTTATTTCATCTTGAGTGAAATCACTTAGAGACAAACAAAAAGATGATGGAAGGGGGAGAGGAGGGAGAGGAAAGGGTCGTGACATTTAAACCCCAGCTTAATCTGGCTTTACAAGAGCACAGTGCAGCTGAAAGTTGCAATAAAAGTTGTTGATCCTACGGGGCTTTTTTAAAATACATGTTATAAAATACAGACTGGAGCCCCTTTACATCAGGTTGAGAATGGGTCAGAATTGAAAGCTTCCCACCACAGGGGAGGAGGAAGGTCTTGCTTAGCTGAGGGAGGGTTCTCTGAAGTGCCAGGCTGGCACCTCTTCCCAGAGCTGTGATGAACCAGCTTGGTCTTTTCTGGAGGCTGCCCTGGACTGCTTGGTGTGGGCTGGTGTACCCTGGCCAGTGGTCATTCTTTTTTGGGAGGGGTAGTGTACCTGTTTTGCAGCACCTTTGCCCCTCTGTGCCACTGCTCATGGGTTGGTGGAATGGGTGACCTGACTGCTCAGGTAGGAACAGGTGAAGGCTTTCTTTAAGGCTTTCTTTACATGGTCAAGGTCTTTCACCATCCCCTGAAGAGTAATATTTCCCTCCCCACCTTTCAATTGCTTGGAGACCATTGAAATGTTTGAAGAACCTTAGCACAAATACTGCAGCTGTTTGTCGGGCTTTAGGAGTCCATGTGGCCTTGCACATTTGGTTATTGGAGTGATGTAATTTCCATTCCTTCACACACATGGAAGCTATAATATCTCATTACAGATGGAGGAGTCCAGTGATTGACACACAAAAAAAGAAGCTTTTCTAATTCCATGCTGTTTAGTTTAAGAACCACCTTTAAAAAAGGAAACAAGAACAATAGACTCGCGATGCTATCTTTAACTCTGAGTGAACTTTGTGAGCCTCATTTATTGGGGTAGAATATTGGGCCTCTGGGGCTTGTTGAAGTCTTAGAGTCCCTTAGGGTCAAGTGACAGACCTTATATTGGGAGTAACCAGTAATTACCCAAATCCTTTGAGTACTGTTACTCACAGTTCTGATTTTTACTCTAACATTGCTAGTGGTACTAATTTTCAAGTTTCTTCACAGACTTCTATTCATTACCCCTTAGTGATGTGCTAATTAGAGCAGCCAAATGCTACAAATGAGTCTGTGTTTGCGATTTTTCAAGGACTGGAGTCTAATCATTTTCTCCACCACTATAAAGATGTCATGAGGTAATGTGTAAAGTTATGCTGTGGGAAACCAAACAGAGAGAGAGGGAGATAAAGCATTTAAGGGTGTCTGATTTACCTCCTTTGAATACAGTCATGCTCATGCACTCTGGGTTGGAATGGCTGGTGTGCACAGGGTGCTCTGTAGCCTTGCACTTTCCGTTGCATCAGTGGTTTTCCCCTCCTAAGAAAGAGGCATACTTTAATACTCATAAACATCTATTTAATCATTTGAGTCTGGAAAGTGGCACCTCCAGAAAAGTTCCACACAAATGTCTGTTTTTCAGAATAGGCAATAAACAAAGTCTGCTGTGAGTCTGCCAAAACCCAAGGTCCACCTAACTAGACAAAAATCTATGAATAGGGAAATGCCCAAAGAAAATACATGGATTCGGTCTCTCTTCCTCTAAAATACCTTCTACAGTAAAGCAAAAACAGTCTATTTTCTTTCACAAACAAGCATTCCAAAGCAGAGACACTTCTCTTGCAAGCCTGGCACAAGTTTGGAAGCAACTGAGTACAGTAGAGCAGCTCTGTGACACGTGGCCATTCCATCAGCCTCTGGAAAGCATAGGCTAAAGAAATTCTGCTAGGTAAAGTTAGATTTAAATTCTAGCAGTGTCCTTCATCCCAGCAGATTTTAGTCACTTAAAATACTGAGTATTTCATCCAGGGTTAGATTGTCTTAGGGTAAGAAGTGTAGGTGAAAGATCTCACCTGTGTTGTCAGTGTAGCTTGAGACTACATTTCAGTGTACGCTGACCTGGTACTATAACTTCCAGTAAGGGTTTAAAGTTTTAGGTGAGTTTATTCATAGGAAGTGTCTATCTTTCAATAGTGCAGATACCTGTTCTGCATGAAGAAGGTTGGTGGGATCTGGCCCCCAAGAAGCTAAGCACTCACACTTTGTTTGTGGGTTTGTCTGTGCTTGATCTAATGGCACAGAGCAGCTCTGTATATGTATTAAGTTTAGATTTCTTTAGTAGAGAAGTGAGCCTATGCCTCAGCACAGCGTGCAGACTTCCCATTTAATGCCATGGGAGGCTTGCCCTCAGTGCATTTACCCCATCCTAGAGCATCGCACACACGCAAAACAGATACAAAAATGAGACTATTTACTCATCCAATCAAGGACTGAGCAAAACCCTTTTGAAAAAAAGTCATCTTGCTTATCTGGAATGTATTGGAAAAAATCGCTGTCTTCAGCAATTCAGGATTGAAAACTTGCCTCTCCATTGCCCTTTTCTGTATGTTTCTTGATGCTTTATAAAAGGGTTCCAAATCTGTTCTGTAACACTATTTGACTAGATCTATGATGATGTATGCCAGAACATGTCAAAATAATTGTGTGGTGACTATTCTGGGTTAAGAAGAATCATATTTAATGTTACTAATTTTCACATTATTTCACCCATAAAAATCTTTCTAGCAGCAAAAGTTTTATTGCACTGTAATTCAGAGTCTCTAATTTATTCATGGGATAAATGTTTCATGTAATGAATTTTCTAGTAAATGTATTCTGAAATTCATGCAGAAGCAGGACCACTGTAAAACTGCACACATTTATGCTAGAAGAGATGGATTCCCCCCATTGGAAAGTTTGGAGGGCAAATTGTGTCGCTTTCTACCCTTAATTCATCTTTTTTGCCCTAGTTTCATCTTTTATTAAGGTTTTGTTAAACTCTTAACAGCTTTTTTGTCAAAATACTGCCAGGTAAAGTGTAAGTTAGGTTTTGAGTTGGTTTATTCATGCAGTGCTTTGCACTAACAGAATATTTTAAGCCTGATGTTTTTCTTGATCATGAGGCCTAACCTTATTTTTAGTGTTTATTCTGAATTGTCTTTGTTCCTGTTTCACATCGTGGCACTCACAGGTCACAGGAGCAAGAGGTCTTGAAAGCTCATATTAGTGTTGCTAGAGTAAGGCCCTCTGTTATAGATATGCTGAGTGTTTAAAGAGGAGGCAGGGAAGAGCTCTGTAGAGACTGATTTTACAGTCTTTTGCTGATGTCCTGGGTTTTTCATGCTAAAAATGGCACCTCTGTGGAGTAACAGGTGCAGAGCAGCACACAGATCTTAAGGAGATGAGCACAAATAGTGTTAGTGCCCTTAGGTTTTTCCCTGAGTCTTGTGAACTCACTTGGCTAAACTGTCTCTTGCTGTGTAGACCAGGTAAACCCAGTGTTTCCAGCAATCTAAAAACTTCACACTATTACAGCAGAGAAGTAACAGATGTTTCTCAAATGCATCACCTGTTGGCACCAGGCAAAATTCCTTACCTGAGAGATTGAGCCTCTCAGGTATTACTAAAAAGGCAGCTGTAACTGTGTTGGGCTGCATAGGTGAAAAAAGGTGTGGGTAAACCTGCTCTTGAATAATAAAATTATGTCACAGGGGCACTTATCCTCGAACTTAGTAAGTTTCAGGGACAAATTCACTGCCAATAAAAGTGTCTATTAACAATTTTCAGCAAAGTAGATCTACACTACTGCCGTGTCATATAAAATACACACAATGATCATCACTGACACAGTCATTAACTAGTTACCTCTCTGGACAGAAGTAATACCCATGTATTTTTGACTCTAGGTATGACAAAATACTGAATTTTTAAATGTTCTCTATTTAATAGGGTTAAAAATAATAAAGAATCCAGATCCTAAACTGGAGTCAATCAATGTCAATGATACTAGTTGAGTTTATCAAAAAGTCTACAGTCCACTATTCCCAATTAGATACAGTGCTGCACCATAGTCTACAAAATGGTCAAGGCAAACATTAGGAGTAATCAGAAAAAAGAAGTATTACCAGTCTCTGTGGTGAATAGAAGGGACATCTGTAATGTGGATGGGTATAGTCTCCTGATGTCTTTTCTTTAAGGCTGCTTCTTAAATAAATGAGGTAACCTTAGCCCATTCCAGGGCTCTGCTGTAATATTCTTTTTAGGGTATGGAAATCTTAGATGTGAATCTCTGAGTGACCAAATGCATAGGAGCAGGTATTAAACTGCTGCAGTCTAATTGATATATGCTGCCATCAGTTCTGACCCAGGTAATAGCACAGCTAAAACAATTTCGAGTGGGTCGAAACATCCCTGGAGTACTTACTGCAGTGATATAAAAATCTTGAAGCAATGTGTCTTAAGTCCTGTAAATCACGTTAGACTTAATGAAAACTCTGCAAGAGTATTCTGTATCCATAATGCATTCAGCTGCAGTCTGTTGACATTTTGTGTCGGATTTTAAGAATTATGTAAACTCTTGATGATGTGCTATAGCTGATAGGATTGGAAAATAGGGATTGCTTTTTAATGGTTCATTTTTGTGGAGATCCTAGTACTTGCAAAGGAAATTCCTGAGATCCAATGTATTTCATCCCAATGTTTTGATTTCTTTTGCCCAGAGGAATTTTTCCTTATGAAAACTTTGAAACCAGAGATGTGTCTGTTGTGTACACAATATCTGTTTCAGCTGGTTTGATGCAATTGAGTCAGACCAACTTCACAGTCATGTTGCTTCAGTACATAAAATTTATCTGCCTTATATTTACCAGTGAGCTATAAATGTTGTCCTTTGAAAGGGAAGTTGCTAGATAATGGCAAGAGAGAGATAACAGGTGAGACTGCAAACACATAGGCATACATTCTTGCTTCCATGTGCACACATAAATCCCTTTGACATTAATGAGGACAACATTGATGTAGAGAGAAAAGCAGGCAGGACTCCATAATAAAAGTTATGCAATGTGAAGCACGTAAAACACCATATCAGACTTTCTGATTTCACATATTTTTCTTACCATTATTACTGTGCTTAAAATACAGAAAAGTCTTCATCTCTTATAAATTAGGGTTGTGCTATGGGTTTTCCTAATTTATCCTTCCACAGTTTTTAGCAGTAGACTCTTGCTGCTGGAAGAGAAGCAAATTCTGCTATTATTGCAGAATGCATCTGAAATAGTTGATTTCACCAATACCAGTTCCCTGGTATTGGTGAAATCAACTGGTATTATTTTTTTCCAGAGTTTCAGAGCTGTGTGATTGAGAGCTGTACTCCACCCTAATGCACACTTCTATCTCATGTATTTGGGTACACTGCACAATTTCAAATGCTTATTTTGGGAGGCAAGGGAACAATCTAAGGGATTATAAAAAGAGCTTCAGTTTTACAGAAAACGTTCAGTAATTTTGGAATTAAAGTTGGACTTCCTCTAATTAAACCACACAGACCAATAATAATTTTGGAAAATGTAGTTTGCAGTGCCAGTCATCCTACACTGCTTTTGCAACCAACCATTTATCAAACTGGATTTTGTCACTGACACACACTTGGAAAAAAAATGGGGAAAAAAATAAAAGGAAAAGAAAAAAACCCAAGACAAAGGTTCTTTCTTAAAAAGCCATGAGACTGGCATCATTATCATGACATTTTAAAATGTAATAAGTTCTTATGTGCTCCTATTTGCTTTCTGGTTTCCAAACGAATAAGAATAACATTCTGAAGCTTTTCTTCGGGACTATGTAAGCTAGAAAACTCTTAAATAAATTGAAACTGTGTTCTTCATGTGAATAAATGATGTAGTAGCTTAGGCTTTAGGTGAAACACCAAATGTCTCAGAACTCTGTGTAAATCTGGTGGGCTATCACTGTTTCTTCAAAGTCGGTAGATTTATTCTAATTTTTTCTAGGTGAAGGTGAATACCTTTAAAGAAGAATGTCATTGCTATCTTAAAAATAAAGTTCCTTACTCCTGCAGTCAAACTGATAGCAAATAGATCCTGCTTGATTCCATAACTAAGGTGTTTTGTTTTATAAAGGGTCTCAGAATGCATCTTTTTTTCTATGATTACCTCAATCTTAATGAGCGTCGTTGTTGTTTTACTCTGTAACTCAAAGGTGTTGTACACTGAGCTGTTCTAAAGGGAATGGACATGCATGTACATGGAGAGGAAGGTGTGGAAAGAATCTGCTATTTAATGGAAAAAAACATTCTGGGTATAAAGCTTTCCAGTGCTATAAATATTAAGGTTCATAAAACCAAACCCTGCACTGGGTTCCTCAGAGTCTCACTGAGCTTTGTTTTTAGGACCATTATGCCAGTATTCCACATAACTCTGACTTCTTGTCAGTAGCAGTTTTGCTCTTGAGCTCTGCTTATGAACTATAAAGGACATGGCCCTGGCTTTGCCTCATTGCATCTGGAAAGGTCAGAAGAGGGGAGCAGAAGCAGCAGAGCCCTCGGTGTTGTAATGCAAGAGGGGGCACACCACAGATACCTACTGACCTTGTGAAGACTGTGAGATGCTGACAGCTCCCACCACTCCATGCTGTCTGGAATTTCTCCTCTGTGTAGGCTTTATTGTCCTACTGCCTTCATTACTGCTAGTTGAGTTGGTAAAAAGTCTTGAGCTACCAGTGGTGTGCCAGCTACATCAGAGAGAGCACAGGTCACTTTGGTTCTCCTGGGTCAGTGCGAGCTGAGCTCCGCTGGCTTCTGGCTCTTGCACTGCTGTGGCCAGAGCCTGGCTTGGGCTCTGCTGCTTCTCCCTGGGCAGGACCATGGCTGTCCTTCAGCTGGTGGCTCTCCTTAGGTGACATCCTGCACTGCTCTGGCTCAGACAATGAGTTCTGCATGGAATAGTGTGTGTGTGTGGCACCAGGGGGGACTTAGGGCACTGGGTCTTCTCCTTGAGTCTGTGCCCAGCTGCGATTGTAGTAATGAGACAGCCATTATTTGGAAACAAAAGTACATTTTGTTTTAATAGTATGTGAAAGTGGTTAGAAAGAGAAGGATGTAGAACAATCCACATGCATTTCCATCTAACCATGGGGGCTGTTTATCCCCTTGCAGCAATCCAGGCTGGCCTAATGCCTTTCATCACCTTCTGTATATGTAAAAGTCAATACAGAAATCTGATTCCCCTGAGCAGTTACCACTCTGAAGGGAAATCTTCCTTCTAATCAGCAGTGGTTTCATGTTCCTGGCCATTCTGGGAGAAACCTGTCAAGTGTGCTTACTAGAGATAGAACTGTGGGGTCTCAGCACATCAGTGCTGTGTGGCCATGGCTGACCTTGAGCACTTTCCTTTCTTCTTTGCTTCTCCTGTGTGTTGACATCACCTTACACAACCTGAATTGGCATATTCATACTGTAAAATTGCAACTGAACAATCTGGTCAACTTATAAAATCCTTTGCATTTCCCTCAGGTTTAGGTACTCAGTAGCTGTTCTTGGGTAATCAGGCTTTCTTTGAAAATCCGCCCAGCATCACCAGTGAAATGGATTGATGCTGAATGTGTTTGAAAATCTGACCCTTACGAGAAGGCCCTGCAGTAGAGGCTTTCTGTGGTAGGGTGTTGAGGTGGTCCAGACCCAGGTCACAGTGTGAGCACAGCTGTAACTGAATTCCGTAGTACTGTCTACAGAGCACCTGATTAAGCACTGAGTTTTATAGTTTCTGGTTCAAGCCAATTAAAGGATCCATCCCAAATACAGTTCGATGTGAGAGATGTCAACAGCTATGGTAGAATACATGTCTGAAAGCAGTGAGACTTTCTGCATAAATGCCACCATTTTAGATCTTAGTCAGTCAACACTGTTGATAGCTAAGGTTGCTCTCCAGGTATTTCTTGCCAAAGGCAGCTGGGCTCATTAATTAATAGCAGGGTTTTACAAATCCTTCAGTCATTGCCTTCTTAGCAGTTCTCTTACCCAGAGAACATCACTTCTGCCTTTTCTGCCCTGAGTCCCTGCCAGGCATACAGTGGGGTCACCTGATGGGAACTGATCAAAACGAGTGGAGGCAACCAAAATCTCCCTCCCCATAGATGCAGAAAAATGGTTTGAACATGTTGGGGGTAGGGGTAGTTACTGTCTCAAAGCAGAGTAAAGCTGTACGCTCTTCCCTCACTTGGGAAATCCTGTGGAATATAATCACCATCCAAAAGAGTAAATCCTCCCTAAAGCCCATTCCAAAAGAAGTCAGTCACACTCAGACACTGTAAACACTAACCTCCTTATCCCAACCTTCTCTATGTACCCCCTCCACATCTCTGTCCTCTTCTCTGCTCATGATATCCGTTTTTATCTTTCCTGTTACATCACTCCCACAACACTTTTTTAATCATCTGGCCACTATCACATTACACTTAATAAATGAACAAGATCTAATACAAAAATCCCTCCAAACCAGATGACTTAATACTCTTTTATGCTTAACTCTTTTTTTTTTATTCCACAGATGTGTTGCAAACACTCATGAGTGTTCTGTGGTAGATGAAATATTTTTAGCAAAGATAGTTGAAAATAGATGTAATTTATATAAGCTATTTAAGTTCATTTCTGTTTGATGAAGTACTGTACATCCTGTCTTCATTGGAAAAAGAGAGAAAATTGCTATTTTTGTGTGCCGAAAAGGACAAACCCCACTAAGTTATGAGCCTAGTTTAACATGTGTGTCTAAGGTTAGGAGATGGTCTTAGGGCAGTCCATGTCAGAGCTGGGACAGGCACCACTAATCATAGCCACAATATTCCCTTTTATCTAAAATACCCTGTTTTCAGGGGCAAAATGAATCACCTTCAGGAGCGCAAGTTCGGCTCTGTGGGAGCCACAGGCCCCTGACTGAGCCTCTGTTTTGTTCTGCTTTCATGTTTCCTGACACAGCTCTGCCTTCTCGTGTGTGTTTTGTACCTCATGCAAAGTTGAAATTGCTTTTGGTAGTTCTTGGCCCTGCAGAGTTCCCGTGCCCAGATGGGATTCCCGTCCCTAAAGCCGAAGCTTGGCCTTTAATAGATGGATCTGCTATTCCATCCCCCCTGCAGGATCTTGCAGTTGGGCTCTGTGGCCATTTCTGACCTATTTTCTTTCATCATAGAATCATAGAATATGCTGAGTTGGAAGGGACCCATCAGGGTCATCAGAGTCCAACTCCTGGACTTCATGAGGCTTCCCCTCATGAGGATGTTGAAAATCTCAGTGAGGCTCCCCTCAGTCTCCTCCTCTCCAGGCTGAACTGACCAAGTGCCCTCAGCTGCTCCTCACACAGCTTCTCCTGCAGACCCTGCACCATCCTCGTGGCCTCCTCTGGACGCTCTCTAACAGCTTGATGTCAGTAGCTTGTGCACCCTCCCAGTGCTGTCTCTCTGTGAACACTCTGCCTTTTAACTTTTCTTTCCACAGGTGCCCCCAGCTGAGCAGGACACCCTGGAGGCACATCTGTGCAGCCCAGTTCAGTGTCAGCCAGCTGTGCCTGATGCAGACAGGGGCCAGGGGAGGTGCTGGGTGCTGTACAGGGGTGTGAGCCCTGTGCTTGGCCTGGGCTGATGTGCCTGCTGCTCCAGTGAGCTGATTCACACAGGTGGCATTAGCAGGTATCTCTCCATCCTCTTCAACTGTTCTCTGTAGATACACCACATCAACAGCTCAGGTGATTCTCAGTGTTAATTCCAGCTTGTCAACTCTTACAGTTTCATCCCATAAAGGGTATAAAATGAAACATGACATGATGGCACTTTTGGTCTGAAATAGATACAAAGAGAAGGCCCCAAAACACTAAAACTACCAATGAACCCTATGTGGACATGTTGTGTGGGCTGTGACATATCACCTGTGCTATGGGAAATAAGTCATTAATGAGAAAATGCCTAGGAGAGAGCAATAATAAGGATTTCTGAGCAGGATTTTGATAGAGCTATAATAGGAGATTAAAAAGCCCCCCAATAATCCCCTTTATTTACTCACAAAAATATTATTGCTTTCATTTTTAAGCAAGAGGATTGTCATTTATGTGAAGCTCACAAATATTCACTGTCTTAGGTTTCCCTGGGAGGTCCTTATATTTGTGTGTTATTTGCTAAAATAGACATGAATTTTCAACTCTCAAATTGCAATTTGTTCACCCCAAAACATTCTACAGAATATGTAAGATTTCTAAATTGAAATAGTAATGACCCTTGTGTGACTGTGAAAGATTAAGCTCTGGGCTTTGAACACACCAGAGGCTTAAAAACACTGGTAAGTAGCTATAGCTTTAGGTGATTAAGAGAGAGAGGTTGAACTTTGCATCTGGTGTAGCTGCCATAAAGCTTTCCTGGAAAATGCAAACCAAATTACCCGAGTACTGGAAAATTGCATTTGAAAATAATAACAGTTTCATTTAGTTTTATCATCAAGACTGACAGCTGGAGGAGACTCGGTCTGTTGCTGAACCCCCAAATCAACAAGTTTTTTCTCATGACACACACAGGGGTGGGAGAAACTGCTCATTTAAGAACAGTAAACAGCCACTGCTGTGAATTTCTAATCCTTTCATTAAGTCGTGCTCTCTGATTGCTGGTTACATTCACTTTCTTTTAATTCACTATCTCTTCAATTATAATAATTGAAAACACGCTAGGACCAAGAAAGGGAATGGAAAAAGCTAAGTAGACAATCACCTTGTAAACATCTTGTGATGGTGATGGCTATTTAACAGGAACGTTCAGTACCAACTGAGGCACAGGCGAGCTTATCCAAGCAAATCAATGCAAGTTAATCTTTCAGTGTCAGCTGGCTGAGTTTTGGACTAGTGATGAATGCCTTGACTGGAAAGATGAAATGCTGGAATGCCAGGCACTGCTCTGACAGCTACAGATGGTGCCAATTACTGCCAGTAGAGCCTGTCCTGCTGTGAGCCCAAGATGTCTGATTTGTGGTCACAGAAAAATGAAAAAGAGGTTTCCCAGCTGGGCCTGTCACCTGTCCTATATTGCTCTGTAGCAAAAATGGTATTTGTGTTCTAAAATCAAATTTCTTTGTATATTTATGCTAATGATCCCACCATGCTAATTGCCAGACATATGCCTTGGAAAGATGCAGTCACTATCACAAAGCAGAATTTTCCTTTTTCTGGTTTAAAATAAATTTCAGAAATTATAGAAAAGTTAGAATAAAATGCAGTGTCGAAATAAAGGGGAAGGAGGTGAAAGGAGGAGGAGTAGGCAATTCAATAGAGCAGGCAGACATTCTGTGCTTAATTTTTCTGCATGCAGTTGAAAGGGATTTACAGGCTGTAAATCAGAACAGGATCTAGCCCATGGTCTCCAGTCTTGCCATAGTGAGCTTGAATGTTAATATAAGCCTTTATTTTTCCTTTGTACATTTGAGCCTTTTTGTGTTTGTTTTTCATGTGCCGTCTTATTCCACCCCTACCCAAACTATACAAATTGTCATTTATTGCACTTTCACATTATTTCCTGCCTCTGTGATATTTAAAAGGATTAGTCTAGACATCTGTGATCTGTAATTGGCTTTTTCCATGAAAGGGGATCAGCTGTAAGAACTTAAGCAACCCAGACTTATTTTACTTGTGATACTTGAAAACCTTCTGGACAGAGCACCTTTGCTGCAATGATTTAACACCAGGTTTGCTCAGTGTGCAAATGCAGCTTCAGTCAGTCCTTTGCCATTGAATCCACTGTGATTTTATCCACCTGAAAATAGCCCATGTGTTTTAATTAAAATGTATATTGAAATAACTGGTTCCAGGTTTGTCTTTCTTTAGCATTGTGCTGTGAAAGGGGACCCTATAGAATACTCTAACTCTGAAATGTATTTCCATTCTGCTTTTATTTATATATTAAATTAACAATAGCATGGTAATTATCCTTATTGGAGCATGAAATACAAATCTGCCTCTTTTTCCCCTGTCCTTGGAACTCATCTACCACAGTGTGCCTAATTGTTAAGAGCTCGTAGGTGGGGGTGTTGGGGAGCAGACAGCCTATTTCCATTTTATTAGATTCAACCTTTGCTAACGAAGCTATTTTTCCCTCAACTTCAAACACAAATGTTTAAGCAAATTTTAGAATTCATTTAACAATAGTAGTAAATCAGTAGACAAACTGTACTATAAAAATAACTCTTACAGCAGCTGTGGGATGGAGCCGGCCAAAGTACCTTTAGGTCCTGGCTTTAATCAGGGAGTATTTGGTGCTCCCAGATAAGCACTCAATTGCCAGTTGTAATTCCACCATATAACTTGGAAGAACTGGCCCTGTGTGTTCCTGATAGCTGTGAATAATAAATTATAAGCTTTCAAGTGATTGTTTCTTTAAATTTTTAGGAATTAAATTGTGATGATAAAATGAGAGATGGGAAGACACCACAAATTCCCTTAATTTTTGTCATTTTACGTTCTGTCAAGCAATGAGGAAGGTGAAAACACCTGGCAAGTCTGGGAGGTCTTTCAATATGTCCATTAATTGCTGTAGCTTTCACGTGCCTATTTGTCTGAGTGTGCCATCTTTTATTTTTTACTAGGTTTGCTTTCCCTTGCCTGTAACTGTTAAAATCAAATATATAGGTTTTTCTGCCAAAGGTCTCAGTTTCTTACAGAGCTTCTTGTTTTAGCACATACCAGTGAAGTCACTTGCCATGGTTGCCTTATTCTGTGTAGGTTGCCTGTATTTAAAGACATTATCATTAGTATAAATGCAAAGGAAGTTTGCTGGAAGAACCACATAAAAGCCATTATCTGAGTGGGTAATATCCATAGGCTCATTCTCAGGTACAGCTGTGGGGATCGTAGATTTGATAGCATAAAATAAAAAGTCTCCCAGGTTCCCCTTTTATCAGCGAAGTGAAGGTGGTGAAGCAGAGATGTGCTGCCTTTGGGGCTTTCTCCTGCAGCCCTCGGTGCCAAAGCTGTGCTGTGGCTGTGGGTGTGTGACACAGGTGAGCTCAGGGCAGTGCTCACCTGGCTGCTGCCAACCTCTCCTTGCCACCGTGTTTGCTCTGCTCTACCCTGAATTATGTAACAGTTAAGCCCATATATATAGGGTTTGCTGCCAAGGGCCTCAGCTTCTTGTAGATAATATTTTGGTTGTTTCCTGAACCGCTTTTTCATTTCCTGACTGCTGGGAGAAGAAGGCTATAATGAGTGAAAGCCACAGCGGTGCCCTCCCCCCACCGAGTACAGCATTTTTCAGGGGGCAGATACACTGTTTTGTGTAACATTCAACCTGGGGAGATACTTAACCACTTTGCCTGAGTTCAGCATGTCTAATACTTGGCACAAATCGGTATATTCGTGTTTCATTCAGCTTGGATAACAGCCAGCATAGAGACTCTATTTTCATTTTTGAATTTCACTTGGCAGATCCTTAAAAGTCACTGGAGAACTTTGCCTGGCTAATAAAAAGCAACTTTTTTTATTGAAAACTAATTATTTTTTCAGCTCCATGTGCCAGCTGTTTAAAAACGTTGTGGTCACGTTAGCGCATACTTTAATTACAGAGTTCTAGAAAAATGCAGATCCTATTGTGAAATGTTCCTCACAGCAGCTGATAAGCCACTTATTTTTGGCCACATCCAAGCTGTTAAAATACACAGATAGCTTTGCGACTATAATTAAGTATCATTTAACACTAAATGCAGAAATACCAGGATAAAACATCTACCTGTTTCGGGTGGGAAATCGTGAGTTTAAGGCTAGAAGAACCAAGCTTCTGGGTATATGGAAGATGTGGTTAATGCTGAGTGAGGTTTTCAGAAACACTCAGGACTTTCCAAGTCACTGGGAACACCAGGCTCCAGGTGTGGTTGAAATTTCTTTTATCCCTATGCATCCTTAGGCACTTAAATGCTTTTGAAAATCAGGCGTGGAAAGACTCCTGGGATGTTGTAATGGGCCCTGCTGGCTCAGGACACAGCGCTTGGCTTGGGAGGAGCTGGGCCAGGAGTGCAGTGCCACAGACCTCAGTGCCACAGACCTTGGCACTCGTGTCCCTGACATTGTTTGGGTCCCTGAAAGAATAAGGTGGGAAGAAGAGGATCAGCAGGGAGGACAAGTGCTACATGAACCCAAGCAGGAGGTCTGTTCTCCTTTGCAGTGAGCAGTGAGGGGATGGTGGGAGCTGTGTCCCTCCATGCAGCTGCAAATCCCAGCTTTCCTGCATTCACCCTTGCCGTGTGACCTGGCCTCCTCTGTGCAGGAAGTGTTTCTTCCAGCATTCTGTGTCGTATGAGGCTTCATCTTTCATAGTGCCAGCGTTTGCAGAGCATTTGGCCTGCCAGATGCTGCTTCAAATTAAGGATGGTTTTGAGCCAAAATCTGTGGTTCAAACACCTTCAAACTTTGGGAAAGTTTGTATCCCAGTTTTATGGCTTTGCTCTATCCCTGCTTCATTTCAATCTTACCTAGTTACAGTTTTTATATTCTCCTGCAATCAGAAGCTGCAAAGAAATGTAACAGGAACAGAGTGGGTGGATGTTTCATGGGAGAACAGTAAAACTTTGCCTGGCTGGAGGCATGCTCAGTTTCCTTGGTCAATTTATTGGACATATAAAAAGGATTATTCAATGGACAAGAACGGTCCTGCATCCCTACCTTTCTTACACTCTATTTCTGGTCATACCTTTCATATAAAAATAAAGTACTTTTTGCTATTATTTGATTCATTCCTGTAAAAACTAATCTGTTGCATATATATATAACCAGAATTTTTATAAAAGTATATAAACACTAAGGGAAAATGGCAGAACAGATGGCAAGTAATAAAGCCATTTAAAGGTATTTGCTGGACATGCAAATACCAGACATGTATGTTTCTCCTCCATAGCTTTTTAAATTACTCACTGAGCTTGTTTGGATTCCATTTGACATAATTTTTCCTCTCACTGTTTTGAAATAGATTGACAATGTGTTTCACCTATATTCCCACATTTTAAGTGTAAGCATGTAGTAATAGAGTATGTTATCACAGCAAACTGTAGGTACAGTATTTGGTTATATTAATTTATATCTTGTTTGTGTCATTATAGATAACTGTAGCTGTTATAAGCAGCCTGTCCTAGAAATAAACAAAATGGAAATATCAAATCTTTCTAAACATGTGAATTTCGAAACCATTTATTTGACCACAAAATGTATCAGAATAATGCATCTAAAGATGTCTTAAAAACAAAAAAACCCCAAACTAGAAGATGAACCAGTTTAAGGTGAAGAGGGAAGAAACAAAAAATACATTTTAATGAGACATTTACAAATTGTTCAGCACAAAGAGAGGCACATTAGCTAGCACTTTGTCACTGTAAATATTGCACATGTTGTTCGTCTGAGTTTGTCCTGGAGCATTATTAGAGCAAAATACACAAACATACAGCCAAATCTTTTTGTGTTGATATTAATGCCGTTGACTCAATCATGCTTGAGCAGGGAATCCAGATCTGCCCTACAATCAAATAGTCATTAGAGGCCAAGACTTAACTGTTGCAGTGATTAATTCCATGCAGACACCAGTGCTGGTGTGGTAGGTACCACTTGGCTGGTGGTGGGTTTTGCCTCAACACGGACAGCCAACACCAAAATCCAGTGGAGCTGCAACCCACAGTAGGTGATGACTGTGGATTCCCTGTGTGCCTTACCTGGCCCAGGATACTGTAAGCAGGAGGGAAAGCAGCCGGGCATCCAGCAGCCACACTCCCACCTGCACAGCACCGGCACCTCGCACACCCGGACACTGGCTGCTCTTGTCCAATGCAAGTTTTCCTCTACTGCTTGTCAGATGTCCCAGGCCTGTTACCTTGGGCAGATAGACCCCATGTCCGTGACTCTATTCATTTATTTCACCATCCTTCCACACTTCATTACCAGATATTTTAGTTAAACAGCAGGAGCATAACGTATTTTGTTGTTGTTCCTATCACCATCAGGCCCCTTTGCCTATTTCTCTCATGGCTGTACTGGTTCAACAGGATTTGAGCGGTGTTGGAAAATGTACAGGCATAAGCAGGGAACCAGGAGTGAGGATGGAGGATCTGGTGGTTGTTTGCCTGGCTGCATTTGGCATGACTGAGTACTCTGTAATGTGGTACAGGGAACCTGTGGTCCTTGCTTTGGGGTGAGCTTCCTCATGAGGTTTCTCAGGGGGTGCTTGTCCATGAAGTCCTACGGTGGATGTCCTGCAGGCAACATCACCAGCTTCCCCATGGTAGGTGGCAAAGCTCCAGCTGAGTTTCACAGGGGTGAGAAAGGTCATTAAGAGGAAACATAATGTCTTTGTTGTGTTCCTTTTTATCAGACACCCATAGTTTCATGACGGTTACCAAAACCAGCGTACTCCTGGATGTTTCAAGAGCCCTATTTCCCTCTGCAGATTTTGCCAGGAAGCAGGGGGTTTTTAATTCATGCTATGTTTAAAAAATGCAGTTGAGCAAAAAGTTATTATTTTCTTAAAACTCGGAATCATTCTTTATAAATTAGAAAGGTTTGATTTTTTTGGGGCTGCAAGGCATTTTTGGAAAGCTGCCAACTTCTTAATGTATCAGTGTGTATGTATGCATTCACTACCACCAGTGGATGTAATTAATGTTTGAAAATTGTGGCTTTCAGTCTCACAAGCATAAAGAAATGTTTTAATTTGACAGTATGGCTGACAAAATACTAATTTGTTTTGGGACAGACCCTCACCTACTTGCAGTGGAGACAAGTGAAAGAGGAAGGAAAGCCTTTCCAGAGTTTACAGCATGAGTAAATATCAGATTGGAACCTGTATTCAAAAAAAATCCACATCCATTATAATATGCATTTGTAATATTAGCAATTTCCAGTAGTAAAATTTGCTAAAACACTTATGGTACAATTAACTATTAGGGAAGAAAAATAAAATTAAGAACAGCCTTTGAGAAATATTTGCTTCTTTTATTTAAGGCATTTTGGTGTGCCCAGGAAATATAAAGATATATTTCATTTGTAGCGCAATGAACCAAAGCTGTGTAAGTGCAAACAGAGAAAAATACAAATTTTGTGAGAAAGATATGATGGACTGTTTTTAGGAGGCAAGGTAATTGTAAAAGATCTATCTGGGCTAATGTGACTGCTTTATATTTTTGTCATGCCTTTGTAACACTGAAGATCATTAGGAACTGTCTCCAGGGAAAGGGACCTGTGTCTAAAATCAGTTTGGGCCCATTATCTTCAGTAAGAGACTGTCTATACCCCAGGCATCCTGAATCCTCTATTTACTGGGGGAGGAAGCACGTTATGTAATGGGTATAAGTACAGTGGGACCCCACATTTCTAGAGCTCATTAATTTGAATGGTTCGGAGAGTTGAACGTCAGTCTCTTGGTACCTCTGCTGTGCCTGCTGCTCCTGCTGCTCTGTGGGGCTTTTGTGTTTCCTGCCCTTGCTTCAGTTATTGTTTCTTCTGTTTTGTCTTCTCCTGAAACACTCATTGACCATGAAAAATCTTCAGTACTCAACTTAAAGGCTGTGTCCTGGCACACGCAGGAGCCATGGGATGAACTTTGGCAACAGCGTCCCCAGGTTTTGCTGTTAATGAGGTTCCTCTGCTGTTGGATGCATTACATGAGGAGAGGCTGGAGCCCAGAGTGGCACATCCCTTCCTGCTATGAGCAGCCAACAAGCTGCTTTAGGTGTTGACTTTGAGGTTACCAACAGCCTAATTTGTTACGTGTTCACAGGGCCAAGTTTCTTCCTTTGCAGTAAGCTATCCTTAAATACATTATTTTTAATCTATTCCTCTAAGCACAGTTGTAATGTTAAAATAATGTAATCCACAGATATGCTCTAATGTATTCTGAAGTAAAATATTACTATGAAATGCTAGCAGAAATGTAAAATCCACATTTTTGAGGTATTATTTAAAAATTCATATAGCATCTGAGGCTTTTTCCCCTCCCTCAAAATAGAATTTAGATGTGCAAACAAAACAAGAGCTAGAGGTGACTGTTAAAGGTATGCTTTTCAACTCTCTGTTAGGAATTTTGTGGTTTACAAACAGCTGAAAATGTCTTCTGCTTTTCTTTTGAGTCTGTAAACACTATGAATTAGCAAGTAAAAAACGTAGTGGTCCCCTGTTCACTAATCCAGATCTGTGAGAATTGGCACAGTGTTATAGAATCAACATTTAAAAAACATAAACTTTGAAAGACTTCTTTTTTACAATCTGACTATATTGCTTTATGTGCCTCTAAACAGCTTTAATAGCTGTGGAAATAGACCTTTCAATGTCACAATGTCTTTAAATCCTACAGGTTACGTCATCTGGCACGTTTCATGAAGGTGTAGATAACATGAAGCACACGAGCTTTATAATGACTGTACAAATATGTACAAATGATACAACTTGAGATCACACAGAAATTATAGGTATAAGCACTAGCTAGATGTTATCTCTAGTCCAAAAATTACCCTAAATCTGGTCAAATAGTTATTCACCAGAAGTACAATAAATAACTCCTGGGTTTATCTGTTACAAGGATCTCTTCTGAGGTCATCTGTGCAGATGTCTGTGCTTTCTCTTGTAATTTGATGACTGTGTCTTCATAGGAAGGTCCAGGGAAGCCTTCAGTGCCCTTCTGACAGGTGCTGAGGAACTGCAGGATTAGTGGAGCTTCAGTAAATTGAAATGTCAGTGATGTTGCTAAATTCATTTGCCCCCTAAACAAAAAGAAATTACCAAACTAAAAAGTATGCCTCAAGATCAGTTTAATGCTGGATTATTCTTTCACATAATGATATTTTTTTCTTTAATTCCTCATCCAGATGATGCTGATACTAGCAAAATGAGAATAAATAGATCTAGGTGTCCACATGCTAGGCAGGCATATCCTCATATGATTTTTATAATTTTAATTAAACTGCTAAAATAGATACATGTGTTTGACCAGGTCATGGGGTACAGTCCAGCAAGTATCTGGGTTCTGGTTTGTCAGCACCCAAGTTTCTATGTTAAATGCCACCCAGTTTTTGGATTATTAAGCTAGTCTGCTCTAAAAAATGTGTTGTGAAAGACATAGCAGCCCAAAAGGACATTTTGATTTCAGTAGCAGCATGTCTATCAGAAATGTGAAGTCCGATCTTTACAATTCAGTGCTCTGAGCTGATTTCTTTTTCTTCTTAAAGAAACTGAGGCTCAGTAACTTCCGTTTCTCTTCCTTAGCTTTCAGTTCAAGTCTAAATAAAACCCAAAACTGATCTCTTTGGACTTATTCCATGCTACTGACCTCATGTCCATCTGCTCACATACCCTCTCTCAGCATGGTCACCTCCCTGTGACAGTTTTCCCTCTTGTGTATGAGCTGGTGCAGTGAAGAGAGGTCATTTTTCCTCCTACCCTACAAGTGGGGAACCTGGTGTGTCCACCCCCTTCGACTACAGAACAAGATCATTTCTTCAAACACCATCGTAGTTTTTTTGTTTGCGGCTATTTCTACTTTCCCCCCTTTCTTTCCATAGTGTGTTTGTGAGATTGTGTCTTCTAAATACAATATGAAACAAAATGTGTAGTAATGTTGTAAAGAAAGCTGCTGCTTGAATGAGGTGCTTCCCAAGGAGTAACAATATTTGTTGAGCAGATGTTATTTAATTCTAAATAATGGAAATCATTTAGTGTCCTTCAAAATCATCATGAGGGCAGTAGACAGGAATAAAGAAAAAATCAGCAGAGACATAACAGCTGGAGAATATCTTCCCCTCTCCCTCCATCCCCTGAATAGTAGCTATTGCAGATGTTTCAAAATGGCCGAGGTGCTGTTCAGGAGAAAATCTCCACAGCTTTCTGCACCATGTGAAGCCATGCAACTGGCTCCTGCACCCTGCTGAGCTATTCAGTAGAAAGCTCAGCTGGGTCATGGAGTTCCTGCCAAGGGGCCAGAGGGCAATTCCTGTAGAGAGCATCAAAATCAGGGCAGGAAACTCTACTCCCTGCGCTCCTCTGAGTGTAATGCAAAATGTCCCACAATGGGCAGTTTTGTTTTTATTAGACAGAAATGCTTCTCTGTGCCAGCAGATCATCAGTTAGGTAATTTAGCAGGTATGGTTACACTTCGTTTACCAAGCTTATAAAAAAAAAAAAAAGTTTTGTTCCCTGCCATGGATCAGAGGAAAGGCAATATGCATTATTTTTACTTTAAGAAGCTTTTAAAATATTTAAACTGCAGAGCTGATTGGCAGCTTTCTGCCAGCCAGATACTTGCATGCTTTCCTGCACAGGTATTTGTGAAATCTGGAACTGTTGGACTGTTTTCCTAAGACATACTCCGAGGCTCTGTGGTTGTGTCTAGCTCTATCTGATAGAGAGGGATCAGAAAGTTCTGTAAAATAAACTGAGCCTGGTAGCTGGAGTGATTTATGTCAGGAGTCCCATAAGATTGGTTGGATCTGGTTACCCTCAGTGTCCATACACCAGCTGATTTTGCAAAGCTTAACTTGGTTGCCTGCAATAAGCGATATATTTACAAACCAACTTCATACCTGCTGTCCTCTGTTCAGGAGTCTGACATGTAAATGTAAAGAAGTCATAATACAAATTTGTGAAACCAGCTTTGTATGGGGACCTTTTGGTTCTCCTGCAGCTGTGAAGCATCTCCAAGCTATAATGAAATGCATCATATTTAGCAATGTCTTTTATGTTAGAAGGCAGTACTGAAATAACACATATTTTCACATCCCTAACTGCAGGATCACAAAATACCTCTTCAATTAAGAAATGGTAGAGGAGCTATAATGTAAGAAATATCAATCTTTAGGAGATAGTGTCAGAAGAAATGGCTGCTTTATTAGCAAAAGTTTGATGATACTACAGCCACTCAAGTAGAATATTCATGTACTTTAGATCTATTCTTAATTAATTCTTGAATACTTGACAGGCTTTTTCATTTAAAATTCTGTTTTCCCTCTTTGAATATCTGTCCTTGTTTGTGCATTGGTACTTGAGTTTCTTACAGCTCAGCCTAACCTTTCTTTTTGAGACTTTTTCTTTTTTTGAATGAATACTTTATATCATCAGACTCTCACACAGAAGTTCCAATGTGGTTTGAAAGTAAAATAAGAAACTGATGTTACTTTACAGCAGAGAACAGCACTTCTGACACAGTGAGTGTCATTGCATCAGCCAGACTAGAGTCCAGGTTATTTTCATATTATGAAAAAATTGTTAAGCCTGGACAACTGAGATTATGCTACCAAGTCACTTTTACGATAGTCTGAGGATACTGTTTGCAAATGATGGTGGAAGAACCAGTTTAGGTAAGATGAAAAATGGACCTAATGCAACCCTTTTTTGATGGCTGAAGAAATTAAAGTTCTTTTTGCTTAATTTTCCTAAGGGATAGATGAGGTGCTGTCAGACCCTCTGGAAAGCCTCACAGACTGGAGCAGTTGTGTGATGTCTTTGGTAGCACACATTTGGTGTTAGCCAGGGGTACTGCACGGGCCCTGTCTGCCCAGCATGAGTGCGGGGTGCTGGGCTGTTCTGCTGTGCAAGGGCTGTGGGCCACAAACCCAGCCCTTGGCATTCCCACAGCTTGTGGAACAACTTGTTCTGGTTGAAAAAAAAAATGTATTTTGAACAAAGAAAGGACCTCTATTCAAAAATAATGGAAAACCCAGGCTGGATGTTTTTCCTAAACACCATTTCTTTTCTGTCTTGTGTCTCTGTTCAGGTGTGCATACATGGATCCCTTGTATTCCTTGGGCAAGGTGTCCTTCACTGTCGATTTAGGGATCCCAACACAAAATGAGGGCGGCTGGGGATGGGGCATTTGCATTGCTGAGCTCCACCCCCTAATTTAGAGGCTAAATTAGGGAGAGTCTCCTTTGCTCCCATGGATCAGTATCAACAGAGATAGGCATCTCTACAGTGTGAACTGGAGCAGTTAATTCAACTCTTTATCCAAATTCTTCCCAGGAGGGGCCTCTCTCTTCCTACAACTCTCTAGGGAAGGTGGGGAGGCTCAGTCACATCCCAGCTTCATTCCTAAACCAGCAAACCTTTGGTAACGTGGCCCCAGGGTAAGCTCTTCGTGATCATTTAGAACAGAATTAGTTGACTTGGAACCCTAAAAGGTGACAATTTGATTTCCTGATTTGTTCTTCCAAAGACAGGGAAATTTCCCTAATACTTCTTACTGAGTCTCCCAGCTTGTTGTTTATGGCTTTTGCTGTCATTTTCATTAACAGCAAATTGTTCAATATGATGCTAAACTGAGCTATATTAGATCAGCTAGAAATCTTTGTAGGCTCTCAAAGCATGGGCATTACATATTCAAAACAGGACCTAATGTTTCAGAGATTCATATTCTACTATAATTATATGGTTCAATGCAAGTGATTATATCTCTTCTTCAGTATCGGACTGAAAAGTTTTGGTTTGCTGGCTTCCTCATAATTTACTGCTGAGGCATAATAGGCCAGTCTTGCGGAAAAAAAGATGATAAATGACGCTGGCAAGGATTCATAGATTTATTAAATTTCTATCAAACAGTGCAACAAAAAAAATCTGCTTAAGTTAGAAATGGGCTCAAATTTTTTAATCAAAATTCATGAGTCCTGATGCTTGGTTCAGTAGGTCCAAGGAAGGCTTGAATTGAGGACTGATTAAAGAAAATAAAAGGCTTATTTGAAGTAATTTTTCAATGACGGCTTTTAATTGGATGTTAAATCAAATTCTTATCTGCTTTTCTGCAGATAGCACATTATATAAAATACAGTTAGTGGCACTACCACTGTAACTGATACACTGAATAACAATTGACTTCTTACTTTACACCAAGAGGATAGAAGGACTGCTGTTGTCAACCTGTCAGAAATTAACTATGTAAATTAATGCTTAAGTATATGAATATGAATATGATTTACAAGAGGCTCTGAGTGCTGTCAGTAAAAGTACTGATTTCTTTCCCCTCCAAGGTTAACAATTACTCGCTGACCTTTACAAATTTAGGCTATATTTTTTCTTTTATAACTGATATGATGTTCCAGAGATCTCAATAATGCTGAAATAATCTGAAGTAATCTGTCATGTACCAAAAGAAGTATCGTACTAATACCTATTATATTTCATGTGTATAAGGCAATACATTGCTGAAGATAATAGACTTATTATTTAGTTTGATGGTTACAGTAACTGTGAAATTTGTTGCTTGCTTTCTTTTCAGACTGAGTGGTAGGGTAGCACTCTTTATTATGGGGATGTATTCCTAATACTGTCAATTAATTCTGTAATGTTTTACTGCTGCGAGTAACATCTGATTTCTTGGGCTTAGGAAAAAAATCCCTCTATCTCACCTAGATCAACCAGGACCCATAAAGAGAAGTAGAATATGCTGTAGAATTTATGCAGTCCAGAGTGTGCAAGAAAGAGGAAAACCAGAAAGGATTAAGCCTCAATGTTACACTTAGTTTTTCTTCAGTAGAAGTGCATATGTGTGGGTTTTCTCTGCTGGAGTTTGCATCGTGCTCAGTATAATCACTGTGCTGAACATTATGATTATTTGTACCACTGGAATTCACATCTCGTTCTTGTGTATTCCCCTGCCTGTTCCTCCACAGAAGTGTTCCCACAGGAAATGAAACTCCATATTAGGAGATCCTCCATAAGATTTTGTTTTAAATTCAGAGAAACTGTCCTGCAAAACCAGATCCAAAGCTTCTCTGAACAATTAAACTTTACCATGTATAACAGCATTTTTCCACAAAGAGGCAGTATCGAACACAAGGCAGTGTATCTGAATTACAGGATTCCCAGACCCAGCATGGAAAACTAGTCTCTCCTCATGGTTTCCGTGTGGTTTCTCATGTTCCCCCCATCTCAGATATCCCAAACCTCTGTGCTTGGAACAAGAGTACTAGGAAAGGAAAGCAGACTGTAAAATTGCTGCATGCTAAAATGAGGTTAAGCGATTGCAACTTCTCCCAGTGCCTCGTAAAATGGACCCCCTGAGTGGAGACAAACCATCTTCAAAAGATTCTGAAATTTGGTTCGGATAATCGTCAAGAAATTCAGCTTTTTCAAAGCTTTGAAGTCCCTTATTAGTCATGCCCCAGAGCACATGGAGCTTCAGTGGCTTGTGGGCTCCTATAGGTACTTCACACATTGCGGGTGGAACAGATCTCCTGCCTGGCCTGGCAATAATGGGAGAGCCACCGTGCCCTGGGCAGGTCCGGGTGGCTCTGACAGTGCTGGGTGTGAGAGAAGAACCCAGCTTGTTTCCATCAGGGATGACCATGGATGGCTCTCCCTGCTCCCTGTCAGCACCAGCCCCTCTCGTGTCAGCCCACAAGGGATGGCTCAGAGGAGCAGGTGGGAAGGTCCTCCCTGAGCAGGGACACTGCTCCCGTTTGGGAGTCCCTGATTTCATTACTGCCTCAACCACCTGGCTCAATCCTCAGTGCTGTGCTGAATCTGGGCTTCACTGCTCCTGAGAGAGAGGTTTGTCATGCGAGTAGCTTGCATTTGATTTTAAATGTTCTCCTCACATGTCTTCCTGTATCATGAAAATGCCATTTAATGTTTGCGTTCACTAACTGGGAAGTGTGAACTTTATTTTTGAGACAAATTCTTAGCATTTTACTACTTCCAAGGTTTCTGCATTACAGTGCATGATAGAGATGCCCTATTTTGTTATGTGTAGATGAAATTTGGGCTCCCTGTAGCACTTCTGGCAGGTTTCCTATGTTCTGCTTTAAATTCCAGGCTGTTTCACAACTGGTGCAAATTAAGCTGTGCCGGCTTAAACTGCAGAGAACTCTGACACCTTAGCGGGAGCAGGCCTGAGTTTGCATAATTGGAAGGGGGCCTTGGTCATTGTCCCTGTAAAATAACATAAATATATGGATATGTGAGTCAAGTTACTTGTGGGAGGTAAATGAATATCAGAGAAGACCCTTTCAAGGTACAAAGGTGGATGCAATTTTTCACTTAATCTTTATGGTAACAAAATTCATCTTCTGGCCAAATCTGTATTATTTTGTAAATATCCCAATAAATACTGGCAGCAGTTCATGGGGATTTTTTCTTCTAACAGCCTGGAAGACAAATAGTATGTTGCTCAACCAGATATGGTTCTAATTATAGCGTTTGCATTATACTGTTTTAATTGTCCTCTTAAATGCAGTTTTTGACATCCTGCCAAGAACTTCTCAATGATTTCTTCATTGAATAGAGGACTTTTAGTCATCCACTACATTTCTTAAGGCCATAATTTTCAACAGCATTAAAACCCACTTTTTCTTCCTTGCCTTGTGCTGCAGTTAATATCATTCATCTCAAGAACAATTGCCCTGTCACACGTTTACCTGGGAAGCACAGTCTCCTTTTTTCTATGAATCCACAAAAGGTAGTTCAGGGAATGGGTAGCTCTGCCATCTTGTTTGGCTTACATCAGGGAGGTGGTGGAGAGTTAGCTTTTTGCTCCCAGGATAATAAGGATTTAATAAATAGAAAAATGATGGAATTCATTCATTTCCACAGTTTTCATACTATGCATTTTTAATTATATTTCTTTGTATGCAGAACTTATGGAAAATATTGTTTACTTCTGTTTTATTTTAAAAAGCTGCTTTAGGGTGGCAGTATTTTAAATTCTCCAGGAAAAACTGTGAGTAGAAACTATTTCACTTGTTGTTTTAGCTCTGTGGTTGCTTTGTAGTCCATGCTTTTCGCACAGAAAATTACACACTATGGGGTAAATTTTAAGTGTGGTTATAAATTGCCAGAGTAAACTGCTACTGCAAATAATAAGCATGAATTTAAGAGGTAACTCAGTAGTTCAGAGCAGGGGGCAAGGATGTAGAATTAGGAAGAGGCATTTAAGGTCATTCAGAAGCAATCAACCTTTGTCAGTCCCAGATACTTTTGTTGTGTGTTTTTCTTTCCCCTCAAAATATATTTAGGAAGTAGGGGCAGCATGTCAGTGTTCTTCCCATTACATATGCATCAGTCCAGAGGTTCTCCCCTGAACAGAAGTGGCTGCTGAGTTATGGCTTTACAGAGAGCACCACAGAACACTAGATTTTATCTTTTCATACAAATTGACTAATGCATTTGCTGAAGTTTCAATTATTATTAATCTGTTTATGTCCTCAAAGCCCAAACATTTGCAAGATGAAAAAATGTGTGTTAGCCCCCTCTCCAATCAAACACTTGGCATAAAAGCTTAACTTGGACTATTCACGCAGTTGAATTGAAGTCAAGTGAACTATGTTTTTGTTAGACGTCTACAGGTACTTGCCAAATCAAGGTCCTAATGTAGAATCCACATTTGTTGGAAAGAGCACTCAAGCTTGTGTTTAAATGCCTTCCTAAATCAAGACCTTGTTTCCAAATAATGTATTTTCTAACAGATAAGCCCCAACAAATTCTAATGGCCATTCTGATCAGGCAAGAGCTCAGCTAATCAGGTCTGCAGCAGAAGGTAGCAAGTATCCTGAAGGAGCTCCCACTGCTCATTTTTTAATGATGTTTATAATGATTCAGAGATATTTCAGTGTAAAAATGTACATTATAAAGTTATGGTAGACATTTTTACTAATGTGTTCCTTTTAATCACCACTTCAATCACTTTATTGCATGCTCTCCAGGAAAGCACATGCAGCCAATATTCATCTGCAGATGGATACAGTCCAGCCCATTTCAATAAAAGTCATTCATTTATTTAGGAGTATTTGGGCTTTTAGGTAAAACCTTACAATCCAAATCCTTTCTGTCTCCACAGTATGCAGAATATTTTTCTGGCAGCAATAAATATCTGATGTTTTTAAAATATTAACTAGACCAAAATTAGTAGGTAAATTTGGCTATTACAAACTGTTGCTGCAGTGCCTCTTACTGTCTGTTGTTGTTTGATAACAGAAGTACTGCTGCAGTGATATTGTAAAGTGTTTGCACACACACACATCTCCAGCTGGATTATTGCAGCAATGAACAATTAATTGGAGTTTGATCACTGAAATTCATTAATTGTAGCCTAATTTGCCACTAGTGAAAGCTGACAGAAATCTGTGAGATCAGCATAGTTCTGGCATTTTATGCCAACAGTGGATTTGACCCATTATCTTTTCTTGTTAAAGCTTTATTTCTTTTGAAGTAGTTGTATCCTTTGTCCGTAGTTAATTATGATATTAAATTGCAGAGGAATGTTTCCATTTTCTCCAACTGCCTAATCTGAGCCTTTGGTCTGACACATCAGATTAGTCGAGATTTAAACCAATGACCTCCTGGCTCTGGATAATGTCATGTTGGTTCCTATACAAAATAACAGGGCTGTCCCTGTTCAGGTTACACTAAATCACAAGCTGATGAGAGGTGACGGGTTCTGCAGCAACTCTGAATCACATGTTGTTTGATTTCTGCTTCTCTGGGCCAAATTCCTCCAGATAAAAGGTACAGAAGGTCACCCCCTGTCCAGAAACACTGTGCTGAGATCACAGCAATATTACAGCAGTATATTCTTGTTTTGGCAAGTAAAGCAGCAACATTCTTATAAATGAAAACAACTGAAAAACTGTATACCAGCACCAACCCAAACAATATTTTGTGTGCATCCTTTCTTTAATTTATAAATGAAATAGTACGAAGTGGTGAGATGTTTCATAAAAACACTCTTAGGCTTAGTTTTTCTCTATGCCATAGAATAGCCAGAAGATGCTGTAAATATATTCAGAAGACAGTAGCCAGTCAGAAGTACTTACATGCCAATTTGCGGCTGTGACATGCTCAGAAGTCAGCCTCTAAGACAGCAGTTGGCACAGATCAAGTGGGAAGTCTAAATGTCAGTGAGTGGTAAGTGTCTAAATCTCGATCTCTCAATTTTTTAGACTGTTTATCTGAGTGGTTGTCTCTTGAAGTGGACAGAAATGTCAGGAGAAAACTGTTCAAAGAGATGTTGCACCACTGAGCTGTTGGATAACAGCATTGTTGAGTCTTGGCTGTGACTATAAAATTGCCATAAGTATTTTTAAAAGTGTTTTTTTAGTATTCAACAAAAATTAAATTTTTTAGCTTTCTAATGAATCCTAGAAATTTTATGTTTTTAAAATTATATGCAATCATCTGTTCTTTGTGAGTCGTACAGCAGAGAGGTGTGCACAGGTCTTCCTGTGGAGAGGGAAGGGAAATGAGTTCTGGGAGGAGACAGCAGCTTGGAGGATGAGCTACAGACAGACTTTGCATGGAAAGCCAAACTTCTGCAACTGCAGAGCAGGACCTGCTACAACACGTGCATGCTTCAGTGAAGCCTTCAAAGTCTTCAAGTCTTGCTAGTAAAACTTGTTAAGAAAGGAGAGGTTCATGTAGGTGGTTGTGTGCTAGGTATCAAGGCTTTGATTCTGTGGGGCAGTATCACCCAAATGTCAGTGAAGCTGTTGGATACTGTTAAGGTTGCTCTCAGTTTTGTGAAAGCAGTGGGGTAAAAGACTGTTTACCAGCCCTATAAGGAGTAGCACTGGAATTTGAACAGTTTATGTCAGAAACCTTTCTGAGCTGTGCCTAGAGACCTGACTCTGCAGCCAGCTAGCCCTCACTTGTGATGGTTTTGGTGGAAACCCATGTCATTCTAGGATGCGAATGCAAGCAAGGTTAGACACAGTGGGCTTTGGAATATTTGAATCACCTCTTTGCCAGAACATATTCTGTTGCTGCCTCCAGAAGAGCTTTGTCAGAAGACATGGCCACTGAGTTACATCCCTTTTTCCTCAAACCCAGGACTAGTCTGTGGTTTTGAAGTGTTCCCTTAGTGCAGGCCTCACAAAACTCAGTATTTAAATAGTTTTAGGTGCTTGTAAGGGTGAGACTTCGCTCCAAGTTTGGACTAATCCAGCAGAATTACCCACTCACTATTTCTGTTACCTTCTTACTGGGACATCCACACAGCATGGATGTGCTCAATGATAGAAATCTCTCTAGACTATTCCTAAAACCTTGACTTCAGACAGGAAAGTATCAAGGAGATCTGTTCCATGTTAGTCAGAGATAAAATGATTTTTCTGTCCTTGTTAAATCTCCTATTCTGCCTACGAGGTACTAATCAGTATTTTTGGTGTGCTCAGGTTCAAAGCCCATAAAGGTCATGTTTCCTTAGGAGTACAGAGAGCAATTAGGGCAACAAGTTTTATTTCATTTGATAAAAGTTCACATACTTTAATAGTCAAGTAATAATTACAGTAATTCATGCATTAGTCATCTAAAATATTAATTCATTTGGCACAGTCCTAGCGTACACTGTCATAACAGTGCCTGACAGGACTAGCTGAAATCCTGTAGTTACCTTTTTAAATACCAAAGAATTTCTTCATTGTTGTGATAAAATACAGATGCGCCCTCAAATGAAACTTGCATGGTGAGCAGAAATAGAATATATAATTAGAACAAAGAGGGCTTAAATCAAATTAATCTTTATCTGACAGGAACATTTACATTTACATCACTGAGTGCAAAGTCATAGCCAAAATTGAAATTAGAAACAGATAATTATGATAAGAGAGGACACTTACACTGACTTTTCTCATGCATAATTGGAAAGCACACAAAATGCACTGCTTGTTATAATTAGAATTAGTGTTAAAAATACACCACTTTTGATGAATGCTGGTTTGTTGCAATAAAAAGTCGCTTAAATACTTGTCTGGTAGAAGCACAAGTTGATTCTGATTAGAAGACCATAAAGAGGGCAGATGGTTTACTATATTTTCAAAAACAATAGTAATAGAACAGACTTGGTGACACTAATTCTAGTGTGTTGTAGATCTTTGAATGTGCAGGTTTTTTGATGCAGGGCCTAAGTCCTGCTCCCTATGTCCCAGGGAAGAAAGTATGTTGCTGCAAGAAAAAAAACAAAAAAAACAAACAAACAAAAAAAAAAAAAAAAAAAAAAACACAACAAAAAAAACCAACCAAAAAAACCCCCAAAACCAAAAGCAAACTAGCTTGAAGCCATGGAGGGTGTCAGTATCAGAACAAAAATCAACACTGAAAATTGTAATTCACCGGTGTTCAACTGCACCCCTGCTCTGCAGATCACTCATCCTTTTAGGAATGGTTGAAAATTGGAAGGCTGGGTTCTCAGGTGCTGTAAATCCAATATGACTCGCTTGACATTCTCAAATGTGACTAATTTAACAGGCAGCTGAGGATCAGAGCCTGTGTATATATAATACTATGGATAGACTCACATTTATGGTGTTTGGAAACAGCACTATAATTGCCCCCAGCTGTAAAAAAAAAATCCAGATGTTTAAATTTTTACATTTCAAAAGAAGTATAGCTGGAGCTCTAATGATGTTTGTCTGCTTAACACCTCCCTGGCACAAGGGAAGCTGTTTCCATGACATTAAGGATGATGGGAAGAGCTGGGATGTGAAGTTCAGCCTTTGGGTGGATTCTCTCAGGCTGTGAGCAGTTCCTCCTTTGGCTTTCACTTACAACTTTTATTAATGAAACAGATCCAGAGGGTCTCTGGGAATTCACCACCACAATAGTTTAGCATGCTGTCAGAAAGTAGCTTGTCAGATGGCTCTATTGTACTGGGATGTGATTTTTAGTAACATGTAGGATTAGGGAAGCGATTCATGTATTGAGCACTGTTGAAAAGAAGGGTAATTTGAGGTAGCAGAAAGGATTTTCAATGCCAAAACAATAATGATAATTCATCCTGTGGTAAGGAATTGTTATGACACGTTTTCTATTATTAATTTGGTTAGAGGGTCTAGGTTAAATGACTGCAGTCGATTAAAAGATATATAGATAGAAAAGCTTTATGTATTTATTACCTGCTTAAAGAAAAGGGAATTTATCTGAGCAAATTACAACATGGAAGAGTGCACAACTGTGATTTAATGAGCTGCCTTTACATGAACATCTGGAATTACTATTATTATAATGATTATTATTTTACATAAAAACAAAATAGTGACAAATATAAATGAGAAGGGAGTTTTTTATGTTAGCCGTAACAAAAATAACCATTGTGGCTAAAACAAATATAAACTGTAGCATTTCTATGGGCCCTGTGCTGCCATAACTGCTGTAAATTAGTGTTTTTTCTCCTGGGGAGTGTCCTACTTAAATCAGGGAGTGCAAAGACACTTGGTGCAGAGTTTGTACAATGTAGTCCCTAAATGATAAATATGAGCTGTGGTAATTTTTGAAGAACACTTTGCTAAAGGAAATAATCTAGCAACTAGGAATTTCATTCAGCTGATGCCATAGGATGGTTTGTTGGAGATCAACTCAAAGTATACACAGTGGTATTAGCTCTCTGAGTCTGGCTTTTGTCAGGCACAGTGAAGCATAGTCCGGGCACTGCTCATCTGTGTAAAACCAAAATTTATTCTTGCATATATACTATCTGTCCAAAGCCTAAAAATGGCCACATGTAAATTTATACAGCTGCATGAAGAAGGGCTGTTCTTTCAATTAATTCTCATTTCCCTACACTTTCTCCCAAATACAGAACTTCACTGTAGCTATAAAACTTGAGTTAAGTCTATGCCTAGGTAGACTTGCTTGTGAAACGAATCAGTTAATTTTCAATGTTTTATTGTTACATTGAATAGAGATTTAGAGTGATTGTGAAGTCTTTAGTGTAGAACAGAAAAGTAGAGACAATAGGATCATTCTGATGAAACAGTCATCTTGCAGCTTTCTAAAGTGTGAGCCTGGTTACAGATGAGACCCAAAATGCAGATGTCCTTAGGCCAGCAAGAGTTCATTGATCAGAATGGTCTATTAAATGCCTAGTTTTCTTTAAAGCACAACCCTTATTTGTTGACTCTTGAAATTAACCTTGCCTCAAACACATATTTTAAGATACTCTATAAAGAGCTGAGGAAGATAAGACAAATTTAAATGACACACAACTAGAGCAAACATGAATGTTAAACCAAAGCATTCTTCTCTTTTTCTCTCTCACTGGCTTTGCCCTGTGCAATAAACTATTGTGAACACATTTCTTTTTAGTTGGAAAACAGGACAAACATCCACTAGGTTAATTTAATACCTAATTAAAATCCCTTAAGGATAAATTATATGAATCTTTGTTACAGTATTTCACAAATCAAATTAGGGACTCAACATTAATAGATTTTGATTGACACATCTGATATTAAACACCAGTGTCTCTATGGACATTAGCTCTTCCTCATTAAGCAAATTATAAAATTTCACTTCTTGATCAGAAAAAGAGTCTGTTTTGTCTTTTTTGAATGGAAGCAAGGGCAGATCTTTAGCTGACATAAATCAGCCCATCTCTATTGAAGCTGACTTGAGGCAGAGGTAAACTGGAGAACTTGACAGCAACTCTTTTGAAGGAATTCATTGAACAGGAGAAAAGTACAAGGGATTGCCACTGTAACACATGTCCCTGCTTGGGCAGGACAGGGACTCCATTTGGTAGAGGATGGTGAGGAACCATCCAGCAATTGAGCACTCTTGTGGTATGGATGGAAAGCTTTGTGCTCCAAATCTCTTGAATTCAACTCAGAGGCTTGAACCTCTTTGTTGAGCCTGTTGGAACTGCTCTACTCTGTGCAGGATAATTAAAGGTCAGCTGGGGCTGGAAATTTGAAATTAGTTGCCCAACTTGTAAGAGACTATTTTGGCATCATGACTGGTCTGGTGTGAATGTGAAGGAGAAACTTTCTTGGCTTTGTTCTGTGAAACTTGAATATGTTTGATTCTTAACTTCTGTAGAAAGGCACTTCAACAACACTTTGAGAAAAAAAAAGAAAAGCAGAAGAATTAATAGCAATCAGGGCTCCTTTCAGAAAAGTGAATCTTGTTTAGATGCTACCTACTGGTTTGTGGAACTAAAGCCTGAAAGCCATGAATCTATTAAGGAAAAAAGATGACATAGGTAGGGAGAGAATCAATACCTAATTTCTTCTCTGGAATTGCTTAAGAAAAAGAAGGAACACAGAGGATAGTGTTGCTATCATCATAACCATTTGAAGTCTGTTTTTCTTAAAAGCCATGTATGCAGATACAGATATGCATAGGGAAACAAACAATAGATACTGGATTTGTTAAACCTTTGTTTGTTGGACTTCTGAGTTACACAAATTGTTTCCTTGAAGAAAATTATTTTTGTTTTGATTTAGTGTTTGCCCAACAGTCTCACCTCTGTGATGATTATGAAGGTGACTTACTCCCTTAGGAATAATGTCTTATATGACACCTGATGTGTCTTACAAATTAAGGTAGATAAGTGGGCAATTTATCTCTGCAGATATCTCTGCAGAATCATTTCACTTTACTGACCAATGCTTTAAACTTCTCCTGCACTGGGTGGGAGGCTTCTCAATTTCTTTTGCTGTGAGCAACATACCGGTTAACCCAAAACAAATTTATATGATAGATGAGACTAATTCTCCGAAAAGGAGCTCGGCCTCACACCTGCTGCAGACAGGTTTGTGGCCAACCTTCCTTGACAGAGCTGGTATGAATTCAGATTCAGCAAAGAGACTGGAACATCTCTGTGCCTCCTTTAATGACTGTTATTTTTAGAACAGTTAAAAGCCTGCTATGCAGCGTGAAGGATATAAAGGAATATGGAGTATGTTAGATAAGAATAAAAATGTAATAACTCTGAAGGAGACAGAGGTGGGTCTTTGTCTGTTACCCATAAAACTGCCTAGTCCAGAAAGTATCTGTATATAGATGTTTTTTTCTCAAAGTGTATGCTCTTTCTCTGATGGATATCTTAATCAAATCGTATTTTTAATAATGTAAATATATTTAAAGATTAAATGCTTTGGCCCTGGGTCTTTACCTAAATGTGTGGATTTTACACCATTAACTCTGGTGACTTAGTGTGGGTTTCTCATGATTTATTCCTGTGTTGCACAGGTTTTTTTCTGTGCCCCCTTCAGGGGTGAGACCCTTCACAGTGGTCATCGGGCTTAACTCTGTTGAAGTGACTGCAGTTAGAACCATGGACACAGCAGCTCCATAAATCAGCAATGCATCTGCTTCCCACACTGGGACAGTCTTCAGCACTGAGGTGAAACTGTTTACAAGGCATCAGTGTTTCTGCCTCAGTTCTGTACACCTGTATGAAGGCAATACTTCTCTTTAAAAATTTGCAAGTTTAATTACAGGCTCAGTCCTACTGGGATTGCCAGGAAAGAGCTCTGGTGACTTCCATGTAATTACTTCTGAGTAGACCTCTGGTGCAAGTGAAAGCAGAATCAAGCCCAGTATAACCTAAAAGGTTATCTGGAGTGATCCCTAAGGAGCCAAAAAGGAGAGGCATTCTGAGAAACCTCTGTGATACCTGTGTGTTTTAGCATGTGACATAAAGCAGATTTTTTCAACCCATTTGTTGCAGTGAGTACAAATGAGGCAAAATATAATCTAAACTGGTTCAATGAGGTCCTTCAAGTATTAGAGGTGCTTACTGAAAATGAAGTGGTTTAAATCAATCAAGAGGAACATCACTCACAAGTTAGTCACAGATAACGAAAGTTGCATGCTAATTTTCTGTCTAATAACTTCAAGCTAATGTTAGAAAATGTCACAAAAAAAGAACTTCAGAACATTTACAAGATTTTTATTTGTCTGTATAGACAGCTGGGTCAGATCTTGATCATCCAATGCAGATTTACCCTACTAAGCATCAGGTATTTTGTGTAAGATGACAGACTAATGACATTATAAAAGGACCAGTAGAACAGCAGGGTAATGATGCTCTTCTTGGATTTTCTTTCTTATTTTGTGTCATATTTGCTATTTAACTGTTCATATATGGTGTGCTCTTCTGCATAATTTTGAGGAGACATTTGTGTGTGTCCTTTGCATACGTGTGTCGAGTAACGTGTGTGTGGATGGTAAGAAGACAGTAACATGGCAGGAATGAAAAGGATAGATTTCATGTTTATTTGAAAAGGACACCTGCAGAATTCATGCTAGATTGGCCATTGCCATGAGCCTGTTGGCCCTACAAATGTGTTTTTTGACCCATAATAGGTTACAGCTTGATTTAATAGGTCACATTTCACTGCCTTTATGGACACCTTTACATCTTCTTTTCAGGGTAATTATCTTTACACACATCTGATGTGGCAATGTAATTGACTCCTGCTTTTGTATGGCTATAGGTTAATGAACCAAACTGATAATTTCTTTAAAGAGAATAAATCACTTGTGTATTGTTTTTGAAGTGATAGTGAACCTGTATGTTTAGAGGGCTGCTTTTGATTGCAAGAACACTTTGCAGAGAGGCAGCCACCATCTGGGGCTTTCTGCTGCACAGTGCACAATGCACAGAAGTGTGCTGGAATGGTATCCCTGTCTCCAGCAGGCTAGATCCTGCAGGGATAAAACCCCCTAGAGCTCATCTGAAGTAAGTAAAATGATGGCAGTCCACATCCACATGGATGCTGATCTGAAGACTGGCTGGGAAAAAGACCCTCTAAAAACCAGGAATTCATTTTAAAAAAAAGATCACAGCACTCCTAACAAGCCCCAAATACATGCCTTTTATTCCAAAGCCAACATTTTTCCTCAAAATATGCACCAATGTGAGTTCATTCATTTTTCAGTTCCCCATGTAGTAAAGTGTGCAGTTTGCCGTTTTGACACTGGTTTGTTTTCATACAATTTGAAAGGAGTCTTTGATTAACAGCAATCATTAGGCATGGTTTCTTAGCAGTTTTAAAAATCTGTTTGAACAGTGGAAGCACCCGAGCAGGAAATGCCAAGTTTGCAGGTGCCTTTAGCACTTTTCAGAATTTTAATGGACACTGCACAAGTCATGACACTTTTTTTTTTTTTTTTTTTTTTTTTGCTATGGCCTGTACAGAATCCAGAAAATCCTATTCGTTTTCTTATAAGAGAAGAAGATTGTATTTATGGAGGGAGGGAAGCATGCTCTGATATGAAATATTCCTTTTCTCTGAGAATGTCCTTGTATGTTAATTTTTTAACTTGTAAAACTTCCCTGTGGGGTTTTACTTGTACATTACTGCTCTTCCTCTCTGGCTTAAGGATCAGTATTGCATCAAACATTGGCTACAACCTGTGCACGACGTGTTAAGAAGCCAGTTAAAATCTGCATTAAAGTCCAGATGGACTGCAGATTTTCTGCATATTTGTTCATGTTTACTGAAACAGCACCTCTGTTTCTGCCTAAAGTATTTTGGGGTTTTTGAGGAGCTGAAGACAGGGACTAGGAGTCTAGAACATGCTTTTACAGATGTTACTCACATGAATGGGCCTGTTAACTTGAGACTACCAGTTTGAGAAAAGACAACTTGTAAGCAAGGTCCATGCTGAGGGCCCTAATTAGTGAATGTGTGAATGCAGAGCATGTGTTCCAGAAGCCCATTCTCGTTATTATTCAGGACATGTTGGCCTGTCTTAATAAAGATGTCACTTCCACTTTACTATCCCTAATTTACTTTATTAATTATTAAGAAATATTTGATAGATTAATGGTACATAGAGTGCCGGAGCTTGTCTGGCCTTTTGATCAGAAAGAAGATGCAAAAGGGTCATAAACCTCTGGGTCTACCCAGCAGAGAACAGGTGCATTAAGTGGGGATGCAGCAATCTTGTCTGGCTTTATTTGGTACTTTAGTAGCCATTGGTAGTGAGGGGCAGCTGAGAGTTTTGGGGATGGAAGTGGATGGAGTCACAAATGGTTTATCTCCCAGCTGCTCACTGGCACATAGCTGAAAACGTGGACACCGGTGTGTTCAGTCTGCTAAACATGCACTTCTCAAACCATGCTCGTGGCTGAGTCACCAAATTCCACCACTGGCTGGTAGGAGTGGGGATTATGCATTTGAGGGAGGGGTGTTTCTGTGGTTTTCCCACCCAGCACCTCTTGACCAATTTTCACCAAACTTGGAATAGGTGGCAGCACTCTCAGGATGGAAAGTTTTGTGAAGAGCAGCAGTCAGCGAGGAAAGAGAGAGCCCAGCGAGGTTGTGGTGGAGAAAAGGGACATGGTATGAGCCCAGCTCTCATAATTTGTTAGAGAGCCCAGTCACAGAGAAGGGGACAGGCAGATGCACACTCAGACCTGTGGGAAATCCACCTTCCTCACACTGGTCAAAGACTGGTGGCTGCAAGCTTTGAATAACTTCTTCATCTTAGTTTTTGTACTGTGGGACACCTTGGCATACTTAGGAAGGGTGTACTGTAAAACTTTGGTACATGGTATTTTGGAAATTAGGACTTGGAAAATATCTTCCATAAAAGGCATCCAGATGCAAATCCAGGTACTTTCTGCAGCCCTCCATCACACCCTGCTCCCTGCTGCACTTCATCTCTGAGCAGGCACAGCAGCGAGCCAACAACTTCTTGTACAGGAGCAGACCTGCTGAGTTCAAAGGAGCTGGGCATATATATGTAAATGTTTGCAGGATCAGGACCCTATGTACTGCATGGAATTTGGCCTGGCTTTCTGCTTTCCTCTAGGATTTGACCTATTGTTTTTAAACACCACTGTAATTGATGCATTTTAATATTGCTGTGATGTTATCCTGAAAGACAACTGGGAATTAGCATACTGTATTTCATTATTTCATGACTTTTTATATATTCATATTTAGACTGAGCAGTGTTAAAAAGAATACTTTATTTCATTATGCAATTTTTAGTGAGCTTATTATCAGTAATATGTTTAGCATAAAATTTATTAGTGACATGCCCTTTAATTTAGCCTGTCTAATTGGTGCTAATTTAGTTAGATTGCATTAAATTACACCCTTTAATGTAGCTATGTGTGGGTCAAGAAATCCATTCCAACAGGTTAGGTAATTTTTCATGCAGCTGAACAATAAAAATGGTATTAAGGTAGCTGAAAAATGCAATCATGTTCCAAAATAATAGTTTTCCTGGATATTATTATCAGGGAAACGGGATTTCTGTTATAAGTGTTCTTTGTTTGAAGACTTACAGGGTTCATCTTCCATCTAAACTCATGTCCCCAATCTCCACAACAAAGACAAAGGGTGGGAATTAAGATCATTACTCTTACGTGAGGGGGAATTATTAAGAATGATCTTTATTTCAGCCTTCATTCCTTCTTTATCATGCTCAGCACAAAGATAACAGTGAAAAATATGTTGTCCCTTCTTTTATCTGAGTTTCTGCTTTCTGCTCCATTAGAATTACTTTGGTGAGATGGCTGGAGTGGAAAGTAATTGATTTGATCTCAGCAGTGTACAAAGAAGCAATCTAAGCCTGACAAAACAAAACAAAAAATCTGACCTGTAAGAGTCATCGATCTCCAGCAGTAAGAGCAGAGGGCATGGGCAGGACTCCTGGGGGTAGGTCCTCAGCTCCTGTAAATTGTCACAGCTGTTACAAGTCAATGGTGTTTGAAGTCACTGACAGTTTTGCCAGTGGAGGTCTCAGACCCTGGATTCAGTTCCCAGTTCCCTGTTCAACCTCCAGAAAACTCTTGCTCCTCTCAGGTCCCTGGATATGTTGCTGTCTCCTCTCTATGGAGCAGCGCTTGTCACATTCCTGTGCCTCCATTCTCTCCCTCTATCCCAACTCATCTGCTAGGAATTAAGTCCAAGCCCAAGGCAAACTTCTACAGTCTTTGGAGGTGTTTTACTTCCAGTGCATCAGGAAGCCCCTTCACATCTTGGTGCTGTTGGTAGCAATGGTTCCAAGGAAAGGTAGATCAGGAGGGAAAGGCATTAAGGCTTTCTCTGAATGAGTATGTGTCAGTCCAGCATATAGACAGTGTGCTCTCAAAGGCATGGAGATCAACAAATTATCTCCTTCCAACTCCTTTTTCTTATCCGGAGATCCTGAGTCTTATACAAACATGTCTTGAGCCTGCTTCTGGGATGGCCTGTGTAGCACAATGGTTCCCTGATCTGTTTCTGCAGTTGTTTGCTGAGGTTATGGTATGGTGGTGTCATTGCTGAAGGAGTTATGTTGTTAAACTTCACTTTCCAGTTTTATTGGCATCATCCTGTTCTCGTTGAGCTTAGTTTTATGATAGACTGCCTGAATAAGTAGAAACACTTGCTCTGTTTTCTTGTATAACCCACTCCTGACAGAGCCTTTACGTTTATAAACCTGCATTTGTAAAGGTTTCAGGTTATAATCTCGGCTGCCCCACATCCTTGGAGAGCATCTAGACCACCAAACGCATGCGAATGTGGTGAGAAGGAGCAGTCAGTAGGAGCTTAGATGCAGAGCACCACTAGGAAGGAAAAACAAGGGTATCAGCTGTTTTTTTCCCCTCTACCAGCATATGTGATATTATTGGAGCTAAATCACACATTATTGGGATTTTGCAGGTAACCCATAGCATACACTCAAATAAAGCTGTGGCTCAATTCAACTCCTTGCCTGTCCTATGTTCAAGTGGTTGCAGTTTTCCCCTGCAGCACCAATGGAAAAAAATAACTTGAAGGAGCAATACTCATAGCAAATTTCTCTTCCTGCTAAGTGCTAATACCTAGGGTATTTTGGTACAACTGGCAAAAAAGAGCCAGTTGTACCAAAATATCAACCTGAGTTTCCTAACACAGCCAACTGAGCATTAAGTAAAAAGCTAAATGCCTTTTAGGTCTGATCCAGAAGACTTTTTAATTCCTTGGAAAAGACTACCATCAGATGTTAGAGCAGTTGTAGAGGATTTAACCCCCAGAAGGCATAGGAAAAGCCCTTTTTGAGATTGTTATCTGGGCTAAGCTGTTACCTGTTTGATTTTGGGAAGGATGTGAGATCAACTTTGCCTAACAACCAGCTGTAAAACTGGCAGGAAAAAAGAGCAGCAGCAGCCCATTTGCGAACATCATACTGAGTATTATGTTTTGGGTAAATAAATATAGAAAAGAATAAGTGGAAATCTTCCTCTAATAGGAAAATACATCAATGATACTGTAATTAGAACCAACATTATTCAACTGCAAGAAAGTATTTATTTTACTGTGATTACAACAGTTGTTTATTCTAGGAGCTGTATCCAGAAGCAGAATATCCAAACTGGATATCCAGCAGAATATCCAGCAGCTGTCTAAAACAAGTTTGTTAAAATTCTGCATAGTGGCTCAATAGATACTTGTCAGGAGAGCCTCAAGACAGTGCAGCTGGGTCACAGCACAGTTACAGCCCTGTGCCTCTCAGTGGGTACCTGGGGAGCAACAAGGTGGCAGCCCGGGCCGTGCAGAAGGAGCAGGCACAAGGCTGGTACAGCTGCACATAAAATTAGTCTTTTCCAGCACTGCTATGTTCCTGCCATGCATTCAGCCATGACAGATTTTATCCCAGAGATGAGACTTAATAGCCTGGATGTGTTTTCAGAGCTTTAAGAGTGGATTTTTAAAAAGATGTGTGTTTATATATTGACTTTCAATCTAGAACGATGACCACTCTACACACACTGGGGCGGAGCATCCTCTTTCCAGTTATTTAAACATTCCCAAACTAAACACACAGTTCAGTTCCATTCCTGTGCTCTGTCATCAGGCGAAAATGATCAGCTCCAGCAGCAAAGCCAAGTTTACAGCCAGACTCATGAGGCTGATCCCAGGTACCTTGTTGCCACCACCTGCTCAGTAGACCTTCCTAGAAGGCAGCGGCTGAGGAGACCACGGTGGCTGGACAGACTGGCTAAGGATCTCTGCCAAGGAAGGGAGAGACTGGGTGTCTCTGCTTCATAGACTCCTGCCTGAAATCTGGAGGTCCTGATAACCCCCAGTCATTCAGAATATTCAGAAACATTACCAGGATGTTGGATGTGAATTAACTGTTTAATAAAATGTTGTGGGTTAGTTCTGAGGCTTCATGTCAATGCCAGGGAAATTAGTCTCCCTGTGTCCTCCCCCTCTGCCCTGCTGTGAGTCTGGTGACTGGGCTGGTCACTCTGGGCTTTGTCCTTTGTGTCCAAAACGAGCAGAGAAGCGGTGCCAGCCCTGCCCATTGCTCTGACAAGAGTGTGCTGGAGCTGGTGCCAGGGCTGCGCTGCCAGCCCTTAACTGCATAAACGGAGACACGGGGAGGTGAGGCAGGGTTGTGCTGGGACACTTCTGCTACAGCCATCTAGGCCACCGAGAGTGTCCTCAATCTCATGTTAGACTTACAGCTTTTGGGTTCTTGCTGTGAAGCCAAAGCTCTCACAAGGAAATGCTCCGTGACTGGCTATGTGCCTGCAACCAAGGTGCTGTTGTAGGGAATCCTGAAGCGGCTTTTCCCTGTCAGATGTGATGTGGTGTTCCCAGAGGTGCTGTGCCATTGTTCTGGCCTTTGGGGAGGAGCTGAGGGTCAGACAGGGGATGCAGTCTCCTGGATTGCATGGGAAGCATCTGGTAGAGCAGCAAGCTGGGGTCTCCCGAGAAGCCCGTGACACCTGGCACGGCCATCCAGGCACTGGGGCAGTCCTTGGGGAAAGCTGTAGATTGCCCTGAGTTGGTTCCTATTGCCAGCAAGCAGCAGGCACCAGCTTCTGGCACTTGCTCATTGTTTTGAGTGCTGTTAGGTGGGACACTGCAGGGGGGATGCAAGCCAATACTTTGTATGAAAATATTTAGAAAGAGATAAGAAGAACCTGCTTTTCATCTAGTCTCATTCTTCCCTGCCAGCCTGTGCTTTCTTTCAGCTCAGGAGACTGAAGTCTTCTGTTCTCTTGTAAAAAGAAGTCACTCTGTGAGCAGAGGAGCTAATGAAGCCTGGCTTGTAATGTCTCTCTCTCATGTGGATCCTCTGATATCTTACAAAGGGTGAGCTTTATTAGCTTTTCCTGAAATGGGACAGCAGTAGGGTCCTTCTCCTCTCCCCCACTGCCTTCTTTTCAAACTCTGAAGAGTTTCTATATCTTTTGACCTTGATGCTGGACAGCAGGGGTGAGTTGAACACCCTTTTTGCGTGAGAGCATAAACACATGCATTATTTCTTACTCCCATGACTGCAATCCGTGGGTGTCAGGAATCAGGCTAAAAATAAACCAAACATATCCTCTGAAATTAAAAAGAAGCATCAGTGTTCAGGTGACTTCATGGTATAAACTGAGGAATTGTCTAAAAAGGTGAAAAATAAGGCCTGTAGAGGGCTAAGCTGAAATCTGCTCACTCATAGCGAAAGGAGTTGATACTTTATTAGAAGAGTGGGGTGTTACTCCTTAAACTTATATATCTGTTAACACATACACAAGACAACCTTCTCTGTTTAGTCCATGTGTCAGCTTTCCCTTGTTTTATGGTTAGAATTAGTAAGGCAGGAAAAGAATGGTTCATCCCTGCCACTAACTGGCGGAGGGAGGCAAGGGAAACTGAATGGGTTAAAATCAGTGCTGGCTTGAAACATCAGATTTTCCTTGTCAGTTTGTCACAAACACAACCATATTTAAATTCAGCTGCTTGGGTAACACCCAAAAGCTATCATTGCACTAATGCAATTATGATAGTGCATCAATTGCTGTAAATCACAAAGCTATAGATAGGGTGTAGTTGTCATGTTCTTTGTGATTAAAAGATGTAGAATCTCTAATCACTGCAACAAGAGAGTCTGTCATCGATAAAGGGAATCTGGAGCTGGAGAGCAGTATTGATCGTGCCAAGGAATTTGCAGACTCTATTTCTCAGCTTTTTCACACTTTGAACAGCATTTCAAGATGCACCATCAGCTTCAACACGGCCCCCACACCCACACCCCCTGGGCTGGGGCACTAAATGAGCAGGTTAACATCTGCCTTGCTCTGGCTCTCTAGCAAAAGGGCATTCAGGAGATAATAATTTTTTTGGCAATTTCCTGTCCAAAGGGGCATGTTTTTGGTATGTCAAAATCAGAAATGGTGCACGGGAGTAATGACCATTCCCCAGCACAGCCTCACATCACGCTGGTGTTGGGGGTCTTGGTCTCCCCCCGTCGCGCTGGTGCCAAACCCGTGTGAGCTGTGTGTGGCTGGCAGAGGTGACCTGCAGAGCCCACAGCATGGCCTGTGTGCTGGGCCCAGCCCCAGCACAAGCCAGCCTTTTCTCTGTTGTGGCTTTAAATACCTCCTTGAACTTCTGTGCAAATGACATGACTCCTCTACCTGTAACTGAGAATCAAGGCTTTACCTTGTGGCATCATGTCAGTTCTTATCATCCATGTTCCTCTTCCTTAGGAAAACAAAACCAAAACCACATACACAATAACCCCCCCAAAATAATTTATGGACAATATTCATAAATTATTTACATTCACACTGTAGAATTGTAGGGAAAAAATGAATATTAAATGATCAAGTATGATGAAAATGGAAGGATAGTGCTGGATTGTCAGGCTGCTTGGTTGTTTTTCATGCATTTGGCTGTTTGTTTGCTTTTCTGTCAAGAATCTCCATGGATCAACATAGGAAGAATTTATGTGATTTTTTGATTAATATATAGCATGTGGTTAGAAAGCTTTTATATGTTTATAGCTTTCATCTACAATCACACAGTTCCTTGTATTGGTGTGTGTGCATATGGATGTGTGTATATGCACAGTATCTGTATGTAAATGTTTTTAAACTGATATTCTTTGTATAGAAATACTATACCCTCATGTTGCAATTTTTCTGGTTTTCACCACTCTCTTCTTTATGCTTGGGTGGTCATATTTTGAAATTTCCCCAGGACCAGTTTTTCATGCAGTCACGTTTCTCATCACATCTGAAGGATGTTGTGCTTCGCATGGTAATTAGGTCCTCTTTGTTTCATCTGCTGAACCGCTCTCTGTTACTTCCTGCAGCATGCTCACGACTGGAGGCTATTGCTGAAATGTTAGAGCAGTGGAGATTCTCTAGGAGTAAACAGCTTCATGTTAACTTGGGGTTTTTTGGTTTTTTTAACGCTGATTTACATCCTGTTTAAACCTTGTGCAATTATATTATCCTTCTTGCTTTCTTAGAATAATGTCATTTATTGAAATAATTTATTATTGCATTGTGTGGCTAGTGGGCGTATATGGAAATCATCTGAGTATTTACACAAATGTATGACTTTATATATAAAATCCCACAAGTATCTCTGTCCCTCCCTAAGGCTTGGAAAGGCTCATGGCTTAGCTGGGAGCACAAGCTGCTGTCAAATGTTGCAGAGTTTTTGCTTTCATGGCTGAAAAGAAAGCTGTGATTGTTAGTTATTCTGACCCCGCTGAGGGTGGCATTGGGCTGTGTTTGGGGGCCTGAGCAGGCTCTGGGCAGAGGTGGCAATTTTCAGGGGAGCCCCTCTTTGTGGATGCTGGGGACATGGCTCAGCAGGGACTGGCAGCCAGCGCTCCTGTGAGCTTGGCCAGGCCATCTCTGAGAAGGGAACTTCTGCCAGCACAATTTTATTACCTCCCTTCTAGCTGTCAAGTTACAATAGAGAATCAACTCCTAAGTTTTTAGCTTTTGTTGTTTAAAAGAAGACTTTCCAAACCTGCACGACCCCTTTTGCTGGTGTGTCCAGCTCACGCATTTTAGGGCTGGCAAGTTGCTCCAGTGGGAGCCAAAGGGCAACTCATGTGAGGCAGCTCAGGTTGTGCTGCTGCACCAGTAAACCCTGATGGAGCTGGGGAAGGCAACAGAAACCAGGTCAGGTTTGCCCTGAGGCTGCTGGGGAACCCCTGCCTGGGGTCCCTGCAGAGAGACATTCAGGGCAGGAGCACTGGAAATGCCTACGGTATCTCAAGAAATGTGAAGTGATCTAGTAACTGACCCTGAATTCCCTTTGAGTCGGTACAAAGCTCTGGAATGCCTTTTTGCAAAACATAACCCACTGCTACACCAGGAACCAACACATGTCTGACCTGCCTGGCTGCTGGAGGCCAGCAGGACAGTGGACAGGCACAAGCCCTCCGAGGAGCTCATGGTGGCAGGGCAGGGGTGGCAGCAAGAAGGTTTTTCACCCTGTTTTGTTGAATAACTGAGCTGGTATGTGTTGGGTATGCTGCTGGCCCAGGTGGTGCTCATGTATAAACATGGGGGTGCAGATAGGATTGGGAGAGATGTGAACAGTGATGATAGACAGTGAGTGCTTCTGCCAACACGTGGAATTCCTACTGGTTGATTGTCTTTTCCTTGTTTTCCCTGTCATAATTAATAATGCTGCAGTTACTCTGATTATAATGATTGCATATCCCTTTAAGTGGTATCTAGATGGAGGTTTACATGGCGTTTTTTCTTTGTTTGTGTGTTCTGCAAGCATATTAAGAAAGTATCTAAAATAATATTAGCAAACATCAAGTAAAATCCTCTCTGCTGAAGGGCTGATGAGATCATGTGCGTATGACTGTGTGTTATCCTGAGCTGACACATGGAATTAAGTCTTGGACTATCCTCACCTAGGAAGACATCATTCTGCCAGCTTTTTCTCTCTTCTGGCCATTTCAGACACAACAGCTTTTTCTCTTCATTCAGTTAGAGCAGGGCTGTTCTCTGGAAAAGCCAATGAGAAAAATCTGGCAATTCAATAATTTCTGAGAGTTTCTTCTATTTCATTTTGTTGAGCTTACTGGTTGCACACAAACAGAAGCATTTGTGTCAAAACACCACCCACACAGTTAGCCCTGCAACAATGCTGTGATTTTAATAAACTGAGTTGTATGTGGAAGGGAAACTGGATTTTCTGTTATCCCACTGGCAAAGTTGTTGGTGAGGAAAGCCTGAAATTGAGCCTTGCAGCTCTGCAACTTGGGGGACACAGTTTGTACAGTGGAAGATCAAATTTAGCAGTGCTGCCACTTCTTTTAATATTGTTTTATTTTATTGAGTTTTAAAAATTCTAGGAACTTGTGACAATCAGGATCAGACATTTAGGCATTTTCTTAATTGGCTTTTTTATTTATTAAATTCTGTGTTGTTTCTTTCTGGAGCTCCTGCTATTGTTTTGTTTTGTTTCCTTCATGAAAATGGTTTAACAGGTTGAAATCAGTAGGAAACCCCTCCATTTTGGTTTTTTTTAAAATCATCAAATAATTTCAAAATTTCATCTTTCTGTAAGGGTTTTAAAATATTGTTTTAAGTCCAAATCAAAGCAATTCCCCTTCCTCCCTCCAATTCAAAATTATCATTAGGCAACAAAATGCTCATTGTGTGGCTTAACGTGAGTGTCAATCTTGCATTCAGATCTCCAAGTCACTGTCTAATGGGGAAATTTTTCCCCATCTGTTTCCATTTCTACACTGCAAGTTCAGCCTGGCACATGAGCCTGCTGCAGTTGTGGGGCTTGTGATCCATATTTAATTCACCTAACTTTCAGTCTTTAGCTGAGACTCCCCAGTTAAGCACAGTGATGACCCTGGCCTCTCTCTGTAGTCAGTGCAGAAGTGGGTTCACCCAGAAGGTGACTCTGCTCATGGAATATCTCAATTAAGTGCCTAAAGAATAACTTCTCTAAGATCAAGCTGCTATGTGCTTTAAGCAGTTCCACTAAAAGAAACCTCGTTGGTTTACAGAGACATGCTGATAATGGGCTCATTGGCTTGTTAGGTCAGCCAGCAAACGGATGCTGGAGGTCCTTGGGGCTTAAGTACCAAGACAGCATTGTATTTCTGGGGAGATCATGCATTTCAAGGGTGTGATGTGAGACACGAGACTGAAAGTCATCCCCAAGCTGCATTTATTCCCCTGAAATGCTCAGTGTGTCAGACCTGATTTCAGTTATAAAATGGAAATAATAGATAAAAAAGGTCAAACCATTTATTGAGGATTGACATTTACAGCAGTCAGGAATCTCCAGTTGTATACAGCATTGTGTATATATGTCACTCCTATGTGACACCATCCTGCTGAAGATCTCCAAACCACTGTTTCCTGCTACACCTAGGTGATGGCAAGTTATCTGTTGCTTTTTTTGTTTCTACGGATTCCTAAACATAGAAATGCAGAGTTAATTAACTTGCCCAAAGCTGCAGTACACGTCTAGCAAAATGAAAACGCCTGAAATCTCTCTGTGGCTTCAAAATTCTTTTATCTCTTACTGTAATAAATTTTGTTAGAATAATTTTGTGAAATAAAACTGCTTGAAATTAACTGTTTTCATTGAAAGGTGAGTGTTAAAGCACTTGTGTCCTGATTCTGTTGCAGGCACAGGAGTTGTGCATTGGGTCATTGACAATTTGTGGATTGAGTGCAGTGCAGGAAAATAGGTAAGCCCAGACAGGGATCCAGAGAGCAGTTGCTACTTGTGTGGCATCCAGGACCTGGACACAGAGTGCTGCAGGAGCATCACACTGTGTGTGTGAAGTAACTCTAGCAGCAGTCCAGAGAGCCATAGGTGATCTTTGCCATTGGGATCGATGGGGGAGGAAAGGGAGAGAGAAATACACACTCAGTTACATGCACAAACACCCACGTGCAGAGTAGGAGACACCTCATATAGGCTGGCAACAGCAAAGTAATTAAAGGTGCTGAAGCAGGAAGTGCCAAGTCACCCTCACCAAGGGTACAGGAGGTTTGCTAATGTCACTGCTGATGTCCCAAAGGTATCTTGCAATTCTGGTATTTGTCTCTGATGCCCTCTGTGAGATTTGCATTGCCCTGGTCTGTTTTCTCATTGCCTTAATGGTGTGACTTTGAGAGCTGAGATCACTGTTCCTCAAGGAGACACAGCACACCCCAGTAAATGTGGTCTGCAGGGCTGTTTTCTTCCCACTGCTCATGTATTGCTGCAGAATTATTTCTCAGTGCTTTGAATTAACGGGTTCATATCCTGGCACTCAGGATTTAAGGGGCCTTGTGTAGATAAAGACAGTAGAATTTATAGAGCAAATACAACAGTAGTCTTGAAAGCATTGATAAAATGACCTATCATTGGATAACAAGTATTAGAACATGTCCCCTTTTCCCCCTTCCTGCTCCCCACTTGGAAGCTTTTTAGCCTCTGGATAAGTTGTCAAGAATTACTTGTCAATCCCAACTTCAAAAACAAAGAAAAAAAAATGTTTAGACTTAATGAAACATGTCTTCTAAGTTAACTTAAATGCTTGTTTAGATAGTTTTTGAGATTAGTCTAAGAATAATAAACTGCTCTTTATATGGAACTTCCTGGCCAGAGACCTCTGGGCAGCTCCAGAATACCAGAAGAAAGGATTTACAGCCCGCTGACTACTTAAAATGGTGATGTTATTTTCAGATGCAAAATCTCAGATTCCTTTTGCCTTTATGACAACTTTTGGTGAAGAGGAAAAGCTATCTACTGTTCCTTCAGGTTCTGGAGTTACTCTTTATAGCATGGTGCACATAGGTCAGGTTATTTAGCTGGAATTTGGACCTTTTACAGATCTATGTCATGTCTTCTATGCAGATTTGTTTTTCTGCTTACGGCATTGGTCAGAATAAATGGAGGGATGGGATCTGCCCTGGCTGCTGTAGGGGATTTTTTTGGCATGTCCCCAGTCTCCTAATAAATCAGTGTCTTTCCTAGTCCATTTCTGATGGGATTCGGCAGCAGGTCAGCATCCTTAGGTAAAGAAAGGCTTCCTGAAGTGAGCAGCAGTCACAGAAGGTAAATTAATGGAAGCTGGCATCTGCTGATCTCTTTGACAATAAGGAATTTCACTGCCAACATTTAAAAACCATTGGAAATGGTCTCCATTGGAAACCAGATTTCGACTTTCTGCCCTGGGCTGCCAGAAGTATTTCAGCATAAAATGCTAAAGTAAGTTGAACTTTCAATTATAATTTCAATGACTGTCTAGTGAAATGGATTAATGCTCTGGCACTGCACCTTTGAGGCTTTGGCTGGAATCTTGTAGGATAAAAATCTGTCTGCTTTGACAGTTGAAAAGGTCAGAAGTGAAATAATGTCAGGTGGTCTTAGCCCAATTCAATGTCTCGATTTAGAAGTAGATGTAAAAGTTGTTGATGTGGGGTATCATATGAGATCTTTTTCAAAAATACAAATATTTTTATTTACATTTTATCATCAAAATTAGATGCAGACAGCTGCATTTGGGAGAGCTGGAGCTTAGTTCACCCTTCAGGAACACTGGATTGCAAAGTGAGCAAAATGCAGGTTACAATATGCGGTACCTTCAGCTCAAAAGCTTGATTTCAATCAACTTGAAATTGATTTCCTGATATTTGACTGTGTCAAGGATAGTTCACTTAAATATTTTTAAAGTTTAATTTGGGAATTTTTATTAGCTGAGAGTGTATAGAAAGACCATGTTTTTCCCACTGTTGAAGCAGGGCAAGAGGTCTCTTCAATTTACTTTTTGAAGCTGCTGCAATTCAATTCCTAATCTTATTAAATAGGATTGTGGTTAAGGAACAAAATATGGATATTTGCAGAATGCATTTTTCTCTTATTTGAATACATACTTATATAATTTTATATGATGATAATGTATAAAAATAAATTGCTTCTCCAGACATCCCTGCAGAAAGGTCACTATGCAAAAATGTGTGGCAGCAGTAACAGGAATTTCTGTTGGGAAAAGGAGCAAATCGGGGCTTGGGGCTGTGTGTCTCAGTGATGGGGACAGTGGCTAACAGAGCATCTTTGCTGCTTTTGATCCATCCCAGCCCCGCTTCTCCCCAGCCCTCCTCACATGTCGGGCAGCCTTGGCCCTGCTCCACAAGTGAAGTTGCAGATTTGCTTTGCTTGTTTCAATAAGAAACACATACAGGACAGTGCAAATTGAAAATCAGCCATCATGCATGCTACATAAATTACCCGGTTCTGCTTGGTAATCCATTACAGATGATTAAATAAATGAGTGGCTGTGTCCTGTTCAGCACTGGTAAATCTTTGTTTTATTTAATTCCTTGTTCCTTGTATGTGTGTGTGTATGTGGGGTGTCGTGGGATTTTTTCTAGTTGGGTTTCCATCTTAAGGCAAAGAAACCACAGTCTCCATGTGATCATGATGCAGTGCAAGAGCTGGTGGGACTGTCCATATGTTGTAAAGATTAATTGGTATTCAGTTAGGGCCCATAAAGCAGGGCATTAGCCTCTGCTTTGCCTTCAGTTCATGTAGTGGGCACAGGCAGAAGTCTGTTTCTGATGTGTAACATGTACTTTTTAGCAGGCTGATCCTCCCAGTTGCAAAACCTTAGAAGAGCTTCAGAGATTCAGGTACTGCTTAATGTGGGGCAGTCATAACACTTTGCTTTGCTCTGCTGAGATCTGCTAAGTGGGACCCAGGGGACCATTGAAACCACAGAATTATCTTTTATTTGTTCTATAGATTTTTCTGACCAAAAAAAAATGTAATACATCACTATCTTCACCCTTCCAAGACGTGTGGTTTAATTGCGGTGTGGACCCAGAGGGTTGTCAGTGTTGCCCATGGTGGGTGCCAGGGCTGGCAGAGGCCAAGTGCCCCCACTGCAAACCATTATTTATAAAGGAACAAAGTGGTAATTTTGCAACTATCACTGCTCAAATATGGGGCCGTTTCCCTAGTAATAAAACTATTACTCTGTAACTGTTTACTTATCAGGCGACCATTATGTGATTGATGACCTGAAAATGGAGGTTATCTTTCAATTCATTTGAAATGCAAACTGACTAGAAAATCTATAGTTATTGCCTCGTATTTTTAAGCAAAATCAGGCACCTACATTGACTTCCTATTTACATTTCTTTGAGAAGAAAAATCACATAAAAGCTATCAAGAAACACATTTCACAGCAGGCAAATTAATTGGTTTTACTGTATTTGAATGGAGGGTTTGTCAAATAAAACATGCCATGACAGTTAATAGTGTCATTTAGAGGCAGAAAATTATTGGCTTATTTGTTATTGGATAAAAGGAAGGCAAACACTTTGTATTAGGAAGTTTTAATGTGTTTAAAATCCTCATTAGGGATTTATGGACATTCTTGCTTAGCATAGCGCCTCATTAATTTGAGGCTAAACAGTTACTTCTGTGTTTCAATTGCAATTTTTTTTCCCTTTTCTTTAATTAGATCTCGCATTAGAGTTTGGTCTCTACACCACTGGAGATGTAGAATTAATTAATGTGATTTATAAATCTAATGGAAGTGAGTTATTCTTAGATATCTTTTCATTTTAGTGAGCAGTTTAACTGCACACAGCATAAGTGCACACAGATCTAAGAGATTTGGGGAGCTCAGGAAAAGTATGCAACTTCTGCATTGAATACATTTAGCAGTGTCCCTTGGCATTAATAGATCAAAGCATTTTAATTAGAAATGTAACTAAAAGAGAGACCATAAAGATCCCATTCAAAATCAGATTTTCCTTGTTCTAAGTTCTGTACTGTCCAAAAAGTGTTATTTTCACTCCCCTTTTGTAGATGACCATGACATTCAGTGGCAGTTGGGATAATTGCATGTCTTACTATTTAATGAGCATAAGATCTGATTCTTAATGTATTTTAAGTTTGGATGCAATCACAATAAAACCATCTTCATTAATTGTACTACTTTGTTTATATTAATAAAAGGAAAATATATTTTATTTCCTATAAGAATTTAATTTGATTGAAGTTTGTGTTAGAAATGTATCTGTGTAGGCTAGTTACGCTAACAAGTAGAGTTGGTGTTTAAACCCTAAGATGTTTCAAAATACATTTGTTTCCCCCAGAGCAGGAACAGGTCCTTGCCCTTTGAATTCTGGCCTTCTATTTTGAAGAGTCTGAGGTTGCGGCTTGCACGTTGTGACTGTGGTGGAAGGATGTATGAGAACAACTAATTTGCAAACAAGCTCTGAGCAATTAGTTTGTGTCCCAGCACTGGCCTTGCAGCTGTGCAAACTGCCATACAAATTATACCCAGGAGTACATTCTTCTGTGAGGACATTCATATACCTGCTTTAAAAAGCAGAAGTGAAACAGGTAACCAACACAACCACCCACTGTATCCGTGTAGTCACAGGAGAGGTACTGCCAAACGTAAATACACATTTAAGAAGGTTCCTCTTTAAAACCTCCAAAGAAATGGTACAGTCTGAATTCACGGGGTCAAATAATGCTTCAGGTTACACTGGTGCAATTTCACTGACATCAGGGGAGTTTTGGTCCTGTCGCAAAGGCCACAGTCTGAGCTGGTGACTTTGCTACTATTTCAGCAGAATTTACACAACTCTTGTCTGATGCTGCTCTTGTGGTGGCACATACTGGGAACAGACACCACATTCCACAAATGTGAAATAGATTTAAAGGAGATCCAATTCAAACTTACATTAAATTTAGACAGCCGGGTCTGTATAGTAAAGGGATTTTGCATGATTTCCAAGAGGTTCTACTCAAACGATTACACTGAGAATAAATACAGTGTCTAATTTACATTCCCCTAACTGAGGGCAAATGGACTTGTAAGCGAAGCTCCCTTCATGCCTTTTATACTGCTTCTTTGTCTTAGGAGAAGTTAAATTTCATTGACACTGGCAAAAGGAGGAAAAGAAAGAGACACTTGATCATTATTTGTGCCACACCGCATATCTCACTGCAGCAGAGGGTTGCACAGTCTGTTAGTCAGGCTTGAATGTTTCAAGTGGACAAGTGCACGGTGGCATTTTAGGTCAGGGTGCCTTTTATCATCACTTTAGTGGAAATGTATAAGGTAATGTCTTCCAGAATAAGGTGAAAATGCCAAGGCACATAAGAAAATGTATGTATTTTATGTAGGTAAATAAGTACTTGAAGTTATTAGAGAAAGTGGAACAGAAAGAGAGGAAGGAAGAAAAATAAGTTTGACATTCCAAATTTCCGTACTCTTTGTCAGTATTAAATGATTGTAAGAGTCTTTATGCAATCCAGTGGTTTGGTCATAAATTAAGTACTGCAAAAGCCACTTTTGTTGGGGCCTGGCTTAATACTGACAATATCAGATACTCTGGTATTATCACTATGGTGTTTGTCTAAAATACTACATTCAAAATATTCCATAAGTAAAATGTGCAGCCTTACCTACATTAAGAAACTCTCAGGAGACCCTGAAGTGAGAGATCACTTTATCAGTCTTCCCTCCCTATTAGAGTTTGGCAATTTACTGCATGAAAATAATGGTGAACCATTGAGTTTAAATTGAACATCAGCATATTGTGCTTTCACGGAGACTGTTTTATGCTGATCAACACTGAAATGGTATTGTTAAAAGAAAACACCAAAGAAATGAAAAAGGAAAAAAATGGACTAACTACAACACATAGTGGGAAGAGCAAGAAAAGTGTAATTGTCACATCCATGTCAGTCTGGTTTAAAAGTTGCTGTAGCAGAACTAAATGCCAGTGAAAAAACATTGTCCTTGTAGTTGGATTTGCTCAGACTGGTAAAAAAGGTCGTTGTAAGCTGAGTTCTTTGTAGGGAGATGAAACTGAATCCCTTTCAGTGTGGGGTTAGTCACCACTCCTGGTGTGACTGCACAGGAGAGGAGCATACGAGAATCATTGGCTTTTGTATGAAACTAAAGGTACCCACTGTGGGCAGCTTTGGCTTCTGAACTAGAGACTTTTTGGGAAGGCCACTAAAATCAGTGTGAGTCTGATTCAGTCATGTTTTGGACCACACTAGTAAGTTGTTTTTCCTAGCTAAGGTGCTTTACCTGGGGGAAAAAGCATAAACTTCTGTAGCCACCACTGCAAGCGCAGCTCTGACTACAGGCCAGGCTGCCTTAGCTTAACAAATGAATTAATTTGCTCCTTAAAATTCTGTGTTTTCAGGTTCTCCAGTAAATGCGTATTTTACACAGCTTCTGCAGTATTTGTATTAAAGGAGAAGGGAGGAGCAGCTTTCTGTGTTTTGTTTTAGGCAATAGTTTTTCTTTCTCAATTTTTTATATATATAAAAAGCATATATTTCCACAGACATTTTAATCAGCCCCAGGAGATATTTCTGGGGTTAAAATAATGGGAAATGTAGTCTTCTCATGGTATTTTGGTTCCAGGATGGTGGAGGCACTAAAAGAAAACAGTGGATATACATTATTTAGGAGCCACAAATGGCTCCCTTGAAAATGAATAAGCCTGTGAAAAACACATGTATGTATTTGAATACCAAGGGAGCAATTTTGGGTTTGTTTTTTTTAATACCACCATGTTTGACTTCATTCAGTTTCCTCCAAAATGCAAACATACAGCCCTAAAGCATGTTGGTGTTATCTCCACAAATATCAAATACACCAGAAAAAAACTACCATCAGGTTGCAATATTCATTCCTTGCTCTTTTGCTGCTCCCATTCTGACACATTTGCACTAAAGTTAGTAAGGGAAGGGCCAAGAGCCTCCCAGCTAGTGAGATTAGTTGGCGTCTATTCCAGGTGTCTTTAACATGAGTGACACTTTTTGGACACAGTATTGAGACAGGAAACAGAATCATGAGCTGTGAAACAATCCAAGGAGGTTTGAACAGGCAGCTCTGAGCAGCGGTGTGAACTTTACTTGAAGTAAATGTGGAACAATCTTCTCAGGAGAAGAAATGTGTAGTCAGATGGCAGCTGAGGGGAACGTTGGGAGCAACTAAAGTGGGGAAATGAAGCCTGAGTGTGCAAGAAAATACTGATGGCAGTCAAAGGAGAGATGGTGATGGAAGGACATGGGTGCGTGCTCCACATGCAGGTGAAGTATTGCATGTTCTTAGATTTGTAATGAGCATATAGCGAGACTTGAACCATAGATTCATATAGGTTTGGAAGGATGTTCAAAGATCATCGAGTCCAATGTGTTGTATCTGGAAACTCTGCTATTTGTAGTACTGCCCCATCCATTTCCCTCTCATATTAATCACCAAAAATCAGAAAAACCAAGCATTCTCTCTTAATGGGAAGCCTGGCAGGAGCTGGAGGCACTCAGAGGACAAGGCTTGTGCTGACTGTCCTCGTTTTGCTCTTTCTGGTTTTCTAAGTGTTTTCCTCTTATCACTGTGTGGTGCACACTGGAAATGATCAATCAAGGCTCATGCACTGGATCTTTTTATGCTGGCAAGTGAAAAATCAATTTGTGTTCGAAGGAGTAAACAGTAGCATGAGTTTCATTTCCCCAGAGTCAAAATGGATTCCTTGATAAAGGAGATGACAAGGAAAGCTGAGCTCTTGATGTATAAGCACATAGGTGCTCATGTGCAAGAAATGAGTGGGCTCCTACATTCATTTTACATGCTACACTTATCTATTCAGTAAAACAAAGATAGGAAGAAGAGATTACTTGTTGAATGCCAATTGCGTGTCAATAAAACCGGGGGGATTGTTCATGAACAGTTTATCCAGATGAAAATGTAGTCGGTCAATTCCGGCAAAGACATTATTCATGCTGTATTTCTGCTTTATGGCACTACATTTGAATTTTCAGAACTATTCTCACAAGTCTGTTGGAAGATTGTGTTGCTAACATTTCTGAGAAATGTCTGCTATTGGATGTAAATTACAGGGAAAAGAGTCTTTATATGATATTTCTGTGCCACGAAAACAAAATCTGATCTCATGCAGGTTAAAAATTGTCCAGGAGGTAAGAGTAGTCAAGGAACTTTAGAATGAATAAATGGAAGGTTAGACCAACGTGACTCATCAGATACTGTAACCATTCACCCAATGTCATTTGATCTGTATAACATTAAAGGCTACTGTTCCCTCACTCTTAGATTTCTGCCCTCCTTCCCTCCCTTTAAAGTTCAGCACTGAGCCACCCAAGCCATACATTAAACCTTTGGTTCCACATCATTGAAGCTCTCTCCTCTCTCCTGTGAGACCAAAAAGTGAAGAAAACTGTAGAATACTGGCTTGTATTAGGTGGAATATTTTGACCATCTGACCTTTCCTTTTCTCTTTTCACTTTTGTTTTAGCAAGCAATATTTAAAAGTAAACATGAAGCTTTTTGATGCAAAAGAGTTTTGCCAGATTAAAAGGAAATTGGAAGATGAGTTCAGTGTAGCATGTTGCTGTTGTGAAATCTTCTTGCTTTGATTGAAGTTTTATTACCTCAGGACGTCAGTCTGCAGCTTGTGTAGCATTCACTGTTCTTCAGTGTGGGGTTTGTGAATGCACTGCCAGCCGAGAGAAGAGCTCATGATGTGAATTGCAACCACTTGGTCTTGCAGAAGCCGAATTCCTGGAATCTGCCCTTTCAGCTGAGTTAGACCATGCTGCTCACAAAGGAAGAAAAGCACCAAAAGCATGCACAAGTGCAAGCTGTGCCCTCCTTTTTAGACTCTGATTAGTGACGAAAGCTGAAGAGGAGAGAGAGGGGATGGAGAATCACATAATGGACCCTAAAATGCTTGATTTTTATTAGATTAGGAGAGTAGTAGTATGGGATGAATGTCCAATCTTGGCTAAACTACAGGAGGAACGTGGCAATTTATTAATGGCAATTCTAATAACAATTTGCTGTAGCGCTAGCACTTGAGAAAGTGATGAATATTGTATCTGCTCAGTTTCATTCTGTCCCAGTGAATCTCTGCTTGGATGCCATGGTGTGCCATGTGGGCCCGCTCGCACTTGTTAGCTGAATGCAAGTGTTCATGGACAATTAAACTCGCAATTTTTAATTCACACTTTGAAAGGTTGAGAGGTTGTTCTTTCTTTTTTTTTTTTTTTCCAAGACAGACTAAATTTCTAATAGATCTGTGCCTTTCAAGTCTCTTAGAATGTGCAACTGCAGCATGAATTTAGAAAAATGGTCTCATTTCTTTAGAAATCCATTAATAGTAATGTACTGAAAGACTCTTACATTGATCTTCTCTCTGATAGCCATGTTGTAATAATTATTCTTTTAATGTTTGCATCAATCTAAATGTTTTCCTCTTTGTGCTTGCTCCTACTTGGATCTCCCTATATGACAATCACAGCACTCTGACATCTTGCAGTGCTTTAATACCAGTGATTCAAAACAAAGCAGTGCCAAAGGGAACAAAAGTTCTGTCAAGCCATTAAAATCTTCTTTGCCATTAACACAATTAAATTGATGCATGAGCATTTAAAGTTATTAGCAAGTGCTGCCAGCAGAAGCTGGTTGCGGTTGCATAATATATAGTGGGCTTCATTAAAAGTAAAATGGTATGTTTATTGTTATTATCATCATTAGTTCTGAAGTAACATAAACAGGACTGTGAACTGGGAGAGGACTGTGAGACAGCTAAGAACATACATGTCCTGTATTGGGACACAGTCATCCCTTCTCTAAACAAAGAAATACATGTGGTACTTTGGCTAACCATTACAGCTGGCATGTGTAATGGTAGGGAAGGGTGTTAAATAAAGAGAGCTTCTGTACCTCTGCTGCTCTCACTCTTCCTAGTCTGACTCACTGAGCCAGATTTTGGGCTGCTCCTGTTTCTGTGGTGAGAAATTTTGTGGTTGATGTGTACACTGTAAGCTTTTGGGGGACTATTTGTTTTGTTTTCTCATATTCTAACGTATTAGTTTTTCAACAAGAAAAATGAGGCGTGTATTAGAGACACATGTTCTGTCCCACTGCACGGTGCAGTAATACCCCTGCTTGCTAACCTTTTGATTAACCATATTTCTCACTGAATGGGGAGCTGGTCTGAGGAATGGAAAACAGATTAGCAGAGAACTTAAAAGGTATTGAGAGGGAAAATAGTGATTTAAGTGAAAAGGAGGGAGATGAAGGAAGTCTCATGAAGTCCAAGTCCTGTGGTGTAAAGATGGACGGCATGCCTGTTGCAGTTCATGCTGACCACCCACTGGCAGTTCTGAGCCAGGCTTGTTAGGTAATTTGAGCTGAGTAGAAACTGGGGACAAGAGGTAAGGCTCTTTTTTTGGTTGTTTGGCAGTTTTAAAGTGATATTGTGGAAAATTATAATCTTTAATAGATAAAAATCACTAATATCCCTGTGGTGTCATCATATTCACTTGTGTAATCCTTTACCAAGATACTGGTGAACTGTTGGGAATTCAGAGAACAGTGATGAAATAAGCCAAAGGGGAGGAAAATCTTGTTTATCAGGAAAGAACGTAAAAGTTGAAAATACAGCATTTGAGAAAAATGGAGTATAATTCTGCATGTCTCTGTATAGTGTAAATGTGAAGGGAAGTAATGAATTACTTCCAGTAGTAGGAAGAGCTCTACAAAAAACCTGAGGTGACACTGAAAACAAAATTTTAACCATTTTAAAGAAAGTACCAAGTAGTTTACAACACTCCAAATTTTATTAACGGAAGGGATGGGAGACCCATTTCCCTACATTTTTTGGGTCAGACTAGCCATAGTACTAGAAGATACGGGGAAAATGTGCTACATTAGCAGAGCATGAGCTTGGTGATCTAAGAGGTCTCTGTGGTCTTTGACTTTTGTAGCTGTGTGGATTTATTCTTGAAGCTTAGTGCTGGCTGAAATGCAGGCAGAAGGCCATGGTTGCTGCTTTTGGTCAAGCTCTATAGCAGATTAGGATGACAGGGATTAAGTTTAGTCATGAGTATCTTTCACCAAACTAGTTACTAAGGGCAATAAGGTAGAAGAATCAGGCAGAAAAGTCTCACTGAATATTTATGGCACAGAGGACTTACCTGTGCTTTGGTACCTTCCTGAATATTGTCTCTTCCTCTCCTGCTTTACCCTGTGATAAAAGCCACCATAGCTACCTACAAGTGCCACAGAATGGTTGTATATACAGGTCACATCTGCCTGTTGTTTCTGTAATTGTTCACAGTTTAAAGATTTTGTGCTCTTTCGTATCCTTGGAATGAGGGATTGTGGCAGATGCTGTAAGTACCATTTAACAAGTATTTTCAATTGGAATATTTTAGCAGCATCATCATGTGCGTGGTTGTGCTTGGGTGCAGAGGTAAATATCGTTTTTCTGAGGGGAGAAGGAGCAGCTGTCAGGCCTCTTGAGGTGGATACCTGTGTGCTGTGCAGGCTGCAGAGGACACTGAACCTGCAACAGGCTGATGGAGTGAGGGACAACAAAATCAGCAACCACCCTTATAGTCCAACCAGTATTTTACTACAGTATGTATTTAAGTTTTAAGAGCTGTCTGGGCTGTTAGCCTATTAAGCTGTAGGATAAGATAGTTGATGATAACAGCTTTCTCCTAACAGGTATCACCTCTGTCCTTTGCTGCAGCATGTGGCAAGTTAAACCAAACCTCGCCCTCTCTCTGAAGGCTGCCGATAGGAGTAACAGTGGGATCTTCTTCAATTACAGAAGTTTCAGGCAATTCCACTGCCAGTTCTCAACTGTGAGGAAATCAGAGTACTTTATTGCTTCAAAACTGTTGTTAGTAACACAAAGCAGCGTGGAAGAAAAAAACAACTTTTGACAAAATGGGTCCTGCTGATGATTTATGTTGATCTGAACTGGAAAATTTGGTAGGCAGCAAGCATGGATACAGCAGTCTTCAAACAGAGGCAGTTGCTTGTTAGCTGTTCACCTGTGTGGTTGTAGTCACTGAACTTTGCATCCAGCACCTGACTAAACATTTCTTTTTTTTCTTTAAACCTAGGTTGCCCTTCCCAATGACTCCAGCTGTGTGGAAGAAATACTGCGGGTAAGTAATACCCTTTGCTTTTTTATCTCCTGTATAATTGTAGTGCTGTTATTTTCATCTTCCAAGGAGAGGGCTTATAGGGCTGTCTTTAACACTGTAGTCAAATAATAACATATCAATGGGTCTGTATTAAGAGACACAGACAAGGGGTAGGCCCAGGGTGCTCCTTATTAAGATCAGTTCACCTAATACTCTGCATTGGTCAGCTTGTTTGAGTCAGGATTTACACATGTTCCTGCTCTTTTCAAGCTCTCAGTCTCTGAGTCTATCCAGGACACGTTTCTCTCCTACCCTGAGGTAGAGTTGCCTTAATTCTCTCACTCACAAACTGACCTACAGTCTACCTCCTTCCCCCAGACTACAATTACTCATCATTCATGGTTTTGTTAAAGACTTACAGACGTTTTTTCTGTGGTCTTTGGTCAGTGATTGAATACAGAAAATTGCAACTCCAAACTGAGAATGGCTTAATTGCAACAAGATCATGTAATAAAAAGGGAGTGTGCACAAATTATATGCCTTACTTCAGGTGTAAGATGGGCTTTTCTTCAGACCCCCCAACTCTGGGGTTCCCTGTTGGCAGTGAGATTTGCCTGGGGGCAGTTTTGCAACCCACTAGTCCCTCTCTCAGATTTAGGTTTCTGTCCTCATGGGTTGAGTTTCCCATCTATCAGAGCTACCTCCCTGAGATTGCCAGCCAGCCTGCTGGTTTTAGATGTAGAAGGGATAAAATTTCAGTGGGAATTTGTGCCAGCCATATCCTTATAACTGGGAGGTAGTGCTGCAGACTTCCCCAGACCTGAAATCATGTGTAACAGTCATGCCAACTTGCTTGCAAACACTTACTCTTCCTTTTAAAGTAAAATAAGCTTCTCACTATTCACTGCAATTTGGAGTTAAATAGTTTGGAAACCTTGCTCCTGCTTTGTGAACACACATTGTCTTGGGCTGCTCTAGATGTCCTTATGGGTTGGCATAAGTGTGTTGAGGCAGCAGGCAGGCATGCTCATGCAGACCTGCAGTAAGGGAGAAGATCCTGCATAAGCACACAGGAGCAATGAATGCAAGGAAATAAATAACATTTACTTTCAACCTTCAAAGTGAGCAGAGATTTATTACCTACAGAACACTAAGGGAGCAAAAGCAAAGGAAATGTTGAAAGGCTGTGCAAGATACTTGGTACATTTTCAGTGTCTTCTTCCCCTCTTTATATATTTCAGTTAGGTTCATTACTATATTTGGAATGAATGACTTGTTGGCTGGGGAAAGCAGTTGTTTTCAGTAAACAGCATCAAAAGAAAATGTGATGTGGTGAATTTCAGGGATCAATCATCCAGGTGACAGTTTTAATGTGGGAACAGTGCGCATTAATCACGGGAAACAGAAATGTCTTTTTTCTAATCAAGAGTGGTGACCCTATTTCCTACCCCATGACTGTAATTTGAGTCAACAAACAAGCACAATATGCTGGGCTTCCTTTTGAAACCTGTTGAGATTGGAGCAGGACTTTCTGTTGCCTTTGGAGGATGGGGATGAACTGCAGAATCCCCGCTCCTGCCACCAGTGGGCCACTGAACTTGGGGCACTCTTGGGGTGGAGAGAGCAGGAATTTAGCAGGTTTCCATGTCTCTGGGGATCTCTCTCACAAGACATGTAATGGGCATGGGAAGAAGGCATACAAACCAGCAGATCGTCCTGGACTAAAGCTGCAGGTGCCCAGAGGCATCCCCTGTGCCCAGCCTGGAATAAACCTGTCCACCAGAGCCACTGCCATAGCCAGAAGGCATCTTGAGCACGTAACACCTGTGATGGGGTGCAGATACAGTCTTGGCACGTGGACCTCAGCCGTGGTTCCCCTGGGGTTCTCCCTCCCATGTGCAGGAGGGTGGTTTGGTGCTGCTTCACGGGGTCTCTGTGCCCTTGGGGCAGAGTTGGGCTGTTCTGGGTAGCCACAGGCTGCCTGCAGCCTTTGCTAACCTGCCTGCACTGGGCTGTACAGCCCTGCCTGGGTGAGCACAGCAACCACAGAGCTGCTGTGGGACTGCCCAGAAAGACCCAGCAGACCCCAGCCCCAGCTGGAGGCCCTCAGGGCAGCAGCTCAGGATTCCAACTGCGTGTGGTGCTGAAGCACACCTGGCAGTAGAGGTACCTGGGTTTTGTCAGGGTTTTACTTTGTTCTTCTCAAATTTATGCTGCAGAACAAGCTAGCAGGAAATGTGTTTTCGCTGCATGCAGGGTATCATATTCTACTTGACAGGCAATGGAGAGAAAATAAGTAAGGGAATGTGATGCCCAGCAGTGGTCAAAATCCAGTCTTTGGGCTCCCCATGGAAACCCCATGTCAGAAGATTAAGGCTGGCTGCTCCACATGAAAGAATGACCCTTGATTTCAGCAGAAATTTGCACTTTGAGAATCTAGATTAAGTTTCCAGCCCTGACAGGTACTTTTTGGCCTTTCAGGGCCATTTACATAGGCTCTGATTAACTTTTGGGAGTATGGGTCTCAGCTCCCTCGGTAAAAAAAACAGGTTATTCACATTTCTGTCCTGTCAGGGGTGTTACAGAGGTAAACACAAAGGATTCCAAGAGAGTCAAGCCCCAAAGGTGGACAGCTGGGCTGTAATTGTGCATTTTGCCCCTCCAGACCACTGGCAACCCCTGGCAGTTTCTGCTCTGGGCCATGTGTGCTGCCAAGCTGTGCTCCCTAAAGGGCTGGGGAAGGGTGTTCTGCCTGCCAGCCTCCCTCCCTTGGACCAATGCATACCTTGAAGTTTGCCCTTTTTTTCTGTTTTTGTTTCTGATTCGTTTTGGCTTTTCGAGTTGGGGAATTTAGTGATTTAATTCAGTTCCATCCCTCAGAAAGACACAGTAACTCTCAAGGGTTTCTTTGCTAGGCTTTACAAGGAAGAGGTACTCCTGCAAAGATCTGTGACCTCTGATTTTACACCACTCTTTTTTCAAACTGAACTTGATTAATGGTTTCTGTAATTGTAGGGGATTCTAATTCCTAATCTGTCTTATTATTTTTTTTTTTCCATCTTGGAAAAAAAAGGTTTAATTGAATTTATATTCTAAAATTTTCAACTGAGTGAGGGGAAAGGTCTTGACTCCATTCAGACCCCTGAGTCTTCAGAGACAAAATTTCACAGTCCTTTAGATTTCCTGAAACACTTAGCTACTTATGTCATCTTGTGTAAATGCTTTAAGGACTGCTCCCAATACTACAGCCAAAGGTTAATGGCAGACCAGTCTCCTGTTGATTTTACTTTTCTAACCAGAATGGCTGAGATGGTTGTGAAAAATAATAATAAATAATAGTAATAATAATCATCATCATCATGTCTTATATAACTGAGGCCAAACAGTAGTGATAGCACAGATTGCATTTAATACAAGTTGCTAATACCAAACTGAATGATAAAGGAAAATACCTGGTGGTCAACACGTTCTTCTGTTCCAAAATGTTTGGGTTTTTTTTTTTTTTTCCCAAGCCAATGCAATGGTTTTGAAAGTGTGGAATATGGAAGACAGGCAATTAAAAGTATGTGTGTGTAACTCACATTTTATTAATATGGATTTAAATTAAGTTGTCACTTGCTATGTACATCCATTGAAAAATGAGTTCATTGAAATGTTGTGATCCAAAGTGCAGATGGGGCGGGAGAGCTGACATTTAAAACCAGTCTCCAAAGCTGTTACTTGTGCCACTTGTACCAGTGCTTTACATCAGTGTGCCTTGCTGTCACTGCATGTGATGTGAACCATATGCTGGCCCAGGCAAAGGGGGTGTGTAGGTGACACTGAGGGTGAACAAGCAGTGATCCTTTTCCTATCTGTGGAGAGCACAGAAGGGACCTTCCTTAGCGTTGGTTTACCTCTGGCTAAAGAGTTGATAGGCACACAACATTGCACAGGGGAGAAAGGAAATGTTATTTAACTAAATTTTCTGGAGGACTCGCAGTGTAAATTGGACGTTTGGGCTGGGTGTTCAGGCAATCCATTGGACAGAATCCAGCAGCAGCCAGGCTCTGGTCTGTGCACTGCAGCTTTCACGGCTGTGTCGTAACCATCTGGGCAGGCACTGCTGTCTGGAAATCCATCCCTGCTTAGAGGAACAAAAGAATTCTTGTACGTGCATATTCACTGTAGGAAGGCTTCAAGTAACTAGATGGACTTCTGATGTTATGTGGACAGCTGTGATACTAATTAGAAGCTGTCTAGTCAGGAAGCAAAACAGATCCCAAATATAGTTCAGATTGTAGTAAGTGTAAAAATGACTGGAGTTAAATGAGCAAAGTCTGTAATTTGTATGGTCGTCTTCTGATGACTAGCTCCTGTCTAATGACATTGGAGAATATGTAAATTGATCAGCAGGTGAAAATGCCCTTGACTCTGCAAATTATGTGTAGAATCACGTTCCTCATGCCAATTGAAAGCACTAACAGATTTAATATCTCACCCACAGCTGAAGTGAGCTGTTCACATAGCAAAATTAGACTGTAACAGATACAGCCCATTATTTGCCCCTCAATAATTGTTTTCTCTTCTAAAATACAAACCAACATTGAAGAATGATGCTAAACCTAATTATAATAATTGTAATTTGAAAAATACAGGTACGCTGTCCAGTGTGGTTACAAATGCACTTAGTAGCTGACGGGTAGTTTAAATATTTTCATGTGGAGTCTGGGGGCTTGCTGGGGAGGACATGATGTGAATTTAAAATGATTATCTAGATGTCATTGGACAAGTGAATAACGAGCTGACTGGCCTAGTAAATCATGTGAACCTGTCAAATGTGGGAACACGTTGGGGAGGAGATGATGTCAAGTAACAGTAACTTAGCAACCTGGCATTTAGCTGTCCAGAGAATGAGTAAGAGTAGCCACTTTTAAATAGCTGAGTAAATAAATGAATCCCTATACGTCTTAGGTGTGCTATAAAAATAGCCTAGCACCGTATGTTTTGTGTCAAGCTGCTTCTTTCTCCTGGATAAGGTGATTTATTATTTCTATTGAAATGAAAAAATGGATTGAAAAGTTAACCCACGTGTAAATGTGGATCTGTGGCCTTTGTCCCTGCTCTGGCGTGAAGCCTTTGAAAGCGTGCAAAGAACGGGTAATAGCTTGCTTTGAGAGTTGTTTTTTTCCTTCAGACTTTGTTTATGTACACAAAGATTTGGATGGATAAAACCAATTAATTTCTTAGCAATTTCTAAGCCATTGCATTTTCAAGCTTTTTATCAGCATTTTCTCAATGGAGGCAGAACCAGTTTCTGCTCTCACATCAATATAAATCAAGGGGTAATTCCACTGACCTCTGATCTCATTTGAGTTCATTGAATTCTTCTTCCTCCCACACTGGTATAAATTGGCAGCAGCTCCACTTATGTTGCTGCTGCTATTAAATAAAAAGGAGTTACCTCTGCATTACTTTAGGTATACATAAAAGCAGAGACCAGTTCTTTGCTCTGATGACTGTCTAGATGTGGTCTCGCTCCAGAAAATGGAAATGGTGAGTATTTCTTTGAGAACAGCTCCTTCCTGGTTTGGTAGGTGATCAGCTCAATTCTGGTCTCAGTATCACCACAAACATTATCACCATAAGCATTCAGCAACAATTCCAGGAAGGTCAAAGGAGGCCTTTTCCCAGCATTTTGTGCACTGTCCAGTATACACACAGGAAGGATGAGATCAATAGTTGAAGTCATGTGAGGACAGCCTGGTATAAGCTGGGAGTGCAGAAGGCTCCTTGGGAGCTGGAGAAGGCAGTCTCAGGTCTTCCCAGCCTAGAGCACACCCTTGGCCCCCATGTGCTGCACCTGACCGTGGCAGAACAGGATTATCCAAATTTTTGGCCATTCCCCTTTACAGTGACAACATTATGGTGGCACCCATGAGAAAAGCACCTCAGGAGCACTATGCCAAAGCTGTCTGCATTAACTTGAGGGTGCAGCACATCTGAAGCTCAGAGCTAACTTTGGGCAGAGTGGGAAGCTGGCACGAGTCGAAGCCGAGTGCTTGGTTGAGGCAGATGTTTTGTGGGCCCCTGGGGGCTTGCACGGCTGGCACGGCACGGGTTACACGTGAGGGGAGTGATGCTCTTGTGATGTAGATGTGTGGTATAAATCTGCTTTGTGCTGCCAGCTGAAGGCAAGGCAGACTGCGTGCTGCTGGGGAGGTGACGGGGAGGAAAGGCTGACTGCCTGATCTGACAAATGCGCGTGGGTGTGCAGAGTTTCCTGTATTCCAAAGCTGGTGTGCTGCACCTGCCTGTTACAGGGATAAATGCCTCTTCAAGATGTAATGCAGCAAAAGATTAGACCTTTGTCAGGACAGACAAGCAAGGTCTGATTCCAGCTTGCAGGTACATTTATCAAATAAAGGTTTTATTTTCATAGCAGTATTAAATAAATTATTTAGCAAAGAACTTTGAAATGTAAAATCTGATTATTATGTGGGTCTATTGCAGTCTGTCTACACTGTAACAATAAAAAAAGATTACAAAAGGTATTCAGGAAAAGCAAGAGAGATTGCTGTGCACCTATTTCAAACTCACTGTTCAATTCTGTTTTCTTATCTCCTTTACCATAACATTTTAACACATATTTTTGTACTGCCAAATTGAAATATTGCTGATTTCAGTAGTATTACATAGTTCTGCCATCATTGCCAAATTTACCATTGCTACTAAAATTACTGTAAAGTGAGCTGACATCACAAGAGTTCGGACATGTACTGCTGCTCCTGAAGAGAAACAAAGTACTCCCATGATAAATGATAAGTGAATGACTGCCAGTGAAGAAGTGAAGTTTGTCTTCCTAGCTCTTTAGCATCTCTTTTGCACCAAAACAACCACATGTAGTTTCTCTCCCTCATAGACAGTCAGCTCAGAAACAATCCAGTATGTATTGCTATGTTACATGCTCAGCATCCTCACTCTGATTAAGTACTCTGTTATGATAAAAATAATTACTTTTTATGAGACTATACGAAGTAATGGTTTTAAAGCCAGTTCAAACAAGAAAGTAATTGAAGCAAAGCCATTGTCTTAGAGGAAAAGATAGTAAGTTTTGCAACCCATGTGGAAGATCAGATGCACTCTCTGCAGCACTTGAAAGCATTGGTTATTTTAGATACTACTTTTCCAAAAACTACTAAGGTTGCAGTTCCAGGAATAAGTGAAAGAGACAAAAAATGTGGGAAAACAATTTGGTGGAGTCTTGCAGTTGAGTGGAGAATGTCATAAAACTAAGATTCCTACTCCCGATTTGGAGACCCATGGGACCTGAATTCCCATCCCTTTTCATCCTTGTAAATAAAGAGTAACTCCTTTATCTTGGAGTGAAAGTGCGAAAGAAAACAGACCCAAGGAATCTGGCATGTAAGATCAACTCTGACCTTTTGTATGCTCCATGAACAGAAAAAGGCCTCAAGTGCTAAACTGGATGGAAAAATTTAAACACTCTTACAGTGTTACAGTGTTTGGCTCTAGCTGTACCATCTATCCTCCCCTAAGGTCCTTGTGGGCTGCATGAGTTTATGTTGTATAAAAACGTGATTAAGACCTTCAGAGCCTGTTGTGTGTCTGTCCTAGAGTGCTGCTGCTGATTCCAAAATGACTGAAAAAAGTCTGAAGTGTGGCCAAGCAGAAGAGTCATCTGAAGCTCCCATACTCCACTTACACTGCTTACTGACAGAGCATTAAGCAAAAAAATCTAGTCCTATTTTGAGATATAGGTAGTAGAATATTTCTCTGGTTTCAGATTAATCATTTCTGTTATTTCATCTTGTCCTGTCAAAGTGAAACATGGTTAAATATGGCCACTGAGTGTTTAAACTGCTAGCAATGTTACCTTTCATTTAAATATATTAATAATGTGTACTCTACATAACAAATTGCTTTAGGCACAGAATGAAGACAGTGAAAACATATTAAAATTGAGTGAGGCTTTTTGAAATGAATGCATGCTTTAGAAACAATTCTGGTTTGAAATGTCTGTAACATCTTCTGTGGCTCTTTCTCTCACAAATGGGAAGAGCTCCATTTTTGCAGCCCTGGGGGAAAGTGTTGCAGGGTTTAAATCCTGGTAGAAAGCTTCCCCATAAGTCAGCACTGCTGAGGAGACCCATGGGGTTGATGAAGGATAAGTTAGCCTAATCACAGTTAGTCAAGAGAAACAGACCAGGAAAAGGCTGGGACACTTGCAGTGTCCAAGGGAAGACTGGACTGGGAGACGCAACTAAACAAACCTTCAGAAAGAGATTCAAGAGCTTACTGTTTTGACATTTTCCTCTGAAGTTAATGGCCATGACAGTCAAAAAATAGTTGGTGGTTAAAAGAAACATATGTAAGGGAAGGACTAGAGAAATTAAAGTGATGGACCAAAAAGACACCAGGTACTTGAGGCATGCTCAGTTTCCCCCTTTATGCTTTATCGACACCCACATGTTGCAACTTTTAATGCATTACTGCTTTGTGGTCCTCGAAGTAAAGTAAAGAGAACAGGTCAAAGTTTACACCTGGAGCAAACCTGAAGTTTCAACTTTGAATCTCATTGTTGGGCTCTGAGGAGATGGGTGAAAGTGTTCTGTTACAGCAGATACCAGGAATGCTTGTTGCCATTTTCTTTAGTGCACTGCAGTCTAAGTTTAACTGAAGCCACTCCTAATTTCTTCTTAAGGCAAGAATACAGACACCAACTGTATGGACCAAAACTTACTTTATTTCCTCCTGAGAGACCCCTTGGACAAGCAGGTGGGCTTTTCCTTGGGAGGAATCATGTGGTGACACACAGTCAGACTGGCCAGCCCCCATGAGGTTTCTGGAAGCAGCCTGACATGGGCAGGCAGCCCTGTGGCCATCATCTGCCTTAAGTTCAAGTTCTTCCAATTCTGCAGTGAGAACAGTTCTGGAAGCTGCCTTTTGAGGAGGAGAATTCATGTCTTTGCTGCATGCCCTTGGTCTGTCATGCACCATAGTCAGCAGAGCTTTTTCTGAAGGTGTTTCCTTCTTGCCTGTGGAGATTGTTCCAGCTGTCAGAATATTCTGAATACACCACTTCAAACCTGCAAGTGAAAGACTGGTGTGGTTCATCTTCTCATGTCTTTGAACACCCTCTCAATAAATGCTTGAATGCTTAGACTCAGATAAAACATCATACCTTTAATCTTCCTGAATAACCTTGAGATGCCCCTTTGCTCCACTATGTCTCCTTCTGTGCAGCGGTGAAATAGAACCTCACCCACGCTGCCGTTGTTAGAAGTTAAATTAATTGTTAGCAAAATGCATTGATGTCCTCAGCTGGAATTACTGGTGTGATAATTGGGCAAAAGCAAGGCTCAATCAGATATTTAAAATTATGCTACATACTGTGGCTTATCTGAATTTCTAACATTTCTTTAAAGAAAGTGTGTCATTGAATTTAATGTTCTGAGAAACCTTATGAACTTCTAATCTATTTTAGCTGTACATTTCAAATTATGCTTATAATTATGTTTTTATTGAATACGTAAGTTCCTTTCAATTTCTTATTACACTACATGGGTTTTAATATACGTTTGAGAAGAATGCACACTGTGGATAGGTGGCACTTTTGAGTGTTTTCAACTTGTCACAGTAAAAGTGTCACATTTGTTTAATTAACCAGTAGATCCTGCCACATTGATTTGTCAGTGGTGTAACAATTTCTTTGGATAGATGGAAAATCTGACCAGAATGGTTTTTGTATTTTCTTTTTTCTTTTTCTCTTTTTGTTCTCAAGGAATTTCTCACATTTCTTTTTGATTTAAAAGCAGTCATACAGGCACAAGTCTTGCAGAAGTCAGATGAAGAAAATGTCAGGTTCTAGCATTAGAAATGAAGATTATTTTATTTGTTCAAGGCATTGAGGTGTTTGTTGACCATTGTTCAGAGGCAAGAGAGAAAAACTGTCTCCAAACACGAATCTTAAGGTCTGACCCAAGTGCCCAGAATTGTTTTTTCAACATTCTGCATACCCTGTGTATTCTACCTGCTGCAAGTGTTACTGTATGGCCTTCCAGAGCTCCTGGGGCCAGGGCTCTGGTGTGGCTGTCATTAGAAACCCTATAATCAACACTTTACAGCTCTTGTTTAAGTGTTTTCTATATTCCAAAATTTCTGTGCAATGTGTAAGCAAATATTGTTTGGGGGAGTGTAGTGGTTTGGTCCAAAATACTCATTACTGTTTATCTGCTGTGAGATAAGAATTAGGAGAAATGCAAAGCAGGCACCAAACTTGAAAGAATATAAAGAAGTTTATTAACAACTCTAAAAGAGGGAAGAAAAAAATTATACCACCTTCAGAACTCTCCTCCTCCCCCCACCTTCCTCCCTTCTCCCACTGACAATGTGAAAAAACAACCCTTAAGATGTTCAGTCTGTTTACCACTTCCATAATAACCTTGTTCAGTCCATTTAGAAAGAGAAGTCTCTTCTTGCTCATGCTATGAAAACATTATCACAACGAGACAGCCGCCCACTTCCAAATATTGTTCAGTCCATTTAGGAAGAGGAGTCTCTCTGCCTGCGTGTGAGTCCTTTCCCCCCCCTTGCAGCTTTTCCCGCAACTGCTTTCGAGGGTCCACTCTTGAAGTTTCTTGGGGTACAATTTTAAGGTTGAGCTATTCAGAAACAAAAACAGAGGCCCTTCTCCTTCCCTGGGAGCAAAGGGTCTTCATCATCTTCATCATTAAGACTATCTCTGGAAGCATCTCTAGGTACTGAGGTTTTCTCCTTTCCCGTTTGGAGCAAAAGTCCTCATCTGGTTCATCTCTCCTTGTTCAAACTTCTCATGAAATTACAGCTGCGTCAGCATCTGCCTATCTCAGCGCAGGTGCTTTTGCTTACGAGTTGAACACTCCACCCCCCATATCTTCATGAAATTACAACAGGATACTCTGATATATCATAGCTTCACAACAGAATTTCAGCTTTAAGCATCTCCTCTCTCTCTTCCCTCAGGTTTTCAGCTCTTCACAGCAGTAAAAGGGTTAATCTCACCTCGGCCTTGCAGCCTTGCAGCTGGAATGTTGAATTTTCCTTATCGCAGTGGAGAGGGGGGAGAGCCGAGCCGCTCCGGCTGCCCACGGCAAGGCAGTGGGGGGGGTTCCACGGCTGGAACAGGTCCATGGCTCCAGGATGGCCGTGGCCTGGCCCGGCCTGGCCCAAGCAGGGCCTGGCCGGGCCCGCTGGCCCCCACACGGGGCCCGCAGCCACCTGTGCCAGCGCCGGAAACGAGAGAGAGCTTGGAGGGGGAGTTTGCCTATTCTTAAATGTGGATCACAGAGGTGTTCACAACTTTAAGTGGCTTAGAGAATTGTCCATATTCAAACTGGCCACTGATAGGTTCTATCAGTTCCCAGAGGAAACTGTAAGCACCCCTTAGCAAGGACGTCCCTTCCGGGACTATGCTTGCTAACCTATGACAGGGAGGTGGAAAAACCTTTTAGTACTTTTCAGGGTGAAACAGGAGCAACATGAACCCACAAGGGCGTAGGAGACTGGCATGGGTGGTTAAAGGGGAAAAAAATGGGCAGAGTAGTATTCATTGTGTTTACTGTGGGTTGATTGAGGGGTTTAAAGTGTGGACCAAATTTCATCTGTAGAGCCAAGCTGGAAAATGGCAGGTACTGATCTTTTGTGAGGAATGCTTTGAGGTCTTCTGATGGCATTTATTGCGCAAGCGCTGAGTGTTAAAAGCCCCTTTGGGCTTTGTAGCCCATTAATTTCTTTGCCATGAGTATATCCTACTGAAGAATATGTTGTGTACACCAAGGTACAGTAACCTTTAAAAATACTACTCTGAGCCTTAGGATAAAAACACTTCATGTTTGATTTGTAGGAGAACATTCCCAGTAGTGGCTTGTTTTTTGGTTGTTTTTTTTTTGTTTGTTTGTTTTTTGGTTTGTTTTTTTTTTTAATAAAGCCAATTAATCCCTTCCCACTTATTCCAGTATTTTATAATTTCTAACCTCTTGAGTCCCTAATCTTTTCAACAAGAGGTCTGAACTGCCAGTTTATCTGAAAAAGTAGTGTTGTACCAATCAAATGAAAACTGATGCTCAGAATTTTTTGAAGAGCAGCCCCTTGTCATTCCTGAATTTAGACAAAAACAAAGAACATAGCTTCAACAGTGAGGCGTTCACTGGAGGCTTCTTTCCATGAAAATAGTTGTCACTCCTTTTTTTCCTTGGCAATTGAGTCATTGTTGCTTTTAAAAGAGGTTGTCATGATCTCCTCATTACCATTTTTCTTAATATGATAAGTGTAAACTACAAGAAAGCTATCATGTTTGAAAGGATACAGGAACCCTAAGGAATGTTGCACTAACTGCTTGTGTTCTTTGAAAAGGCTTAGACTGGGGATTTGACTAAATGTATCATTCTGTCTACTTTGCAGCAGCATTGTCATTTTCTAGCGTCTTTCACTTACAACACAAGTTACCCTTCAAAAAGAATACCATGTTACTGCATGCAGCCTTTGTATGTCTCCAGCAAAGTGAGATCAACAACTCCTTTTGGTAGTTGCTTGAACATAACAATACATTGCACTTTGTACTTAAAAAAAAAACCCAAAACGGTCCTTTGGCAGGTTTACTCCAGTTCATCTTCGCTTGGTAACTGGTAATTGTCAGTGTTTGACACCAGCTGGAGCTGTGACTTGCTCAAACTGCTTGGAGCTAACTAGGCAGCCATGGGTCTGCTGGGTGGTCTTTTCTTGGGCTTGCTCCAAGTTTGTTCCAAATTGCTCACAAGATCCCTGATAAACTATTACTAATGAACAGTTTGCTATTCCTTTTCAGCCATCTAGAAGGAAAAAAGACAACACATGTCATCGTCTAGTAATGTAGAGATACGATTTTTAAATGCTGGATCACTGAATTTACAGCATTTCAGTGCTGTGGCTTTTGTGTCCTATTCATTGATTTTCCTGTGGGAAAAAAAGTAGTGTAGTGCTTTGAGACAGGAAGGTTACGGACTTTGCCCTTTTTCAGCCCTGTTTTTAGGAGTTAGTTTGTTTCAATGTAGTTTGCTGTCAGAAGTTTTTAAAAAATGCAGACACAGGAGGCTCTATCAATCTGATGCACAGTCAGAACACGCTGATTTCAGACTCTAGGACCGCTCTGTGTGGGACCAGGCATCCTCAGCTGTCGTATGTCTTAGTGGCAGTTCTGAGTATTTAATGTTTCCAGCCTCCAACTAGCTTTGTAAGAAAGAACATGCTGGGAAATGAGGAATCAAATGTATGCAACAGTGGGAATCTGTCTACCAGAAATACTCTGAAGCCTCCATACCTTAAAGGAGATCAAAAAAGACCTCAGCATGTTTTGGCTTCGGTTTTCTTTACTGTTTAAGCTGGCTTATTTGGGTAAGGCTGACATGCCAAAAAAGTATATGTTGTATCAAAACATCTTCTATAACATACATCCATTTTTTTTTCTACACCTGTTAGCTTAGCAGGAGTGGATCAAAGGGGAGTGTTGGCATGATTTACAGGACACACAGATGCAGGAACAGACCTGCTTCAAGGCACAAGTGAGGAAAAGGAAATTCAGACTGAAATGTTTGTTCTTTTCTTAAGGCTAAAATTACTATAATAAATGCCAGGTTGCATGAGAGGGTTTCAGGTGGCTGCTTAGGTCTTACTGTAAGAGAATAGAATTAGAGGGTTGAGCATGAGAGGCAGCAAGGACTCCACCTCTCTCTTACAGATGAGGACCCATAGTGTATTGTTTGGAAAACATGCCAAGCTTTTTAACTTTACAAAAGAAACCAAGGTGACAAAATTAGAGGAACCAATGATCAGGCTTAAGTTTGGAGTTTCTTTGTACATCTAGGGCTTGCTGAATACTGATCAAGCTGTCTGTGTTGTCCATACATTTTGGACACATGCATTGGATCTTTCAGCGCACAATCTCTGTTCCAAATTTCCAGCCGATATTCAGAAGTTCCATCACTTCTCTAGGCATTGCATAAGACAAAAAATGAGACGGTTTGTGCCCTGCAGAGTATTCATAGTCTCTGAAGTAGGCACTGGGAAGGTAACCATGCTTCTTAGGGGAAAGTGAGTTCTTCATACATGAAGGGAGAAGCAAGTTTTCAACTGAGACACATGGCAGGGAGGGCATCACATAGACGAGGAAAAGGAATGGTGAAAAAAGACAGCTTTGTAAGGGCAGGTTTCAGCTTTCCTAGGACTTCACTGTGCCTTTGCTTCAGCCTCAGACCGCTGGTTTAGCAGCATTACAGTGGAGGTGTTGATGAGACTGTGTAAGAACAACATTAAAAACAAATGCTACCCTGGCACACCCACGCAGGAAAACCCTGCTGCAGTACTGCTTGTGTGGTAAGCAGAATAAGAGATCTGGCAGAGTCTTGGTTTGGAAAGCAAAGAAACAGCTTTTGTAAAGGATTTCAATGTGTATTGTACAGCAGCGTGTGGTAGCTTCATTTCTTTGTATTTGATGAGTAACAACTCGGAGTCCAATCTTAATGAAAGCAAATCATGGCTTAAACAAAAGAATTAGGCTTTAAACTCAAGTTGCCTAACCTGGTTTCTTAATTTCCCCTATATGCTATTTCAGATAATTAATGTTCCTTTTTTAAGGCTAAAGCCGGTGTTTGCTGGCACAAGTTAATGCTTTCAAATTCCTGATGATTTTTTTGGACTCAGTTTCATCATATTGTCTGGATGTAAGTTATAAGCTGGTTACATGGGTGTAAAAATTATTGCACAATATAAAACTTAGTTTCTGTGCTAAGCTTACAGAACAAGAGGTTTAGTAGTTTAGCAATCTAATTTTGCCTGATATTGAATTTGGAGATTTTGTTTTTTCACTGTGTTGCCATAAGTAGCTCCAGAAATTTAATGCATTTTATAATAAATTCTATTGATAAGGTCTTGTCCTGTGACTATATAATTCCCTGTTGTATGAAAAAACCCATGAATTGATTACATCTGGCAATGTAAAGGAGATGATGTAATGTATTGTATAAATGTGCACAGTGGAGTGCCTCAGGGTAGGAGTAGTCTTGTTTTGTAACTGTAAATTATAGTTCTACTCTCCTCTTGGTGTGAACCCTAAGTTTCAGAGAAGAAAACAGGCAATTCAAGACATGCTTTCTTGCTTGTGAAGCTCAGGATGGATGGAACAAATTACCAGATTCCCTTAAACAAGTGCCAGCAGTGAATAGTTTCAAAACACAGTTGCTTATTTGCTTGGAGAATGCTTTTTTTGCCAATGTTTTTTAAATTGCAGAGATGAAATTATATGTTGGTACTAGTAACTTTTGAAAGAATTAGCTTTTTATGACTTATTGTGCCTTTGTTTATACTATACTGTTGTAGAGCCAGGATGTTATGTTGTATTTAACAGTTCAATGCATACTTCCTACCTCGTGGGGCCCTCGTGAAAATGAGATGTGCCATCCCTGGGAATGGTTACCAACAAGTATTATTTTGAATAAATAAAATCAATGGGATATGGCTGTGCATCTCAGTGGGGATGAGAAGCTGCCAAGAACAGGAGGAATTGCATTGGCCATACTGTCCACAGCAGGGCTCTGGTTCTGTGTACTGGGCAGCAAAGCCATTAGGTTACTCACTAGTAGTGACAGCTGAAGGATGCCTCACTTCTGGAACTGGCTTTGGTACATGTGACTGCAAGTACCTGAGTATTTATGGGCATATCATTGCCTTCTAAAACTCTAGAACTGGTGTTAGCTGGTTTGAACTGAATGTCCAGTTCTGGATGCCATATTAAACAGAAAAGGTCTCAGCACAGCTGAGAATTCCTAAGTATGGAGGATCAGGATTTTACCCTCATGATTGCCGTGGTGTTCCTGAAGTGCTCTGTGAAAGACACAGCACCAAACACTGTCTGTAGCATCCCAGAGGAGCAGGACCTCGAGTCTGGCCCATTCTGACAGTTCATGTCCTTGACCCCTCAGTAGGTCTGTGCAGAGGAACAGTTATATGGAAATAGAAATACCTTCCGTGGCCCAGCATCTCATATGTGCCTGGCAAAACTTTGATCATCCTCTCTTTGCACACAACCATTATGGCCTGTCCTTAACAAACCCCACATTCCTGCAGCTTACAGGATTCCTCCTGCCTGTCCTGGCTGGGAAGCAGAGTTACCACTCCAGTCAGTGTTGTTATTCCTGGTCAGTACATGCCTGTCTTTGGACCATTTGGAAGCTTGTGAGTCGTCACAAAGACAGCTCTGGCTCCTGCTCATCTCCTGGACTTTGACTGGAAGCTCAGACAATGTAAGACAAAGACATGATGGTTCAGGAAGGTTGTCTTACATGCAGGGTGTATCTACCTTTGACTTCATGGAGTTCCAAGGCCCCATTTGCCACACAATTCTCTCATCACATAAAACTTGTCAAAAAAGCTGTCCTGTGTGCTTGCTGTAAGGTCCTGCTTTGTTTTTTACATTGTGTGATTTTTTTTGTTGATTATATTCTATGAACTCCCCATGTCCTACGTGCACTTCACTCATACAGGGAGCCTAAGCCTGGCAGGAATAGGGATACAGCTGCTGCAGATCCCTGGTTCTGTGCAGTTCACCATAATGGTGTTTCTGTAGTGGGTCCACAGAGGATTGTGCTGCGTGCTCCTAAAAATGCCAAGAGAATGAGAGAAGTGCTGAAGGGAACAAAACCTGTTTGGTACTGAACTGAAGGATTGTCCTAGTCAGCGTAAGACATCCAGGTCAGTTTTTCACCGTATAATCTTCTTGAGGTGGACCCTGAAGAAAATTATCTTGATCCACTTTGGAGAAAAGTACTCAACCTGTTTCACAGAGGATCCTCGGGAGTGAACTATGGTATGCACAGCGGGGGCATTTGGGGCCAGAGCCAGCAGGGAGCTGAATCCTTTGACAGGGTACACACATTGTTAGATGGGCTATGGTTTCCTTTGGGATTGTGGCAGACTTGTGAAATTGAATCCAGTGGTGGGTTCATGTGGTGTGGCTTCATTACTCTTCCCCCTAAAACAGCCTCTTGAGCTGAGATAGCTTCTCACTGTAATGGAGCATTGTTTTTCTTCGCATACACAAGCTTGGTTAGAGCACTAAGTGCATCAATCATGATTTTACTTTTTTTTTTTATTGTCTTGTAAATGCTCTAAGCAAAGAATATGAGTGTTATTACTTATAAAAGCTACAGGATGAGGAAAATATGTTGAAAAGTTTGAGGTACACAGGAGTCATAGAGTACTGAGAAACTCAACAGAAAAAGAAAATACCCGTATTTCTTTGTGGATTTCCAAATGTTAACAAAGTAGGAAAGGAGAACATATGCTGGAAAATTTATAGTCAACCACAATTGGCTTCTAAAGCAATTTCTGTATTCATTTTCGTGGAATATAATTTTTGTCTGTCCCCTTCTTGTTAAAATGTAAAGAAATATTAATTTACCATGGGATGATATGGAATGCATCCCATTTCCCAGCTGGCAAAGGGAACTTAGTAGTCATCATTGATAAAGCCCACAGGTGAACACTGTGGTTTAGGCTGTGGTCAGAAAAATGGTTGCTTTTTGTAGCATAAACTTTAGCTTTTCAATAATAAACTCAAGCATTTATGCACTGTATTTCTAATTGTCTTTCAAGCAGTTTTTGGGACAGTAACAAGATAAATTCAAGTATGACGAAGACATCATTGTAGATGCCACCACATTGTGCTGGGCATTAGCCACTCATAATAAATTTGCTAAAACAGTTGCATGAGTAGAAGGTTTTCAGTTTTAATATTTATATCAGGAAGAATAGCTTGCTTTGGAGGCCATCACCGAAGTCTTTTGGATTTTTTTTACAGGGAAAAAGGTGTGATATCCCTTTGATGATGAGATTTTTTTTACATGCTGAGACATCATAATCAAATGTGTATTAATGAATTTGTCTCTCATGTCCATGTCAATACCAACAATGTATCAAAATCCCTTCCCTAAGGAAACCTTTGACCCAGTATAAAGCAGGCCAGATTACTGGTCAAGATATTCCCAACTGCTTGTGCAAATTTTGCATTCCTTCATAAGGAATATGAATAAAACCAACCCGTAGGTTTATTGTCTTTGGGTTCCTTTAGGCTTTAGTGTCATTTGCTTGTCATTTTCATGTATAAATATGTATCTATATATTCATTCTTTCTGTAGCCTTTACCCCAAAGATGAAACAGGCTGAGATGGTTTTTAATTCAGTATGCATCACACACAGAAAATGTGGCTGCCCTTCATGCATTACTGGCTGCCTAGCAGAGAGAGTTTGATCAGGTTTGCATAAATGCAGAAACCAGAAAGATGCTGTGAAACAAGACAGGCTTTTTACTAAGGTTGCATTGATAAATAGTTAATAAAACATTAATAAATCATTAATAGAGTCTTTAATAAATGGTAAATCACTTGGCTATCTTTATTCCATCAAGGCTGTAGGTTGCTTAGCACCAGCTGTAGCATCAAGTTTGTAATAACCTCAGAACATGTATTCATCACATACTTTTTCTGAATGCAACTTTAACATACTGTCTCTCCAAAAGTTGGAGGAAGTTTAAAGCATCAGATTTAGATAAGATTTAAAAGGACTGAGAGAGGAATTTGACAAAATATCACAAACAAGGTCTCTTAAGCAGTAGTGGCCTCAGATAGGATTTATTGCTGGTGATATGTGTGGGGCTGGTCCTCCTCCTGCTCCGCTGGCTGCCGTCTAGTGATGAGTGTTGGTCCTGAGACTGCCTTTGTGGCCCCAGAAGAAAAAAATGTTTTCCTCTTCTGCCTTTTTGTGGATGTATCCACAAGAGAAGCAGTAAGGGGAGGGCTTGGCCAAACCAGTTGCACACTGTCAAAACTACAGAACAAGAAAAAGGGCTGGGAAAGGTCTTAGAAATCTCATCATCTGCTACACATTCCCATCCCAATGTAGGAATCAACTCTGCCTAAGCCATGCCTGACTGATGTGTGCTTATCTGTTCTTAGGCATGTTCCTCCACAGATGGGGTCCATGTAGCCCTCTGAGCAAGCTGTTTCAGTCCTGCAGGATCCTTACCATTAAAGAGCTTTTTCTTATGTCTAGCTGGAATTTTTCTGGCTGCAGTTGAAGTTCATATCCTCCATAAAACTGGAGAACAGATTATTCTCTCCTTTAGGAACAGCTCTTTCTGTAATTGAAGGCTGTTCTTATGTCTCCCCTCAGTTCTCCCAAGGGAAGTAGCATGAGCCCTGTATCTTCAGAGATTTCAAATTAGATCAGGCTAAGCAGTTTAGAGCACACTAGGAAGGGAAGCTGCCTCTGTAGGAACGCAGAGTACACAATCCTGCTCCTTTTTTTCATAATGACCTCTTAGAGCCTGGCTAAGTGCTTTTATCTATACTTAAAAACACGGCACACTTTCTTCTGAACAAGAAGGAAATGATGGAAAAATGAAATACAGAGACAGGAAATAAATCTTGAAGATGGCTATTAATTTTAGGGACTGATTTTGTAAAGCTATTTACCATCTGTCCCATATCTCCTGTTCTCAGTTCTCTCGCTCTGACCTTTTCCTTAGAAACTTGCAAGTTTAAATCCTTCCCCAGTCCTCTCCTTCCATTTAAATCATTACTTGGCCTTGTACCTCTGCACCCCTTAGAAGGTTTGCTTGGGGTATTTGTGTTTTGGGTGATTCATTAGATCGCATCTGCATGTGTCCTTCTTAGTTACTTACCTGAGGGCTTTTATAGCCAAAAAAACCCAGACTTAGCTGAAGAGACGAGCATGTCTAACTCTAATAAATAAAACACATGGAGTCAATTAAAACAATGTTTAAATAATTTTCAGAAAGGAGAGTGCTTGATGTTACTACATCAGAGGATCACAGTGACTTCTAAGCCAAGAAATGGTGCAGGTTTACTTTCTCATTTAATCTCCAGGTCTATAAAAAAAAACGCATGCTTCTATAGCAGTCATCTACCCACTCCAACAGTTAACATGATTTTGGAATTCTTTTAAGTCCAAACCATGTGAAAATAAATCCTAACTCAATTTTGTGGGATTACTTTGTTGCCATTAAATTCCTCTTTAAAGTGTTTCATATGCTCTCTTTTATTATTTTTACTTCCAGGAATTTCTAAATACTTCCAAATTTGGATTGATTAGTGTTTTAACGTTTCCTGGAAAAAAATATTAATTCAATTCCCTGTCTATTTTACCAGGTATTTATGAACTAAGATGGTTATAGACACATCTTAATGGATGCATACACAACACACACACACTGTTTGTGTGGTTCTTTATAGTCTTAACATATTAGAAGGTAGGTATATCAGATTTCAGAAGCTAAACAAAATAGAGCTTAGCAAGTACTTAAAGATGAGGGACCTCCAAAAGAAATTGGGGCATAAGAAAGAATGGTGAAGTCATGTGGATGATTAAACAAATGACATCTTTTCTTCTGGTGCTCCAGAGTAACCTATCTGTGCTTAAGGAACAGAGTAGCAACGAGCTAAGCAGTCACATCCCTGCAGGGTGTGGGGTTGGGATTTTGACCCTTCACTGGCAGCAGTGCAGTGCCATTTTTGCATGTCCTTCCGTAGCTCAGCTCTGTGTGAGTGGAACATGCAGCCCTGTGGTGCTCGGCGTGGGGTTGCTGCCCAGACATTTTGAAGTGATGTTTTTCAGATGAGTAAACTCAAAACTTTCTCTACCACTGTTCAAGGTTCTTTGGTCAACAGTGCTCTGGCACCTGTCTTTAGGTAGATGTAGGTATGTTTCTTTAGGTAACTATAAACTTTCTCACTCCTTCCACATGCAGTGTTTGTCTATACACTGAGCTTTAGATGTTTGTGCTGTTATGTGTGTGTGATCCTATCTGGGATTTTCTGTCCAATAATTTTCGTTGCAGTGAGAATTGAAGTGAAATGCTTCAATGTAGCTATGTTGTACCTTTGTAAGAGATTTTGGTGCTCACAAGGTCACTCTGTAAACACAGAGATTGGATAGTCCTAACCTCAGTGGAGTCAGGATTTCTTACCTTGTAATTGAATTTCCTCAAATAATAGCAGGCTCTTTTTCCCATTGTTTTATGTTCATGTGTCCCCTAACAGGGAGATGACTTGGTTTGCTTACACTTCAGCCTGCCAAGTAGGTAGGCAGTGGATACTACATGTGTTTTGACAGTCAATATTCTGAAATGTTTGCCAGCATCACCTCCCCATGAATCCCAGGCCCTCTGTACAGCGTCTTCTGTGTGGGCAGGAAGAGACTGAGGCCAAGCCTATAATTTCAGTTCTAGAATATTCTTCATTTCTGCCTTCAGTCAGACTGCCTAGCCCTCTTTCAATTATGTGATACAGTCTCTGTTTCATCATTTTGCTATGAAGAGATTTGCCACAAAGCAACCTCTTTGGCATAGGCTTTGGCAGAGGCATGCAGGATTTGGATTGTATTATCCCACAGAAAAGTTCTCGGGATGCTGAAATCTTTTTCCGCCCTCCCTGTGTGGAGGTCGGTCAGTCAATGCCATTTAATAGTGCTCTTCTTGTCATGGCACTGAGCTGCCACTGCCTCACACACCAGGAGGGATGAGCCATTCCACAGTTGCTGCTTTCCTCCTCATGGCCACTGTTTGGGCTTTGTGCAGTGAAAAGAGTCCCTGTGCTCTACAGCGATACCCAGAAGTTCTTCCAGGAGTGCAGAAGCCCTCCCCTGCTCCTGGCCCATCTGCCCAAGGAAGTTTGTATGTCTGCCTGTCCCACTGACTGAGGAAGGACCATAGTGCACAGCTTTCCTTTCTCTCTCCTAACCTCCTGTATGACACGTAATTTGGGAGGGACAGCTGGAGATCTGAAACTTGCTGGCTCTGTCTTCAGTGAACTGCACGTTACTATCAGCTGTCGCCACCCAGGGCATGTCTTTAGCCAAAATGGACCCACCACAGTGCCCTTTTGACAACACCTATATTTTCTTTAATTAAGTGTATTATGTTATGTTTTTATTTGTGGAGCATTTGCAGTGGCTGTCATCTAGCCTACAGAAATTGGCCTGTTTATAAGCTTTGTTGTGACTAACCCTGGGTTTGACCAGTGTGTAATAGCAGCTGGGAAGTTTAGTTTACTGCAGTCAGGCCATTGCACAGAAGATTTCTGAGATTGGGTGCTCTTCTGCTCTTTGGCTCCCTTGTCTCGAGAAAGAATTCTTTCTGAGCTTTTTAGGCAAAGAAAGACAAGCAAGACAAAGATACAACAGAATGCCAGAGACAACTATTACTGCCTCCCTGCATATTTATTAAATTAAAAACAAAGATAAGAGAGAAAGAAGCAGTGTCTCCCATAAAACACGCTCATTAGAAGGGCATTTACAAGCTCTGCCTTAGCCAACATTAGTGCAGTTCCTGGGTTTTAGTGATTTTCCCCCTGCTCCAAGCACAAGCCCCAGTCTGCTCCTGTCAGGTTTGCTGGGGCAGCAGTTCCCTGCAGTGGGAAGGAGCAAGTGTGTGCTGCTCTTCTGCTGCTGTTTGATAGCCATGGGCACCCAGGTTGTTTCTTTGAAGATAACTGGGACATGAGTGTACAAATGATGGATAAACACACTGATACAGAAAATGGATGCCTTGCTTAGATGGTCTGGTAGGCAGGATTCACTGGAGACTTGGATTTCCTGGTTAAGTATGGACTTTCTGAGTAGCTCTGTGCGAGTCACCTGATTTCTCAGTCCCTCATTTTAAAGTGGAATCAGTAGTGCTCTGAGGCTGTGACATTGCTTACCACAGTAAGAGCCTGTGGCCAGTGCCACGAGAAGATGCTGTGGTGCACAGGACACTGTCCCTGCTCTCTCCTACTCCAGGCATTCATGCTGCAAGCCCATTCCAGATTTTTCTAGACCTGCCTCTTGTTTATTTTCCCACTCTGCAGTCTTGAATAGGGCTGCATCCTGCCACCATGCACTCCCCTACAGGGTTGCACCCAGTGCTGTACAGGAGGGCCCCCTTGCTGCTTGGGCTTTGCAGGTAAAATCCTGCTCTATTCATACAGCTTGGCAGGCTGACCATGGAGGTGGCCTCAGTTGATGAAGACATGGATGGTCACAATTTTAAAGAGTAAAACCTGTCCTCTCTCTCATTCTGAGGAAGTGCTGCCTGTGGGGTTGTTAAGGTGCTCATCCGCAACCTAAGGGTATGGGGTGGTGGGGTTGCTTCCTTGAGCAATTGCATCTCCAGGCTCAATGGAACAGATGTGACCATTTTTAGCTCTCTTTCTTCTTTATGTACATGAATGTGTTTTCTAAACTTTTTCGTTCTTCTCTAGGAGATGACCCATTCCTGGCCTCCTCCTCTTACTGCTATTCACACTCCTGGCAAGGCTGAGCAGACCAAGTTTTCTATCCCAAGCAAGGTACAAGTAGGCTATTACCAGTGACCTGATTAGCATTCTGTTCTGTTGAGTGCTTTTTGCTGGAGAGTTTATTTTTGCAATTGGTCCCACTTAAAAAAAAATTCTGATACTATTTTGAGTTGGAAATTCCCAATCAGACTGTTGCTAGTAGTAGAACTACTTATTTAAAGCTGCTGAAGACCCAGTGGAAGCCAAGTGAACTTCTATCTCTGTTGTTATAGGAGTCTTTCTACGTCAAGTAAACTATATTTTGTTTGGTTTTCTTCCATTATTATTTGTGCAATGAAAAGGTTTGAAATTGACTTTTTTTCCCCACTTACTGATTGATTGCATGGTGGGGTTTTGGCTGCATAGTCAAATTATGGTGGCTAAAAAGGTCCCTGCATGTGAAGAGCATGATGGCATCTGTCTGTGTCACACCCCACAGAGTCAGGCCATGTGATCCTCAGTACTGGCCTTGTTAAAGGCACACACTCAGCACTAGCCCAGAGAGGGCCTGTAGTTCATGTAACACACACTGAATTGTTAAATTGTATGACTTGAAAATGCCTTTAGCCCAAATTCCTTTATTGCCTTCTTGCTATGATTCTGGTAGCACTGCTAGAGATCAAGCCCATACCTGGGACAGGTTCTGCCAGAGGTATCTCATGCTGGGACCTGAACAACACTGAGCTGATGATGTTTGGGGACGAGAACTTCCCCAGGTTGGGAAATTTATACCATTCTGTCATGGAGCTACATAAAAGTTTCTTTCTAAAGGCAGGATCTTGAAAAATAGCTTATAAAACTGGTACTGCTTGACATTATAGTTCAAGCAGTCATATCCTGGTTTAGAAGCTGGAATGTGATTTGCCTCTTACTGACTTCCCCTGTCTGAAATATAGCTCCCATACTTAGTTGGAAAGAAATGAAATTAGCAGTATCTGGGACTTAAACAAAACCAAAGCCAGTGCCCAGAATGTCTTACTTTATTGGAATGTGATTGTTACTGGTCTAGCACTGCCACTGTCACTGCAGTTTCCTGCTGCATTGTGAAGCATCAGAAGTCACTGAATCAGAGAATGGCCTGGGTTGGAAGGGACCTTAAAGGTCATCTGGTTTCATCTAGTTCTGGGCCATGGGCAGGGACACCTTGCAGTAGACCAGGTTGCTCAGAGCCCCATCCATCCTGGCCATGAACGCTTCCAGGGAGGGGGCATCCACAGCTTTTCTGGACAACCTGTTCAGTGACTCACCACCCTCACAGTACAGAATTTTTTCTTAATATCTAATTTAACCCTTCTCTCAGTCTGAAGCCATTTCCCCTTGTCCTTTCACTGCATGGGCTTGTAGAAAGCCCCTCTCCATCTTTCTTGTAGGCTTGTAACTGCAAGAGCATAATCCTTATTGGAAATCGGGTAAAAGTCAGTTGAACCCTGTCAGGTGAATGTGTGAATACAGGTATTTACCTGCTGGAAGCTGGTTTTTTTTAATTTATACCATCTCTTAATTTAGGGTTCTATTTCTGATGAGCCCTACAGAAACTGGTTTGAGTCCTGCAGACTGACACTCTCTCCACTGGCAGCAGTATAAGCATAGCTTTGGAGAAGCTAAAATTTTGGGTTGCTTTTCTGTTTCTATTAAATTGGCTTTGAACTTTTAAGATCCACATCAAAGTTAATTTCTGGGCACATTAAATGTTGATCCTGAAATTCTTGACCATATCAGTTCAATGCAAAATATAAATTAGATTTTTTTTTTTTTTTTTTTTTTTTTTTTTTTTTTTTTTTTTTGAGCTAGCGTTGCAGGAAATAGGCAAGCACATAAATGTTTCCATGCTTCTTTGTCTTACTTTGAAAAATACAACAGAAGTGTCTCTTCAGAACATCACTTTAAATCAATTATGGCTGGCCAAATTATACATCTAGGACATAATGTGGCTAGGTTGTGCAGCCATATAAACCAGAGACAGGCACTGTTAGAAGTTTTCAATTTAGCTATTAAAATAAAGGTATTCTCATGAGAAACATGTATTTTAAAAGTGTGATAAAAGAGGTGGAACTTATCAATACAATTTATCCCTTTGACATTCAAATTTAAAGTGCCATGTTTACTCTTAGGGCATTATTTACTTCACAAGGGACTGACTGACAGCACAATATAATATTAGGAACTAATAATGCCCTAAGAGGAAGTGCAGTGAGGGCTTTAATGACTTTAACATCCTACAGAACTAACACTTCCAGCAAAGTAGTGCCTGGCTGTAAGATGAAGTTGTAAATAACACCTTAATTTCAACTGATCAAACTGCTTGGAAGGAAAGTTGATGACAATCACTGTGAACTATAGAGCCTAGAGAAAAACTAAGCCAGAAAACACTGTGATATTAAGGAAGCAGCTTAGTTATTGTGAGCCAGCAAGAATCCTGGCATTAGCATGCTCAGTGTTGCAAGCCAGATTCTTTGCTGGTTTTAAGTAGTTGTACTTCCATTGATTTCATTGGATTTGGACCAATTTCCATCAGGTGAAGATCTACTTCCCGCGTCTTTATCAAATCCTGTGTGTCACCGTCCAAATAAAAACAGTGACTATCAATAAAAATTACTGTATTTCCAGTCAGTGAGATCAAACAAAAGAAAGGCAATGGCACTGAATTTAATGCATAGCTGCATTCATGCTGTGTTCTAAATTGTGCATCCTGGATGGCTCATATACACATCCATGGCCAAGCCTGGGGAAGGCTTGGGCTGCTGCCGGTGTAAATCTGTGCTGTGTCTCCAGAAAGGGGGGGTGCAGATTTACAGCAGCTGAGGACAAGCTCTTGCCTGAGCTCTGAAGGGTCCCTCAGTGGTGCTCTGTTTCCACAGTTAATGCTTTTTTAAACTAATGTCACTGGTGCTGCCTTAACAATCCCATGATCCCTTCCCTGTGCCATCTCCTTCCCTGTTTGTGTAACGCCAGTGCCCTTAATCTAGCAAGCCAAGATATATCTTACCTTCTTCATCTTACTTAACTAATGCTGACATTTTGTGTGTTCTTCTTTGTAGGACTCCCAACATCTGACCTCAGGATACAATGTACAAAGTAGGTCTTTGTCGTCCTAGTCCTAACAGTCAGGGTTGGGTATTTTTTTTGTCTGCTTAACGTCATTAAAACAAAGGCTAAAAAAATTAATTTCTGTGGTGCTAAAGCAGATCAGTTCCATTTTTTATTACATGTTATGCATTGTGGCATGTTGTGAAACCAAGTATAATTAGATGGGCTGACAGCTTTGGGTGCATTTTAATTCTACAGTAATCTTTTGACATTTGAAAATGTGTTTCCTTTGTTTGCAGAGTGGAGTGATCCAGCAGGGAAAGTTGCAACTAAGTCAGTGCCACAAAAGTCGTAAGTATTATTATTTCCAGCTTTAAATCTCATTTTATATTTATCATAAAGAATGAGCTTATTTCTCCAAAGGTAACTAAAACCTAGCTGTGCTCATAATCTTGTCCTGGTGTTCAGGTGTTCTCTGTAGTCCTTAAAAATTAGCCACAAACCAGTTTTATGTTTCCAGTGCTTATTACTGTTTCTTCTTTTTAAGCATTAGCTAACAGAGGTATGTGTGAAAGATGAGTTTATTAAGCAGAAATAATGCTGATTTTAGTTCTACAGCTTGCCAAAATTAAATCACTTTTATGCTTCTCTCATCAGATACTAAGCCTCTTACAATAGAAAATGCAACCCAATGAACAGATGATGCAGGAATTTTAACATTCATACAGTGAGAGAGAGTAAAACACATCATACGGAATGATTCTGCTAGCTGGTGTTGAAAAGCTGGTCTTGAGTTTCATACACTTTGAAACAGCTGAAAATCACAGATGATCTATAAATATGACAGTTGAAAATTGTGAAGGAGCTAATTCTCCATTGTGCTAAGCCATTTTTCTTTGGTGCTTCTCTGGTGTAAGGCTGCAGTAGTGTAGCAGTGAGTGGAGACTGAATTGTTTTTTACTTTTATCCCAGGTTCTCAAAGGAATTTACAAACAGGAACTAAATAGCAACTTTGAAAAGTAGGCTGTTGTTTTATAGTTATGAAAATGTGTGGGTCTGATTTCAGTTCAGAGCTGCTGAGTTTTTTAGTGTTAAGTGTTTTAAAGTACTGAATGCAGTACTGCACTAGCTTGACTGACAGTTGTGTAAATAAAATATGTTCATTTAAAATTACTTCAGAATTATTCTAGTGGTTGCCCTTAATCTGCTAAAGACACAATTTTAAAAATCCCTAAAGGGGAAGAAAAATCAGTGTGGAAATAACCTACCCAGGCTTTTTAAATGAATTTAAATATACTGATTCTTAGTGCAAGTTTGTGTACACAAAAGGACTTGTTGGAGTTCCGTGATGTGTCTGTGACTGTGAGAGATACAGGACTAGAGCAGATGTGGGTGCTGAATCCATTGATGTACTCAGCAGGCTCTGAAGGTCCCGTTCTTTACTCATAAACTGCAGTCGTGGGAGTACTCATTCAAATATGGTTGGTTGAGTAAACCTTTACAAAATTGTGGCTGAGACAATGATTCAATTTTAAAATTAAAGAGTTGGGGGTTTTTTTCAGATTAAATGAGGATCAGATAGGAATGCTAATGATATTTAGATTCATTTGCATGAATAACAAATTAATTTTTGCCCTTTGCTGTTTGGTTTCCGGTAATGACTTGGTTTTTTGTAAAGACTCCAGCGAACTGTACCCACATTTCTTGGTAACAGAATGGGCGCATTCATGTTTCAAAACATGTAAGTGATGCAAATCTAACATCAAGACCATTCCATAATTTAAAAAAAAAAAAAAAAAGGACAAAATATTATTGCATCTTAAATTTTTTTTTTCTTAAAGCAAGTGTATTTGGATTCCACTCTGAAAAATATTTTAGTGAGTATACCATAAAATACAATATTTCAATAGTTTGTAACCAACAGTAATAGACTTGTCAATCATGGTTTATAGTTATAAGCTGAATTTCAAAAGAACAGTGCTTCAGAGCTCAGTGGTATATAGTGCATTTAATGGGACCAAAGCTCTCTATAGGAAGCCTGATATAAAACCCAAAGACACTGAGTACATTTTATGAACCAGTTGTTCTCTGTTCTGCTGCTTGATCTAAAGTTCCAGTACTATCAATCAGATTTCTGCTGCAATGAACTGCCTTCTTACGGTAGGTGATAGATTTTACACATGAGAGATCAGAGCTGCAATAAAGCTACTTTTATTTTTAGCTTCCAAATGAAGATCAGCTAACCCATTACTATCACTTTTTCTCTTTTACTGCAGAAAAATTGTTAAGGCAGCTTCTAAGAATTTCCACAGGGCTTTGGGAGGTTAGAAGGCAGTCCGCTGTGAGGCTTGGTATTACGAGGCCAATGTGTTTCTTTAGATCTGTGTGTGCAGTTACCACCACCTTCACGGGGAATTGCAGTACTTGAGCACATAATGAAATTAAACCAGGAGTGGGGCAGAAAGACGTAATGGTATCAAGCAGAGCTGGATAGTGCAGTCCAAACAAACTCTGATAGGTAGACAGCTCCTGCAGTCATTGTGTATTTTAATATAGAGTGTTTATCAGATTGCAGTTGTATTAAGAAGGATTTAGTCTTTCTAACATTGGTCAGTTTCAGGGATATTGGAGTGTGTGAGTGAAATGACAGTCCAGCTTATCTCCAGTATCTGTTGCTACACTCTCAGCCACACAGTGTGATCTTACTGACTTCAAAACTGTATCCCCTACCAATTACATATTTTGTCAATAGGATCTGTCGTCCGTATTTCAGTTTGATCAAATCTGAGAATTTGACTCTGTTTATCTGTATGATATGTTAGAGTCCTTTTGACCTGGTATGTTTCTAGCTGTTCCCCAATTTTTTAAGTACATGTGCAATTTAAGTGAAACTTAAATTATCTTTTCCATTTACATTGGTCCTAGTGACAGTCCTGTAGATTCCATTGGCTTTGTTAGAAATCCATAGGGGTTGGTAGAAATGTGCTTGCATTCACCGTATCGCTGGCTTATACCAGGACTAGTTGAGGGATGAATGCAGAACAGAGATACTTTACCTCCCTGATGCTGCATCCTGCTCCAGCAGCCAAGCTGTCTGTATGTGATTACAGAGTTCAGGTGTAGGGACATTGGCATCACAGAAGATCAGATCTAAGAGATGTATGATTTTTGCAAGACAACCTTTCAGGTGCACACTTCTGGGGGAAAAATGAGGACAACATACTGCAAGGTAGATTAATTTACCAACATGCTGCTAGTGTAGGGGGATGCAAGATGCATGGCTTCTTGTTCAAATAAAGCTTTCTGAAATATAAATTCCATCCTTTTTATAATACTTCAATATACTTTGTTATGTCCACATGCTGAAGAAACCAAATCCCCAGTGTTCTGCAACAGGTAAAATAGAAGACAGAGTAGTTAGGATTTGTGCCTCAATTCTGCACCTATGTTGTACATGAGAACACGTACATATAACTAACCTCAGATCCTAATTTACACTCAAAAATCTTGAAAATGAAATTTTGAACACTGATGTGCATGCGTGTGTGTGTACCGTGGTGAATTTTTACAGCTGAAATCAAGCTATGTAAAACTGCAGCACTTGGCTTCCCTTTTTTAAATTTCAAATTCACTCTAAATCTCCACTGGGTATTGTGCGGTCAGTTTTCAGCCAGTCTGCTCTGATTAGTTTATTATGAAGCATGGTAAGCAGGAACAGATAAGGTGCAACCAATTGCGCTGCAAAGGATTTTCTGTCAGCTTCCATGAATTTGAGGGGATGGATTCAGCTCATGACTTGGGTTTCTGTTATATAATTGCCATTGCAAGTATGTCATCCTCAAACATCCAGTCTTTTTGTTCTGTTTTGGTTGTTAGCATTTGGCCTTTGTCCAGTTGGAAACTACCCAGAACCTTTTTAATCAAGCACATCCTGTGTTTTGAAATCATACTGCAGAGTAGTCTTGGGTAGTTTCCATAAAAGCCTAGCTAAAAAGAAGAATGTAATCATAATGGTATTCTTCCCCTGTCATAAAATTACTTCCTATACTTACTGTATTAATACAGTATTAAAAGGCCCTTCTCGTGGGCTCAGTGAACTACCGGAAACCATTAAAAACTTAGAGCAGCAAATTTTTATGGATCAGACAAAACCAACTTGTTTTATCTTTATGGAGTTTTTGTTATCCATCATACTTAATGATACACAACCTGTGTGGGGACTAGAGAGCAGCTAAATACAGTGAGCTCAAAACTAAAGCAAACAGCTGAAAATATTCTTGTGATACTTCAGTAAGGATTTTCCTAAATGTGTTCAGCACTGGTTTCATGTTGGGCCAGGATTTCTCTTCACAGTTCTAAAAAAATTCAAATAAATACCAGTACTTTTCTAATCCCAAATATTATCATAATACTTGATGGAAGCGTATTTGAAAATGGAAATGTGCTTCTCGACATCTAATTACTTTTCATAAGTATCTAATGGCTTTTTGGAAGATCTCCACTGTGTCAGGGACAGCCACCTGGGAACACAGAAAACAAAATTTGGCAGCATGTGGAAGCTATGAATTAAAGGTAATTCACGGTTTGAAATGAATCAGCATGAGGTCCTTATGAAGAGTAATCAGACATCAAGAGGATTTTACACCAAGCATTGGATATTGCGACAACAAGTAATGTTGTTATTCAGAACATTCAAATCAAGAAGCACTGATGAATTCTTAACCTGGAAAGAAATCAGTTTAAAAAACAACAACAGCAAAAAAAGGGATTCATTCAATGTTCATGCATAATTTCCAAAAATGTACCAGGAATCAAAAATGCAAAATTCATCTCCAACTGGCATAGGAAGCATGTTTCTATTTATGTATCAACTCTCTATCAGTGTTGCAGTCACAATGCAGCCCAGGTGTAATACACAGGAGAAGCTGAAATGCTCCTATTACTAATTACAGTTTTTAGCCGACCATAATAAAGCGTGAGAGCAGCAGTTGATCCCGAAGTGGTGACAGCCAGCTTTGTGTCACAGCCTCCCTTCACGTGGCCAGCCTGAATCGTTACACTAAGTGCTGCCTGTTTGTTAGAAGTAGGAAGTTCCAAAGATATTCCCTCTGGGTAAACTGGGAAAGTCATGACTACAAGGGCCTCGCACTGCCACGTACAAATTATGATAAGTGAAACAACAGTGGCATGTAATTGGAACTCCATTAATCTTTAGAGAGCTCCAGTGCACTGTATTAAAGGGACAAATAGCAGATGAAAATAGAAGGGTCTCTTTTGAGAAAATGTCACTCATCTTTCATATTTACTGTTTCATTTTGTAAGTTAGAAGTTTTCTTTGAATCCTTTTGCCTCGTAAGTTCTTGGGTTTGAAGCAATGATAGTCAGTTCAGACTGTATTGTTTTGTTCCTCACTCCTGCAGGCTTTGCCTTTTGACCAAAGTATGAAGTAATTTGGGATAAAATACACAAGTGTTTCCTGTGGACAGTTGCCTATAGAAGCAAACTTGCAAAATATTTCAGCTGATGTGAAATATGTGAAAATCCAGTGTCATAATTAAAAGCCCTGTATCTTTGAAGATAAGCCCATTATTCAAAATAATTTCTAAATTAGACTTTTAATTTGTTTTCATTATTCAGCTGGCTCATATACAGTTTAACCTCCCTGTCAAAATAAAGTTATTTCCTAATACATTTTTTTCCATGATCTCTTTCTCCTGACATGTTTATAAATCAGTTTAAAAAATTGTGGGAACAGAACTAAATTAATTCTGTGATATTTTGCTGATCAATTTTTAATAATTTTTCTTGCCTATCAGAGACTTAATGCCTTAAAGGCTGCCTGAAACAAGCTACCCAACTGCATTCTTGCCAGCATTGCTGATTGCGACTCAAGTGAGCACTGAACCATTTGAATTTCCTCTGATACTGTATAACCCTCCATTAAAAATTCAACATTTATTTGCCCTAACTAACGAGTAGCAGTTGAAATACTTTTTTCTCAAGCAGGATGCACTACTGTGTCACTGCCAAGTGCATGCAGGCACTGAACTGCGACCACTGAAATGTCAGCATTAATAGAGAGAGGTAAACGACACACAGTAACATGTTTGGATTCCTGATGTATTTCCCTGTCCACTACATATCACTTCCCATTTTGGAAACTGGTTAGACTGTAAATCTGCCACAGGTTTCCTTGTATTTAAAGAGCTTTTTCACAGGCAACAGCATATGTTGTGCCTTTATGGCTTAAGGCCAGTCTCAAACTGACCTCCCAATTTACATTTCTGTGGGATGGAGTCACTTCCGAACTTCAGTGCGACTTCAAACATTCATTTGGAAAAATAAATGTACTCAGTAAATCTGAAAATGTAAATCAGGATAGAGCAGAGGAAGCCACCTCACTCAGTTCCTCTCCTACCCATTTGTTTTGTGACCCACACACTTGCTGATAAAATACACACAAACGAACTTCTTGCTTGGCTTTCTGGCTGCCATAATTTGGACCTCACTGTGCTCCCTTTGTCTTAACTCTGATCTGTCAGTAAATTTCTGATCTAGAGCCAAGCCATTTTTCTCTCTGGCTTTTTTCTTCCTGATGCTCTTTGCTCCAGTCCCTTTCATTCTTCTTGTCATGGTTTACTGGTTTTGTAGACTTTAGTAACCTGAGACAGAGAAAATTGTCACCCAGATTTATCTGCACCATGCTGCAAAATAGTCATAATCAGAAATGGGTGATAAGTTTGAGAGAAGAATGGATTTTACCAGGAAACTTGGCATTCATAGTACCAGAGTGGGCTTGAAACTCCCAATTTGTGTCCTAAATACCCTAGGTAAGACTAACAGCCACTTTTCCTAATATCCCAACTTAATCCTTTGCATCTTTCCTCTGAATCTCTCTGACAATCCCAATAATCCACCACATGTTTCTCAGCTTCACATTCTCTATCCAGAGGAACTTATATTGCTACCATTATCCTTTGGGCAGAGGGCTCAGCAGGGCTCCAAAGCCTATCAATTTTCTGGCCAGAGGGCTTATTTTTTATGAAGTGAAGTTCTCACAACACCCCACGGGGCTAGGCCATGCTCACTGCATTATCCTCTGTCTTGGATAGCCCTTGGAGCCACAGATTCAGAATAGTTGTACCTTACAAATACATCCTCTCAAACGATGAAAAAGGAAAATATTCCCCACTGCTGAGCTAATTATTGCTTTAAATTCCCAGAGGAAGAGCTGCTTCCCTCAGTTGTGTCCATACATCTCAGAAAAATGCATTTTGAGACCTTCCTAATGCTTCAAATGCAGTGTTCCAAGAAAATGATGTAGCCCAGGAGGAGGAGGGAGATGCCTATAGCCTTACTCCAGTAGGTACAAACCAAGTGTTTAATTAATATCCATGTTGTGGAAACACAGGAGGAGGTGGTTTAGCTTTAATGAAAGTGTCCCTTACTGGAAAGTCTTGTTTAGTCAAAATGCTTCACAAAAAGATCTTTACAGGTTTTGAAAGAAAGATGTTGACTCATCTACCTCTTATTGTCAAGAAGGATGTAAGTGTAGCTGTCAGGCTCATCTGAGTCTGCAGAGGCAGTAAATGTCTGCAGTAATGAGGGCATTGCTTCCACAGCTATTTACCTGTTAGACTCTACGAAGTATTTGCTTTGTGGGTGTCCCTGCTTACTTAAATGCACACAACTGTGTTTTGAGGGCATAGATGTGCTTTTTTGCAGAGAGAGGAGTGTGAATCAGTGCTGCCCATATTTGATTTAGCATGAATTTCGGTAGTTCCAGACAAATTCGAAAGCCTATACAAATCACAGAGCTTCAAGTCTGGCTGTGTGCTAGACTGGAATTTTTTGTTAGGTCAGACCTTTATCTCAGCTTCTTTTTGTGGCTCCTTACGGGGAGATTGAAGAGGAACTGAAACTGGTGACCTGTCTTGACCTTTAGTACTGGATTAAAATTCCAACTTGCTGCCATGGCAACGGGGCCTTGAAAATTAGATCCTGACAGAAGCAGGGAGAAACTTAAAACTGCAACTGCTGCACTGAACTGAAGAAAGGTTGCTTACAAATGTCAGTGACAGGCTCTTAATTGAAATAATCTGCCTTTCCCTGTACCAAAAAAAAAAAAATAATAAGGAAGAGAGAAATGGAAGGCAAAAAACAAACAAACAGGCAAAACCCAAAAAAATTGTGACTTGATTTTTTTAGGCAAAAATCTGTTGCAATTCAGAGCTCATGCTGCTGAATCCAGCAGACTCTGACATTTGAGGTGGCAGCAAGAGAGCCCGCATGGTGAGAAAGGAGCCAGACATGCACTTGCAAAGGTCTGAACCCCCCAGACCAGACTGGCAGCAGGAGCCAGACAGTGGCCAGTGTTAAAGCACAGGTTAACTTTCTATTTTCTTCTCCTTTAACCTGACACAAGGGATCAAAAGAGACATCACAGTGTCTCGTCTGACTCCAAGGATCTGTGCAATTATCTGTTCTGTAGATGGAAAGGGATAAACATAAGCTAGATAGTGCTATTTCAGATCAAGTGTGATAAAAGTTACTCATTTTCCAATCTAATCAATGCAACAGTCAGAGGGAGATAATGGTGCAAGTCCTTCACTGCTAAAGGAGGTTAAGTTGTTTTTTTCCCCATGGAGAGCAGAATGCAGTTGTAGCCTGAAGGAAGGAGGTGCTGAGGGTCACCTAAAGGATTTTCTGCTCTTTTTCACTTTATCCAGGAGTCTCCCTCATCCCAAAATCAAATAATCTTGAAGATCAGTTTGCAACACAATCTCATGTAAACCAGTGGCTTTCCTCACGCTCCCCTGGGTCCTGAGGATGCTCTGAGGGCCCTGCTCACCTTCCCAAAGTCACAAAGGATCAGAACTAGCCCACATCACACACAGGGGAATGCTGCCTCCTAGCAGTCTATCTTTCTAGAGTCCTGGTAGGGATTGCTGGCTTCTTCACAAAAAAAACACACCAAAAAAACATAAAAATGTAGATTTTACATGTCAGAGAAAGGATGTTTCTTAATGGACAAATGGTGTTGAATTGTATTAGATGTTCTGTAGAGTTAGATAACTGCTGCAGAATCAGATTAGATTGCAGGTGAAATATAGACACAGAGCTAGGTGAAAATTTAACAGCTATGGGTAAAAGTTTGGAAGAGATAGCTTTGCCAAAGCTTAGTATCCAAACTTACTGCAAAATCCCAAGACCATGTTTGGAGTCTGAGTTCAAGTTGAAGGCATGCACAGGAAAATACTACCTTTAGTTTTCTTTAGACTGTACTGCCTAAGTATTGGATTTGTTATGTATTGGTATAGTATAGAATTATAGGATCAGAGGAAATGTTGCAGATGTTTACAAACACAAAATTTTGCGTAATGTGGTGTGTGTTGTTCATTGTGTGGTTTAGAGATAATGTTTATCACTAATACTGTCCATTATCAAGACAGATAAGCATTAAGCAAGTGCAGGATGCATTGAAATAATTCATTGTATTATCTTAACAAATAATGCAATATTGTCTTAACAAAACACCCTTTTCTGGAGTAGGAGCTTGATGCACGGTAGAAAGCGAGTGAGTAGATGAGCAGTTTTCTAACAAAGTAAAGTAAAAGCCACTTAACATTTCTCAGGCTCTGAGTTATGTACTTCAGACAGTTAAAAATAGAGGCCATTATTTGAAATTTCAAGTGTCAAATTAATTCCTACAGTAAGTTAGTTATTCCAGAGGAGTTGCTGTCAGAGATTAATTTGGCCCATCCAGCTCTACACTTGCCACTGTTACCATTTCCTGCAAAACACCACTAATTCTGCCTTAATTACTGTCAGACTGGACTATGGAGCCCTGGAGTATCTGGCAATAAACTTGTGTTTTGCTGGGAGGGAAGGTAAAGAACCATTTAAATAGGTTTTTGAAATAAGCATGAAATCTCTGAAGATGTACTGTTGTAGTGCTGACTGTATATCAAAATATATAAGCATCTAGTTGCAACAATGGCTTTGTAAACACATTACTGAGCAAACTATGAAAAGTAATCCACCAAGGGGCTGTTTCCTTAACTCATAAGCATGAAGTTAAGAGACCAGTGCCATAAACTAGATGTGTGCTGTTAAAAAATACTTCCTTTTATGTGAGATTATTTTGTGTTAAGCCCAATGGATGATTCCTTTTTTATTTTTAGGTACCTATGTTTTAATACTTGAAAATACTTGTGTTTAAGGCAAAAGTCAGCTGTCCTCAGAAGATCTATGAATACTTCCTTAGTATGTGATCATGGGGCAAACCATGCTTGAGGGTGGAATGAAAGTGCCCCCATGCACCTCACGTGGGCAGAGTGCAGCAGTCCTGCCACAGCTATCCACTGGCTTTTTGTGGAATTACAGTATTGTGAGGGATAATGAGAAAAGCCTTCAGCACTGTCATTCCTCCCAGCTGCCTGCAGGCATGGCCTGAGGGTGGTCGGAGCTCCCCTCCTGGGGCAGGCAGAGCCTCCTCACTCCCCAGCCTGCTGGTGCCTTGGTGAGCTCCCAGCTGCTCCAGGGCAGCAGGGCTTCGGCTGCTTCCCCAGCAGGAGCACAGTGTCTTACAGATGTTTTGGAGGCCACAGTTTCCAGCTAATCTTGGCACGTCTGTCAATCATGTGCGTATCACTTGCCTCCTTGTCAGAAGCCTGAACCAGCTCAGAGCAGCCTGCTGTAAATAGAAAAGGCATGAGGGAAGCTGTGCTACAGGAATAGTTCTGAGCCCTTGCTGGCATCCTGCCTCGTGCCTGGCTGGGAAGCCTTCCCACCGCTTAGCGGGCAGGGATGATGTCAAGAAGGAACAGGAGACCACAACCAGGGGATGGTCTGAGCTGTGGGTTGATAAGCTTGCCTGCATTTACCCATCGTGTCTTTCAAAGCAAATAGCAGTGCTCCTGGTGACAAGGGAGGGGAGTTTGCTCAGAGAGAGTGCAGGTCACTTGCAGAGGGATTTTGTTCAGGAAATTGCAAAACTTGAGTGAGAAAGGGTGTTAAGTGAATTATATACAATCTGGATATGGAATTAATCTGCTGTAGCCAAAACCCAGTAAGAGCTCGTGTACTGCCAATTGCTGACATTTCTTGCAGTTTTGTAACTTGTGCAGCTATGCAAACACTGACCTAAAAATCCAATATCACCTTCCTTCTCCAAAGGACAGAACTTTCCGTGCTCCTTTGCTGCAGCCAAAGTGTTACCCACTATTCTTATTATTATTAATTGACTCTTGTGAGTTTAAAAAAAAAACACACAAGGACTGATGTTGCTTGGATCCCTGGCAATATATGGTACACAACTCAGACTGATTAATAACAACAAGAGAGCATTCATTGATTTTGTTTGCTTAATCTAAGTCACTGGAAAAAGAACCTGTTTGGGAGATTAGAGAAAATTTATACAGTTGAAATCTCAGGTGTGATTGGTTGAGGTGCTGTCCTTAGAAGTAATGGGAGACTGAGACTTTTCAGAAGAAAGGCCAATATACTGGGTTATGAAGATTTTGCTGACTCATTAATTAGTATAGTGATATGGTGTTCCACCACTGCTGTGTTTTTGGAGACTGGAGGCCTTAATAATCAGCTGCTGTTCTCTGGTAAGTTTTTTATAAGTCCATTCTGTTAGGTAAAATTACTCTATGTGTAGCCTGCAGAACATGTGCCATGCATTGTATTAAAAAAAGAATAGAGCAAACACAATGAATCTGTTAGATCATAATGTCTCCCAAACGTGAAAAATTTGCAGATTAAAGCTCATTGAATACACATTTAAATGATAAATGATAATGGCTTGGAAAGAGTCATTATGATCTATTTCATCAATAATCCACATTTTTTGCCTTGTAACTACACAAAGGATTAATATAATGAATACTGCCTGATGAAAAAAATATTTTGTTTATGAAAGAGAATCAGAGAAAAGAAATTCTCAGATTAACAAATTTAAGTGGTTGTTACTGTTTGCTTACATTGTTTATACATAACAGATTTTTCCCATTATTAATATTAATAATTTATAGCTTCAGAGCTTGTACTCAGGAAAAAACCCCATGTTTAGACTTAGTATCTGGATACTCAAAGTGCAGTTGATTTCACTGGGTTTTGAACAGCATAACTAAGCCAAAAGAAGCAGGGGTACAGAATTAAGCATTCGAGGTTTTCAGCTGCAGGTTGTTCAGCGCTTGCAAGCACCAAGTCCCACAGAGTTTGTCAGCAGAGTGCAGTAGGTTGGTCACAGGTTTGTCATGTTTCCCTTGCAGAAACACGGGCACATTTTCTTAATTTACTGTGTGCTGGGATTTGCTGTGCCTGCCCAGGACAGCCCTCAGGGTACTGCAGCAGTTCCCAAGTGCATTCACTTCAGTCCAGATGGTGCCAATGTGTTTTGGCACTCACAGGCATGCACCTGTAGGAGACCTGGTGGTGTTTTGTCAAGAAAATCTTCAAATTGTGCTAAAACAAAATTTCCTGCTGAGAAAAAAGGAGGGGTGAGGGTAGACCCAAGTGTGCTGTCTTGCCACCTCTTGTTGTAACCTCATGTGTGCGTGATCTCATGCCTGACCAGGTTAAGGACTTCAGTGGGAAGAGCCTTTAGGATTGAGTTCCTGAAGACTGTTTATAAAGCAACAGCAAAACTCTTGTTTGGTATGAGGGATGACAGATTGCTTCTTTGTGGTATATTCTGGCTGAAATCAGTGGTTAAAGCTGAAATTTTTGAAATCAAATTCATATTTTCATATGTGACACCCAAAAGCTGAATCTGCTGCAAGTATAAACTGTGGTGGCCTTACTGTGTTGCTGGATAAACTGAGCGAATTAACAGTGCAGCAGGATTCCAGTACACTTAGTCATAAAAGTCAACTCAGTGAACTCACCAGAGTCATTCGTCTGAAGGACATGAAGGTCCTTCTCAAGAACCACGTTTATCAAGTGCTTCTGGGCATTTTCTGTTTTCTGGTAACATACCATTGCAGATTAGCACCATGGAGCTATTTAACAACAAAAGACTGTTGGAATGTCATCTGCAAAAAAAGAGCAAGATCCACTTCTCAGGCCCAGATAGCCTTCTTAAAAACATCCATGATTTAGGTAGTTCTCTTAAAAAAAATTGCCAGTTTTGCTCTTTGATGTTACGTAGCACATAACTCCCACTATTTCTCTTAGATATTTTCACCATTCAAGTGCCTACAATCTCAGGCAGTGGGTATCTGTATAAAGGCAACATTAATAGTCTCCTGTACTACCACAATGTTTTGAATTACAGAAGTGGAAGGCTTTTTAACTTTGGCCACATGCTTTATGTAAATACTCAAGTAAAACATAAGCTTGCAATGAATTTTTGTATCCCCTCTCCTCCTGAAAGCCATATGCCAAGTTATCCCTAAAGCTTGTGGCTGAGCCTCTGCAGCTGGGGTGATGTCCCAAAGTGCCCGTGAGGATGAGAGCCGTGGGCAGAGCTGTGGTGTCCCTGGGCATTAGAGCTTCCCAGGACAGGGCTGGTGTGTCCCCACGATAGCCCCGGGAGCGGGACAAGGCGCTGGGCTGCCTGTGCTCCAGCCCCATGTGCTCAGCACCAGGTACAAACACCCTTTTGGCACACCAGGACGTGCTGGGGACACGGCCTTACAGCCTCAGAGGTGTGAAGGTGGCCTGGTACAGGAGAGCAATTCCTGCTCCTGCCCTGGCCACCCGTGGGTGCTGCTCCCACAGCCCCGGCAGTGCGGAGCTGGCCCCGCTGTTTGGATAACCTGGTCACTCTGTGTGTGGCCAGCTCCAGCCTCCCCAGGCCCTGCAGCCCAGCCAGGCCCTGTTATGGCTGGGCTAATGACTTGAAAACTTCTCATTAAATACTCCTCTTGGCAAACTTTGGTTCATAGACGGTCTCAGGGAGGAAAGAGGGGGGGAGCTTTGGTCCCGAGTGTTAAAAAAGCAGCTTTATTTTTAGGCCTTTTTCCATAATAAGATTTTCTCAAATGACTGCCTACGATAAATGATTCTTTTTAAATTTGAAATGTTCAGTTCTAAGTTCAGGGGTAGCCCTTGGGCGCTGGGGCGAAAGATCCTTGTACATATTACAGAGTGATTATTGACAGAGTTTAACTGTACTGACCCTGCTCTCCTAATTCCTAAGAAATTTTCTAAATGTGCTCTTTGAAATCCCTGCAAAACACTGCAGATTTTGTGTAATTCCAGACCAGCACCTGAGATTTTTGCTTTATTGCCTTTTTTCTTTCTATCCCCTTTCCCAGACTGACCAGTCCTCTGACATTTCTTTTTCAATGTATTCTAAGCAGAATGTGTGTGTTTGTCCTTCCTACAGCTTTCACTTAGCGTTGATCCAGCACATCAGATCTGTTCTGTTGATTCAGGCACTTTCCACTCCTGCTCTAATCCGTTTCAGCAATGGGCTTGCCTAGGCTAAAAATAGTAAAATAATTTTTCTTTTCAGCAATTTGATAGCTTTGCCGATGGGTTCAATGAAAACAGATGACATGTTTATTCTTGTATTGACAACTGAGAATGCTCTGAAAGTCTGTAAACTTTCTACCTCTCTGACTTCTCGGCATCTCACCTCCTCCCAGCACCCTTCCATGATACAGTTTCTTGCTGGAAGATTGACTTGACTCATTTTCCCCCACTGTCAAGCTTGCACAACTGAGAGATAAAAATTCTGCTTGAATTAGTAAAGAAAAACTGAATATGTAATTTCTGCACAGGATTCTGGGGTTGATAACTTTTAGCTACTCATCATATAAATTAAGTACAGTTTGTGCTTAAGTGGTTTTTTATTAGGCACTGCTGAGATTGTTAATAGCAGGTACGTTCTGTAGGTTTTAGAGAAAGTTAGTTGCTCTGAAGTGATTGAAAATCAAGTGATATGTGTATCTTTAGGTAGGAAATAATTCTGAAAATTAGAAGGAGAGATATTTTTCCTTATTTACTAGTTCCACCTTCCTTGGAAATAATTATATCACATTAATACTCCATATGCCTAGCAAATTACTAAGGCATTTTCTTTAATTTCAATCTTTTGCTATGATGTCAGATGCTTCTTTTAAGGGTTAACCTTAATTCATATCAAGTTTTAGAGTTCTCTCATATGTGAGTTAATAGAAAAATGTTGTCCATAAAACATTGCCTAAAATTTTATTTTTGGTCATAAATTGTCACAGAACATTCACCTAAATATTGAGAGGAAATATTTACTTAAAGAAAACAGTTAAGTACTTTGGGTGCCCTCATGCCCCTTTTTCCATTTATTTCAGAGGAAAAAAAAAAAAAAAGAAATCTCAGGTTAATTACAGAAATTCTCCCTGATTTTGTCCAAGAGGGATGTGTGGTTGGAGGCATGCAGAGGAACTCCTCTGGGTGGTGGTTATATTTCAGGTTGACCTTGGCAGCACAGGAGGTTTGAATGTTGCCTGTAGAGTCCTCACAAGCGTCATCATGAGTCAGATGATGTTCAAAGAAGAAAACGGGAAAGCAGGAAAGAAAACAGGAAAATCAGCTTAACTGTGCCCAGCCAGCATCAGCTCCGCTCCTGTTTCTGTTGCAGCTTTCTTTGTGAAATTGCCCTAGGCTAAGGTTACCAAGTTTAGGTGCCTGGTAATGGTTATTGTGCAAAACTGAGCTGTTGTTTCCTGATGCACCAACTGCCTGACAACCTTATCCATGCTCCTCACAAGGTGTCTTGTCCAGGTGTGTGGGGCATATGTGATGCTTTAAGTCAAAACAGACACTAATGATGTCTCAGTGCTAGAGAGAGATGTTTAAATGGTACAGGAATGTGCATGGAATACAGTAGATGAAGAAAAACACATGTTGGGGCAAGATGAATTTGTTGTTAAGGCATTAGATTGGTGCTTAGGAGAATTTGATTTTCATTCCAGCTTTAACAGGGACTTCCTGTATGACCTTTAGGAAATTATGTCTCTGTTCTCAGTCTGTAAATAGGAACAATGTTTTTTCCCATTCATTCCCTGCCTTTTCAGTTTAGAGAGCAGAGTTTCTAGAGCAAGGACTCCTATACTCTATGTTTGTACTGACCTCGCACCAGGGCCTGTTTTTCTCTCTCCATGCAGTCACGTGTGTGTGATACTGCACAAAATTGTGCACAGGGAGAGGAAAAATGTAAAATTGCAGAGAGGGTATGCATGTCACTGGTTAAGAATTTACAGAATTTAATACAGGATGATTAGAATAAACCTAATGAAAACATTGCCTGTTATAGACTAAGATTTTTGTAATTTTTGTGGACCTATGTACTATAAGAGGCTTCTGTAAAAAAATCTGTTAGTTTAATCTCTGTTAAACTCTAATAGGACTTTTTACATAAGCTGAGGTTTAGCATGCATTTGGGATGAGTGCATTACCCACGAGTAGTGAACTCACAAGTGAGTTATGCGGGTAATCCCAAAGGAGTGCCAATAAAAATTTTATAACACATAGCATCATTATGGAATTCATTTATGCCACATATTTTACAGGGGAAAAAGCTATTTTGGTCATATATTAGAGAGTTTATAATTTTTTTTACTGGTGCTGTTTTTCACATCCCTCTGCCTCTAAAGCCAAGCCAAGTGAATACCAGCAATCCTAGAAGGAAGGGAAAATTAGAACAAACACATGTTTGAAATCTCTCTGAAAATAAAGCAAGGGCCAGATTCTAATCTCCTTACTCATACCAAACATCACCATACCCCCTGAATAGCTCCATAGATTTCTTTGGGACCATTTGTCAAGTGAAGTGCTATTTGACATGTGTGGCAATACCCAGAATTGGCTCAAACTAAACTAGCTTTTTCCATTTAAGCCCTCCAAAGCTTGCTGTCTTCAGTGGTTAGAAACACATATTTACGGTTTTTATCGCATCAAAAAGAATTCTCACACTGCTCAGAAGGGTTTTTTCAGCCCCTTTTTAGAAGAGTTGGGCGATACGAAGCAGAATCGCAGCACTTTTCTAAAGCTGAGACAGAGAAAAGCCCTCCTAGAGGGGTGGCTGGCAGGCTGAGCACACTGCTTCCCACCCCATTTGACAGGGCATATCTGGGCAGCAAAGACTGAGGAATTTGGGCCTTCCACTCTCACCTACTGGAATCAGCAGCTTTGCAAACCCCACCTCATACAACTGATACAACACATGTAAGCCTGTTGCACTGATGTAACACCCTTGTCCCCATCACTTCATTATATTGGCTGCCATGTCCCATATCCAGTTCCTCTCCTCTTGGGAGCAGTTATTTTACCTCAGACTTGAATCCTTTATCTTCCTTACTGTAAACACAGAGCATTCTAAGAGGGAATTTTTCTGTCTCTCTCTGTTGTTTTCTGTTGCTGTGTTAATTTTATTGCCAAGATCAAAGATCCTGAACTAGTAGGCATAAGTCAACAGAAGAGCTTGACTTGACTTTATTGAGAGCAGGATCAGGCCATAAACGTTCTGGGTTTGTTCTTTTGTCTCACATAAAATAACTGCTCTGATAAAATGCACTGTCTGATGATGGCTAATCAAGGATTGCTGCTTAAAGCTCCACATGTAACCTAGCTATCTTCACATTAACCTCCTGCTTTCATTTCCTTGGTTATGTTGAATAGGAAACAGTTATTGAACCGCAGTGTTATGTTCATAGAAGCCATTTGATTAATTGACTACGTTTTGAACTCCTGTGACCCGAGGCTGAAATGTAGCTCAGACAAAAGTGACAGAAGCCCAGCAATGGGTTGGGAGTATAAAAGAGCACCAGTACACTGTCCATGGGCAGCCCACATTCATGTTCATGTTTATCCTTGTAGAACTTGCTAAAAGTAAAGACAGATGTCCAGCTTATCTCATGTAGTCAATATCAATAATAAGCACGGATGCTGCTCGCTGCGAGTTGAGCCTACTCCTGCTGTCACTCTGTCTTTATGTATCCACAGGGAGAAAACCTGGAAGGCAGGGGAAAAAAAAAAGTATTGCCAGAAATCCCTGTAGGCTATCTGAGAAGGAGCGGATGTGTAAAGCATTTCTTTCTGCATAAACATTTAGAAATCAAGCTCTCATAAGTCAGGGATCCACCAAATGTGGTGTGAAGAGGCAGATGAAGCCTGCCTTCTGGCATGCCAGCATTTGCTGATTGATTTGGAATGCAGAAGGACCCTTTTTATTTTTATTTTAAAATTTGAACCACATCTTAATACAAATCAGGTGAAAAATAAATTGAAAAATAGCAAGCCTGAGATTACAGATGTGCCAGCTTCATATTGTTCAGTTTAGCTGAGGTCATAGTCAAGCCCATCAAGTTCACATCGTTTAGTGTGCGGCCACTGAGGTAATATTCAAACAAAAGAAAAGCAGTCAGAATGCTGATACGCTCCTACTCTGCCAGCTGGCCTCATTCAGCTGTGCAGAGCACACTGGCTTCAGCTATGTAAGGAACTTAAATCAGTAAGGAATACAGGTTTTTAAAAGGATATGCTGTTCCAAACAGCCCATTCGTGCTCCAGCTCTCTGACTTTAGATCAGTCATAAAGAGGAAATACCTCTCCTAATATTCAGTTTCATATTCTGAAATTTAGAATGTAAGAGCTATGTTAATGATGGTACAGTTAATTTAGATGGAGGAATTTTTTCAACGGGGGACATTTGTATTCTGCTCAGTACTTAGAGAAAGCTTGAACTTCCTAGAAAGACTACAAGTAGAATTACTGGCATCCATTCCTCCTCCATACTGGTGATGTTACCATGCTGTTTCCCTGCACACAGGTATAGATTTATGTAGATTAATTTGGTATAGTACAGTGAATTGCCACTATGATATATATTTTAGAATTACTTCCTAGCACAGCCTAATGGCTGGAATCAAATAAAACATAAAAGTAGATTTATATAGATTGCTGTATAAATCAGATAAAGCTTTATGTTACCTAGCATTGGTAATGGAAGCTTTTCCTGCAAATAATATAGAAGTTTTTCATGTAATATTTTCATTATTTCTGTGAGAGTAAAGCAACAAAAAAGAAGAAAAGAAATAAACAAGTCTATCGGGCTTAGCCACCATTAAACATCATTAACTACAATTTTACCTGACAAGTTCTCTCATCTGGTGATGGGTGAAATGGTAGAAAAGTAGACTGAACAATTGCATAAACCCAAATGAAATATGCCCTTGTATTCTAAGTGTGCACAGTTCAGTCAGTTAAAATAGAGCAATTTATTATGCTTTAGCAGCTTGAGCTTAATCTAGTTTTAAATAGATCTCTTTTTTTTTTTTTTTTACTTCTTGCTGAGATTTAACTGGTTTGAGAAGACACATGATATAGTGCTACACAGTCTCTGCTCCCTCTCTCTCTAGTTTACTTTGAAATAACTTTAATAGAGTGCTGCTGATGAAAATAGCTCACAGGAAATGTAGATGAGCCTTTAAACAACAGTGAATATATTTGTTTTGTTTGAAATGAGCAGATAAAGGCTTATGGAAGAGACGAGTACAGAGAGTGGGGAGAAAGGAGCTGGGTATAGCAGGCAGAGTGGAGTGGTCAGCAGCCCCCTCCTGGGGATGTGGGGACTCTCCCTGGCAGTGGTGCCTGCCCAGGGCATCCCATTTCCAGAAGCTTCTCAAGGTTAATAATTCTCAGCACTTTGGGCCAGCCTATCAAATTCCTTTCTGGTCAGTTCTTAATATCAAACTGCTACTGTGAACCACAGTGAACCACTTTGCCATATTGGCCACCCGTTGTCAAAATAGGTTGGAATGTTTATCAAAATCTCCTCACATAATATAGGCAAAGCTCTCACCTGCCTGCATTCAAAGTGTGCTCTGCTGTTCCTCAAGGCAGGGAGTATGTGACCTTTACCAAGTGGAATATTTTGACAGTAGGCATTTTGTTTGATATTATGCTGTAGTTTTCCACTTATTCATTAGATCCCTCAGCCTTTGTGGGTTTTCACAGGTAATTCTGTAATTACACCAGCTGTGATAAATACTTTCTTGAAAGCTTGCTTGAAGAAATTTAGCTCAGTCCCTTTGCATGTGGGAGGAAACAAGCATCTATCTTGGTGTTTGCAGTGTTGATTGATACAAGCACATAAATTTCTGTGCTTATATCAGATCCCACAGGGATGGAAGAGGGGTGTGTTTTCAGGGAATTGTGTGTGTCCAAGAAGTTCAACCATCAACTGACACCAAATTCTTGGTGTAAAGGGTACTCTGGCTGGCACGGGCTGCCCTGATGATAAGGCTGATGGATACTTTCACCTTCAGATTACCCGTTCAAATTCAAGGCAGGTTTGTAGAGAACAAAAGTAATCACACTCTCAGAGCTAGTTAATGTCTTTGTGAAATGAAGTTCTCTCTTGGAGTCTAACTCACATTCAAATCCACGAGCTGGAATGCTAATTGGCACTCTTGATAGTGGTGGCATAGAGACCAAAGGCTGAATGGACATAAAGACAGAATTTCCTCTCCTCATCCAGAGCTGGGTTAAAGACCAGTAGGGTGTTTGTGTTACTGCTGCACACGATATGAATGTTTTCTGGGTTGAGAAGGGACTGCAAACTTCAAAAGCATTCATGGAGTCTTAAGGCTTCCAAAATGCCCTAAGCTAACTTTTTTTAATTTAGAGAAAAAAATATTGCTAGCAATGTTTGTTGAGCTGAAGCTTTGAGGTGTCTTGAGTAAAAAAAGGAGGAAGAAAAATGTTTTAATTAAAAGTCAGAGAATACCAGGAAAATCAGTACAGAGAGACTGTGTGTACTGTTCCTTCTCATGAATGACTGTTTAAACAGAACCAGATTCTCTGGTCTTTAAAATGTTTTTTTTTTCTAGAAGAAATTTGTTGTTTTCTTTAAAAAAATTAAAATTAAAAAAAAAAAAAAAGAAAAAAAGACAGCACCCCCCCAGCTGACTGCCTGCAGCAGCTCCATGACCATGAGTATGTATTGTGATCAGAGACCATAGATTGCTAGAACTCCTTGATGGAATGAGTTTTAATTTGGTTTACAGAAAGCTTTAGGGGATATGGCTCTCTACAAATTAGACCACAGGAGCTATAAAATGAAGGATGTCCTCTCTAATTAGAAACAGTGGAGCAGTCTGGTGTTCTTCCGAGTTGCAGCCTCGTGGGTACTCTCTCACAAGTGAACTCTGGGCAATAGATTCTTCTCTAGTAACTATTATCTGTCTTTTTACTGGAGTTTATCTGTTATCTGATTTGCTGTCTCCATTTCTGTACACACCTTTCTATATAGTTGTGGTAATGTCTTCATGCAGTTTTGAATGGCTGCTGAAAAAGAAAAGTTCCCGTGTTGCTCAGTGTTTAGGCACCACTACCAAAGTAACGTACTTATTTTAAATATCAGGAAATTATTCTTAAACTCAAGTGAATATGGAATTCAATTTAGTGGGTTCGTTTTCCAGCATGCAGCTTTACCAACTCTGTTTTCTCATGCTTCTTCTGATGAAGTTAAATGAGAGTTAAAGAAAGGCATATAGATAGACTGAAATAAATTATGCTTTATGGTAATCAAATTCAATTTTCTAGACATTTTTTTTTAGCAAGAGAGCATTCATCAAACTGGGAACTGATATTTTGGACAAGAAAATAATGTTATTTAACTGGCTAGGAAAAAAAATGGCACCGGGAAATCTAATAGTGGGACATCTACAGCTTGTCATTTATGCCAGATGATAAAACCAGATTTAAGCTTAAATGCATAAGGCCATTAGGCATAAATGCACAAGAGCTAAAAATCAGCTACAAATGTATTTCCACAGCACATATGAAAGGAAAGCTGAGTGTGGAACTGAGCTGGGAAGTATTCAGAGGCTGTGCTAAAGCAGATATAATTTGACTTTTTAAATTGTCAATAAGGGAGGACATCCAGGCTCTTAATTCATCAACATCTTTTCATGTAGACTTACATGGAGTAGGACCAACGACTGGTCCAATGAAAGCTTTAATTTACTTGTGACATATTGTTTCCACTAAGAGCTGTTGTAGATCAATCTGAGAACAATTACTAGGTGAATAAAAGAGGGGGGGAAAAAGTCAAGTATTACTCTGGAATGTAAGTAAAAAATGGAAATTTAGAATTAGTCAAAATATTTATTTTGCTGTCCAGTGTGGGGTATTAATGACAGGAAAGGGCTGTATTTTTAAATGTGATTGCTGTTTAGATTTTTCCAGAATATATAACAGAACATGTCTCGTGACCGTCTTATTTTCATGTAGTATTTCATCCTCCAGCTTTGTGGGGGAACTTTATGCCAAGAGAACTCACTGGAGACTGAGTGACAGATCAGGCTGTTGTCCCACATTCCCTTTCTACTAAATCACAGTTTTCTTTAGATGGAAGGTGGCTATTGTGAAGCTGTCAAACTGAGGAAAGTTAAATGGGCTGAAGTGAAGGCTCCTGCTAACAATAGCAGCTATCTCTGTCAAATGAAAGCTCAGCAGACAGTTACAAGGCAATTCGGCACTGATGGGTGGTCGATTAAAAACAACAAAAGGCAAGATGAATGAAAGGGGAAAATCCCTATTACTTTGTGGTAGGAGCTAGGGGAAAACCAAAAATAAAATAAAAAGCCCACCTCACCCAACCCCGTAGCAATTGGAACAGACTTGTAGTTAGCATGACCTTCATCATCTCAGATATGGCACAATAAAACTGACAAGATTATTTTCTCTTCAAGCACTGCTGAGGTATTTTCATTGGCAAAAATCTGGAAAAGTAAAATAAATGCAGAGTTCAAGGCAGTTGAAAAATTCTGGAATCTGATAACAGCTGGGACATAGTGCTACCAGGAAAAATAGCTAGGTTTTGTGCTAAAAAATTACGGCTTGATCATTTTTTTACAGTGTCATTTCTGGGATTTTGAAGGTTACCCTATAGACAACCAGAAGAGGATTAGAGAGAAATTATCTTTGAGCTCAAGGGAGTACCAATTTAAATTGGATTTGAGATATAACTTCTGCATTACCTTAGGAGATGAAAGGTGGTGTTGTGCCCTGATAGTTACCCAACTGCCTAACCATATGTATCAACTGGATTAGTCTGTGGATTAGCAGCTCATGCACCAAGTACAAGGTGTATTGTGCAATTTCCTCTTGGTGGGACTCATCCTTTTTCAATGGAACTAACATCAAAACTCAGCAAACGTGGGGAGGGCTTTGCAGCTTGCAAGTCAGGCGTAAGGTGAATGTACACACTTGTTCCTCAGAAGATCATTGTCACTAAGATTTAGACTTGCTATGGCAGATGTGTTGAGTAAGATGAGAAAGTACAAAAGAACAGTCTTAGGAAAAAAGGTGTGTTATGTCCTTTTAACTGTTCTGACAGAAAATGAAGTTTTGAAATTTGATGGGAGGCAAGCACGTAGACTCACTTAGAACCTATGAAATTCCCATTTATTTTCTCATAATTTAAATTTTAGGATAAAAAGGCCAGGAAAAACAAATAGGTTCTTACACAGCCAAAAGTTAGGACTCAGGTTCCTGCCAACAGTGGAGCCAGGGTTCAAAGAAACTCTGAAAAAAATTGCAATGAAGGATTTGGGGAGACATATGTGCTTCACGAGCATAATGAACCGGTGTCTCATTCCAGCTATATTAGAAAAAATAGTTCAGTACTAACAAATTGTTCCATTGAACAACCTCCTCTGACAAGATGTAGAACTAGATGTACCGTGGACCTGATCCAGTCTGACAATTTTGACATACTATTATTCTATTATTTGTCTTTGTAAAAGTCATGATGTCACTAGACTTCATCAATTAAATTAAGTCTGCATCATCCCTAAGTTTTGCCCTTTGAAGTAAAACATGGGGTATCCATCTATCAATTTTATGTACTAATTTTCTTGTTTATTTGTCTGATAATAACATTGAGGTACTGAAGTCATGGACAAAGAAACCAAGTGCCAGACATGATATAAACGGTCAGAAAGAAAGGCAAAAAATTGGTAGTCTTGAATTTTCTTTTTTAGAATGTTTTTAGCACTGAGGACCATCTTTTGAGGTTTTTTCCAATGGTAACATGTATTTCATCTCATAACTAATTTGGTATGAAAATAGAATTAACCTACCTCAGAGAATCAACCCTGATGTTCCTCAACGGCTTTGTGGTAAAGGAAGACCAGGGTGGTCTCAAGATGAATTTGGGAGAGAAATATTAAAGCAGAGAGGGCAAGGGACAGTGGATACAAACTGAAACACAGAGAATTTCATCTGAATAGGAGAAGAAATTTTAGTGTGAGAGTGACTGAACATTGGAACAGACTGCCCAGAGAGGTAGTGGAGTCTCCCTCCCTCATTGGAGATATTCAAAACCTGTCTGGATGTGATCCTGTGCAACCTGCTCTGGGTGAACCTGCTTTAGCAGGGGGGTTTGAACTAGATGGACCCCAGAGGTACTTCCCACCCCAGCCATCTGTGATTCTGTAATTGGACATAAATCATGTCTGTGAGTATCTCTAATGCCCCCATTTGAACCAACCACAGAATGTTCCTTTCTTGGTTCCTCACAGCTTCATTCTTCCAACACTGTAGAGGGCTCTGCAAGCACGAATTAGCAGAGAGCTCAGAAGTAACCTGGGTTTCCTAGGGAATATAAAGATTGGAGGGTGTGTGTATGTAGGGTATGCATGGCTGTGGGGAAATGCTGACTTCTCTAGAGTTACACCATTTGCAGTGATACTGAAAAAAATGCCCTCAATTTTCATGACAAAGAATGGTTTAACCATGTGGCACAATTTATAGGGTAAGCAAACTTTCAGTAAGAGCTAGCTGTATCAGAAAACTTGTGTAACATGCACAGAAGGCACTGTTAAATTATTTCAGTGCCATAATTCAAAATGCTGAGGAAAATTCTCCTGTATTATAGCCAGAGCAAGATTGGATCTGTAGCCAAGTACATCAACGTAAATGTTCAGCTGTCTGGGGAAATGCAAGTCTTATACTGTTACTTAGGGGAAAATGTGCACAGACATGGTGGAGCCCCTTATGAAACAATCTTCATTTTGTTAAACAATAGGATCAAATTTTCAATCAGGTTATCTAGCATATTGCATTCTTCAAGCTTGCCAAGCAAAGAGAACTATCAGCATGAAGATGGATATATTTTTACAGAATTAATGATGTATGAAATCTGGAAGTGGAAACATACATTTTCATTTTATCCTCTAATTTTTCTTTTTACATTATAAGTGAAAGGAAATGCTTGGAAGTATTTGCAGTTATTCATATCTGTTTATCTTAGAGTGATTATCAGAGCAAACAGTGTCAGGCATTGTGTTTGGATCTGAGCCTGAAAAATAGTGCTTGCAGGAGCAAGGATTATTTGCATGAGTCAGTGTTTTCAGGACTGTGCTTAGTACTTGATTTCTCTCATGCATATGCAGTGCCTTATAAATCATCCAGATTCAGAAATCATTTAAGCATTTTTTTCATTTATCGGATCTATTTATATTAGTTTTAGTCTTGCTTGGTTTTATCCCCTCTATTTACATTAGATTTAGTACTGCTTGGATTAATCTGTTTATACATTTTTAGACTGATCAACAGAATGTTCATTTAGGGACAGAAGTGAACAGTCTTACTGAAGATGCATTTCTCTTTGCAAAGTCTGTATCAGATCAGTGCGATAGCCGTGGATTCTTGATGTAGGATTTTGCAGGTACAAAAGTGTCTTTAAAAACTGAACACAAATTAGGGCAATGAAAATGAAGCTCACCTTCCCCAAGATCACCTTACGTTTGCTTTCTGTGGGGATTTTTGCTGATGATCATCCCTGAACTACCCTGTGTACCCGGCATGGTCCAGCAGTAATTTTTGTAGAGGTGTAGTGCCTTTGCAGCCCTGAAAGGCCTGGTCACTTCTCCCACACACACACAAGCCCCTGGTACTTGCTCATCTTCTCTATGGCTGACCCCTGCTCTTTATTCACCGTGCACCATCAGAAGGCCATAACAGAGGATTTGGATTCCTGCTTGGAATTCTGCTTTGGTAATGAACACCCCTGAAAACACTAAGCTTACAGCATTCTTTAAAAATCAGACATGGCAAATTTCACTTTCCTCCATATGCACAAGGACTGTTTCTGAAGCTAAAGGTCCCATTCTCCATAACATATCACTGAAAGCCTTGTCACGACTGCATTGTGTGGCCTTTTCAGTATCTGCTGCTGGAAGACCTCCTTCTACCAGTCTTTATTAAACATCTTGAGTCTTCCTTTTGAACAAGTAAAGAATTACTTTACCGTTTTATTAAGTTGTTGTTCTTTTGCACAGAAATTAAGAAGCCAGACCCACTCACAGGGTCACAGGACCACTCCTCCCCAACAATTCATTCTTAAGGACTAATTGACTGCAGGGATTTAAACACCTCTCAGCCTCAGGACACTGGCAGGGGGTCTTTGTTGCTATTCCTGCAATCACCTGGTGAGCTGCTGTGTTGCCTTACTCCACAGCAGGCATGGAGGAGTTTCTTCTCCTCATCACCCCCTGCCCAGCTCCACACAGTCCTTATGCCAGAAGAGCAGAGTTCATCTCAGTCTGTGCTGCCTCTGCAAAGGGCCTTCAGGACTCAGTGTCATTCCCATCACTAACACTGAATTGTGGTCTCTCTTCATGGCACTGAACTTCACAGACAGCAGGTGGAAATTAGAGGCAAGTAGTTCAAATGGCAGAAAGAGATGCAAAAATACATCAGTAGAAAGGTTTTCATGAGCAAAAAAAGCTGCTTCCACTCTAGAACAGGTTAGTGAAGCTTCAGATTACCAGACACAACTGATTTCCAATCTGCAGAAAGAAAAGAACTCTGCTCTTCAGATACAAGATTGGTCTATGTAAGGGGGAAAGAGTGCACAGAGAAAGATTTGTGAATGTCATGTTGGTACTGGCAGCTCATCAAACAGCTCCTTGAAGGACTCACCTTTTTACCAGATTAAAAAAAGGAATAAAATGAAAGATAAAAGAATATCATCAATGAATAAAACTAATGTCCTTCCATATGCACAGTGGAGCATTGGATAGATGAGCCAGTACTGTGTTATTTCATTCCTTGTTGAACAAATTTCTTTATTATATTTTCTGGTATGATTTTTTAAAGTCACCTTTGCAAGTGGTGGTAGAATTATCAATCATTGTTTAACTGTGTGCTAAGTTCCTGTAGCCCTTGTGTGTAAATATGCCAGCTGAAGGCTTGTTTACCAGAGAAAATACTGGTGCTCTGGCTAGGAGACAGTTTTAATCAAATATCGTTGGAGTAAGCAGGTGTTTTTCATGTGGAATGTATTGGAAATGAGTATGTATCACAGAAATGACTCTTGGACTATATATTGCTCTTGATAAATAGCAGAACCCAGAATTATATCAGCCATTGCAGTTTATCAAAGGGAAAATAGTAAAAGCTTTGTGCACACTGTCAGAACTGAACACACTAAAAAAGGTGGGGTACTCATTTTTATTCTTCACAAACTTTAAGAATGCACATTTTATACTGGCATTTTTAGAAACTATTAGTCCCTCCCAGTGTTTTTCCTGGACCCATACTTTGTTCTTGCCTGTCTTTTCTCTCATTTTCCCCCCTCTTTTTGCTTCAGTGATACATCATACTCTGAACTTAGCAAACAGAGATGTGCATTGTACTAAAGAGTCACTGTGCAGTGAGGGAAACACAAGGTGAAGGAGATGGAGCTTTGCTAAGGCAGAAGGCAAACCCAGTGGTATTAGTGTTTAAGGCAAAAGTATCAATTCACCAACTTGAAACAAAAGGCTACTGCTTTCTGTGATTTTTTTTTTTTTGCCACTTCCCATTACACTGTTAAGATATTTTTACCCCATTCTGGTCCCATTCTGTTGGAAGCATTGTTTGCAAGCAGGATTGAAGCTCAGTAGAGCTGTGAAGTTATTGGATATACCAGAGTATTGTTTGTATTATTAGTATTATTAATATTATTAATTAGTATTATTATAATAGAGTATTATTATTTGTGCTAAACATACAGATTCCCATAAAAGTTGGCAGCAGGTTTCTCCCTCCTCCAAAAGTTCTTGTCTCAGCTTTTATGAAACACAAAATGTCTGTCAACAGAGCAGTAGTTATAATGCAGTTAGTAGCAACTTAATATCTTAGTTGCCTTGAAGAGCTTTTTATACATAGACATTAATGGATGGCTGGATAAAGAAATTCTTCTACTGAAAGAATTAATTTTGCTTAATCCTTTTGAAATTAAGAGATGATACAGAGAGATGAGTAATGAAGTGCACTCTCTAATTGTGAGGTACCTAATAGAAAACCACAGGGGTTACTTCTCTCTCACCAGCTGTAATTACACTAATTACTGATATGGTGCCAGGATCACTAAGGCAGGCTGCATGTGACAACACACAATGGAGGGTGTCCTAGCAAGCCATTGTTCTCCATTAGTGGTCAGAGGGAGGCTGACCATGTCAGCAGGATAATGAGTGCCTTTCCTGTGGCAGGAAAGAGAACAGGCACCTTTATTGCTCACAGGTTGTTTAGCAATGAAGACACAAAACTTGACTTCAGTCCTTTCTAAGGGGAGGTGATTCCAGGCCATACACTGAGGAGTTGATCTATACCTTCAGCAAATTAGCCCTATTCAGGCCACTGAAACTATGAGTTAATGAGCAGAAGTTACTTCTGTGAGTAACAGTTTGCAAGACTGACTTCATCATCATTGACAAAAATGCAATGAAAGAAAATGGTGGATGAGGAGAAGGGAAAAATTAATACATTTTATTTAAGTATGTATAAAATTGCTGGACAAATGGTCCTGACTATTAAGGTAAATGGTGCTTGTAAATTCCATTTAATCTTCTGAGATTTCCTTTTACCATAACTCTTACAGTATCTCAGAGGAAATAATGTAAGGATGACTTGCACATTTCAGCAAAAGAATAAATATAAGGTTTCAAGATTTATTGATGGGATGTTTTAAAACAAAAGATCTTCTTTTTTCCTTTGGAATTACTCTACCGTTTATTTTCATTTCCTCAGTTTTTTGTTCACTGTATTATGAACTTCTCTGGGGAAATCTATTGTTAGATGTTTTCACACACATAGGCCCCCTTCTTCCCCCTTGATAAATGATAAAATTGTGCTCCAGTGTGTGCAACACATTCTTGAAATACATCTGAATTCCATTATACAGTTTGTCATTTGCATGATACCTTTTGAGTTACCACTCTCAGAGAAGCCTTATATACTACAGAGAAATGCACTAGGAAAATGAAAAACAAGTTGGGTATGAAGTCCATGGGGTAAACCAGCAGAGATTGTGTTGAACTGATGGCCTTATTTCCAAGCAAGTGCAGATGTAGAAAAGGTTGCATCTCAGTGCTAGTTAATATTTGCATGGACCATGTTCCCTCCCCAGGAATATTGCTGCTAACAGGAGTGACAAGGGCATCATAGCTCAGGCTGCAATGTACCACTTTTTTAACCTCAAAGACATTTATTAGATACCTGCCTGTTCTGGATTAAGTCTTATTAAGTTTTACAAGTTTGAAACTTGCTATAACAGTCTAAGCTGTCTCTTTAATATCGAATGGAATAACTAGTAGCACAGAAATCTTACAAATGTATTCCCATTTTACCAGAGACAAACCTGGCAAGAAAAGAACAGCATGTCTGTATGTCTGGTTAACACCACTGCCTGTCCTCCTCCTTCCCGCAGAAGCAACACTTGTGTTTGTTGTGGTGTGACTCAGATGGGATATGCATTTTGTACAGATGTGGTTTGACGTGAGCGAGTTAATTTTCTGGGCAGCTCAGGATCAGGGAATTGCCCAGTATTCCCTTGCCTGTCTGCTTGCAACACCCTCATCACTTTCCTTCATCCTTTTCATTCCCACAAGACTTTTTTCACATTGGAGTGAGCCCCAGTGCAGTGGTGAGCTGATCCTAGAGCAAATTAGACATGCAGAACCTTGTCCTGTCCATGCTGCCTTTTAAATGCCTCCTCCTTAAGGAAGCTGTATCACCAAACATGTTACTATAAACACAGCAGACTCCCATCCCGGCCCTCCACAACCAGAGCAGGAACAAATGCATAGCATTCCCAGATGTCTACCAGCAATCAGGACCTTATTCATTTGTTAAAAACATTTAAATACATTATACATTAAAAAAAAAAAAAAAAAAAAAGGATGCCATGAAAATCCTCCTTTAAGAAGTTCAGAGTCTTCTATAAAAATAACTGAAATGGAGTGATACTGTGGTAGTGCTTTTTCAGGGAGTGAATTCTCTCATGTCTCCTAATCAAATCTTCACTTGCTTGTTGACAGGATCCCAAACCAGCAGGTCTGGTGTGCACAAAACATCTGCTGAACTCAAAAGTCAGGATGGGCTACAAGTCCCATTTCAGTGATCATGTTCTTGCTATTTCTAGTGCGACTTTCAGAGAACTCATCCTAATAAAGCCCTTGTTCAGCCATTTGTCTAGCTAAATTTGTAATGTAGGAACAATCTGCTTTGGGAGCAAATTCATCCCTGGAGGAAGTGGATATTGTAGTCAGTCAATGAGATTGCCCCTACTTACACCGCAGATAAATGTGTTGCTTTGTCCCAACATTTCTGCTTTGCAATAATTTCAAATTCCAAATTATAAACCTCTGAAAATTGTAGATTATAATAAATGTGCTGACACAACTTCTGCTGTTAGAGTAAATGGCATTGCTCTAATAATGAAATAAAAAATCCTTCTTAATCCTGTTCTTTCCCTAAAGTGGTGTTTTGCATTAGCTATGGATGAAAAGACAAACAAGTACATGTATATTCAATAATAATGTCAGCTGGGTCAGAGAAGAATAGGAAATAAAATGAATTCATAACACCCCTGGAGATAGCTTTCTGATACAGGCAGTTTTCTCTTTGATTTGCCCTCATTGACAGTATTCATTGTAATTTTAACATAGCCTCCAAATTGGCCTTTATTAATAGCTGTCCTGATCTTAATAGCAAATATACTCTGTAATCTCCAGTCTGGGTGCTTCTGAGATGAGCAATTACACAGAGCAGAATAGATCATATGGGTATTTCCAGGGACCTTTCACTCAAGAGTGCCTAATTTCATGTTCACACCATCCAGACGGTGTTTTGGAGAGCTGAAGATACAGAGCTCTTCTGTCTCAGGGCTTTGAAGCTGAAAAACCTTTCTAGATATGATAGTGAAATAGTCACCTTGAATTAAGATTGCTGGCAATCTAAAAAGTCCTTATTGGGCTTTGAGTGCAATCAGATGGTACTTGCTTATAAATGAGAGTTAATAGAAACATTAAACAGTACAAGCTACTGTGACCCATGTCTTCAGAATATTAAGCACATTTTAAAATTGTGGAACACCATCTAGTCCTCTGCATTCTGTAAAATACTGCTTTTTCTGACCAATATTCTCTGGGAGCAGGTTATTTGAAATGTTCGGCATTCTACACTTGCACACACTGTGTATTTTTAATTTATTTCCTTGCTTCTCTGGCTACCATATATTTCTGGTTGATACTAACTCAGTTTCTCTTTAATTATTCCATCTGCCAGAAGAGCATGATGCATTTTAGAAGCTGGTTGGTTTAGTTGTTTCAGCTTTGAGTTTTGGAACTGAATGGGATGACATATTCTTCATTTAGCAGAACGGGCTGAGAAGAATTATATACTCCAAGTGATGAGCTTGGAACTACTGAAGAAATGCCAAAATCCAATTTGTTTCCTCTCTCTAGTCGTCTAAACATCTATTAGTCTCATGAAGGGAATTCATAAATCCTGCAAATTTAGTTTCTCTGAAACCAACTCTAACAGTTGTCCTTCCTACTAATCATGTTTTATATCAATTTTATATTTTTCAATATTCAATAAACATGTCTTGCGCTTACTGTACTTGTTAGAAAGTATCTGCAGTATAGGCTGTATGAGGACAGTTATTAATCAGCCATTTCAGATGGCTGTAGGGTTAGTTTAGTAAGTGTATCCATTTATCTTTTTTATGTTTTCTTCTTTGTTCTTTCCATTTATCCAATGTGGAATTTCTTTTGTCCTTTTTGGTTTATTTCTACCAGGGTATGTCAAAAAGGAATTTAACATGTAACAAATGAAAAAAAAAAAAAAACCCAAAACCAAAAACCAAACCACCCAATAGCTGAAAGAAAAAAAAACACATACCACCCTTTGGGTTTCATTCATGAAAAGATCTTTGCGTTATGTCCACTTAAATCTGCATTAAAAAATAACAATAGAATGCATTATCTAGCAGTGATTCTTTAAAGCAGTGGATAATTTACACATTAAAGTGAAATGTAGGTTTAAAAGTAGGAGTGTAGGATTGAATTAGAGTTAAGAGTCAAAATGATATAGTCCTGTATGAAAATGGTCTCGGTTTCCTGGGGGTATTGTCCTTCTGGTGTAATGAGACTTGCAGATAACAATCAGGAACTGTGGATAGATCAAGGCACAGCGATACATTGAGAATGGCACAGCAAGTAATGGCTCTGGGGAAACAAATGAATGTGTCTGCTAGATAAACAGCATTAAAAGTTTCTGTTCATCACCAGAGTCCCGGCCTCTAAAGATTAATAATTCCTGAAAAATTGAGTATTGGGTTTGAATGGCAAGGTTTTGGTAGCAGGGGGCTGCAGGGTTGGCTTCTGTGGGAAGCTGCTGGAAGCTTCCCCCATTTCCAACACAGCCAATGCCAACCAGCTCCAGGATGGACTGCCACTGGCCAAGGCTGAGCCCAGCAGTGACAGTGGCAGTGCCTCTGGCATAACAGATTTTAAAAAAGGAAAAAAACTGCTGTGCAACAGCAGCTGGGGAGGGGCAGGAGGTGCTCCAGGTGCCCGAGCAGAGAGCCAGCCCCTGGTGCTGCCCATGGAGAGGCAGCTGTGCCCCTGCAGCCCAGGGGCTCCGTGGGGAGCAGAGATGCAGCTGCAGCCCAGAGAGGAGCCCAGGCCAGAGCAGGGGGATGCCAGAGGCCGGGACCCATGGGAAGCCTGCACTGGCAGGACCTGTGTCCGTGCAGAGAGAGGAGCCCACGCTGGAGCAGGTTTGCTGCCAGCACTTGTGACCCCTGGGGGACCCACACTTGAGCAGCCTGTGCCAGGAGGATGTACCCACAGAAGGGACCCACTCTGGGACAGTTCCTCAAGAAGTGCAGCCTGTGGGAAGGGCTCGAGATGGAGAAGTTTGTGAGGGGCCGGCTCCTGCAGGAGACACCCCATGCTGGAAGAAGAGGGGAAGCGTGGGAGGAGTCCTCCCCCTGAGGAGGAAGAACCTGCAGAGACAGCGTATAATGAACTGACCATAACCCCCATTCCCCATCCCCCTGCACCGCTGTGAGGGGGGAGGCAGAGAAAACTGCAAGTGAAGTCCAGCCCAGGAAGAAGGGAAGGGTGGGGGGAAGATGTTTTATCATTTGGTTTTATTTCTAATTGCCCTACTCTGATTTCATTGGCAATACTTCCAATTAATTTCCCCAAATCGAGTCTGTTTTGCCCATGACAGTAATTGCTGAGTGATCTCTCCCTGTCCTTTTCTCGACCCACGAGCCTTCTGTTACATTTTCTCTCTCCTGTCCAGATGAAGAGAGGAGAGATAGAGCAGCTTTAGTGGGCACCTGGCGTCCAGCCAAGGTCAACCCACCGCGAATCCTAACTTTTAGAAGAATTTTTTTTTTTTTTTTTTTTTTTTTATCCATGCTGCAGACGTACTTTTATGGGTTCACGTATTACAGGGAGGCATCACCATTTATCAGGATGCTAATGACTGGTAGTTACGTGTCCAGATACTTTGTAGCCACTGGGTTGCCTGACGACAGAGGTCACTGAAAGACAGATGACTCACAAACCAGTTTAAAAGATCTCCTTCACTTTCTCTTTTTGAGGCCACCATTAGGGCTTCGAATGTCCTGATATTTGCACTTTTAGGATTATTGTCCCCTCCCTAAAATTCCGTGTATGAGGAGGCTTCCATGATTTACTGGTAATCTTCAAACAAAAAAAAAAAACCTTCCTAACAGAACATCCATTGATTGCTAGAGTTATTTAAAGGCTAACAATAAAAAATCATAGACTTCAGTCTCTATCATGGCATAAAGGAAAAATAATTGCAATTTGCAAGCCTCCTGCCGTGGGTAGAGGAGCTGGGGCTGGCAGAAAGGAAGATCTGCAATTTTAGTGGCTGTCACAGCAGATGGGAGGGAGATGTGCTGATTCATTCATACGTCATCCTGGGATAAGACAATTTGCCAAGGTGAAAAGATGGGTGTGAGGTAGAAGTGTGCCCAGATGATTATCAGCTCAGATAAAAGCGTGACTATATGGGAAGCTATAAGGGAGTGTATTTGGTGACTGCTCATCTTTTTAATTAGACAGACCCCCAAAGAAGAGACCTCTTCTGTCTCTGCAGCAGCAAATAACATGGTTTCTTGCCCCATGAATTTTCCCATACCCAAGTCTTGGATTAAAAGAAAAAGAAGTCATATGAGTGTTAATATAGTAATGTGCAATTCAACTCTCTCTTCTGCCAAAAGAAGAGAAGGAGGCATAGGGCCAGCCACATCTTTTAGGAGCGTCCTTCCCCTTTAACCAAGTGCAGGGCACAGAAGATCTCACAGAACTGTGAGATTTCCCTGTATTAAAAAATAAGTACATAAAAATGGGGGTATGAACTGGCAAGTTCCCAGATTGGAAAAGGTTTGCTCTGCCTTTGGATACTAACAACTGTGAGGTCCCATCAAACCTCAAACAAGCACCTCCTCTTCTTGCTGGTCTCCACTTTGCATTCTCAGTTTGATAAGGTAGGGATTGGTACCAGAAAGGAAATTGGTGGTGCCCCAGATTGAGAATGAAACATGGATGACTTTTTCTCAGTTTTTAGCAGTCTTGAAGCTGAATTTCTCTTCTGATTTAGAAATACATATAGGTATATATGGACTAATCCCTGTGAGACAATAAAAGAGGACATGAAAGAGCAGCTGGCTGCCAAACTTCATGATGGATGAGTCTGAAAGTCATTTGTTCTTCCCTAGCATCACAAAGAAGCACTAATACATACATATATGGGGTATTCATCAGTTTACTTACCTCAGGTCTGATTTTCCTGTTTTGAATTGAAAGAGAGTTTTTCCTTTGACTTTGCTGAGGTGTAGATTTGGCCCATTGTACATGAAGTTAATTCATTAAATATAATTCTGTATTGTTTCTCTTTTTTTTTCAGAATGCTTGAGGATGATCTAAAACTTAGCAGTGATGAAGATGACAATGAACAGGTAAATACATCTAATATAAGTGCACAGACCATTTAATCTGACAAAGTTTTTCATAGGTTGGATCTGTTTGTATGCTGACTTACTATATTTGCATGAAAAGCATTTTGGTGTGCTGCAGAATCCATTGGCTTAAACCTTGTTTGCTTCTTTCTCATTGGAGGAAACTTACTCTCAAACAGGAATGCATTTCAGTTTTGTTGGTTAACTTTGTGAAGTGGATTAAACTAAACCAAAATATGACTTACTAACCTTTGAATTAGAGACCACACAGAGCATCACTCAGGAACAGCTAATGTGGTCTGAATCTCTGTCCTCCATTCTACCAAGCTAACTGTGGAACAGCCTCCCCTTGCTTTGCACCCATTTTCTGACTTGATGAGCTTTTTGGAAGCGTGTGTAAAATGACCACATCAGAGCACCAACACAACTACAGAGTTGGTTTCCAGTTTGTAATCCATTTATACAATCCCACACAAGAAAATTTCATCGGTAAGATTTTGTTCCAGTCAGAGAGTGAAGGGCTGGGAGTCCACAGTAATCCAGTGATTCCCATTTGTGAAAGGGAAAGCCCTCAGCATGTAGCTCTAAATCAATACTGAAAGTTTCTCCACGTACTTGGGATGTTAATGAAGAATCATTGTCAGAAAACTGGCTCATGTCATTCTCTATCCTTCCCATTTATAAATATGTATGGATAATGCTGGGAAAGAAAGCTGGTGAAATTCATACTCTCAACATTCTTATCGGGGAAAAAAAATGAAACTTTGTGTTAAATTCATCCTTCATTTTACTTCATATATGCAGCAGGCTCAAATGTTTGAACGTCTGCAATAGAGAGGAAGGTGATGCTATAATTCAGCATAAGATCATCTGCTCAGTCTGGGAAATGTTAATTATAGGCCAATAGTTCTTTCTTACTTATTTTTAAACCACCTAAATGTTCTCCTTCAGCCTACCTAATCCATCCTTTAGGATCATGCCAGGAAAGATTTACCTTCTGGTGAAAGTTGACCCCTTAGTCATACAAGTCAGTATTTTTTAGCACTGTCTTCTAAAGCCAAAGGGTTGAAATCCTGTACTTGTGCAATGCAGTGTTGTGCAAATATGGTGATGGCCCAAATGGTCCTGTAAAATGACACTGTGATCCTGAGATGCCTAAAATACATAAATGGAAATACATTGGCAGGTAGCAGTTACTGTTGTTTTCCCACAGTAACAGTTTTCTAGTGACTTAAGTAGAATTTGCAGAATTCTGAGTTTACACAGTTTATACTGCTAGGATGAAATCCCTTATCACTGGTGAATGAAGAAGCAAATGCCTGGACCAGTGTTTGCTGACATCAAATGAAAAGCCCTCACTGACTTGAGCAGATGTCATCTCTGATGTTAATCCTGAGCAGGAAAGAATACAGTGCACAGAGGGTACTGACAGCTCTGGAACGTCACTGCTGTCAGTGTGGGATATGCCTCATGTGTGTGAGCAGTGTCACACTGCTCCCAGGACAGGGCTGCAGCCTGGGCCCTTCTGTGGTGGGGATGTGCCCGAGCTGCAGGAAGCCTCAGACTGCACCAAAGTTCCACGTGTCTTCCCAGTGATACCATTCACAGCAAAGGCTGCGGACAAACAAGAGAGCGCCATAGGGACCATTCATGTAGTTTCTCAAAATTTTGTACTACTTAGAAAATTTCTGGGCTTTTTTTCATACAATCATTTCAGTTAGAAAATATCTCTTAAGATCGTCAAGTCCAACTCTTAACTGAGCACTACCAAGCCCACCACTGACAGCCCAACTTGGTGTCATCTATAAACTGACCTGTATCCTTAGGGATTCCAAATAAAGTAACTGGACACAGGCACACTGAGAACATTTCTTAAATGCCCTGCACTTCAAGGGAACCTTCAGCTTTCCTGTGTACCCCATAAATGTATGGTTGCATCTCTTCTATTTGTGTTACAAATAGGGTATAGACAAAATTATACAGCTCACAGCTTTTTAGGTTTCCTGAATGAATGACTGTAAGTGTCTGCCTTTATATTTTTGGCAGGCTAAGGCCTTGCAATGCTGAGCAGCATGACTCTGCTGCATCTCTCACTCATTACACTTCAGCAGCCTCTGCCACTTCTCTTTAAGGAGAGAGGGTTGGAAATTGGAAGAAAGGTTGATCTGGCCCACTGGTCAGACACATAAACATCAACAAAGTAACTTCGAGGGCTTTTTTAACCTAAATATTTTGCAGTCAAATGATGATTGTTATTCAGGTGTACACATGTGCTCATTCTGGCAGGAAAAGATTAAAACTCTCAGCTCAAAACCATTCTAGCAGTTTATGCAACATTTCTATAAGGAAATGGAATCATTGTCTTTACAGTGTTTATGATTTTTTCTTCTATAAGCCTGCAGCCAGTGTGAAGCATGAGCTGGCATTTACTCATTTGTATTCAAAAAACGCCAACAGAGAATGTAAAAATCAAGGTTTTTTTCTTTATTTCTACTCTAATTTCAAGGAAATTGAAATTTGTTGAGATCAGTGGTGTGGTAGGGAGCCCTAGTATTTGTCCTTTGGGAATTGCTAGAAACCCTTCAATTTTTACATGGCAGGACAGTAGTGACACCAATCCATAAATGCACTTGGATATCAACTTTTAGTGAAAGTCTACAGTATGTGGAGAGAGTTTGATCTATCAGCCCATCTTCTGAGACTACCAGTAGTGCATTTGTCATGGTGGAAGATTGTTAGAAACTTGCTGCAAGAAATAAAGCTCTTCTGTTTTCCTCCCTCACTCCTATGAACGAGCACCCTTATTTATGAACTGGATTGCATTTACTCAGGGGTCTGTGGCCTTGTACTATTTCAGGTGTTACAGATCTCCTCCCTTTTCTCCCCACTGCTGAGGAGGAGCACAACACACAACAGCTCCAGTCAGTCATGTAACTGAGAAGTTGACCTTCATTTCTGGATAGGATAGGAACTACCAGGTCGAAGTCAATGGAAGGTATTTATTCTACAGATAGCATCAGCAAGGCTGTTACTGAGTGTGCTGCCCAGTTTTGGCATTGCCTTTTCAAACAGAATTTTGAATAAGTGGAAATTGCTCCTGAAAGTTATAAACATGATTTGGAGAATCCTCCTTAATGGAAGTGTTATGTCTATTTTGGTTAAGGCACATATGATGATGGCCTAGCAACACATCACCAAGAAAAGATGAAGGAGGCTGTTCACTTTAATTTCACCCCAGAGGGCTTAAGAGGCTTCAGCAAGTGAGAGCTGACTGCAAATTCAACCTACTTGTTCCAAACTGCTGCAAATTGCATGGAAACTTTGTGGGTTTCTTTTCCATTTAGCCTTCTGGCAGCTGTGGGCTTGGTGCAGAAATTGTTGAGTGAATTTTTTTGGGCTGTGACCTGCAGGAGGTCCAGTGAGATATTATTCACTGTAGGTCCCTTCAGATTTCAGATCTGTAAAGCTTTGGACCATGTTGGTCATTGCAGTAGAGCATGAGGCAAGTTGCAATGACTCCACCCCAGCTTCAAACTCCTGTTCCCACCTTTTGGCCCTGGCAAGGAGAGGCTGCATTTACCTCCTGCATCTTACACGTGTAAACACAACCACAGTGCCTCCAGTGCAGACACTGTGGAGCTGCCCATGTGACACATGCTTTGTCCCATAGATAAAAATGCTGATTCTTATGTCTCATTGTGGGTGATTTGGGATTAAAGACACACAGAAAACGATGGGTTAGATCTGGAATCAATTTTCATTTACAGCTGAGAAGCAGTTATTGATGCTGCGCTCACAGTTCAATAAAAGATCTGAAGATACAGACCTTGTGTTTCTCTTTCAATATAAGCAGCATAATCAGTGTCAAATGTTTTTACAAAGAAAATTGTATTGACAGTTTTATTAAAATTGCTGTCTTTAAAGTTTTAAGTTATCCACAATTTGACCTACTTGAATGGTTTTTAATATGCACACTGACCAACCCAATAGATTTTTATGTCACATATTTATAATATCAGGTACACATCTGTTTAATATATTATTTGAGAGGTACTGTTACATGTAAGCATTGCCTGGATTGTGAACTCTTTTGGTGTTGCCACTGAGAGCAACATTGGCACATGCATCAGTATTGCATTCAGTATGGCACAGGATGTTCAGACCGGCTACAAGAGGTACAATCAAGGCAGATGACAGACATGCTGTGAGTAAAACCAGGAGATGACAAGGTATTTCAGAAATGCTAATGTTAACACTCTTCTCTGAGGAAGGACACAGCTTTTTAGATGGCTTTATTACTCTGTTAAAAAAGTACATCAGAAATTAGGAAGAGTAGTGAAGATTTTTAATTAGTAGCTCAGTTCAGCTGAAAGAGCTTAGATAAAACACAGGTTGGTATTTTTGTTCTCTGAAACACCTCTGTATAATTCAAATTAGCTTTGAGCTCAAAGGCATCCAAATGAGTTGTGCCTGGATACAGTACTTTAAGTAGCTGTAGTGTACCCAATTTTCTTTAACCAGCTCCTCTTTGTTCTTCTGCCTAAGGAATAGTCCCGTTAACCTTTTAAATGTGTACTTAATTTAAAGCACATTGGTAGTGTTCTGTGTGTTTTTGAACCAAAGAAACTTTGATACTCGTTACAGACCTGCTCCATTTTCAGTATTTCATGTATATAGTGGTTTTGGCAGAACAAATCACAAAGATGTTTTTCTTTTCTATTTGATTTTTTTTTCTTCTCCCCTTAGTGATTGCCACTTCTCTGAAAACTCTAGAAACACAAGACATGCATGTAATCCATGGCCCCACTCTATTGTTTGTATTTTACATAAACATAATTCTTTTTTGATAGGTCAGTATAAGGTAATTGAATTCAAAATGTTTGACTTTTTAGCTGAGTCTAAAAAGGTAATCAGCCATAGGCTGAGCCTTGAATTCTTGTACTACATGCTGAGCTTTCATTGCCTTTATTCAAGTTAATTTTTTTAAAGTTTATGAGGTTCTAAGGCATAATATTCCTTCATCATATCATGTAAACACTTTTTAAAGTGCAACAGTGATCACTTTCCTTGTAACAATAGATATCCTTTCCTGTTGTATTTTTCCCATTTTTTTAGCTAGATCCTGAACAAGCTGTTTACCTCCCCAAGGTTTCTCTACATTTCCATTTACTTTGTTATCAGCAGAAAGGCTGAAGAACAGCTCTTCAGTAATGACATCAATACTGCACACACAGTGAGAGAGGTCATCTTGTCAAAGCTATAGAAAAATCAGATGGATTAGGATGAAACTAGGTGCAAAATAACTTTGATAGAGTCTTCTAATGTAAACAGTTTATCTGTCACTGGGTTCCACTGAAATCCCAGAGTGGTGCAGCATCAGTTGTAGCCACAGCAGCATGTGTTTGATAGAGAACACACATTGCAGTGCTTAAGATCTGCAGCCATGCTTTATAATTGTAGGGAAATGTTTCCATTAAGCCATTAATGAAAACAGAAGCTATTAGGATAATACAGTCATTCTCCAACCTTGTCAGTCTCTAACCATGAAAAATCTTTCATGGATACATGTCCCTTCTTGCTACCTCAGTCCATTTTCATTGTTATTCGAATTATTTTATTGTGCACAACTCTGGTTGAAACAACAATATATCATCAACTGTGTAAATTAATATTCCAGTTTCTGTTAGGCAAATCTTTGGTACTAAGAGATTTGATGACTGACATATCTAAGGTTATAATTCACATGGTAATGACATAGGTTCATATCATTTGTTTATTATCAGCAGAAGCTTTCAGTAGCCACCCTGAGATCTGGGCTGAGCTTTCTGCAAAGAGCATAGCACACCACTAAAATACACTGTGTTATCAAAAGCTTTTAACTTGTTCAAATTCACAGAATCACATGTAATTTTTTTCACACATGTTGTTGTTGTGGAGGTCATCCATCAGTGAGGAAGGGGATTAACACAACCCTCAGCAAAAATGGTTGCTGTAGAGTGCAGAGGAGTACAGATCAAAGAAGGACTTTGCCCCTGCAGGTTGCAGCTGTGATCTTACCTGGGCTCTGGGGCAGCAGCTGCCCAGACCAGCACAGGAGCTGGAGGAACTCCATCCCTCCCACTGCTTCACCTTTTCCAAGTGTTTCCAAGTGTTGACGCTGGCAGCTCAGTGTCAAAAACCCTCCACTGCAGTAGAGAAAACAACAGAGGAAAAGAAATGCTGACATGCCTGTTAGGCAGCCCTAACGAAGTGGGAATGAAATGCCTTCATTGAAAAGAAGTTTGACATGATACATCTTCAAGAAGCCCTCTCTTCTCTTCCCCACTGTGGGAGCTTTGTGTGGGGTTCAGTCTGGACTGGGCGTAGACGAGAGATCTCTGAAGTCAGATCTTGGAACATGCAGTTTATTGCAAAGGGCGTGGGTACAGGGGCACTGCTTAGAGCTGCAGCTGGCAGCTCTGAGCAGGCCCAAGAGAGCAAGCGGGTAAGTAAAGAGAGAGAGGGAGAGAGAGAGGAATAAGAGTGTAGTAAGAGTGTATGTAAGAGAGTGTAGAAGTAGTAGTGAAGTCCTGGTTACACTACAATAAATCATTTTCTGTACTGAATATTCTAATTGTCACTAACCAATCTAATACAAGATACAAATCCTATAGCATTTACATACAGCCTATAAGAGTTCTTATATTACCATAGAGTGTTACATCTTAACTTCTAAAAACTACTCTTTGGACCCCTTCTGCTGAGCTAGTAGGGTCTGCTCTGACCCTTGGACCTGCCTGCAAGCAGAGGGTATTGTTCAATCAAGAGGGGATTACCTTCAGTCGGCCATACCATTGTTTTCCAGTTGTTCAGTAACTAAGACTTGGTATCTCAAAAGTGGCTTTCATTTAGATGTCGCTTATAGTTTTCATATTCTCAAAATCTTTTGTCAGGCAATCATATTTATCAGGCTTTCCTGTTTCATCTTCCCCAACACCCACAAGTAAGCAGGCACTCCATAATCCCCCAGAACTCTCTTTAAGAGGGGCTGCTCCTGCATTCACTTCTCCTGCCACCAGCCTGAAGCTGCCAAGCTCCGTAAGACATCATTCAAGTGAGGGAGAAGCTTTAGAACCCCTGATGCCTCTGTCACTAGTTGAATAGAGGTTGTTCCTCAGTGTAGCCATAAGAACCTGATGCTGGAGATCTGCCAGCCTTTTTGGGTTGGGAGAGAGGAGGGAGATGAGGCTTTCAGTCCACAGGACGGGCCATGTACTCTGTGTGTGTGCGCATGGTTGTACGCACAATTTTTGTAAAGGAGTCTTTATTATAAGCATGGAGGAAAATATATTTCCCCAGAGCCTCTTGCTATGTATGCTACTTATGCAAAAGCCCTGTAGTGTTTTGGCAACAAAGCAGAGGCAGCAGCAGGTGAGAGAATTGATCAACCCCAGCATTGTTGTTGCTAAAAGAAAAACCAGTCTTGGCCAGACTATCCTGTAAAATAAATCTGAAGTCTGTGATACCTGCAGGCCATCTCAGTGCTCAACACTCACTAATCTGACCACATAGGACACATTTATCTCCCTTTTCTCCTCAGAAGGAGAGTGTGATTTTTATCATGAATGTCTCATGAAGCATTTTGGTGAAGAAAGTGTCTGGTTTTCTTACACTGGCCATCTGCAGAGTTGCTCTTCTGTAAAAGCCTAAGTAACCATCTATGAACTTCAAAATCTGAATTCCTGTGAGTTTTTTACGCCAATAGAGGATAGTGCTAGTTCTGGGTTTGAGACAGGCAGGGTTGCAAAAGGCTGAAGGAGAGACTCATAGGTGGTCAGAGAAAGTGTAAAGTAGGTGCTGAAAAGGGCATGATAAATCCAGTAATTAGCCTCTGTCAGCCAGAATAAGGAGAGAAGTGAAATTTGATCTCCCCTGGAGGTATTCCAGAAAGAGAACAGTAGTGAAAACTAAACACCTTAATTTTTCTTAGGATGAATTCATCTGCCACTGCAAGGTTTGCTGGGGTTGTAGGTGCTCTGTTCTGTGCTGGCAGGATGAATCTTCCCAGAACAGATCTGCCTGCACACAGGGACAGGTCAGGACCACAGTGTGACAGTGCAATTTATTTGAGCAGGGTGTTCTCATGGAGAGTGTGCCTGCTTTGCAAAATTACCAATTTCATGGCAATACAATTAAGTATAATTTTTGGAACTGTGCAATTTAGTAATTAACTAAGTCATCTGAGCAATGTACTAAACCAGACCAAGGTCAGCAAAGAGTTATTTCATGTGTTTTTACCTCTGTTGTGTCTGCTGCCTGTTTGTAATACATTTAACATTCAGTATAGATGTAATGTTCAGTATAAATTAAAATCCTCAAAGTCTTTAGTCCTACACAGGAAATAAATGGGTAGCATGAACAGCAGAAACATCAATTTACTGCCACTGCTGATACTCTGTGACTCTGCCCTTTTGTTTCTCAAGTCTAGGGAACTATTCATTTATTTAAAGTAGGGAGAAGACTAAGGGTGGGTTGGATCCTCAAAGGAATGAGATAAAGGCCTTTATCACAAAGGAAAACCTAAGGGCATGAAGTGCAAATGAGCAGGAGTACAAGGGGCTGTGTCTTGAGGCGCCCGCCTGTCCATTGTGGCAGAGCAAGTGAACATTGCAAAAGTAACAATCAGGCACTGTACTCTAAAACTACACCTGGCACAGAGAGAGAGAGACCTTAACAATAGACCACAAAATATCAGCACTCTTGAGATGAGTTTCAGGGATACAAAAGATGGTTTTCCTGCTAGAACTGGGAAACAGGAATACACAGATCATGGTGACTGTCTGTAGCTGGACAGTAAGGTCACAGGATATTCTTTGAAACAAGCCTTTTGCTGCTTATTCCTTGGAGGAAGTTTAGGGAAGACTTTTTATTTCTCTTATAAATGATTCTTGACCTTTTCTATGTTTCTTCTGCCTCCTCAATTTTTGAATCATGTGATTAACATGATGAAGTGCAGCTATAGAGTAAACCCAACAAGGAATGGATTTTTTTATTATTTATTACCTTTCTGGAGGGTTGAACCAAACACACATTTTAGAAAAATCATCAGGAAATAAGACAATGGCAAATACTGAGTTTTAGTTACAGGTGGATCCTTTATATTTTCACAATAGGACTATTGTCCACTAAGCCTTGGTCATTTGTAATCAATTTGAAACTAATTATTTGGTAGGAAAGGATGTTCCAAACCAGAATTTCAGTGTGGAATTTTTGTCTTAAAAATGGACCATTCAGTACAGTTTTCTGAACTTCTGTCACCAGGGATGTATATTTGTTCTCCAAATAAAACAATTCTTATGAAAAATCAGGCCTAGCTCTAGATAGAGTTCTGTTCTCTCCTGTAGTCAATTGGTGCTGTCAGAACACTTAAATCTACTGGGTTTCGTGAGACACTGGTTAGCATTTTTAAATTAATTTGACAATCACAGAATTTCAGGATCACAGAATAGTTAGGGTTGGAAGAGATCTCAGGAGGCCGAGTCCAACTCCCCAGACAAGGCAGAGTCACCTGGGGTAGGTTACAATGGTTCATAGGGCTGCAAAAGCAGAATAAGTAGAATTTGTAATGTCGTGTTAAAATTTCTCCTTTGTTGAATTGAGGACTCAAAATTAGTACAGGTAGCGACTTCCTGTCAAGAGCATTTTTTATAGGAAAGGAAGACACTGTTTCAAGCCTCTTTTGTCTAGGTACATTACAATTGAAGTTCTAAAATAAGCAAACATGTTATGTGAGTTATTTTTGTAGTACAGCTGCTCACTGACAGATAGCTGTAACAGTTTGTATTGTAAAGTTCACCAAAGACACTGAGTAAACTGAAACCTGTGTGGCAAAAGCAACAATGTTCACAGAAACCATACCAGCTAATTTAAAGCCAGCTCAGATATGTCTACACAAGCAGCCAAGCACTCCTCAGAGTGCAGTGTGTGCTCAGTGTGTGTAGCTCTTTTCTCTCTTTAAAAAAAAAAAAAAAATTATAGAATAGTTCTTCAAGAATTGGAAGTGGCCACATTTTTTAATTGCACACTTTCTCAGTTTGATTTCGACTGTTAGCCTGATGGAAAACAGGGATTTGGAAAAAATTGCTAGTAGAAGCCCAAATACATCTGTGTTGTATCTCAGTTAAAAGCAGTTCACTTTCATCAAGGATGAGCGTGACTCCTAAACCAAAGACAGACTGGTTTAGATTTGGTCACTTAAACACTTGTTTTGTTTTACCCAACCTCCACTGCAACAATTGAAATGAAATTTGCAGTATTTCAAGTACTCCTGAGCATCTCTCTGTGAAGCCGTGAAGGTTACTGCATCGCTCACAGCAATGATGGGAGCTCTCTGTGGTTCATACACAGTGAGGGCTCAATGAACCATTCTGATTTGCAGATAACCACATGCTTGGTGACTTGATATTTCAAAAAATGGTTTTTGGCTAATCCATTCCACACATTTGAATCCTGAAGGAAAAATACTCATTTTTAAAACTGTGACATGAGGGGGACAGTATCTTCTCCATTGTTTTTGGTCCTAGATAGAGTAACACTGGGCTTTTTGTCCTCGAGGTGAGACTGACTGGGAACATCACACACAGAATCTCAAATACAAGGTTGCCAACTTCATGTCAAAGGCAATTAGCAAGAAAGAAATACAATCTCCTCTGCTGACGTTAGGGGACAGGTAGAGGAGAATGTAACCAATGAAGTAAAGAAGAAAAAAAAATAAGGAACACAACACATGTTTATACATACACATACTGATACTTCAGGCCTTGGGGTTTGGCTTTCGGATTCCCAGCACAGTCCTGGATGGTTTGTTTGCTGCACACCATGTTCTCCTCCACAGGAAGTCGTATTTAACACCAACTATATAACTGGAGAAATCAGAGCACAGCGGAGTCAATAAGTCGTGGCTCTCAGTTGATTACTGAGGATCATAGAGAAGGCATTCTGTATAAATAAGAGCATGGTATAACTTCCAAAGCAAATTATAATCTAGGAGGAAATATAAATGCTATATATATATAACTTCAATAATGTGGAAATTGTCTTTGTTTTTACTGTACTGTTGAATTGAGTCTCTGAGGAGTCTCTTCTATACCTACAGCGCAGAAGAGTGTGGTGGGTTGTAAACTTTTTTGTGTAGAGTCACTTGGCTGTTCACCCAAGCAGACAGAGCTGGTTAGAAACTGGGAGATAAACCTGAGTTAAGAGTTGCAGCAGGTCCTGGAAAAAGGGGAAAAGTTTGAGCATGAAGGTCTGCCTTCTTCTGCCAAGACATATGATGGCATGAAGTGTCATCTGTCTCACCCTATAAGATGCTTTGAGGCTCAGCAATTGCCTTCTTAGCTGGCTCACCAGTGCTTCTGAGTCAAGAGGGTGAGGGGGCATTCTTGGGAAAAGTTTTGTATCTAATTTCACTTTCTTAAAGTCAAATACTTCTCGATGAAAATCCTGGATTTTCAGTTATGCAATGGAAGATATATCTTTACTTTGGATAGCAGATACTTCCCCTGTAACACTTCACCAGAAATATAATTTGCCTTTTGCAGACGCCAACTATTTTACTTGGTTATTTTTGAGCTGTCCTCTTGTCAGTTCATTCCCCTCTCCTTTGTGATGTAGGAAAGTTGTACTGACTGGAGTACTTTTTCTGGTTCGTTCAATCCAAAAGCCAGTCACGTAATTGATAGTGATGAAGAAAAGCATCATTTTCACATTTTGCAGTCCTTGTGCACAATCTAGAAGCAGTTTGTGCTTATTCCCATGTTTAATCTTTTGTGTAATAATTAAATACCTTCTAACAAAGTAAGTTTATGGGTAAATCCACACTACAGAGTGTGTGGTACAGCATAGTGCAGGTGCCTCTTCAGATAATGGTAAAACAACTAGCAGCAAAATCAGGTGTAGAGGTAAGAGTCATTCACAGCTACAAGAATCATGGTAAAACATCTCTGGGCAAAAATTCTCTGAGGGGTGAGCCTCTGTGTCATACTGTTTTTCACATATTCCTCATCTTCTTCTTTCTTATTCAACACTGGAGTCAGCTGCTGAAATAAGGTCTTAGGGAGCAAAAGCACAATTACGGAGAGGCCATAATTGTTAAAAAAAAGTCAGAAGAAAATTGCAAATTAAAGTGAAATGATTGTCTGGTTCACTCTGGCTTTCATTTTCTAATCATCCTAAATTATTTTAATGCATGTTTTCAAGCTCAAAATTAGCAAAGGTCCCATGATGTAATTCTCCTAACACCCATTGAATATTACATTATACCAGTCCAATTTCATTTCAATCTTTGGCAGCAGCATCTGTCACTCAGGGCACATATATGGTGGTTCAGGGACCTCCCACCTGCTCTGTTTCTAGGTAATACTTTTAATACATGAAGTTTAGGAATCATTGTGAAGTCAAAACCAGTTTCTTACTTGTTGTACTAGTTTGAAAACAAACCAGTGGGAGGCACCAAGTCAGAATAACAATTTAATGGGGAAATAAAAGGGGAAAAAAAAAGAAAACACTGGTTCAAACTGACAGAGTCAGGATACAACCTGACACCCTGTTACTCAGGGTGGTGGTAGCAGTCCGATAAGATGGTGGGTGCAGTCCTCCTGAAGTGGTGGCTGTGGTTCTGTCAAAGCAGTGATCCTGTAAAAAGGGTCTGCTCTTCCTCAGAAGGTCCAGTGGTGGCTGTGTAGCTCCTGTCCTCTGGAAATCCAGTGGAAAGGTTGTCTCTGGTGTTTGGAATCTCAGATTATATCCAGGATGGAATGCTTGGTTCCTCCCTCTGGGTGGAGCATCTCACAATGGGGTAATGAGTCATGAGGCCAAGTGTTGATTGGGCTCATTAACAGAAGATAGTCCGGAGGGAGTTATCTGGGAGTCATGAGGCAGGACAATGATGGGCCATTAGCAGGAAGATAGTCTGGGGGCAGGAGGCAAGGAAACACTGCCCCACCTGGTTTCAACAGCTCATGAGGATGGTAATAGAATACACTGCAGCCGAGGACATTGTAAAGGCCTAGGAATGTAAGATTCAAAAAATAACTCTTAAAACATGTTTGTCTTTGAAATACCTTAAATTAATAATCAAAAGCTTGCATCAAGTCTAAAACAAATCAAACTCAGTCATGAAGATGAGAAACAGGAATTATTAACTGAGTAGCGAGGCTGATGGGGGCTCAATGAGATCATTTTGTTCAAAGATTAAAGGCGATGAACACTGAAATAGTTGAGGAGGATAGCTATGAACACATCTGACTAGAGCTGCTAAATTCAGTAATGATCAAAAGTTAATTATCAAAGCAGAGAGAACTACTCAACACAGACAATTTGAGTCAATAGCTAAGCAGCCGAGAAAAGAAGTAATTTGGAAGAAGTATTTTCCTATAATGAAGGTTTATAAAAGACGTACATTTCAAAGAAACCTGCCTAAAACAAGATTGCATTCTTCCTGATCAGAGAAAAATAATTAGCTCTAATTGACAGACCTGCTGCACACCAAATATTTTCAAACAATATGTTTCTGCATCAAAGCTTAATGTGTAGAGTTACTCAATGTCACTTTGATTTTGCCTTCCTTTATCTTCTGCCACTGGGCATGCTCATGATATCGCAACAAATACGCTTTGAAAAATGAATGAGCAATACCTAGAAGACAAATAAAAGCAGAAGGACAGATCCTGCATTTCTTTCTCAGACAGAAGCCCTGACATATTGCGTGCTGTGTTTAACATCACTGTGATCCCACTCAAAGTGAATCCTTTGTAATAGGAAATGACCAGTTGTCTAATGATCCAACTTTAAACTGGGCTGGCATGTAGATTAACCTGAGCACTAGAAATGGTTTTTCAGTTTTGTATAAGCAGGCACATGTGTGAAGGACACTGTTCTTCCAGCATGTGCATTTCCTTAAGAATTAGGAAAGTGCCTTTTTCTGGTAACAAAGGAATAAAAAAAAAAAAAAAGGAAATTCTCCATATAAAATTCTAGGGAAAGATATGTGCTAGAATGTTCATGGTCCAAGAAAACAAAATATATCTATAATTCTTTCTTCCTGAAGCTGCTACATTTCTTTCAGGGTAAACAGTTGCAATCGACGTAGCTAAGTGGTCAAAAATCAAACATGCAGTTTAGAGACCCTGCTCTTTAATATTCTGTGACTTTGACATTGCCAGTTCTCACTCTCTGAAATATCTTCATCTTCTTTAATCTTTCATGTAAACAGTTTAGCTCACACTGTCACGCACGTGCTCTCCAGAATATGTTCTGCTGTGCTTTGTATTAAATCAGCTGCATTGTCATTATTTATTTGTGATCCTAGACACTCTCCACTCTGCTGTTTCCTCTTCTTTATCTGTATTTTGATATCTGTTTTTGTGTAGTGATTTTTAAATAATTCAGGAAAAAACCTTGATTTAGTTGCAAGCTTCACATGCTTGAACTCAGAATTGTTACAGCCCAGCTATTTGGTATATAGAAGAGTTAAGGAAAATAGCACTCTAGAGTCAAAAAAAAAAAAAAATCTGACATTGTGGAAGAATGTTTATGAGCTTTAAAAATAATTTTATTTTCCTGCAGGATGGGACTGAAACTTGGCATTTAGTGGGAAGCTTGGGAAACTGAAATGTCATTTTTGATGGTGTTTCAGTTCATTTTAAATGAAGCATTTGTGTGTTGTTACGTGTGGTTTATTACTTAGAAAGTTTCTTAATAGCATGCTTCTGGCTCTGCATTTGCATATGGCCTCTGAAAAAGGGAGATTTGGGAGAGAGCTATTGGAAAGAGACACAATCACATTAGCTCACAGTTGAGGCAGGGACTCCGTTTCATCATAGGCTTGTTTGAGAAGGCATAATTAGGCTTGGGTTTGTCACAACTACTTGTGCAATCTGAAATTGAGCATTTCCTGAGTTTTAAGTGTTTTATCTAGCACCCCTACTGTACAATTAATATAATTGATTCCTATCATGCATTTGTTGATTTATTCTTTAGATGGAAAATAAAATTCAAATGAAACAAGCACATTTTTCTTTGCACACTGGGAGCCAGCCCGGAGGATTGCTGTTCCCTCATCCAAGCTCTCACAAGCTTTCATTCTTTCTCCCAAATTTTAAATTCTTTATTAGGGATTTCCATGGATTTAAACACAGATATTACTATGATGGGAGGCAATAGTGCCAAAACAGCAGGTATTTTGAAAAACTTGCCCCATCATAGAGCCCAAGGGAAAATTCATTCTGGCAAGATTTGAAACCCAGTTGTGCAGATCCCAGAGGTTTCAAAAGTTCATCAGCTTTCATAAAGGATTTAATTTGTCAAGGGCTTGTATGAGCATTTTTCTGAACCACTAATATTAGCACTTCCTATGTAGGAACCATTTTATTTCCATCCCTAAGTATAGCAGAGGTTAAAGTTCCTCACCAAAACCCTTCTCTTAAATGTTGGCAGGCTTTGTAAAAATACCTCTGGAGGTAATTAGGCACTAAAACTTTCCTTTCTATAATGGGTTTATGGATCAGTTGTCTTAATTCTGCCTTTCACCGCTCTCTGTGCTTGTAATCTCACCAACCATCTGACTGCTTTCCACATTTAAATCTATTACAGCCTTGTTCTGCAAACACCAGGAGGAATTCTCTGAAATGATACAACACTAGCTTTTTCTGCCAGTGATATTTCCAGCCCTTTTCCTTTAAAATTATTTACCTATTCTGAACAAAGCTAGAGAGGGATGCAAGGTCGGTTCAGATTACATAATTATGCCAGAGAAGCATTAAAGGGAAAAGTCTCCACTAACATCTCGAGCGGCTTAACCAGTGTGATAGACTGGCGCAGCTCTGCCATCGGTGCCCCCAGCTGTGTTGCTTAGCAACATTTTAATTCAAGAAGAATCGAAGGAGATGAAATCCCCGTGGAGAGGGAAACAGAAATAAGAGGGCCGTTGACAGATGATCTGAGTTGTTTCTTCTAATATACTGTGAAGATCACTGGCTCTTTTCATGAATGATAAATGGACTGTACACAGATCAATGGGTTCAGCAATAAACTGGAACCAGGCTCCATGTCTGAGGTGGTGCAGGCCGAGAGGCCCAAAGATTTACTCATTTAGATGATTTGGAGTGTGTTTTCTCAAAGGTTTCACAAGAGGAAATTGATCTGAACATTTGGTCATCTCTTGCCCTTTTCTGTTGCTGGTGAATAAAAACAGTTTTGGAAATGGAGTCCGTTCTTCCCTGTGTTTTTTCGTGTTGTTCTTGCTCCAGATAGGGACAGATAGCTTGTGACAAAGGGGCCAGACCTCGGAGTGGGAAATGAAGTAACAGCCCTGAATAAGCAGTTCCTAAACACTTGTGGCCATTAAAATAAACAAACCCCACTGATACCACAAATTTCAGACCCAGCACTATCTCTCTGAATGGTCTTACAGCCCATGCCCCAGCTCTGGGATGTTGCTGATGAAGAGCTCCCACGAGCTAATGTTTGCTTGCTTTGGTGTGGCTCTTTCTTAATGATTTGTTTCCCCCACCCCTCTTGTGTTTACAGGCTGCCGAAAAGACAAAATTGAGAAACATTCCTGTAAAGTAAGTTATTTTTATATCCCTTTGAAAATGCAAGTTTAACGACATGGTTGTATACTATGACTAAAAAGACAGTAAGAAGGGTGATGAAGGAGATAATAGAATTCATGTTGCCTCTAATCATAGCTATAAAAAGGTCAGTATCATTGAGGAAAGCTTTCGATTTCTCGTGTGTCCCTAATGACTGCACTCCTCAAGTTTCATCCAGTTTCCATAAATTAATGTGTTGTCTATGAATAGCTGCCAAATAATCACAATCATACTCAATACATAGTGCTCCTAGCCTTGAGGAGGTTTGTACATGCTAAAAAGATTATGATTTTTAATTGCAATTCTCGAGAAGGTCTGACAGGGGGGAGATAACTAGGAACGTGCCAAATAATTTCTAGACACATGGGAATATTTTGCACCTATGCATCAAGGCTTTGCCATCCTGTTGATTAAGAGCTCTTTCTCCCTCTGTGCGTGCGCCTCTCACACCATACACACATGCATGTTTCTGCTCTTTGCAGCAGGGCTTTGTGAAGGATGAGCAAGCTACCAGGGAGCAATTTCAAGGGCATTTTATGATAAGTTCTTAAATCTTAGGGCACTAGCAGCAACACTCAACCATATATCATTGAATTAAGAAAGTTGCTATATAGATGTCCTGGCTCTTTGAGAAAAAGCATTTTCAGTTGAAGCTAACAGCATCAGTTATTCTGTTTAAATAATGAACACTCCAGTCCTAATGGGCTCTTATGTACCAATAAAAACACATATTTTGACTTCAGTAGGTGATCATAGCAGTTTAACTACATCCCAGTAACTGTATATTCCTGTTACAGACAAAGGAAATGTTCTTATTTTTATAGTAGTTTTCTGATCATGCTGACTTTTAGACTGGAATGGGTTTGTGTTTATAAGAACATGCACTGACAGGACTCCCTGATCAGTGTGTTCTAGCATAAGACATAACAGAAGAGTACAGTTCTATTTCTCACTTGGCTTCCATCATGTGTAGTCATTTACACCTTATAAAGTGAACACAAAATGTGTATGAACACTCCTTGGAGTGATTAGGCAATATGTCAGATGACCATAAATCACTCTCTCTTTATGTTTCATTCAGTCTGATAAAAATTAGAAATAGGATCCAGCAGGGACCTGATAGCATGTGAAACTTGTAATAAGGCAAGGGACCTTTCTTGCCTATAGGGCTAGTTCAAATTCAGAGCAAGCTGAATTAAAGTCATTGTTAGCTGGTGGTTGTTTAATAGAGAGTGAAATGAGCTATGTTTTCACCTCACATTACACAGGATCCAGGACTTGCACGGTTATGAAATTCCTGGGGAACAGCTCCAAAATAATCATTTATCATTCATCCACTTTTTAATGTATTTTGAGTCAAATTCTCAAGAATGACTCAACTGAATTGTGTCTTCCCACTTATAACAGAAACATTGAGCACTGCAGTTATTAAACAGCATGTATGTGACACTGATGCCAAATTAATCCACCAGAAAGATTTGGGAGATGGGGGGAAAGGGTGATTTAGGTTAAGTAGTTTTTTACAGGACTTGAGTAAGTGTAACATTTTGAGATGGAAGAAGGCCAGATGGACGGTCTCGCTCTTTCCACCTACATGTGTGTATTTCACCCTGTCGTGTTTCCCCCAACTGGTTGTTTAACTTCTCTTTGACTATGTTCATGGTGGCAGCTTCAATTAGTACTCTAGGGGATCCATTATACATATTAATTACACTCTGCATAACAAAACAGCTGAAAAATCTGCCTAGTTTTGTTCAGTGACATGTAACTATTTAAGGTACCTGTATACAATTATGATTGTATGCAAAAGCTCTCAGGGCAAAAGAAAGAACAGTGTCTTCAAGATAGCAGTAGTAGCCCTGGATTGCATTTGTATAAGTGTCAGAGCCACACTTAGTACAGCTCAGGCTTGGCCAGCTTTTACTTGCTGCTTTTGTAGCTCTCAAATGTCAAGAAGAATTTCACTTGAATTTTAATGTTCTTCAGCTATGCAAAATAAAGTTAGTAGCTTCCATTGTCATAAGGGCTGAAAGCTGTACAGATTCCTTCTACCATATGTGACTTATCACATACATTTTTAAAAACACATTTTTGTTATTAAGACATATGTGGTAGTACACTTCTGCAAATGTGAATTGCTTTTGGCTAAAAGCCATGCACTAATAAGTAGAGTTGAATCTAACTGCATTTGACATCTGCTATAATATATATATATTTTTTTACATATAAATATATATATATATATAATATTCGCAGTTGTCATTAGCATAAAAAATTTCCTTGTTTTTACATTATGCTGACATGTTCTTGTGTTCCAAAACTGGAAGCAGAAATTACTCCCTTTTAAAGACTGTAGGTTATATAAAGTCCTTGGACAGAGCCTAATACTGCCACCATTTAACATATTAGTTTAGGAGCATGATGAAGATTTCTGTAGAAATGGTCTATTTACTTTTCATTGCTCAGTTCATTAATGTTGCCGGTGTAATGTTTGGCAGGAAGTTTACTGTTCTTTTATGTTCTCTTGAATCCCTCCAGCATTAAACAAGGGAGAAATACAAGGAAAGGGGGAAAACAAGGAAGTTTTCTTTTTGCAGTTCAGTAAAGCAACCAAGCAGCTGGTTTCTTAATGTCCAAGTGTGTGTTGGTGCTCAGACTATCTTCTGTGAACTTCCCGATGGCCCAAGTAGGTGCAGTGGCACTTGGCTCCTTCAGAAGGCTTGGTCTCAATTCCGTGGTGTTTGTAGTACTGGAAGGCACAAGGCATCCTCAGAACTCATCTTTATGTATTGGTAGCATCATCTGACATAACATTACTATAAATAAGCACACAGAAAATAGCTAAGAAATCTCTGTGTCTGCAGAACTGTTGGGGGGTTTTTTTTGGTGGAAATAGTGTAGTTAACTTTCCCAAAAACGTAAGACCCTTTTCTGTCTGTGTGTGACACCAAGGTGGGCCCCATAACTGCTGAATCCATGACATTTAACTGATTTATGCTCTCCTGACCTTGTTATGTAAGGAGCACTTGCTTTCTCCCATTGGTTTTATCCATGTTTACACTGAGAGTCTGTGGTACAAAAGGGATTTCTTGGATGTAAAGTCCTACCTGCTTATTTATTTGCTGGTCCTTATCAAGCTGTTCCTATCCCTGCATCTGAAAGAAGTACCATGACTTAAACAATTTCATTCTGTGGAGGGTTTATGATTTCTAAAGAGCTGTTACATGAGAGATGTTTTTGAATTAGGGCACATCCAGAGGAATTAATCTTTTATACACCCTATTATTTGATGCAAGAGGGAAAAAACAGTGATATCATTAAAACCCCACAATAGCTTTGTTCTGAAATGCAGATTTTTTCAAAACTTGTGTGGACAATGGAAGCCCACATCAGCACAAAGCCTGGAGGAATCATGTTCATGTTGACTTGGATCACATCACTTGTCCTGTATAGGTGGGTTGAGCTGCAGGATCCCCTCATATCCAGGGTAGTCCTCACTCTCAAGTACAAATGCGCTTGGCTTGGCAGCTTCTACATCAGCGTGGGCTGGAGGTCAACCAGCACAGTGCTTTCTCTCTGCCAGCAGCAGAAGGTGGGGGGCGAAGAACAGCAATTACAGAGGCGTCAGGCATGGGGAGTATCCTCCCACCTTCCTGCACACAGCGTTTTGCACTTCCAGAAACACACATCCTGTGTTTGGGAGGCACCAGCAGACTTACTCTCCTTGCAAAGTCTTTCCTGAAATCAGTTTACCAGAAACCTCCTGTCCCCACAACATCGTGTGACATTGAGCATCACAGTGTGGGGAAAAACAGTCTTTTGTTTGTTTTAAACGCTTTCCCTCGTATTTTCTCTGGAATCCACTCAAGTAGTTATTCTTTCAGAAAAGAGCAAATGATTAGTCACTGTTCTTATTCCTGATATTACATGCCTCTGTTGTATAGACCAAGAAGTCTTCCTACTCCAGATCCACTAATAATGTGGATTAGCCCACCAGTGAGCTAATACAGACACAAGGCAAGTCTCTATGCAATTAGAAATGAAGGCTCTATGTCTGCTCTGTTGGCAGAGACAATGTTAGGAAGATAAACATGTTCTTTTCAGGTTTTCCATACAAAGAGATGAGTTCTTTGCATGGCAATGCCCTTCTGACTAAGGACTGGATATAATGTAACTCTAAACAAATATCTCAGATTACAGTCCTTTATGAAAATGGCCAGATGGATTCCTTGGGAATATGTGGGCAGGTGAAAGAATGATTTGGTTAAAACCTGATGTCCTCCAACACTATGAAATTAACCAGGGTTTTGTAAGAAAGAAATTAGAATTTTTAAATGGAAAATGAAAGCTTTTAGGAGTGTAGTCATGTAATCCATGAAATTCTGTAGAACTGTGAAAATATTGGAAGTGACTTCTTGCTTCAGGGAAGAAAACATTGCCTTACTTGAGTGTCCTTTATACTCCCTTCTTTTATAGTACCTTTTAAAATCTTCAATAGAAAGTAATGGCATTTTCCCCAAACACCTGCATATGCTTAAATTTGCTGTAGTTTTAATGACTTCCAGATACATGTTTTGAGATTATAGCTTGTGTTAAAATCCCGCTGCTTTTTATATTTTCAAAATATATTTGTTTTCCATGAGCCACAAGTTTGTTAACCAGCAAGATTTCTGGTGTTTATTGCCTTTTCCTGCCATAAAATTCATCTTCTCCTCTGAAGGGCATCTGACTTGACTTGGTATGGTTTTCTGTCCCAACCATCATTGGAAATGCAATCCATTAACATTTGATATCTTGACATTTCAATTGACCTCTCATTTGCAAAGCGCAGTGGTATTTTTCGTGGCCTTTTCATCCTTGATTATACATGGGATAGGAGTGCCTGTTTCTCCTGACTGCACTTTAAAAATATCTTTGTTTTACCAGCTGGAGTGGCACCTTGTTTTTGCTTCCCTGGCTAGACCTTATTCTGCATGGAAGGTCTGAGGTCTAAGCAAGTCATGCAGAGCCAAAGGATTTTCTTATTGACTCACTAAGCAGGAGGGCTAGCAGGTCAGGCTCCGAGGGTCAGTTAATGTATGCAGTAATAGCAGTAACCATAAACAGATCTCCTGCTCCCACTGGCAAAAATGCAGGCCAGTGGGCTGGCTCTGAAAGTTGGGTTTTTTTGGCAAGGTAGATCAGGCACTTGTACCCAATAGAAATAGAGAAGAGGCAGCATACTATTGGTACACATGCAGCTCTTCCACTGCAGGGTATCTCCTGGCCTGTGTTTAAAAAGGGATGAAAAAAGTGTGTCATGACGAGGTTGATGGCCACATATATGTATGTGAAAGAGGGTCAATTTAAATTCAATATAAGGAAAAAGGTTTTAACATGAGGGTTGTGAAATGCTGACACACGTTGCCCAGAGGCGTGGGGATCCCTCTTCCCTGGAAGCATTCAAGGGAAGGTTGGACAGGGTTCTGAGCAACCTGATCTAGTTGAAGATGTCCCTGCTCAGTGCAGGGGGGTTGGACCAGATGACCTTTGAAAGGTTCTCTCCAACCCCAACTCTTCCATCATTCTGTGTGTATGTATGTACATACATGGATACATAGGCACCTGTGGACTATAGGTACCTATGGACATTTGTCTGTACGTACCTAGAGGACATTTGCTAAAGGACTTAAACCACTTTTAAAGAAACAAAAAACCCAAACCTGGTATAACTCATTCTCAGTAAAACTGCCAAGCAATTTCCACATGCCACCTGTTTGATTCTAAACCTTCCTTCCTGACGTTTCTCCTCAGACTATTTCTGGCGAACTACTAAATCAGACAGCACCAATTAAATTAGTTCTAAAAATCCATTATAGCATAGTGCCTAAACTGCCTGCCCATATTCATTTCTCAAAGAAATCCATTCATATTTATGTTTTAATACTTTAAGTCTAGCATGCAAAAGCACTCAAATCCCCAGCAGAAATCCAGGAAAAAGGCCTCTTACAGGCAATTACAGACAATGTTCTTTAGCCCCTGATCCTCCTAGTCTGTCCACTTCAGCATCTGCACAGGTGCAGTGATCGGTCAATGGGATTAGTTTATTGCACCAGCAATAAAGCCCCTCCAAAATTTCACAAACCCCCCAAATGCCCCAGGCTCTGGCAGCTGGGCCCCGTGGTAGAGTCTGTGCAGACCGACCACACTCACAGCAGGGTCAGCACCTGCAGTGTTGCTGTGGAACCAAGAGGCACAGGCTGCTGCTGATCTCCAGTGAGCTTTATTTAGGGGCTGCGTTTCCTCAGCAGAATGTGAACTCTAGAAATGTTGCAAAGGATTACTTTACTCTCACAAGTTAAAGGTTAGTGTTGGAAATGGATTATAGAACTCCTGCTTTTAAACTGTTTGCAAAGAAACGCACATATTAAATCTTTTTTGATGATATTGCATTAATCCCTAAATACTGATTTTTATGTAAATTTTGACTCTTGCAAAGCTCTGACAATTCAGCTATCCCCATGTGGTTTTATCAGAGCTCAATTGCTCCTTTAGATCTTTTTTCCCTTTTGCAGTACCTTTTGCTTTATTCCAAAGTCATCACAGCAGCTAGAAGATGTAGTACTTTAGACATAAAATAATAAGTCTATTTAATATTTTACCTTTATTTTCTGAATTTGTTCCTCTGACACATCTTGTTAGATAAATTTTTATCAGTCCAAAGGATAACCACAGTAGGGCTATTTTTATTTCTAGGGAAATGATGCATGATAACTACTGGCAGGGCCCAAAGCAGTAAATCAGTCCTGTTCCAACCACAGAATGTATTAAAAGTCTGTAGCCTGTAGTAATAAGTTATAATTTAGTTGACTAGCAGTTTGTTTGGACTTAAAACTGTACAAATGAGTCACATTGGCTAAGTCCTGAAATATGGAACAGGTAGTGCTTTATTAAGGTTTTCAGCTACCACCACAACAGCTACCTGGAGAGAGCACATGTTTTTCAAATGGGCACAATGCACTTTTATGGTGAAACGCTTCCGAGTTGATGGTGTAATTTATAGGAGATGGTTAAATTACCACATGGCCTGCGTAGTGCACAGCGTTTGCTTACAAGACAATGAGATGGACAGACCCTGAGAGCTCATTCATCTCATCTCTTACAAACCTGAATGCACACCATCAATATCAAGCACCACTGGCTGTATCCAGCCGTGAGATGCCCCTCAGCTGCCGAGGTGCTCGGTGGCCATCACAGAACCTGAAGAATTGTTATATTTGGATCTTTGTATTTACAGAGACATGTATATGCCAGTAAATCAAGGCTAATCACACATTTCTGTAAAGTTTGTCAGGAGTCTTGCAGCTGGGGGGAAAAAAAAAGTGTTTTCATTTTAACTGGGTCACTTTTGTTATTTTTCAAAACATTTTTACACCTTCATTGTGATGCAGCTTGTCAGAATTAAATTTAGGTCCAGTTTTAAAAGTTCTGAAAAAATGAAAGTTAGAGCCAAACAAAACCTTGTTTTGCCTGACTCTTTTTAATGAGAAAAAAAATTTAGTTAAGGTCAATATTTTTTTTTCCAGTTTTACCATGTATCTGCTGTTGATCAAAGGAGTACCCATTTGTTCCTCCTCACTCATCCTGTGGTTTTGATCATTTTAGATTTTATATTTATCTTCCTGGATATTATTTTTAATTTTAAGTTACTTAGCATTTATTCAACCATTATTCCAAGTGTTTGCTTTGGGTGTTGCATCAAATAACAACTATTTTCTAACTACCTGTGATCTTTTTTATATTAATGCTTTAAAAATGTGCTTCCAATCTTGGAACCAATCAACAAATGCTAGGAAAACTGAAGGAAAGTCCTGATCTTGGTATAATTGGGAGAACCTGTGCTGCTGGTTTCAGTACAGCTGTCTGAATCCAGTATACGAAGCAGCATTCAGATCTCATACCATTTTTGTGTTGCTGGAAGAGAAATAACCAGAGCAAAACTGTAAGCAGTGTTAGAGTATGTATAAGGCTATATGGTTTAGTTAGATTCAAGCGTGTTATAGACACTCTCCAGATGAAGATCCCTGCCTTGGAGAGCTTGGTAAGAGCAGTGGATAAAGGTACAGTGGGATTTCACTGAAGCTGCCAGCTGTATCTTTGAAATCTGTGGGCCTGTGTCTGCTGTCCTTTGGACTGCAAAACTCTACCAATTTCATTTCTCCTACTTCTCCTTGGTGTGCGAGGGGACAATGAAGTTTCCTTTTCTTTCTGGCATGTGGCCTCATGGTAATATATCTAGTAGGGTTCCTCTGTTTAGCATGATCAAGAAAATAGGACTGAGTAAATGTGGTCCTCCTTGTTATCACCTTTTATATGCCCCAAAAAACATGCTGTTATACAGCAAAAGGTCCTTTATTTTGGCAGTGAGGAAGTGAAATAAAAGAAAAAACAGGTGTCTTTCAAGCATTTAATTTTTTTAAGTAGAACTACAAAAAATAATGATCTTCTGCTAAGTGAAAGAAGTAGAAAAAATTCCAGTCATTTATGATCAATGAATACAAAAGAAAGGCAAAGCTAGATAATGTTTCAGGAAATAACACTGCTACAAGGTTAATTTTGCCTAGTACAACATTTCCTAGTATTGAATTGCCTGATATACTCCCTCAGGGATTGCTCCTGCGCTTGCAATAATCGAGGCTGATTTTATTGGAAAATCACCTCTGGATGAAAGACATACTCTAGAGAGAACTTTGCATGGGTACAAATAGGTTTTTGGTGCCAGTGCCATGTTGCCCAGGCCAGCACAGTTATAGTTCCCAATCTGTCTGTGCATTCAAGCAGCAAATTCATTAGCAACCCTTCTGGCAGGATAGAAAAATAGACATATTAGGGAAATTTACTTTGAATTGTTTTCAGGATTTGTTGGATAACAGTTCGGTAATCAAATTGCGCCTCCTAACACAAGTATTAAACATTTTTATTAATAGTGGCAGGGAAGCTGCAGATATTCCTTTAAGTGCAGAGCACTTTGCTGTAACATTATGTGTCTAGCAGAGATCACGGATGAAAGAGGAGATTAGCATAGCTGGAGCGGGGGTGCCTGTGATGTCGGGGCTGATTTCTGCGTTGTGTTCTGCGCCGGGGCTGTTGAGCTGCACAGCTCTCCGATTACCCCGTAATGGGAGCAGCGGCTCCTCCAGCAGCTCCTCCAGCAGCCCTGCCACTGTGGAAGGGCCGTGTCGTGACAGCACGGCGCTCTCTGGCCATGGGACCCGAGTTCAGATCTGTGCAGCAGCTCCCAGGCCTCGTCAAGTGGAAAGTGAGCATATTGTAAACAGAGCGCGTTCTGCCTCCAGCTGGGAGCGGGGACACGTGGAGCGCCGCGGACCAGGGCCCGCCGCTGACCTTGGAGCGACTTTCAGCATGGGGAGGCTGCAGGAGCACTGGGAAAAGGCTGATTCAGTGAGACAGATTAGTGAGGAAGAAAAATCAAGGAGATTGGCACAAGGACGGTGGAAAAAAAATTTTTTCTAAAGAAAGAAGGGAAATTTTTTTGCACTCAAGGCCAACAGTGAACCCTTATAATCAGGCTCATCTGGCCACACACCAACAGCAGCAAGAGAGAAAAATACTGGATGCAGCTTGCACACTAAGGTCTGTGCAAAAGCTAGTGTTCTGCTGGGAAAATACAGAGCATGTGCTAGAATTTATTAAAGAATAAATTACATTAAGCTCAGGGAACCGACAGAGTTGAAAATTAGGATTGTAAAAAATAATCTGTATCCACTGTACCCTAATTCCTGTTGTTTTCATGATTGTTTCACTGTGAAGAGGAGAGCCACTCTCAGTATCAATCACAGTAAGCTATTTAGACACAGAAATAAGTGGCATATGGCTTAGCACTTTTGGGTCTAGCAATCAAGTAGCAACCTCCTGCAATACAACTGTAGTTTGGTTCCCAATGGGTTTCACTTTGATGATTAGATATATTGAGTTCCCTGTGTCATTCAAAGACAGCAGAATTTCATACAAGTTGGTGTTAGCTTCCTCTCACTTCATTTCAATTTTCAATAACCAGTGTCATCACATGTAGCAGTTTCTTTGTAATGGAACTCCATGTCGAATCAGATTTGTCCTTCAAGTGAAAGAGGGCTGTAAAAAGTCTTCTGAAATACTGATCTCTGGAAAAAATCCTACCACAGTGAAAATGGGGAGAGACTTTTTATTTATTTCTCCTAAAGACGCTTAGGTGCCCAATCCCCAGATCATTCAGGAAAACTCAAAAACAAGGCTTTAATATTGCATTTGGGGATGGTCTTAGAGTGCTTCACAGGATTTACCCAGGTGCTTGCTGAAGTTGTTGTCATGATAAGTAAATAGAAAATATTTGGTCAGTCATATTTGAAATCAAAACTATGATAATTAAAGCCAGGTTCTGTGTAAGTGGAGTTAGATTAGAGGAGAATTTGGACTTCAAATATTAATTGATCCCTCTGTATTTCAGCATGGCATCTGTTAAATATGAACATGCTTCACTAACACAGAACTGCTGTTTCTCTGGTCCTTACCTTCTCTGCATCAGCTCTGGCCCATCCCCAGGCAGTGGAGAGATGTCCTTGCAGGCAGAGGGAGCCAAGGGCTTTGCCTGCTGGAGGATGAAGGCATAGACCCTGCTGGAGGTCAGGGTATGGAGAAGGGTAGGAAGAATTCAAAGAGTAAAAAGCCCAGACCATACATCATGGTGAGCATGAACCTGCAAGACAAGTCTTCACCTTTTCTGCCAGGGATATTTCTGGAGAAATCTGGTGCCTCGGAGAATGTTCTGCCCATTCCAGGGCTTGAAGCTGTACTCCCCCTAATGGGCTGACCCCATTTTCTCTTTGTTGCCCTTACTCTGTAAATTTACAAAATGGAGGAATTCTTTTAAGCTCCACCAGTGTCACACACACAACCTATGCATCAAGATTCACCTGGCAGCTTTCCCTATAGCATGTTCCAGGCATGTGAATTGTGCCAGAGACTGTAACAGCACAAGCAGTGTCTTTAAAAAGAAAATTCTGGGTCAAACATTCACCACGAAGCACTTGCTGTAATTCACAATTAGTCTTAATATGCGGTAAGAAGAGCAACTGCAGACAAATACCTCACAGCTTTATAATCCCGACATGTACCAAGCAGCAAAGATGATATGGCTGCCTGTGTCACATACCCAAGACTGCCCATCCCAGAGTTTTATTTCTTGGCAGTTTCCTACAATTTTGTGAAATATTTTTTAAATGTGACAAAGTCACTTCAATTACACAGTCATTATAAGTTTTGCCAAGGTTGACTATGGATCGTTTTGTGTTCATTAGAGCACAAAATTAGAATTTTCATTGCAGCAACTGTAAACAGTATTGGCTCAAAGGAGTCAAGCTTTCTTCCCTCCATAAAATCTTGGATAACCTATAACTGAGGACTTCCATTTTTTTTGACAGATTTTAATTTTTTTTAAACTGCTGTCTGGGTTGTTGGATTTTTTTCTTCTTCTTACTAGTTCTTGATGTATTTGTTTAACTGAATAACCAGTTCTCTTCAAAATGATGACATTGCCACTGTGTGCATGAGCAAGCAGGTGCAGTCAGTGTTTCTGAAGCTGTGAATATATTATTTCTTCAACTTCTGAATGTTACAGCTTGGTGCTTGTCACTTTAGACCCAGTCAGGGCTGTAAAAGCCATGCACGGTCTACAGGAAATAACCCTGTTTCAAAAATACTTCATCATCTCCTTAAGTCCCACTAAGTCCCATTAAGTTTTCACTTAACTAATATCAGAGTTTATTACTTAAGTAATAATTAAAGTTCCTATTTCATATTCTCATTAATTTATGGATATATGTGATTGACTTTGCTCATCACGCTGATATAAATATAGAGAAATTGCATCCAAAAAAAATCAATTTATATATGCAAAAATTAAGCAAATAGCAAGTAAATCTAACACAGAGTGTTTCATGCAATGGAATAAAAAACCGAAAGGTTTCCAGAGAAGTCCAGTCTTCAAGAGCTATTTGGAAAGCATAAGACTGCCTCTTTTTGCATCTATCTTTAGGAAAATAAATGAGGTCGAGAGAAGCATCTTGGAGAGAAGGAGATAACATATTTCCCTTGATTATTTCAGTAATTTCTTTTAGGTTCATTTAACCTTTGTATTGCTAATTTAGCATATTAGAAAGAGTGGTGTAGTGGAATACTGCTTGGTAGAAAATATAACCAAAATATTTCATCTGCTATTTCTTTGAGCTGAAGGTGAACCAATGCTGCTCTACCTTCCTTTTCTTAGGATTAGGGAGCTTGTGTGGCTCCGTGGCTCCTCACTTGTGCTTCACTTGGAGGAATTTCTAGGCTTTGTTTTTAAACTAATAGGTATTTACAAGGAGCAAGAGATGACAGAGACTATTATGAAAGTAGCAAAGAACTTCAACAGACATCCCTGTCAGAGCTTGCACAGCAGCAGTGCTCTGCCTTGCTCCTACAAATCCATGGAGTGCATGCTGCTCTTGGCATGTGGCAAGCTCGTGTCTTGCCAATGGGATGCCCAGTCCTTTGCAATTTATTTTTTTTAGTTATAATATGTCATGATAATGTCATTCAGGATAAGATATGTCAGCAAATGCACCAACAGGCTTTATCAGCTTATACCTCTTAGCAAAACCTGGAGCTACAGTGAGTGGGGACAGCAGACATACAGCAAAGGCATATCTCTTCCTCTTAAAAGAAATGTGTTTAACAAGGTTATATACTATTTGCATTCCAAATTTGCAATTATCACCCCATGAACACACAGTGAAATCATCCAAGTGACAGATAATGTGTGAGATATATGTAGTCAGACTTTTTGTAGATTAAACATGCTGTTAGATGTAAGGAGGCACAGCTACAGTAATACATTTTATAGGCATCAGTGTGGTCTGAATAATGTGAGAGCTCATTGAAATACCATTCTCTTGTGTGAAGGATGTATGTTTGTGAATGCATGTGTGTGCACGCAGGAATGCAAATTACTAAGTGGAAAGATTAGCAAATTATGGATTGTGGAAGTCTGACTGTATATAGTAGAAAATTTTCCTTCAAAGCACATATAAAGGTTTGATTCTGCAACTTTATTTTCTACCGTATAATTTTACACTAGCTGGCATAAATTAGCAAGCTAGGAGTCTAAATATACGTGTCTGACGTGCCTCTCAAAAGAAATAAGATAAATGCACATGGTGAAACAGGAGTAGTTGTATGTGTAAAGTATCTATGCTTTCTTGCACATAGGTTACATTTAAGTTAGAGAATGGAAAGGAAAATCCTTCAACTGCACTTTATCTGTGTTGATTGTAGTCTGGAGTTCTCTGAATGTATTTCTTTTTAACTTCAACATAAAGAAACTGGCTATGCCAAGCATTTTTTCTCTACCAAATGTGATAATTTCTGAATCCAGGCAGAGGCTTACTTGCATTAATGTGCTCAGTGGTCTGGTGGAAATCAGTAATATGATGAGGTACAGTGAAGGGGGAAGGCGGGCCTTCCACATTTATTTATTCTGGATAAATGGTGCCCATTAATCTATCAGGAAAATATGGAATTAGCAGGGAAGAAACCACAGTTGCAAATTTGGCAGTTGCTAGCATGCACAGATGGTCTTTCAGTGTTTTAAGATTTTCCAGTCTTTTGATATTGATACCAACATTGAAAAGTAGCCCATGTATTGCTAATGTTTATCTGGAATAGCCATAGAAAATTAACATTGTGTATTTTGGGTTGTTCAGTTTCCTCTTGGTGTATTTGCATAAAGTTTTTTGATCTGAAAGGTAAAGCTTTTATGCTCTGTCTTTGGTTATTTTAAGAAGCATAATTGGAGTATGATTTCCTAAAATAAGGACAGCCAGCACATCCAGACAAAGGCATTGGGATGAAAGAGACTCTTACATGGGAATTTGCTTGAACAAATTTTGCAGGTTGGTAGTCCAAACTGCCTTCCTCCTGTTACAGACAGTGTGATTCTTTGTAAAGTGGTGTTCTCAAAGCCAGGATGTTGAGTCCCTCCTTGATAGAGTGTTGTTTATTCTTATTCTGCTGACAAGCACTGATTTTTCAGTCACTGTATTTCCACTGGAGCTGGGAATCTGACCCTGGCAATGTCTCCATTCAGTGTTTAAGGGCATGAAGTCAAGAGGGAAGGATAATGTCATCTGCTTAATTTGCTTTGGGAGTGTTTGGTTGAGTCTTTAAAGACCATGTTGAAATATTTCACAGAGGAAATCACAGAATAATTCTTGCCAACTCTACTTTGAGTTTATTCTCAGCTGACCCAGGGGATATAGTACCTTAATGCCTGTTCTGAAATGTGCCTGCAGCAGTGCTGTAGTGCACAACTCGCATCTGCACAGGACAAAGACATCTTTAACTACACACAGCCCAAGGTGCTTTGTATGAAAAATCAGTAAAAACTGTTGGGGCAAAAAATAAATTAAGAAAATTAAGGAAAAAATTATCTCAGTGCACTATGAATTTTAATCTAGTGAAAAAAGGTCTGAGATGAAGAGTAAGGTGAAAGTTTTAGATGTGTTATAGAAACACTGTATGCTGCTGTTTCCAGTGTATCCAGTTGTATAGGTCTGCTTTGACAAGCAGAAGGGCAGTCAGTCAGTCAGACAGGTAGATATGGGTATTAGATAAAGGTGTGCCAGACCAATAGGACATTAGGGCATATAGGTGTTCTTCTAAGATTTTTTTTCTTTCTTTTTTCTTTTTTCTTTTTTCTTTTTTTTTTTTTTTTAATTTAATAAAACTAGGCAAATGGGAGAAACATGAAGAATTAAATATTAGCTGATAACAAGAAAAATTGCTAATTATGGTTCAGCAGAAATCTTCCTCAGCATCTGTGGGGATACCATAGCACAGACCTGGAAGCATCTTCTTGCTCTGGACAGTAGTTCCCATCTTTGCACAGAGGCAGATTTCATGTACCACCTCCAAAACAGAACCTGGTTCTGTTTCACAAGCAGGGAGGCAAAATTTAGTTTTATTTCCCAGGCAAACAGGTTCTTTAGCTTAAGCCATACCTGTGCTATCGGATGGAAGAACTATACCACAGATTTTGGAAGCTACACTTTCTATTTATTCATGCCAAAAGGATGGATGTTGCCTTTTCTGCAACCACCTGATACTGTTGACTGATGTGTAGTGTGTAATCCATTATAACCATCTGATCTTTTGGTAGAAAACTACCTCACTGGTCATTCCCTATCTTGTATTTTTGCTGTTGAATTTTTTGTGATAAACTGTTGTGTTTTCTGCTTGCCCACACTGAATTTTACCCAGTTTCTTTAGATCTCAGCTCCACTTCATCAGGATCTTTTCATATTCTGACCCATCCTCCAAAACACTTGTACACCTTCTCACATGGTTGTTTTTTGCTAATTTAGCAAGCTGTTCTCCCATGCAAACTATTCATGATATTTTAAAATGTTCATGTTTATTGTATAGTTACTGTGGCAGTAGCTAGGCTGTAGTCTTGGCAGATGTTTCTTGCCAGATCTATAATAACAAAGAGATATAATACTGATGATGATTTGGGTGATTTATGTGGTCTATAATGGACAGTTTATGGGAATGGATCAACTCTTTAAACTCTTGAAATGGCTGCAAATCTTACAGGACTTCTTACGGAAGTCTGAAGATCCTGGAGGGTATGAACTTTTCAGCTTTTTTGCACATATGTGAAACTTACATTTAGCAAGCTGCAGAGATACACAAATGACTCCCTGCAATACATTTCAAAGTCCCTCACCAGCAATTAAAGGCTCTGTAGCTCTTGTTTTCTAACCTACCACATATGAATTTCATGAAATACTGCCCACTGTCAATGTTCTTGCAGCACTTGGCAATTCTTTAGTTTTATGTGTACCTATTTTGTCATGAAAATTGTATTGAGAAAAATCCCAGATTTCTAGTCTATGTGACATTTAAGAGATTAGTGCAGATCCTACACCACTGAGGGGCAGAGAAGCAAAAAAATAAATAAGGGAAGCAGAGAGAAAGAAGTCAGACATTAGGCCAGACTTAGAAATGAGCATGCAAGATTGTTGTTGTGTAAGCAAAAGCTGACCCTGGTCTGCTCTAACTAGTGTTATCTTCACTTATTCCAGATATTGCTAGAGGAATTTCTTCATTTGTTTAATATCAACAAGCAATTCATCTAGACTTCACTCAGCAGTCATATGCAATCATATCATCACTCAGGCACATAGTACAAAATACATCCACACATTTCAATAATAAAGCCATGCATCTGATAATATATGTAGTGAGTTGTTCCACACATATACTCCAGCATATGTTCTCCAGCTTCTCTTTTAAAAGGAACCATTTAATTCTTTTTTTTGGCATATGATGGTGCTACAGTCAAATGATCTCCGATCACTGCTCTAAGTGTCTTGGCTACAGGATGAAGGATTCCCCACTCTGTCTGTTCTGTACATTCCACTGCTGTGAATTTCTCAGTTCCTCTCCCTAATTTGCCTCATACAAGTCTATAGAGACCTAAATACTGCCTCCAATCCAGAGCTGTCTCAGACCCTCATTCTCCTACTTCTGCACCATCCTGCAGGAAGTTCACTTGCATTTGGGGAAGACTGGAACAGACATGTTGTCTTGGGTATATGTACACTGATGTTCATATTTATAGCATTTATTTTGCTTCATCTTCTAAACAAAATGTCCTGGAACTCTCATTGGAACACTCCCCTCCTCACTGGGTGTTCCTCATTACTTTGTGAATACCTGATTGTTTTATTTTGCTGTGGCTGAGTTACCTGGGTCCATGTCTTAAATTCATAGCGTTCGTCAAAGTAAAGGTAGAGCCATAGGCTTGTGGTTTGGCCCCCGAAAAAATTGTCCTTCTGTGCATAAAGGCCTTCCTGACTCATTTTTATGCTGTAACTCCATCAAAGACTGTTTTTTCTTGGCCTGTAACCATTTTACAATGATCAGACTATTAAGGAAAAGTGCGTATCTCCAACACCAAAGCCCAAAGAAGTTAGTTTTGTTATCAGTTTTTTAGTGTCCCCAGGAGTAAATCTATCCTCTGCCATCCTCTCAAGTGGGAACTCTGGGAACAATCTCACATACATTTTTCCATTTAGGTTCCCATGTGCTTTTGTGTATTTGCTCTGACCTTATGTTGGGAAGATTTACAAGTTACTGGCAGTCATCTTCTCCATACTTTTTCTGTGACCATAATTCAGTGGAATGGAAGCATTCCAAGACAATTAGAAACGCAGTCCATATAGCAACCTGCCTTCAGAAATTTGGGGTAAAACACTAACTTTCTTTAAAGAGGCAAACCCCATCAAGAAAATGGGGTTATTGAAAGTCCTGAATCTCCTCTTCATAAGCTTTACACTTTGTTCGTATACTAGACTGCATCTTAAATATAAACCTATCATCAGGTTTAGCAAATCAATACCACAAGAGTGTGAAATGGTCCCCAGAAATCTCCAGAATGCCATTTCACAGTAAAAGCAATTGAAAAAGAAGCTGCAGTGGAATATCTTATGAGATAGCCATTTAGATCACAAAAGGATCATAAAAGTCAGAAGCAGTTTGTTTGAAGCTAGGTTCATAATATAACCATACAGAGCTTGCTGGGAAGAAAGAGGAAAATTGCAAACCAATTTGTGGTTACAGCTTTTTCTGTCAATTCTACAGGGATTTAAAACTTGTAAAAGGTGGAACTTCTGCCATCTTACATTGCTCAATGAGAAAGAGATAGCTATAATCATAGTAGCTAAACAAACACCAATTATTGAAAGGCAATATAGTCTTCATCAACTTCAATGCAATTAGCACTTCTTCAGTTCATTTACTACTGAGCAAGGTGGTGTCACGCAGTGGCATTTGTCAGTAATAATCTGAGCATCTTTTGAGGCTTGCCTTCCTATATTCTCATAATACTTCTTCAGTGAAGTTTTCATACTTTATGCACAGTCAGGACACCAATGAAAGCATTAAAAGGAATGTTTCTGTGAGCAAATGCCACCTGGGCATGCCACCATGTTTCAAACATGTTTGTATCACAAAACTACATATTTCTTAAAAGGTGATTGTGTTTCAGTGCAGGGTTCCAGTGCAGCAGAGCATACTGGAGGAAGTCGTATGTCACAAAACAAAAAAACCCCACAACTAATTTTGTCACACCCATTAAATTCTACAAGTGTCTTGTACACACCCTTTGATTTAATGTGTAATCTTTGTCCTTTGGTAAGATCTAACAGATGGCCTGGCCATTGAGAATGGTTCAGGTCAGACTTAAATCCCCCCAAAGGTTGAAAACTTAATTACGTTGCAGTGGCAAGTCCTTTACTATTTTTCTAAAAAGCCTTCATGATTCATGGTTGATTAGAAGCTAATATGGAGCCAGTCTACCTTCTTCTTTTCTTCTTTTTTTTTTAAAAAAAACCTAGACAATAAAAATAGTTTCTGTTTATTCTTCTGCTAACCTTTCTCTTTAAAGAGTGGTACTGCTTTAATAAAGATATAGGAAATGAAATTTTAGCTATGTTGCACTCAATCAGATTACTTTGTACAAATGAAAAGTAATGGTGCCTCCTTTAATACCATTAGAAGGATGGATGTTGCAGGATTCTTTTCAGATGGCCATGCACTGGCCATTAGATGCCTTTACCCTTTTGTGACACCCTGTGCTGTGTCGCTGGGAGATCTCTCAGTGCTGAGCTGTGGGCACTGGAGGTGCAGGGATCAGATGCTGCCAGACTGGGACACTTCCACTTTTCCTCACTGCTGCCTCCTCAGGAGAACCCAGAGCCCAGGGCAGGGAGCAAGCCAGGGCTGGGCTGAGCGAGGGGCTGTGCATGAGTGTGCCTCATGCCCAGGGATGGTCCCCACGGTGCTGCCTAGTATGGTCCAGGAGATCATGAAGGATTATTCAGTTATGCAGGATCAGGTTCTGACTGCAGTATTTTAAGTGATGTCAGTCTTAAAGAGTTCCCATCTCTACAATGGAATAAAACCATGGAGGCTGCACTTTTTCACTTCCCTTCTGGATGGCCACCATAGCGAGGACACCCAGCTCACCAGCTCTGGGAGACCATGTGGCTGCCCAGTTGTGGCAGCACTACAGGTTTTTGCTGCCCACCCCTGTGTGGCATTGCCAGAGTCTCTTCTCCATGCAGATTCCCAGTCGCTGCCATGCTGGGACTCCGCAGGAAGCAGGCATGAGGCAGAACAGGCCTCCAGCAGCTCCACAGTGGGACAAGTATTGCCCTGGGATCAGGATGACACAGAGTTGTGCTTCTGATTTCCTAAGCTGCTGCTGTTCACTCCTCAGCAGTTCAAGTCCTGGGCTGTACACTGAATGAGTGCTTGAAGTGATTAGGCATTATTTATCTATGTTTATGAACAATGCATTTCATTTATGTCATCATTTACTGCACATACTGGGAAAGTTATTGGGCTCTTTGGGCAACTTCTGTTCCAGCAAGTGAGTGTGGCATTTTTTTGTCTTACGTAACCCTCCATTTATCTCCCAGAGCCTGCTTTCTGCATCGCCACTTTTTTATTTCAGTTTTACACATATTTTTGTGTCTGAAGCAATGAGAAAAAAAAAATGACATTAAAACATCTGTTCTAATCCATTTATCAGAGAGGAGCAATTACAAATAGCACTTTACCAATTAATTAGTAACCTTATTCATCGTATACACTCAAATCATGCTAAGGCAGCTTCTTTTCCTTTACATGATTTGCACCATTTTTATCACCTTATGTGACTGATGCTACTGAAATAAATTTCTCAACATGGCTCAGAAAGACAAAGGCAAATTATCCCTTTCCCCAAGTGAATGTTAATGAGCAGGAGGCTGGTGTGCATCATTGCTACCACTTCTAGCAGTGTCCCTTGTTGCAGGCTGAAAAAAAAGGAAATCTTAGATGCCACTAGAAAATCCTTTGCCCTGGTTTTTAGGGAGCCAGAACACTCAATCTCTGTTGGCCACATCAGGGCGAAGGTCAGTGCAACGCTGCACCTGGGCTAACCACCATGTGAGAGAAGTTCACAGTGTTTAATAGCAGCAAATTCTCCTGGCTATTTAAGTTGTCCACAGGCTGGACACAAAGGATCACAGCTGCTGCTGATAGTTGGTCTGTCATTACACATCTAATGCATTTACTTCTTTAGATCAGCATCATTTTACACCAATTAACGGTTTGCCCCATGAATCAAAACCGTTTCTGGTGTATCTCTATTAATTTCTTTGGAGTTGCCCCAGCAGAGAATTTTGCTCCAAAATATTCTAAAAATAGAGAAAGCTGACAAGATGATAAGAGGGAATAACAGCTGAAGCCATGAGGTAGAAGACATAGAGAGAAGACAGACAGTTTGTGACTTTGGGGTAAGTGAGCTAATTCTCCAATGAAAGGGTTTGGGTTTTTTAATCCTACTTATTTAATGTAAATAAAATTTTGCCTTGCATAGCTAAGCTTATAGCATTAGACTTTCAGAGTAGGGCCAGGAGTCACAGGAGTCAAGATGGTGTAATCCAAAACAATTCAAGTTTAGTGAAGGAAATATCTATTACATTTTAAAAAATGCTTCTTTCTAACTCAGTGTTAGGACTTGAGTCAAAATAAACTTCTTAGTACTAACACTGACTTCTAGAGACAGTATTGACAATGAGGAATGGGCCTAAGGGCCTGTGTCAATGACATGAATCTGTTGCTCATGTTTTGAGGTAAAGGTTAGCCACTTTACAGCCACCAGAAGGATTTGGAGATATCTTCTCGTAAAGCTGTGAATACTTCCAGTAAAGCTGAACTGAAAGAAAGAACAAGGGTCTGATGCTTCCCTATGAAGTTGTGGAAGTTTGGTGGTTTTGCATCACTTTTTTGTACTTCAGAGCAGCAGCACTTTGGGGGTATGATTTGGGATCAGCTCCAGCCCTCAGTGAAGTTAATGTGAGCTGGATCAGTTCCTCCACAACAAGCAGTTGTAGTTCAGTTCTGTGTGGAAACAAGCAAATGTGATGGAACACATCCCAGGCAGCTACGGCGGGACCTTCACACTTCACATTTTGCAAAAGACAGCTCCTCACTGAGCTCTTAAAAAAAATCTTTAAAATGTGAAGTGAGTATAACTGATACAGAAGTGTCTGGCTGGGTTGTGAATAGCCTGAAACCATTTTTCTCTGAGCAGCAAACAATACTGGGTAGTGCAGTGCAGGCTGATAGAGATGGTGACAGGGATGTTTCAGGGATCAACATCTGTTACCCAAATGGTCTGCATGGCCAGAGAGGAGGGAACATCTCTCCAGGAGATAGTGTGGGCATTTTTAGGGTGAGTTCCCCCTGTGCTGTGGGAAGTAAATCTGTGGCAAATATCAGTATGGTAGGTACATGTGTGGGAGAATTGGACAGGAACATGTGCAGGCATTTAACAAGATATAAATGGTATCCTGGATGTCCCTGGTTGCATTTTACTGCAGCAGCAGTCTGTGTTTACAAAGTAGGAGAAACTGGAAAAGTCTAATCCAGTGGCCTAAAAACAATACTTGAAATAGGAATCCTAATTTTCCATGCTTGCCTTTTTTCCCAATAATCTCTGTAGTATTGGTCAGACAATTCAGAACTTTCCAGCCTGTGTGCCAAGATGTAGACATCCTAAAAATCCATACAGAAACAAGAAGTACTAAAATATTTACTTGGGATTTGGTGAATTGTTGTGGGAAATGCAAAGGAATTTGGAATAAAGCATTTTGTTGAAGACTTCCTATATGAGTGTGTTCTCATATATAAGTAATATATACATTCTGCATGACATGCCAGTGTGCACAAGAAAAATACTTGAATAGTTACATCACTGCAAAACCTAGATGTAGAGAAGAGCCTAGAAACTCTTAGCAGATTCCTCTTGGTCTTCTTGTGAAAGTGTGTGAAAAAACCTGTAACTATTGGTCATGCATAAGAATGAGGAAAATTCTAGTGTAGTCTGAAAAACTGACAACTTTTTACAGAAAAGAAACAGAAAAATGAATTCAGCTATATTAAGTGCTTTTTCATAAATACCTCCAACAAAATCAAATATTTTGACAGACTTGAAAGCAACACACTTTTATTAAATTGATCGAAAGGTTCCACTGGCTTTGCATTGCACTGCACAAGACATCCCTCACAGACAGGATGCAGCCAAGTTAAGGCTCTCAGCAGGGACTACACTCTGGACTTAACTGATTACATAAAACATTTGCAGTCATTTTAATGAAAAAAAATATTTCATTGCAGATGAAATTAACTCAAAATATTTTACTTGAATTTTCCCAATAGAAATGCATTACTTTGGATGGGAGTTTGAAATTTTCCTGTGCGTAGTAACGCTGATTTTAATGAGAATTTGTTTTTGTCAGGTTATCCAGGGGGAGAATTTCTAAGAGCTCTGCTATGATTTCCATAGAAGAGCTAATTAGGATTGTACTTCCCAAGATGGCAGGACCCCTGGCTGTGACACAGGATCAGGCCAGGGGCCTCTCCAGGCTGGGAATTGGGGCAGAGCTTTCAGGTGATTCTGCTTTGCCAGCAGTGGAGGATGAGGAGCTCTGCAGATGCTCAGCTGCTGCTCGGCTCAGGCAGCTGGAGCTGATGTGACAGAATAAAGAGGATTTCTTTCTAGCCCATTGGGCCTGGGGTGATTACTGAACACTACAATCAGGGTCTTTTTCTTTTTCTTTTTTTTTTAAGTTTGATTGCCCTTGCATGAGGCTGGAAGGCAGAGAAAGGGCTGTGGCAGTACAGATTCCTGTGATCTCCCCTTGCCATGTAATCAGAAGAGCTCTGCAATTGAATATTTTGCAATAATCACTGCATTTTCAATGGGGATGATATAAAAGCAAATATCAAGGCCTCTGGCTGACAAAAGCTGAATACAGAGGGAAAATATGAAAATAGCAACTTACTTCAGCAATAAAGAGAGTATATTTTATACTGCAGTTTTTCTTTTTGTTAAATCATGACTTTCTAGTAAATGACATCCCAGAAGATATTTATCAAAGCAGGAAAGCACTAGAAAGGAGCACCCTGCATTCACTTTAATATTTCTCCTTTTCTTCTGACATTTTCTTGCCTAGAGATCTAATTCCATTAAATATGTACATTTTTGACTGGAAGACTTCTTCATGTATCTTTCAGATGAATCTTAAAAGTACATAAGGTCTGTAGGGCAGGTTTTTTTAAGTGCAAATGAGGCGCACAGTAGAATATTGTCTATGAGGCTTTTCAAATTATTTATATTCCTGCAGTGCTTTACCTTTCTCTTTCTGTGATAATGATAAGGAAGAAGCGAGACTCCAATGCACCTTCTGTGGAACACTGTCAAACAACATTAGTCATATTTAATATCTGACATGCAGGAACTTACTTTGGCTGCTATCCATTTTTATTTGATTTATTAGATGTTATCATGTCTATACCTTTCTCTGATCCCACAGCGTATCCAGGTTTTAAAGCCTGGTAGGCCCCCGATTGGTCAGTGTGTGAGCCCCATTATGCTCTTGTGAGTGGATATAAATTAACATTCCCTCATTAGGCCTACTTTGCAGTACATGGGAATCTGCTGTAGGAATAATGACAGCTAAATGCTCTGCTGGCCCCCAGCCATGCCCACCTGTGCTGTTCTCCTCCAGCCTGTTTCTGAGGCTGTGTAGAGCTGCGTTTGGCAGGGCTGGGGAAGATGCACCCTCGGGGTGCCTCGGGTTCTGCAGGTGCTGGTAGGGGCTGACAAAGTGGCTGCTGTCCCCATGCCACCTTTGAAACAATGACCTAAGAGCTTCAGATTTGGTATAAAGCAAAGGTCCTCCCATTTAAGATTTCATTGCCTTCTCATAAGAATTTGAGTGAAGGGTGTTAATCCTGGTGTCCCAGCCAAATTGCCACTTAAGTAATTATAATCTGCCTGTACTGCTGTTAGTGTCACCCTCCTCCCATTATCTTTCTGCATCTCAAGCCTTATTTTAGATCCCACATTTAAATAACTTATCCTCTCCGTCATGCAGTGGTCCTAGCTCTGCTCTACCAAGAACTATACAGAATTATGCTGACATAAAGATGATGATGGTCAGACATTGCTTCCTCTGCTTGAGTTGAGATTTTCAGTGAATTAAATTTCTGTAAAGTAGGGAGAGTCTTCAGCAGAAGTAAGGAGTGATAGAGTGACCTGTTAAGTCTCCCTAGCAGGAATCTGAGGGCCGAGTAAGTCTTCCTATAGCTTCTGCTGGGCCAAATGTTTATACCTTCCATAGTGTTACCTAATGGTAATACTTACAAAAAATCGTGTGGTCAAGGGCCATGTAGAATGTAAGGCCATCTTCAGTCCACAAACTCTGGGCTTCTCCTTCCTATCCAAACAAAAATGTCAAATTGTTCATGAGTCTCTACTTCTCCTTCCCTGGCTGTGGCTACTTGTATGTCCTCAGCTCTCCTCTCAAGACCTCACAGTTTTTCTGTCCTACTTCAGACTTTTGTCTCACTGCCCCTTTCATCACTTGCTTCCTTAAGCTGTCATTTTCTTTTCCCTTGTGAATTCTTCCTTAAAGCCACACTTGCAAATAATCTCTTTTTTGTGTTCAATGCCCCCCACATCGTGGGTCTTGCACAACCCAGCACTGGAGCACTGTTGTCACAGGTTCAAGGTGTGCCACAGAGGCTTGGAAGGTACCCCATACCCACACCAAGCCAGTGCTCACACTCCCCTTCTCTTAAAGCATAGATTCTATTTCCCCTCATACATTGGCCAGCTTTACTGAGAAGAAAGAAATGGCAGTGGCAAGTTGTCTTGCCTATCCCACTTAAATATCTGTTCTTCAGATGATGAGCAGCTCCCCCACGTGTGACCAGCAGCAGCTAAGCTGAGCAAGATGCACAGAAAATGTCTTTCTCCTGAGTCTCTTTTATTGCAGTACAGAAGTGCAAGTGACTGCAGGGATGGCTGCACTAAGTGCGTGTTTGTACAAGTCAGACAAAATACAGCAGAAATCAGGACTGTACCTAGTCCCAGACATTTGAACTATTCATCTCAGAGTTGATACATTTTCCGGGAATTTAGTTTACTGCTTGCTTACATGTTGCAGCCCAAACCTCGACAAATAATTGACACCTGTGTATTAAGACTTGGCACACTCCCAGGGAAAAACAGTACCTGTACATAAGCTCTGTAGCTTTGTGGTTGCTCTTGGAACTGGTCTCCATGTTAGACTTGGAGCTTGAAGGCCAGCATAATTTTGGTCTTCCCCAGGAAAACTCCCTTTTGTTCTTCATCCTTGCATATGTTGTTTTGCTGTTGAACTTAATTCCATGTGTAATCTGTTGTGATAATACTGCCTTCACCTCAAGTTCCTGAAGTGGATTTGGTCTGGTAAGTGCTCTCAGCTTCCTTCAACTTCTTCGTCATTCTCCTCTTCCTCTTCCTTTTTTTCCTTTTTTCTTATTCTACTTTTATTCCTCTTTCTTCTTTTCCTTCTCCTTTTCCTTTTCATTCTCCTTTTCCTTTATCCATGTGTGGCTAATTGACCACACATCTGGAAGAAATTATCCACTGCTGCTCAGATTCCTTCAGGTTCCCTGGCTGGGAGGAGGATTCTGCCATTCATCACTAAGTCAGACACTGTGAATGGGATGCCACTTTGTCCCTCACTGCAAACTCAACCCCCTTTAGAGGTCTGTAGGATTATCCTGTGTAAGTATGGTCCCCTCCAGTGTTGCCAGCCAGTTTCTAATGTAGTAAAACCCTCAGCCCTGCAGCCCAGTGAAATCCCAAGCTTTTCTTGAAGGTCTGTTTTTGTGGAAGTTCAGGAAAGTAGTTGTCTTTCTTCAATTTTTTGTTTGTTGCACAGGATTATTTCCTCTTCCCAGGTCTTGACTTTCAGGTGGCAGTAAGATCTGCTGTTTTAATTGTACATGGCTTTTGACAGAGGTTAATTCAGAGAATAAGTAATCTGACTTAATCTAACTTTGGTTGCTGTGAGTTTTGAGAAATCATATTGCAGGTGTTGAATTATAGCTAAATCTTTGACATGCTCAAGGGATTCTTGTGCCTGCTGACTTCTGCAAAGTGTAGTCCGATAGCATCTCCTAACAGCTCGATATATTCCCAGGAGTACTTGAACTGAGGCACTTTTAGTTGCACTGCAATCAGTGGGGGCAGGGGGGGTAAAAAGAAGTGCCTTTAACACTGAGACTGGAGGGACTTCCCCTCCATGTTTCCTTCCAGCCTTTGGGCTGCCTGGCGGCTGCTCTCTACATACTCCATCTCCAGATGTTTTGATAACATCTCTGCTGATAAGTACTAGCAATATATCAACAAATAAAAGTGCAAAGTAAATAATCACTGTCACCAGAAATATATGGTTGAGACAGCACGTTTTGAAATATGCAGAGGTGAGAGTTTGTCATCCTCAAAGAGCCCAGACCCACATACACACTGCCATATGGCTGCAGGCACCTGTGGGATCCAGTAAGAAGACTGTCAGCAGTTTTTCATTTGCAAGGTGCGTGCATCTCTTCATGTATTCCCTGTAAAACATCTGAAGACAGTGGGAGAGGCATTAGCAAGATAAATACATGGCCAAACCCTAAAAAGAGAATACAGATTGGTTTTAGGAGAAAATAATTAATTATATTTTATGCTTAACAGCCTACCACAGGAAACTGGTTGAGAGGGGGAGTGATGCTAAGTGTGAGAAGCAGTTCTTTTTTCACAAGGTTTTCTCTGCCTGAATCTCATCAAGCCAAAAAGAGCTTCTCTAAGACTTCTTGTCCCCACTACATAATGGTTTCATCCTTTGTTTTCTTTTGTTCCTACTTCCGCCATTGACAGCAGCCTGAGGGAAGAGGGGTGGGGTATTATGTTGCTTCTGCAAAAATCACTGTAGGAAGAATAGCCAGAACATAAATGATACTGTTTTGGCTTCTAAAGGGTAAGCAGGTGTCTTAGGAGTCCCAGAAGAGCGATGTGCAAGCTTGTACAAACAACCTCCGAATCACGCCTGTTTGTTATTCACACAAACAGAGTTGAAACTGTCTGAATTCCTCAGTTCCCAGAATTCAGATGGTGCACAATGGCCCATAATGAACAGCACCTGTGCTTACCTCAATTACTACACAGAGCTGAACAACAGCAAGAAGGGCTTTCAAGAATATTTTTTCAATAATAGATTTAGTTATGTCTTTCATAATTGGATTCAAAAGCTCAAAATTTCATTTTGCAACTTGTTCATGAAATTTGTATGAAAAAGTCTGGCGTTTATTCAAAAGAAATACTCTATGAACAAGAAATTGCAAAACAGCCAACTGCTGGTAACTAAGCAGCCAAATTATAGTCCATGCACTTGGCAAATACACCATCTTTTTTATTATTTCAGTAATTGAATTTCTGTTAAAGCGTGGAGCATAATTTAACATCAGGAATTTATTTATAATACAATAGTGTTACAGTAATAAATGCATTATTATTGTCACTTTTAATGGAGTCTTATGTATTCCCTCAGAGACTATGTGGCAGACTCTGAGACAACCACTGCATCAGTGTTGTTTGTAGACAATTGAATTAATTGGAGACAGGGTCATTAACTCGACCTGAATACCTCTGATTGCTTCTGTAAATAAGGTTAGAGAGCAAATGGCTAATCTTTGTTGTCATTATAGATTCTTTTTACATTTTCACACTGCCTTGTATATTAAGATCATTTTGCTAAGCAGCTTTCCAGGCTGTCGTCGTGTTTATGGTATTGTCTTGCATGGCATACAACCGTAATTGTATCAGACTTACATTTCATTTCCCATATCTATATAAAACATGATACTAGAGAGAGACCTATTCTGAATTGCAGCACATAAAAACCATTGGACCAACAAATTAATAAACCACAATGAATAAGCTGTGGCATTAAAAAATAATCAAATCACAAAACAAAAGTTGATTTTGTTTGCTTTTGTTTGAAAATTCCAACCTGCAAGACTTGCCAGGGATAATATAATGAGTCCATTACTCAGTTGGGAACATGACCTGCAAGGCCAGCTCTGTGTATACCAGCCTGTGAGTTAAGTGTTATCCGGACTTTTGGCATGGATTTTCTTGGAAAATGAGCAGCAGGCTGTCTATTAAAGCACAGATAGAACACAGATATTTCTCAAGGAGAGATCCAAAAAAGGGTTGTGAGCATACTGTTCCATTTCTCAACAAACTTAATAAAGAATGTAGCCTCAGAGGCCTAGGAAGGCATGTGTCAGAAACAAGAGACACCCTAAACTTGAGAATGTCAGGTTCACATTGAACTCAGGGATACCAGCTTGTCATCACTCCCATATTCCACCCTATACTTAAAAAAATACTTTGCTTTCTCAGAAACAGCCTTGTAAGTGGAAGAAAACAGCTGGCAGTGCCTTATAGTTTGCCTGCTATTTGCATGTATTTCTTTCATTCTAAACTTACATTCAAGATGGGCTTGAACCCAAACCCCAGATATGCAGTGTGAGTTATCTACACTCAGGAGCCAAGTGTGGGATCCTGAGTCCATCTGTAGCCTAGACGTTAAGCGATGTTGTATGAATTCAGATTCAAAAATAACAGCCTCTCCACTTCAAAACTCGCAAGTAGAGCTTTCAGCTTCAAAACTTTGCCCATGTCAAACTCCATTGACAGTGTGTTGGTGCAGGAATCCAGCCTGACTGTGGTGGGAGGAACATGCTGCCACACTATGCTTTCTCTCAGCATTCTCTGCACAAATCACTTATAAAAACATTGAGGGACGTTGCTTCACTTAAAAAGCAAAGGAGGAAACGGAGTAGTGAATAGGCGCTGAACTGCTCCCGTATTTTGAAGGCATCATCTGAATTTACTGACTGGCCTTGTAGATTTTGCTCTGCAAAAAAAGAGGGATCAGCCAAACAGTGTTATTACTGGGCAAGATCCAACTTAGTACTGATCTGAAATTCAGGGTGAGCTTTTTAGCCCTGGGCCAGAGTGTCTGTGTCTGTCCCTGCATTTCTTCAGGGATGCAAGCACTGATGATGTTCACCTTAGACCTTGCTGTTGAAGAAATTGGTTGTGCTCAACCTTGGACCATTTATGTTACAACCTGCTGTAGGGGCTGACTTTGGAGCACTGTCCTTCATTAATGTAGCTTTATTGTCTGTGATATCCCAAATAGTGCAGGTGAAATTCTAGAGGGTGGGGTATTTTTTAAGTGTAAAATAAATCACTACTTCTCCACTTCCCTGTTGGTAGAGTGACATCTCACTACTGATTTTTGTAATTAATGAGCAAAAGAGTTTCATGTAATCAGTAACCTCCATGCCACACTAGAACATTAAGAGGTTGGGGCTGTCTAGGGAGATGTGTGAAGAGCACATTTGCACCTTACTAAAGGAATGCTTATCAAGTAGAAAATAACAGAACGTGCAAGAGTGATCGAACTTTGCCTATTTACCTCTGTATCCATGAGGGGTTTGGGTTTTCCTGACCTTTGCTTGTTGGCAGAGCTTCACCAAATCATTGCTGATACAATAACCCTTCCTGAGTCTGGGGAAAATGGGTGGCGGTAATGTTGAAAAGTCCATTTCTGGTCACTCAGGAACATAAATGTCCAGAAAGAAAGCATCTTAGGTGGAAGGTTTTTAAGAAATAATAATAAAACTAATCCTAAAGATCTAAATAATTTCGTCCATATTGAAAGGTCATGTTTTTCAGCACTCCCTTGACAAAACCCACTTTATGCTCAGGATTATGGTCACACTTTTCCTGAAGCCCTCTTGGGGAATACAATGTTTGCACACTCCCAGGCAGATGTTAAGTGCCCCTGTCAGGCATCCCAGTTTCTCAGCCTGGGTTAAGAAAGAAGGCAGTGTGACACTTCAGGAAGACATCCAGTGTTAATTCTGGCAGTCCCAGTTGCTCTTTCCTGTCTAAATGAAAGCTGGCTTCAAACTTGTCCTCATCCTGCACACAGGCAGTGCAGTCCCTGTGTTTGCACTGTTTTGGCTTGGCTTCCGCAGAGTCAAGTGGTGCTGAGCACCACCAGCTCCCTCTGGCAGACATGGAGCTCTGTTTGCCCACAAGATCCCAGCAAGAAAGTGCAGAAGCTATTAGGAACTTCCTTTTATTTTGGGATTGATGTAAAAGGTGGAAAGGAAAGATTTTCAGCCAGATAAGGTTACATAATTAAAGATTCTCTGTTTCCTTTTGCTGTCATTCAAAATAACAAGCATAGAAAATTCTGCTTAAAATAGATGAGCCTTTTGACTTACAGGGTTTTCATGTCAAAGATTTAAGATGTCAGGTTTAAACATGACAGTGATAGTATTAGGCAAAGTATGAGAGCAGATACATGTAGCAACTGTCATTTTTTTTCTGACTGTTTATTAATGGTCTTTTGTGATTTATAGTGAATGTTGTGAAGGATTTTCAGGTCCATTTATCACTCAGAGAAGCACCTTTTTTTTCTTAATACCTATGTATGTCATAATTAAGGGTGGATGCTGCTTAAAGATTTAGCTCTGTTCTTAACATAACATCCTTCAAGATGATATTTAATCCTAAGTAGCTTTGATACCATTTTAAGTCTATAAACCAAAGTATTATGTAACTGGCTAAAATCAGCAGCATTAAAAGGAGATCATATTAAACAGAAATATACAAAAGGTTAACATTTTCACTGCAAATGGAGACTTTTACCCCATTTTACAATGAATTTTAAGGAAGACGCCTATGTTTCAGCATTCAGCTTTATTAATATTTTACTAGACAGCTTTCTCCTTGTTCAAAAAACAAGTCATGTGTGCTGAAGTACATCTTTATATCCATGAAAGGCTCTGGTGGTGTGCCATAAATTCATCATGTGCCTTTAGGAATACTTCTTCAAAAACTATTTCAGAGTAATTGCCCATTATTAATAATGATGATTCCTTTTTACTGTTATGGCAGTAGCAGTGAAACGAAGTGTCTACTTGTGGTTTTCATGAGTGCCTGTGTACTTCTGTGGTCCCTGTTATTACAAATTCAATCTGATGAACGTAAATATGCTTGGAGTCTCACAATACTGTATGTATTAATAACAGGGCAAAGTGCCAGGAATTCAATTATTTTGCCCATTGAATCCCAGGGAGACACAGGAATTGAACCAGTATTCTGAAGTGTGGGACTGGTTCTATAACCACGGGGCTGTCTCTTTACAAAGGTGCAGCAGTCATCTCCACCGAGGTGGATTATTTGTGCCTTAGTCATTTGAGTACATGCCTATGAGCCACCCATGCCTGTAGCACCAATCCTGCTGTTTCATGCTTTCTACAGTGCATAATGCATGGAGATTGCTACCAGTTTGTGAGCAGCTGAAGCTCATTGAGTAGAATATTACCCAATTTGTTCTGATTGTACTCAGTTTTTATCTCTGCCCCTTTCTATATTGCTTGTTCTACTCATCGTGCTCCTGACAATAACCACAGTTGGAGCAATCTTGGGTCTTTTCTAAATAAGGACAGCATTAACATCCTGCAACAGGCTTTTTTTCCTCCTCTTGCTTGTGTTCCCAGTTCCTCCCCTTTGCTCTGGTCTGAAACTGGTTGTATTGCTGGTCTGCTCCCAAAGGATTCCCCTAGAGAGGAGACCCTCCAATGGTTTCATGAGCTCATGTAGGACACTTGTTCAGTGCACAGGTGTAAATGACTGCATGTGTGCTGTAAAGATCTGGAAGATCAGGATATGCCTTTTGGCACCTTTTCAAGCTCAGAGGAGTTGTTTTACATGGGGAAAGAAAAAAACCTCCTACTTTCTAATGTTTTCTTACTCCTTGGTTGCTCAGCATAGTAAAATTAGCTTTCCTCAGATAACAGATGAGACTGGAAATGTTGAAGAGTTGGAGGTGTCGTGTGGATTCATCTGCACCAGTGTGATTTGGTGCCATAGCCCACAGTTCTCTTCCCACTGGGCTCTGTAAGCTGTATTCTGTTTTCAGTTAGAACTGAAGCAGAACTGAGTTAAAATGAGAAGGGTAATTCTTTTAGAATGTTACGTGCCCAAGTTTCTGCCATACATGAATGAGAAAAAAAAACAACACTTTGCTTTTAGAGGTTCTCTTTGGATGGTTTTTATCGTGACCACACTTGGACTTTCTGCTGTAGTAAAGAAAATCAAAGTGTAAATAACTGACTCATTAAAAACCATTTTATGTTAACTTGAAATTGTGAACAGTAGAGGGACAAATATGTACTTCTACACTTCCACAGAAGATTCACAAAGTGTACTGAAAGATGCAGTATTCCAGGATTTCCTTTGCGGAAAATAAAGAAGTTCCTGTGTATCAATCCTCATATCTAGCTTGATTCAGTGGGGCAATATTGATATAATAAAGTGGTTCCATTTACATCAAATGAGACCCTTTGGAGTCTCACAGGAAGAGAGAGTATTCTTGTTCTTCCAGATGCCAGGCAAACAGTAGCACATCAGGGCACACTACAAATAATGCTCTCTGACACTTGAATCTATTCACGAAAATATTGTACATCAAAAAGCCTACATACATTGCATTCCCTGAATAATATCGTGCTCACAAAATTGTTTCTAAACTCTGAGGTGAGTGGAGTGATGCATGCACGAATTATGGATACAATATTGCTTTTAATATGCAAAATCCCCTTCTCTTCCACATCAAGTGTGTATAACAGCGCTGTGATATTGGAAAGAGAGTGATTACCATACCAATAGTTCAGAAAGTTTTTTATGTGCACCATTAGAGATGTGGCATTAAAATTCCTCCTCTTCTGTTTGTTTTTTATAATGTCATAGTTTGGTATGTTACACCTGTTCTTTATCGCAGGTGTGATGGAGTCAGAACTTACTGAAGACCAGGAATAAAACCTAGAAAAGAGTCAGAATAGGACAAGAGAAACAGTGCCATGGTTAAAGTCACATTGCAGATGTATATACACAGTTCCACCTAGGATTTGTGGCTAATGTAATTCTTTATTGGAAGGCTTTGACCTTGTTACGGATTCTTGGCAGCTTTTCCCCACTCTATTCATTACTAATGCAAGCTGTCAATCACTTTAGTTCTGCTTTGACATAGATTGTGGCTCATAGGAGTTAGCTCTGTCATTCTTTTTATTTCTTTCATCTTTACTATCCTTTTTTATGGTCTTTAAAGCTGGAAGTATAAAAGGGTTATATATATATGAAAAAAATCTGTTTCAGTAACTCTATCAACCTTGTTATAAACAGTCTTTGATTAAAACAGTTACTTTTGAACACAGTAAAATGAGACTGTGGTTTTTTACATACATCATCTTGTAAATTACCCTCCCCCTCAAAATAAATCAGAACTGCTACTTGCGTTACAGTGCTCAGCATTGATACAGGCAGATCAGCTGCCACATCCTGAATAACATATTAGAGACATTTTCCCTTTCCATGTGTTTTGACATGAGAGAGCCATCATAAGTGATGTCTTACTACATGTGCTAATGTTACCTGAAGCAACAATTTCCACACCTTATTTCATTTCATTGACCTGGGTGCTGATTAATATTTTAAAAGCCTTGATACAGGTTTTCAGTTCCTGTGTCAACCCAATCTTTGAAAGTTTAGATTTGAATTCTACCAGCCTGATGTTAAATAATTTAATACTAACCAGTGGAAAGGCAGTGAACAAATCATCCAGAGCAATCCTTTTCTTTAAAAAGCAATCTAATGGCAGTCGTATATAAGTTTGAAGATAAAGATATGAACAATTCATTATAAAAAAAATGGCAGCTCACTTTCAAATTAGAAGAGAATATTACTTCCTGATAATGGTGTAAGAATAGAAGAGAAATAAAACTTCGTTATTGAACAGTTATGGTATTAAATTCTGACACTAAATATTAATCTGCTAGGTGCTGCTCTATTATTATCTGCTAGAGTAATGAAACAGCCTTTTTTATGCAGAATTCAGTGAGTCCAGTAACTCCCAAGTAATGCCCATCAGGTTTGCAGGTTTTCTGTAGAAACAGATCCAAAGGAGAGATAGGGCTGGCTTCTAAACAGCTTGAGAGGGTTTGTTCTTCTGTCTCTTCAAATAAAATGTAGGGAGTGGAACTACAACAGTATGCAAACAAGAGCAAGTGCTGTCTGCTCTGGTAGATGCTGCAGTGTGGTTGAGCGCACAAAAGTCTTGATCAGAGCTGGGCGCCCAATTTTCAGTGTCCTTTGTAATCAGACTCTTTGTTCTCAGGAATCTGCATTTTAAATAGGCAAGCCAGATTAAGGATAGGCCACATAGCCTCTCTTTTACTCAGCAGGAACTGATGCACAGACATATTTTCTTCTCAGACACAAAGCAAAATTCATCTCAGTCCCAATCCAGTGCCTCAACAGGAAGATCACGCACTCTGTCAAGCCTGTAGTCAGTTTTCCGGCATAGACCTTGCCCTTTCCAGATTTCATTGGTTGAATTTTCCCTAAATATAGGCTTGTGCAGTAAAGCAGCCTTTGTAGAGTGCTGCTTCTAATGGAAATACATTACCAGCGTGGATGTACTGTTGACTCACTGGTCACTTCCCATCTACAATTTCCCACTGCCCAGCAACACTCTGCTTTCTCTAAGTTTACATTTTGATTTCTGAGTAGAGCAGTGGAACAAGTGGCCAATTCATCATTACCCTAAAAAGGAGGGGTTGGAATGAATAAACCTATTGTTGGAGAGCAGCATCTATCTGCCAGATTCTCTTCACAGCAATTAACATGACTACATCTAATTGGGAGAAGGTTCAGGGAGATAGCTAAGGACTTGTTAGGAAGTTTTGTTCCTTGATGAGTTTTACTGCGGTAGTCTGAATTATACCTTTTTTTTTTTTTACATCTGTATTTACAAGGTTAAAAGTTTATTATATTTCTTATTAGAGGTTAATGAGCTTGAGTATTTCACATTATCTTTGTTGTAGCTAGCAGGTTTAATTTTGAATATCATTTATAACAACAGTAGAGTAAATTATATGTTGAAAACAATATAATGGTTTAGATGACAACAACAACAAAAAAAGCATAAGCCATGTATCAGGCCTTTGGTTCTCTATGCAGCATAATGATCCAGACACATAATAATTCTATGTCTGCTTTAATTGGCTTTGGAAAAACAACCCATGACTTGAAAAACAGACGAGCTTCAGGCTGACATTTGAATTTGGGCAGATCACCCGTACCAGTGAACTGCAGTGAGAGAGAGATGGTTGGTATGTGATGAGGTCAGTGCAGCTCCTCACCAGGAGCCATCAGCAGCCACACACCTGCAAGTCTCAGCTGCTCTGTAGTGAAGTTTGAGCTCAGCAAGAGCTGAAAACTACTCCAGGTACTGGTGGTACTGGTGGTACTGGTGTTTGTCCCCTCCTTCAAGGCATTTTTTGTCTCATACTTTGTGGCCATGCTGTGCACAATCATCAGGGACAAGGGAAACGCTTGCTCTGTGAAAGCACAAGAAGGGAGATGGGTGAAGGTGCTGCAGAAGAGCTTTCTTCCAGATTGCTTCCAGATGTGCAGGTCTCCTCTGTCAGAAAGGATCCCAGTTTACCAGTCTGCAGGCAGCTGGAGACATCATCATGGTGACCTTTGCAAGGGACAGAGGCCTCATTCCCCTTCCCCCTGCAGTGTGGGTGTCACTCCAGGGCTCTCATCTCCACAGCACAGGAGGAGCTCCTCGGGACAGGGGTGAGCAGGCACTGACCCATCTGGTCTGAGTCCCGGGGGTCTCCCTGCCGAGCCATTGCACATCTCTGCTCTGGGTCAGGGCAGAGCTCGTCTGACTGCCCTGCAGGACTCAGCTCAAGTGCTGAGCACAGGGCTTGGAAAATGAGGAGAACAAACCTAAAAGGAGGGCAAAGCTGATGTTTCTATTAACTGCAGAGAGGCCTTGCACTTAGAGAATGTGACAGGCCCACACTGAGTATGAGGATGACTGTAATACCTCGGCTGTTTGCTTTGTGTGTTTGCCTTGCAAGCTCTTTGGCCCAAGGACTGTGCCTCATCATGTATTTACACAGATCCAGCACAGCAGGTCACTGGTCTCAGTAGGGGCCTCCAATCTCAAGTGATAATAATGAACTGGCTTTCTTCTAAGTGTTATTTACCCAAACAATGCTGTGTTCCATTGTGCAGCATTGTTTTTATTAATTTTTTTTTCCAGTTCACATGCAATAAAAACATTGTCCACTCAAACACTGAGGAACAATATGAGTGCTCATCTCCTGCTGGGAAATAAAAATTCAATAGTTTCAAATATCAGCCCTTCCTGCCCCCTTTAGTCACTTTGAGGACTTGTGTCTGATGATAAAATGCTTTAAGCCCGTTTTAAACCTTGTCTGGACTGGCATTCCTTGTCTGGATCTTAGCAACATAACAAAACTTGCTTTGAAAGTCTCTTCAAGAGGCAACCCCCAGTTCATGTAGTTGATACCTATGTGAGGAAGCCCAGTTTATTTGTATAACAGCTGCTTGAATTGCAGAATCTAGCCCAACATCTTTCAAAACATGACTGAACTTTAAATCTGCAGAAATCTCTGGAAAGAGTTCAAACCAAGTATTTTTGAACTAAGAGATGCATGTTATTTAAGGAAAAAAAATCACAAAAGGCAATCCAGAATATCTACTAAACTCATTTTATTGGAAGCAAAGATTTCTTTTTCGTGCACTTGTTTGTGAAATGTATGTGTACTTTTTTTCTTCTCTGCTGAACTGCTTTGTAAGAAGTTGATTGTGCTTGTATCTATGTACAAGGATCTGTCTTTAGTATGGTGAGATGCTAGGAAAGGCATTTTGGGTCTTATCTAATTGTTTTGCAAAGCATACACAGTTGCTCTCAACCCAAAGCACATGATGAAAATGAATGCTTCTACTTTAGTAATGAGGATCAGCAATGATGCCTTCAGCATGAAACTGCCCAGTGTAGCCAAGGCATAATTTTATTATCCCAGATGAAAGACAAATATGACCTCATTGTATTTTGTATGAAAAACATTATTTTGAGCCTGTCTGGTTCCAGCATGCTTGCTGAGCTGTGTTACTCAGTAATGTTTGGCACACGGTAGCTTTTTCTGAGGCTGGTGTGCAGAAAGAAAGAAAATAAGGCCAGATTGGAGCTGCTATCTATTTCCATGGTTTTATTCTGCCCTTTGAGTTCTTTGTCAGACAGTTGCAGTCTGCTCCAGAACAACTCCTGTTGTTTTGTGAGCACATCCCAGCTACAGTGTTAGTCCCAGCGTGCTGAGAGGTAGGTTGTGTTTAAAGGCTGGAAAGGTCTGGCTGGGGCACTGCCTTTCCCTTCTTTGATCTAATATAAGAGGTGTTATTCTTTACATCAGTTGTCCTAATGAGAGCAGACGTGCCAGCCCTGAGAGCAGAGCATGTCCTTAGGCAGATGTGCACAGATGTGTGAGCAGCCCCACACACACCCCTCTGTGTGGAGGTCGCCTGGGCACAAACCACTGCAGAGAAGCTCTCAGATTTAGGGGAGAAGTTGTTTTTAAATTAAAACCTCAGTCTTCTGATAATTCCATAAATAACACTTTTTTTCAAGGCTGGTGCTTCATTCTGGCATTATAGAATGGAATTCCCATGTCTGTCTCCTCAGTTTGGGTATCCTTGTGGTATTTTCTATTTTATTCTATTCTTCTTGGAAATACTTGCAATGAAATAGAAAAGCTCAGTTTTCATCTATTATTAGTTTTCCAAGTAGAAAATACAAGACCAAAATTACAAGATACTGATGTGAAAGGCAAACACCCTTACAAAAACATTTCTCCACTTTTCTGTTTCCTTGTTTACTGTTAAAAAAATTGCATGAAAAATGTGTTTTCTTGCACTTTCTCGAGCTTCACTGAAAAGGAGGGGTAAAGGAAGAAATACAAGTGCACAAATGGTTTTCAAAAATAATTACATTAAATACAAAATGTAAGATCAATTTTAATTCAGCAGTGGTTAGTTTCCCATAATACTTTTGGAAATGCCTATATGTTTTCATCATCTGTTCTTTGAATTGCCTTTTACTTCCAGTTGAAATTTTCTGAGGAGCTCTACTTGAGTCAGTTGAGTAAGGAGCCTCTAGAAGAATTAAAAAAAAATAAAAAAGTGTATGGACTTAATGAGCAACAAAGTTAGTGATCTGTAGCAATTACCCAAGTGAGTAATTTTGTTTCATTAATGCACCCTAAAGCACCAAGCTGTTTTGTCAATGGGCACTGCAGGGCCATTGCAAGGCTCAAAGAGACAGTTTTGTTACCAACCGCGGTGTAAGCGATAGGTTTTACCAACAAGGAGGGAGAGAAAGTAGCTTAGTGTAAGAAGAAAATTAAAGTCCATCTATTATTGTCACAGAAGCCAATGGCAATGCTTGTAAAGATTCTAGCAGAGCCGGGTCACACATCAGTTTGTTCCGGCTTTTCCAGTTTTTTTCTTTTTTTCCTGGCTTTTCCAGTTTCTTGGTTACTGTGGTTTTTTAAGAGGGCATCTTGATGCACAGAGCATCTTGGTTTGAAAAGGGAAGGAAGGCGTGTACTTGGCTTAGTTGAATCCTTCTTGGAGGAAAATAGAAAAGCAGATAGAAACAGAGGCAAAGCTGTATTATATCTTGTAGGCATCTATGGATCACTCAGTATGGGACACACACAGTGTATGATATATTAAGGTGAAGTATTGAATATCCATAAAGGTGTACTAGCAAATGGTGTCAATTTTCAAACACTTTGCTTTGTCAGCTTCACAAATTTAAAATCAATCATCAAAAAGTCCCTGTATAGATCAGCTGAGGAGACATAAAACCTTATGGTTATCTCCCTGACAAAAAAGTTGAAATTAAAGATGAGTTTATAAAGACTCAGACTGGCAGAATTCTGTAGTGCTAAAAGCTGGGGTCATTTGACCTCAGATTAGAAACAAATGCTGAAGAAAAACAATGACACTCAGCACACTGCTAACAAATACATCTTGGAGGACAGTTGAACACGCAGAAAAATAGGTTTCACAGAGAGGCTTATTTTCAGCATGAATGCTATTTTCTCACTGCATTATCATAAATATGAGAGGGAAAAAAAGCTATAAATAAAAAATTCTTGGGCACTCCCTGGAGGCTTGTCAAAAGTACGTAGTTTTTGTACACTGCAGTGTAAAAGTATTCATTAAAATTAATTTTTAAAATGTCCTGTCCAATATTAGTTGCCTGATGTCCTTCCTTTGGTCATAAATTATAAATGAACTGGCAAAAAATGAAGAAACCATGATTCCATTATTGAATTATTTAAGTGTGATTGTTAGTTTTTGCAATCATTGGCCTAATAAGCTCAGGCTTGTGACACTGAAGTGTTTCTTACTGGAGGGTGATGATGATGGTAATGTTATTAACATAATCAATGTGTCCCATGAGTCACAAACCCAACCAGCTCCTCTGGTGACTCCACGGTGGCACAGCCCCTGGAGCTCTCATGGGTCTGCACTGCAGGAGAGGGAGGTGACACTGGGGACATTCGGTGTGAACGGGGTTCACTGGGTGGTTTCCCCCAGGGCAACACTTGCAAAAAGCCAGGAGCACCCTAAGAGAGGCTCTTGTCCCCACAGCAGCCTGCCCGTGCCAGCGGCACACGCCACCGGCTTGGCCCATTCCAGCGGCGGCTCCGGCAGCTCCAGCGAGTCCGAGAGCAGCTCTGAGTCCGACTCCGACAGCGAGAGCAGCTCCAGCGACAGCGAGTGCAACGAGGAGTCGCGCAGTGCCACGCCAGAGGTACGGCCATCGCAGCTCTCCCCAGAGGGGGAGGCGTGGAGGGGAGCAAAGTCCCGCTCCCTCTTAGGGGGATGTTGGAGTTCTGTGCTGTTTGATGCTGTTGACTTCTTTTCCCTTTGCTGTTTCACTTGTGTGGCCCACATACTCATTCTAGGTTTTGGAAGAATCTTTCTGGCCTACATTTGAGTTGCTTTAAAGAAATATTTAGATTTTTGCCAGTAGCTAGAGAAGATTTTATTGACACAGTATTCAGTTGGGACTAAGGAAAGGCAACATGACAAAACTATGTCTTCAGGGACTAGCTAAACTTTTTAGTTGTATTAAATTTCTCCAGGGCCACATTGTAAACCAGATAAGGAAGCCTAATTAACCATAAATACTCCATAAATACTCCCATAAAACTAGCAGTCACCACTAGTTGACTGAAATAAAAGGGTACATTAAAAAAGTTCTCTTTTAAAGGGAAAAGCACTGCTTCTGTCTGAGATTTGTTCCTTGTCATCCTTCAATCTGCAGCCCGAACCCCCCTCAACAAACAAATGGCAGCTGGATAAATGGCTAAATAAGGTGAACCCCCACAACAAGACCATCATCAACAATCAAAATGAGCCTCACAGCGAGAGCAGCTCCCAGGCCCAGAGCAACCAGCAGGCCGAAGGGCCAAACAAAGGGAAGATCAACAGCAGCCTGCCCCCGAGCGATTCCAAAGACCGGGCGATCCTTAGTCCCATCCGAGAGAAAGCCAAACCACGGGTTGCCCAGAAAACCCCAGAGGCAAAAAGCTCCAAGCAGAAGTCACCAGCTCATAATGAGCCAGCTTCACAAAGGACTACTGGGAAAAAGCAACCCAAAAAGGTAGAAAGGACTTCCAGTGTAGAAGAGTATAACTGGCCCAAACCAAATAATACCAGCAACACTCCCAAAGAAAAAGACACACAGGAACCCCCCGAGCAGCCAAAGGTTCGAACTAAAGCAGCAGTTGGGAAGACAGCTCCAAGGAAAGAACCACGAACTAGCACAGGTCTCACTTCAGAGAAGAAAAAGTACAGAGGCCCCAGCAAAATTGTCCCAAAGTCCCGGGAATTCATTGAAACGGATTCATCTACTTCTGACTCAAACACAGACCAGGAGGAGAGCTTGCAGGCGAAGGTGCTGCCAGCCTGCACTGGGTCTGGCACTGGTGTCAAAGTGAAGGACTCTGGCAGTAACATCCTCAGCGTAAGTAGCTTAACGAGCAATGGCAGCAACACATCCATCGACCAGACCAGCAATGACCTGGAGGAGCAGCTCTTTTCTCCTATCCCAATTGTACAAAATGAACTTCTGTCCCCACTGAGAGAATACGAAGAACTCAAATCTCTGTGGGTGAAAATAGACCTTAGTTTACTCTCTAGGATACCTGGACAGGAAACTTTTGAGACCACGCCTGTGAAAAGTGAACCAAGAGAGGCAAATGTGAAACACAGGCGACCATCTCGAGAGTCCCCTACCCCAGCAGCTGAAAAACCCTCCACAAAATCCAAAAGGAAACACAAGGTAAGTCACTTTCATTGTTTAAAGGAAAACACTTGAGTTTCTGTGCACCCTGGAAGTCAGGACCACAGGCAGTGATTCGTCACTGCACCTGCAGCTGGGCTATGGGGAGGCATCACAGCACTGAGGCTTTATTGGTTTTACAAAGGACAGACATTTACAAGTGCACTCCAAATTAACATCAGAAACTAGTAAAAAGCAAAGCCCAGCTGACAAAATCAATAAACAATGTATTTTTTGAGATTTGTCTTACAAGCTTTTTCACTGTATTTGCTCACTCGCCTGTTAGTTTCCAGTGCTCTGTAATCTGCAGAAAGTGGTGATTTCATATTGGTACAGTTTCAGCCATACTCAGAAGATGTGACTTCTGTTTGGAAGGGAGAGGTTTATTGTCTGCAGAATTCAGGCATTTTCACTGCTGGTTTAAACAAGCTTCATCAAAGTCAATGGAATGGTGCTTGCTTATGCTCCTGGTGAATTTAGTTTTTATATTATTTTGTGGTAAAAACAAATGTGATTCATAGAAATATAATTTACTTAACTAGCTGCTTTCTCTACACAGCTACCTGAAAAAGCAAATATATTTTGACTGAAGGCATTATGTTTTATCATGTGTTTTATGTTATTTATGCCCAAGGGTACCCTATCTTGTGGGATATGACATTGCACTTCAAACTAAATGTGTTTTCAGAAAAGAAACTGAAGTTTTATGTCCTAAATGAATTTTTGTAGTCAGTTTTTCCAGCTGAAATGCTTGTACTCTGGTCTGCCTGTGAGAAGTCATCAAAATGTATTTTTTTTATGCCCCAAATTTTATAAATCATTGTGAATATGACTTCAGCTCTCTGTTCCAATGGACTTCTTGAAATCCTGAGTTTGAGCAGTCCAATGGTACAAGAGAATTAATGCAAGACAATGACAGACGATGCCAGGCAGACACAGGGTCTGCACCCCTGCCTAAATGAGTCACTGCACTGGCTCCTTCCCTGTTGAATTAAGTGGAAATAATCACATGAGTAAACTCAGCAGGTTTTTATTCAATATATCTTCTAGCTGCACACTACAGAGATGCAAGAAGGAAGGAGAAAAAAAGAGGAGAGGGATGTATAAATGTCCATACTTATGTGTATGTATAAGTACACCGGGGTGCATATTAAGTATATATTAATAATATAAATATAAATATATATATATATATAAATTTATATATAAATAATTGTTCCTGGGTAACTTAGTGGAGTGTCTGTATCATGGAGAAGGAATCTTGACTAAAGCACAACTGTAGTATTGGCAACTAAAGTGAGGGCTCCCAGGGGAAAAAACAATAAGGGGGGGTTATATGAAAGTTGGAGCCTCATAATTTCCTTAACTGAGACTTTGATTCAGAAAGTAACAAAATACAGAATCTTGCTCTGGGCCTGTGCAAGCATAAGCTGGACTCTGATCAGCCCCTTCAGTTGCAATGTGATTGTTCACGCTAGCCAAGGGGAAACAAGCCAATTAGGATAACTTGAGGGTATACCAAGAGTTAAAGCAGGGTAGGGAGACACTAATTTGTGTTTCTAAATCATGCTATTAAAAGATTTATTTATCCATCTACTAGTGGGCTCAAGGCTGATATGAAGGTTCCAGCGACAGAGCAATAATCAGCTTTGCTTGTGTCATCCTAGTTCAGGCACAAAAGTCATGCATCAGGGAGTCTTCCAAAGCAAATTTCGAATGAGCTATTGCTGTTAATGACTACCCCAGCTCAGTCCTCTACTCCTAGTCCTGTGAGGAATACTTATTCAGAGAAGTTTTCCCATCAACATCTATTAGGTCAATGAGTAAAAGCTATTTACTTGAATAAGGTTTGGTGCTATCAAGTCATTGCATCTGAATTATTAATTAAATTCCAGTGCAGTACAGAAGATAACTTTAGCACATGAGACATTTTGCTTCCTAATTATCTCCTATGTCACTTGTTACATAACTTCATGTCATGTGTTCAGAGCACATTTAGCCCTGATCGCAGGTGACTTTCACTTCTCTTAGACCAGTAGTTTAACTGCTGCTGCTATAAAGGAAATACACTGAGATTCCTGAGGCCCTCTCAATGGCCAGTGAAGTTGTGCATAAATGCTGGATCTTTTATTCTCCATCTTTTTTATTAAAGCAGACGGAAAGCCTGGATACCTTTGTTGAAAGCAAGAAGCAGCGCCTGGAGGACCCTCCGGCTTCCTGCCTGCTCCCACCTTGTATTTCTCCAATACCGAACCACAGAATAAGCAGCACTAAAGAGTAAGTGGATTTTTGACATACCATTCTTGAGGGATTTCATAGTGCTGTTCTGTATGTCTTTGTCTGTAGAGTCAGATGGGACTTGGTATTCCCATCCATCAGGAAGAGAATCCACATGGTTTTGGAGGAGATTCATTCCTCCTTCTGATGGACTGCAGGACTTCAGGATGCCACCACAGTCCTGGTGTACTCTTCAACCCCCTTCCAATGTTCTTTCTTGCCTCTATCACCTTTAAATTCTATGGATAGAGAATCCTGCTAAAAGTGGTATTTATTTGATTGCCTGGAATTATTTTTTTTAAATCATTTGCCTAAGAGACAGTTCCCAGTTTTATTGAACAAAATAGTGACTTTGCCTCATGTTCATTGCCTCTTTGTTTTAACTGTGTGTACAGCAATGCCAGGGGTAACCATCCCAAGTGTCTCAGATACGTGCTTTGTGTCTCAGCAGGTACACCATCCAATAGTTTGTGCCTTTCAGAGTGTCTTTCAGAGATGGCTATAATGCTTGAGCAAACAGGTGCCACATAAATACTGATTCTGATTACAGAGTCACAAGGTTAACATTCTATAAATAGCCGAAGAGTCCGGTTCCCTTCTGTTACCAATTTTGTGCTTTTATGATTTTGAGATGAGTACTTCTTACTGCTTCGCACTAGGATAAGTGAAGAATCAAAATCACAATGTGCTTCTGAAAACAATGTGAGGATAGCTAAATTTAGATTAAGTTTAGAAATAATTTATGAAATAGCACACTAATTTTAAAATCCCTAAAGAAGGTTGAGCATTGTTTTGTTTATTCTGGTGCCATTATGCAGTAACTTCAGACTGTGGACTAGCCCCTCATTCAGCCACTGAGAAAATCAGAGTTGGAGTCTGGAAAAAAGAAGATGAGTTAAAAGTTACAGTGGGATCTGTAACATGTTGCACATTTGATAAACATCGTGATGGGTGTTGCCTGATTGTCGTTGCTAGAAATACAATGAGCAGAGATATATTGCAGAGGGAATCAAGGATTATCAATCCCCAACACCTCCACAATCCATTAAAAAAAAAATCTTTCTATTGTTGTCACCATCAGGCCCTAAGCATCCACCCCCAACCTGATGTTTCTTAATTTGAGCTTGTTTTCCAGGTCATTAATTTGATTCCTCAGAGCTTTCAACCCTTTGGTATTCTCTCTTAAAACATAATTGTGTCCATCAATAGTTATTTCCATATGCTGGCTTTTTCTCTCATCTGCCTGAAGTTTTGAAACACAATTTTCTGACTTCTTTTCCACGACAGTAACTGAGGCCTGGATCACACTGCATTTTTTACTAGTGTTTTCTGAGTTTGCTTGAAAAAATTGCAATACTTTTTGATAGTTCAGGTTTTCAACTCCCAGAGACATGCAACTGAGTACAGATCAATGTATTTCCCAAAAGATCAGGGACCTGAATGAACTGTGTGAAGACAAATTTCTAGAAATTGAAAAATTTCATTTTTAAGCGGTCAGGAGTGGTTCTGTTCTCCAGAGAGTTAAGTAAAATTTTAAGGGGAGGCAGAAGAAAGTCCACTTTTGTGGACATGTCCTTGGACATGTTCAAGGGCATGGGGGAAAATAAAACTTCGGGGGTAAAAGGTTGAAAGACAGGCTTTCCCATTTGGTCTTTTATTCCCAAAAGTTCTAAGTTTTCTTTTAGAACTCTATATAAGGACTTTGAGAAATGAGGGTGAGTCAGCTGCAGGTGTGATGATGATGTTCGTCCCTTAAGAAGGTGTTAAGTCTCATGGTGGATGTTGTCACTTCGTAGGAAATGTAGGTCTCTCCCGTTAGAACTTGATCACTGTGCCACTAAGCCAAGTTCCCCAAGACAGGCACTGGAGATTTTTATTAGGCTTTTTTATAGATACAAGAGTGCTTTGACAGAATGATGATGATCTCTGGGCCAAAATTTCGAGGCATTCAGGAGTCTGGAGGAATCAGGGAGGGATAGGTCACACCTGTGTTTTCACAGCTCCCATTGTCTCCCTTGCTATAGTTTAGGTATTTGGATACATTTCTATCATTGTCTTTCCCTAAATATATGGGCTCAATAAAGCAAGCAAAGATGCACAATTAATCTTTAAAGGGTCAAGTGTCTAATAAGGGCAATTCTATGCCTAATTTCCACAAGTTTCTATGACTGCATGTACAGTTTGAGTTCAGAAATTTCAAATGGTCAGTTGTGAACTCAAAAGGCACTTGCACAACCAGAGAGCAGGTTTGTATTAGGTAGTCATTGTACAAGCCATTGTTACCTCTCTATTCCTTCCCTCACATCCTCAGGGGCTGATGCCTTTCCCAAAATCTGACCTGACACTTAAAATATACTATTCAAACTATTGCCACTGTATTTCCCTTATTTCTGATGCTTACAGCAAATGAAGGAATAGGTGTTTCAGTGTTTTCATAGGAATACGCTGAAACACTTCTGTGAAGCTGAATTTTTGTCAAATCAGCTGCCTGCTTTGCAACAGAGGATTACTTACTTTTATTTACTTGCTGGGCACTCTAATTTTAATTTAAGCACTAATTTGATGTGCTGCTGAATACCATTTATATCTGAATATTTGAGTGGTAGACCCAGTCCAGACAGAGCACTACCCACCAGTATTTGGCTTTTTGTAACAACACAGGGAGTTGTTTGGTGGTGCAAACTGTGAGTCAAACTGGACTCATACCAGTGAAACATGCCCACCATCTAGCAGGCATGCTAGAAATCTGTCTGAGGCAAGCATTTCTGCATTTCTGTTTTTTTGAAATTTCCTGTTCCCTTTTGTTTGACCTTTAGTTGAAGATGCACCTTATTTGGCAATATGTATAAGTTGATCCCTTGGGTAGTCACAGCAGCATTCATTGGGGTTCCTTCATGGCACAGGCAGCCTTCACATCTATGACAATGACTTTAGCTCCATTCAGGTGCTGCCATATGGTCCAGGCTAATGTGGGAGTGACCTTTCACTGCAAACCCCTTGCAGAAAGTCAGATACACCATCAATGTGCAGCATTTGATTGTGGGCCAGGGGAGTAGAGGCAAAGGAAAGCCAAGTGTCTGGTACAGACAGTGGCTTTGTCTCACTAACAGGCCAGAGACACCACTGCATACCACAAGGAGAGGATAAAGAAAGGGCAAAGAAAGGCAGCTTGAAACATGAGAGTAGCTGGAAATTCTCCCTTCTTCATGCACTGACCTCTTGTTGCCTACTTGCTTGCTTGCTTTCTACCCTAAAAGAAACCAGGCTGGGGAAAAAAAAAAGCAGATGGGGAACCTTCTCCTTCTTTGATAATTGGCCTTTTTTAGACACAAAAAATTAAACCCTGCAGCCACAAGACCATCAGTTCTGCCTGTAGTTTTTCCGTGCACTTTTATTGTGTTTCTCCCTAGATTTTAAATATATTTTAACTAACAATCATGTCAGCAAATTAAACCATTGAGTCTCAGTAATTATTGCAATAAATTCATTCAAAATTAGCAATTCCTGCAATCAAAGACCAGTTTCTTAGGCCATTAACAGCCCAAAGCAAAGTGACAATCTGGTTAACTGCTGGTAACAACCTATTTCATGGAGGTTATTGTTAACATAAATGCTTTAGTGTAAATCTAAGGGAGGTAACATTGCTAAATAAATTATCAGCTTAATTCCTGCAAAAACTCATAGGATTAAGTGGCCAATAGGGGAAGAAAAGAAAGAAAAAAACAGCAGACAAACTGTATTGTTGGGGGGGTGGAGTTAAATGTAAGTTATGTAGAAGAAATATCCTCCAGTGCCTTTTCTTTTGTGGTTAATTCTTCCAACATGATTTATGTGCCAGAGTTGAGTAGCTGCACCTGTTCCTTGGTTTGCCCCATCTTGTGTCCGAGCCCAAAGATGAAGTGAACTGGTGAAGTTTAAAATAGTGAAGAGCTCCAAACTGCTCCGTGCACAGCGGCACAGAAAACCACTTTGCTCTGTGTTCCCACCCATGAGTGCATGTTCAGGGTGCCCTGTGCAGGGCATGTGCTTGGGAGGCAGAGGGTTTGGGTTCTGCTCCCAGGTGTTTCATTAACTGTGTCTTTGCTGCTGTACAATCCAAGAACACTTGCAGGCTTTGTCAGGGCAGTGCTCACCCTCCTTTGGAAAACTTTCCTCTGGAAAAAGTTCTGAGTGTTGCTGTGCTATAACTATGGTAGCTTGTCTGAGTTCCAAAATGCCCTTTGGGGGTCAGAAAGCAAACAGATGGAGCTTTGAGTGAGACCTTTTGGAGGACATATTGCAGGACCACATGTGCATAAAATCCATCTCCTTGAAGAACTGCCGGTCTATTCCAACATGGTTCTTTGTCTTTGATCTTCTTCAGACCCATGTGTTTTCCAAGCAGGACAGAATCCATCCTAGTAAGGCAATATGAATTTGAGCTTGTTTTATTTCTTCAGTCTAAGATCTTTTATATCAGAGGGTTTCAAATAAGATATTTTTAACTCTGCTTCAGCTGAATTAAAGTAGTTTTGGGTAGAGGAGCTTTAAAACATGAGGAGCTTGTTTGATTTCACTCTGTGGTTTCACAGATAAGCCCAAAATATTTCTGTATCATCAAAGGTCCCAAGTAGGGCCGTGACCAAGGTGTAGATATTGATACTGTCAGTGAAACTGCAGAAAAGGCCAGACTGAAATGAGAGAGAGCACCAAAAAAAGAAGTAAGGAAACCTGGGTGGCCTTCTCCTCTTTCCCAGGTTACTTTGAGGCAAAGTTGATCTATAATTCCTGACACTGACCGAAAGTGGGAACAAAACATAAATTCTTGTTGACTTGATTTGTTATTGAAATTTTAGTCAATAATCATGAAAAGTAAATGATCATGTAGTACAATATTAGATGTCTAACAAAAGATTAAAATTCAGGTTATCTTCATTGACTGAGCTGGGACAGAACCTGAAATAAAAATCTATGAGTAGAGTAACATATTAAGCAGTCAGTGAGGGGTTTGGTTTGGTTTTTTCTTTTTTGATGAATTTAAGTGGAGAAAGGTCTATCAGGGTTTTTTTCTGGTTTTACTGTGCATCACAGCTGCTGTTTCTAGCCAGCTAACAATTTCTGTACATAAAACAGACAATAGTTTATCATATTACTTGAGATTTCATGTCAAAACCACATTCATTTTCTGAATCACGTTCAATTCATCAACCAATATTTGCTCAAGGGCTTTTGCCAGCTACAATGTATCATTTTAATATAGTGCTGAACATTGGTTTTATTCTAGAGGTTAAATAATTTTTATCTTGTTATGGTTATCATTTTATAGTTGTTATAAATTCTATTTTTGGTTCATATGCTGCCATGTGCTGTTTGGGTTTTTTTGCAAAGGTTGCTTATGTGGGCCCTAATCCACCTCTTAAAAAGATGCTTAATGTTAAACACATAAATAGTCATACTTGATGTCAAAGGAACTAACCCTGTGCATAAAACTTTCCAGCACTTTGCTGAGTCAGAACCTCTACGACCTCTCAAATAAAGACTGACTCAAATTAGCATTTAAATTGGGTGCAATTTGTACTAATGGACTGCAAGTTGTCCTCCAAAGCAGAAGGTTTCTGCAGTCATTGAAAAGGCAGAGGCAGCTCTTCTGTTTTCACTGCTGTCCCCTTGTGCCTTACCAAGGAGGGCACGGGGCTGCAGGACAGACTGGAGGGCAGAGCTGGCTTCCCAGTAAATAAAATCTAGAGTTTTGTGCTGTGGGGGTTTAACCAATATTTTTGAAGTGCAACTGGTTTATCTCTGTGTCCCAGGAACAGCAGTAGCTCGGTGAAGAAGGTGACAAAGAAAAGAGAAGAGAAGCTGTTCCCCCCTCCGTTGTCCCCACTCTTGGACGAGCCTGTGCACCGGCGGCACAGCAGTGACAACAGCTCCTTCAGCCAGGAGCCCACTGTCACAAACACCTCACAGACCAGCAGCTCTTCCTCCTCTGTGTCTAAACACAGAAAAAATGAAAATAAATCTTCTTCAAACCCCAAAGGAATCTGTGTAAGTAACCAGCCTCAGCTGGTGGAGGAGAACAAGATAAAATGAAATTAATTCAGCTTTATTCTGTTAGGGTTTTTTTTCCACACAGTACCTATTCCTAAATGATTATGTAGCCCCACTCAAGAGGAGTGGATCTTTGCAGAGCCAGGCATAAACAGCTCTTGCAAGCTCCGTTTTTAGATCAGCATTAGGCATCTGCTTGGTGTTTTCTATCATTCCCTAAAGCACTTGGACCCTGAGCCTCAGAGAAGAGCCTTTGCAGCCACCAACTAGCTGCAGTTAGTCCCTTAACTCTGTAGCTGCAACATACACATTTTGAAAATAAAAATTCCAGAGTATCACCTGAATAACTGCCCCAAATTCTCAGCCAGAATTAAGCACTGTAGTCATACTGAATATTATGACCTAAACTAAACAGACAATAATATAACAAAACACTACCTGTCCATAGTACACTCAGCATGTTAATAACATCTCTTAGGTTTGCAGGCTCACAACCGTCAGGTTTATTTACATCTAAGCTCCATTAATTAGGTGTAAGCTTTTAGACACTGTGTAAATAGGGATTATTTTCCCCCCCAGAAAAATATCACTCTGTTAGGGCCCTCTCCCCATCAGTAGTTCTCACAGAGACAGTTCTTTGTTGCTTGCTTTTCACCAGATTCAGGTGGGGTTTTTTGCTGAAAATACACAAAAATAGCCAAAACTGCATACCAAATTCACTGAAAAAACATAAAATTTCACATTAGTTTGTTATCCCCTTTTTAGGTTAAACAGGGAAACTCCAGGGTTTTGGCTCATTTTAGAAAATAGTCCTTCCTCTGGAGTTTCAAATACATCCTTACTTTTATGGTATCAAACTGTATCTCAGTATCACTGTCAAAATTAAAAGACAAGTAGAAAATTCTGCCACAGAAAAGGCCATGCATAGCCCCATTATTCACAGTTCACCACTTTGAGAGAGGTTGTTACCCTGCACTGTAATAGTAAAACTCACAAGTTGCATTGGATTGTAGGTGACAAATCACTTCACCTTATTCATTCATCCCTGTTGCTTTCTGATATCATTGTGTCACTTCAAGCTGCGCCAGTAATACACACGCCTTCAACTGAAATCAATGCCAAAATGAACTGCATATGTCAGCAAATAAACAGTGCTATGTAAACAGCAGGGCCTCTTCCTCTCATCCCAGCATCTCTAGTCAGATTTATCCTTGGTTAATCTATTATCTTGATACATGAAATATTTTTCCCCTAAAATATGTTAGACTTCTTTCCCTAGTTCATTGGTTCATCTGTAATTTAGTTTATCTGGTTGGGGACCAAGCTTGCAAGTTGCAAGTGCCCAATTTAAAATCTTCTGTTATGTTTCTGGTTTTAATCGTTGCAAAGTTACAACTCCTGACTTGTGCTTTTCATTCTCACTGTAGCAAGAGTAAGGAAATTGCTCCCTGCTGAAATCCAAACAGACTCTTCAGTCACATTAACAGTTAGTTCCTAATAATGTAGAAAAAAAAGGTTACATTAGTGTGATACACCTTGAAGGAAGTTGAGTTTACATCTAGCCCTGGCACATTAGATCTCCCCACCCTTGCTTTAACCAGTATCTATAGTCAGTAACACCATGGTATCCACCTAAAATTTACACCTAAAACTGTAAGTTACTGAGTTCAGGTGAGAGCTCAGAAGTGGAGTCACACTCCCTAATTCATCTCTTAGCCTCCTGTTACAAAGAAGGGAAGGGTGGTTTGGTGAGGTGACATGAATGTAGATGGGTATAGATGAGGGCTGCTTTGTGCTTGTTGGGAAGGGTTTTTGGCAGGGAGGGTGAGCACTTACATTGTTGGAAGGTGTTTGGTTGAACTGTGAGTAACAGTCCTGTGTTTCCTAGGAGGAAGAATCTCACAATACACCCACAGCCAACACTCTTCTTGACACCAGCCATCTAGAACCAGACATCTGGTCTGCAATGCCAACGCTTTCCAATGGGAATTCTGAGCCCAGAAGACCCAAAATAACATTTGATGATGTGTAAGTTTTATTGACTTTGTGCTCTGTGATTGGGATTTTCGTGCAAGCAGAGGTCCCAGTGAAAGAGAAGAGCTTTGATTACAGTGCTGGCATTGGGCACCTGTGTGGATAGTGCTGCACAAAGGCACACACAGTTTTAATCTTGGCAAATGAACTGTTGTCACTGATTAATGAAGATTCTGTTGATAAATGTTTTCAGATCATGAATGTTGGTTCACGGTAATTCTTCTTCATTTTTTTATTTAGCTCCTCTAATGGAAACTTCTTATACTTAATTAGTTTAAAATATTTTTCCTTTTCTTCTGTTCAGCACACATTAATGGGTCCTTTGGGTGGCCAGTTTCTATAGCTACTTATTTTACATTCTGGTCAGCCATCATATCTCTGCATACAGCAGCTTCAGATTGATATCAGGTTAAGATTTAAAGAGATAAGGGGGCATATATGTCAAAATTGTTCTTTCAGGCAGTCAGCAATTTTTTCAAACAGTTTTTGTCCAACTGTATGAAAGCAAAGACTTGAATTAATTGGTTATGTCTCTTTAGGCTTCACAATGCAGATTATTACATGCAAGAGGCTAAGAAGCTGAAGCATAAAGCAGATGCATTGGTAGGTTGTCACAGGTTTTGGGTTTTTTTGTCTCTTTCCACTGTGGAACTCTGTGTTAAAAAATGGGCATTCTGCACACGATCTAAAGCCTCTCAAACCAAGAGGAACCCTGCTATTGACTAAAATGTGCTTCAGTTTGTGCTCCATAAACACACTGTGCACAAGTTAAAGCCTGAACACCATTCCTAACTTTAAAGTTTTCGTTCCCAAAAAAAGAACTGCTTACAATAGCTGGTGTTTCTTCCAAGGGGGAGCAACAATCATGCTGTTTATGAAGTATGTAAGATGGTTTTATTAAAGTTGATGTGTATTTGAAATTGGTTTTTCCTATTCACTTTGAGCCTGAAACAGAAGTGTTGAAATATTCCATAGCAGAAAGACAGGCAAATCACCCCACACCCCATTATCATGTGGTGAAACTGTTTGATATTTTCAATCCAATTGTTTAAAATCTGAAACAATTCATTTTTATGTAGTGCATTCATTTTTATTGCATGGTTTTAGGCCGATAAAGTCTCAAAACACTTATTCCCAAAAAATCTGGCAGTGAGGTATTTCAATGCTGGGAAAGCTTTTTCACTGGCTTTACCCCAGATGAAATTCCAGTTAGGTTGGCCTAATTTTGCCAAGTGTTTTTATTTTCATAAAACTACATAATCTGACAGATTATATTCTACCATGGTTTGTTCTACACAAACTGTTGCCAGTTCTGAAGTGTCCTTAATAAACATTTGCTTTGTAGGTAGGGACTTTGCTCCTCTATGTTACATAGGGTGCAGAACAGTGGCTCATTTAGGCAGGCTTAGTGGAACTTGACTCCTCTACTTAATTTAACTAAAATGTCTAAAATGGAGTGTGGCTTTGCCCCTCAAAGAGCTGGGTGATTATTCACCTCCAAACTTTATTATTTTGCAGGTATATTCTGTTGTTCCACATTAGAGATTTTGTGCTTATAAATCTGTGTTTGTCCAAAAAAAATCCACCCCAAGACAATCACATGCTGTGTTTTTAAAAAGCAAACTAGCCAAACAAAAAAGTGTCTCTCCTCTGCCATCGGTGAGCTGAAGGAGAGCTGACATTTCAAGCTGTCTGCTTCAGCTCTCCAGGCTCTCTTTTGGCTCGAGGCGCAGTGTTTCCATGTGTGCTTTCTGTGTGTGGGGGGTTCAGGGTTTTGGCACCTGTTCTGACTGTCAGCAAGGTGACAGTCATCCCTCCCAATGTGCCCATTTACAGGAGGTGGCCTGATGGCTTCCAGCCGGCTCGGCAGAGCACATCCAGCCACAGCCTGGCGTCTGCAGGCTCACAACACCTCCCACAGCTGGGTGACATTTAAACAAAACACACATGGTGCTGGCACAGGGATACCTGCTCCACACTAGCAAATATTTACAGGCTCAGGCTCCCGATGATCTCAACACGCTCTGTCAATTCCCCTCCCTCTGCAGCCGGACACGCTCACAAGGTGTTGTCCCATCTCCCCTGCTCTCACCTTTGGCTGTGCCTGCAGGATCAGGGGTGTTTCTCAAGCAGCACTAAGAGGAGCAAGCACAGCACATCCCACTGCTGCCTGTGGGCATGCCCTGCCTGTCACCCGCCGCTGGACGCCCCGAGTGCCCCAGTGTGAGGCCATCCGCTGCGATCAACTTGTTGGCAGCCATAAATATCATGAACAAAGTATCTGCTTCTTCCTTCTGCTATTTAGATCTCAAGTCTTTTTTTTTTTTTCCCAGCCAGTGCAGCTGCACACAAATTATCTCCATGTAACACATTTGGTGTGCAATCCTGTAGTGTTACTTGTCCTATGGAAACAATTGCTGCTAGTTACTTGGTGCTGACATGACAGAGCACAGGCAACATTGAAAGATGTGTTGCAGTGGCTAGAAAGATAATGCATGTGACCTCAAAATGTGTCAGCAAATGTTAATGGGATTTGTGGCAGCGCTGTTCCTGAGCTTGTAGAGAAAATAGATTTCTGGTGAAGGGCAGGACATTTCATGTCTTACGGGAGTGACCCCATGGAAACCTCTCCTTGTCTGGAGCTGCACTAAGGGATCAGCTAATTTGGGTGGGCTGCTGCAGTGGCAACTGGCTGCACCATATGGAAGAGATCTTGGAGACCTCACTGTGTCCCTGTCTGAGACGTGACGAGCTGGAATAATTCCACCTACTCCAGAGAATCGGATCCCATTGCTGGCTCAAGCTCTGTGTCTGTACTAAATCTGCTTGCAGCCAGATTCTTTTTTCCATACCACAAAAAGTCATCTTTGGAAGACTTTTTGTCTTCCAAAATGAATGGAAATTCTTTCAAAGTGAAAAAAGGAATTTAAAGAATATGCTGAGAAGCAGCCACTGGAACAGAGAGAGCAGTCAGAAACATTTCCCCTTTTCTGATCCTTCTCTTAATACCTGTCAATTATACAAAGGCTTTGTACATAATCAATGCACAAGAGCAGAACTTGAAATTAAAGGTGTGTGCAGAGAGAACTAGTTATGGCTTAGAAGGAGCCACAAAGATAAGTATACAGTTATCTTGGACTAATAGTAAATTCTATGCTTAATATGTTGCTAGAATAGTCTTCTGTTTTGTGAATGGGAACATATGCAGATGCATCAAAAATATTTTGATAGAGACATAGAAAGACATTTTAAAATTATTTAAAGTATATTGGATCTCCTATAGCAAATGCCACATTAGTAGAATTCTTACATTCAGCTATCAAAAACTGAAAATGTTAAATACTATTATAAAGTACGTACTATAAAAATGTCATATATAATATTCATTACACATAAAAAAAGAAATCAGTATGTCTAAGTCAGTTTAATCACAACCATTACGAGGGCTAAAACCTTTTGCAATAAAATCCTAGTTAAATGAAATATTAAGCAGTGCTATATTGTCTCCCTTTTTTTTTTCCTGCTCTTTCACTCATCATGTAAGTGATGAGATTTTTTTTTTGACCAACAGTTAACACAGAATATGACATCAGTCAAATGGCATGGGGTTGTTACTTAACCCTTGCATAGTGACATTCAAACTTAGTTCATCTGTCAGGAGCAATATGGATGTGCACAAACATGCTTGGTGCTCTTTCTTGCCTGTGTGAATGCCTGTTGTCAGTGGATATACACTGACTTTCCTCTGTGGAGCATCCAGTCACATACTACTCTGAAAAGATTTGGTGAAAACATAGTCCCTGCCTTAATTACTGTATGAATTCATTCTTAACTACCGGTGTCGCTTTGCTTTCATCCTAATGCTGGTGTTGCTTTGTAGAATTATCTGCCTACCTAGAAATCAAAGCTGAAGGATTTTCTTGACAGTGTCATTCCCATTTCAGCTGGAGAAGTTCGGTAAAGCAGTGAATTATGCTGATGCTGCCCTCTCCTTCATCGAGTGCGGGAACGCTATGGAGCGAGATCCATTAGAAGCTAAATCTCCATACACCATGTACTCAGAGACTGTGGAACTCATCAGGTTAATGTCCTTTCTGTGATCGTTTTCATCATCTCATTTCAGTCATAATTAGAACCTGCTATGTTTTAAAAAATACCATTTCAACGTATTAATGATTTGTCCAAGGCATCTTCATCTCAGAAGTCATCATAATTAGTTCTTGCCATTTTATTAATGTCATGGAAAATTTATAATTGATGGACACTGCTTTTATAAATTATCCCCTTTAGAGGTTATAATGTGAGTGTTATAATTTGCAATATTCATAAAATTAAAATTGAAATGTAGTGGGTGGAAGTAAAGTATAGTAATTTCACTGTTTGGCAATGACACTTGTCTTTTAAAAGGTGTAGTTTTATAATTCAAAACATTAAAGGGAGTCTATCAGGATTTCTATTACAAACCCTGGTTTTAGAGGTTTATAACTTGGCTGTTAAAAAAGAGAAAAGCTGAAACTTGGGACATACGATCATAGCCAGAGAGGAAGCTTCTGCATATATTGTCTTGAAAACAATGTATTTTAATGTTAAAGGGATGTGAACCAGCTGAATTAATTTTAATACAGTTTAATACAGTAGATTTGTAGGCTAGAATATGGATGAGAGAGCCTTTACATACTAATAAAATGTCTGAGTTATTATTCTAAAATCTGCTACTGTTCCTTATAGCTGTTTCAGTGTTGGCTCCGTAGAAATAATAGTCTCCTGAGTAACTAAGTTTGCTTTATTTGAGCAAATTATCAAAGTGAAATCAAGCAGGATTAGATTTACCTGTAAGTAGAACAGGATTTTTCCTCTTCACTGTGATGCACCTTTGCTTTCCCCAGTGTATGCTGGGAATATCCTTGTTAATGTCAGTGTAATTACTGGCAGTTTGCACAAGAGAAAGAAGAAGAGGCAAATCAGGCTCTAAATATTTGGTTTTTTATATGTCAACGGTGTTTTTTATAACATGCCAGATTAGCTATTAGGGACTGCCAAGATAATGCATGTTTTACATTTTGAATATAGAGGTATTTGCATAATAAAATGTATCAAATCTTAAGCTCTTACTCTCAGGTAAATAATATGCCTGTTAAATATTTAAAAACATGTTTTTTACATTCTATACTTCATAAAGAGATGAAGAAAATCTAAAGAAATCACTCAAGAAAAAAATTATGTTCACTCAACACTTGATCCATGTTAAACCCTGGAGAGCAGAGGACTTCGAAAAGGAGCCACCTGCCTCTGCTGTGCTGTGCCCAAATCATCCTGCAGCCTGACAGTGTGTTCTGAACTACACAGCTGCAGCTGCATGGCAGAATAAATTGTATTTAAAGAAATATTCTTTAAAGAGGGGAGCGCTTCTTCACAGGAGCCTGAGTTTGTTTTTGATTTTTTAAGAAAATCATACAGCCCAGTTGAAACTGTTGCTGCTCAGTCCAGCAGTCTGTCTGTTCTGAGTGCACAGACCAAAAAGCTTGTTTACCCAGGAGCCACAACACGTGAACCACTTCAGTCAGGGAATGGCAGCTCCAGGAGTGGCTCACAAAAGGGCAGGACCTGCAGGAGTCAGGTGAGGGCACGGCTGTGTCCTGGAGTCACTGGCAGTCCTGAGCATCAGCAGCCCTGCTGCCTTGCTGCTCCTGGCACAGTCCTGCTGCAGGCTCTGGGACAAATAGACTTTGCATGGAAGCAGCAGCTGAACTCCTTCTGGAACTGCTTTTGGCTGTAGAAGAATCTGGAGAATTTGTTATAGTAGATCTCCAATATATAAATAGCTTAAGTCAGGTGAGATTAATTCCATCACCTACCACCAAAGGTAGAGTTTAATTCACCAATTGTTGCATGCAGCATCTTGTAGCAGCCAGTGAGACTGATTTGTCCATTTAATTGCTGTCAGTGGCCAGACCTGGACAAAAGGTGATTGCCCAGGTGAACAGCAGGCGGGTACAGGCTCAGAAAAACTCCATGGACAAAAAACCAGTTCTTGTGGGCTACAGTGGGTGCTGGATGTACAAAGTATGTGACTGTGCACACAACGCTTTCTCAGTGTAGCTGCTAATATTAACATAGATTTTTACTGTGAGATAACAAATAGAAGGAGATTTTTCTCACTTTTACTCCTCCCTTCATCAGAAGCACAATTTTCCCCTTTTGCATTAGTGGTGTCTGCCCTGACTATCTGCATCAGACACCTATTTGTGAAAGCAAGTGGAGCATCAAAGAGATGGGGAATTTCAGAGATCTGACTGTCAAATGTGTTTTAAGTTAATGGTAATGCTAAAATCCCAAAGAGACACAGATCTTTGTGCTTGATCACATTCATCCAGTCTGACTAGAAGCACGGTTCCCAAGAGCAGGTGGGACAGGACATGGAGGAAGCACTCCAGGTGGGGTGGTGCAGCTGCAGGCTGGGGCTCAGGATGGGTGGTGGGGGCGAGGCAGGGGAGAGCAGCACAGCTGCCTGCACTCCATTACCTCCTTGTAAATGAGAACTCATCAAGATTGCCTGGATACCTTAAAACTTTCTTACGCAACGCTGAACCCTATTACTTATTCCAACACAAGTACCTGTGAAATTGCATTAGGGCTCAGAACAATGATTTTATGCGATGAATTGATTTTCAAGAAACTAATGCATAGAATGGAGTGTGCTCAGTTAAAGGAAAACAAAGACAGAGGAGGTAGGAATATTCAATCCTTGATCATCCAAATGCTGGATGGCAGCAATTAAATAGAGAGGGAAGACCAAGTACACAAGACTCATAAATGAATGAACTCGAGAATTAAAAAAGCTGTGAACGTGACCTTTCCTGTATTTAAAACCATTTTCTGTACAAAATATATTAAAAGCTTTGAAGAAGAATTTATGAGAAGGATCTCGAAGATATTTTTCAAGCCCAAAGTATTATATGTAAAACCTTATTATATAATACTTTACACTTCAGTACATACAGGGCCAAGATCTTATGCTTCTGTTCAACACTCATCCCAAATGTTTGCAGGACTCAGCCTAATTGGTTGGATATAATATCATTAATATGCCCAAGAATAGTTCACCATGTTGGCCCAAAAATTGGTTGGTGATTTACTTTAGGCCTTCAGATGTTAAGTGATGCTTTCTGTTTAATTTTACATTGATCTCTTCATTACAGAACACTGTGACCATTAACTGTTGCAGTTGGAGAAGAATATCTCTGTGGCTGTTGGGTTTTGGTGTTACTGTTATTTTTGTAAACATCTTAACTCTCAATTTCTTATCTCTCACCTTTCTGACAAGGTATGCAATGAGACTCAAGAATTTCACAGGCTCTTCTGCCACAGAAGGGGACAAGAAATTAGCAGTTTTATGGTAAGTCCCTTTGTGACCATGAGAGAAGCAGCTAAAATCTTAAGGAGGACTTTAAAAGTACTGAATTACTTAAGCAGCTTACAGAAGATCATTATTCTTGTTTTCCATTAAACTATTAAAGGATAACTAATGGATTTCTTCAGCAGCTGACTAAACATTTATTCTTCTAATTTATACTCTTATCAAGATGGGATTTTAATGCTTTTGACCACTTTTTTTTTCTTTCTGCATTTGCTTATGTTTCAAAATGTAACCTTAGACCAGAACTGCAAAAAATAGGTCAGCTTTTTTTTTTTTTTCCCAGTTTATAGGTTTCATTAAGCAATGGAATTAACATAATCCTTTCCTAATTACCACAGCTACCGATGCTTATCACTTCTCTACTTGAGAATGTTTAAACTAAAGAAGGACCATGCTATGAAGTACTCCAGATCTCTGATGGAATATTTTAAGGTAATCTTTGTTCTGTTTAATTTATTGATATGAAATGAAATTCATACCAGCACTGAGAGCTCTCACAAGTGTAACTGCATGACTTAAAAGTCCCACATTTAACCCCTCCCCTGGGAAATGGAGGCAGGATGGCTACCAGGGAGTGGGGACAGAAGTGATTTGGGGGATTTTTGGATTAGTCACTTGATTCAAAGGACCATGCTCAGTAATTCTACTAAAATAACATTATTCTCAACACCATGTAATGTTTATGCAAGTTTCTGGTTCTTTCAAGGTTTCAATGTGCAAGTGATTATGAACTGACCCCAATGAACCATAATAAAGCAATTATTTAGGTTATAATTAGTTAAGTTTAGATTTTAGATTCAGTGAGATTTCCTGAAGCTTATTGCAGTTTCAGAGATTTCTCCTTTTATTCCTATGGAACTTCCAATTACCTTATCTACATCTTGAAGGTTTGTCTTTACCTTAAACTGAGTGGAGATCCGATGGTCGTGACTTGGGGATGTTTTGTTTTACCTTGTCAAATGCTGTTTACCCAGAGTACGAATGACAAATCCTCACTGTTCCTAGATTAAGAGAGAAATAGAATCTTTCTTCAGCTCTGCTGAGGTTTTGATATTTATATTTCACTGGTTAATGCTGTTTGAAGCATACATTAATTCTTTTACTTTATTACTACCTATTATTCTATAATTATGTAATTATACTGGCTTGTCAGCCCATCAGTCTTTTTTTGTTGGTGTTTTCAGCCTCTGTGAATTTGTTCCAGGCTTTGACATACTGGTACTGCAAACCAGTAAAAACCTCTAACACTGCAGTTTTCATATGTTCATGTAAATGGTGTAAAATGGTCCTTCTGCTGTAAGACTCCAACACTGTCATGGTAGTAGCCGTAGTCCTGGCTACCAATGTCTCCTCTGTGTGTGTCTCTGTGCAACTTCAGTAATGTTAGTCCTAATCTTGTGCTTAAATGGAGGCTCTCTTGTACCATTAGGAGTGCCTCTGTTGTGCTCTTGGAGTTTTCAGTCAGGGATTTGCACAACAAATTAAATTTGAACTACACGCATTTGTAACCTCAGCATTTTCATGAAATGTATTCCACCCGCTTCAGATTTTATCCAGGATGAATGTAGATTGTATCTTAAAAAAAGGATTATTAGACAAATAAAGCTTTTCTGCAGAAAGTAATGATTTCTTAAAAAAAAAAAAGAGGCAGGAGCAGGGGAGATTCTCTTGCCTTAAAGCTACTTTATTTTCTCTAGCTGTGCAAGTAGGTAAAATGAAGAACATATTTACTACTCCCAGCATAAGAAAATGTCTTTTAATGTAAATTAAAATAAGATTAAAAAAATAAAAATGCAATAAAATAGACAAATCAGGAATGCTGGGCATAAGCATCCAGTTGAAGCCAAGTGTTTCAGTTGATGTTACAGTGTGTGTACTATGGGCACTGTAGCTGGTTTGCTAGAAGCAGTGTTTGAGTGTATACAGATTATATGTTCAGGTTCTTTCTGTAATAAAGGCACAGGAGGAGAAAAGAAAAGAATGGGAGCTGTTATCTATGTGTTAGTTTTGTATTGCTGCACCATGTTCTCTGTGTTCACTAGCAAGAATCTGTAATACAAATGAAACAGATTAACTGAATAGAGTTGTTACTCAAAATTTTACACAATTTTAACTGTGAAAAGCAGCCCACTGTTTACAGCAGAGCTGGGGAGGAATTTTTTGGCCAAATTGTTCTTTATATTTTTCTTCACAAATGCCACTTTGTCCAAATTGAAACCATTTATAGACAGAACTGGTTCTGATTAATTTCCAATTAAAAGCTTCAAAATTACATTTTTGACATTTCAAAGCAGAATATAACCATTTAATCATGAAAGAATTTTTGAAATTTAGAGACAACTTGGAGTAAAATACCACCAAAGTGATAAATTTTTTAAATTGAAATCAAACCTTTTTTGATTAGAAAAAGTGACATCCTGTGATATATTTCATCTGAACATTTGAGGAAGATTCATATGGTTTTTAAAATGTCAGTAGTCAATGAAATATTTTTGGTAAATATTTTCATTATCAAGTAACTGCTTCCAATTGAGATCTAGTCTTAATCTTGACAGATCTATTATTTGTCTTCAGACACTGTTGGGAACAATCCCCAGACATGAGAAGTCAACAATAAAAGCTTCTTCTCCATTTCTGAAGACATTCCAGGGCAGTTTAGGATCTCCCTCTTTCCTTCATATGTGTGGCTGGCAAAAATACATACTCCATATGCTCTGTGCTGTGAAACACCCCAAGTCATGCTCACATCCTCAGTGAGAAGCAGTGGCTGCTGTGCAGGAATGCCCAGGCCAGGCCAGTGCTGTGGTTTGGACAATGTTTTCTGCTTTGGTCAGAAATGCTGGGCTGTGAGCTGTGGTTTAGAAGTCAAGGGCACTCTCTGTGCTCCACTGTATCTGTGGGCCTCCCATGCAAAGCAGCGATTACAGTAACCAGATGAGTGTTGTAATAATGTGGGTAATACTTTGCAGAGAACTTGTAAAACTTGATTGAATTTTCACTGTGCGTGCTTCTCAGCAAGGGAGCAGAGTGATTGTTTTCAGAGGGCACACATAGATAGCCTCAGCTGTGATACTGCCACTTTGTATGGGAACTAAGATACCACTCAGTCTGAGCAAGGCTGGAAAAACCTGGGCTTTATTGTTGCTCGGCAATCTTTTTGTACAGGGTTTTACAAGGTGCTACACAGACGTGAAAGGCAGAATGAGTAAGCAGGTAAGGAAAGTCAATTTGTGCAACTAAAATATATAAAAAGAAAGGCATTCAAGCAGATCCTTACTAAAAATTTTATTTATACTACTGTCTGAATCCCAAGCCACCTTCCCTAGCAACTTGGGAGGGATCTATTTCATTAAAGCATCAAGCCAAATTATTTTTGTTTCTTATTAAAATATTGAAGGTCCCCCTAAAGATAAGCAGTCATTTGCACACTGAAGAACTTACTTTGTAGAATAAGTTTCAGTGGTAATTGAACCACTTCTTTGTGACCTATATCTGCTTTTACTGGAACTTATTCCCTCTTTCATCAACTGATTTTCAAGCTACTGGTTGGAACCTACCAATCATCCACCAGCCACTTAATTATGGGACCGATGTGCAGAGCTGTTCTGCTCCATGCACTATAGCTCTTGCAATGAAAAGGGGAAGTGTTGAGCCTTGTATCATCAGTATTCATGTACTTACATCACCTGTATTTACATTTTGGTTTTGTACTTACAGAACTCTTCAAAAGCCTCACAGGCCCCCTCACCCTGGGGCGGCAATGGAAAGTGAGTATTTTACCGCTGAGTACTTTTGTCTGGGAACAAGTGGTTCCAAGAGGAGGGGAAGTGGTTTTGTGCCTCTAAAGGCAAAGAAAAGGTCGTGGGATGAGTGTTTTGGGAGCTACAGGTATATTTCAAGTATGTATCAGGCAGAAACTGTTCTGGGCTACAGAATTGATCATACAGCTGCCTTGGGCTTGTAGGGGTGAGGGGCTCCCACTGGACTAAGTCAGAGCCCCATGTGAGCCACCCAGTGTGGGTGGGAAGGAAGAGCTGAATCACATCTTCCTCTGTGCAGAGCCTCCTTAAGTCTAAAATCAGACACGGTGGGTCAGTGCTGAATTCTTTGACAGTTTGCTTCTCAAGCCAAATGAAGGCCATAAAAATATCAGTTAATTAGCTAGCAAGTACCATGTCACTTAGGAAGCCAAAGTAAAGTTAACCTTCATTGCAATGATTTTTCAATGATTCGTTCAGCAATGAAAGACCAATGAATATTTCATTGATATATGGTAAGTGCTGTTTAATAAAACTGAAGGTATAATAGTGGTGAAAATGCGAGGGCACTTAGCCAATTATCAGTGGCTTCATATTAATGTTAAAACACCCTCACCTCAGATATGAAGTCAGGGTAATGCAGTCATGATCTGCTGTGCAGTGGAGGTGCATTGCTGCTGCATCCTTGCCTTTATCTTGCAATGGCCGTTGCCAGCTGACATTTCTCCTTCTCCTTTGTCCTGGTCACAGCCAGATACAGGTAAAACAAAGGGGTTTTTTTCATCCTTATTTGAGTAGGTTAAATTCTAGTTGAAAATTATTATTGTTAATGGTCTCTTTTCTGGTGGTTCAGAAGAAGAAATTACTATTAGACATGCCAAGGAAACAAAGCTGTAGGATGGGTTGAAGTTTAGCACACAAAGAACTGGAATTTTCAAACAGACTTTGTTTTCCTCAGTGCAAAACCAATAATTCCAACATTTTTCTTGAAGTGAAATATTGTCTAATAATTCAAAATATTTTGGGGTATAGATAGGTATATATACACACCCCAAATACTCAAAGTTATTTTGAGTATGTATGTATAGAGCTATTTAAGTATAGATTATAAACAGAAACTAAAGTGATGAAATAAGGAATCACTTTAAATAAAAATTGAAAAGATATTGTAACACTAGAAAAGCAACTACTAAATTAAATTATTCATTATCTGCCAGTTTTTCCAGGCATTTAAATGTCAGTGAAACCTTGTATTGTAATAAAAATACATAAATGTTAACATAAAGTTTTAGTGATCAAATAGACCACTGGAGCATAACATCTCTTTTGTTCCTTAAGAAGGGGCTTGTACATAAACATTTCATGGAGCAGAAGTTATCCTTTTATTCCTGTCCTATAATAGACCCCTATGAAGTGTGTGCTCTGCGGGTGATGACATCTCCCTCGCTATTTAAAGGAGCTATTAGGTGTCCAGGATTGAGAATAAGTGGGTTTTGACTGGAGGAGAAAATTCTTGTCTGGCCACAAAGTAGGCAGCAGAAACCCAGCCTTCAGGTCAGCATCACTTCTAACATAACACCCAGCTGATCAGTCTCTTCCCACTAACTTTGGAGATAAGGAAGGAAAGCTCTGAAAGTGCACATCTCTGTCTTTTATTCAGAGCAGGAAGCACTTGACATGTGAGAGTGACTGAGTGACAAGGCCTTGTTATAACAGCATTATTGTGACACCTGTGACCCAACACACAAAGACCACAGTCCACACTCAGGTCTTGTGTCCCCTCTGTGTGGAGTCTCAGAAGAAAATCTCTCTCCAGCTGGCTCAGAGCTGCCATCTATCTCTGGGAGCTCCCAGTGGCTCCAAGGTTTGTCACAGGCCTGGTGCTGCCATTGGCAGCTTGTGCTCTGCCTTCCCCAGGGCTATTCACTCTACAGTTTTCTCTTAATCCCCTGCAAATTTGTGTCAGATGGGAATTCACACCCCACAGAAAAAAAGACCGAACACCATCCAGTGTATGGCACCACTGGAGATGGAGCAGTAGCCTGATGCAGGATGGGGAGACAGTGGGGTAATCTCAAAGATTTTTTTTAACAAAGCAAAGCTTATCCATTGCCATGGAGTGTAGTCTACTCAGGATCTCAGATCCATCAAAAATCACAGCTTGGCTTACTGGAATTTCTGCCTACTCGTTTGAAAGGGTTGTGAACCTCTACAAAGTTGGCCCGGGTTCCAGCCTGGCAATGAAACAAATTTTCCCTGGTTTCATTACAGAAATGTTTCCCACCTCTAGCGACAGAAAGCACAAAATACAGAGATTTAGTAGACTCACCACAGTAATAATGGCTGTGCACAACAGGGTAAATCCAATGAACAATGTGCTTTATTTGGCAGAAGTGCGTCAGCTGGTAGTAAGTGGCTCTAACAAAATACTCTTGGTCTCCTCAGATACTTATCATTTTTAACTGCTCCCAGACCTAATCTAGTATAGTTCAGCTCTTCTGTGCATTAAAGACACTGTGGCAAGTCAGGTAACCAGGATGTTTTGAGACTTAAAAATAAAGCGTTTGTGCATTAGGACATGCTTAAACTCTAACCCATAAGCTGGGTAAAAAGCTACAAGCTGCCAAATCAATGTGATCTCTAGCTCTGGAAAAAGAATATATCACATGAGCCTGTTGTTGAGCACAGGTAATAGCAGGGCACTGCTGGAAAATGTGCAGCAAAAGCTGTTGCCATCAGTGCATATCAGCCCAAGGCTGTGCTGTGGTGTCAGTCCTGCAGCACCTGTGAGGTGTCAGCAGGTCTGTGCCCAGGCAGGGCCACTGACAGTGGCCTTTAAACCCAAGAGGCCAAGCCCTTCTGTCCTGGGCTTTGGATCAGGCTCAGTGACTGAGCTTGATGCTGTTGCACAGCACAAGGCATCTACAGCTGCATGTCCAGGGAGGGATTGCAACATCCCTGTCTGGAGAGTTTTGGTCTCTTTGCTTCATGCAGAGAGTGCCAGGAGTGCCTTGACCCTGCATCTCAAGTGTATTCCACAGCAAATAGAATGCTTTTGTTCAGGCAAGTGCTTCCAAATGGGTGAATGAAGTTACATCCAGTTGGGGCTGGACGCCAGTGGTGTTTCCTAGGGCTTGGTACTGTTTCATATCTTTATTGATGATCTGAAGCCCCCTTGATCTTGAAGGGGATCAGGGGCACCCTCAGTCAGTTTGTGGATGACACCAAGTTGGGCAAGAGTGTGGATGTGCTGAAGGATGGCTCTTTTTACTTCTCCCAAGTAACAAGTGATAGCGCAAGAGGAAATGGCCTCAAGTTGCACCAGGGGAGGCTTAGATTGGAGATTAGGAATAATTTCTTCACCAAAAGGGTTGTCAAACACTGGAATAGGCTGCCCAGGGACTTGGTTGAGTCACCTTTCCTGGAGGTATTTAAAAGTATCTTGGTGTAGACGTGGCGTGGGTTACTGGTAGATTTGATAGTTCTGGGTTAACTGTTTTGACTCAATGATCTTAAAGGTATTTTCTAAACTGAACAGTTCCATGATCCTACAAATTTTCAAAGAGAATAGCTGTTCTGTGAGCATTCAGCACTGCACAGCTCTAAACAAGAGCATGCTGTGCTGACCACCACACTGCCTGCAGCCAGCAGGTGATTCCTAATTGATGGTGTTAGAATTAACGGAAAATCTATATTAGGACATTAGTGCCTCACTAAGTAGGTAACTTAAAACACTGCTCTGTGCAGAACTGTGTGGATGAACTGTAGGCAATTAGAACAAATCTCCATAGCCTTAAAGAATCCTATGGAGATATTCATAATCCTACAGTACCCTCAGGTCCTAATACTGCTCTGCAGGGTGCTTTTAAGACTTGCTCTTTACTTATTTTGGTGACTGTTTTTGGAGCAAACTGTCATTGTGGTTTCCAGAAAATACTTTGATAATAAGCCAATATTGCACATTGAGTGTTTTCTAACTGCCATTGCAGCTTCTGGCAGCAGGTAGAAAAATCATTACAGCTGTGAGATGCTTCTTTCTCTGAAAGATTGCTCAATTTTTATGATAGATTTTTATTTTTTTTTAAGTAACAGGTTCATTTAAAGGGAGAATTAAATCCCTTTTTATTTTCAGTCATTCCCAGTTTATAAGCTGTCCTTTCTCATAAAGTCAGGAGGTACCACTGCACATTCTCCCTTGAGTGGGGTGCACAGTTAACTTTTCAAGTGCATTTAGGATGGCAGTGAAGTGGGGGGGTGTGAGGGGACCTCACTCTCTCTCTCTCTCCCTCTTGCAGGAGCACAGAAACCCCCTCGCCCATGTCCCTGAGCCCGTCCCCCGTCAGCTCTGCTGGAAGCAGCTCGGGCACCGCCGGCTCGTCCTCGGCGGGGACCATCACCATCCCCCAGCGCATCCACCACATGGCTGCCAGCCACGTCAACATCACCAACAACGTCCTGCGCAGCTACGAGCACTGGGACATGGCTGACAAGCTGACCAAGGAGAACAAAGGTGCCCCACTCTCTGCTTTTCCTTTGTCCCCTTTGGCTCCCCAGCTTTAGCTTTCCCCGTGCTCTCTGGATTTGGACTCAGAACCACCACATCTAAGAGCACAACTGTGACAGCTTGAGCAAACAGACCAAATCTGCTTGCTGGTGGCTGTAGCCAATGCGTATCTTCTCTTGTCAGGCACAGAGGGGGATGTGTAACACACGCTGAACATGGGGTTATCAGAGCAGCTGGCAAATAATTTAGTGAACACGAGCCCCAAGTGATGGGAGCTTTTAAGTCTGCAAATTCGTTCACAGTTTCAGCCTCTCGTAGAGCACCGAGGTTATTTTCAGACTGCTCTGTCAACGGGTTTAAGACTATTAAAATGCTAGCTAGGATAATAAGCAAACATTAGATGTTATGTTTATGCGGGAAGTCCGATTAGGAGATGTCCACTGAAAGCCATGACCTTGACTCTCCTATGATTGGATTGGAAATCTGCTTGTTTATTCCTAACAACAAAATATAAGTCTTTACCACAGTCATTTCAAAGGAGTTTTGGCAAGCAGTTTGTGACTGGGTTATATCAAGTATAGTGGAGTGGCTGAGATATAACTAAGGGACAAATTTGGCCTATTGCTGGCCAGCTGGGAGCTTCCCCGTGACAATGCAATTATTCAGATTCCAGCTTTGGGCTTACACAAATCACTGAGAAAGCTTCCTTTGACACTAGAGGTGCAGAGCCTAGCTAGGAAATACTCTCATCATGAGTTGGCTCATTCTCTTAAATTATAGTGAGATTTCAGATGGCCGACTTGTCCTGACAAATGTGCTTGCTGTATGCAGTTTGATCTTACTCCCATTAATGTCAGTGGCAAATTTCCACTGATTTAGAGAAACTGAGCTTGAGATTTATAGAGTTTTATGTCTGAATTGTGGGTCATAATGATCTATCCCTGGATGAGGAACAATAATAGAAGTTCTGTCCAGTCCTCCCCACTGCTGCTTGTCTTTGTTCACATTGATTAATTTAGTAGCAGTGCAGTCATTTTGGATTTTTTCCATAGCTGCATCCATTTTCACAAAATGTGAAAGCGATTCCCTGTCAAATGTAATGCAGAATGTTACAGTGGGAATGCAGAAGGATGCCCTGATAGGAGGAAGAGATGGCGATAATCTTGTAATTAGCCCTGTGTGTTGTGGAGTTGTTAAATGTTCTACTTGGTATTAAATCAAAATAGCTCAGGCATTCAGCCAGCAGACAGAAAATGTACCCAGCCACTGCTGTTATCAGTCCTAGAGCTGGATGAGAAAAAACCTGCTGACTCTCTTTCTGCATTTTCCTCCCTACTCTCTTCTTTGTTCTCATTTTGATTTACGATCAAATAAACCCAATTCTGCAAAGCCATATAGGAATACTCTTTATTCAGATGAGCAGTCCCTTTGACTTTACTGGGACTGGATGCATGAATAAGGGTTTCTCACATGAGCAAGGCATTTAAGGTTGTGACCTGTTCTTTCATATCTTGTTTCACAACCTGCAGACATGTTACAGGGAATGCAAAGTTCATGTTACTTCAAATTTCATTTAAGTGTTACAAACCACTGGAGAGAGATCAGAGTTTCATACATGCTATAGCGTCTTTATATTTTGTATGGAAAGATACCTCATTTCTAATTAAGTACTTGATTTAAAGTTGCATGCTTAAACACAAACTGCAATTTGAAAAAATTAATGGTGTAGCAAAAAGTATATGAGAACTCTTGTGGTTCTCTGCAGGTGTTCATCATACCACATGAGAGATTCTCTTTAAAAAAGGATGTATTCAAGACACTTTGATATGAGAAATGTTACAGTGTTTCATGAAACCTTGTTGTAATTGTTTTAGTAGATGTCATCTGCACCTCTCAAATAATTCAAAGCACCTTTATCTTGTTGGCTGGAGCAGGACTCACCCCTTTCTCCATAGTGATCTCCAGTCCACCTTTGCCAGCTGTCTCAGCTCTGGTGCACTGGCCTGTGGAATGGGGGCTCAAAACTGCCCCGTGACAGCAAACAGGACAGTGCAAACCCCAAACTCTGCTGTGAGTCCCAGGTACAGGACACATCACTTGGCCTCTCTCTCAGGAGCTTGGGCAGTCAGTTCATTATAAACAATGAGATTTTCCTCCCTCCCCTTGAAATAAGAATGATCTCAAAACCAAAAAAAAACCACAAACCTGCAAAGAATCAATGATTAAGATAAAAATTTAGTTCCTTTAAGAAAAACAAAACCAACCAGATTCAGTCACTTTTGTGGGGTTTTGTGGTCAGCTCTCATTGTTTCTGTTGTCTTCTGAATTACAGGGTGTGTCTTGCATAAGAAAATGTCCTTGATGATCTGTCCTGAGATGGATATAAAACTGTGGCCTCATAGCAATTACCTCTGGGTCCTACTGCTGTCATAAATGTTTCTTAGGTCATGCCCATGTAGTCACAAGAAATTTCCTCCACACTGTAGGAGCTGTGCAGCCTCCCCTTGTCCACGGCTGTCAGCTTAGGTTTTGTGCTCCTGAGTCTGCCTGCATGCTCCCAGTTTGGACTTGACTCATGTCCAGCTGGCTCAGAGCAGCAGACAGAAGCCTTTCTTTGTCAGCCTGACAAAAGATGTGCCATTAAAATAAAAATGCATAGCAAGAGGGAGAACAGCAGAACTGTGACCTGCCAAGCTGATCTGGTTTGAAAAGGAAAGCAGGAACATACTGCCATGTACCTCTGGTGGAATTTCCCCTGGTCAGTGGAGTTGAGAGTGTGGGGAGAATAGATGGAGTTGGCATAAATCTGTGTCTGTAGCAGGCCAAACTAAACTGTAGAATTCCCAAAGCCCATGGGATGGTTTTTTGTGTTGGATCACCTGAAGTGGTGTTGTTCACCACCTATAACATCAAACTCTCAGCTGACTTTACAAGATCAGATCATTTTCTTATGCTTCTGAAGAAAGCAGGACTTTTTCTCTACAGTAGAAAACTCAGCTCTGTAGGGAGCAAGACCTGTTCTCTCACACATAAATTTATTAAGTGGCTTCAGTGCTTGTAGCTTTTTCAAGAAATATTAACTTGAAATTAGGCTTTAAGGTGAATTCTCAGTGCTTAAAGAAATTATTGTTTATTTGAGCCTAGAACGAGATCTCTAGAATGCAAGCAAGACAGTGCATTATTTAATTTCTAAATGTATTGATTTTACACTGGAGGAGGGGAATGAAAGACAGAGGAAGGAAGATTAAAAGTAGTTGCTGGCTGCAGCATCTGAACAGCACTGGTGCTAGCCCTGAGCTCTCATTATGCTTGCCTCCAGCCAAATCACTTTGTGCTCTGATACTGCTGTAGCTCCCAAGCTGACCAGGGTCAGGCTGTCAATACTTGGATAGAAGACCTCAAAGCAGCACTTACTTGCTGAAGAAAGTACTGATAATGATTTTGCACCCGGCATCTGCTCTCCTGAAGTGCAGCCAATGCAGTGCTGGCTGGCTCAGTGCACTGGATTGCAGACAGGGTGAGAATGTGAGGGCTCAGCCATTCCTTACTGTGATTGTTGGTTGTTATCTGAGCTCTGAGGGGCTTTAACTGAGAGAGGGTTCCCACTTGCCTAAATATAGTGTAGGGGTTGTATATGTGGGAATGCCTGTGCCCCAGCGAGCATAAAGAGCTGTGGGAGCATACAGGGCACAATTCAGTTCTCCATTGACAGCAATTAGGAGAGGTCTGTTGGCCCTAACAGGATTAGTCTTTCACCCAGAGAGCATCTAACACAACATAAAGTAAACTGGTGTGTCGCTTCCTAACTGGGGCTCTCTGTTTAGTGACCTCCTGTTAACCCTTCCCGACAAGGAATCCCAGGGTTGGGATTCTTTCCCCTTATAGGTTCCCGTCTTCAAGGTGTTATTTTCCTGCTGTGTTCTCTCTCTCTCTCCTCTTCCTCTTCCCCTCCCATCCCACACTCATCCTCTGGGGCCTGCAGCAGCATCAGGATGAGCAGAGGGCCAAAACTGCTGCAATGGCAGTAACAGAAATTAGAGGGTGGGGAAAAGAGCAAGAAAGGTCTTCTAGTCTGGAAAGATCCAGTCTAGCCCTTCATGTCTGGGAGAGAGCACAGTGTGGAAAAGTAATGGAAGATTTAATTTCCAGCTATTTAAATCATACAGTCAGCAAACCTAATCTCAAAAAACCGACAGTGGAGATTATCAGAGTTAAAGGAAGACTACTGGCAACCACTCATACCATGCTGTGGTAGACTTCCAGCATGGATAATCTAATTTGGTTTGTTTCAATATATTGTTGTTGTTCAAATTCTTTCTTACGGACCATGTGCTCATGTGCACAACTGTCTTGAGAACTCACTAACTGCACTGTGCTGCTTCTGAGTGGGAAATCATGGTAATTCTGTATTTCTGTACCATTGCCTGAAACAATTGCTTCTGTTTCTTGTGTATTGCAGAGTTCTTTGTAGACCTGGACTCAGTGATGGGACCCTTAACACAACACAGCAGTATGACCAATCTGGTTCGTTACGTTCGCCAGGGACTCCACTGGCTCCGCATTGAGGCTCATTTGTTGTAGTGACTGCTGCCCTGTTCATGACATCCCCATTCTTCTACCTCTACCAGCACAGAGACGATCACTGGTGGAACTCCACTCATTTTTGGAAGTTTATTCATGTAACTTCATTTTTATTGCCTTTTTTAATATCCTATCTATTCGAAGTAGAAGTCACCATAAATGAAACTTATGACTCAAGAGCAGTATGTGTTGTACCATCTAATCATTTTTGACAATTTTCTATGCCTTGTGTCTCCTGGATCCTGCCATCCTTATGTGCTTTATGGAACGGTACATTCCCTGCAGTATTGTTTTAAGTCCATGCTGCCTTCAAGTGAAAACAAAAAAAGCACTTTGAGAAGATATGGATTCCTGAGAAATAGTACAAAGCGTCTTAAATATTTGAGGGTATATATGAGAAGTCCCTTCTGAAATAAATTAGTAGAAGTTTTAGCTATTCATTCAAAATCATCTTCTGAACCTGAACCAAGCTTTTCGACGCTTAATTCTGGCATCATTACCTGACTCAATACATTCCTAAGATTTCATACTTCCTATAGGTTAAATCTCTAAAAGAGAACATTGAATATCTTACAGGTACCTAATGTAAGATCACCAAAGGTGTTAAGAGGTAAAAGGTTGAAGGAATGCCTCATTAAAGAATGATGACACACTATGCAATGAGGTTTTGATATTCCATTCTTCCTGTTTATTGTTGGCTTAATAATTTCAGTAGGCAGCAGAATTTATTGCAGTTTTTAGGCAGTTCCAAAATATTAGCTTTCTTAGTCTTATCTACCATTCCTGCACTAAATCTGTGAATTTTCTTTCTGTTTTACTGTTTAGTCTCAAGCAAATACTTATCCAAGATTTTTCTTCATAGAACAATCTCTCCTTGCATAGTGACTCACTGAAAGCAGATTTTAACAGGGCTGCTGCACTCTAAGCATTGATATTGTATGTAAAAGTCCATTAATAAGTGTATGCAGATTCTTCATGAACTGTCTAGAAGTTTAACTAACCAGCTACTGTTGAAACATTATAATTCCATGTGGCATCAATTTTCACCTGTTTTGTTCATTTCAGAGCATTAGAAACGAACAGTATTATCTTGCTATCTTGAAAACAATGTCAAATTAAATAAAATCACCAGATTTACCCAAAAGCAATATAACATTTGTCTAATAATGGCCATGAATACTTCAGTCAGATTACCTATTTTCCAAGCTCTGCATCTGTTTACCCATGCTGTCATGTTTTGGACCATTCTTCTAATGCGTGAATAATAATGAGACAATTCAGATAGAATTTCAAAGCAATTGTGAATAAATTGCACCATTTCACATTTGCTCTTTCCTCTTATTTTTTTCCCTGTTATAAACTGCACTTCTCTTCTGGTGCCACTGCAAGAAGCGCTGGTGCATGAAACAAAACAAAATGAATTTATATCAATAATTCACAAGACTTTAAATGGTCTCATCTCATTCTTGATATAACGCCTGCATACCTTACTGAACTGTAAATTCCATTTCTATAAACAGAAAATGCTCATAGCAATGTAAATATTATTCTGTCTCATCTCATTGAAATAACACAATATATGTATTAAATGCCATCCAGATATTAGTTAATTGCAATTACCTTCTGCTATATAAACCTGTATATTCTTTAATCTGGTGAGTTATTGGATTCTACTCACTGGGTTGTGACCAGATAAATAGGACAAATTTGCATTTAAAAGGTTCAGACTGTTAAGATTTTTAGAGCAGGCCTTGGATATTTGCAATAAGAGCAGTTTAAGGACTCTGCCCAGTGCACATTTAAGACAAACATTTCTGTAGCTGTTGTATATTAGCTCCCTGTAGTACTACCTTTTCTTAAAAATCAATAATTCCTAACATTTTGTTCCACAAGACTGTAATGTAAACATAGCCAACGTGCATCATTAGAGAAATCATCCAGTGTAGGGTTTTCTGCAAAGGACATTTGCAGAACATGCACATCCTGTATTATCTGCACATTCCTGTTGCTGAAGTGGTCGATTCACCCTTATCTGTTCTCTGAAGGTTTCAGTAACACGGCTGAAACCAGAATCTGACACATTAGTCACACCAACTCTGGCCCCAGTAGCTAATGAATAAAACCAGGGCAGTGAGAACCATTCAGAAATGTAGATGAAAGGTGGTGGTTGGGGGGTTTTTTTAAGAAAAAGAAAAGGAAACATTTGAAATAATTTTTTTAACAGGTGAAGTAGGGTTGGGCTGGTTTTGTCATAAGCCAGAGTTTTCCATTCTTATTGCAAGTAACTATTCAGTTAAATTAAGTGCATTTTCACCACTTGCTCCTTTAATGTAGATTGAAATCCAAGACTTCCATGCATTTACAAGGTATGGCAATGTCTTAAAAGACAGTCTTCAGACACAGGACTCCTCAGAGTTAGCTGCAGTCTCTCAGTGATCCCCATGTTTTATCTTTCCCCTGTTGCTTGTGGTGAACAGGCTCCTATCTCTAAATTTACCCCATGTTCACAACCTCGTGCTTAAACAGCTTAAGGAATTAGCCCACCTGATTTTGTATCCTGTGACTTAGGTTGAAATGTATGCTGAATCAATGGCATGATGATAGTAAGTCCAGCAGTCAAGTCTGGGATCACAAGCCAACTTACTATTTAGCAGTCTTGTTTCAAAAGCGGCTTAGAAACAAATTAAATATGGAGAGTAAATTACTGTCTTATCCCTGGGGATGATGCTTCTTTTGGGTTAGTTATTAAGGATTATTGCACTTTTACAGGCACTATATTCATCTCATTTCAGTTGCCAACATGTCCTCTTTGTGGAATCATTTTACCCCTTAAAATATTACTTCCAGCAGAGCTAATCAAATGAGAGTGTTTGTTTGTTTCAATCCATGGAGAAGCAGCATGTCTGTGCTTAGGTGTTTGCAATGTCTGCACTTAAAACTGCCCAATTTAGGCTTTCAAACTCATGAACCAAGCACCAAAAATTACAAGATTGGCTTAAAATTGTGGTTTGGTTTGGTTTGGTTTTTTTTTTAAATAAACTCTTTGGTGGTTCTTGTATTGCCTTCTGGATGCTGAGCTTTGGGACTGATTTCATGACTCATTTTCAGGCATTTTAGAAGCATGCCAAGGGCTGGAACTGGCACATTTGTTTTTAATAGTGATAAACTGGAACAGTGATGTAATCTCTTGACTTCTGTAGCTGGGATTTAAGAAGGACACCAAGCTTTGTAAAACATTGCCAGAACTGACAAGACTGTTGTTTGTGACCCATGCCTGAGGAGGTTTGGAGCAATACCAAGAGTTCAGCAGTGAAGAGAGCAGGCCAGTAAAGAGCTAAACTCAGGCATTTGGGGTGCAAGACACAAGGGCAGCAAAGTCCTAAACGCTCAAGAGAGGCATTTACATAGCACTTAACCTCCACTTCAAGGGCTGCAACAGGTCTTCAGTATTTGACAATGTGCAGGCAGAATATCCAGCTCCAAGTGCAGTGAACATCTCCAGCCATGTGATGTGTGTTGGGTGCTCAAGAACAGGGAGCAGAGGGAAAGCCTTTGTGTGATAGTGTTGGTGGCAACTTTTACAACTTGCTTCTTACAGCTTAATTTTACTTTTTCTTACATGTTCCTTGGACTTTCAATTATTTAAGTATTCTCTTTGTGAATAGATTGCCTCATTTATAAATTATCTCCTTTGAAAGGTAGAGACAGATCTGTTGATAGTTATGTGGGGGGCTTTAAAAAATAGGATTTGAGATCTTCATTCCTCCTATAGAAACAAAATGAGACAATTGAATCTGGAATTTAATTTCCATACATTTTTTAATTTCATAGATTTTATTATGTTCTTCTATTATGACAGTTTAGATTCACTGATGTTTTTAGTTACTTTGGAAAAAACTTTTTCAGTGATTTTTTTATCAGCATTTAATGCTGTCTAAATCCAATTATTAGTTTTGTGAGTGTAACTTAACAGATAACAAAAATGGGGCTGGTAAGGATTCTGACTTAAGTATTAACATACTTCATTACTTGGAGTTCAGGAGAAACTCCATGCAGCATTGAAGCAAGCCCATGAGTGTGAGTGTGTGTACACATCTGTGTGGATTTATGTGTGGATTTGTAGCAGAAAGTCCCTGCTCATTACTTCATAGCACAGGAGAAAATATATGGTAGATGTAAACAGAAAACACGGCAGTGGCATTATTCAAGTGTTCCTCTGTAGTTTGTGCATAGTCCTGTTTGCATCTGCTGCCTCCTGCAGACAGGGAAGGTGTGGCAGAAAGTAGCAACAACTCTGTCCTCTTAGTCCTGTGGTCCCTCAAGTCAGTGTAAGAATGTGCTGTCCGTGTGTGGTTTTTCAGGTTAACTCATTTGCCATAGAGCAGTGTCTTGAAGTTTTAAGAAAGACAAAATATTTAACAAGTCACCAAAAAAATTAAGTTGTCACTCTGAAGCAAGTGTAGAGGTGTCCCAGCTGTAGGCAGGCTGCAGACCAAGGGGTCTTTGCAAAGGGCCTTTCCCTCTCAGCATCTCCCTGACCTCACCTGAATGCACTGGGAGTGAGGCAAAGGGGATGAAGATGGGTGACCAATCCACTGTCCTTATGACATCTTCCAGCTTTACTTTATATGCTATTTTATAAATGCAAATAAAACAAGTCTTAATGTTGGGAGAGCTCAATTCCTCTGTTTCCAATAATCCTCCTGAACTTCCATGATATAACCAGAGCACACCAATGCATATAGGCATTCTCTATTGTCTAATGAGATATGTCTATATAGGGGCATATTTTGGTTATATCACTTGATATTTAGCCTAAATGTATAGGCTAAAAGCTGTTAGGGTCTCCATTATTGAAACCTCTCTGCCACTGAATGCAAAATATTCCTGCCTGAGTTAGAGAGTAGTCATCTTCTCCCTGGTATCCTTGTCAGACCTTCCTTTCTGATGGCCTTGGTAGCTTTACTTAAGCCATTTTGTTTCAGAGATGTTTTGTCTTCCAAGATCAGTGATTCTGATCATCTCACACCAGTTTAAGCCCCTTGTGGTGGCTGCTGAAGTCAGGATAGATTGAGTTCAGATTTTGTGTACAACTCGGGGGAGAACGTGACTCTATAGAGAGAGACAAGAGCAAGTTCAGGTGCAGATGAGTTACTGCATAAAACTGGTGTCAGATGGGAATCAAACCTGGCCTCATCAGGAGGCACCACAACAGAAATACTGTAAGGAGATGCTGTTCCCAGAACCACAGGGTGTGTCATGCCACATCAGGCAGCTAGCTCACTCTAATTGTCTTAGGCAATGGTAAAGATGTCAAGAGTGGTTCAAAGAAACTGGGGCAAGCTGCTGTGGTCTGGCATTGTGAATTTAAGCTGAGTGTGCTTCTTGGGAAAGGGGACATTACTTGGATATGTCCTGCAAAATAATAACTATACCGTGGTGTCCTGTGAAATCAGAATACAGCACTACCACATCCAATTCTTCAGTCCACTTCAGAGTGCCACCTCATGTCACAGAGAGCTAATTCTTGTCACTGTCCTCGAGTCACCATCCAGTTAAACCAATATTTTTACATTATTTTTACAACAGGAGCAAGGGCCAAGCCCAAAGGCCCAGTGGCCACCTCAGGCAGCGTTGTGTGACCTGATGTTTCCTCCCACAGGCTGTGGAGCCACACAGAGCTCCTGAGCCCTCAGCTTGCACTGGGTGGTGGATTGCTACAGGTCTGTGTGCTGTGAATCCCCACACAGCCCTGTCCACTGCACTGGGGCACCAGTGCTGTGCCCAGGGGGATTAAGGGACCCCAGCCCCACCACCTGGGTGAGCAGAGATGTGGCTCTGCATTGCTTTCAGGTCTTGGTCCTCTGCAGCTGCAGATGGACTGGGATTTGAGCACTGGTACTTGCACTGCGTCTGGAAATGCCAATCAAGTTGACAGAAGCCGTGCACACGGTGACAGTGTAGAACTCAGTCAATACCCACTGTACACAGAATTGGAATTTAAACTGTAGTGTCCACAGGACCACTCATGCTTACAGGACTCCAACTGAGTCCCACTGATGCCAGTCTAAAAAGTCACACGAGTGGACAATGCAGCTGTTTGAGACTTGTTTTCTTCTTTGATTTTAACTGAGTTCCTCTGTCTGCAAGTTCTGCAAGCTCTCTGTGCTGGATATAAGTTCACTCACAGAGTGTCACCCTGTTGTAATACTGTTGAAAGACCCTTCAAGTATAGATAGCCCTAATTTCCACTCAGTTATTTTCTTCTCAGAATTCAAGTGAAGGTCAGATTCTGAGGTGAATTTGTTTTATTGAACAACAGTAACTACAGTGGACCAAAATTTGAGCTAGGCAAATGTAAAGTAACTTGGCTCAACTGTTGGAATTCATGGCACCAAATTCTGTTGTCACATGGCAGTAGTGCAAGTCTTACAGAGCTTGCTGAGTACTGTTTATCGAAGGAGAAGCTGGATAACAAAAATTACGTCGTCTTACTGGAGTTAAGTGTATTAGGCCAGAACTTCAGTTGCATTAACCCAATTAATTGACTGGAATTCCATCCATTTTTGTTCTGGCTGGGCACTCATCTCCTGCAAGTAGTTGAAGGTCTCTGGACTAGAGCTGGAATAACTGCAAGCAGATTTGCTCTTCAACCAGACTATGTGTTGACTCAGCCCTTGCTCAGGGAAACCAGCATTGACTTCAGTGACAAGTAACATGTTATGGACACGGAGAAGCTTTGACCCACTGGCAGGAGACATTTACCCTTGAATTATGAAAGAACTGAATAGTGGATAGCAACACAAATGTTTTATTTGTAACAGAGGTAGAGTACAAGTTCCTCAACTGGTGTAAACTGGTATAGGAGTACTGGTTTCAGTGGAGTTAATCCAATATGCACACACCAAGGAGCAAACCCTCTAACCCCAGACTAATTTTTGCCAATATATCTCTATGCAGATAAACTCCCAAAGCTTTTATCGTCATGCCTTTTTACTGATCATGCCATTGAAATGATTAATGTACCATAATCCTTGCCTGTGAGGAAATACTGTACTTTGCAAAGCTATGCAGTGTACAGCACATCATAAAACTGCTTTAGACCACCCAGCCTGGAGAGGTTATCAGAAACGAGACTAACAGAGCATCTTTGGATCTGATGTCGATTACACCTCACTCTGCACTTCCACACCTGAGTTTTTCAACCAGACTGAGTGATGGCTGCATGTTTCTGATGACTGTGGGCCAGAGCTTCAGCTGATGTGCCTCTAAGTGGCTCTGTGGATGTCAGTGCTGATTTACACCAGCTGAAAAGCCAGTCCTCTCCCTTTTCATACTGCACTGCGTGCCCTAATGCAGCTTTATAAATGCACACTGAGGCTGAGCGGATATTGAACTATTCTGATTCAGCACCAGATAATCCCTGCTAAAAAATTGGAGGGTAATTTCTGCCTGCCATCTAGGCTTGCATATGTTTTGGTTTTAACTAAAGGCATGTTGCAATTTCATTACCTCCCAGTTTAAATATTTACTGGCATCAGCATTAGCTTGCATAGAAAAATGGCGAATAAAGTCAAACATGTCATAAATGCTCTCAGTCTAGAGATGGAATCTGTTACTTTAGTTCAAAGACAGTGCAGCAGGCTAAAGAGGGTTTTCTAAGCCAAATGGGTTCTGTACATTTAGAAGTCATGGCAAATATTTATCTAGGCCCAATTCTGCTGTTCTTCCCCTGAGCAGCCTGGTCGGCAGGTTGCTCCACTGAAGTGCACAGAAGTAACTGTGAATTGGTGCTCAGCACACAGATTGCAGATGCAGGCACTGAATATGTTAGGTTGCTGCAATCAGGGGTTTAATTTTAGCCATATGTATCATTTGAGGACACTTAAAAATTATGTACATTTTATCCAAGCTGACAGTCCTTTTATTTCCATAAAATATTGTATAATTTATTCCTGTCTGTATTTTTGACATCTCTGGATTGCATATCTTCTACTGAATCTTAAATGCTGGTTTTTTTAAAATCCACATTCAAAAGGTCTAGGACATATCATCACAGAATATGAAAACAAGTCAAAGATCTTGTGATGTTTTGCTTTGGTTTTGAGCTCTCCTTTGGTTTGTGTTTTGGCTTGGCTGTGGTACTCCCAGAATTTTTGAAATGGCTCAACTCAATTCCAGTTTCTTCCTGTCTTTTGGGGGAAAAAAAAGCAAAATACAACTAAGGTTCAGGAAAAGCAATCCTGGCAAACTCGGTGGGGGTTTGCTCTCCCTAGCTGTTGTGGTTTTTTTAACCCTGCCATGTTGGGAGTAGTCTAGTGTGTGGGTTCTTTCACCCACCATTTCTGGCAGTTGTGGCAAATACTATTTTTTTTCCTTTTTTTTCTTTTGTGTGTGTGTGTGTGCGTGCGCATGTATAATTAACCAAAATATCAGGAAAATTTATATATGCTTTCTTCTGGTTCCTGGAAATAGAGCAACATTATGACCTTATGGTCTTCCAGCAAAAGTCAGATTTAATTTCTGCATTGCAGTGCAACTTAATTAGCTATTGGAATTAGATTATGGTTTACTAAATGGCCTTTTACCTTACGTTCTTATGTTCTTACTTTTTATTTACTATTGAAGTAGCCTCTTTTTTTTCCTCATGTGTGCAAGTATCATATCAATAATCATTGCAATTCCACAAGGTGTCTTTGTTCTGAACAAGCATGTTATTCTTGTAAAGTTTTAAGTATAAGTTAAGATGTTTTGTACAGACCAAGGTAACTGTTAAAATGTCAAGCAATTACTGAAATGTTGTATAGTTACAAAAGTTTGATTTCTTTTGCTTTATATGTATAAAATTGTATCTTGCCTGTTTTGCTTTGTATTTCCAACGTGTTGCACAATTATGCATTTTGTTTACATTTGTTCCTTCTTCAGAAAAAAAAGAAATAACAGTAATACTTTATGTACAAACATTTTAAATGTACTTTTGTTGTTTTTAAACACAATGTCTCTGTATAAATAATATTGGTTGAACTGGTACATTCGTGTCTCTCATAGAGGGATTAATTATACTGCCAGTGCATTGAATTATTTAAAAAAAAAAAAAAGTAAAATAAAATTTTTATGAAAATGTAACCCATTTTATCACTATAAATTATTCTGTCTTCTGCTATTTTCTCATTCTCCTCCCAGGATACAAAAACTATGGTACAGTAAGTACTGTTTGTGGGAGAGCTGTCACTGGTTTTAATTTTTAATCAATGTGTTTGTGTCATTGTGGCGACTTAAAATGACTTGATGTTAGAAAATAATGTAGTGCTGATACCAGCTGTGAGGTAACGGGATCAATAATGTGCTTTCCCCATCCCTGAGGGGCCTCAGCTGCAAGACAGCAGCCTAAATCCTGTCTGTCCCACACCTAACGCAGAGAGCAGAGGGCCAGGCTTGGCAGGAGGGGTTTTTTGGACAGGCAGCCCGGCGTGGCTGAAGTGGTGCCACTCAGCGCCCTGCCCGCTCTGGGCTGCCTCGGTCCCCGGGGGCTTCCTGGCATGACCAAACTGGAAACGCCAGGTTTCGTATCATCACTGCAGGAACAGCTCTGAGAGGCAGTGCCAGGAATACCAGCTCAGAGGAGATGTAAAGAGCTCTCCGAGGTGCAGAGCAGCGTGTGCTGCAGCTGCCGGCGCAGGGCCGAGCGCTCGCTGCCGCTGCTCGCGGAGCAGCTGAGGTCGAGGTGCCCGCGGGGAGAGACGAGCGCGGCTCTCCCGACAGAATCCATCTCGGGCCGCTGTCTCCAAGCAAAAGAAGCCATCGCTGTGGTTTGCTCTGCGGCCCCTCACGCTCACAGTCCTGCTGAAAACATTTTCGTCTCCGTCTGGAGCGTTGCGTGCGCTGGAGGTGCTGCAGGAAGGCACGGCTGGGCGGCGGCGGGCGGGGACATCTCATCCCGGGGTACAGATGGTGTCACAGAAGGATGCCTGGAGAGCCACACCAGTAGGTGTTAGTCTGGATTTGAGGCTGACTATCTGTAGTAATGTCCCCCTTAGAACAAAGGGCCAGAAGGTGATAGCTTCCAGCTTCTCAGCACCACTCTGACCTCATGAAGCAGCTTAAAACTCTCTGGTCTGACCAGGTTACAGCTTTTCCAGTTCATCATCCCACTTGTGTGAATGGTTACCTGTAAAATGGGTGCTGGAGCCCCAGTCCCTCTTAGGCATAAGTCACTTCAGAAGGAGATCTGGAACGGGGTGTTTGGAGCACACTGTGTGTCACGAGTGCCCATTTTGTGTCCAGGGAGACAGAAAACATCCTCTGTGGCTATGTCAGAGAGATGTCTTTTGGGTCAGCAGGAGGGAGGGCAGGTTTGAGGCTCCGTGTGCCATTCACTCCCTGAGTTCTTTTCATCCTCTGGGTGTACCCAGAAACCAGCTTGAAGCTTGACTTCAGACTGGCAGCTCATGTCATTCCCTGCATGTGTAACCTTGTAATCAGCTGTGAAGTGTTCTGTGATCCCAGCTATGAATGATGAATGGCTCCACATAAACCTGTGCTATACAGCACTGTTAGTGTGACTGCTCAATTCAGAAAAAAAAACCAAAACCGCTGGAAATAAAAAAGGGATAATTTTTCATACAGCCAGTATGTGGGATTCCCACAGGAGCAAAAGATGCCACCCTGCTGAGAAGAGGGAGAAATGTCTCCTCCAAGTGTGGCAATGACAGGGATAATGGAAGATGGGCATTTGGACACTCATTTTTATACACAATCTCACAACAACCTTGGGCAAGGTACTGTGTGCCCTGTTCCACAGCCAAGGAGACATCTTCCCTCCCTCCCTGGCTGAGGCTGAGGCAATGGAGTAGGATGTTCATAAGAGCTACGAAAGGCTCAAGTGAGAGAAGGAAGCACTACAGTCTGGCAGCCAGTTAAGATGATTTAACTGCACAAGTCCCTCAGGGATGAGTTTGGCCCATGACAAGCTGCTCTAGACCACAGGATGTTTCATTGCCAGCACGAAAGATGAAGAGCTTGTGAAGCCTTATTTATATCTGAAAAGTCTGGCTGGAGCTTCCCGTGGTCTGTAGAGCTAAGGAGTAGAAAGCACAGCCCAAATACTGTCACTGAAATGCTGAGACTCCTCTGCCCCTCCTACACACATGGTCCAGAAGGAAAGCAATGCAACATCAGCTCTACATAGTAGGGAGGAATTTCACTTACCAGCTGCATTTCAAAGTTATTTTAGATAGCTTTTTATTGAAAAAAGCACATGTGCATGGGGGGATTTTTTCCCTCCATACTGCATCCACACGTTTGGAAGGACTTTATTATAGCTAAAGTAAATTTGTTCAGCAAACAAACCACACATCAAGTTAATGTTGAGCAAAAGTTCTGCTCATATGAGCAACAGAGGAGCCCCTCTTGATATTTTTTAGACATGTGTGTAGACTGGCCTTGTGAAAGAGACGTGTTCTTCTCTCTTTTAGGGACCTGTACACGTGTGAGCACATGAGACCAGCTAAACACAAGATGTGAGTTAGTACATCACACCTCAGGAACTGGACTGCAGAAGAAAAGACACTGTCATAGAATCATAGAATAGGCTGAGTTAGAAGGGACCCATCAGGATCATCAGAATCCAACTGTAGCTATTTGTAGGATTATTAGCTCAAGAACTTACATTTTGAAAGGCAAATTTGAGTGAAAAAAAAAATACCCAACAGCCACCACTACCACCACCACCATTTGTTCCCCGTTTCTCAGCCAGCTCCAAGCATGTGGGGTTCACCCTTTTGGCAGGGGGTACTGTGAGAAATGTGTGCAGCTGGAAGTGATGAAGCCACATGAAAAATGCTCCATTTTCTGCTAAGAGAGCTGAGTCATGCTGCCAGGGTACCAGGGTGCCAGCTTCCCCCTCAGATTCAGCATGCCAGCTCTAATCTGCTGGGAGAATGAAGCCCTCAAATGCCTGCTGCGTTTGAAGGGCAATTCCCAACTGTGACAGGGGCTGCTGGAAAACTCAGCACGTCCCGAGTACCCCTTAGTGCTGATCCGAGGATTTGAGGAGCATCAGGAGTTTTGTTTAACTCTCCATTCCAAGTAATTTCATCCTTAGGTGTAAGAGAGAGCAAATTGTGCAGCACTTTTTTCTTTTTAGGATTTGTTTTGGTTTTTGATTTTTGCAGGGGGTTTGTATGTGTGTGTGTAGTTTGGGGTTTTTTTCTTGCAAATCTACATTTGCTGCCTATCAAGCAGGAGCTAAATAAAAAGGCTTTAAGCCATCAATTTAAGAGCAATCACCTGTGTGTTCAGGATATGCTGGCAGGGAATTATCTGCAATGAGAAACTGCTTGCCAATCAGCCTTGTGAAACTCCACTGGCTTTATCTGTACCTGGAAGTGGAGGCAGCTCATTCACTTAAGCACAGCACTCAGATCTCTAATGTTCTTTATGGTCCGGGAGCTGATTAGCCAAGAGAAGCCTCCTCCAGATGGGTGTCCAGGGCATTTCCAGTGCCCCAGCCACCACCCAGACTGCTGAAGCCCTGAGGCTGAGCTGCTGTTCCTCAGTGTCCTCCTGCCTGGTTCCACACACCCGCAGTGGGAGGCAGCACATTTGCCCCTGGGGAGCACAAAGGCTGCAAAATCATGGCAGGGACAGGACATGCCAGTGGAACAATATGGCCAGGAAACTCTGACATTGGCATTGAGAAACCATAGAGGACCTTGAAGGAAATACTTTCAAATGAAATATTCCCCAGCCAAGATGACATGATGTCTCTGGCTTGCACCAGGCTTTGGTGAGCCTCTGCTAGCTTCAGGCAGAGAGATGAGTTTCTCCCTAAGGGCTCCCATGACTGAAGGTCACTTGGATGTCCAGAGACTGGATACAGACATTTTGACAGCAGGCTCTTTTCCACACTACTCAGATAAATCCCTGCTTGGCTCCATAGAGCTGGTGTTGACTCAAGGACAGACCCATACTCTCCAGACTGTCCCAATGTGATGGTGGTGAGGGACTGGCCCTGCAAACCATCTAATTAGTTCTAGTCTAGGCAGGCAAGGCCTCCTTCAGTGCTCAGCACAGCAGATTGCTCTGACATTGGTGTCCCTGTCACCAGTGGCATTGGGAATATGCAGATCCCCCATGGCCAGGGCTGCCCCCATCATTATCCCAGCAGCTGCTGCCCTGCTGGAGGAGTGGGCTTGTTCAGCCAGTAAAGGAAGGTTTGAACTAGCACTTAGCAGGTGAACTTGGTGGCCTGTTTGTATTAGAAGTAGATCACCACAATGACTAAAAATCCATCTGTTTATTAATCAGGTCACCTGATCTCACCACAGGGAGAGAGAGCCTAAGCCTAACTACAGGTTATTCCACACTAACTTAAAATGTCAAATCCCAGGGTAAGTGAAAACAGACTTGGGCCTTCAGTTTTGTAACACCAGCATGAAAAACAATGCAGCTGCATTGACCACTCACAGTTTACACAGGCGTAACTATGATTTCACTGTCAAAACTGGCATCTCCTGTGGTGAACACTGGACTCTGGATCAACAGAAATGTCACCTCTGTGTCTCAAGGAGGCATTTCAATCTCAATCATCGCTGAATCAATCAATGAAAAGAGCACATCTATGTTAATAATGAGGCACTGCCATGGGCCAGCACACAAAGCTCCCAGTGCCTGGCACTGGGGCTGCCGATGCATTGCCAGCCCATGGCTCAGGCCCCAGCTCTCTAATTGCCTCTGCCGGTGCTATCAGCCCCCCAAAGTTGCTGTTTGTGTGCAATTCCAGGAGGGTAATTTATTACCCTGAAGAGCCTGACTCTTCTCTCCCATCCATCTACACCCCTGGGTTACATTGTTTATGTTAGCATAATCATTTCTCATGGAGAATGTCAATAAATGCTGGAGACAAAAGGAACACCAACACCACCACCAACAAAAAGCCCAACTGCTAAATAATTCCTAGAATGAGTTGTCAGAAACCTTTTATTTACTGATTCGGCGCATTTCATTTATTCCTGGCAGTGGGCCAACCTCTCTGACAGTTAAGATTTATTGATTTAATTGCCTAGGGTAACCATGCAATAAAATCATCTCAAAGATAAATTTTCATGGCACTGTGCAGCATTGAAGTAATTTTTCAAGTGCTATGGCTATATTTCTGCAGGTTACAGGTGCAAAATTTGCTTAAAGCAGAAATGTCTCATTATTGTAACCCCAGCACATCAATGTGGTCCCTCCTGTGAAACTCTTTTCTTCTTTTCTTTCCCCTCTTTCCTTTCCCTTTCTTTCTCTGTCACTGGGTCTTTCCGTATCTCTCCCCCTCCTTTTTTTTTTTTTAAGAGGTGCAGCACAGGTCTCTCAGAAAACAAATTATATTTTCTTAATTGGTTCATATATTCAATGCCCAGGAGAAGAGAGGCTTCAGTTTAATTAGTAGTGGGCTTAGAGGTTATTTACAATGTTATATAGAAGCATTTGTTTCCAGCTGTGAGATGCTTTTTAACACTGAGGCCTCACAATGTAGCTGATTGCTGTTTGTGACATTATAGTTTATTGAATCTTTAGATCTTTTTATTTACACTGTTAAAGGGCTCATTATAGTTCAGAACAAGGAGCAAATGAAAATCCCTGATTAAATCCTAGGTTAATGGCAACATGTCTGAAGTCAGAGATAGTCTAAACTTTTAAAAATGTGAAACATTTTCTTCTTTCTTATGATTTATTTGGGGAGGGAGAAGCTGTTTGGTTTCAGTATGGGATTTGATGACATATTGTTCTGGCAGCCTTGGCAGTCTCCTTTGCCAGCCCGGAGTGTTTAATTCACTATCCTGCCCCGCTGAGGACATTTGGCTGAAGGCAGTTCCGAGGTGCCACCAGGAGAACGAGGGCTCCCAGCCTGGCAGAGGAAGGGGTGGCTGCCAGTGGCCACCGTGGCCTGGGTGAGCCATGCCAGAGCTGAGTCCAGCAGCCCAAATGTCACAAGATCAACCAGGAAGCAAAGGAGGGCTTTTGCTCTGCCAGCCTGGCACGGATGCACCGTGAGGACAGGACACAGCTGTGCTGTGAAGATGCTGAGCTGCCAGCCACATCCTCAGGTTGACCCTGTCCCTGGAGGTCTGTCAGGCCTGCGCTGCTGTGGGTCAGTGCAGCTTCCCCCACACCTCTGGAGCTTTCTGGAGCCCTTAGCAGAGCTGCTGCCACGTTTGCTCATCTTGAATGGCTCTTAGCCCTGTGTGCCAGTGGACTTTCCCCCACACCAATCTCACTCTGCAGCTTTCTCCTCCCTGCACAGCCCTGATCCCGGCCCTCAGCACCTCCCTGGGCACTCAGCACCGCTCTGCAGCCTCGGATGTGCTGCTGCTGCTGTCTCCAAAGACCTGCCTGTGGAGAACTTGTTTTCTGCAAGGGTGCAATGGATTTCCAGCTTTGCAGCTGTCTGCAGGGCACAATGCATGACCCAGTGGCTGCCACTGGTCCTTCCCTGTGGCGAAGGTGCAGCACTGTCCCTCTACCTTGCAGTGCTGCTGCCTGCATGAATGATGCACTGCTGAGCACTTCTGCTGCCACAGCACTGGAGGGCTGTGCTGTATGCAGACAGTGCCACAACTGTCACAAAAAAACCCAACCCTATATATAGAAAATGCACAAATGATCTATTAAAGCTGAATTTAATATACAAGCAACACAACTACATGTTTGGTTTGTTCATTTGGATTTACTCCAAGACAAACAGCAAGTGAGTTGTGTTCCTATCTCTGAGGGATAATTTGCTCTTTCTTACCACAGATGGGCAGATTAGGGTCTTTGTTAACCCATAAATGTATCAGATGGAGCAGTTTGCAAAATAATCTCCTTTTATTTCCAATTATTAGTAATAAAATGTGAAATTGACTTGATGGCTTATATTTTCTAGGGGAAAAGAGAGCTTGGACTTGCAGATTTGCTCCACTGACAAGCTTGTGGGTCTCCCATAGCAAACTTTGACTTTAAAGCCCAGAACCTTTATGCTCACAGTTTAACCTCTTCAACCTCTACCCCTCTGACTTCAGCCTTTCATTAGGTGAAATACGAAGACAGGTTGGATACATTAAAAAGAGAATTAGTGAGAAGAGAAGCAGTTGAATCAATAATGTCAGTAAAGGTAGACCTATTTATAGAGAAACAATGTCAGCATATGATAAACCTGTGAGTGAATTGGCTGAAAGCCCAGAGCTTTGTACTGGTTTGGAGAGCTTGAAGGGATCTGAGCAGCAACAAGAACAATCAGTAATCCCAGGGCTCAGATGTCAGCCATGCCAAACGGGAATCAGAAAACCGAAAAAGTGTTCTGAGGTGGGAGAGGGAAGATGGAAAGGTGAGGGAAAATTGGCACAGTTTCAAGCATTACCAAAGGAAAATTCCAGGTTATCAAGGTGGGCAGTGATGGGCAGAGCTGAGATTTGTGTTTTTAAAGCTGCTGACCTGAGCAGACCTCCCACCCTGCAAACACACATAAGCCTCCAGGCACCTAAAATCAACAGGCACCTCCAAATTCAAGACAAAACCTGTCCAGGTATTCAGAAAAAATATCCCACATTTATTGACTGGAAGCACAAGTCCTTCCACTGATCACCAGGAGAAGAAACTTGGCAACTTCAGAGAATCTGTTTCACCCTAACCAATCTGATACTCGAGTTTGGCTGTTTTTCAAGAGGCCACTCAAAGCAGTCTGAATACAAGTCTATACTCAGGCCTATAAATAACTATTATTGACCAGATGTTACGTCCTCTTTCTTTTCATTGACTCTATAGAAATTCAGGGGATGTGATTATTAAGGGTTAAGTTAGTGTGGTAATATCAGTCCTAAGGGTCTTTGGGCCCTGCCGTGGAATCACATGCTCAACATACTCTTGGTAATTAGCATTAGTTGAAAAATTTTAAAAGAACAGAATTTCTGTTTCTTGTGAACACTTGAGCAATTCTTGTTCTAGTTCCAAAGAAATTTTTTTTCCCTCAATTATCAAAATTCTCCTTCTCTTCACTCTGACCACAGACGTTCCCCAATTTTAGGGTAACTTCTCTAGGTTCTCCCCAGAGCACTCAGAAAACTTCAGCCTGAGTTACAGCATGTCCTTTATTCTGTTTCCTTAGGTTCTGAGATGGCTTCAGTGAAGTAGGACACACCAGATGATGTCAACCTAGGAATGTGAGAGTACAGGAAACCTGATAGACTTCTGTTTGTGGGGGGAGTTCAGAAATGGCAACCAAACCAAGAAGCCCTCAAGTGAACAAAAACTCATTCAGAAATTACACTATTTCAAAAAAAGAAAGCCCCTGTCCTGAGTTCCAGGTATATAGATCCAGATGTGTACTATAGAAACTGTCTGTCCCAAATAAACTGAGAGGAGATGGGCCCACATCAGCACACACAAATCACTTGAGCCCTACCAAAAATCTGCAGTATTGAGCCATTCCAGGTGATCTCAGTTATCCTCATTTGAAGTGAGTGATCAGGTAAAACAATGGTGTCAGGTGGCCAGGTTTAGAGTCTTGTGAGTGGTGGCCTCTGGGAGTCATGTCCTAAACCAGGCTGGGGCTGCTGGTTTTGCTGCAGTAGCCTCAGTGCTCAGTCTGGAGGCACGTTAGCCCAGTCCTGGTTGCACAGTGAGTGTGTGCTAGAGGTCCCAAAAGAACGTAAATAAAAAGGGAAAGGACTATCAATCATGTTAAGACACCTACTGGCCCACACTGTGCTCACACACATAGCATAAACATCTCTAAAAAGCACACTTTTAAAGAACCAGAATTGCAAGCTGTTTCAAAACCACTGCACTTTATTAACGTTGAGAATGTGTCCTTTGATATAAACTCTTCTAGAAATGATTCAGATGAATTAGCACAGGAAAATCTTGCTGAGTTGGAAAGCATTGAAACGGAAGCAGTGCAGTCAGTGAATAATGAAAGTAAACCATCATTCTGAAGTATGACTAATGGTGACATGGCCTGTCTAGAAGAACAAATAGCCAAGACGTACTACTTGGCCCCAAAACTGGGCTGAACATCTTTTGAAATGACTTCATTGCTGTATGAAGACTATTAACAAAACAGGAAACCCTGCCAACTTGTGGACTACGACTCCAATGAGAGAGAATTTCACTTGTCCACAGGAGAGACAGATGATTCACTTTGTAAAGGAGTGGGACTTATTACTCTTAGAGGCAATATTAATAGATCCATCCAAAATCGCCCATGGAACAGATCTATTGACGTTGCCAAGATCTTCAGCTGAAAAATGTGCAGAGAAACTTGAATCTGCAATGTAGAATGCTGCAGTGAAGTGATTACATTTCATGGCACCTAAAATGCTTTTATCAAAGGATGACTTGACAAGACATCAAGATAGCTAAATGCTTAGAACTGCATGTCAATCAAAAACTTACATGTATTATTCAAGGTGCAGACTGAGCTTCAGTGAGGCAAAGGGAAAATTCTAAACTAAGGCTTATGGAGAGTGTGTTTGTGTGAAGATAGGAGATATCTTTTGCAATCTGAGTACATTCATTATGCTTCTTGGGCTGGATGCATAGGGTGTGACTTTCCCAACTGCACGGGGAATTAACCCATAGTGTCTCATTGAGCAGGTGGGGTAAATGCATTGTCTCAGCCCAGTGTAGTTGCAGGTCCAGAGCTGGCTTGTATAAAATTCCCAGTCATTCCATTGGCATTGTTTCCTGCAGACCTCTCATGGCATCTAAAATTAAATTATTTTTTACTATGGAAGTGATCAAAATACTGGCAAAAGGATGTGACAAAGAATCAATGATAGCAGAGTCCAAGCTTGGGAATAATCCACCACAAAAAGGAGGAACTCTAACTCCCTCCCTCTGTGTGGCACAGCTGAAATATGGGGCACCACCTGAGAAAAGGACAGGGTTGAGTTATTGCACTGTTAAAACCAGGAGTGAAACAAGGGTAAACACAGCTCATGTTTGATTTGTCATCTCCTTGCAACTGTCTAATTGCCTTCTATACTCAAAGGGTTTGCAAGGCAAGAGTGGGAGCAGGATGAAAGAGAACTGCCTTAAAGATGTTAAATATACCTATTATGGGGGTAAAAAAGCAAATTTTCCTATAGGACACATGTATCAATTAAACCTTTCAATGGGAACACCTCCCTTGTGCTCCCAACATTAGCCCAGTCTATGTTACAGAACTCTATTTATGCCTTCAGTTAATATGAACGAGCAGTTACCACAGCAATTATTACTTTTTACAGTGTACATAAAGTTCTTTTTACAGTTAAGAGATAGGGTCAGTGTTTAAGCTTAGCTCAGCATTTAGCAAGCTTTCCTTCCTGGATGTTTTGATTACTTAGGAAAGCTTTAACCTCTACAATGTAATGAAAGCTGGAAAGTTGTAGGGTAATTTGTAGGAGAAAGGGTGTGCATGAGAATATCTGCACTATTATGAAGCTCAATAAATAATCATGTGAAATTGCTGGCATTTAGGACCCTCTAGAGGAGCTTTCCCAGCCGGCTCCTGATCCCTCATACCCTGAGTAATTCCAGATTAAACCCACTGACTTTGTGGGAGTGTATGTGACATCAGAGCCCTGCCCTGTATTTCTGCAGTGCATGTTAATTGTCTCCAGACAGCGGCAAGGGGGCTGTACACGGCTCCAGCCGTGGGGCTCCAGCTCCTCCCTCCCCAGAGTGGCTCCGAGGGAAAGTGGTGCAATGCCCAAATGGTCAGAGCTGTGGGAATGATGCAAGATGTCTTCCACTTGCATTTTATTGAGGGAGCTTATAAAATTCAAAATCCAGCTGTGCGGGTTGGTTCGGTCTGCCTGTTAAAAGGACAGCATTTCTCATGCTATGATTGATATGGTTTAGGCACATCTGTGTACTCACTTAACCATTCCCTCCACCCTCTCCATCTCAAACCACTGCCTACACATAAAAAGTGGGAATTTGTCTTTTGTACGTGAGGGTATAAAGAGCTTATTGACTTCCACTGAAGAACAGTTCACTTTGATTCCCTCTCAATGCTAATTTTACCTTAGTTTTATTCAGGGAAAACATGGAAGCCCACACCAGGATAATCAGCCCTTTTTCTTTCTTAACCTCTAAGGCACAGGAAAGGGGCAGCTTGGTAAAATTACCTGGACACATGTTGCAGCAGATAATCAATGGCTCTAGTAAAATGCACGTGAAAGCATTCCAAGCCCACATTTCAGTAAACATTCTCCAGAATCTGTGGCTATTTATCAAATATGAATGTACTCTTCAGGATGAGGATCTCGTTTCCCCTGGTGTTTTTGTTCCAAAAATAATTGGAAGTGACAATACAGAGAAAGATGATGTTTCAACTTCATGTTTAAAATAAATATTAGGCTGTCATCAGAGCTGAGCTGTCTTGTGAAGATCCCTCTCACAGGAGTCAACAGGCAGCTCTACTGATAGAGAATCGTGTTCCATTATTGATTAGCTTTTAAGTTCTTGTTACATATTAGATTAGGATCGCTGTATGCATAGGGAATGAATAGCCCAATTACAGACTAAAATAGCTCATCTCAAAGTGGTTTAGGATTTTGATATTATAGAAAGAATTTTAAGGAAATTACAGGGTTTATTAAGAAAGCCTTTAAGGGAGATATTTACATTTTTATTGCATGGCTTTTTAGGATGGGGAGGGCAAACTATCATTCCTTATTTACATACAAGGCTGGTTTTAGCTCCCTCCCAATTAGCTTTTCAAATCTTTGGGAATAAGTGGTTTGCTATATTCGGTTTCTTTCCTGCATAGAAAACACCAGACTAAGAAGTCCCAGAGTTACACCTCCTGATTCTCCCAGTTTAAATGAGAGTAACCCACACAAGGCTCTGCTCCAAGTTCAGCTGTTGAGACTCCAGGGCTTGTTTCAGAGGCAGTGATGGTTCCCAGCAGAAGCTGGCATTCAGATGCTCAGGACCTGCTACTTCTCACTCTTTTTGCAGGAGGAAAATCTATCAGTGGTGCTAAAAGAGCCACTGATCCCTCAAGGGCACTGGGCTTTGACCACAAGTAACTTGGAGTGGACAGGGACAGTGCTGCCTCTGAAATGCCAGAGAGAGCAGGTTGGCTGCAGGGCAGTGTGAGGCAGGAGTCAAAGGTGTGTGTGGCACTCGGCATCCTTCACAGGATGGACTGCTGGAGTAATTTCGGGCCACCTGAGGGATGCCAGGCTTGAAGACTGCAGGAGGGTGAAAAAGAGCTGCTTCCCACTGCTGTTGGCACACACATGCACACAGAGTCATGCCACCCTTCACCCTCCCTCACTACCCAAATTGTTAATGTTGAAAGACATTTTCTGTAGTTGTCCAAAACAAAGCCATCTTTGATTTCACAACAAATTATAGTTTTGAACTTGAGCAGAGAAGGCACAGAAGCCCAAACTCAAACCTCAGCTCTCCATATCCACCCATTACAGGATTGACAATATCACATTTCACAGTTTTCACTCCATATAACCACCCTGGATATTTTGGTATAGAAAGGAATCACTCTTTTTCTACAGAGAATTTCCACTCTTCAGCAAGGTGGAACAGTTTAAAAATAGATCTGACTTTCCCTCAAATTTGCCTAATTAATCATTCTATTCATAGGTTAATTTGAGGCTAGCATTGACCACATCTCCAACAAAGTATGGGAAAGGTCACCAGGAATACATTGCCAAGGCCTTGAAGGGACTCTGTGGACAAATGGTTGCCACTATCCAACACTGTAAAAATATGATTAAAGGTAAAAGAGAGACCCAGGTGGGAGAGTTGCATGACCCCAGGATCCTTGCCAGTATAAAACCATAGTGAAAACATTCAGTAAGTACTCCAGGCCTACTGACTCCTTTTGGAAGATAATATATGGAATCTTTAAGGAAAAATTCTGCTCACTGAGTTGTACAGCACTGAGAGATTCATAATACCCATATTAGTTTGCCACATAAGAAGCCCAAGTTTCCTTATTTTTCCATGGCTGCAAGCAATGAAAGCACATGGAAGGCTTCCCTTCAGGAATGAAAGTCTGAGTCCTCATATATGCATGCACGCAGGGTCCCACTGGCCACTCAGGTAAGATATTTCTGTTCCTCTCCCCTTCTGGACTGTACGCTAAGATATCCCACATGAATTTACACTGTCTTTCCAAGTAAGGACCAATTCTGTGAGGTGCTCAGTACAGTAGTTTAATCCAGGAAAGTATTTTTTCTGCCCACACATGTTTAAAATTAAATAAGCTCAGGACAAATTACCTTATGCCATCCCACAGATGGACACTTGCTGGCTGCAAAATCCAAAATGCAGCCCTAATAGATGAGTGCTCTGCTTTGTGCACATCTGCAACTTAACAGGGACATCTGTAGCTTCATGCAGGAAAAGTACAGCTGAACTCAGCAGGAAAACAGGTTGGCTTGAGCCCATCCATCTATGTTTTGAACCTGGGACACTCCTATCTCAAGTGCACAGGTACAGCTGCAGATCCCAAGGAATGGGTGGTGGACATGCCTGGTGGACATCCAGAATGAGTGAAAATAAATTACATGGACTACATGAGAGATGAATTCCCAGATCAACCACTTGTTCTTCAGTTCTCTAAGTTTGAAGTAATCCTTGGTCCAGGACAGTCTGTGAGGAAATGCTTTCAGAAGTTCACTGAGTTTGCATCCTGCTCCTGCTGCAAGGAATGGGAATTCTATCATTTGGTCCATTGAGACAGACCCATCATCAGCACAGCAGAAAGTCCTACCTGAGGTGGTTGTTGGAAAAACAGATGGGGCAGGTAAAACCAGGCAGTCAGTGCCTTTCCTTTTCCTAGGTGATGAGAAGTAGAGAGGGAGTGCATCTGCAGGGCATCTGCACAGCTCAGCCAGGGATATTTTGACACGTGAGTAAGTCCAAGCCTGGATATCACCTGCCTCAACTGACCAGCTCTAAACCTGAAGTTGTGAAGGAAAGCAGGGCTTATCAGCCAAACCTCAAGCACTGTGCCAGTGCCAGCAGGCTGCAGTTTGCCCTCACAGGTGCCATCCCTGGCTCTCCTCATACAGCCACAGCCTCAGCAGCTGTGAGCCCAGGGCCAGGGACAGACAGGCTCCTGCCACACTGGTGTCCTGCACCGTGACCTGCAAGGGGGCTGAGCAAAGCTCCCGTGCCTTGCTCTGCTCCAAAAGCTGCTCCATCACTCAGAAGCTCCATTAGCCCCTCCGGATTTTTGTGCCTAAATATCCCTTTACTCAGCCCACAGGGAGGATGATTTCTGTTAGACAACAAAATTTTTAGAAGCAAACAGACCAAGCTGACAAATGCACAGAGGATGTGCTGCACTCTCACTAGAGCATCGTGTCTTTGATGTGGTCCATCATCTGCATTAAATAACTTCAGTTAAACACATGCACAATACTTACCTACCCAAGTGGAGACTGTACTTACTTATAGTTGTACATTTTGCAGCCCTTATGCAAGACCAGGGTGCTCTCTTAAAAAGAAAACAAAATATTATCATCATCATCATCATTATCATTATCATGTTGTTGCTATCACTACCTTATGCTTAGAAATGTTCCTTTGCTTTCCTTTACTTCAATAAAGCAAGAGCAATTATGCCAGCTTCACCCATTTCTCTCAAGCGCTCTGGAAAAATGTTGCTTTCAAGAAAAAAACCCGATAATTTTTTACAAATATATGAAATAAAATACTCAAGGCGTTTTTGAGAGGCATTCTCACATATTGCTGAAATTACAAGCAATGTGTGAAAATTTGCATAACAAATGTGACAAGATGGTTACTTAAGGGACTGAAACAGAAGGAATAAAATATATATTAGATACCTCAATTCTCATTAATTATTATTCTGAATAAGAAATAATGCCAGGAGCAAGAGGGGTGCCAGAAGAAGCACTGGAGAAATATATTATAATGTATCTAAAACCCTTTAAAAGGTATAATAATAATTAGGAAATTATTGCACTGCTGATCTTTTTTAGTAGCAGAGCAACCACCTGTTCACACTTCTATTAATTGCTTGCTCTCCTTTTCCTTAAAGATGATCTGTGAAGATCGTTAAAGGAAAAGCTACCTGAGCAAAAAGGAGGAGGAAGAATTCATGTTATTCAGCCAAAAGAAAAAACAACCCTATAAAATTCATAACTTTAATTAAGAGTCACATGTGAAAAGGCTTTAAGACTGGTTTAGAGCTTAACTTAATTTACCTTCAATCAGTAGTGATGGAAGGGAGTGAATATTATTCTGTTGATTTTGTTAATTTGCTCCAAATGCCCTGTGTCTCGCAGCTTTGCTCCCTGAGGTATCACTGGGGCAGACAGGTGGCTGGGGCCAGGGGAGCAGAGGCTGCAGGAGCTCCTGGGGCAGCACCCAGGGCTGATCTGCAGCAGCACAAGGCCTCAGACACAACCCTGGGTGAAGCTGTTGCCCCGTTGTTGCTAAGCTGGGAAACTGCAGCCTTCCTGTTTTGGGAGATAATGCCATTAATGTATGTTTGTTGTCAGACACAGGCTCATCTCCTGAATCACAGGCCCCGCTGCTCGCCTCCTTCCTGCCTGCCCATGGATGGAGGTGAAGGTGTCCTGAGGCTGGACTGATCCCTTCCCACTGCTGCTGCAGGAGGAGCACAGCACAGCAGAGCCACCGTGCGCCATAACTATGGCAAGCACTTCTGTAAGCATTTCTCATCATTCCCTCCTTTAGACTTTGAAACATTTATGCTTTATCTCTCATAAAACAGAGAAATCCATTTTTCTGTCAACCTCTTTCCTTCAAACACCCTGTGGAAGCAGCACAGAATTTCCCATTTACCCCTTGCTGCAGACAAATCTTGTCTTGGGTTTCCCCAAAGCTTTTGTCTTGGCCTTCCCTGGAATCAGCATCTCCCATAGAAAGCAACTTTCTTTAAAACCAAAAGTGCCAGTCCATTTTCCCAGCTAACCTCCCTTATGTTCCTTTTTTTATATTCCCTTGCTTGAACCTCTTCTCCCTCAGCTTCAGTGTCTGGAGAATATTTCCTCATTGTTTGCTGTAGGGAAGTTCTTTGGAAGGTGCTGCTTTGCCTGTGTGCTCCATCCAGGAGCTGCTGAACTCAAAATTGAGTCCAGCGGGCCACAGTATAGGTACCTCCATCCATCCCATCCCATCCCATCCCATCCCATCCCATCCCATCCCATCCCATCCCATCCCATCCCACTCTCCTAGTCCACCCTCACATGGGAGATGGATAGAGTATGGTCAGAAATAGGTGAGAGCAAAACCTGCTCTGCAATAGCACTCATAGCTTCCCAAATGTCTGTTACCTCATTGTCCTGGAAATAACTCCATTCCCTGATATCTTTCCCCTTTGGAGCCTGACAGCTGGGGCAGGAAAGCTGGAGGGGAAAGGAGTTGGAGAGGGAGGCAAAACACTTTGCCAAAGGTCCTCTGCTGGTTTATTGTGCCATTGCCTGATCCAGCTATGAGAGGATCTGTGTCTGCCCTTTGGGCTCTGAGTGCCCTCACCTCTGCACAGCCCTGAGCTATGCTTGGCACCTACACTGAGTATCTGCAGTGGGTCATGTGCAGGGCAGGAGCCCCATGACTGTATCAGGGGGCTGGCAATGTAGTTTCACCTCACAGGCCTCCCATGCTGAACGTGAGTGCAGCAGTTAGTGAAAGCTAAATCCATTTAAAATCATTTTAAGAGGGAAAATAAGGCCCTTTCTGGAGATATTATTCCTAAGTCATGTTTTACTCTGCCATTAATATACTTTTGGAATGCATGAGAGCTCCTTGCACCCAAGGCAGGTAATAATGGTCTATTAAAATATACCATCTCTGTTTCCTAATGCTCTATCGAAGGTTCATTGATGAAAATAACCATCTGGCTGCTCTCATCAGCTTTAAGGAATTCCATAAAAGTATGAAATATGATTTCCTCATAATTGCTTTTCTGTAAGATTTATGACAATGTGAGTAACGAATAAACTGGGCATTTGCTGAACAAGACTCAGATTTAAGATGTGCTGATGCAAATGAGGAAGTGGCCAACTAGGAAATGCATTTCTTGGGAGAAATTTGAAAGTGTTTGCAAAAGACACAAGTTACCACATGCACTTGGCTATACTCACTGCTGGTGTAAACACATACAGCTCCAGGGAGGCCAAAGGTACTGCATCCGCTCTAGCAGTAAATTTGGGTCTTAGAGATGAGTCATGTTAACAGTTCACAGCTGAAAAGAGGACCCTGACAGCATCTGGAAGATGCCCTGGGTGCAGCTGATTAAGCAGTAGCACGTTCTTTTGCCACCTGCACCTGATGATGTTGTATGTGCAAAGAACATCACATGCCTGGAGGTAAAAAATAGGCCCTTAATGCCTGGCAGCACTGCTCATGCTCCTGCCAAGAGTAAAAGTGGGAATGGACTGTGTGATTAGTGTTGTGGGATAATGAAATCCCATTTGCCAGCTTTTCATCTGTCAGAGGTGCAATGGTCATCGCTGTGCCTGTTTGCCATTATGTCATTTAAATGGGCCTACGACTTTTTGACTTCAGGATCATCTAAAGAGTAGGACTGACACTGAGGAGATTATTTATTCCAACTTTGCTTTTGGTTTTTGGTGTAACTTAACTTTTTTGTCCTCATCTTTTCCATCTCCAAGACAGGAATAATCATAGAATCATTTAGGTTGGAAAAGACCTTTAATGATTCCTTGCCCAATTTCATTGCCCTTTAGGAGGCAATCAGACACTGCAGATTAAGAGCTGCTTCAATACGTGTAAACATGCCTGTCTCACCCTGGATGAAAAAGCAGCCACTACCCTCTCCCTCAATGCAAGCAAACTATTTACTCATATGCAGTGAGGGCCTAAATTGCCAATGGATGCCCATTTCTGAGGCTGTTTCACATCTGTGATGTTTGACATGCCCACCTACAAGTCCCCAGCATGTTCAGGGGTAGCCCAGTCCCACAGGGAGGTTGAGATCTGAGTGATGGGAGGTTAGATGCTTTTTAGATTTTCACTCTGCCAAAACTGGAGTCTGTACAAACACATATACTGTCTCAAGCACCCTCCCTCAAGCACTTTCTCTCTTTACCACATGCATTTTAATACTTTCAGTATGCATCTATTTGGGTATTATTTGCACACAGAAAAGCTAGCAACCAGCATCAAAAATTTTACTAATTTTTTACTAAATTTTATTAATGATTTGAAGCTTGCCAGAGCCATAAGTGAGAGCAGAGAATAAGAGGGCAAGAGCCAGCCATTTTGGTAAGATTCAGTACTACAGCCATGCTTTTAACATCCCAGTTACTCATTTGGCTTCTCCTTTTGATTTTTTTTTTTTTTAGTTAATTATACTAAGAAGACTTTATAAAAACTGCTGCCAAATGTTTAAAATTGGAGCAGTTCAGTTGTTATTTCAATCCCAGGTTACTGTGCTAAATTGCACATGCTCACCTTGTGCATTCATTTGTGAGCACTGGGCATATCAGTGATTAATTAATATTAATGGCAGAAATCACTTCAAACTTGCTTTATGCTAGAAATCACACACAATCCTGACTCTAATCACTCGGCACATAAAGAAACTTTAATTGATAACCCAGCTTTAATATCCATCAGGATTGGATTCTGTAGGAGGAACAGAGCAATGTTCCCTGTAATCATCCTAGAAGAGATGGAAAGCTTGTTCTACCAACATCAAAGAAGATTAGGCAGCAGAAGCCTGATAGTAAAGTAGCAATTATGGAGGGGTTTTTTTAATTCTGTGCACCTGCTTCATCAAAATAATAGGCATCTTTTAGCAAAATAACCTGGAACTCAGTTCACTGACTTTCAATTATCTTATGCCGGGAAATGTATCTGGAGAGACATGAAAAAAGGTGATAGACACACACAGAAGTAAAGAGAAGGGGAAAATTAGAATGAGGGAAAGTATGAGGGCCTAAGTAAGTGGGTGTTATAAATATCCTGTGCCTTGGGATGAATACAGAACAGGAATACTTTTGCTGAGTTAGGACCGTGGCACCAGGCACATCTGACCAAAACAGTCCCTGGTGGAGTGCCTATGAGTGCAGCAAACAGCTTACACCAGGGACAGACTTGGTTCATTGCTTGCAAGGGGAATTTTAGATATCAAACCTTAATGCCAGCAAGGGAAGCACATGGTAACTTCCCACAAACACTTCAGGCTGTATAACTCAAAGCAAAAATTACTATCCTCAAATTCCCCTTTATCAGTTTGTCTTGCTTTGCTAAATGAGAAATGACCCTGTAATTTTCTAACAAAAGGTGAGTCTCAGCTTAGACTAGAGCCTATCTTCCCTGGAGATGGGAAGAGGAAGAAAACCCATACACTCTCTTGGTTTTACATATGGAACAGCATCCCCATTTCTGAAAAAGCAAAAGGCAGACCCTCAAAGCCAGGCTTAAGAAGCCTGCCTGGGGCTTGATACCCTTCCTTGTTAGGCTTGTTTTTTAATACATCCCAGTCTCCTCTGAAAACAATTTTTAAGAGATCAGTGGGCAATTCACTTCAACATCTCATGATCTGCAGCCCTGGTGCCTCCAAAGGCAGAGCACAGCAGAGCTCTTACCAGAGAAAGCCTCATTACCAGCCCCATTACCATGTGGAGTCCCTGCCAGGCTCAGGTCAAAATCAAAGACACCATTTTTTCCACCTTTTTGTCCAGCTTTACATCCCTGTTGAATTCACTGTGCTCTCTTACACACATCTCAGTCTCTCCTCCATTACATACAACCACTCCCATCTCATTGTGACTCAGAAATGCTTCCCACATGGATGCTGGTCAGGAGGGCTGTTCTCCATTTCATCTCCTGACCTCCATCTCCCTGCAGAAGACCCAAGGCAGAGGGAACTTACCACCACATCCTCCTCTGCACCTCTCCTCCTGACTCTGCAGTTCCTTCAGTCTGACCACAGCCCTGCCTTTAGAGCTCTGCCTAAAAGCTGGTGGCCTTGGAAGACAGCACTGTGGGTGGACAGGGGCTTTGGGCACGTGCAGCCCTGCACAGCACCAAAGTGCAGAAGCAGATTCTGTGTGAGGCAGAGCAGAGCAGGTGCCCTTCCTCCCACCCTGCTGCATCCTGGCACATCAACATCCAGCAGACACAGCCCCGTGTGTAGAAGCCCAGAGGATCATGAACAAACACCCATGACTGGCAGAGGCTGATCCTCCAGCAAGAATCACACCACATCCCCCTCCATGTGAGTGAAACAGAAGTAATTCCATTGTAATTAAATTGGAATTTTGTGTGAATTTCAAATGAACCTTTGTAACATTTTCATTAGTCCTCAGTACACCTCTTACTTTACCTCATTAGAATTATTGGTAATAAATGGTAGTAACTGAATTGTAATTAAATAGGAATTAAAATTTGACTTCCTAATGAACTACGGCAAAGCAATCACTATTTCAATATACATTAATTGCTGTTCTGTTAGGAATACAGACAACTTATTTTTATTGAATTGCTACAAATTATAATGAATATATGGCCTGAGCCTACAAAATGGTCTCCCATCAGCAAGTGTGTCTGGTAGATGTCAGCCAGCTGTGCAGACAGCAGATCTACCCAAGGAACTTGGGACATGCAGCATGCCAGTAGAGAATATATTGAACTGTGACAATTCTAGAATAAATTTTTGTTTCAGAATCTCACAATTAATTTACAAACACAACAGACAAGATGCCATTGGGAGTGCCATTGGGGAAGTAGACTTAAAGGTGTGAGAAACCAAGAGCAATAATACCAGACTAGTGCTGTTTCATGTAATTGGCTCTAGTTTGATTATAATAAAAGTGCTCTGTAATATGTACAGGGTGCAAAACTGCATATAGAAAGCCCCATTTTATTATTTATACATTTTCTCTCTGTAGAGACATATATATATATATAATATATGTATGAATAAAATTTCACTTCTATGACTGTTCTAGATTTAAAAGCCACAGAGAGCTGTCTCTTTGCATTACTGCTGCAGATGAAGCAGGCATTTGGTGTAAGAAGGTGCAAGTGATGAGAACATGTCTGTAAAAGGGGGTGCTGAGTGTCTAACAGAGGCTGGTATCTGCATGCAGGGCAGACATTCTGGTTCAGTGCAATAGGTGGGGGAACAAACCCAAAGCTTTCTGTTGTCCCTTTGAAAGCTGGCAGCCTGTGTCTCACTGAGCACCCTTCCATCTCCAAAGCGATGGACTCTGCACTGAATTCTCCAGGCTTTCACAGGGTGTAAATTCCCCCATTAACTACTGAGCTTTTTCTGTGCAGGCTCCTCATTTCTGGCCCATCACTGTCATCTCACACTGTTGATTTCTAGGGGACAGCAGCAGCCAGCCATCACAAACATGGGACAGATTCTCCTTGGGCATGGCATGAGCCGAACATGCTGATGTGATCACAAGGTCTGTCTTAATGTGGTTTTACATGCCCTGAAACATCTTCATGTCTCCATTTGTTCACCATTGCTATCATTATACCTCTCATTGCACTGCAAAGTCAGTGTCTGACTGACATTTAAAATCCCTTTGGATTTCCAGACCCAGCAGGGGAAATTCAGAATCAGGCTCTGGATAGGAACTGCGAGAGCCAGTGAGAGTTTGGGAGAGGGCAGCTCACTGCTTAGGCATCTTTGTTAGACTGAAATTTAAATCACAGAGATTGAACAGGGAAAGCAAACTCACTTTTTCAATTTTGTTACCTAATCAAAACTCTGAAGCTTTCTAGTGCTGGAGAGTGTTCACATATCATCCACTTTCCATATCCAATGCTGACAAAACAATAAGGCAGGAATAACATAAGTCGTGAGAAAACTAGTCTGTCTCATAAATCTTCACAGGAAAGTAGCTGCTGTTTTATGTTATTGCACTGTGTTGTTTCCAATGAAGTGATTACTGTTAGATGTATTTTTAAATTGCTTTTGGTATTTTTAAAAATACATGACTTTGAGAGTGATAGAAATGAGATTGAGTGGCGGTAGGCAGTGCCTAAAATATGATTAACTTTTTCCCAGACCAGCTACTTCTGAAATTAAGGTTACCAACACAGCTGTTGTCAACTTTCCCCTGGCTGCAAAGGGCTCACTGGAGTCTGTTTGATGTATGCAATTATCCATCAGCCCACCCAAACCCTCCTCCTGCTTCAGACACTACACGGGCTTACATTCTGCTTCAAGATGTTTGATCAATATTTGCTAGTGTTATTTCAAAGTGTGAATGTGCATGTTTATGCACTAAAGCCCTGTAACACAGAGTCTCTATTTACATCCTGTTGTGGCTGGGCTGTGGTTTCTGTCCATGGAAGGGCAGAACTGCTTGGTGTGTTAACAGCTCCAACCAAGCCATGCACGCTTCCAAAAGGGCTGAGCTACATTTTAGATAAAGTTCAGTTGGAAGACATTCAAGGCAATAAATATCAAGTGAGAGGTTTTCTCAGAGCTTTACAAGTCATTAAAACTCCAGGTAGATTTTACCTACCAAAGGCTTCACTTGTGGCTTGCTGAGTTCACATGGCCCTTTTCCTGCATATTGTCATATCCCTTCCAGGGGCTAATGAAGCCTGTAACCATCCCAGGGCCCACCTACAGGGTGCCTTGGATTGTTCTGTGCTCTACACACCAGGCACTACATGGTTAAGCTTACTCAGACAAGAGGAGACTCAATAAGAGGCAAAAGGAAAATGAATTAGGGGAAAATCAACAGGCAGCAAAGGAAAAACTAAATTACATTTCATGTATACACATGCACTCTTTTGGCTGGAAGGGCAGAAAATGTAGCCAAAACCAGGCTGTTTTTATTCTAAACAGTGCATCAATCCATTGATTAATTTTACACTTTGTTCCTTATGAACCTGGGCTGGGGCCATGAATGGTGCTATGAAAGAAGAATATAGCCAAAAAGGAACTCTTAAAAAGTTGGCAGCCGTTTCAAGGCAACATGTCTGGCCAGCAGGAAGGAGATGGCTCCTCCAGGGAGTGTATGGAGCTGTAAAACCATTTGTGAACTGGCCCTGCACAGTTTATAAGGTGTGTGACTGACTTAAAGTCAAGTTTCTTGCACAAATCTGTGACTTGTAAATCGAATTATAAAAGCAGTCTTAAGTATCATTTTCCAAAAGGGCATTACAAGATTGGTTAAGAATGACTGTGTTTCCTCACTAATACCACTAACTTTGGAATTGTTTCCATCCATTACCGAGCAGAACAAGGACAGTTAACCATAAATTGCTAAATGCTGTGGGTTTCAACTGGTCAGCTCTATGGTATAGGAAGATTAAACAAAATAAAATCAAATAAAGGAATACAATAAAACACCATGGACCAACTTCAGTCTTGGTGTAATCAAATGCAAACGGAAATTAATGGAGTTGCATTCACTCACACCAAGGCTGACACATCCCTTGCCATACAGCAAAGGGAGGCAGACCTCAGCTCTCTGTGGTGCTTCCCAGGAACAGCTATGGTGAGCAGGAGCAGGCTACCAGCTCATCATTTTCCGGTTACCTGCCATCTGCTCCCTAGGTGTTTTCTGGAAAAAATAATTTACCCAGGATTTCTCTTTCATATGTATTCCTTTCAGCAAGGTAGGAGGTTAAGGAACGATTTGGGAAATACCCGTAAAACCTCTCCAGGATAAGCCAAGAGTGACTTTAAGTAGGCAGAGATCTGGTAAGATCTCAAAAAAATCGGACAGAAAGAGTGGGGAATTCTGCCTGTCATATATCTTATCATCCAGACCACAAACAGGGATTCCAAAATCTCTTCACAGAACCAATTCTTTCCCTTCTCACTGCATTTCAATATTGCTAACTGCTAATTAATCACAGACTTTACACAGCCTCCCTCTTGCCCAAGTTTTATGGTTGAAGTTTTGTTCGAACTATGCTTCTCCCAGCTGAGCAGTGCTTGAGGGTCAGCAGAGCTGTGCCATGTGCTGTGAAAAGTGATGCTTCTTTTAAGAGGCCTCGTTATTGAAATAACTTTTGAGTTAATGTTCGGAAATAACTCTGAAATGAGGACTTGCACAGATTTGTTTTCTTAGTGCAGCAATTAGCTTCTTGAGCAGTGACTGGCTGCAGCACCTTCTGCCATGTCTGACACATTAAATAAATTATTCACTCAGTTCATTAGTTAGGAATACAGTCTGTAATACCTGCCGAGTTACAGGACACACAGCAAAGCCACGGATCACTTCAACTAGAAAAATGAAGTCAGGTTTTGCTGCTCCTGCATAAACAAAAACAAGGATGAGGTGGGGGAAAGGTAAATAAGATACATTTTTTCCTACGACTTGGCTCAATCCGTTTGTTTCAGAACACTGCCCCTCTGCCCGGTTCCCTTTTTAATTACCAGGTTATGATTCTCTCCACCAAGTTGGACTGCCTCAGCAAAACCTCCTGTTGCTTCTGGTGGGAATATCCTCAGAACTGGTTACTTTTTAATGAAAGTACAACATCACAGACTCAAGAAACAGCGAAGTATTTTTTCTGCCAGTCTAGCTCACTGTTACAAGCAGGACTGTTGTAAGTGGTCTCTTTGTCAGGCTTTCCATGGGCAGGCAGCAGCCACCAGACACTTTTGTGGAAAGGTAGAAGCCCAGGCAAGGAAAAGTGCAGGTTGTCCTTCATGCTTGCTGGTCTCCAGTCAGTGCACTGGGACAGACACAGCACCAGCTGCTCCCATGGGACATGGGATGAGCTGTGGAGGCAGCACCTATTGATATAGCAGCATTTCACCCACCCACCTGTATGGAAACAGGGCCGTGGCTGGGTCTGCAGTCATGCAGTGTGGATGGAGGCACAGCTACAGCTGGTCTGGATGCAGAAGGTGCTTGCCATGAGTGGGTGTGTGGTGGGCTTAGGGCAGGGACTGCAAAGGACCACCCAGACACGCAGGTCTGCCACCTTCATTGCTGTCCAGCAGCCTGTGCAGTCAGTGCTCTGCCCTGGGGCAACACAACATCCAGGAACTTACCATGCAGGGCATGACATTTAAAGAGAGAAAGCAACTTCTAAATAACAGTTAGCAGTTGAGCTTAACTAGACGTGGCAGGGCAGGAGGATGGGGAGACCTTTGGAGCCTTACCCTGCTCTTCCAAGCCTCATCATTCAAAGCAGCCCTAAAAACAAAGCCCAGATCAGCCAGCTTTAAGTACATCCTCAGGCTCAAGATTTCCTCATCCAAAGGACAGTCCTTTCTTCAAAGACACTGGAGCCAGTCCCTAATGGTCACTTGTCAGGAAACACTGTGGGATTCAGGCCAGAATGCTGGGATGCATTTTGCGGAGAAAAATGCCTGTAATTAAGCTCCTAAATACATGCTCAAGCATCAAAATTGGTGACATGATTTTGCAGAAGTGACAAGCAGTGATGTCAGTGGAGGCACCAAGGTGAACCCCAGGACATGTGGCAACCATGTGCTGACCCCCAGCAGAGCTGCCACCCTGAAACAGGCCTTGGATGACTTACTTCTTTATTTTGTCCAGTCAGATTCCCCCAAGTAGAATTAAAAGGTTTAGCCACTGCAGGCCAGCTGCACTATTCCCTGTCACATACCATGGGTGACACAGGTCTGCTGTGCAAAAAACAGTGTGTAAAGAAGAGGATAAAGGAGAGAAGAAATCTAATAAATACTCCATTATCTCCAGCGTATATTATGCAAAATTTGGCATAAAATCTTTATCTCACATAAACATGAAGGTCACTTATTTGTTCATTAAATTCTCCTCAGTCTACATCATTATGCTCATAGTTTTTCGTATACTTAATGTAGTAGGGGCCTGCCAAACTCATTAGACATCAGCTGATGAATGGATTTGAACTCACAACCTGTTAAAAATCACATAGGCACATTAGAGTAATATTTTCATGGCTTAGAGACTGTATACATTTAAATCTTCCCAGAGAGGATTTTGAACATTTTTGATCCAGTGCAGCAGACTCAACACATAATTCAAGTCTGCTTGCTGTAAAAATTTACAGGCTGGGATCCTAGTATCACTAGTCATAAATCAAAGCTGCACACTTAAAAATGTGGTAGTGACAAAACTGTTGGATAGGGTGTAAACATCATCAAGCTCATTGTCATGCAGCACTTGCATTGGAATTATGGGGGAGATATTGTTAAATGTTGTATATATTTTCACTCTTCTGGCAGAATTTGTACACATAACATATAACCCTGTGTAATTTCCAGCCTGGGCTAATCTCTGGATGAGAAAGAGCTTCTGACACTGTCCTGGATTCTCACCCTGGTGCTATGACTTCAAATAAGGTTTTACATGAAACGTGGACAGAAGGGAACATGGGGCATGTTTATGCCATAGTTTATGTTTCACTTACTCATTGCTCTTTATTGTAATTTCCCCCAACTGATGATAAAATGCTTATAAAGCATTGGGCTGATAATTTGCAGGCTCTCCTGCTGCTCTGTTTGTTATAAAGCTACTCATGTCTCCAGGAGAGTCTTTCTTCCTTTTGGATTTATGAGCTTAATGAACCACTGTTATTCTCCATCACAGGAGCCAGTGATGCTGTGACATTAAAGCAGGAAGATTTGAAAACTTATGAGAAAGCACTTGAAACAAACTGCTGCTCTTAATAAGTGCCTCTTGTCTTCAGTGTGGTCTGAGGAAGATCTAAGCGAGCTAATGAATGAAAAGAACAACCCAAGTCCTGCACTAATCCTGCAAGCTCTGCTGCAGGGTAAGCAGTGCTAGTGAGACAAATCCTCTGCTGGAATGAACAGTATTTATCAGTGGCAGGATGCTGATACATGGCTCCACTGACGGGCCCACTTTGCATAAAGGAGCCCGAGTCCAGGTCTGCTTAGATTCTCCAGATGAGGACAGTTGGATATATGAGATTAAATACAATTAAACTTAACTGCAATTAAATTTAACTTTCACCTTTCTGAGAGGCCTTTCACTGGAGCTCACCTGGTTGACTAGGTGGCCTTTTGCCCCTAAGAGCCACAGATTCACTCGAATACTTTTTTTCTCAGGGCCATTCTTGAAAATTTCTTCCTTGATAATTTCAAACCAAGGAAGTGGAGGTGGGGGAAAAGGGACCCCTTCCTGAAGACTGGCTGCAGACTGCTGGTGACCTTGTTATTTCCATTAAGGAGCACATTTCTGCCTACCATGGCAGGACACAATGCAGAGAAAGGCATGGCTAGGCCAGCCCCGGGCTATTTAGGAAGTTATAGGTCATAACCCACACCTTCACCTCCACCTGGAGACCATTAAGAAGCCCATGTAAAACCTGGAGCGCATGATTCATTGGCTCGCAGTGAGTTAAAAGCATGTCCTGTTCAGAGCCCCATTGTATAACCTGCTGTTATCAAAGAGACAGTTCTCAGACCCAGCTATTTCCTTCAGCTAAAAACGCATGGAGGGCAAAACAGAAGTGACTTGCCCAGTGCTCAGCAGTAAGTCAACAGCAGCACCAGACACAGAACCTAGGCGTGCTGGCTGGGCCTGCAAGCGAGACACCAGCGTGCTCTGGCAAGGCTGCTGCTGCCTTTGGCTCTTCTGCTGGGTTCCCAGAGACAAATGCGTTGAGCCAGTTGGGCCATGCTGTGTGTTGGGGCAGAACTTGAGAGGATGCCAGTCCCTCCCCACCCTAAATGTCCCTGCCTGCAGAGCCAGCTGGCTCCCTCCAGGCCCAAAGAAGAGTGTCAGACAGCTCCTGCACAGCCTGGCTGGCCAGGGCACTTACCTGTAGGGCCACCCCACACCATGGGCATCTCTGACAGTCTTGACATCCCCAGTGCTGTCCAGGGGAGATGCTAGAGGTGGCTGGAATTTATGTCTGTAGGTGAGCAATCTTGCCAAAACAATGAGAACTTCCACCACACATGATGCTCAAGCAATGCTGTCAACTGCGTGTATTATTCATAAAAGATCTGCTGTCTTCAGTTACTCTGTAATCATCACATCTTTCATCATGGCACACATATCTCAGCAATTGTACTCATTACAAAACCACCATAGCAAAATGGAAAACAATGACATGCTCCTTGTTTTTCGCTGTGATTCGGTGGGATTGGGAACTCAGTGCAATACAGATCATTTAGCCAGCAGTGGAAGATGGATGGCGACATGCCAGTCAGTGCTTTGAAAAGCTCAACCTAGGTGACTCTGTCTGTTAAAAAGTATTCAAAAGCCCCAATTACAATCAGTTAAAAGCAATAAGCATGCAAATTATTTTAAAACAAACTTTAATTAATTTCAGCATATGTTTCACTTAGGCTGATTAGTCAAATCTGATTTTCTGAAAAGAAACAATAAACATCTGCTAATGATGATTTACATATTACCGCTCACATGGCCTGCAGTGTGTTCTGAGGTTCTGCACAGCACAGGAAAGTGACGTCGGGCTGTGGCAGCAACCCCCAGCCTGCACCACCAGGTACAGAGAGCAACAAAAATAATTCTTGGATAAAATGCCTAGACATGCCCTAAAAGAACATCATGGTGTTGGTATGATCAACTGTCCCAGAGGAGCTTTCCTTTTTTTTAAGTGCGCTTTGAGAAAAACAGGTAAAACAGCCTGAAGTCTGGGCTCAGGGGACCCCAAACTGAAGCTCTGCACAGCCTGACCTTGATACAGCCCTGAACTCAGGGATGCCAAGTGAGAAGATTTTCAGGTGGCTGCATTCAGAATAACAAGAAGGGCCTAACCTATTGTTCAGACACCACTTCCCTCTAAAACCAGTGGGAAAAAAATTATCATTTGCTATAAACACACAATTTAGCCAACACAATTGCTTATTCTCCCTTCATTATATAGGGAGACAGGATGTGATAATCCTGCATAGTCAGGAAGCTAAATCCCTCTTTACACCCAAGACTCCGTCGTGGGAGGCCTGAATACAACCCCTCATACCCCTGGGCCTGAACCTTGCAATAATGTAAATATTTAAAAGTCCATGGCATTTTATATTCACAAGGCTGATAATGGAAAAGCTTTAATATCCTTACAATGCCAAATCCAGATTAACACAATAATGGTGGCTCCCAAGCAGTTTATTAGCACTCATACCCAATATGTAGAAATCCTGGAGGGGAAAAAAAGGAAAAAGAGAAGTCCTGCCAACATATACTGCACACCGAGCAGCAGGATGTTGTATTCCAAGAGTTATTTCAGTTGTAGAAACCACGCGGCACCATGACTTGGCATGAAGAGAGGATAAAGGGAGACCGGCCTATGACAGGTGTTGCTTTAAATATTTTGAAGATATGCATCAGGAATAGTTCATAAAAGTGCTTCCAAAGTAGCTCTTACACCCACTAGGCTTGGCAGTCCTCACTCTTAAAAAACATGAACTTGGCGCAGTAGTCTCCTAAATCTTTTAAACTGGCTTAATCCTCCCAGTAATGAAACGTGCAGTCAGCTAGATGGGTGCATTTATCTGAAACTCACTTATTTACAAGCAACTAAAACATGAAATTAGCTGGTCCTGGAAGGCTGCTTTGTACTTCCCAACTCCTCTGCTATCATAAATCAACCCGTTCAAGAGGGTGCCACATTTGTTTTTCCCATTCTCACATTCTGTATGAACATTTATATGCCAAAGATGATCCTCTAGAGATGTCTCTGCACGATTCAGTGATTTCTGGCTTCTGTGGGACTAGAAGTGCATGTGTGTTGGCAGACATCAGGAGGTTTGCAAAATCAGGAGTTCTGGGAATGTTTCAAAAGGAGGCTTTTTTTCCCAAACAGTGCTACTGGTGCAGGCATCCAATGTGAGTGGTAACACCACATTTCCATCATTCCCTCTGATGCCTTAGGTTTTAACCTTTACATTTTTCAAATCCTGTACTGCTTGGTGTGTGACTGTGAAGTTTCTTGTAGCCTGTTAATTTTTGCTCTCTCATGCTAGGTAGACATAACAAAGCCTCTCCGGGCCTGCTCTTCAAGGACGCCAAGACTGTCCTAGGCCAAAAGTATAAACCAAAGAACCTCTGGGGGGGGGGGGGGGGGGGGGGGTAAGCTGAGGGGAAAACTGAAGTTTTAATTGGAGAATTAACCCTGCTATGCAAATGAACCAAACCTATAAAAGGGGGAAGAACTCGTGACCTGTTGTCCATCTTGGGGTCCATTTTTGAGAATAGCTTCAGGCTCCCCAGGGTGTACCTTTGAGGGCCTTTCAAATAAATACCTCTTTTATTCCCTTACTCCTGTCTAATCTCTGTTTCTAGGAGGCCTCTCAAGGCATCACCTCTTTGCAGAGAGCAATCCAGTGAGCAGGAGATTGAGCTGTACTCCACATTTGCTCCCTTTGTACCAACCAAGGAGGCTCCAGTGCCCAGGCAGAGATATGTGCACCCATCACAAACACTCCATACATTCTGGGAATGCTGATTCTGGTATCTCCTACATAGGGAGGGAGAACAGCCTTAACCTATTAAATGCAAAAAATTCACTCCTCAACCTTTTGCCCAGCTTGGTGAAATAAAGGATTTTCCAGGATTCCTCACCATTATATTCCCTGGTGTGTTCTGGCCCCATTCTGCATAACAAAGTGGTCAGTGGTCAAGTAGCACTGATATATAAGACATTTTCATCTTTAGGATTCAAAATTAGTATTGAATTTTCCCTTTAGGGAATTCCTTCCAGAAATTATACTACCACAGCAGGGATCACCAATTCAGGACTGCAGAAAATAACACACCTTGGAAGGAGGAAACACTGGAGCAACAGGAGATCAAAGCTCACAACTGGTAGCTGAAAACACCATCACTAAGCCAGCCAGGCCCTGGGCCATCACGGAGCTCCTCCATGCTTCATCTCTGACTAGAAGGTTATTCCAGTTGGCTTCTACCAGAAAAAGTGACCAGCTCTTGCAAGGGTAAAACATTTGATGCAAAATGGTCTGGAGATCAGAATTTGCCTTTTTCTTCTTTTGTAATGTGGCACATAAGAAAGATGAAAAAAAATAAAGAAGGGCTGCTTTTCTTATTTGCCTGAAAGAATGGCACATTCATAAATGTACCTTCATTTGCCTTCTTACACCAAATTATTGCCTGTCACCTGATCATTTCAGCTGCACAACTACTACAAGGATTTTTCTTTATTCTGGAACTCTTTCAAGTACAGGACTTAAAACAGCACAAAGAGCAGCATGAGGCTTGAAAATGCCATCAGGACCACAGAAATAGGAAAGAATCTGTTTCCATATAAACTTTTAGAAAAGAAACAGCAACTCTTCATTCATTCCTGTATCCTCTTTGAGGTCTGGAGTAAAGATTTGCTGGAAAAATGAGTTACATGTGATTATACCATATGATGAGTCAGAAAAGCTCTGGGCAAGAATTCAGCAAACCTCAGTTTTACCACTGTTCATATGCTTCTAAAACAAGATCCCGAGGAGCTTGTTGTCAGGCACAGAGGAAACGGGGCATGCTGGATATGCAGCTTTTTCCAGCCAGCAAACGGGATGCATGTGTGAGATGGAGGTGGCTTCTCACAAATTCTACTCTCCCCCAAACACAGGGGTCCTCAAATTTTGTTGGCCTGGGAACAACTGTTAACAAAAACCACTCTGCCAGAATCTCAGCCTGTTCTCATCTTGCTTGCATCAATTTGAATGTTTTAATTCCCTGATGGAACAAGCAACACTGGAGGGTCTCAAAGGTGACACAAGAAGCCGATGCTGTAAGAGATGAGCCCTCTTCTGACAGGTATCAAATAACACCTCAAATCTACTCTGGAAAAAGTGAGAGAGTGGAACAGAATAAAATATACAACGTGATAGCAAAGCTCCTTGTCTTTGAGAGCAAAACCCCCATCCTGTGTGAAGAATATGAAGGAAACAGATGTTCCCGTGTGGAGTTTAATGGCTGGATTGTCAAAGGGATAACATAACTTCTCCTTATATGCATGTCCCTTGCTCAGACTAGTAGAGCAAAACTTTTTCCTCTTGACATAATAATTCTTGATTAAGGACCAGATCCCAACCAGTTCCTCCATAAGTACCCTACATTAGAAGCTGCAAAATTAGCCCACGTGCCCAGGAGAGCACAGATACCTTCCTCTGTGAATTTCTGGAAGCAGGCATTTTCTGGGAGGAATAACCCTACCAAGGGCAGGATGAAGGAGAAGGGGTTTCTGGGCAGCTTCACTATAAGCAGGTATGTTTTGGGTCCACATCAGCTGCAAACCCCAGTTATGCAATTGAGTTTCCACCAAACTGATTTTGAAGTGTCCTGACCACAGACAGGTTCCAGCCCTCAGGTCTGAGAGCCAACCAAGGCTGCAAGTCTCTCTGAGCCCCTAAAAGAGAAGAGTGCACAGCACTAAACCTTCCATGCTGTTCCATGCTTCCTCAGTATCTAGAGGCTGTAATGAACAGAGTCTGTCCTCTAGAAGGTCACAATTCAAATTTTACTGCCAGTCCATTCACCCTCTCTCTGTTTTTCATGTTAGGTTTTGAGCTACCGTATTGGGTACTTCTCAGGTCAGCTCCTTTACTCTTAAGTGAACCTCGATTTATTTACAAACAAAAGCAGAGAACACCAAGTGCATTGCTGGGGAATCAGTAGTTAAGAATCATCTACATGACCATGCTATGACCACGAGAGCTCCTACAAAAAGGTCACCACATATTTATCCAGCTGCACACTCGGTAGGACTGTGCTCTGTAAGAAGTGCTTTTAGCAAGAGTTAACATTTTCAAGACAATATGTCAGCTAACGTAACCTTTGAGAGGAGGGTTCGAAGAAAGGTTAAGGGAAGTTAACCTAAATAGCTTAAAGAAATAAAGAGAAGTGTTGGAGGTAATTAATACTTGAGAGGAAATAATGTAAAGGAGAAGAAAGACTTATTTAAGGTTGGCCAAGTGCAATGTACTACAAGAGGTAATGGCTTTAAATTAAAGAAGGGCAAGTTTAGATTAGATAACAAGAAAAAACTTTCCAACAGGAACAGTAATTCAACAGCATAGCAGTCTGGAGAGAGAAGCAGCACAAGCATTATCAACAGACACATTCCAGCTGACGCCAGCGAGCGCTCTCAGAGGGAAAATACCTGGGGTAAACCACAAGAGATCCCAGGGATTTGACTCAACAGTCTATAAAGACCATTCCAAACCCAACATCTATGATCCTGTAATTAACGCACACATCACCTATTAATCTTACATGTTCCAATGGCTACCACTTCCCATTTAAACCATACTCACCTGACAAAGATGGATGGGGGACTGTAGAACCGTAATGTAGCCCTACCATGGATTATTGGGCAGATCCTCCCCTCAGCCATGCATCACATCTCACCTCGTATATGTTATGTTACAGTAAATTTTCAAAGACCTGCACCCTCCCCCAGAAAAGCCAGATGCAAGAACCAAGTTGAAAAAACTAAAAAGTTTTTCAGGTATTGATTTAGCAGCATGGTTAGCTGACCACAGTTTGTAAATGTGCTGAAATCTTTCAAAATAAAAATGATTGGATCTGCTAACAGCATGGCACCACATCAAATTTTATGAGTATTTGCCATGATCTTTATAATTCTGAAAGACTCATATTTTCTTCCTCAATCTCATGATTTTCCTTGAGCCTACAATATCATCTGTTAACCTCTTCTTGTTTGCAAGGACAGTTGTTCAAGTGAATTTCAAAAAGATTTGATGGCTTCTGGCAGGGAATAGAAAATACAAGATGTCACATAGTATGCAAGAGGAAACTGAACAAGATCTCCTCTATCACACACTACGCAACATAATTAGCAGAAGCATTGCTTCATTCTGATTAAAACCATATTCTTCACAGCACAGTTGTTCTGTTGTGCGTGTTCTCTAAACCCAGACATTCCCTCAAGATTAAAACTTCTCAGAAAAGTACAGGGAATTTGAAGGCATCCCACAGCAAACTAGTAACTGGCTCCAAAAGTACAATGAGGGTATGAGTGGGGCAAAGAACTGCGGGATTAGGGCCAGATGAGCTGTGATATTTCTGTGCTTAGCCACTACTGAAATCTGAGAGACACTGTCCTGTGCTGGGCTAGAATGACAGAGTCAGAAATCCAGCCACGAAATGAGGGCTCCTGGTTTTTCTTCCCAGCTTCACCATTTGGTACCAACAAGGTTGCAAGCCTAACAATTCAGTGCAGGCTTGCAAAGGTTGGTTTATGGACTTTGAACTACTTAAGGCTGGGTCCTGCCTCCCCCCACAGCTGTGAGTTGAGGTAGAATGAAGCCTTAAAGGGTTTGCCTGAGGGACTCGGATGCAAGATGTGTAGCCTTGGCTCTCAGCTGAGGATTGAAACCCTGATTAGGTTCAGAACCACAAAGCTTTTCACTGCTGAAAGTAGAGGTTGCACCTCTGAAGCAGATAATAACAAAATCATCAGCTGGTAACAAATACTGACCTTCTAACAGCCACTCATCCTGAGATGCCTTCTCTGTCATCACACAGGCAACATCTGTGTCATGTCCCTCTCTTCATGGGCTGTCCCCCATGGCCATCATGGGTGTAGATTCCCAGATGAATTCCTAGATGAATACAATTCAGCTCGTAAAAATATAAATTTAAGCTGAATAAAGTTGAGTAAGAAGTAAGTTTCATTTCTGCAAAGAAACTCAAGGATCATTTCTACTGGCCAAGACTGTCTCAACACTGCACCTCATCATGTGTCTGCTGAAGAAATTGTTCCCTTTACAACCTCTGTTGCCTTAGAACAGGTGTCACATTCTGCCCCACCTCTGTCACTCTCTGCAGAGTATTTCACATGCTCCTGTTCATCCTCAGAGTAACTGGAATCCTTCAAAGGAAAATGAAAGCGAAAAGCCCAAAGCTCCAAGTTCCCGTGGCAAAACTGACACACTCGCTGGTCTGCTCAGGGAGTCAGAAACCAGAGCTGAAGTATAAAATTCTTTCTGTAAGTTAAATCACCTTTCCTCTGAGGAAAAAAAAGCTGCACAGAGTTGTATTAAATATGGCTGTCTTCAAAGGCCACCTGACCATACATTTGCCAAAAATTTAATGGAGCTAAGTTGGCTACAAAGTATGAGCTGGATATTTGAAGAGGTTTCGGCTCATCAAAGGAATAAGATATTTAGAACAGCTGTTTGACAGAAACCAAGCTCACATTAAGGTGGAGCTCAATAAATGAATTGAAGAAATTGCAGGATTAATTTATCAGCAATGAGATTATATTTGGGAAAATAAAGTGTTCTTGTAAGTCATTGATTTGCTTCCTGGCATCAGTTTAAGAGATGTCCAGAAATGTTACAAGGTGATCTGCGATTTCCAAGTTTAGGTTAAAGGTTACAGGTAACATGGTCTTCCAGAATAAAAGCTCTATTTGTGGTTATAACCAGCTCAGACTTTGTCTATGGTGATTTTTAGTTCTTGCTGCATCATCTCAGATGCTAAATGCCTTGAACCGCACGTATGAAAGGTAGGAGTCAAACAAGCATTGGTTGGTGACATTTCAGGTTTCCTCATGAACTCCCCTAGAGCCCACAGCCTACACTCCCACATCCACCCCACAGTTCCCTACATCCATACCCTCCAACCACAAGCATTCACCCTGTTGCTCCCAGATGACTCTGGCTGAAGCTGATGAGACACTTTCTCCATGGCTGCATTGGGCACTGGCTTCAGCTCTTCCCTCCCAGCAAAACAGTGGGCAGGGCCATGACTGATTTGTCCGCTTTCCCCACAGCACAGCCTGTGTCTGGGTGTACCCAGTGCCTGCCCAGAGCCCCAGTGGCTTCAGCAGAGGGTGGCTCTCTCTGTGCCTCAGAACACAGCTGGGGCACTGCCAAGGTGTGTGCAAGGGAGGAAAATGGGCAGCAGAACTCTGTAGCTGCTGGCAGTGCCTGTACATCACACACACACACACCCCCCCTGCGTGGACTGATTCTCTACAGGAGTGTGATTCCTCCCCACACAGCCCCACCAGCCACTGCCACTTGCCCCAAGGAGCTGCCTTCAGGAGTCTGGAGATCAAAACCCACCCCCTGCCTGGAGTCCCACATCAGACACCAAAGGCATTCACACTCCAGAACAGGTTTCTATGAGCCCTTTATTAATACTGTATATTCCTTTGGTGCCCGAAATTACTCAGTTTCTAGCTTACTGTCTCACAGCTCACAGGGGCTTATTATTAATGGCCCAGTAAAACAATATACAGCCTGTTGTATCTTAATTCAGGAGTAGGTAATGACCAACTTAGAGAAATCATTTTAGACCTATGGGTTTTCTAAGGCCTTTTGAAGGTAATGGCAGTAAAATATGCATATATTAATGTTACTTGCAGAAGGCAGAATATAGTGGCAGTATAAGCAATAATGCAGCACTGCATAATAAAAATTGAAAATTCTTTTCCCTAAGTGTAAATATAAAATACCTCTGGGGGACATATCTAAAGGAAGAGTGTTTCAATAACACATAGTTAAACTCAAAATTATATTTTTCAAAGCTATCCAAGTACAGTCTAATAAATAAACCATAAAATAAAACAACATTTTACAAGGAAGACTCATACTGTATTTCAAGCTTTTTGCCACTCTTAAAATCATTATTTAATACAGACAGTTTTAGTCACAAAATTTCAAGAGTTTATTCAATATCTTTTATGTGCTTTACAAGGTTATTAGAGAATTTATTTTCTCTTTCCCTTACAGATTGGAAGGTGGGCAGTGATATATGAGCTTTCACATTTTATTTATTCACCAAACTGTTCCAGATGTGATCCCATCATTTATCCACTGACACATCAAACCTGCTGCGTGACCTTTACAGTGACCTCTTTACAACATTTGCTTTCATGCTCTAAAAGTTATAGCAGCTTAACAGTGCTTGCTTCAGTGGGAAGACAAGAGAACTGATATTTGGGAAGGGGGGGGTGTGCTATAATTTAAAAATAATAAAAATTTAATTACTCTCCTACAATATGAAAACTAAGTCCAGGTGGTGAACTAGCCAGTGGAGTTATATTTCCAGAAATGTTTCAATCATATTTCACTCCAAACAGTATTTCACTCCATGGATTTGGAATGTACTGGATTTGCACAGGCTAAATTTAGCAAGCACTGTCTTTCCCCCCTTCTTGTGATTTGTCACAGCAACAGGCATTCTTGGGGTGATACACCTTTCCTTATTATATATCAGCAAATAGAATGAGAATCCATCTGCAGTTTTCCTTCTTAAAGGGAAAAATTGCCTACAGTGCATCCAATATTTCCATTAACTAAAAAATATCTACATCACTGTGACCTTAGCATTATGCAAAAAACCCCATTTTGGCATCAAATCTTAGGGAGTCAGTGAGTACACAAAATTATTCCAGGTACAGATCATTCATTCCAGGCAGCTCCCAAAGCCCAGGCTTGGCCAGCTGGGACTTTCCAAGTGTGGTGAACTTTTCCTTAGTACTTTTTTTGTTTTATGTACTTCCACAATTGGGCTGATACCAGCAGTAGACAGGCCTCCATTGTGGTTCACACAATATTTATGGCCCAAGAGGTAGCAGAGAATCTCAAGAAGCAAATGCAGACACACACACACAGAGGCAGAGGTACCCACACACAGTCTGAATCCAAGAGAGCTGTAGCCAAGGGATGAAGCTTTAATAGCATGAAAAAGATGCTGGAAGCCTTCCAACTAACAACTCCCCACACTTCAATTTCACTTAAAAGAATTCCTACGGACTTCAACAGAAGAACATGCAAGTCAGAAACAAGTAAAACCTGGGAGAGGCTGTGTTGAGAACTTCTGGATAGTCTCTTGGTTTCCACATCATCAGCTGTTTGCTCTACCCATCCCCACTTCAGGTTCATTTCACAACAATGTCTGGATTCTTGAATTCCTATCAAAGCAAAACCTGAATTGTGAGGCACCAGAGAACCCCACAACCTTTTTACGGGTCCTTGTCTCCCTTCCCTCTCTCCTGATCACAATTATGATCACAAAGGTCATGTACCACTGCAGTGCAGACATCTGGCCAGTTGAGGTACCCAGTGACCTAAGTCCACACTGCAGAATCTGGGTATAAAAAACAGAGGAGCAGAACAACCCCAGAAAACCCTCCCAGAGCTACACACAGACACCTGTGGTTAATCCAAACACAGGCTTCTATTTCAGTGACTTTTAGCACAGAACTAAAAACCGAGTGGAAGCTGAGCCTGTAAGATTTATGCTTGAAGTAGGAAATCAGATTCACTCCTGCAACATTTCCCCCACCTCTGCAACACAATGTTCTGAAACTGGATTTTACTTTTTTTGTTTGGTTGTTTGGGTGGGTTTTTTGCTTTTTGTAGAAATAACAGGGTTTCTAAGTAAGATCTTAAACAGCCTTGGTTTTGTAATATTAGGTCATCAATAATGGTAAAATTACATCAAAGAAAATACACTTGTTTCTTTAGGTGTAAAGCAAAGCTGGTAGAAAAACAATGCATTAACCTCATGTGCTGTGAAAACAGGTGAAGGGTACAAATAGTAGATCTGAAGGTGCCAGCAGGAGAATATTCCAAAGCTCTCTGGAAGTACTGCTTCCAGGTTAAGTGATCACAGGAAGATTACAGTAACACACCACCATTGAGTGATTAATTCTCAGAAAAGGAAAGAAGGTGAAGTCCTGTTTTGATCACTTCTCTGGTTCACAGACTTACATTTCAGCTGGAGTCCTACTTTAAATAAACAGAGCTGAGATTTGAAACTTTTTAAATAACACTCAGAAATAAAATTCAAGTGAGCTCCCCTGCTCGCTTTCTATCACTTATCCCTGCTGGCAAAGGAAATGCAACTGTTGGCTTTTGAAAGCCACAAATTTGCAAGGGTCTGGGGCATGAGCTGGCAGGAGGCTCAGACTCCTTGATGTTTGTAATTGAAAAGGACATGAAGTAATGAAGTAATTTCCCTGTCCCTATTCTCCATGTTTATCAGAGGCCTGTCTGCGGTGGAGGAAGGGTGACAGGGTAATCTGAGCCTCCACAGAAAACCTGCTTTTTCTCCAAAGTTATTTAGATTTCCATGAGCGCTGGCAGAATTTTGGAAGGAGTCCAGGCGAATGAAGGAATTTGGCTGCTCTGAAAATACCATACAGGAACTTTAAAAATTGAACTGATTTATGCCCTGTAATGTTTTCAATACTGTATAAATTAAGTTTGAGTTCCCAGCCTGGATTTTAAGAAGAAATTTTATATGTTATGATCCATGAAAGAACTAGAAGAAAAAATATCTTATTGTATGATAATTCCACCTCTCCCATAAGAAGTGCTAGACTTTGCATATATAATGTGTTCAAAGGAATAATATGGAAAATGCATTACTTTGTAACATCAAAGGATGTTCCAGAATACCTTGAGGTCCTGACAGCTATTTGGAGTTTGCTAATATCACACAGCACTGTGAAATATATTAGCAATAGAAAGTTTGTATGTTCTGTTCACCACTGACTGACTGTAGAGCTGGGCCTGGGAAGAGAGGAGGCTTCTGAAGTGCAGCACCTAGAAAGTGTAAGCTAATTGATGGGGAAAATTATCTCCTGCAGAGGACTGCTTGGAGCCACCTTTAGTCTTTCATGTGCAGATGGCAGTGCCTGGGCGCTGTCCCCTGTGGATATGCCTGTGTCACACACTCCAAGTGGAGATGTCCACAGCACGGTCCCGGGAAGTCCCGTAGCGCCAATAAACAAGCCCTGTGCTTTCTGAGGCTTTATGATAAACTGTGAGGTTTTCAAAGAAACCACAATTTGCACATCTAACAAATATAAATATGTTTATCCATGGCGCCTTGTCCTCTCACAGAGGGAGATACAGCTATAAATAGCTAAATATTATTTTCCTCTTTTAATCAGCCATGGACACAACCTCAGCTGGGGATCTGAACGTTGAGTTACAGTTGATCCCTGATTTGATTAATAACCAGACTCCTCTGAGGTCTGAATCTTGTTTCTGGTTCAGAGGTCAGCACATACAAAGGTCCATTACCGGTGAGCCATCCTCCTCTGCGCTAACAAACACCAACCCACAGCACAGCTGAACACCCGAGAGCTGCAGAATAGGCAGCGTGGGGCTCAAGCTGGTCCCCAGCTTCAGGCCCTGAGGAGGAGCATCAAGAGGCTGAGATGAAGAAGCTGCCTTCACAAGTGTGAAAACAGAAGCTTAAGAGGAGATTGCTTTCATCTGGAGTCTGAAAGAAAAATTGTGAAGTTAGCAGAAACCAAGGGAGACACCAGAGAAGTGAAATTATAAAATTAAAGCTGTGCTGGCTGTCAAACTCCCCTCCAAAAAATAGGACAGTGAAGCAGGTGAGGAGCCATTCACCAGGCAATCAGGAAAGAAAAAAAGTTATTCATCAGGAACCTCTTTCAGAAGCAGACATGTACCTTCAGCATGCAGACACCTGTGGGGTTGTCACCAACATTCCCTACAAAGTGGAAGGGAGCAGAATCTATTGTCCATAACTGATGTTACACACCACCATTCTTCTGTCCCTGCACTTTGAGTCATCTTTGAACTAAAAAGCTCTAAATTTTCTGGTTGCAATCTTCAGTCCATGATTGCTTGTAACCGCTGTCATCACCATGCCCTTCCACATGCAAATGACACAACTATTATACCGAAGATTTGGTACCAATGATTGTGCATGGGCAGATTAAATAATATTTTTTAAGATAATAAAATTAACTTTAAAAAACAAAACAAACAAGGCCAAGAGTCCTCTTCCAGGACAGATGTTTCTCTCTCTTTTTCTATACTGTGTGCCACTCATGGTGTTTAAAATATATATTGTGACACAGTTCTTTGAATCAAGGCAACAACTCCTCTCATCCCGCCTTTTGTGTCATTAATAGTTTCAACCCCTATTTTCCTGTTGGGACAGGTAACAATCCCACCCTTTCAGCAAGACATCACATTGAGCATATACCTTTATCTTTTTCCAAAGTGCAGAATTCTTCTCCCCACCACATGTCCATAATCAGGGCACGCCTAAAGCATGAACCACAACTAACCCTGGACAAAACCCCCACCTGTCATACCTGTGAAAATGGAACAGTGATAAAATACAAAGCTGTTCTTAGTTCTGTGGAGAAATTTAACCTATTGGGAATGGGTGTTTTCACAGACACTCCCAGCAGAATGGAGAGAGACCCAGATTTACAGTGTAATTAAAATTATATTTTTCCATTTTATTTTTCACTACGTGGCTTCCTTTTTTCCTTTGCTGTAGTATTCTGTGGGCCTTAAAGAAGTGTCTCTGTATCTTAGTACACAGAGGTCTTGGGATATTACTTGAAAACAGTACACCAAGAGGAAATTGTGCAATCAATTCCATGAGAATGCCTCCCTCAGCAATAAACACTGCCTGTGCCAAATAAATGGGTGATGTGCGTCATAAATTTCCTTTTCCTGTCAGAGCAGCCACAAGAAATGGATGAAGTTATGCACATTTGTATAAAAATAAAAATGTGTTATTTGCTCTAGCGCGCACTGCGGACAGGACACTGGGAGCTGCACCGTGCCTGCCTGGGCTCCCAGCGCCACACAGCCCAAGGCACAGCTCCTCACACACAAAGGAAAGCACAGTCAGTGTTTCTCACAGTCTCACTGTGCCATTTCCAGCCCAACTGTTCACAAACAATGAGGAATGCCCGATTTTTTTGCGTTCAACTTAAGCCCCTATCAGAGACAACTTGTTAAAGCAGAGGTGTTTACCACTTGCTGCAAATCAGACCTAGGCACACAGTCTTGGCTGAACAGCCCAAGCTTGCCAGTCCAAAACCACCAGCTGCTGGACTGAAAAGTCATGATCTTTTCTTCTTTTCTAGGTCGTATTTTTCCCACTGACTGAGCCTACAGAGTGAGAAACGCCTTGCATTTACATCCCAGCAACCTCACCCACCACCCTTACGCAAACTCAGCTCCTCATCTGGCATAGATAAGCACAGGACACCAATTTAATGCAACTCAGAAACCTCACTCCAAGTGGGGATTCAGACTATGGCAGCAACATATTTTGGATTATTATTCTATTTATTTTACTATTATTCTATTTATTTTACTACTCTTTATTGTACCCCATTCCAGTATTATTCCCAAGTGCAGATGTGTCACACAGTGCAGTGAGAGCCTCTGACCCTGAGCCCCTCAGGGGCTGGGCAGCGACACCGTCCACATCCCCTCACTTAAACTGTTCCTGCCCAGGACACACACTGACACTAATCAGTATCAACTCTGCCTCTCCATCACCTCTGCTCACATTCCTCCTCATCTCTTCTTTGCCAGCCACTTCTATAAGATTCCTGGCTCAACTGGAGGAAAGAGAGAGCTGTCAACACTGATATATTAGAAATACAATTCAAGCAGCTGCTATTTGTGTTTTATTTTTAGACAACTTTATTTTTCCCCTCAGATTCTATAATATTATTCTTTCTCCTGGGTCAAACAACATCTGTTGTATAAAAAGTAAACTCATTTGGATTATCAAGTTTGCATCTTTCCATTTATATTTTACTCTAGTTGCCTCACTAGGAATTGTCCTGCGCTGCCCTCTGATATTTCATGAACAAATGGGTCCATAAGAAGATCTTGGCATGACTTAAGCATCTGCAACCACTTCACAGGCCTTAACCTGATAAACTACAACTGCTCCACAGCAGGACTTACACATCCATACTGCCCTAAGAAGCAGGGAGCAGAGCAGCAAGGGGTGCAGCCCCCTCTTCCTACCTTTGCTGCCTGCAAGGTGCAAGGGGCTGCATCAACAACCTTCTGTACTGCTGCTGCCAAGGGCTTGCTCTGGCCACAAAAAAGTCACCAGTGACTGCCTTTAACAGTCTGTGCAGGCATGACTGTAATGTGTCAAAAAACATATAGACACAAAATGTCAGCACCTGGCACAGGTGTCTAAGGTTTGAGGTCACCTACGCCAGCTGGGCATCTGACCCTGGGCTGGCTGCAGGACTGGTCCCCCCAAGCAAGGGCATTCTGTCCTGTCAGGGCTCACAAATAGTGAATCAAACCAACACTGAAAGTGAAAATCAAGTTCCTACATCCGAACCTGATTTAGTCCAGCAAGAATAAAGTTATTCAAACTCATGGAGGGCTTTGCAGCTCTGGCTCTGGCCCCTGTGCCTGTGGACCACTGGCAGCACTCAACGCCTTTGTTTCACTCTTCTCAAAGAATAGAGCTAGAGGAAAAAAAATTAAAAGGAAAAATCCCAGCTCTTTGGAGACACAAGATTAAATCAATGCTATTGATTTGATCCCAGCTGGCATTTTGTACACTGAAATGCCAATCTCTCCCCCTCCAAGTCAAGAGTTAGGGCAAGCAGGACAGAGAAAGATGACAGTGGTTGGCCAGATGTGATCCTCACAAGCAAAGCAGTTATTCTCATGTTTGGTTACTGCTGAGAAGAGTTTGTTCAGCCATCAGAGACAGATCCACACAGGAGCCAGTGAAGAAAGGACTCTCTTGCCTGGAAGGGCAGGAAGGGACCTCAGGAAGCCAAAGAAAACTCTGATGAGCCCACATCATTTTTCCTGTGGCTCATACCTGACCTTTAGTGCTTACTTTCCTCTTCTGTTGCTACCTCTGTTTTCTAGCAACAGTGAGGATCAGAACTGTAATAGTTTCCATCACGTCTTTCATAAAAAACCCCCTTGACTTTTCCATAAGGCTTTGCTCTAAGAAAATGACAATTTACAAACATGAAAATCTTTGCTGGTACTTCCTAAGGTTAAGGGAAAAAAAAGGCTATCTCCATATGTTCGCATTTGTTCTTTTAGGTAATATGTTCCCTCTAATTCTTCTAAATTGCTGGGACATGATGGATTTCCACAGCAGACTTTCTCCCCCTGAAGACAGTACAAAGAGCCTACAATGTGAACAACCACTTGCAGAACTGATATTCACTCTGGTCTGAATCTTCAGTATATTTTTGAACAGCAGCAAAACCCTTACTGCTGATCATGCCAGCAGTAATTTTGCCATCACACAGCCAACCACAAGCACACCCCTCCAGCTTTCTGCTAAGGATGCAATCCCAGGGGAGCACAAGAACATCTCTACATGCCCTCCTCCTCCCAGACACAGCCCAGGTAGGAACATAAGCAGTCTAACTTCACTTCCAGAGGCAACATGAAGGACATGTCCTACTCCTCACAACCAGATTCCCTTTGGGAGACCAAGCTCAGGTGTATCTCATGGGTGAGGGTGCAGCCTGCCTGCCATCCCACTGCAGCACAGAAGCACCATCTCTCATGCTCAAGGGTTGTTGCCAAACCCACTGAAGGGCTTGCACCCAGGCAGGTAAAGACTTACATGCCTTCAGTCAACACACAAAGACCAAGTATCTACAGAAATGAAATCTTCCCAACATCATCTCTTCCAAGCAGATTTTCTTGTTAAACCTTGACAGGGAACAGGCACTTTTGCTGCAGCAGTAACAGTCAGCATCCTGTGCTGAGCACTTGCCCCTTTTGTCTGCTGTCAGCTCCAGCTCATGGCAAGGCAAGAACTTCCAGATTCTGTTGTGTCCAAAGCCACCCTCTGCGAAGACACCCAAGAAATCAAGGGGGATATTTTGGAGGGAGATTGTGGATTTGCATCTACACCCTAGAATTACAGTGCTCCTTGTCTAGAAAAAACTGCTGGAGTTGCGAAAGAGCAGGATTTTGTACAATGGTTTGAATAGTTGATGGTTCCAGTCCAGTCAAAAAGCCTCACAAGAAGGGCCTGACTTTGCAGCCTGAAGTATTTCTGTTCCCAAGGGGCACGACGGTATGGAGAATCGTGACACAGTTTTTATGGCTAACTGAATATTTCTGTTCAATCTCTGAAGGGCTTGGGGTTTGTTTGAATTGTGAATGATGGCTCCTATCCCAGCTCTGTGTGTGACATACTCTTCTAGTGACAGAGTTCACACACTGAGCCTCAGTCAAGAATCCACACATACCCTGAAAGTTGCTGGCACACACAGTGTATAATTAAGATCATATGAGACTCTGAATTTCTTTCTCTTGCCCAGCTACAACCAAGAAAAGGGCCAAACAAATCTCTTTGCCCTTAAAAATTGGAAGGTAAGTCCTATAATTTGACTTTTCCTTACATGCCTTCATTTCTAGCTGTAATTTCTATTTAAATGTTTCTTTACACTCTCCAAAACCACCATTGTCATGGTACATTATGGCATGTTCATTTCCTGCAAGATAGCAAAGCAGTATTTTCAAAAGCAGCTAAAATAGTTGAAAGAACAAGTTCCCAGTCAAAATCTTTCCAGGTTGAAAGGTTCTATGAGCAGGGAAGTTACATGAGCAGCACAATGTGGATCCTCACCTCAGTGGTGCCAAGAGATTATTTTGGCAAGTTACTTTACAGACCTGAATGTAAAGGGATAAAAGGCTGGTTTGGCAAGTTGAAAGAGCAAGGCTAATTCCACAGATTTTACAGCAATAGGCAATGCCGCTTCAGGGAATTCAAAAAGCAAGAATAGATGTTCCTCTTATTAGAAGCCTATTTTATAATTTTATGCATCAGTCTGTTGACTGCTGTATCAGTCAATGAAGAGGAAAAAACCACTATTTTTGAGAAATACTAATTGCTGTCATTTAAGGTGCTGTCAGGATTGTGACTTGTAACTTCCAGCTTAATGTACATACAAGCCGAAGATGCTCAGCCTTCCTTCAGTGGTCAGGGCTGGTTAAGAGGGGGGGCAGAAGAAATGAGTATTTTGACAGTTTGACAAGTGCATTTCTTACCTGGCACAGCTGTGTTGTCTGGACTGGCCCTGGGCATTGATTGACATGCTTACCATAATCCAAGGGAAAGCAAAATAAGATTGCCTCTTGTACAGCTCAAATGAAATCAGCTGTCTTCTATAGCTGGGTAAATTCAGAGCAACTTGCTGAACTTGCTCTGAATATACACAAGGGGAAAAAAAATAAGGAGGATTTTAGTACTTAATTTTTATTATTGGAAACAGCCATCACATTGTGAACTCCTTTGAGTGTGGAAGGAAAGCCACATCTGAGAGTTTCAATGGTCAGTTTATGTAATATTCCATGCCCTGCCTTCAGTTTGATTGCTGAGCTTTTCCTCTTCTACAGCAACAACTTTGATTTCTTTTCATACAAATCTACATAGAAAAAAGTATTCTTCATCCTGCTGCCCAGCCTGTAAGTAACAACCCCTTCACTGGAGATGTGGCTTGTTCAGGACCCAGAAGCAAATTGACTAAATAGCCTCTCTTCCCAGGCAGGGGTGGAGGAAAAGCAATGTATTAGGGAACAACAAATCAACCCCAGGCTGGGGATAGTAGAGAAAGAAGGAAGAAAAGAGGAAAACCAAAAAGAAAAGAAGAAATAGATGGAGGAGAACAAGAGAAAGACAGAGAGAAATAAATAGTCTGTAGAAAAATATAATTGACTTCAAAACTCCCAGCCTCTGTTAAAGAGAAAGCCTTTGTGCTCCTCAGATTTCCTCTTTAGATGATGAATGTATGGGGTGGGAAGAAGCCTGCAGAGGAAGACTTGGCACTCTCACCTTTGTGCACAGGTTCTGCAGGGCTGCTCTTTGTTGCCTTATGCTACAACACACTGGTACAGTGACCAGCACTGCTGACAATATTCCAGGTGGGATCCAATGCCTTTCCCAGCAACAGACATATTGCCTCTTTTGTTTTTTTATCCTGCCCCTCCATTAATGCAGCCTTGTCTCTTGCTTGTCCTTTTGCCACAGATGTGATCTAGGCAGACAGTTTCAAGGCTTTTTCCAAAGGAAACACCCAACACATCAAATCCCTCTCTTCATCCCTCTGCTGAATGCTTGCTCTGTTATAACATATTTCCCAGACTGATTCCCTGCTTCCAGATTAATTACTCTACATTTCTCCACACTGAACTCCAGTTTACCGTTTGTTAGCAGAGTCACTGAAGAGATTTTGGCCCTGGTGAATATGCCTAGGCTGTGCCCAGTCATGGGGAGACCCTACACCATATTATCTCTTCCCTCGGCCCAGTGCAAAGCTGAAGTAACTCCTCAGACATCAGCAGTGCACATGCACAGTGTTTCTGAGGAGCAGGCTCGCTCTTTTCAAGGTTCAGCAAATAACAGACTGCTCTGAAGCACCTGGCAGCACAGCAGGGCTGGCAGCCCCTTGCCACAGCCCCAGAGGCACCCATGACTCCTGACCTTGCTGACAATGTTTCCACCCAGCAGAGACATGAAAGGACTCGTGGCTGGTCGGGCTGGGAAGTCAGAAGGGGGTCTTGCTAGGATGCTTTGCTGCTGGTGGTGCCAAACCTGGCTGCCTTAGAGACATGAGCATGGTGGGGCACCTTTGTGCTGTCTGGATTACACATCAGAGAGATCCTGAAACAGTCCCAAGAACAGCCTTCTGCCAGCTTGAAAAGTTTTCATCTGTGCTTATTGTCTCATACCTGCCCTCGAGCTGGTTTTGATCCAACAGCCTCTATTACCACCTCTTCCTTTACCTTTTGCCTTAGCTATTAATCTCTGATGTGGAACTTTGTGAAATGCTCTTTGAAACTCTAAGCACACTGCTGAATTCCCCTTATCTAGCCTGGCAGTAATATCTTCAAAGAACTCCAGGAGGTTAGTTAAGTATGACCTCCTCTAGCTTCAAGCTCAGCTTCCCAGCAAGCCCTTCACTCCTTTGCTAGAGATGAGAGGAAGAGGACGGGGAACTCTGGGACAAAGAGGCACATCACTGTTACAATGCCGACAGCAGCAGACACAGCACCACTCCTGCTGCCCAGCACATTTTTAAATTACCTTGGCGACACCAGGCTCTCTGACTGCACCTTCTGTTCTGCCAGGACCCAATGCAAATCATATCTCAAAGGCAAGCTGCCACTACCCACAAAGGGGTGAACTTCCAGAGAGGTACCAGGGATTTCTGAAATTAAGCTGAGGACCCAGCTGCACATTCGGCACCTTTGGGTAATGCCTCAAGTCCCTTTAATTTCTGCCTATTGTCAGGTTCTCATCTTTCATGCCCTCCAACCATGGTGCCACTTCAGACTCATGTAATGCTACAGAAATGTTTTCACCATGAAATTGCCCAAATACTAGAAGCATTCCAAGACAGGTATCTCCATCCTTTAAGACACCTGAAAATCAGACAAAGTCCTGAGCAACACTGCCTAACTTCGAAGTCAACCCTGATCTAAGCAGAAAGGTAGACCACAGGATATATCAGAATAAGGCTTATTGGGGATTTTTATCTTGCCTTTGGACCCAGTCCCATCTTCCAGCTCTTAACTAGTGAGCCCAGGCACCCAAGCCTAATTGTAACCCAACAACTGCCCTGCCAGGACCTTGGCTGGAGTTAGGTATAGCTTGGTGAGTTCCCTCCCTTCTGCATCAGCCCAAGCAGTATTTAAAGTTTATCTCTACTGAAGGGAGTCCACGGTTTAATTTCACCTCCACTTGAAGTGTGCAGAAATTTCCCCTTGCACTGTGCTTCCTGCTCCCCCAGAGCACCTTGCTGTGTTTCCATTCACACATCATCTCTTGCTGGTTTCTCATTTGCATCATAATACTGGAGTTGCTGTTTACACTGAGCTGCACAAAGGTATGTTTTACATCTTACTGTGGTGTGATCATTAACATCATACTGCTGGCCCCAGGGAGTTTCATGACTGGATTCAGATCCATCTGTCCTGTGTTCCCAACAGGGGTTCCCGCTGCAGGCCTGAATATTTTGGCAAGAGACAATTCAAAATGTGCACAACACTACATGTCAGGCAGAATGTGTTACCTTAAATGATGATCTATTATATGAATGTTCTTGTTGTTTTGTATCTTATCTCTTTAAAGAGCAGCCTCCTCAGAAATCATGGTGCAGTCTATGCTCCATCACAACAAAAGTGCTAGGTACACCTGCAGTGAGGTAAACTCCCTTAACATTCTCAACCTATAGATAAAATCCCCTCAAAAGAATAAAAAAAAAGTAAGATATCATTCCTTATTTACAACTGATACAAGGTTACAAGATTTTGGTGCATCTCAAAGGTATATATATAAAGTTTCTACCACGTGTATCTGCATAGCTTGTCTGGAAACTAAAATACAGACACACATGGCAATGCTGCAGATTTCACCCACAGAGCTACAGACTGATACAGCCCTAAGCATTAATCATGGGGGGAGCCAGGTGTTTCAGTGTGCCAGCAGCCACGATGTCCACAGGCAGTGGGATCCAGGCTGGGGGAAGGAGACATCTGCTTTGGAAGTAAACATCCACCTGGCAGCCTGGGTGAAAACATGAGCTACAGAGAAAAATGAGGATGGTGAACATGCCTTTTCCTTTTAGAAGGTCCTGTAGAGGTTCTGTCACTTTGAGGGTTGGCTTCAGTAGGACACAGTCCTTTTTATATTTCTCCTCAGTTGTATTTACACCTAGGGCTTACTGTAGCTGCCCTTGAACTCCCTTCCACCACGTCTATCTACTGTTTGCTCAAGTACACTAGAAAAGAGACCTCAAGATTAGATTTTAAGGAACATGTGTGGATGGGCAAAATCTGGCAACTTTTTATCTTCAAATGTAAGAACAGAATTTAGTTCACTTTCTGCCCTCTTCTCGTCTATATCCTTGGAGGAAAGAGGCACTTTCATCTGCATTGATGGGAAATGTCTCCTCAGCATTGAGGACAAAAAGTCATTCCTGACACTTGGCACAGAGTAGGCTCAAAACTACAGCCTGAAAGTGACTGGGCTCTCTAAAGAAAATATGAAAAAAAATTACTAACTGAATAATAAATTTGACAGAACTTATCCTAAACAATAGCAATCTCTGTAGGCTTCTCAGAAGTTGCAAGTCACACACTTGCAAACAGAGGTGCCCTCAGGAGAGATCCACAACACAAACTGGGCCCCTAGGCTGGCTTTGGGCTGCATCCTTTCATCTGTAATACACAGCTCAGGCTGACCTTTAACTAGGAGAAATAAAAAAGGGAGGTGACTGTTACTGAGTCACAGAGAGGGGAAAAAAATAAGGTGTGAATTACGATGGGGATGAATGGAGAATATTTAGAAAATCCTAGGAGGCAGAGTATTTTGAAAAGGCTTCTGGATGGGGCAAACACACTGGCAGCACTGGGTTTGCAGGAGTTGCTTTGGTGCAGATTTGCCAGCAGGTTTCCCTAGGTTTTCTCAGGATAGATCCCTGAAGTCTGAGATTTCAAACTCCACAGACACTTTTGAAAATCTTGGTTCCTTAGAGAGTCCCACAATGCTCCAATAACTGTATAGCCTTGAATTTCCATAGCACTAAGTGCTGCTACAAGAGTCAAGATAGGTATTGCTGGGTCCAGATCTGGCAGAATCAGCACCAGGATTTGGCAGGGAAACTCCATCTCACTATCTCTCCCCCGCTGCAAGTAACAAGCCCAAAGAAAAGGAGAATCCTCAGCATCAGTCCAATGCTCACAGATGAAAAAGAATAAAAAAAAAATATCTCAAGGTCACTCTTTTTCTTTCAGTGTAGGACTACAAAGTCAATATAACAGTGTTGCATGGACACTCAACGTGACTTTAAACAAGCTGTGGTACAGCCAGCAGCACAGCGATGCTGGAAGTACATTATCCAGCAGAGGCTGGATAATAATCATCACCAATTCATCCACTTTTTTGGGAGAGTGTTGCAACCAGTGGTGGCCACTGTCTATCCTTTGCTTCATAGCTCACCCTGCCCAGGGTAGGTGGCTTGAAGTGAGTTAAGCCAGGCTTGTATCTACTCATGGCTACAGGAGGAGCAGAAGAACCCTCACAGCTGATTTATCTCCACGTGTACCACCTACCTGGCGAACTCACAAAAGGCTCCAGGATCCCTGACCTTGCCAGCAAGCCCAAAGCTGCCTTACTTGGGCCAGCAGGGGAGAGCCCAGAGACTGTACCTGCTGCAATGTAACTTCATGCCAGTCAGAACAGTTGTGTGGAGGAAGATGGAGGAAAAAAAAATCACCGAGAATTAATCAAGCCATCATCAGTGGCTCCAGGTGCAATAGCTGTACAAGAAAAACAAATAAATCAACCCACAGTTAAAAATAGCCTTTTTGATTACTGTCTTCAGTCTTCGTCTAAAGACAGAGTAACAACATAACGTTCTCTCAGGAACTAACCTCTGGCCAATATTTTACGGCTCCTGCCCTTAGAGCAAGTCAATATGTGCAGAAGATAGAGAGGTGGATTGATGAGAGGTAAAAGATACCCGTACTGTACTGTACACATTTGCTCCTGCTGGGCCCAGGGAGCTGCCCGTGAGGGCACAGGAGAAAAGTGCAACACCTTGACGGCCGTGCACGAGCCCTCATGGCCAAAAAGCCACCTCAGGCGAGTCGAAGCCAAAGCTTGTGAGGGCTCAGTTTGCACCGCTGACCTCTTAGAAATGTTTTTATCGATATCCGTGTCTCACAACAGGGGCTGCAGCACCTCTGGGCACCCGCCCGGATCTGCAGTGTCACACCCTCCCCCAGCCCTCGGTCGCGGGGGTCTCTGCTGGCGCTCGGGTCCTAACGGTGTTCATAAAATGGGAGAGAAATAAAAGATACAAAGCAAGAATACAAGTAACACGTTGTCTATTTTAACTCTTTTATATTAATTGTTAAATGTCACCCTCAATAGAAAAACCATTGTCACCAGCGCCGGCGTTTGCAGCAGGTTCTCACTGAGGGTTCTCTAGCCGCAGCAGAAAATCTGGGTTCAGGGCTGAAAACGGAACCGCCCGGCTCACGGGATGGGCCCTCAGCTCCCCGCGGCTCCCGGGATCGGCCCCTCAGCTCCGGGCTCCCCGCGGCTCCCCGCGGCTCCCGGGATCGGCCCCTCAGCTCCGGGCTCCCCGCGGCTCCCGGGATCGGCCCTCAGCTCCGGGCTCCCCGCGCCTCCCGGGATCGGCCCTCAGCCCCGGACTCCCCGCGGCTCCCGGGATCGGCCCCTCAGCTCCGGGCTCCCCGCGCCTCCCGGGATCGGCCCCTCATCTCCCAGCGTCCCCGGCCCGCTCCCGCTCCCCGACCCGCGGCGGCACCGGCGGGGGACAGCGCCACCTGCTGCCATCTCCGCGCGCTGCAGCCGCGGCCGGAGCCGAGAGGGAGCCCGAGCCGGGAGCCCTCAGAGCCCGGCCGGCTCCCATCGCCTGCACGAACGGCACATCCTTCCCGCAACCCGCCGAGACCCCGGCCTCAGCTTGAAGAGATAAATGCGACCAGCGACTCGCGGGGCTTGTGGCTGAAACGCCAGGTGGCCTCTGGTAATCTTAACTGTGACATCTCCCCCCCGTCAGGGTCTTCTGGAGAAAGGGCAAACAGGAGTAACCAGAGCCTGTATCCGTCTGGGTAGTCCCTATTTTGATACAGTCCCTGTTGTATTTCCTTTCTTGATCATCTCAGTTAATGGTTATAGAATCATAGAATCTCCTGAGTTGGGAGAGACTGACAGGGATAATCAAGTCTGACCCCTGGCTCAGCACAGCACAGCCCCAAGAACCACACCATGTGCCTGACAGCATTGTCCAACGCTTCTTGAACTCCTTTAGGCTGGTGCTGTGACCACTTTCCTGGGAAGCCAGTTCCAGTGCCTAACCGCCCTGTGGGCGAAGAATCATTTCCTAATATCCAACCTAAACCTTCCCCGACACAGCTCCATGCCATTCCCTCGGGTCCTGTCACTGGGCACCAGAGAGATCAGCATCTGCCCCTCCACGTCCCCTCATGAGGAAGCTGCAGACCATGATGAGGTTTCCTCTCAGTCTCCTCAACTGGCCCAGACTTTTCAGTCTCTCCTCACACTGAAGTTTTCCCCTGAGCTTCTATTTAAAGAGGGAAAATCACTCTGATTATGCTCCTTGCCTGCAGTTTGTGTTTGGTTGCTCCAGCATTCGTCTGCAGCTCAGTGTTTACATGGGATACACAACTTGTAAGTCTAAGATTTGATTATACAGAAAGATGTTCCAGGAACGTTACACATAAATACATGGACTCAGTGTAGTCTGATTCATCCAGATTAATTTTTTCAGACTTCTCACCTCACATCATTTGCCGAAAAATGTTCTCATTTGCCCAAGAAGCATCAACACTGACAGCAAAAAGTCCTCATCCCATAACTATGGGCCATCCTGCTGGCATCTGGCTCAAGGAGTCTCCGACAATTATGAAGAATGAGAGTTGGAGCATTTCTGAGCCTGCAGGGAGAAGGTACAAGGACCCTACTGGAAAACCCCAAAAACTGGGTAGCTCTTCTGAAATCACACTCCATATTCTTCTGACTCCCCCCATAGTGAGTCACTGACCTGGCTCCACAGGAGGAGCCACAATCCCGCACTGTCCAGACCTTCTTCATTGGCTCAACACACCACAGCCACCCAACATCAGCAGCCACGCCCAGCCAGATACTCACTGCCAAGAGTCTCGGGATCTGTGCAATGCAGTCTCCTCCCTTACACCAGGTGAGGCACGGTTTTGAATGGTGTTGTGCTTCCTCCCATCCTCCATCCACTGAGTCTCCTGGCAAAAGTGCTGAATTCAGTGTGAGGATAATGGGAAAAATTGAAGTAATATTTAGATATTTCCACAACATAACAATCAACAGTGATTGTGTATCTCAACCCTCTTGTAAACAAACAGCAATAAACATGCAGTTTGACCTAAGCATGTCAGCAAAGTCCTGTTTCTGGGTTACTTCTTGCTTTTTAATCTGTGCAGGTTGATATAACCCACCTCTGCTGTAAATATCCATCCATCTAGCTGTTTGTGGGACTGGCATCTCTACACACTTCTGCTGCTGAAATAAAGACAGGAAAGAAAGGCATTTGGAAATATGTCTCAAGTCTTAAACATAACTTGACAACTAGTGGGCAAAAGATAACAGAGTGACATTTACAGAAAGTTATACATGATGCAGGTGTATATGAGTCAAACCATAAAAGGGACATGGCTCAGATCTTTTGTGTTCTCCTAAAGGAATTTGATGTCATTTAATGGGCCATGCTCCACTCACAAATCCATTTTCACAAGCCTTTTTTGGTCGCTTTCATATTTTGTGTATTTTAAATTAAGACTTAAGCCATTGTGAAGGACCTGAGTGGTGCACAGACTGAGGCCCATCATCTCCTCATTTCCCCGATGGGCTTTCCAAATCAGATGCATTTCTTGCAGCAGTCTTCCCTCGCCTGGCTCTTCTGCTACACCTGCAGCAATATTCTGCTTCTAGTGACACTCTCATTTTCCTTACATTCAGGTAACTTTGCTTCATCAGGGGGGGATGAAGCCTAGTGATCAATGACCTCAACTGGCAGTTCATTTCTTCCAGCAGAGGCCTGCCCATTCCCCGTGGTGTCTATCTGTGGGTGGCACAGTGGCCTCCAAACACTGGAGTGTCACTGCCCAAGAGTGTGGCTCTCATTGAAAAGTTTGGGCCAACAGTGAGAAAAGTAACCACAACCTTGCAAAAGGCTGGTTAAAACCCAAAAGTATAGCTGGTGTATTGCTGGGGAAGTCATTACACTCCAGAGTTTTCATGGAGTCAGTGGTGCAGATATGTACCACCTGGAATTTGTGAAAGTATTAAGGAAGTTGTTAGAAAAAAAATACATCTCTTCTCAGTGGCTGCATTCTCCGATGGTAAAAACCAGAAAGACTTTATTCCACCTCAAAAGGCTGCTGGGAAGAGAAACTCACTGAAATCTGTGATGCCATGGTAATGATTCTTGGCTACTTCCTTCATCAATGGGCTTATTACTGTAAAAAAAATAAAGAGAAAAAGAAAATACAAATATTTATCAGTGTGTTCCATTAAAAATTCAGAATATTACCATTGTTTTTAGCTATGTTAAAACCAGCACGTATTTCAGAGAGGGATCACTTATCCATCTTTATTAATAATTCCCTATTGTGAACAAGAAGAGTATCATTTTCCTTACACCTTTAGGGAACAAACAATTTTCCCATTTTCTACGACACTAATACACTTTTAATGGCTGTAAATTGTGCACACATAAGAAGTGAAAGATTCCCATCATTTCAATCTACATGAAAATTTCAGCTGCAGCATGTACCTTATTCTGACTCACTGATTTTAAAATTACATTAATGCCCCCACAGATCTTTTGAATTAAAATAAGATACAGCTTCTGGTTTAGTGTAAAGTTAGCCTCCTGAGGAAGGCAAAGTAATACTGTAAAAATCCCGATTCTAGCATTTTTTCCACATCAAAATTAGCATTTCTTGAAAAAATTTGACTGGTACTCACCCACAGCCCACAGGTATCAAATGACCGGATCTGGAGCAGGACATTGATTCATCACCACATCAGGAAACAAATTTCCTTGGGCCACACCAGCAGCAAGGGTAGCTGAAACAGGGTCAGTTGAATGAACCCATCAACCAGTAGAAAGGAGAAAGCAGCAGCTGTGATGAGAGTCAAGGCTACACAAGTTTCTCTTAAGACCACTCACACTGAAAAATAAAATCCACACTTTTCATCAGCATTTACATTGCAGAGGCAGATTTAGTATTAGCTTGTGACTGCTAATAGTAGATCTGCTGCTGCAGTCTGCAATCCACCATTAACACATTTCTCTCTCTGCTGGCTTTCTGCAACCTAATGGTGAGACACCAACTGTTACTAATCAAATTATTAGTAGCTGGAATAAATGCACAGCAATGGCCCATCCTAAAATCTTTCTGTTAGAGAGACCTTGTTGAAGATGAGAATATGCAGCTGTGTGAGCAATTACAACAGCATGGACAATATGTCACTTCTGAGTCTCAAACTTAGGGTTTCCAAAACTTCTCCTAACACCCTCTTTCAGCCTCCACATTGTGGAGTAACAGGCACCCAAGATGTAGAAAGCAGGCATGGGCTATTTGCACTCGGTGCTCGAGGAATGTGCTTCCATACTGAACCTGTGTCCTTTTATTAAAGGTCATTCATCAGCTGCAGTGTCAAAACACAACTTGTCTTCTAAACCGGTGGTACAAAATGTCTCAGAGGTACCTGTGAAACCCCCAGTAACTGGGGAGGAAGAGTACATTCCATCTTGGGAGTTGGGGAGAGGAGGAAGAGAGGAAGACAGAGCCAGATGTCACCACAGAGCAGATAAACTCAGAAGGTGCGGCCTCTGGAGGAGAACAACACATTCGTAATACAATTATGACAGGATGGGAAAAAGACTGATAAACTAAATAGCCTTAACTCACTCCCCAAGTTCTAAGTGGTGATGTGTTCACTGGTTTAACTTTCCACCAAGATTACAGCTGTGTGACATTGGAGCCTATGAATTTAGATAGCTCATTGGTTGTAGGAGACTAAACACGTACCCATATCAAGTATGTTTTCAGATCCTTCAAACATGAGGAGAATTCAGGTAGAGTATCATGTGCTGCTGCCGCCTTGAGTCTCTGACACAACTCTGAATTTCTATTACAGCTTTTATACATAACTTTCAGACTTCATTAATTCTGGTGGAATTATGATTCGTCTTTCACTTTTTTTAAGGTTATGTGTGACAAAAAAATTATGCTTTCAATTTGTAAAACCAAATACCTACGTGGGACCTGTCGCCACCAACAGAAGCTCCAAACAATCACACTGATGGGGTTAATTGGCATTTTAAAATAAATCACTGCCTCCAGATTGATTTATTTTCCCCCTTCTCTTTACACAACATTACAGCGTTTCTCTATAATTATTCAATGCTAAGTTCATGGGTTTGAGGCAGACGACTGCAGACTTAGGAAATGGTGTTTGATTTGTTGCCATGGAAACATCTTGCTGTAGATGTACTCTAATCCCATGACAACTCTGTCTCTCAAGAACCATTTTTTCTGACATAATAAAAATCTGATCAAGGTCAGATTTAATAACAATCTCAGTTCCCAGACTTTATTTTGTAAAGCTTTAGCAGAGTTATTTTTTTTTCTGAAGGGATTTTCTGGAAACTTTGTTTATTTTCTTAGCCAGACTGGAATTTATGCCCTAAAATACATAAACCTTGTGTGGTGTCATGTTAATTTACAGTGCACCTTTTGTTATGGTTTAATTGCATCATTAAAAGAAAGTTACTTATAATTGTTTATATTGTCTTGACAGATGTTAACATTTTACCAACATTGTTCCCACTAATACATACATTTGGGATATCAATAATGCTTATCATTTCCTAACAACTGGTGTTTACATAGTAGCAAATGCCAGTGTAGTTTAACTTTTTGTTGAACTGCACGTTTCATTATACAATGTTTTTCTGAACTATTTATCACATTCAAACCTGGAGGACAGGAGACAAGCACCAGTGCTTTATGTGTTCCACCGAAAAAGAAAACCAACATACATGCAGGAGAGTCATATTAACACAAAAAAAAAGTGACTTCACAGAGGGGAACTTGGCAAGGACTCCGGCTGAGTTTGGGAATATTTCCCCGCCTTGGCACAAGTGTATTTGTCCTTTGGCAGTTGGGTACCACTGACACCTTTGAGCAGTAACAGCTCCCTGGGAAGAGAGACTCAGCTAAAGCAGCTCAGCCTCACACTCAAGGCTGGGCTTTCAAAAGACAGCACCTGGAAATGCTGAGAGACAAGGGGGATGTTTCAGAAACACCTTTTCATCAACTCCTATCCAGCCCTGGGCAACTGAGTCCTGAGTATTATATGGTCCCGACAGGTGGGGGAGGAACCAAACTCAGATTACCAGTGGGGACTTCTCCATTCATGCTACTTGTCCAGTATGACTTGATAGCCCCTAGAGAGAGATTTTACATTTTCATCTTACCCTAATGCATGTATCAAAAATAATCAGGTAAATCACAGCCTAGAAAACACATCATTTCTATTGACTGTAAAAGTAATCCAAACTAATTCAGAAGCAAAGGTCTCACATCTTCTGTCCCAGAAGTTTTGCCTGCAAACTAGGCCTGAGACAGTGAAGAGAATGTTTAGAAAGAATTCATCCTTCCTACAGCAAAAATTTATTTTCCTGTGTCTGTGTAGTTTTATGCCTATCAATGGTTCTATCAAAGAAAATATATAATTGACTTCACTCTGTCAAAATGAATGGTGATCCTGGAACTCCTTAATACATTGCATCCTAATATTTTGCAACACAACTACCCATATTTTTTCTTACTTGCCCAAGCACAGCTTCACACATATAGATGCCTTTTTTGGGTCTGTATATTTTTAACCACCAACACTGGACTATTTGACTTGCTCCAGAAATCAGAATTGTATCCCTGTGACAGGTATTCACCAGCCTGTGTTACAGCCCTGCTTTGGATCCACAGTGCATTACGCAAGGTACTCTACAAGACGCATCACAGAAGGTCCACCAAAAAAGGATGGGTAATGGTCTCTGCCCAGTGATGGTCTCTGGAAATCAAGTTCAACCAGTGACCAGTATCGTGGCAAAGACAATTTCTGTGACCAATGTAAAAATGTAAGGAGTTTTTTCAGGGAAGTTTTACACTGTCATGCACTACCACCACAAAGATACATGAAACCACAGAAACCATCATTTAGCATAAAGATTGTAACAAATTTTGTACATTATCAACTTGCTCAAAACCAACAGCTTTCCATATTGATTTTCAAGTGTGGCACCACAGGAAGGATATAAACCCTTCTTATAGCCCAGAAAAAACTGAGCTACATCTGTTCTTTGACATTACAGGTGATAAAGCATCACTTTGATGGCTCAGCTGAGATCAGAGCACATCCTAGGTACCACATAGGCACACACTAAGATACAGCATCTGCCCTGCAGAGCTTTCATTTTAAGTACTGCAAGACAGAGTGAAAAAGGAATTATTCATATTCCTGTACTATAGGTCAGAAAGCTGAACTTCAGGCTTTAAGTACAAGACTGTCCTTCTTTTTGCATTATCAGTATAAACAAGGATTATTGTCAGTATTATTTTGACCAAATAAGAAAATCTGAGGCAGCTACAGTGAAGATTATATTGTGGCATAGAAACCATTTAAAGCATTCATGCCTGGCTCACAGGCATGGAGACAGAAAATACTGATGTCACTGCTGTCGAACTTTAAGGTGCTGATCACAAACCCTGTGCCCCTCCTGCTGATGTTGTAAACACGCACACATTTACACACACCAAAAGATGGTTTCTGCTCTGGAAAGCAAAGGGTCCCAGGAGGGCAGAGCAGCAAGATCCATGTGTCAGTAAACACAACAGCACCGGGCCGTCACTCTCAGCATTCAATCTCCAGGTGAAAATGCAATATAACAGAAAAGGCCACCCAGCAGGACAAGTCAGGCAGGCACTCTGCAGCAAAGGCAACAGCAAATCCCACTCAGCCAGGCTGCCCTGCCACCCTCTTCAACAGAGTTAGCTAAAGGATTTGTGCTCTTCTCCATGCTTACCTTCAAGCCTAAAGAAAGAGGTTTTTAGTGACTTATCCCAGTGAGTGGACCAAGACTGTACAATAGCTGAGTGGTGTGCAAACACAGAACAAAAGGATACTACTGAAACTAAAGAGCTCAGAAGTTGCTTCTACATTAAAGATTATCAATGTCTATTTTTCTTCTTCTGTGCACTCCAAGCAGGATCCCCAATACACCCTGTTAAACACTAGACCTTAATCACTAACTACCAAGAACAAGTTACAGACAGAAGCATCAATTCCAAATATTGGCTGATTTTTCTATTATTTCCTCTTGGAAAGAATGTCAATCCTCAGCTATTTTTACCCAAGGTTTTTCAATGGAAAAATAAAGATTATCTAAAGAAATCTGTGTGGGTTGTTCTTTGGGTTTTGGTTGGGTCTAGGTTTTTTCTGGGGGGGGGGAAGGGGAGGGAAGAGGGGGAGGTGCAGGGAAGGAAGGGATTTCAGAGCCCATATTTGGAGCACTCATAAAAGCAAAGTTGCCTTGACAACTGTAGCCATCTTTATACAGTAATTCTCTTTGAAGAGTAGAAGGCTGTTTTAATTCCTCATTTTTCTTCTCTGTCTACAAGGAGATCCCCTCCCACTCCCAGGTAAGATTCTGTTGTCATACACTAGTTTTACTTCAGTGTATACCCAGAGTACAGCCTGTTCTCGTTGACTAAACCCAGAGTTTTAATAGATGTTATTTGACTTTTAAAAGCATTTCATATTAAGATTTTCAGATTTAATTGACAGATATTCAATTTCAAAGTCCTACTCTCCTCTTCATAAATTGCTAATAGTATTTTATCCTAAACAGAGCTAACCTAATAGACAGATGAAACTTTGTTGTCATTTCAGCTGCTCGGAGCTCTGGGCTGTATATAATTGCTCTCTTCATTTTACAGTTCTTCTGCTTCAGATTAAACTTTTTCAGGATGTTGCAATGCCAAAACACACGTTCTGACAGGAAACCAGCATCAAAGGTAAAGGGCTCACAGACATCTTTGGTGCTTTGAAACTGTAGGAAGAGAAGTAACTGCTTAATTTACAACAGTTATTGCAGGGGAACAGAGGAGAGGAAGAATAAAACTCTGTGACTGAGGGACTCAATGATGCTCAGTGCCGGCACATCAGTGCCACAGGAACAGGCACAGGCTGCCAAGAGAGGTGGTGGGTGGATGTCTCATCCATGGGAACACTGGAGGTCAGGTTGGACAGGCATCTGAGCAACCTGATCTACATGAAGGTGATGGACTAGGTGGCCTTTAAAGGTCCCTTCCAACCCAAACTGTTCTGTGATTCTCCCTGTGGTATTCTGAATATTCTTCAGATTGAAATAAACCAGTTAGGGAGGGAAATTCTTTTCAAAATAAAGATAAGCCAAATAAAATAATTCATCATGATAAAAATTGCTTCATGCTGGGGGCTGGGAGGTGTATGTGTGTATGGCTTCCTATAAGGAATTACAATTTTTCAAGAACAGACATTTTTCACCAAACCTTTCATGCAATTTTCCACTCAGTAAAAAACGCTTTTCATAGATTGTCTTTAAATAGCTCCAGTTACAACAACAGTACCCACACATCTTCCTGCTCACCTGGAGTATGAAGAAATGGAGGTATAAATTTATAACAGAAGAAAAGTGGGGATGTATGTTAAATCATGCAGACTCGACCCTTCCTGCAGCCCTCCCCAAGGAATGAGCAATGGGCTAAGAACAGCAACTCTTGTTACACACACACAGGTCCCTCAAACACAAAGCCAGATGCTGCATCATGGGACTTGGGCACACACTTCCTTCTCCTCCACCTCCAACACCCAGTGCCAGCACTCTCAGAACAGATTCATACAAAACCTGGCCCTTTCCAAGTCAACATTCAGAACTGGAAATTCAATTTCCTCAGTTTGAAGGCTTAAGGCAGACCCTTGTGTGTTAGTCAAGGGAATTAGGTGGCACATACGGTTAAGAAGGGATATTCCCCCCACTGGCACCTGCAGCTAAACTCACCCTGTAGGGCACTGCTGGATCCCCACATATTGCTGGAAAAAAACTGCGCAGCACCAGTTCAGAATGAAGCCAAAGTAGATTTGTGTGTGTGTGCACATGCCTAAACACAGACAGAAATGCAAACATAATCATCAAGTACATGAACTTGAAGTATAGTTTTAAAATGCTCGAGAAGAATTGTAGAATGTCCTGGTTAAATACCATTTTCATTCAATGAAATATTTTGTTGCCATCAGATTTTGAATACACAGAAACTTATTTATGGCTTTTTTTTTCTCTCTCCACAGTTAGGAAATTCATGGGCAAATATTCCCATTTTTCCATTTTTCAAAATGATGGATTTTTTTTAATTGAAATTGTTATTTTTGGTGAATAACATATATATTTATATTTTGATAATCATTTTTAACTGCACTTAAAAATGCTTGAAATACAGACTGATCCCTAATGAACTGGATACCCATATAAAAGATTTATTTCATTTTTTTTTAAATAGGCCTTTTTCTAGGATCAGTTCTTTGGTCAAATGACAAGGGAATCCTTAGGATGGCCTAAGACGTGATCCACTGACTTGGATGTGTTGAGTAATCCACTACAAGCCCCGAGTCACTCGGAGCCTCAGTTTCCCTCATTGTAAAAGGCTACAACTGTCTTTAAAAAGCACTCTGAGGTCTGCAGATGAAGCAAACCATACGATAATTGCCATCAATCAGAGCAGCATCCAAGCAATCAACAGCAAAATGTGGCTCATCTCCCAGATTAGTATCTGGATAAACAAAGATAGAAACAAATAATCAGACAGGAGAAACCTGTTTCCATAGGAATCACATGTAATAATGATATTTATTATACTTCTGGGAGGATAAAAGGAAATAAAGATGAGTGGACACACATCTAGCTTCTCTTATAGAGTTGTATCTTGTGTGTAAAATCAACTGGTCCCTATTCCTCCTACTCAGAGGAATCTTTGATAATTCACATGTGAAATTAAAGGCATCTTATTTATTCAGTTATTTATTATTCTCTGTAAAATGAGTTAGGAATTTGTCCCTGTGAATAATGTTAGCCATAATAGTTAATTTACTCCTATTCATTGGCAGTAATAAAAATGTACAAGGGGATGCAGAAACATTATTATTTCTTGCTTGAAGTGCAATTTCATGTGGTGAGAAAAACATGCTAATATGCTGCAAAGTGCTACAGGAATTTAGTTCTCAAAGGAATGGTGGTATTAAATGTATTCTGACAAGAAGGGGCTTTGGAAGGGAAACATTTATCTTCATAAAGTCATTAAATTTACTGAGCAGCACCGCATTCTTACTGCAATCTGCTCACTCCATTAAAGGCAGAGCTGTGGAACAGTCTCTTCTGTATGAGGAACATTTAGGAAATATCTACATTTTTGAAAATTGTAATAATGGGGGAAAAGAAGATTCAAGGAGGAGGAAATAATATGTCCTTCTTTAAAAAAACCCTCTGCATTAAAAAAAAAAAAAAAAAAAAATCCCAAAAAATGAAACCAACAAAAAAACCCCCAAATACCAAAAAATACAAACCCATGAAAAGCCTCAGAAACTGCTGCTCATAAAGAACAAGTTTCACTGCCTACCTCTGGAAAGAAGCATACTGTAGGGGAACTCTGAAAGATAAGACTTCAAAACAGTGCAATGAGGGCTAATGGCTTTCAAGGCATTGGCAGCACATCACTGGCATGTGAGGGATGCTCAAAGTAAAGGGATGGGAAGAGCAGCTTTGCACATTCGTATGTGGTCTGTAGCTACCTGCTCACGTCCACACTTATGGCAGTGAAATGGAATTGGAGTCCTGAAAGTTGGAGATGCTCCTCTCAGCGTCATTTCCCATGCAGTTGGTTACTTTATTTCTCTTTGTCCTTGATAGTTAGATGTATTTTAAGTAAAAAGATAAAATCTCTGTGTGTATTTCAGTGCTTCAGTAACATTTTGGGTGAAGCACAAAGTTCAGACAACCCAATCCAAAAGCCTGGGTAAAAGTCACACCACAATAATCTGCACAATTGAATAAACAAGCCCTTCCTCCAGAGGAAGCAAAATTTTCTCTGGACAGGAGAAATCTAGAAAGGGTGCTTTTAGAGAGACCTCAGCACTCTAACTCCAAAATGAACATAGTCCTGAAATTAGCTATGCCTCAGGTGTGGAAATTGTTGCATGAAAGGCACCAGAACCAAGACACACACATTATTCTTTTGTAGCTCCCTCATAACCTCATTAATGACCTCCAATGCATCCACTGGAGAAGGAGACTACCTGTGCATGTTCTGACTATGGCAAACATCAGGAACAGAAATATTACAGTCAAATATGACAGTAATTCTGTTAAACCATATTTCTGAACAACAGCCAGAGCCATCAACATCATTACTGCAGGCTTTGTACATCAATATCACAGAGCGCCAAAGCTCTCTGGGAATTCATTCAGAAACAAAGCAGCACAAAACCATAACATAAACACCACAGACCCACCTGCCCTCCTAACCACAAAATGACATGGCATAGAGAAACACCTCCACAAGAACAAATGCACAAGTATCAGAACAAGAACGTCATGCTCAGTATGATTGAACCTAACTAAAACCAAGGAAGACCAATATTCTTAATGCTTTTATTCACTACAATGGGGATTATCATATCTCCCTCAACTGATTTTGTTATTATCACACCCACAGTTTCTCTCAAAAACTCAGAAATGTTTTTGTCTTGCTTGTGAAAGCAAACCAAGATACTGATAGAACCAAGCGATCCCATTTTCACAGAGACTGAATGCAAAAGGTTTCAAGTGGTGCAAGTAAACTTCTCCTCAGCTTTTCCTTTGTGAGCAGACAATCATGATCAGGGCCCAGAAGTCTAAGTAGTAACTTATTTCTGGATCTAGTAGGTTTGAAGAATGACTTTCTAATGGCTTTACACCACAATTCTGCAGATTAGTGCTCGCCCACACTTAACAACATCTGGGTTAAAGGGCTGAACCTCCTGGCTTTGTCCTGTCTCTAAATGTGCCAGATAAATATAGTGGGCAGAAGTCAGATAGCCTGCAGAATAATTGTACAACCATACCAATTTCTAATATACTTGTAGCCAGTTGCAACCTTGCTGTAACACAGAAGAGGAAAAAAAAATACATCAGGAAACCACAGACTTCCCTAATGGGTTACAGTGCATAATTGAGTATAAAGAATAGTTATTGCCTGAACTACAGTTGAACTGAGATTTCCAGCTTCCCTAGCAAATGTTCTGCTACTGCTGCTAAGCTACAGCAATAATTTCTAATTGTGTGGGTTTTAAGTGAAAAGAGCAAGAAATCCTGTTCGATTGGTTACTGTAAACTATTCCTGCCAACAGTACCAGGTCATTGGAACAAGCCCTGGAAATCAGAGGTCTTTTACCTAAACAACAGTAGCAGAGGCTGGGAACTAATGAAGCAGTGCTGCAGTAGCATCACGCCCATTACACAATTAGAGGGACAGCATTGGACACCATGAGATTGTCACACACCTTGCTAATGAACCATGTTTTACACACATTTAATTAATTAATTATGGCTGAAGTCATTCACTGCTAGCCAGCAACTGCTTTATTATACACAAACCTGACCACCTTACTGGAGTGCTAATGAGCTATTAAGTGGGACTGCACGTTACCAGCAATTTTGTGGGAAATCAAGTAATAAGAGATCAAATATCAAATAAAAGAGCTTTTAATCCAAATGAGATAATTAATTGCACCTCCTGTCTGACAGCTTTCCTAGTACTTTACAAGAAAAAAGAGCTTTCTCATCAAGTTAATTTGATCCTATTGCCAAAAACTTTTTTAAAATTTTGAGTGCCATTTAGCAAGTATGACGGGAATTATTGTTATTTACATAGCAGTTTCTCCTTGGAATTCCAATATACTCCACAGACATCACTCCAACACACATGGAAAGAGGGTCAGCAAACCCCAAGAACTGAATAGGCTGGTGAGGAAGCAAAGAAGGCAAGGTTACAGTTTCTGCACAGGAGCTAACTGCTTCACTCCTTTCCCAGATCTCTCATTCATTTCTCAGCCATCCATCTGCTTCTCAAAGCCATGGAGAATATAAAGGTGCAGAGAACTTGCAGTGCACCCTGCCAAAGGCCAGTAAGAGCTGCAATCCTTGCAAGTCAGGCAGCTCCCAAGGGCAAGGCAGGGGAGCAGGGTCAGAGCCTCCCCCAGCAGCGGGGCTTGGTGGGCTCTGCTCAGAACAGGCTGCAGCCACCTTCGTGTCCCCCTGCACTGCTCTGCACCCCCAGCACCTGCTGCCCCTGCACACTCCAGCCTGGAACAAGAAGGCATTTAAGAACACATTTCCTTATGCACCAGCTGGATTTAAACAAACAAACAAAAAAAGCCACTAGTAACACCTCCCAAACTTATTTTGGGTGCTCCCAGTTTAATAAAGAATGAATTCTGCTTTGACTTCATTTTTCCTTTTATCATAAGTGTCATAAGACAGTATAGAAGATGATCAGGACATTTGAGGAGGTTTAAAGCAAGCTGGTTTTTGGAGTCAGGGAAATCAATAGCCAAGAAGGTCCCAGCTCAATTTTGGAGCCTAAATAGCATTCTTCTTGGGCTTGTATGTGCAAATGTGTTACAAATCCCTGGGGCCTCAACAGAGCTTTTTTCCTGCAGTTTCAGTCAAATATAGGTTGGCCATGACTTCCATATCATCCATAAACTGTCAAAAGCAATGTGATGAAAGCATACTTTACTTCTCCCTGGGTTCAAAATTAAATGCTCACCATGCTTAAAAGTCTTATCATGTTTTAGTCCACTGGCTCATACTATCATCTCTGTTATCCTTCTACTTCCTTTCTACATGTTTTTTTTTCCCCTTAAACCTTCTAGTCTTTCAGCATTCTACAGCCCATCATTAGTTAACTCCTGTTGAATTTTATAATTTGTACTGTCCCTAATTGGTTTGTCACATTCCTATTTCCTTCTCAACCCCTTTCCATTTTCCTACATTCTCGCTTCCTCATGCTTGTTTTCCTCCTACACAAACTGTGATATTTATTGATGCTGAATTCAGCCCGCAGGCCAAAAATAATAGTCAGTCCAAAACCAAGTGGCCACAGTTCTTCAGTTTTTCACATATTAATTTCAGAAAAGAGGTTAGATTTGGCTAAATTCCCTCTTCTATATTTCTAGCTACTGAAGAAGCTGCACATACAATAAATATTTAATAGGAAATCCCCTCCAGCTGAATTCAGGCCCCAGAGCATCTCATTACCATGTCTTGGAATAGCATCCTCATTGTCACTTGCTTAATTATGCTAAGAAAGAGTTGAATTGTGTGGCTGTTGGGATCAGAAAGTGATTAAATTCACTTGGCAAGACTTTGGGTATCTCATTATGGTCCTCATTTAGCACTTCTAATTGAGTCCATTTTTAATTTTTTTTTTTTTTAGTTTTCTAGAATCACAATTTGGAAAAAATACTCCCAACAACAGCAAGTATTTCCTTAAATTTTCCTTATTTAATACAAATTCCTGCCATGAAGAAGAATCATGTAAAGATTAAAAGCAATTTGATGGCCTACTGCACCACTAATCCTTTTAAAAGACTCTTACCCTTACAGAAAAGGGGACTGAAACTCCCTAGAGCAGACACCTACTTTCAGATGGAGCTCTCTTTCCTACACATTAACACTTGCTGAGGATCTTGCCCTCTATAAATGATCACAAATGACAGCTTGCTCCCAAGCAATCCCCCTGACCTCTATTCACCAGCAGTTTTTTGAGAGCTTGTCTCCTTATTTCAGGTGGGAGCATCAGCACTCTGAAGGTGAAGATGAGGATGCTGCTGGGCAGGAGATGATGAGAGTATGTATGTAATCTCTCTGTATGAGAGTTGCTACCTAGCTTGCAGGAAATTCAATTCTCTGAAGTAAACCAGCAGAAGCATTAGATATCATTTCAATCACAATTAAGGTGTCAAAAGGCAACTCAAGTGATGCACAAGTGCCAGATATCTGCGCAGGGGGTTAATTTCATCCTAAGAAGTCAGATGACAAGAAAGTGCTCTATTAAAATCAACACACATACAGATTATCAGCAGAGATACAGTTCTCATATTAGTTTTGGGAAAGCCTCTTAATAGCATCATAAAACAAATTCTCATTGCAACAGTTATATACAGTCAGAAATAGGTTGTTCACAGACTCTGATTTGTACAAAACTTTCCAAAAACAGCATCAGGAAAGCACACCATTGCAGGTAAGGTCTGTGCTGAGTATCTGAGTGCAGAAAAACTGATGAAAGTCTCTCCCTCAGAGTGAGATATAAATAACATACCTATAATCCCTGAAATTAACCATAATCAAAGAATAAAAGATTTCAAAAGTCAAGAATAAGGACTGAATATCTTAGGACTTCTCCCACAAAAAGAAAACAAAGGAAATACTTCCTACAAACATCCTTACCAGTCTTTACAACCAACAGCCACTGAAGTTGAAGTGTGGTTGCTACAACTTCATTTTGCAGAGATGTAGGCAAACAAAGGAAGGTACTTTAAGAAACTCTAGAGCAATTCTTCTGTAAGAATAACAAAAATAAGTGATACAAATGAAACATATTGGCATCCAATAAGGCCTGCACGTGACATTTCTATTTTGTAGATGCAAAAAACAGAGAGGAGAAAAGTTTATGTGACTTTGTTGAAGCTCACACAAAAACACCAGTATGACCCTAGAAACAGGCCTTTAATGAAGCCCTTGTCCATGCAGAGCCCTATTGGAAGGCACGAGCTCTGCCTTAGAGTAGCACCATCACTTTTAGTCTGCTCCAAAACCTGCTGTGCTAAAACAGCCAACTCCTCACTCCCAAGCCTCATCCAGAGAATTACACAGAGCAAAGGTACTTAATTTTCCAAAATCAAGTAATTTCTTTCTTTCTTATCCCTGTAGAAAGACTTCTTTTTTGCAGAATCTCCCAAGCACATGATCCCCTTTTCAACAAAGCAAGAAACTTTACAGTTTCCTTCTCTGCAGGTGTGAACCTGTCACAAGAGGGTCAATGTCTGTCCAGCATAGCTGGGATTTGACCCTTTACTTCGAGCACAATTGCCACAGAAAAGTTTCCCTTCTACAGTACCATAACAATATCCTAAAGACATTCTCAGCTACTGCAAAGCCTGGATTTTGGTAGTCTTACCTAGTTTTGTGAACTTTGAAATATTTACAGGCATAAACATCTCTTCTACCAGGTCTTTAAAGTCTATTCAGAGAAACAAAGGAAGAAAAAGAAATGGCAGAGGAAAAACTCAAAGCCTCAAGGCCAGCATCAGCCCAAGGATTTGTGGTTCTCCTGAGTGCATTTTTTTAGTGTCTCTCTTCAAGCTGGTACAGGAGATTGACTTTTAAGGTTGATGGTATTGATCTAATTCACAGCCCTATACTCATTTATCATGATTCTTTAATCAATAGCCCAGCTACTTAAGATACTGGGAGTTCGGGTCCTTATTTATCTAGATGACATTTTGATAGCACCTATCTCCTCGGGGGCTCTTGTCTTGTAGGTCAGCGTTTCATTACACCTCATCTTTCCCCAAGGTGTGTGAGCAGTGGGAAGACATTAATGTTTTCGCCCCAGCTATGTTTGGGTGTGGCAGGACCACATTTTGGACCCCTCAGCAGGTTTTGCCATTGTAAGGACAGATGGATCGGGTGCTGAGCTGGTCAAAGCTGGCATTCTTTTAGCAGAGTCATTCTTATTTTCACCAGTCTGAGCTCTCTGTCTCACAATCCACACAGGTGCCTTTACTTCTACCACAAAAGGAGCTGTTGAAGTTTAACCAAAAGATGCTCCCAAGTACAGCAGGTCTCATTGTTTCATCTCTTCACCTTTTCCTCCCTTAGCATCAAGAGTAAGCTTCAAGAGAGAGCTCACTGTCAGACTCTTCAATGAGAGCTTCAGTTCTGCAGAATGAAGCAGCCTCAAATGTCCCTGCTTTACACAGATCCTCTCCACCATGAAGTTCTATCAAAACACATGCTGGCAATAAGATTATGACAAAACCACACTTGTTTATTTAAGCACAAGTTCCTGGTTCAGTTATTCATTTTAAAGATCATTGCTACATCCATGTTTTTTGTTAGGATGGAGGATTTTTGCTTTTGTTCCAGGAGGATGCAAGGTTAGTTGGCTTTCATTGTAAAAGCAATGCACCTGAGCTGCAAAAGACTGCTGAACACCTCAGTGAAAGCAAGCTAAGAATAAACAGAAACCTGCTGGTCCTTCAAGCTGAGAAATAAACCCTCTCAAGCTCTGAGTCTTCAGAGTTGTGTGCTGCAGCCCAGTCCCAGTGTACAGCACTGCATCTTCAGCTGGTGGGAGAGCAGGGAAGCAGCTGCAGTTTCACAGCTGAGCATCTGGTCCCTGCAAACAAGGTTTGCATGCCCCTGGCTGAATCTCCTTCAGCTCCTGTAGCATGCAAGATAAAAAGCACAAGCCTTGAATGTGGCTGTGTCATGAATCCCTTCGAAACTTGCCTTTTTCAAAACTGAATTCAAGTGTCTGCACGTCTCAGAGTAACCAAGACACAAATATCCTGCAACTTTTTCCCCAGCTCAGGCCAGCCTCACCAACTGCTACCTAAGCAATTCTCTGACTGATTTCATGCAGACTAGTGTCAACACTTCCTGGTCTCCAAACTCTTCCAAGATCAGTTGAGAACAGAACAGCTTCCCCCAAAAATGGGCTTCACAAACTTCACAAACCATGAAAAAAATCCTGTAAGTTGCAAGGGAAGGTTTCTGGAGAGAAGGCAAGAGAGCAGAGAAAACGAGTTTTCTCAGCTCTAAGAAAATTGTCTGTAAGATTTTACTATTGTCTATGAGAAACCATCGCTCTACAAAAGAACCCCAAACTTCCTAAAGCTTCCTTTGATTTGATAAGTTTTAAACAATTATAATTTACAAATGTAAGTGCATATACAAGGACAAAAACGCTGACAGTGGTGCTGCTGTCATTCTGAGCATTACTTTGTTTTGGAAGTAATGCCACCTGCTTCAGTGAGGTTCCTCAGAAAGCACAGTGTTACTGCAATCCAGAGCTGTGGGATTCCTTCCTCTCCCCCATCTCTCTCCTGCTACAGACATGTCTTCTGTCCAGTGTGGTGACTGTACAGTGAGTGTCTGTCTGGCTGCTACTGAGTTTTCAATATGTCACCATAATGGCTGTGTGCCACCACAAGGCTCACTCAGTACCACTGCTCCCTCGTCACTATGAAGCCTTCCTATCCCATAATCTTCCCTGCTCAGCCTCGCTGTTAATTATAATCTCACAGCAACAGAAGGCAGGATTATGTCCACCAAGGTCTGTAAAGTTACAGTGGCACAGTATGGTCGTGCTGCATCCAATCCACATGTGCCTATGAACTTCAAGTCATTTGCATCTGAAAAATAGATCTGTTGCTTTAGACAGAAGAGCAAATACAGTCACTTCCCACTACCAGAGTTTCTCTAAACTCACCGTAACACTGTGGATGAAATCTAATCCTGTACACAAGGTCTTCACAATCCCTTCCACCATTTAAATAGGTTTATCTATGAGGGAAGTGGTGCCTGAACCTTCTGCTGAGGTGAAGGGTGAATTTCACCAGACTACTTACCCAAAGCCATTGCTTCTCAAATCAGTCTAACAACTACAGCTGCTCCCTGACACGCAGGGAAGTGCTGTCTTTTAGAAGGGCTGCTGCAGCTTGTATCTCAAAGGCAGAATAAGTAATGTGGGGTGACAGATGCTTTCAGAGCTGTTTTTGCATTGTAGAACTTACACAGCACATACATAAATATATCTACTACACATGCAAAAAAGACTTTATTTACACATTTCCTTCTTGTCATATTTAATTCATACCCGCATACACTCAGTCTGCTACGTTCCAACTTGGCCAAATCCTTGTTCACCGAACTATCTTCCCTCAGCACTGCAACATCCTAGGGGCACACAACTGAGGGAAGAGGGAAAGCCTATTAAGTGATGAGGATGCAGTATTTATAAAAATTAAAATGTGAGCTGGGTGTTTGGGAAAGAATGAAAAAAATTCAAGAGCTGCATTGAAGTATGCTGAATAAATTTAAAATATTAAATCAGGGCCTTAATTACTATGTCTCTAATCTCATACAGTCACACTTCACTTTGAGGCAATTTGTGATTAAATAATAATACTTTAAGGCAAATAACAACACTTGGCACTTTTATAGTGCCTTTTGCCTAATTAGTTTGGGATTAGTTCCTTCACATTGGGTATGGGACTTTGAAGATATAAAGTGCTAAGTATCATTATGACCTGAGGATCTCAAAGCATTTTACCCTACGCATTAATTAAGCCTCAGAGCACTCCTGTGAGGTAGGTAAGTATCCTTCTGCATTTGGCAGGCCCAAATGGAGAGAGCCTTGGCTAGTGTTTTCAAACTTCCTGGCACATTCTGGAAGCACTTCTGTGCCCAAGCTGCTTTCCTGAGCTGGGCACTCCCATGGCCCTCAGCCAGAGCAGGGCCCACATGAGCGTCCTCACATTTCACTGCAAGGCTCCCGGAGCAGACAGCTCTGCAGGGATGGCTGGGCATGCCCAGAACTGCTGGGAAATCAGATCACTGCTTAGGAAAAAGCCATTTGAGTTCATTCCCACCTGCAGGAAGCCCAGTGAGAAAGCTATCCTCAATTTCTTGCTCAAAAGAGTGAAACTGAAATATTGCAACAGCTCCAATCCAAGGATTTCTGTGGTGGAGTCAGACACAAAGTCATGGCCCCCACTGCAGGTCATAAAGCCCTCAGACCCTCTCAAGAAACATGAGTTTCTTTTCTTTTGTTTGTTTCCTCCAAACACCAAAACTCAAGAGGCAGGCTAGGGATCACAGGCTGTTACCAAAGCAAAAAAAGAGGCAACTTATTTCCTATTAGTTCATCCATTATGAAAACATAAATCAGCAATAAGAAGCTACAAAATCTTCATTCTATTTATAATTAATATTGTACCTGAAGCAGTCACCTGCAGAAGAAAGAGGTTTGAAAGGATTTCAACTTACTTTGATAATTAAGGGTATTTAGTGTCCTTTAAACATAAAGTTTAAAAGAGAGGAAATCCACAATCTGCCTGAATGTTCTTAGTTCAACAAAGTCTTTGAGTTGACAGCTAATAATTAATTAACAATGAATGGTGTCTTTCAGGCTGTCACGGTGATTGACACTATCATCTTCTGAAAAGTGAAAGATTTGTTAATGTGGCAGACTACAGTCTGGGAAACATTAAAGCTTCACAATTCCCACTGCTTTCAGCTAAACGCTTGACATGACAGGTTACCAGCTTGAGAAGAGGAGGAGGTGAAGAGAACAGCAGCAACCTCTGCCGGTGGAAGCCTGGCTTCCCCTCCAAGCACTCATTTCCTTCAGAGATACAGGAGAAATTAGGGAGAAAATCCAACTTGCTGGCAGCCGGGTCAGCAGGCTGGGACTGGAGGGGCCCTGCAAATTCACTGGAAGAGCTGCTCCAACCACCTTCCCTCCACTGGGATTACTCCACCTGGCAGTGTGACTCTGGATTTATCCCTGTATTCACCAAATAAACACCCAACAGCTGTCTAGGTTAGTAATTGAGAGCTCATTTTCAATTACATGTATTTGATGATTTCTTTTTAAATCCTACTTTTACAGACACTGCCAAAAACAATTAAATTCTAACTTAAAACAACAGATTAACTAAGCAGCAAAGATACTTCATTTTAGTAAACAAGGAGTTCTGCCATCTCTCCTCCTCAGTGTTGCTGTTGGCTACCTTGGATCCAGCTTCATCATCCACCTTCCTCTGCCTCTTGGCTCTCCTTAAGCTTAACTCAAGGACAACTTCTGTACTGATGAGCTACCTGTGCTTATTGTCACCTATCTCCCTGGTATCACACCTGCAGGTCTGGCTTGACTGTCCTGCTGCAGAACCCTTGTTCTACAATGCCTTTATTAGCACTCTCTGCTTTCTCCACCTCTATCCCACTTCATGACTGTCAGCTTTTTCACAATTCAATTGCTTCACATGTCCAGTACACAGGAAAAACTTTTGTTTTCAGCCTCCTCCTCACTGACTTCCTTTCCATTTATAAGATCTCTCTCACTCTTTCTCACTTAAGATCTGATTTTCCAAGCTTCCATCCCAGATCACCTTCATTTACACCACATCAGTTCAGTTCAGAGAAGAAAGCAGTTCCAGTAGAATTGTGGAGACCAGAATTACCTGCTCCTTCAGCTCCTCTGGCATGTCTCTAACAAAGTCTGCTTTTCTGATAAAAATAAATCCACCTCCACAATTTATTCTTTATCCATACAGGCTTTTGCAAACTTTCTACCAAGAAAAAGAAAGGACACCAGACTTTTAGATATTTGAATGTCTTACTCTTTCTTCTCCCTTCTCTTTTCCCATTAGACATAGAAATTACTTTGCTTCTGCCACATTTTAGTTCTTCAGGAATTGTTCTCATCCTCATCCCATTTCCTATTCTCCTCTGTGTCTCCTTACACTCAGCATTACCATATTCAGTTTGTCCCTGCTCAGGAAATCTCCACAGTGACTCTGCTTGCTTCTCCACCTGTTGGTTCATCCCTACTCAGTCTTTTGCTGATTCTGTCAGCAGATGCCAGGGGGATTCCCCCCTGCTTTTTCACAGAGGAACCAGTCAATCCTACCGTAACATCAACATTGTTCTCTCTGGCCTTCCGAGCACAATTGTTCCCCAATACCATTCCCTCCCAAATCTTGTTGCAAATACCTTTTTTTGAGTTCAAGTCTTGCTGTTCTTCCCCTTCCTCCTTCGGCTCCCCCTTCTCTATTATTTATGAATTGCTTGCCTTGAGTTTTAAGGCTGTTCGTGATTTACTGACACATCCCATTTCCTCTCATCTGCTCCCAAGATGTCAGTTCTTGCCTCCAATCAGCCCTTGGCACCAAACTTCTCCATTTGTTGCTTTTTAAAATCAAGCCTTTTTTTGCTTTCTTTTCTTCCTTCCATGTTGTCCCCCCACACAGGAAACAACCTAAAAATTATTTCATTCTGCTTTTCAAAAATTTTCCTTTTCATTAATGCCTGCAAAGAAACTGACAACAATAGATCACTTTTTGCTCAGATCTCTTCACTTAAAATATTGTTTCCTTATACTGTTTACACTGCTACCTACCAGGAGTGGTCAAAATCCCTAAGTGGATCTTCTAGTTGCTATAGAAATATAAATAACAAAAAGAACTTAGACCTAGAGTAGGCAAAGTACACACAATTTATACCAGTTGCTCCTTGCAGAGAAAACTCCAGAGAGCACCTGCAAATAAACTAACAGCCCCACATGCCTAGCAGGCTTACATGCCAATATTGATGATGGAGATGCCCAAGCTCTATACATTAGTTTACCATCCTCCTTCAGGTGTTATTTACTTTCTTATTTCAAAGAAAGAAGTGAAGGGAGAGATGGGGGAGAATGTTACAAGATGCCCCCCCCCCCAATATACAGCCTCTCCAAGGATGAAACTTGGGGAGCCTAGCATTAAGCATGTTCAAACCACTGTGAGCTAACAGATGCACAAGAGCACAACAACTTGACTTCTGTGGGACTCCTGCAAGCACAGTCTGCTTAGTAAAGGCCTTAATTAACAACTTTGCAAAGGACAATGAGATTATAACAATTATTCACTGCAGGCAGCCTGTTTTTTCATCCTCCAGTCTCCAGCATTTGCTTTAGCCTGTATTCCAGATAAATATTTTATTCTGTGCAAGCAGAAGGTTCATTATGTAAGTGACAAAGAGAAAGCATCAATTGCCATACACACAGATCCTAATGCACCTGGTTAATGTAGTTATAATATGTCACTGCAAAACATCTTGTCAGCATTTTGTAATTAAAAAAGAAAAGCTACTACAATAATAAAGGCAATGTATTTAACAGAGACAAATATCACATGTAAGATGATCTTCCACAGCAAAAATAGACATTACCAAAGCAAAGCCTTGATAACCTTGCCCTACATACTCCGGTACCCTCGAATGCTCTTTGGCCCATAAAAAACCCTTTTCCTCTCTACAATAGCACTATTCAGATAAGTAACACTGACCAACCTACAGGGCTGCAACATTTTTCAAAGGACAAAAAGCGTTTCTTTCCCATTGAGTCAGCAGGATATTTATTTCCTTATAACAAAGAGTTTTCTGAACTGCTGAGAGATTTGTCAAAACGGAATCACAAGTGATACATTAAACAACCAGAGGGGAGAACTTATTATTAGGCATTAAAAGAGAAAGCTGCAAGTTTACAAAAAAGAATAGGACTGTGTATTTGACTTTGTAAATTCTCAGTTAATGAGAAATCAAACATGAAAGGCAAACATTTAATTGAGAGTAAATTTAGTCATTTAAATCACAGCCACTCACAATCCTGCTGTCTTACACTTCATAATACACAGCAAAGGGCAACTGGCAGGACATAAACACATGCCTGCTCAGAGCTCTGGAATATGCTGCAGTTATTTAAATACCATTTAGAAAGTCTATTCTGGTGGTTTGATATTATGAAAATGCCAGCTCCCTGCACTGCAACCCAGCACACAACAAAAGGCAGGGCACAGCACTGGCAGCAGCGCTTCCTGTGGCAAGGCAGCACCTTTCCTTTTCCAGGGACACGTGGCTCACAAGGTGGGAAAGCCTCATTGCCTTCCTCCAGCACCCCTGGGTGGTGAACTGCAAATGCCCAACCAGTCACACCCAGTGGAGTTTAAAATCTACTCCAGAAAAAAGGAAAGGTGGGTTTACCTTTTCACAAGCCAACCATATCAAGCCTACACCCCCAATTGCAGCCATGAAAAGGGAAAGGCACAAGTAAATTTTGTTTCCTCCATCAGTCTGAGTATCACCTCCTGTATTTTAGCAAGGCACAACACGATACAGGCAAGACTTCACTGTACACATTGCTCTGACACTGCTGCCTTCTTGCTGCCACAACTCCAGAGAAACAGAATTAAGATTTGCTCATTCTTGAGCTTTCCCCACTAGCTAAACTAAGCACCTCCCTGCTCAGGCAGCCCTGTATCCAGGGTCCACTGGGGGCATTAAGCTTTTCCTGCACAAGCTAAAGCCCCCAGGAGTCTGCTCAGGCTTGCACCCAGGAGCCTGGTGTCTCCACGTTCAGGGCTTGCTCTCCCCCAATGATCCTGACTTTCCTTAAAGACTGCAGAGCACTGGGAAAGGCCTCCTGGGCCACAAGCTTTCAAAATCACAGTACTGGAAGACACCCCAGAAGGCCATTTAGTTCATCTTTCTATTCATGGTGAGATGAACTGTAAATATGGTATTTGCTCTTAAAGGTCTCCAGTGATGCAGACATCACAATTTCCCTGAGAAATTGAAAAGGGATGTCTCCTCTTTTCACTGTCCTTTCCAACAGCAAGGGTTTGGTTTTTTCCTTCATATTTAGCTTGAAGTTTTAGCTTCAGTTTAAGGGTGTTACTTCTTCCCCTCTCTCCAAGGACAAAAAATATTTTTTAAAAACCACAAGTTTAAGGACAATAGTGCACCTCTTATATAGAGAAAACAGTTTGCATAAGCAAAAACCATAGACCTACCTTCTCCCAAATTTGACCTATTAGTCGCTAACAGAAATGAAAGAGTTTTTTAGAATTAAAACTCTTTCTTCTTTTCAAAACAAGCACTATGTGATATGGGAACAGGAAAAGGATCTGAGAGAAGAGAGAAGAAATACAAAAGTGATTCAAACTTTGTCCTCCTATTTCCAAAAGCCTATTGACGGAAAGGACACATGCATATCTTAGTGATGGAGAGGAAGATTAGCAATAACAGAACTATTACCATTATTTGAACAGTGTCTTTTATTCAACATTAAAAAGGGACTCCTCTCACCAATTCAGAGTTTCACTCTTTGTGGTTGGACCATGCCCTGGATTATCACACATTAACACAATTATCCTGCAGGCAGTCAAATGTAAGCCTTCCTCTCCTTTCCTGCTCATTCTTATGTACATCCGTGGTGTTTCTCTCTAATTTGGTACACCCCAGCACAAGCAGTTCTTCATCTGTTACTGCAATCAAGGCTGGAGGATAAAACAAAGAGAAAAACCAATACTGGAACTTGAGGAGAACCAGTCTGTGCCATGAACATGTACTGAATGACAATACAAGAAGGAGTGTATTGGTATTTACTGCAATCTGCCCATGGCCAGAACAGCTGAATAGTCCCTATTATATGTCTATTTTAAGTGTTTTGTGAGCTTTAAAATAGCATTGATCAGAATATATAGGCTATTTCAATCCAGAGAAGATTCATCTAATACAATATTAGTAGGTGGCAGTTGGAAACATTTCCCTTCTAGGGACTCCCTCTATCCTAGATGCTTTACTTACTCCAAGGACATTTCCTAAATGGAATGCCTGGGGCTTTTGGGGTTTGTTTTGGTTTTGTTGGGGTTTCTTGTTTTGGTTAGGTTTTTTTGTTGTTGGTTGGGTTGGTTTTGGGTTTTTTTGGGGGGGGAGTGTTTTAATTTTTTTTTATTGTATAATCTCTCTACAGCAGCAGAAATTTAATCTTGACTTGACAAATGCAAAAGCTTAGACAAATCACAAACACACTATTCAGCATGTCAGCTTTACAAAGAAAGTTCTGGTTCTATCAGATTTCCACACCACATACAGCTGCAACATTGGCTTATATTACTAATCACTTGCAGTATTTGTGTCTTGGGTTGTAACAGATGGTGTTTGTGAGGCATGCAAAAGCTTCAGATAGCCAAATGGTACAGCAGTTGAGATAAGGAAAAAAATCCTCACAACAAAATACCCATCCCTACTGCGGAGGCAGGAATGTGAGCAGTGTTTAAATTATTCCTGGTCTCTGCAAGCACAGTGGACTTACAGACTCTTAACCCTAAACAGGACTAGAGTCAACCTTTCATATTTCATTACCCCAGTAAATCCACACAATGCCAGCTCATAGATGAGATGCACAGAAACACAAGACAAACCACAACATAGAAAAGTTCTGTTCTTGACACTTCTTAGGCCTGGTCTCCAGATTGCTCCAGTACAGCTCAGGTGTAGTACACAGGTGTTTTGGCAGCATCTCAGTTCTGATGGCAAAATGCAGTACCCCATATGCTAGGGCACTTCAAAATTCATCAGGGACGCCCTGTTAATGCAATCCACTCAACTGCAGAGAGCTCAGTAATCTGTTCTACAGTGACCCAATGAGCCATAATTCTCAGTGCTGAGCTGTTGGCAGGTAATTTTTAGGGGACTTGTACAAGCCTCCACCTCTAGGGAACTATTTTCAGCCATGAGCTTTTTTGTCTACATGCTGACATGGCTTAACAGACATGGAATGGATGAAGGACACAAGGCACATCTTCACACCAGCACTTAACTTCCTGAAATCTCAGGAGACCTCTTGGCAGTTTCTTGTGTTTAACAAAGAAAGAAAGAAGCTAAAGCCCAGGGCAGCTGCCAGTCAAGACCACCTAGTCTTGTTTTGAGATGAAAGAATAGAGACAACAGAACTAATTTCTGTCAATGCTTCCCTGGATTCAAGGTCTTTCTAATAGCATTCTCAAATAATACAGTTAAAAAATCATGACTGCCTGTTGCCTGGGGTTAATAATCATTCAACAACATAGTATGAGTATTAGATGGGGGAAAAAAGCATACTTCTAACTAAAAATTGTGGCTGATACTGGACCTTTTTGGATAACAAAAAAGCCCTCCCCCAATTTTTATTGTTCACTCTTTATCTTTCTTTTACACTAAAAATATAGGAACAAGACAAAGATTAGTTTTTCTTCATTCAATAAAAGAGAATGCCTCTAAAAATAATTTGGAAGAAAAGTCCTTTTATAAAACTTTCAGAAGATACTCTGACCACTGCTCAATACCATTATGCACAATTGACTCACATTACATTGAACACAGCTGGGATCACTTATTTCTCTATTTCTGAGGGGTTTTAGCACTGAAAAACCAACCTGCATTGCTTTTAGAACTCTTCCAACATACAGGCTTCAGATTCTCTCACCACTGGCTAGTGGGCTTGATTTTATGGTGATATTCATGCTGCCTTTGCTTTTAGAGCTGCCTAGTTTTGTTTAAATGATGATAGTATTTAAGCACAATGCCAGCCTGAACAGCCCTTACTACAGGTTTATATGACCTTGACATGCAGCAGCACTGACATTTATTATCAGTGACACCTGGATGATACTTTTGATGTCTCACTATCAAATTTGGAACCACTGAAGAGAAAAAGATCTTACTATTACACTTAATTGAAGAGGGACTTGTTCCACAGAGGGATGCCCAAGAACATCACTACAGAATCTTGTTACTACAGAACTCAAAGCACAGAAAATTAATACAGTATTAAAATAATATTAAAATACAGAAAAATGTGCTTGACTGGGACACTTCAGATGATGCAGAGCTGGAAGTGGAACACAACACTCATGAAGGATTTATTTGAGCACCCAAAAGAACACACCAGATCTCTGTGATAGCAAAACTCCAGTCACCTGCCCAGATAATCAGCACTTGCCTTTCTTTCTCTGCATGTCAGGCCCACAAAGCAATCAGTCACTTGATGCTTCCGTGAGTGCTTTCAAAGCATCTGATCCTGAAAGCAACAATGCCTCCTCTCCGAGAGGCCAGAAGAGAGTTGAGATAAACCTCAGCACCGCACAGGCTGGTACACCATGTAGCTCTATTTGCTCCTGCTGTACCACAAAATTATGGAAGAAGTCAATGCAAGTGGGAAAAAATGGCTCAACATATACAGCCCACAGAGAGGCTGTATAGAACCCAGTACCTACTCCTACAACAGGCAGAACACTCAGGCAACACTTCTGTCAGTCATGTCCTCCACTGCTACCGTTAGTGACTGAGTGAGCATATAAAATTTGGGTTGAAAATCTCTCTACTTGTAGAACCAAATGTGGAAATAACCTTTTGCCATAGAAATAGACCAAATATTGGCCTGAGGTTGTTGCAGATCTGAACTGGAGACTTTCCTACATGGCAGAATCTTGCAATAGACACATCAGCATCTTGGGAGTACCAACCACTAGAGATGTAAAATCACGTGCTATGGGAACACAAGCTACATTCTTGGTATTATTAGACAAAATCCTGGGTAATTTGATCTCTATTAATGGTTAAAGTAGGAAACAGCTTCCCAAAGAGGCAATCAGTCTTGCTAAAGTACATGAGCATAAACTGAATCAGAGCTTCAGAAACTCACTTTACATTTTATGTAAAAATAGAAAAAGTAATATATGCAATAGAGCCATTAAAATGCATGTGCATTTGTGTGCAAGTTCTCTTTCTTCTCTTCCTTTCCTCCCCAGCTTGATAACTATATTGTTGATAGGAATAAAATATCAGCCTTTACTTGTACACATACCCGAGATCTTGTAAGCCATTACAACGTGTTTTTGAGATTTGCCACTTCACTGCTCTATAAAAAGCTTCCTGAAAAAGTATTAACAGATGGCCTCTTACTCTCTGAGACTGTTCGCAATACACCAGATGGCAACCTGAAAGAGAAAATCCAACTTACATTTTCAAAACTGAAAGAAATGTGACAATATCCTCACAATAAATATACAGCATGAAGGTAGCAATAAATGATCCATTTGAAGCAAACTGGCTTTCTTTATTTAAGCAGTGAATCCAACCCTCACTTTAAAACATATTGCAGAATGCTTCATATCCAATGCTGGAAGTAATTTCTGATGCAAGCACAAAGTTTGCTTTAAATGAGCAACAGATTTATGAGAGGCAAGGTTATTTGAAAGAGTGAAAAAATGGCCCCATAGCCTTGGGCATTAAGACTTTCTGTACTGGCTCGCTGGTATCTGGTTTGTGTCCGAGAACTAGTCTGTAAATTGCAGCATTTTTGCTATTAACATTAGAAGTATTAAACCCAACTTGCCAGTCAGGGTCTTGTTAGGAGAAGCCAGCAACTCTTCCAGATCCTTACTGTTTCCAAGCTTTCTGATTCACCTGCCAGACAGCAGCTTAGCTCAGCTTAAAAGACCTGGAGAGCTCTGCAAAATACAATCAGCCTTTCTCAGTGTCAGTGGCTATTCCTTGGGGCTGGGACTGCCACGTAGATGAATCAGGGTATCCTTCAGATAGAGGCAGTAATCCCTTCCCCACAGCAAGTACCACTGAAAACAAGGACCACTGATGGGGTTAGACATGCCTTCCAGCACACATCAGGAAACCCCAAAAAAGATGTCTTTGTATCTGCACAGTATCAGTACGATGGGGCTTCTTTTCTGGATAAACTTTTGAGTTGTTGCTGCAATTTCATTCATTTCATCCTACTCCTAATTCCAAGGTCACAAGAAATTCTTAGGAGATTGAAACAATTCTTAAGGGGAGGGCAGGTAACTTTCCAGCTCTCTCACACCGTGGATCATTGTAATTGTTCCTAGCAAGTTCACCTTTCACATGCAGGACACACCTGGAAAGCCCACTGATTTCTTCCTCCAAAGCCTCTCCAAAGAGGCACCCAGGGAGCTGGCAGTAGAAACACAAATGCCTACACCTGCCTGCATGGAAATACAGAGTGATCTGTTGTGCAATCAGGTTTTCAGCAGAATTCCCTACTGAAGTCAATATGCCATAAGCACAAAATTGCCTGTAGGACAAATTATAAAACTACAAGCTAGACAGCTGTCCTACCCTTGCCCATAAAAGGGAACCCACTCTATAAAACTGCTATTTATTATTAATAATATAAAATATTTATCATTATACCAGATGTATGAAAATTGTCACAGAGAGAGTTTTGCTCTTTGCTTTCACATTGGCAACAAGCCCATTTCCAAAAGCTATAAACAATAACGAAATTAGTCTATGGAGATAAGACAGTTACAGGACTAAAGCTGGGCTTTCTGAGGCAGTGTACTACCACAGATCTAAAAGACCTCTTTTGTTAGTCCAAGACAGTGGACTGTAAGAGCAGATTGGAGAATTTTAGGGAAAAGGAGAAGAAATCTGCTAAGTTTCAACCTACAGATTCCACCTGGAGCTGGAACAACTCATTCCCCCTAAAGCAAACATCAGCTTAGTAGTCTGCTAATATTGTACAACTTTATCATTTTCTGACTAAACTATGGATCCATAATGGTAAAAACCATACTATACAAAAATTAATCTTCAGAACAACACAGGATAAAGCAACATTCCAATGGGAATATTATTAATTTTTTCAGTTGTTATCCAAGTCACCAGTAATATGCTAAAGCAGCAGTGTTTAAATGGTCTTTTACACCTGACAAAAAAGTCTGGTTTTGGATCTTGATGCTGTCCACTTTGGAAAGTGATAGTATCACTATATGAATAGCTCATCCAGTTCCCACCTGCTGCTCATCCACTTCTGAAATCTGGCCAGGCTACCATCTTCACCCTGGCACCAAAATACTAATGCACATCCCTAACTGCACTTCTGCCTCCATACAACCACCACACTCCTTGCAAAGCCACTGGAAAATTTCAGACACATTGCTAGGAAAGGGAAGGCAATTGCCTTACTTTGATCCGTCTTTTTCACATAGGTGCCAAGTTCTGCAAGACAGGAGATGTGTCTGAGACCACTCACTCCTTCCTGCTCTGGCCCTACTCTTACTTATTGGTGAGCCCAATCAACAGGAGGAAAGGAAAAAAAAAAAAAAGGTGTTTCCTGTTGGGTTATCAAGCTGAACGGGTTTCCAGGGAACCAGACATGCACCAACAGAAGGGCAGAGCCAGCCAGCTGTGAACAGCAGCTCAGAGGTGGGACAGTCCCTGCTCTTGGCAGCTGGCTCAGTCACAGCTCAAACCTCCCCCCTTGATGGTTTGTACAGTGTCTGGCACTGAGAACAGGAGATCTGAAACACTGAACATTTTCTAGGAAAAAAACCCAAACCACAGCACCACTTAAACTAGAAATCTACCTCTGTCATTTGAGTGAAACAATGCAAATCTGCTAATCCCAGTGGCTTTCATGCAGTCACACAAGCAGAGAACTTGATTTACTTTATGAAAGAGGCTAAAAAAAGCAGAGTTCCCATTATATTTCATTTCCCCAACTCATTCAATGATCAAACGCATGAGAGTCCTCGATTCTACCCCGCAAGCTCGGGTTTCCACTTTAAACCTGCTGCAATGACAGGGTGTAACTGATGATGACGGGCTGTCACCATTCACTCTGGAGCTGGCAGGCTGCAGGGGAGCGCTCTGCCAATGTACAAGCTCAAGAAATAGAGATGCCAGACTTGAAGAGATGACTGCCCTGGGCTTTTAAAAAGCACTTAAACTGTTCAGCGCCCAGTCAGTGACTGCTGGCTGTGAAGATCTTTTTGCCTTGCTGGTGCTAAATAGGGAGGTGCTGGTATTGCACCAAGTGGGTCAGGGTTACTGACCAGGACATCGAAATCATAGCAGTGCAAGACGGCCACAGGAGTGAAGGTGCTGTGCAGCCCAAAGGCTGCCTGGCAAGAGAAATGAGGAAAAGGACACATCTTTACAGCCTGATCCCCATTCTAAATATAACTGTTGTTAATAACATCCTTAGAAAGCTAAATACCATCCCTCAAACTCATCTCCATGTCTTGCATGTAACATTTCTAAGGCATAATCATTTCTTAAAACCAGCCACTTTTAGACTAATGCATTTTGCTGCTCCAGCACGAGAGGTACCTGTACTTTCAGTTCATAGCAAGAGCCCCACTCACCTGGTTTTATTTCTTTAAATTTTCAGTTCAAGATACACTGGGAGTTTTTTAATGCCAACATGACTTTACATTCTCACTATTCAACAGGTTCCCTATGAACTTATCCATACAGATAGTATTTTTTTGGAATACTACTTTTGGTTCCACTCTTACGAACTGTAGCATAAATCATAATATATCTTGCAAGTGTAAAAGTGGTTTGAGGGGTGGAAACAGGACTTGAGTAAAAACACAATCAAAATGCCTTGGTCTAGGTTTCCTTCTGCAGGGGAGAAAAAAAAACAACTAAACTGGCACAAAAGTGCTGGAAAACAGAGATTTCTCCTTCATAAAGATTCAGAGCACATCTCTTAGGGGTGCAGTATTCAAACAGGAATCAGCATTTTAGCTGGAGACAAATGCACTAATCACAGTCATGAACACAACTGAACTAAATGCCTCAGCAAAACCACTCAGTAATGGCATTAGTCATGATAAAGGAAATTTGTATTTTCAGGATAGGACATACTCAAAGAATACAAACAGAATCATTTGTGCCTGCTTTTATGAAGAAACGATTCAGAGTATTTATTTGACCAACTTGCTATTAAAATGGCAGCACAGCTCAAGACATCCTTTAAAGAAATGTGTCTGGATGAGAAAGCTACTCCATAAATTGCTTTTAATTGTCCAGTTGACCAATTCCTCTACCACTGAGCAGAAAGAGTTCAGCACAGAAAAAAAAAAAATAGAATTGAATGATTACAGAACAACATGGTTATTTTTAAAGTAAATTGAAACAAACAAATCTTAATTTTACCTTTATACATTCCTAAGCCTGTCCTTTATTAAATAGTGACTGATCTATTCTACACTTGAAGTTGTAAGGACACAAAAAATAGGACTCTGAGCCTATCTATGATCTACTTTTAACCATCTCTGCTTCAGACACTGATATTTTCTTCCAAGCTAATTAGCTAGCCCCGTGAGGAGAAAATGCCAATGCAGCTAAAGTGACTATACCAAGAATTAGCAGTAAAAATTTCTAAAAATCAGATTTATTTTCTAAACTACATATCACACCAAGATTTCCAAATTACTACATAAGACCAAGTGATATTAAAAGGGGGATAATTTTTCTTATTGTTTAAAATTTGGAAGCACTACTTCCAACATGCTTCTAATACCAAAAAATAATTTTAAAAATAGAGAATAGAAGCACTCCCCTACTCTTATCCCATAGCTGTATGACTTATAGCTGCTGCTGATTAATCAAATCACAAGCCTTTATTTCAAATGCAAAATGAAATGTTTAGTGGCAGCTAATATCCCAGAGTTTCTGGTTTTCAGGCTCCGATTCTTTGATGTGTTACTGACCTCTAGTCGAGAAGCTCCGGAATTACAGAGCAGAGCCGCTCCCACATTGCGGATGGCATCGGAAGAACTCGTTCAAAATCCTAACAAAGCAGGGCAAATCCAGAGGAATCCTGCTCCTCCCGGCTGTGGGCTCGAGGAAGAGGCGATGCAGCAGAGCCAGGCACTGTCGGTAAAGCAGAAGGAACGTTTACACGAGATTTGTGGGCGAGACTTTACGAAGAACATTGTGTGTTTGCACTTCCCAGTTTTTAACTTTAATGTCTTGTGACTCATTTAAACCTCTCAGGAGAAATGAAATATTATTGGTCTGTAATCAAGGATACAAGAAATTTTGAGAAATCCAGACCTGGCTCTTCTTTTAAACTAAAAAGTAGCAGAAAGGGTTTGAAGGGAGAGGTGCAAGTGAGATGTGGGAGCCTTATGAAGCCTAACTAGCACAGAAATTCCATCCTGTGCTCCCAAAACCTTGGCACGTTCACCCAACACATTCCTGAAAAATGACTGACCTTAAAACACGGAGCACCAAGACAGTGTTTTTTCTAGCAGAAATGAAATCCTGCTGATTAGCACTCGGTCCCGCACTCAGGCAGGTCTCTTCAGCCCACTGGTTCTTTGGTGGCACTAGTACTTGTGCCACAGACTTCTGGCCTTGACTCAGAAGAGCATTTTAAACTCAAACTTAGCTAACACTTTTACTGACTAGGAATGTACTTAAGTGCATGGCTTAGTGCTCTACTAGGCCAGGCCCTCACTCTATTTGATAAAGGTAAATGAAGGTTAGCACTTATTCCTTTCACAAAGTGAATATTAGAAGAATCCTTAGACAAACCATCCCTTATTAAGGCAGTGAAAAATTCACGTCTCATTTTCATGGCTTTATATCAGAAAGAACATCATTGCTTTAACAGAGCAACACGGAACAAATACAGAAGATACTTGGGTGTTTCCACCAAGTATTTTCTTGGAAAAGAGTAATTGCAAGCAAGAGGAGCAGTTATAGAAACAAACAACCCTCAAAAGAAATGAGGGTTTGCAAATTCTTGAAACATGAAGATCCTTTTAAAGAAAAACCCATTCACAGCTTCCCTGACCAGAATGCTATACCTCCAAAATAAATAGCTTTAATCTCTGCTAATCTTATTTCAGCAAAGAAAAGCTAAAGGTGGTGACAAGAAAATTATTATTCTATCAAGTTCAATAAGTCAATCTATTTTTAACATCCCTGATCTTGATTTTATTTAGTAAAACAAGGTATCCAAGTTTTCCAGCAGAGCAGATAAAGGAAAAAGATGAGCATCCCACAGCTGCACATAATGAGGGCTCCTGAAGTAATGGATCACATCCTTCTTACTGTGAAATATTCAAGAGGGCTCAAGTGAAAAGAATCATTTCCTTCAGCAAAAGATCAAACTCACTTTGAAAGCAAGAAAATGTGGGAAGTATTAGGCTAGGCTGTAGGTTCAGTCAAGGATAGGTATTATACACTTCATACCTGCCAAGATTTGTCTTCTAGGAATTATGTCCTAATTCTATTACCAGGAAAATGTTTCAGAAAAGGCTCTGTTCTTCAAAGCTGGAATAGCAGAGACAGAGATCAAAACAAACTTTTTCCAGACATGTGATTAATATTTGCCCTCTTATTAGGCAATTTGTTAAGGGGGAAAAAAAAAAAAAAAAAAAAAAAAAAAAAGGCCTTGCTTAAAATTAACCACAGCTCTCTGGCCAGGGGAAGCATTTTTTGGCTGTGCAGAGGCTGTGTAGCCTGGCTTTCCTGGAAGCAGGAGAAGAAGTATCTGACAGCAGCAGGGGGTGAGCTGCGAGGCAGTGCAACAGAGCTTGACAGTGGCAGTGAGATGGGAATTGGAACAAAAAGCTGCTGCTCCATTCCTCAGAGAAGAACGAGAAACACACAATCCCTGAGCTGGAAGGGACCCACAAGGACCATTCAGTCCAACTCCTGGCCCACTCTTCCTAGAGCACTGCAAACAGAAATGGCCTAAACCCAAATCCAGCCCTCAACACTCTGCTAATGTGAAAAATTATTTGTGAAGCCAGATTAGAATTGGCATTTTAATGCCATATAGGAGATGCATGAATTGGGATTTTCCATCACTTTCTTGTTGCCAATATTTCAAAGTTTTCCCTCAAGACAAAAATTCAAAAAATTCTGGTTCAAAAACTTGAATTGACACTTGTGAAATGAGTGGCTTCATTTGACAAAGATGAACACTCTCCTTCAGAGATCAAAATTTTTTGTTTTGACTTTATAATTCTCACAAAGTAATTGCATTCCCATTTGTTATAATACCCTTTTAAATTATGTCAAAATTATGCAATATAATAAAAATTGAAATAAAATTGAAGCGAAGGTCCCTGATCTTATCAAAGCTAAACTTTTCAATATAGCTGTCACCAAAGCAATATCTCTACATAAGACAGTTTGATTTAATCAAATCAACACTCCCCTCACACACAAAAAAAAAAAAAAAAGACTGCAGTCAGATAGTCAGATGATACCTGCAGCCACACTTGCAGCCCAACACAGCAGGATGCTGCAGCATGACCACACTGATGCCATTTGTCCCCACCTTACCAAGCAGCCTCAGCAGAAATCAACCCCAAGGCTTGCCAGACATTTAGTGCAGGGTAACCATGGAGCACAAACCATTACAGGTTTGTAACCTACAGGGAACTGCCCTTCAGTCACAGAGCACACAGGGAACCTTCAGCACAAGTGTGTAACACACTAGAAATTACAGACTTTGATTCTACTATGGCATTGGGACCAAAAGAAAAGGGCAAGGGTTTTGAATGCATGGATAATGCCAGACTGAGTATACTTGTGACAAAAATCACAACATACTAAAGCAGATTTTCAAAAGTGCTTTAAATTCAAAGAACTTATGCAAACACAACATTTACAAGGCTCACAGATTCTAAACTTAAAACACAGGAAAAAATTAGAGCAGAAACAGGAAGATCTGAGTTCCCCTAAATGTCTGCAAAGCCTAAAACCAGAGTTATAAAATATTTCCCCTCCCAGTCTTGTTCTCTTTAGATTTCTGTTCTGTTTTCTTGCTGGATCCTAATCTTTCAGATCATGACTTTATATCTGATTTCACTGTTCATTACATCTTACTGTTCCTTTCCTCTCTGCTCCTTCACTCTACTATCCCACTCCCTGTCCAACTGCACCTACAGAAGCATCTCAAACTTTGCCATTTTCTCTCGCTTAGTCAAAGCTCCATTATAGCTGGGGCCTTCACACACTGCAGGATAGAAATGTTTTTCTGTGACTCAGCACTGAGACTAGTGTTACAGATAGAGGGCAAAAAGCCCTTTTTGCGGCTTCCTATGGTGGATCTCGACATTGGTAGTCTATCTTCTTTCATATGCAGAACTCCCACAGACTTTAAAAGGAGACCTGTACATTTAGGCAGAGAAGAACATTGGAGTCAAGATCCCCCCATGCAGATCTGAAGATAATTTTCATTAGGTAGGAAGTCAAACACAGAGACATAAAAAGTTTTGACACAGAGTCATCTTAACTTGGTTGGGAGTTTCTGATGTGAAAAGCAAGAAGTTCTATAGCCTAGAAAACTGCAAAGCACTGGAAAACCTAGTTACCAGGAGGGCAATTTCATTCTTTATGCAGTGTTTCGCATTTGAATGCTAAGTAACCACTGGAGGGGAAAAAAAAAAGAAAATAATTACACATTCAACAAAGGAACTCAGCTGCAACTACCAGGCACTTCCCAAGTATACGAAATATAAGCTTTGCAGAGTGCCAAGCATGACATTATGGTCCTAGCACCAGGAACTAAGAAACATCCCTGATATTGAACCATCACGACCATATCCCATCCTTCGTGCTGCGGAACGCTAGTTCCAGCAGGGGACTCCACTTGACCAAGACAACACAGCAGCAAGTCACTAATACATAATTAACATGCAATGTTGATTAATTAGGTAACATCTGACCAATAGCCAGGACTCTCAGCTGACTTTGCCTGCCTCAGCACACAAACACATTTGCAACTCTCACATTAATCCAAAATGTACACCATTTCCCCCAGCAAGCACAGGCCAAAGGGGGGATTCCAATCTGTTGCACAGCACAGTGTGTAGCTACAGCATTTCCATCTACTCCAGTGTGCACAGCATGCTTGAAATTAGACCCAAATCTTTGCTTTGCAAACAGCATGCCATAAACATTCCTGTAGTGCTACAAAGAACACCCAAACACAGCTACCTCCATTTTTTTTAAGATTCCCATTGCTTCTGCTTTGTACATAGTCTATTTTTTACTTTCCTTCAAAAACTTTGATTTTAGGGTGCTGTGCATCTATACACTTGAAAAAACATCATGAATTATGATTGACTGATGTACAGCTGTTTAGGGACCAAAATCTTAATTCCATTGCTTACTCACTGCTGTACATTAGCTTATTAACAGAGGTCTGTTCATTGACTCTGCTTTGTGCCAAGTGCTTACGGCGACTACTCTGCAGTCCCCAGTGGAGGCTTTCCATACATGTACCACAGGTAACAATTCCTGCTGAGGCAGCATCATGCTGTTCTTCCAGCTGTTCTGGTGCCATCCTGAGAAATAGGGTCAACACTGGCATCCCATTTATTTCCTGATGCTTGGCTTGCAACCTCTTCCCTCTAGAGACAGTGCTGCTCACAAGAGCACTTTACTTTTATTGCTCCTGTTAAGCTCTTCTGTTCTTCAGTGGAGGCTGCTCAGCCCAGCAAGACCCACAGCTCAGGCTCTCCAGCAGAAGCAGGGTTTTGGTTTGCTTGAGAAAAACAGCCTTCTCCCCTTGTCACTGCTGGATTTGCACTTCACTCACCCAGTTCCATAACACAACTAACTCACATGGCACTTGCAAGAGCAGAGTGGTTTTTACTGCTGTGCCTCTCATCCTCAGAAATGCTCTGCCCCACTTCAGCAGCAGGCAGAAGGGCCCAGCTCTCCAGGTGGACTGTAGAAACCTGCTTAGGGACTTCTGCAATTACTCAGGAACGTCCTTGCCCTGAGCTTGCAGATACATCTTGATTCACTGGCTGTCAGAAACAGTTCTGTTTCGTGTCTCCCCAAAAGATTACTGGATTTTGATTAAGAAAGGTCAAGGGCAGCTTTTCCCTTTCAATATAAAGAGAATGACTTGAGGAAAAAAATACTCATCACCTAGCACCAGGACTTTTATCTCCACTTGAAAAATTAAATTGCCTGAAGTGATGGAAGGCTTAGGGCAGGGTATGCATGGAAAAGTTTTCATGCAAACAAAATCCTAAATAATTTATCTATCTGCTATAATTTTACATCCCCCCCAAAAAACGTGGGGTTTTTTTCTTTTTTTTTCAGATGTGTTAGCAGGAGAACAGAAAACACAAAGCTCACATAGCCAAGTCTCAGATAATACCCATTTGCCAGAACAATTTTAAATGCACATTGTATTACTCACCGAGCATACCAGAGATTTAGATTAATCCTTAACGCTTCAATACATTCCCCAAAATAACTTTCCCAATATTTGATTTTCCTTTGAAGGAAAATGTGTCAGAGATATAATTAGCTCTAGCTGCAGACTCCAAATCTCTGCCTGGCACTGCTCTCAGGAAAACACACCTTCAGCCAGTGTGAAATTGGTATAGCTACATTGAATCTGCTACATACAACTGAAGTACTTCACACCAGCCAAGAATCTAAGGATGTATGTATAAATGAGGGAAAAATACATTTTTACCTGGAATAATAGTGCTGCAGAACACACAGGATCTTGGGCTGAGAAAAACAAATGGCAAGTTCATGAGAAATACACCCTTGTAATTGAGTTTAAGGCACTAAATAACCACTGTCTTCTAACAGAGAAGCAGATGCATGGTGGGTACCCTACATTAATCAGGAATAAGACTGTCACATGGATTTTAATGAAATAAAGTCATGTCTATGGCTTCTCTAGAATATTAAAGTCAATTTATCTGAGGAAGACAAGTAATGGCTGGCTTTTTGTAGGAACTGGAGCAGTTCATTAAGGAAGGTAGCAGGAGTTAACACCATGTGAACAAGCTCTTATTTTTTAAAGTACAAATTCTGAGACTCTCGATTACCAAGACAAAACTGCAGAAATCCAGCAGGCTGATAGAAAACAACACAAATTACTGCCTTCACACTAAAGCACCATGTACCTCGTGGCTGTAAGCACAAAATACAGACAACACTTAAATAAAATACTCAGCAAAACCATTTTTCTCAGATTCAAGTTCCCAAACACATTTACCTTAATGCATTTCGCCATCTGGACATAACCCACAGCATAGCTTAGGACAACTAATGCTTCACATCCTGTGTTGTTAAGTGCTACACAAAAAACTTAAAACTTAAATGGGAGGCTTTTAGCTCTCCTAGTCCAAAACAGAGACTGCCAAGCCCATTAGCACATAGGAAGGCAAACATCCAGGTCTCTGTCACTGAATGTGACAACCCTCAAGTGTACTGAGTAGTTCAACAAGCAGCCAGCTCCAAAAGCTAAAGGTTTCTATCCCCTCTCACCTGTGGAGACCCATTAGGCCAATCCTCAGGAAAACCCACAGAAAAGCACACTGGCGTTACCTTAACCCCCCAGTCTTATTTAGTGTTTCAGTGAAGAAAGTATTCATTTCACACACATTAATTAAAAATTCAGATTCTCCCCGCTGTATGAGAAGAAGCATGAATTCCAAATTAAAGCTTTTATTAGAATTATTAAATTTTGGATAAAACACATGAAGTTTCTCTTTGGGCTCTAGTAAGATCTAAGGCTAATGAGAGAAACACCTCAGCCCTTCCCACTACCAAACGACCACTCCAGCCCCAAGTCTCCTAGGTAAAGGGGACAGGACCTGTGTCATGACTTACATTCACTGCACAGCCACTCAAACATGTAAGTTGCTGGTTTTCCACCTTTCACACCAACAATTTCAGCACAGATAATGAAATTTAACTCTTCACTCGCTACAGAAGAGCACTGAGATGTTTCACAGTATGGGCCTGATGCTCTGTGTGGCCTTTTCAGAAGTGTTACAAGTTTGTGTTTGAAAACATGGCCGCAGAAGTTCCCTCTGACTACTTCAGTGCAGTAAGGGCTGTAACAAGACAAAAGCAACGGCTAGTTTTGATACAAGCAGGATTTTAATTCAATCCAAGTGTTTTCTATACAAGAGAAAAGTTTTATACAAAAGAGGAAGTATTAATTCAGCTGCAAGAACAGGCACAAAGAAGTTTCTGAACCCTAATGCTTTAGAAAGCCAAGAATTTTTTTTAAAAGCCAACCATGTGAGGTATTGTTATAGATGTTATAATCCTGGTTTGGGTCAGTCTCCATCATGTACAACTCTCCTGCATGGACATCGTTGAAGTCAGCACTGAAGTTGTTGGGGTCAAACTGAACCCACACAGTGTACCTGCAGTCAATGGTACGCACGGAATAGCCCATGATCCTGATGTCTTTCAGCTTTGGCTTGTCTGAGTTCCACTGGGGAGCGTCTGCAGGCCGGGGATACTGGCTGAAAGCAACAGGTTCTTCATTAAAACACCTGTCAGTGTCATCACACCCTTCCCTGCCTTCCTCCACCTTTTCTTCAGAGACATTAAAATAGTGGACAATGCTTGTCCCCTCAGTGCACAGCACAACACCAAACGACGTCTCTGGACACGCAGGAGGAACCTGCAGGCCAGCAAGTTCTGCAAGTGTTGGAAACACAGACACCAGCTCCACCACTTTTTTACTTTGCCCTAGAAGAAATAATATCAAAATATAAGTTATGGAACAGAATGGTTGGACAACAACTTTTTCTAATAATTCAGTTGGTGTTTTATTCAAAGTGCTCTGTACTGGGTTTTTGGGGGTACCAAAATCAAGGCAATTAAGGGCTGGAAGTCAGCTCTGAAGATGCTAGTCTATGCACTTATGATACACTTTTAACAAGAAATTTTTTGCACTTCTGTTTTTCCAATGTGTAGCCTTAGAGACAATCATATCCATTACTTTGAAAAAGAGCTCTTCAGAAAGACAAAGTAAATTCTCAAGGCGGATGGAGACATTATCAAAACCTCCATGTACCCACTGCAAACAAAAATAAGCACTGCAAATTTACCTTGAGGTGCTGAGCCTCCAATATGGCTAAAAGGGTCGAGGTAGGGGAAGACCCTTGCTCCTTGACTGGCAGGGGGAGTTGTCATTCCTGGGACATAAAACATCAGCGGCACGCGCGTAGCAACATCAAAATTGCTGTATTTTGCCCATTCACCATGTTCTCCCAGGGACCACCCTAGGTGACAAAAAACACAATTCAGAGCAGATACTGGGCTGCAATTTAGTAGTCATTTCTTTTTCACTGTAAATTGACTCTGACTGTTGAGGCCACTAGTCTATTAGGTTACATTAAAAGGTAAATAACAATCTGTGTTTAGATATAACAAGACTTTTCTCTAATGTGAAAGCTATTTCAACAGCCATCTAAATCTTGCAACTTGATACTCTTTTATAAAGGAAATAATTACACCTTTCCTTATTTCTCCTACTCTAGATTAGAATTAGGACATTAGCATTAAAACAGCAGAAAAGAGGAATTGGGGTGTGTCACAGTGCCTGCAAGAGTCTCCAGATCAATTCCACAAGGCATTCATTTAAGTTTTGGGCTGCTGCCAGCTCTCCAATACTCCTGTTAACACTGTAGCTGAACATCCCTTGGAGCCAAGGCTGCTCTCTATGCCAGACTGCCATATCAGGACGCTACCCCTGAGGAAACAACAGAGATAAAACTTTTCAGCTCTCCTCTTCCTCTTGAAAGAGATGCCAACATGACTTCCCTCCAGGCAGATATACTGCCAACTTCACTTTGGGGGAAGACAAAGGAACTCTATGACAGCTATGTTAACACATGCTTATTCTTGATCACTTTGCCACCCATGGTACTGGAAACACCTACCGTTTACAGTTATCCACAGCAAGGAAAAGAAAAATTCAGTTTACAATGGAAAGTCAAGTCAAAGTGGTAAGTCAGAAGGAACATCTAGAGTCACTTGAGTACTAGAAGTGTTAATGCCATTGCTATACAACTCATAAGAGCTTGTTTATACACAACTGCTCACAGAAGTCAACTCAAATTAACTAAATGTGTGACTCTAAATTGATGTAGTTAATTCACATCCTAACTGGTTTAAATCAGCTAAGACATCTCCCAATTAAAGGGATCATGACAGGGTTATTTTAATGAATATTAGAGTATTGAAACAAGCATTAAATCCTTGAGGCATTTGTCCCACAATTCAAATTAAGTTTTTTACTACCAGGATCCAGAGTGTGCAGGATATCAGTCATGAGAGGGAACCATATCCCTACCAGTTTAGACACTCTGCAAGCAGCAATGACAAGTGTAAGAAAACACACTTGAGCAGTTAATGAGAAAGCCTGTTACCCACTGTACCAGATGGCTTTCTACAAATGGTAAGGGGGGAGGAGTGGTGGCTCCTTTCAGAGCACTGTTCCCAGCAAGAGTCACTCCTTGGGCAGGGGGTGGGAATACAGCAAGCTCAGCCTCGTGTCCTGACAGGCAGCCTCATTCCTCACCAGCAATCCTCAACCTGATTAAAGTGCCTGTGGGGGGACAGAACAGTGCAGCCGCAGAAGTCAGTGCCAGTCCCTTCAATCTGTCTCTGAAAGCCAGAGGTACGATAGCTCTGCTGGACATTATAGAAACACACACTGGATTAATATGCCAGCACTGAGTTGTACAATGAAGTTCTTAACAGTAAGCTCGAGAAAGATTTCAATGCTTACCATGATCAGCAGTAAAAACTACTATTGTGTTATTTGAGAATCCTACATTATCCAAAGCATTCAGCAGCAGGCCAACTTGCACATCCAGGTAAGAAACCGCTGCATAATAACTCTGACGAATCTGTCGCTGCAAGTTAAGAAAACAGGAGAGGAAAAAAAAAAGTTTTTCCCCGGACACATCCAGCAGAACCAGGGGGTGGCTGTGTAAAAGAACTAAAGGACTCTACTTGTAAAGCTTTAATTTTAATTGTCTATAGCCCAATTAATGTCCCAGAAAAGGTAAATTGGGAGAGGGCAGTTAGAAAATTCCACCTCCCAGAAGTGCTTTCAAGCAAAACATTGCAAACCAATCCATTCTGCTTCCCTTCGTCTAGACAGTGCACCTAATTTTGGCATAAGCACTGGAGAGTCAAGGAGAAGTCTTGCAAAAGAAGATACATTGGGTGCTGGCTTGAAACAGATAAACAGACAGATAATGAACACAAACACAGCACTGGTAGCTGCTACATACATTCCTTCACATGCAAACTGCTGCAGTGACAGTGAAGGTTTGCCTACAGAGCCAGAGGTGACAGCATGCAAGGGAATTCATAATATTTGCAAGTGGTCAGTTGCTGAGTAACTGGGAGCATCCAAGAGCAGCCAACTCCTCCCTTGCATTTGAACAAGTGAAGGCAGCTTGACTTCAGAGCACAGTGTTCACAGCTTACCTGGAAATCATCTGGAAGTGGTCCATATGGGAAACTAACATTTAATGCTTCCACATCATCCCTTTGCCTGATATCCATCCAGGGGTTGTATGCCACAGAAGGTAGTTTCTTAGGCACCCAGGGATCTGGGGCTAATGTGATATTTTCCAAGGGGTACAACTTGAGAAATTCCTTTACAACACAAAACACAGATAAAGACTGTCCTCACCTCTAACATATACTGCGAATTTTATGTTTAAACAGCAACTATTCTCCCTTACAGGACCCTTTAACATTACAGTTAACAAGGTTTCATTCCCCTTCTGCCAGAGTGTGAAACACAGCCACACTAGTCATCCCCAAAAAATTCCTCAAAAATACTGAGTTAGTAAGTACCCAAACCCAGCCTCCTGTATGTCAAAACAACACTTCCAACACCACTCTTGCTGAAATCAGTAGGACAGTGGTAGAAACCTGGCTTTTGGCTGAGGAATCATAATTCATTCTCATTAAACATTCTGAAATGCATCACAGGTGACTCCTGAAGTTACAGCAAATCAAGGCTGGATTCCAGCTTGCTTTCCAGAAACAGCAATAAAGCATGTGTGGGACCAGCTTTTAAAAGCAAAAGCAACATTTGTCTTAAGTTCCCTTTCCTGCAGGCTCCAGTCTCCTCACCTGTGGGTACCTCAGTGGGATATGTGGTTTGTGGTAACCAACAGCCAGGAAGAACTTTTGCCTGTTGGTTTTCATGATGTTCAGTAAGCGTATGGCCTCCTCCGTGCTCTGAATATCAGGCAGAGTCCCCCCAGGCATTTCTGTCACATTCACCGGGCACACCAAGTTTGCATAAAGTTTCCCATCTTTTCCTCTACAAGTCTTCATGAAAAAAAAAACTCAGTAACTTCTGTTAAATGCAAAGACAAAATTCTCTGTTCCATAACTTTAAAATCAATTTGTTTCTACCAACAAAAGAATGCAACTTCCATGCCTATGAAAACACAGAAATCCTCTCTAAATCCTCTTGGTAGAAGCCCAAATTAAGTCACATAGGGCAAAAGCCCACAGCTTCTATGATGAATCTCTGATCTATTGGAGATGCAGCAGCATTTGGTTACCCTATATATATGCATTTTAATTCCTTCTGATCCCAAGAGTTCATAGAAAGCTGCCTAGAAGCTACTGACTTAATTTCTGAGCAAATGCCAGCAGTGGCTGAAGTGTAATCAGTGAAGAGAGATAAATTAGACTTAACAGTTGCCAGGGAAAGGTGGCCTCAGCAGGGTGTTTGGGAGGGTTGCTAAATGAACATACTTTTCTTTATGTCACGGATGCAAACGTTGCTGTTGTTAAAACCAGTCTTTTTCCAGCAGCAAACCCAAGACCAAAGCACTGCCAAGGCTGTCTGTACCCTCATGACTGCAGCTCCTGCTGGGCAGTGTACAGACTCCAACACATGCTGCTAATGCAATGTTTGCATAAAGATAAATCAGATTCTTTTGTGCCACACTTAAGAGTAACACTCTAGAAAACTGGATCAGATTATAAAATTTCAGATTCAAACATTATTTTAATTATGGCCCCTTCTCACTCAGTCCTGAGCTGTTTATCACATTAAGTTCACCAAGACTACTGACAATGTTTTGTCACTAACTAAAGCAAAGCCAGATCAGTTGCAGGTGCAAGTTGACAACTACACTTTTCAGATAAAGGAATTCATGACCTAGACACAAATTAAGACCATGCTTGCTGATATCTCAGTAACTGAAGTTTCCAAACACCAACTTAGAAATACCTAAAACATCTGCAGGATGGGCACACTGACCAACAAAACACACATCTGATAACCTAGGCCTTCTTTTAGAAAGCACAGAAATAAAGCATTGAAGTGGTTAGTTGTTTTCTTGCACAAGGGTGCAGCCTCAAAACCCACAGAGCACAGCCTGTATTTGACACAAAGAACTTGGTTATATCCTGAAAATCCTTCCCTGTTAGAGTGCCACAAATCACACTTACCTTATCATTCTCATACTTTTCAGCTGAAGGATGAAAGGGTGGAATAGACCAACTGTAGGGATAGTCATCACTGTAATTGGATGAAACCCCTGAAACAGATAAAGGTATTAGAAATGCTCTAGTAGTTCACTGAACTAGGAAGAGCTCAGACACAAGTTTAACTTGTCTTCAGTTGTTCATTTTTCTTTCAAATATGCTAAATGAAGAAACATTTCAAATGAATCTTTGACAACTGAGGAAAAGATAACCAAGAAATAGAAGTCAAAAAGCTTAAGACAGACATTTTTCCCTGAAATACACCTTTTACTAGTGATGGAGACTCAAGCCTGTCGAAGAGCCTTACTTCAGGGAACACCAACAAAAATTCCAAAAAGCCAAAAAAAGCCAACAACAAAAAAAAATTTAAAAAAAAATAAAAAAACCCCAGGATTAGTAACAGTCTTCATGCATATCCTTGGTTAGCTCTACTATCAACTGAAAGTTTATCTATCAACACAAATTTAGTTCTAGGATAAGGAAATACCAAAAACAGGATCAGTATTACAGTATGTTTCAACTCAGTAGTGTTACTGCTTTTTAACTAGTGAACTAATTTCTTACTGAACTTGAAGCATAGACTTTCAGCCTACTAGGAAACATGAAGCATGTACAGGCAGAACTAAGCCAACAAGTAATTTCATTTGTAGCAGATACCTAACTTCCAGATGTATTTTTAGAATGTTAGACTTTATTCCCACAATTTCCAGACAAGATAATACCCATTAGATAAAAGTAATCTAATACACTCATCTCTAACGCCTTGAGACTTAATGACATCCACTGTAAAATCTGGCTTATGACTATGATTTAGCTTCTTAATATGGACCAGAATCACACATCAATACTTATGGAAGTTTGTGAGACTATACACATCAAGTATTTCTATGTTAAGCAAATGACAATACAAACCATACCTGGATGAAAAACTTTCCCCACAGATAATGTCACATAGCCATTTTCCTTGAAATACTGGGGCATGGTGGAATAGTTTCCAGCATGGACTCTCCAGTAGGAGTAGAAATCATAGAGCCGGGTGGTGTCAGGCCTGCGGCCAGTGAGAAATGACACTCTGCTGGGAGCACACAGGGCTTGCTGAAGAGAAAGACAGCCAAGGAGAGAAATTTGGAACAAAAACCAAAACACATGTACAAACTGACACGGGCCTAGCTGGGCCATAACCATCTGAAAGCTCAGGAATCACAGGGAAAGAGTTTCGTATCTCTTCAAGCTGGAATGAATAGTATCCTTATTAAGCATATCAATTCCAAACTGCAAGCTTTTAAAAAAGCAAGTCAGGTTCCATAAAGGCAGTGCTTTTGAAATCTGGTTGCTCACATCACACAGAATTAAGCAGTAGTGGCAGGTGGACTGTGCTGATAAAAGCCCACAGTCTAGTTGATCTGGACTGCCTTAAGAATAAAGAAAGGATAATCAGAGAAGGTCTGGGTTACGGTCCAGAGGCCTGACCAATTCTGCTTCAGGGTGACAAAACCCAAGAGTTATTGCTTTGAAGTCCTATTCCCTAGCTGGAATTAGACACAAACTTCTAATTTCTCAGCAGAGAGAAACTTGGGAATGTAGACATGTTATGAAGAATAGTCAAGTGAAGAGTAATTAGTGAGATTTTGAATCCTCTATTTTAGAATGATGCTTACCACACAAACAGCCCCTTTATAGCAATCTATAGAATTGATTCCCTCAAAAGATTAAAAAGTAAAACAACCTTTTATAAGCGGTAGAAAAAGAGAATTCTAATTTAGTAAAATGGCATTTTTAAGCAGCACTTGGCTGCTAACAGTGAAAATGCTTCTTGAGTGGCACTCTGCTCCTCCAAGGGCTACACAAATACCATCATTTAAATGCCCTGTTTTCATTTTTTCTCACCTTAGTAAAGATAGGTTCACACACTACAGTTCAGCCCAATCATTTATTTCCTACTGAAAATACTTAAAGTTAATAAATACTTGCTTCGTCCACTGGCCTGCCTAACACCTACTGTAACAAAGCCAGTAATTATTTTGCATAGAGAAAACATGTTTAAGTCATTTGTTTCACCTGGGCATATGCATTGCTGAACACCATACTTTGAGAAGCAAGTTGATCAATGTTGGGAGATTTCACAAGCTTATCTCCGTAACAGCCCAGAATAGGACGCAGATCATCCACAACTATAAACAAGACATTCATGCCATCTATGAAGAAACAAAATTAGAAATAAATTAAACTGAGCTCCATTAAGCAGACATTACTTCATACCTATTTATCAGTTTTTAACCCTGAAATATACCTGAGAACAAAAATAAAATTAATAAAATGAGCAAGATTATCTTTGTAAGGGAATGTAAACAAAGGGATTAATTTTTCAAAGACAGAAATTCTTATTTGACCTAGACAGAAATACAGTGGTTTTCATTTCCCTTCCTATTTCATTGCTTGCACCCTTGATATTTTCTCCAGGTACTACAGACAGCATCTCCTTGCAGCTGCCTAAACAAGAGTGGTGCAAAATAAAGAGGCATTTTACAGGTCTACCGACTACCGAATTCTACAGCTTGCAAGCTTTGAGAGGGGTGTAAAACCACAGGCTAACAACATTATTGTCTTGTATAATTCTGCTCCGAAGAGATAAAACAATTTTTCTTCAATTAATTACGCACGTATTTTTAAAACGCCCTCTCAAGACGGCGGACTGTACTGAGGGCTGGGCCCGCGCTCGACCCGCTCGCTGCCGGCGAGTGAAGCCGCAGCCTCCCCAGGGACACACGGAGCCCCTGGGAACACGCCGAGCCCCTCGGACCCGGCCTCCCGCCGGCCGCTCCCCCCAGCCCAGGCCCCGCCGCCAGCACGAACCGCCGGGGCCGCGCCCTCCTCCAGGCCCCGCCGCCGCCGGGCCGGCCGAGAAGGCATCGCGGGGCAGCCGCAGCAGGGACAGCAACAGGCACACGCAGAGCCGGGCCGCCGCCATGTCCCAGCGAGGCGGCGGGGCCGGGCAGAGGTGGCCCGGGGGCGGTGTCTTGAACCATCGCCGGAGCCCGAACCCCGCCGGGAGCGGCCCTTCCCCTTCCCTTTCCCGTTCCCCGCGCGGGGGCGCCGCGGGCCCGCGAGCGAGCGAGCGGCCGAGCCCGTCTGGAGCAGCGGCTCTGTGACCGTGGGGCCCAGCCCGGCCGGAGCAGCGGCTCTGTGACCGTGGGGCCCAGCCCGGCCGGAGCAGCGGCTCTGTGACCGAGGGGCCCAGCCCGGCCGGAGCAGCGGCTCTGTGACCGTGGGGCCCAGCCCGGCCGGAGCAGCGGCTCTGTGACCGAGGGGCCCAGCCCGGCCGGAGCAGCGGCTCTGTGACCGAAGGGCTCAGCCCGGCCGGAGCAGCGGCTCTGTGACCGTGGGGCCCAGCCCGGCCGGAGCAGCGGCTCTGTGACCGAAGGGCTCAGCCCGGCCGGAGCAGCGGCTCTGTGACCGAAGGGCTCAGCCCGGCCGGAGCAGCGGCTCTGTGACCGAAGGGCTCAGCCCGGCCGGAGCAGCGGCTCTGTGACCGTGGGGCTCAGCCCGGCCGGAGCAGCGGCTCTGTGACCCGGGGGCTCAGCCCGGCCGGAGCAGCGGCTCTGTGACCGAAGGGCTCAGCCCGGCCGGAGCAGCGGCTCTGTGACCGAAGGGCTCAGCCCGGCCGGAGCAGCGGCTCTGTGATCCGGGGGCCCAGCCCGGCCGGAGCAGCGGCTCTGTGACCGAAGGGCTCAGCCCGGCTGGAGCAGCGGCTCTGTGACCCGGGGGCCCAGCCCGGCCGGAGCAGCGGCTCTGTGACCCGGGGGCTCAGCCCGGCCCGAGCAGCGGCTCTGTGACCGAGGGGCTCAGCCCGGCCGGAGCAGCGGCTCTGTGACCGAAGGGCTCAGCCCGGCCGGAGCAGCGGCTCTGTGACCGAGGGGCCCAGCCCGGCCGGAGCAGCGGCTCTGTGACCGAAGGGCTCAGCCCGGCCGGAGCAGCGGCTCTGTGATCCAGGGGCGCACCCACTGTTCGGGGGTGTTCGGGGCGCAGCGCTGCTGCCGCGGTTCCTGCCCGCCTTTGTTCTTGCAGGAGTCTCAGCACCCGCCGCAGCTCCCTGGTGCTATTCAGTGCTATTCTCAACGTTATTTCTTTCTCGTGGAAATAACATCGGGGAATGAGGAAATCAAGGTTTAGTATTGAGAGAAGGTGTCAGAATACTTCAATCGTATTTGTTAATCAGTTAACCCTCTTTGTTTTTCAAACAAACGTTCACTATTTCAGGTCACCCCGATCTCCCGCAGGCCGTCTGCGGGGTGTGCGCTCTGCAGAGCGAGGGAGTCGCCAATGTATGAAAAGTTACACAAGCTAAAAAGCTCCTCATAACGCTTAAAGTTTCTTTAAGAACTAGTTTTATTAAAAGCTCTGCAATTTTTCATGGTTTCTATCTTTAATTGCGGTAGAGATAATAGATTTATTCTCAGTATTCCTGTACAAAATAAACTCACTGTTAACTACGCAGATGCTTCCCAAAACTGTAAGATTATCAAAGACCAAGACGTCTAATAAAGCTGCTCACAGGAAGATTTTAAAATAATTAAAATACTGTGACTATGGCATCCTACACATTTAACAGGTAAACTGATGACAACCAATATTGAAAACAGCCAACATGCACTCATTTGAATGTGAAAACCACTCTAACAATGATACATGTGATGATACGTGCATTTTTCTATTTTAGCAAGTGATAGGTGCACCTTTGAATACAAATGAAAGTTTAACAGTGAAATGTACTGGTAAATATCATTGTCTTTGGGACCAGACTGTTTAAAAAGCTCAAAAAACAGCTTGAGAAAAAAGTCCGACTTACAGAAAACTAATGCATCTCTAATGGGAATCTATAGTTTGGTTCTTTCTGTGCTTCAGGACTTTATTGGTTCCTCTTTCTTATCTAAATTAAAAGTTCTGAGACAAAAATGCTCTCATTCGTCACTTTTTCGTCACAGAGAACAGGATAGAAAATAATCTGCTTTTCTGCTCTATTAAGATTCATACCTGAGGCCTCAAATGCTCTGTGTATGCACTCACCATAAGATTACCAGGAACGCTGGCTACAATGGTCTGTCAGAATTCTATTGTTCAGTGGGACGTGTGACTCAAAAGTGCCGTACATTGTGTATTACACAGAGTGTGCATTCATATTCAAGCACGTGTACTTCCTCTAAACTATTACAGTGAAGTTTATTTTTATGTGGATCTTACACTTCCTTCCTGCACATGCTGGAAAAGCTTGAATCAAATGAAGAAGACTGTTACTACAAGTTCAGCTACTACGGAGCACACGACATGCACTCAACTCATGAATATTATTCAGTATATTTGATGTTTGCATATTTTGGAATTAATGTTGTGTATAAGCAGTATATCTCACAGGTATCAGCAACTCTCCTAGCATGGATCAGCTGCTGGAAATGTATTGAACATTGCATCCCCAAGTGACATTTCTCTTCATTTGGAGACTTTTTATGCAAAAAGCCAAGGAATTATTTCTATTGCACATGCATTTAATTACCATAACACTTGCCTCTTTCAAATGCAAATACACTAAGTGGTACTTGATATGAATTTCCTGGTTTGCCTAACACGAGTATATAGCAATCTTATTAAGTTCAGTCCACCAGAAGAACAAATTACAGAGGAAGAATCTTTTTCAAACAGCACACAAGTTCTGATGCTAAAAAGCAAGTTGGGATGATGCCAGTGAATAATTGCAGACACTGCAATCACAGACCTTGGACAAACTGGTCTCACAGCTCAGCTGTCCACTCCACCCCGGATGTATGGGCCTTTGAGCAGCCTGTTCAGCTGCTGGGCTAAACCACTGCTGGATGCAGTGTGATGAGTTGGGAGTGTCACAGGAAAGGTTAAACTCTAAGCCTTGGCTGAAGTGGCAACACCTTGTACTGCACTCCTCCTTAGTCACTCCGCTGGAAGTCCCAGGGTGAGTGCACTTATAAAAGGTGTCAGCCTTCTCCACCTACCACCACCACTGAATATCAAATCCATTTTAAGCTTACCAATATGCCAAGGCACATACCAAAAGTCTGGGGGCTTTGCAGCAGTGCTTGCACAAGTGTTAGCAATGTAGGTGAGGCCACCAACATAGCAGCTAAGTATCTTAAAATCAACTATTTTCTATGACACACATTAAGACATGGTAAAAATTCAGCACAGCAGTATTTTTAGTGGGAAGAATCCTATTCATAGGACTCTGTAAGAAATGGCTGTACTATCAGACCCATAGTAGATCTTATAAAGTATCATTTCCATGCCTGGGTATGGTGTCCAAGAAAGTTTCCTCTGACAAGGAAGATAAAGTGTGTTTTAAGACTCTGTGAATATGGTCAGGCAGTATAAAATAGCCCAGGTGTTGAGCTCTGCCTGGGAAGGATGTCTTGACTCTTCACGTGTGAAACCTGCCCTTGCACATATTCCCCAATAATTTCACCAGAAGTGGCATTTTGGCAGAAAAGCAAGTCTAAGGAATTTTTATGCATCACTCAGTAAATTCTAATAAACCAGGTTTTCACAAATGGTTGGGCACTGTGGACAGTTTACTCAAACTCCAAAAGAGCAAAGCAGTTTTCAGTGAATCAATATAAGTAATCACAAATCAATCTTCATTTAATTCTCATGAATTATAGAAAGTGACTAATCTCTACAGGAGGCTTCTGGTTGGCAAATTTATTTATCCTTAAATTGATTACTATCAAAAAAGCACTGTTTTCATTTTATGGACTGCCATGAAGAAAATTTTACAAGCTGCCGTGAAGAAAATGAGAGAGAGATATGTTAAAAATATTAACATCTGCATTAATATCTGTATTCTCCTCTGGCACATATGGTGAGGAAGTGAAATACTTATAGCAAACATGAAGCCCTGAGACATAATATTGATATATCTCTAAACAGCATTTTTATCTTTGAAGAATTCCATAGCTGTACTTTCAAAATCAAACCAATCATACTTTTTAAGCCATGTGTGAACATTAGCACTCAAGGGTAAGCTAAAAACATTGTATCAGAGGCATCTGCATAGGCTTTCAGTTTGTTAACATTCTTATGATAAGGTGTCATTGTAGTCCATCCTTGCAGCCTGAATTGCAGAGCTGTGCACTAGAAAATACATTGTAGACCTTAATTAATAACATGATTAATCCAAAAATACTCATTATAAGCCTTCATTTCATATACAGTCATTTCTCTAGGTCTGAAGTGAGTCATGCAGATCTGTTCACCTGCAGCATGCTCCCTCTCTCCCCAAGGCCCAGGTCAGTGATCTCACACCATGAGCTTTCCCAAGGACATCAGAACTGTTTCTAAGATACTATCTAGACTTCTCAGTACTGGACAGTAGGTAAGGTAGATGCCGATATCATCACCAAAAGCAATGAATTAAAGGCACACCTCAGTTCTCACATTTCCTGTTTGGGCCTATAAACATGGCAAATTAGACACTGGCTGCTCCAGCTCTGATGTGCTGGCCAGAGAAGAGGTGGGTGGATTGAGGAACTGGAGTTCTTTCTGACCCTCCCTACACCCAGTTCAGGAAATGTGCCTACAACTGAGGTACTGCTCAAAGAAATCTCACTGTCCCAAATACCTAGTGAAGGTAGGCAAGCACGGTGCAGAAATAAGAAATAATTTCATGCACATAAGCCCTGACACAGGCAATTTCTCAATTTACATGGTGAGTGCAATAAAAAGATAAGGCCCCCAAACAGGAATGCCTGTGCAAACAAGATGTCATGTAAGGCTACTGAATTCTTTAATGTGGATAGCTGGCAAGGGTTGGTCTATTATTTAAACATCTACAAATTCTGTTTTGTTTGTTATTCGGGATTAATAGTTGCTCCAGATTTTAGAGGGTATTTTGAATGGCATCCTCAGCATAGTAACAACATGCAGTTGTAAAAAACTCCAAAATAACCTGTCCCCCATTTATTTTTAATAGTGAAATCTACTCCCTCTTTTTCCTCTATACCCTCTCATGGCTGCCTTAGAGGGGAAGTGAATAAGATCATCAGTATCCAGGTATTGCTAACAGGGAGGTCACCTTCTTCTGTTAAGCAACTCTCAATTTCAAACTTTAAAACCTTGCAATTAGTAATTTGACAAGGACACCAAAGTACATGACTACTTTGGTCTGACTAAGGTGATGTTTTCTGAGTGTAATTCTACTTACAAAGCATGAGAGGAGTCATTCCTGCAAAGGGGCAAATTCTACCTCTCATATATGTGCAAACTGTGGGATGCAAAGCAAGTGTCGTGAAGGTGGAAGCACAGGGGAGGATAAACAGGGATCCGTAACGAGGCAGAGCAAAGTAGAAATAAAAATTGCTCAAGGTTAGGATAAAGGGTTTTAGAAATTAGCAAGGACTTGCTAATGAGGATTCTTTTAATGACACATTATACCATGCTTGACTAAAACAGGAGTAGTAAGACCAAGAGACATAGAACTAACAATTTTAATAGTGTGTAACAGTGTCTTTTTTAAGATCAAAGTCTTCCTTTCTCTACTATCTTCTTTCTTCACAGTTCACCTTAGGGAACAGAACTGTGAGGCAAAAGATTCAGAACTACAAAAACATTTTTCTCACAACCACTGTAGACATTTCCTGCACTGCTCTGAGTTTACTGTGTACATAGTAGGACACTGGTTCTGTTACGTTAGTATGTTCCAAACTCTGATTTTTAAGACCATACAAGGTGACCTACAACTACTCATGAGTAACACTGCTTCACGTGCTGAAAATGGCTAATAACTCCAGGAGCATCCCATCAACATGCCAGGGATGACCTCAGCACACAGCAAACTCCACAGGGGGCCTTCTGGTCCTTGAGAAGCACCACAGTAATTTTCCCAAATCAGTAGGTAACATATCAAGATATAATCCACAATGTGTTCAGGAATTGGTACTACTCTGAGCACAACTACAGGATGGAATAGCTTGTGTCTGGTTACTAAAATAATTATTCTACATTTCATTCTAAGTGCAAAAGCAGAAAAACCCAGAGATTATTTCTGTCTCCTGCAGCCTTGATCTCCTACCATAATAAGTGTAGTGTACTGGATCCCAAAGGCCCCATGCTGAATTTACACTTTTAAGCATGACACTTCAGCAAAGTAACTTGTCTGTTCTGGATACCATCATTTTCCCTTCAGTCAGTGAGACTCGAAGGTGTTTTGCAGGAGCTGATTGATGAACAGCTCAAACTAGTATGTCCTTTCCAAACACTCTTTTCCCTATAATTTGTCAATAATATTTTATGGTTCAAAAGGTTCACGTAAAAACCACAAAGGGAGAAATGTGTTCTAGTATGTGTTAGTTCAAGTGAATAATGTCTCTGGTCACTTTTTATGCAAAGGACTTTCACATGTACCATGAAATGCTCTGGTAGCAATAAGCTTTGGAAAACAGATTTGCTGAGAGGAGGTAGCCATAGTGATGGCAGGGAGCAGCAGGATATGAAAATTCCAAATATCCATCAGAAATCAGAAGGAAAACCAATGTCAAACTGAATATAAATTATAACTTTATAAGGATTTGCAACCAAAAATAAGTATTGATCTTGCTGTCAACTTCCATGAAGGTGATAATCTTATGAGCCTTCTTTTAAAAATAAATTAATGGAGACCACTTTGCACATGATCAGCAGAAACTCCAGCCTCAGCTGAGCAAAATTTTCTGCTGCTCCTGGCAATCTCAAGAGAAGCACAGAACCAAGATGCTAAGAAGTGAGCAGCTGTGATCTGGTTACCCCTTCTGCACTGCTGCCTCTTGGGCAATGCTCCTGTCTGCCTTTGGAAGCAGGCCAGGGAGTGGGGAGGCAGCTGGAGGCTATCATGCTGTTTCAATACTTGGAGCACAGAAGTGTTCATCTCTTCACTAAGAATATTTCATCCCTTTGATAAAAGGATGGAATTACAGAACAGGGAGAAATGGGAGACAAACAGATTGTGACCCAGGTTCTGGTCACTTATTTTGTGTATCTAGAACTTGATTTTCCAAACTTACTGTTGTTACATAAATAACCCTGTAACAGAGGTTTGAATGAGCATAGCTACTCATCACTGCTGAAGGTGTGAGTGAAGCAGGTCCCAGGATCTCCATCACAGATACCCTGTGGGTATGGAATGCAAAGGAGAAAAAAGGACCAGTGAAGCCTGGCTTGTACTCACACAGACACAAGGTAAAATTTGATTGCCTTAGGGAGGATCATTCTGAAATTCCTGAAATTCCTTGACTCCTTCACAGAACACCTTTCACCTTCAGCAGCAAAACCATACACAAGATGATGCTTCACTAGACAGCTCCAACTTACTGCAGAAATATATGGGGGAAAGCAGCATGTGATCTTGTTGTTGAAGGTTGCTTTGCACAGCTTGGCTGTATGAGAATACTTATACTTTAAAATACTTATTTTTTTAGGGTTTTTTTTTTCATTGTAAGATATACACATGTTCACTACAGTACAAGTTAAAAACCAAATGTCTGGTAGACTTTTGTAAAGCCAAAAGCCCAGGGAAGATAAATCACCTCATGCTGTCCTCTTATTGAAGTCATCCTTTGCAAGCATAGAGTTGGTAATCCAACACTCATCTCTGGACCACTGAGCTGAAGCTTTCTGATTTTCTCTAATGTTTAAATTGGACAGCTCCCAGATGATTCCAAAGTGTCATCTTGCTAGACCTCAGACCTGAAGCAAAGGTAAAAAAAAAAAAAAGCTAATCTCCTTTGGTCTTGTTCACTTTCATTCCCTGTCTCCCATCCAATTTGGTTAACAATTGGTCTCTTATTTTATGGCTGAAACATCAGAGACTCAAGTGAGCTGTATTATTTTTGGATATCTTTGTGTGCCTTTTCAATGTGGTGAGATGTAAGTCCTTGTCACAGAATAAAATGCAGCAAGTAGCTGGTTAAGTGTTTTATCTCTGTAAAAGCCATGTAAATTTGCCACAGTCATATTGACATTTAACCCAATGCTTTTCCCTGAATGCATTGCAAAAGGAGATATGATATATCCACTTACTGATAAGATGAAGCCTGATTTATCCTTGTCTTGAATCATTGGCTAAAATATGTGCTACACACTGTTAGTACATCAGGGTGCCAGAGCTGTAACTCACGTGCAACACTGCTGCAAATGATTACACTGCTGCGAGGCACCCTGAGTGGAACTCACCTCTTGTGTCCAACATCCAAAACCTCTTATTTAATTTGGAGATATTTAAGCATTTATCTTGTTCTATCTCACTTGACTTCCAAGAGATGCCCAGAGGAGTCACGGACAGAAATTGCATTTGAAGTCTGTGTTATCCAGACACACAGATCCTTGAGATTCTTGGAACACCTGACCCGTGTCAGTACTAAAGTTCTTAATCTGAATAATGCTGTAGGTACAATTTCTAGGTCCCTTTACTCAAAAAAGCAGTAATGTAAATAGTTAGAAGCTTAGTGTTCATCTGCAACATGTAGCTCAATAGGGCTGAAAGTAAACAACTGCAAGTAAGTCATGTTTTGTGCTGGGTGGATTTTAAGAATAGAACAATGTATTAATTTTGCCAAAAAATATGCATGATCTGATCCTTCATCAAAGTCTTGAAGGAAATTAAGAAGGAAGGAACTAAGAAGAAATAAATTAAAAAGGAATTAAGAAGGCCTTGAAGGAAAAAATCGGCTCTGATAAATCACTGCTATTAGGAAATTGATGGTATTTATTTATAGAACAATGATCCAATGCCTTCTTTTCGTGCTTTATCTTCAACAGCTACTAAGAACAGAGAAAGTTGTGCAAGAAAGCTCAGGTAGAGCAACATAAAAATGAATCACTTTGAAGCTGTGGTGAGGCAGAAGAGCCCCACAGACTGCATAAGAAGAGGGGCATGGAACACAACTTGCTTAAATGAGCTTCCTTTCAACAGGAGAACAAGTAATGAGTAAAACCAGCTGAACAGCTTAAAATGGAAACACAGAGTATAAACAGACACATCTTTTGCAGGTGATGTCAAATCATTGTGTCAAATCCTGGTTAGGCTAAACAGCTGCACAACAATGCATTTTCTAGCATCCAACTGGCAGAACAGCCTATGAAATTCATTGTGGTTAAGTATTGTAACTTGCTTCACATCACAGTCACAGCTGGCATTAATATAAACAGCAACTTGCTGAACTGCTACAACTCTACAAATAGGTTTCAGGCTGGAGGACAGTAATTTAGAGGCACAACATCCGACAGACAGAAGCAAATAGAATGATTTAAAGCCTTTGTCCTTGAACTAACTTCCCAAGTAGGACACAAAACGATATTATTGCAGAAATTATTGAAATTTCCATTGAAACTGAAGGCCCTCATTTCAGAACCAAGCAGCTGTGTGCAATGCCAATGACAACAACCCATATGTAGATATTAGATCATTATTGTTCTTAACTGTGCAAAATTACTGGCTGGTATAAAGATGTTATGATAGATGGAACAATCTCTTCTTTGTCAATTATTGGTCAAACTCTTTATTCTGTGATTAAATGCTAACAGTAAGGCCTACAGTAAAATCAACTGAAATTCAAATGGGGATTTTCAAACCTGATGATTTGTTTTTGTAAACAATTTGGTGTTCTGTCATAGACCATGAAAGATGATCCTAAAAACAGTTCACGACTCTGCTGTCAGCCACATCAGTCAGTTATTGCTGAACTGCTGTCCTCCTTTTAAATGTTGCAGTATTCCAGTCACCTAACAGTGGCACTTTGAGAAGTCTATAAAGCAAATAGGACATGAGAATTATATGGTATGTTAGAAAGGAGTCAAGGTTGATTGTCAACAAAAAAGCAAGCTTTTCAGATTAGAAGGCTGATTCAAGTTTTGTTTCCTGCATTTAACTTTGGCCTGTCAAGGATAGGGATGGTCCTAGTTTATATTTTTTAAGCAGAATAAGAATACAAGTAAATGGCTTATGAAAGCAGTAATGGCAGTGACTATAAAAGAGACCACATATACGTCTTCTTGAACTAATTTGAGATAATAGGTAAGTGGAGTAAAACCAAAATGTGTGTTTGGTCTCCAACATAAACTCTCTCAGGGGATTCACTTCCATTCCCAGCATTCAAGTCTTGATCATCAGTAGACGCAGTCTTAACAGGAAGCAGATGACTTGCTGCTTCATTTATCTGCTGCCCATATTACTACTCCTACCCTTAAATTACTATAAAATGTAAATCTTTTAAGTCTTTAAGTTTAGACAAGAGCTTGGGTTTTCTTTGCTCTCTAATTCTCCCCATCACTGTCACATGTAGTATCTGGCCATAGCAATCAGGAAATCTGAGACCACCAAAAAACTCTAAGAAAGCTCCTAAAATTTGCAGTTGTTTGACTTCAAACCAAAATATTTAGCTCTAGGTCTCCTGAAGCACCAGTACAAAAGGATGTTCCCTGAGCTTTCATTTCTGTAACCAGGGATTTCTTTCCTTGTTCTTTGTCCCTCATAGGAACTACTTTGCTGCCTGGGCAGTCAGCCAAACATTGTAACTGCAGAACATATCTTTCTTAATTTACTTCTACAGAACTTCATGAATATTCTTAGAAATGCCAAGCTGCTTTATTAGCCTTCTGAATTATTAAAAATTCTCAAGCTAATTCCTTGTTATTAATATTTTGATTTTGTTTTATGATTGCATCTGGCTGCAGATTATGCTTACAGGTACTGTCTTGTCTAGTAGCTTCTTTATGCATTGCAGTAGATGTATTTTATCTCGGACAAATACATTATGCATCATTGTTCTCTCTTCCAAACTGATGAGGCTCAACTTTTTCAAAAGCAGAATGAAAACCACGGTTCCAGTTTCCAATTTTTTAAGCCTGTTAATTCTTTGGTTCCTTACAAGCTTTTTCACTGCCCTGGTCCTGTTGTGGCCTTTTCCATCTTATCGGGCTCTGAAGAGTGTCTAGCCCTCATCCTTTCCTTCCCATTTCTTCCATTATGTGCTCTTGCTTCTCTCTTATCCTGATTTCTCCCCAGTCTCCTCACACCCTCCCCACTGCCATGCCTTGTGCTGCCATGTCCTTGCTTTCTTGTGGCCTCTGACATGCCCATGCTTTATCAGTTGAATATATGGTGTAGAAAGCTCCTGGTGTGGATGTCTGTCAGCTGTTTGTGCTCTTGCCAGTGGTCTTACAGTTGTATCTACAATCTGCCAGTGAATATCTCTAGATGAATCACATCTTTGAGTAAATCTGTAGTAACTAATGAGTGCTGTCAAGGGATATGTGTAGCTGTGTATTTAACAAATCACACTGCATGTACATCTAACTTCTTAGTTGGTATAAATTACCAGTCCTGCTAGCAGCTCATGGAAGATTTAGACCATTTACTTAATTTCAGCTTTCTGCAAAAGCTGAAGCTTAAGACATGATTGATTTTTTTTTTTTTTTTTTTTTAGTTAGCATTTCATTTGCAATATAACCCTGAGGGAGGAGCTCTGGGGATTTTCAGTTAAAAAAAATGTCACCAGATAATCTACCCTGACATGGAGTCATCGTGTAAGGTATCCTGATGTGCTATAGAATTTCATAAGTCTTGTCAGAGTCACACTCATCGACTTGAGTTAGATTAGCATCTATCTCCCAGAGAGCCATACGGACTTTATTTAAAAATGAAAAATCTCCTGTTTCTCAGGGTCGTTTGTTCCAACAGTTAATTACTTTCACTTAAAGAAATGAACAAACAAAAAACCTCAAACAACCGAAAGCCCAGTTCTCTCCTTTCTGACCACAATTTGTTTCACTTAAGTCCACCTTGATTCTTTTTATGCCTTTTCTAGCTTGGCTGCAGATTTTTAGTACCCAGTATTTTGTCTCCAAGAAGGTACATACATAGTTTGTTTGGGTTTTTTCAAATTTGTACTTGAAACATGTCTCAGTGAATACTGGACTATGGCAACTTTTTGTAGAGCTGTCCCTAAACGCCCGGGGACGTAACTGTCTGAGACACTGAAATGTCCCAGAGCTGCTGAGAGATTGTGAACCTGTCATCCGAATTCTGTTCAGCCTGGAGAAGAGAAGGCTCCAGGGAGACCTTAGGGCACCTTCCAGTACCTAAGGGGCTCCGAGAGAGCTGGAGAGGGACTTTTACAAGGCCGTGCAGCACCAGGACCCGCGGGAGCGCCTTCACAATCGCAGAGGGCGAGTTCGGGCCAGAAATGAGGAAAAAAATCTTGGTGACTCCAAAGCGCCGGGGAGGAACTGCCCCGCCCTGCTCGCTTTAGCCCCGCCTCTCTCGGTTTAGCCCCGCCCTGCTCTCTTTAGCCCCGCCCCGCTCGCTTTAGCCCCGCCCCTCTCGGTTTAGCCCCGCCCCTTTCGGTTTAGCCCCGCCCCCTCGCTTTAGCCCCGCCCCACTCGGTTTGGCCCCGCCCCACATTAGCCCCGCCCCTTGGCGCCCAGCCCCGCCCCCTTCCAGCCCCAGCCCCGCCCCCGGCTCTGCCCCGCCGCCTCCTGGCAGAGCCGCCGCCCTGCCCGGCGCGCATGCGCAGCGGCCGCCTGCGAAGCCCGGCACTGTCTGGCCCGCCGGGTTCCCGGCAGAGGCCGCGCGCATGCGCGGGGCGGCGGCGAGGCCCGGGCAGGCCAGGCCCTGGAGCGGTGGCGGGGCCGCGACATGAGCGCCTGGTAGAGGGGCCGCGATGAACCTGCGCGGCTTCTTCCAGGACTTCAACCCCAGGTGAGCGCGGCACGGGCAGCTCCGGCCCAGCAGGGTTAGCCCGGGGGCCCGGCCGGGAGCAGCGCTGGGTGCGGGACCCGTCAGCTTTGGAGCAGAGCGCGGCCTCGGGTGGCCCTTCCGCACCGCGAGCTCGGGCGGCGTTTGGAGCACGCCGTTCCCGGCCCGTTTCCTGCCCAGAATCACTGAATCAACCAGGTTGGAAAAGACCTCTGAGATCATGGGATCCAGCCTTCCCAGCGCCCCGGGTGTCGGTGCGTGCTCCCCGTGGCTGGTTCACGGTCAGGGGGCTGGGAATGCGAGCGCTCTGCATCTGCTTTCCAGCCCCACTTCCAGTCATCTGCTTTGTTGTTGTGTAACTTTGTCAGATTACTCCCAGACTCTTTCTGGTGTTTGAGTGTTTCACCGCGGTGCTTTGGGGTGCGGAGGCTCTGACCATGCGGCGGAGGCTCCGTGTCTGCAGGTGTGAACAACCCTGGGTCACACGGGGAGCACCGGGCAAGGCCAGCCCTTCCTTCGGGCTCCCTAACATTAACAATGTGATGGTCACTGCAACCTGGGGTTCTGCTGGCTCTCCAAGCACGTACGAACGTGTAACTTTTAAAGGAACTGAGAGAAGGAGTTAAGCTTTACCGGGTTTTACCAGGTATTTTAAGACCACAGACGAAGAGTCTGCAAGTAAGTTGTACAAGGTGGCTTGAGATGCTGAGAGTCCTGGAAAAACCTTGCACGTGAAAGAGGCCTTACATGATGGCAGTTACAGCAGGCTGTGTTCAGTCAGTTGTTTAGACAAACAAAAGGGTAACCAAAGCTTCAGGAAATGCATTGTTGCAGAGGCTGAAATAAACAATTGAAATATGTGTGGTCGGAGTAATGGAAAAGTAAGAGCAGAAGTCCTAGAAGCTTATAAAGTTTTGTTACTGCAGAGCAGTGCTTGCAGCTTATTTGGGTGCTGAGTGATGATTGAGCAAACCGAATGTTGCACTGGTGCGGCTGTCTTCGTGTTTTGATGCACCTGGGACACTCGGCGAGCCTGATATTTCACTGCTGTGTTTGTTTAGGAGCCAGGGAATATCACACAAATATTGTATGTTGAAAAAGGATGACTAGCCGAGATGCTGAGACATCTCTTTGTTGCTATGAAGTGTGACAAGTTTGTATCATCCTATCCCAAGGTAGTTTCAAGCATGCAGGGAGATGCTGATACAATAAATCTGCATTTCATTATTAAGGGGCAGATGAGGCACTTGTGGTGAGTAGAGGCAAAACAGCTTGATATCTAAACACAGCAATGCTGATCTGATGAATGCTTTGTTATTTGATGTGAGTGAAATTGTGTAATTTGAGTTGTGCTGTTGGAGAAATGGTAGTATTCCTGACTGTTGCTGCTTTATTCCTTAGGTTATCCATGTTTTAAAATACATAACGATTACTTCACTAAAACAGTGTTGAAGCCTAATTATGTGTTTTATAAAACAGTCTGTGAGCTTCTGGTGGATGGGTGGGAGACTTTTTCCTTCCTGTCCTGTGAGGAAATCACCTACTATGTAATTATTTTGTCTGACTTTTGGTGGTACAAGCAGTTGCTGTGCCACTGCTCAAGTATTCCGGATACAGTTGTTCATTGTTAAATTGACTATGTTATAAATGTATATGTATCAATGTAGCTATTTTAAATTTGTAGGCACCATCCTCAATATTCCAGTTAGAAACCTCAGTGTAAAATCAGTAACTTTGCTAAAAGTTTCACCTGTTGGGTTTTTCTTTCCTACAATATTGCTTTTTTAACTGAATGTAAATATTAAGAAAGAAATTCTCTGAAGTCTGCCCTATTACAATTTGTAATAACTTTTAACCTTTAGTTAAAAGTGGTGTGGATAAAATTTCATAAATTATGTAACTCAATTTTGAATATCAAAAACTGCTTCATTTGATTTGTATGACAGAACACATTTTTTAAAAACATGTACAGCTGTTATATTTGTGAGCCTCTAATAATATAGCTCCTGACTGGATGCTTGTGGAAGGGAACTATTTATCTCAGTCCATTCACTGAGACTGTTATGAAAAAATGCTTTTGATGTGTTTCCTTGAAGCAATGGTTTTATAAGCAAAAGAGATGATATATGGTGTATCTATGATGAAATATTAGATTCTTTGTAAAGAAGCTTGACTCGTTTTCTGATAGGAAGTATTGCAGTGACATTGCAGCTGTGACTGATTTTGTTGTCCTCTACAAAGTTAATGTGAAGTTGCCTGCCTTGATTCCTGACTGGATTTTTTTTTTCGTTTGTTTAATAGTAAATTCCTCATTTATGCCTGCCTGCTGCTTTTCTCTGTGTTGCTCTCTCTACGTCTGGATGACAAAATCCAGTGGAGTTACTGGGCTGTGTTTGCTCCAATATGGCTGTGGAAGTTAATGGTGATTGTTGGTGCCTCAGTGGGAACAGGGGTATGGGCCCGAAACCCACAGTATCGGTAAGTTGATGATGTTTGTTTGGCAAAGCAGAGGGGACATTGTGTCTTGTCAGTCTAGGGCAAAATGACTTTCACATCTTTAAATACATCAGTGTTAAATTTTTTGGTCATTTGAGTAGAATGCGAATTTGAAGATCTCAGGGCAAAAGAAAAATTACCTTAAATGAAGCGCAATAAATGTCTTTTCTGTCCATGGTGAATATTAAATGAAAAAATTTGGTGTACAGATCTCCTGATACACCCACATTTTGTGTGGTTCAGGTCTTGTTTGCCCCCTTCTAGTAGTGGGTCTGCTGGTGTAGGGAGAAGCTCTGTGTGTGCTGTCATTTTACAGGCATTTTATTTTTAGTAACAGAAAATATCTGTTGCAATACTCTGGCTTAGGTAAATAAAGAAATTCTGGGGAAATATGTTGATTCAGTAAAAGCTGGTGCAGAAATCAAACAGATCCTTTTAAATTTAGCTTATTTCCTGATAGCCTGCATGATAGCTGACTGTTGATATAGTAGCGAAGAAACCCTGTTTTAGCTGCCCAGCTGTGGAATCCTTAAAAAATTTTCAAATTGTAAAAATCCCACTGCACCCTTTGAGTAATATACTTTCAATGTGCAGTTTTATGGGCAAGAAATCCTATTAGGTCATCAGGAGTGGAGTTTAATGGGTATAATGTCTATGTTTATTAAAAACAAGTGTTAATATCTGAAGCTCAAGCAGGTGTCCTGGAATGTTTGCAGGATGTGCTTTCTTACTGGCAAGTAAATTCTTCCTTATCCTCTCTTCAGAGCAGAAGGAGAAACCTGTGTGGAGTTCAAAGCTATGTTGATTGCAGTAGGCATCCACCTGTTACTGCTGATGTTTGAAGTCCTGGTGTGTGACAGGATTGAAAGAGGAACCCATTTCTGGCTTCTGGTCTTCATGCCACTGTTCTTTGTGTCTCCAGTCTCAGTTGCAGCTTGTGTGTGGGGATTTCGACACGACAGGTCTCTGGAGGTGAGGCTTCATTTGGGATGTGTAAAAGTCATGGCACTGCAGAACTTGGGATCAGGTCTGTGGCAGTGTGTCTCTCAGGAAAGCACAACACAGAGGACTACATCAGTCCAATTAATTGCACTCACCTGCAAATGGGAGTGAAATCAGGATCAGGAATAATATAACTTTTTATATTATAACTTAGTTTTTTTAACTACCAAATTGCAGCATGTTTTAAACCTGCTTTTTTATTATTTTGTGTTAAAATAACTCGCCAGGAACTCTGCAATATGGACCAATACCAGACACTTACATGGAAACAACAGAAAAATATTCCACTGATTGCAAGCACTGTCTCTAGGCAGAATTGAATTTCCAGAGCCCTATGTAATCAGGGCTGAAAATGTCCTAATACCACAATCCATGTGATTAGTCCTTAATTTGGGAATGTGAATGGTAGGTAACATTAGGGTTTTATTTTCTGCCTCTGTCTTCTCTCTAAGTTCCTTTGGTTTTGGAAGAACCTTGGAAAGATTCTCAACGTGCTCCCACAATTGTGGCATTTTGCAATACATTTAGAATTCATACTGATTTTTTTAAGGAGTTTTTTGTTTTGCTATGTCCTCAAACTACCCCATGACAATTAAAAATCTGATTTTTAGATAAGGCTCAGCATTCTCAGGTATTTTAATTTCAAGGGACTATTTCTCTAACATTACCGTAAGAGTTTTTCATTAGAGAGAAACATTTTTTTGTAGGTGATTGTTATGATGGCTGGTAAACTGATATCCTAAGTTCACTTTGAAACATTTGCCAATAGAATTTTACTTTGCAGGGTTCTATTACCAGTCAACCAGTGCTAAAAGTAAAATCTGTGTGGAAGTGCTTGCCTTCTACTGGATGATGCTTGATTGCCCATTGATTTACAGATGACTGCACAGCTGCTAAGTACTGGCAGAAGAAAGTGGAATCCATAAAAGGCAACAGCTGTCTCAACTAATTTTTTTTTTTTTTTTTTACTCTTAGTCATCTTCACTTAGTGCTGTTCTCCTTTCTCTTCTTTTTGCTCTGTGAAGATTTCATTATTTCCCTTTCATTTGCTAGAAACATGAGGGGTCTGCCTTTAGTCCAGGACATCAATTTTTGACTTGAGTAATCAAAGCAGTTGTTAATCTATTATTATTTTCATAACTATTTAATCTGAAATACATTATCTGCTCATTCCTGTTCTGCATGTGATTAGGTGGTCAGTAAGTACATGCTGGGGTTTTTGTCTCTGTATCATGGTGGGCTCAGGAAAAGATTCTTTTTTTGTGTTACTCTATTTTTATAGTCAGTAAAGCACTATTTATTTAAAGCATGTTGAATTCATTAAGTTGTGAGCCGCTGCAAATATACGTGCACTTGCCATATAGATCTCGTATAACTTGATTCTAAAAATTATTTACAGCAATTGATCCTCTGATTTCTCTATTTTTCTCTTACTCTGCTCTTGCAGCTGTCTGGTTGCTTGGTCTCACACTTGAATGTAGGGTTTTTTTGGTGGTTTATTCTTTAGAGAAAGCCAGTTGTACAAAATTATTTTAAATCTACTTTTTCAGTCTTTTCAAAGTAACTTGTAGTTCAACAGTGGAGACTTTGGTGTGGTCCCTGAAGCTGGCAAGCACCTGCTGCCTGCTGGATTTTTGACTCCCTGTACTGTAACTTTCAAAGGTGTTTATCCAGATCACAATCTACACAATCGTGTGTTAGTGAAAATTTATTAAAATTAGTATGATGTTTCTAACTTACATTCACAAGCTTCAGTCAGACTTTTCAAATAATAATTCTGTGGTCTTTGAAAATCCTATCCATTGTAGGGCTACCCATAAACTTTAGAAATAGAATCTTGCCAAGCCTGATGGTGTTTCATTGTCTCGCTTTGTTCAAGCTAGACACAGACCTTTTTTTAAAAGTATAATGATAGGCTGTTTCTCATAGTGGCAAGCAGGACTCATGAAACTTTCACTAACATTTTAATGAGAAGTATTGCTTTTCTCTATTTCCACAAAGCCCATGTCTTCAGTGTAATTTAAAATATCTCTCAATTATACAGTAAATTATTTGAATGTGGATGTCATATTCTAATATTCCATCTATTTCTTTTTTCCCCTAGATAGAGCTTGGACATTTAAATTGGACTGTTGGTAGTTCTGTCCATTACTGAAACTATAGATACTCTAAAAGATTAATTTTGCTAATTTTAAATTGAAGGTCATTTTAGTACTTAATTTAATTTTAGCAGTATTATTTATATGAAGACTATAGTTGTTTTCTGATGCTTTGCTTTTTCACGCTGATTAGTTTGGCTTTTCTTATTTCTCTAATCACTCTGAGTGGCTTCTTTTTTTTTTTTTTTAATACCAGGAAGATCTTGGAAACAGGTGACTCTCCATTATTGGGTTGGGATCACACCCACACAAATTTAGGGATGTTTAGTAATAGAAAATGTAAATGCAAATGAATTTTCATATTTCAGTGGTAAGTATGGGGTCAGAGAAGTGCTTTGACAGATTCATTGGTTATCCTGGAAGTAAGTTTACCATACTAAGAGTTAACTAATGTTTTTTTCTTTTTCTAGCTGGAAATCTTGTGTTCAGTCAATATTCTACAGTTCATATTTATTGCACTCAGACTAGACGAGATCATCAGATGGCCATGGCTTGTATGTAATAAGTGTTTTCTTCTTATCTTTGTTTAAATGCTGAATTTCATAAAGATATTTATTCTAGGGAACAGTTAATATGTGATCAGTCCATGATCCCATTTTTGCTCACTTAGCAATCCTTCACTGAAGGATTCACATTCAGTGGTCATGGGAATCAGAGGCTGTTCTTGGGGCACTTCATCCTCTGAGGGAATGTGCCATCAGCTGCAGTTAATCTCTGAGCAGCAGTTGAAAGAGAAATCCTCACCCAGAGTTCCCTATGGGAACACTAAACAAGCCATGAAAATGATTGGTGAGTTAGAGAATGTGTTGGTAAATACAGCGTGGTAAATAACTAATTTTATTTGTTCTGTTACCATGAATGTAAATCCACTTACTGTGCAAGCAGTCACTGTCAGAACTGCTGAGATGTCCTCTCCCAAGCTTCTTTAGAATACAAAAGTGCTGTTTCTCTGTCCGGGATTTTGTAAACGACCATAAAACTGACAATCTGGCATGGTTATGTCTGTCCTTTCTATTGTCAAAAAAACTTGAGAAAGGATTGAAACACTTTAAAGTAAGGTATCTCGTGTAGGAAGTACTTGCTAAAATCAATTTCAAGTACAGTTTGAGCCCACACAAAATCACAAAAATCTTACTAAAGTTGAACTACATTGCCTTAATTTTGAATTGTTTCAGCTTGATGGGGTTTAGAAGCTGAGGAACCCCTGAACTGATATGGCTCGAAACAACACACACACGAGACTGATGCTTTTCTGTTAGACATTATGTTAAAGACTTAATTTTCTTATTTAGACTTAGTATGTAGACTTACTTTATTTAAAAGAAACCCACAACTGAAACAAATCAAATGTGTCTTTCTTTCAGGTTGTTTGTGTTCCGCTGTGGATCTTGATGTCCTTCCTGTGCCTCGTGGTGCTCTATTACATCGTGTGGTCCGTGCTGTTCCTGCGTTCCATGGACGTGATCGCTGAGCAGAGGAGGACACACATCACCATGGCTGTCAGCTGGATGACAATTGTAGTGCCACTGCTCACATTTGAGGTAGGAAATGCCACAGTGAGTTTGATGTGTCTTCTTTTGTCAGTAAGTAATGAATGATGATTTTTGGACTTACTGAAATGAGAATGCTGCTCTTTGTTTTGGAATAAAATATTAACAGCAAATGTGAAACACAAACAAGAATTCTATGTTCCTTTAAAGTTTCTCAAGCAAAATCTGCATCACATTGGAACTATACCTGCTTCTGTGAAGGCCATGTTTTCCTTACAGATGTGTGAAGTTAAAGATTTGAGATCAGCATATGCTTTAAGCAGTTTGAAAGTGAGTATTGCAATTAAACTGACATTGTATATTTTTTTTTGCCATTTAGATCTTGCTAGTACACAGACTGGATGGGCATAATTCTTTTTCTTTCATACCCATATTTGTTCCTCTCTGGCTTTCACTGATAACATTAATGGCAACAACATTTGGACAAAAAGGAGGCAATCACTGTAAGTATTTCAGAATCCTGGAAACAAATTGAAAATTAATGCATTTTATTAAGATCTGTATTTTCAAAAATGGCTTTTCTGTTACTACTGTTTTCAGGCAGTTGTAGTAAGGTTTCAGTGCTTACAGTGTCCTCCCCTGTGGCACTGTTTTCTTTGGTTGAGATGCAAAATCTTTTGTGTTCCTTCTCTGCACTGATGTGACCCAACACCATGTAATGTGTGAAACGAAATGGATTCTTGCTGGGGTAGTGTAGCTGTAATTTATACAGATGGATATACACTCAGGCATGCACATGCAGACATGGAACTGTGCAAATGCTTGTCCAGACACTGTATGTGTGTTTGTGTGTATACAACCTGAACTGGAATGTTAGGATAGGCGTAAGGAACGCTGAAAAGCAGCACTAGCAAATCTTACTTAAATGCAAACAATCAACAGACCTTAAATAGTCTGTCTGTTTAATTAAGTGTGCATTCTGTGAATAATGTAAAATGATTTGGTTTCTTTTAGGGTGGTTTGGAATTCGCAAAGACTTTTGCCAGTTCCTGCTTGAAATTTTCCCATTCTTACGAGAATATGGAAATATCTCTTATGATCTTCATCATGAAGATAATGAGGAGACAGAAGAAACGCCACTGCCTGAACCGCCAAAAATTGCACCAATGTTTCGAAAAAAGACTGGAGTGGTCATTACACAGAGTCCTGGAAAATATGTGATTCCACCTCCCAAGTTAAACATTGATATGCCAGATTAAGATGACAGTAGCATATTAAACTTGAACTGGTCATCAGCAGACAGATGTATTTCATCTCATGCCTTGTCCCAATTCCTTTAAAATAGGTATTGCTGAATCAGTGGCTTGGATTACACAAATCAGAAATCTTGAAGATAATCTGAGAGCTTTTCCAGAAATATGTGGTTGTCTAATTTGTGAACCTTCCTAACAGGTTGGTTGCACGCTTGCCTGTATAGTATTTATATGAACATTTTTAGCAGTGTAATATATTGTTTAAAAGTCCTGTTGTGTACAGTATAAGTATTATCTAAAAGTATTTTTTTAAAAACCCTGTATGAAATGCCTATGCTATTCCAGGTGTCTTTTAGGTCCTAAATATACACTTGATTTTCGTGTCTCTTTTAAATGCTTTGGGATGCCTTAGCATAGTATCTCTTTACTTCTTTCTCCGTTCAGCCACAATCAGTCTCAACTACAGAGGCACAAGAGTGTTGCATTTCTCAGGCAACACTGGAAAGCTTTTTGAGGGGGAAGTAGAAATGTATGGCAACTTACATGATGCTTTTGAGTTAGCTATGTAAAATTTCATGTAAGTATTTCAACTTTTGTGCTGGCTTGGGACTTACATGTTGTTTTTGTTGCTTTTCCAGTCTCATGTTTTGATTCTTCTTGAGCAGCATGTACCATTCTCCCATTAGACTGGCTATTTAATAAGCTGTTCCCCCTTGCATTGTGTGGTCTATGCCAGAAACATTTGTTGTAGGTTTCACAGCTGTTGGTTAGCTGGTATAAATACCATAGCTTGGTCTTCATTACCAACTTCGTGTTGGTCAGTGTAAATGATTAAACTTCTCAAGATAGGATCTTGCTGGTGTTGGCATAGCATTTTCTTGTCTGAAGGAAGACCTGCTTTGAGAGTGTGCCTTGCACTTACAGGTGCTCTGGAGAAATGGGAGTCTATGAAATGTATAGTCCTGTAGTTTATAAAAACAGATATCTCATATTCCCAAACCCTTGCAGCTGCTCTCCATGTTTAGGTAACCTACATTTTAGGTAGCTTAAATACCATGGATCTCATTTCTTTAGTGTTAGCAGGGCAGTAAGAGCAAGGTGTGGACATTTCTGCATGTGTTCAAGGTGTATGCCTGGAAAACTTGGATGCAGCACTTCCATTTCTGATACTCCAGAGCTCCCTTTTCTAGCCTCTGCACCAGCTACTGCCTGAAACACAACCTAACCCTATCCCATCCCACACTTTAAATCTTGTTGCAGTTTTATTTTATATATCTTATATATTTTTTTTGTTTACATATATTTTATTGTATTCTGGTGCAAAAAATCAAACATCAGCAGGATTGTTACCAGACATCAATTTGCCTGCACACCACCATGGAAAAGAAAACCAGACGCTGAGCTTGCGTGAGAAACCACTTCCCAGGAGGAGAGCAGTCTGTGCACAGCAGGTCCGAGGGAGAACAGGCAGAGCTCTGCACTGGGGAAGGCCTCACCTGCCAAGCACGGTGCCAGGGCAGGTTCCCGAGGCGCTGGTGCCCATACAGCTCCATGTGCTGCTGCTCAGACAAACACGGAGAAGCTCCAGCCTCTGCACCTTCCCTTCAGCCAAGGCACAGCAGGGCCCAGGGTGCTGCTGCTGCTGCTTCACCCAGCACCGCCCTGCAGACATTTCCCCCCTCCAGCTGTGCTGGAGCAGCTGCTCCTCGGCCTGGGCGGGGGTCAGGGCCCAGCTCCACGTGTGGTTCAGACAGTGCATCCACAGGCACTGGGCCCCAGCACTGGGGGTGTGAGGTACCTTCCACAGCTCTGGCAGAGGTGGGGTAGTCCAAGGGAATAGTTTCCTAAGTGCTTCACTGAAGTGTCTGAATACAAGTGCTCTGCCAGTTGTCCTGTCCTGTTTTTAGAGCCAGGCCTAGGCATGGCCTTGCTCCAGAAACTCAATTTTCACTGTAATGCAAGGTGTTAATTTTGAAATACTCTTAAGAGTGCCAAAACTTAGTGACTATTATTTGTAATTCTTCACACTTGTCTTGAGTTCAGTAATAGATTTTTTTAAGATAACTGGTATTTTTCATCTCAAGAGGAAAAAAAATGTAGTAAGTTGTTCGATTTCATTTTGTACAAGCACCTTTTCATAATGGCTTTCTACACTGTCTGTCAGGTCACAGAGGCTATATCCATCATATGCACATCTTGTGTACCTGAAGTGTGATTGAAAAGAATCTATCTTAAGGCAGGACTAGGAGTGGTCTGGCAAAGATGTCCGATTAATTGTGGGAGCCTGCTTTTAAGCACTGTTTTCCTATCATCAGAGATGCAGGTATCAAAAAATCAGTTTAATTTACATTTAAATTGGCACACAATCCATAACCATGCATTTACAAAAATGGCATTTACTTAGTTGTTTATACAGGAAAAATCTAGAAAAACATTAATAATTTCCTGTAATAGTCATAAAAAACACATCTCGTTTGTTTTGCCTCAAAAAAGCAGTTCTTCAAAAGTATTTGTCATTTCAAACAGTTTTGGAAGGGAATTCTAAGCAAGATGCTGATGTAATTCACAAGTCAGCATCTTGAATACAATTTAGGCAGGAAAAATAATAGTAAGGGGCAACACCTACAATTCTGAAGGGATCAGTTCTTCAGGGATGTCCACCTGCCACACCCCTGTTCTCCCTCTGGCAGGAATTGGTTCCAGGAGCCATCTGGGATTTGAAACAACAGTCAAGTATTTCTGTTCTAGATTACTGAGGACAGCTTTGTTTTCCAGCTCCAGAATCTCTTCAGGAGGCAGGTTTTCTGGATATAGTGATGTCTCTCCAATGTCAATTAATCCTGTATTTTAAAATTAAAATACAAAATTAGTTGCCAGTTTGATCTGCTAGACAGAAGTTTTCCAGAAGTAACCCTGAGGACACAGAGAACAGCCAGTTTGTTACCAGAAGAGCACAGTCAGAGGGAGGCACAGCTCCCACCTGTGCTGTTTCCTGCAGGAGTCCATGTGACTCAACTCAGGCGAGTGAAGGAGGAGGGCACAGTTAAAATCACCACAACCCAGCAATGCAGAATTCCTTGAAAAGCAGCCTGCATCTAAGGAGACACAGCTGCTACCAAAATTCCTAGGCTACATCTGGCCTTGGAACAGCTTCATTAAAGCATAAAACTCTCTCTGTTCCTCTCAAGCCACTATTTTATTAATATGTTTAAATAATTAAACTATTTGGAAATTCTTGCTCTCCAGAAGCCTCTTAATGTCACAAATATAAATTAAGCAATACAATTCTGTATTTCTTAATCATCAAAAATGTTAAATATCAATACCTACTCCACAATTAAGCATGCAATTTATGTCAAGGCTGCAAATCTACATTTTATGTAGGACCTACAGTTTTCAGCACTGTAGAACCACAACAACGTTGAGTGTATGTGATAGAATTAATTTGTTGTGGAAGAAGAGCTGAAAGTGTTCAAATGACAATGAAAGATACCTGCAAGGAAATAGTGCAAAATGAGTGCTGGATAAAAACTTTGTGAGTGTACAGTGTGCAACATCTGCTGTATGTCAGCACAAGTTATGCAGTGAAACATCACTGCCTCTGCACTGTGTGTTACAGAAACTTCTTCACTGCTCAGATACCAAAAGCAACAGAGGGGGTTTGTAAAACTGAAATAGGATTTATCTATGCAATTATTTATGTATACTCTAACATGACATGCAAAGCGCTGCAACATCATGAACTCGTTTGACCGTGAGTACTGCAAAATGGTTTCAGCAGGAGTTCCTAAGCTCAAAATGCAAGTAGTGTGGAATTAACATGTATGATGCTGAAACATGCAGGAATTTGATGAGCGGAAAAGACTCCACTACTAAGTAAGTAGTACAGTGGGTGTGTTTATTCCAGTGCTGGGACGCATGGGGGATAGCTCCTCCAAAACCATGCGTGCCCACAGCTGCTTTTAGCTTAGTATTTATCGGGTTACAAGTTCCATATTCATTAAGTTTCCCAATGCGCCTATACATATTCATCACCTAGCCCCGCCCAGCCTCGCTTCGTATTATAATGAACCCAAAAGTCATTTACATCCGCGTTGCGCTTGCGCAGTGTTGCCTTTTAGCTGCGGTAGGGGTCTCCGAGGGTCTTCCTCCGATGCAGTCAGGAATCTTCCTCATCCTGAACCTTTCACCTTTCCTCCCTGCGCATGCTCTTTATACCCTTGCCCTGAGTTCAAGTTTCGAGACTGGTTTAAGCTAGTTTTGGGTTGAGCGCAGGATGTCTGTCCGAGACTCCCCCTGCCCTTATCAGTGGTCCCTTATCTTTTCTTCCTGCCTTGGCATGCTGACCAAGCTAGATGCATTGTTCCCAACAAACTAATTCTGCTTCCCATCCCCCTGATTCAAATTGAAATAGATCCCCCACCACAACTCACGCTCCACTCCTTCAGTGTTAAAGAAATGTCACTATGACTGCAAACACGTAAAGCAGACACGTATTTGAGTGTCTGTTAAGGGACTGAAAGTTTGCTTAGAAAATATAACCGAAGAATGCTTACCTGCAATAACTCCTCTGCCAAATTTTTCCCCTTCATCCAACAAAGCTTGGAGTTGTTTCGGTGTCATGCCCAACCTATTCAGAAGAATTTCTCTCCATGTATCATCTTCCCAATCCTTAACAGCTATATGAATAGCAATGGTGCGGTTCTTGTAGACTGCTAGCAAAGGACGCCAGCGAGTCTCTACTGTTTTGACTTGGTTTAGAAGCAACCCTGCGTAGGGCTGTCGGAAGGAAAGGCATCCGAATTTCATCGCATCGCGCTCCTCGTATCAGAAGCCGTGTATTTCCTGTAAACACACAGACGCCCGGGGATGAGCCTCCAGAACCGGCCGATGCCCGTGACAAGCTCCCGGCTGTGGAGCCGCGGAGCTGCGCGGAGGGAGCTGCGCGGCCTCCCCGGGGGCGGGTCCGCCCCTGCGGGCCCCGCTCTGCCCGCGCCGCGCTCCGGGCTCGGGCCGGGCCGGGCCGCGCCGCCCGAAGAGCCGCTCCCGCGGCCGGGGCTGTCCCCGCAGGCGCTGTCCCCGCGGCCGGAGCTGCTGGAGCCCCGCGGCCCTGCCCGGCCCGGCCCGGCCCCACTGCGCCGCCTCCCGCGGGGAGCGCTCCGCCGCCGCGCCGCCATGGAGGCCCCAGGGCCGCCGCCTACCTGCGCCGCCGGCGCCGCGCCCTCCGCTCCGCTGGCCCGCCGGGACGGTGGGTGCCGGGAGCGGGGCGGGGCGGGCCGGGAGGCGGTGGCCCCGCCGGCGGGGGCGCGGGGCGGGGGCGGGGGCCGAGCCCGGCTGTGGTAAAAGGAGCGCGGCTGTGCCGCTGCTGCGGGCTCTTGGCCGTCCCTGGAGGAGGGATGGGGTTATGGGCTGGCCTCGGCGATCCGGCGGGGCGGGTGCCCGACGGTGGGTGCTGAGGGTAGCGGGGAGCTGCTTGTGCCCTGCCCGGGAGTGTGTGGTGCGGTGCTGCCAGGCTTGGGCGAAGGGCTTGGTGCCATCCTGCTCCGGGAGCACCGCGTTCGCAGCACCTCGGGGGTACCTGTCCGGCTCTGCGGCCGGGCGGTGCGGGGCTTTCGCGCCTCTGGTCGTAGCTAAAAGTCATTTAGCACGTGAAAATTCCATGTCTCTCACCTCCCTGCTTTCTTTGGCCACTAGGTTGTTTGGGGCAGAATTTCCCAAAGTGCTCCCATCAAGCCTTACTCTCTGAGGACAGTCTCACCTGTATCCTGTTGCCGTTCAATTGTGTGTTTTGCATCAAGGGTTTATCTTCCTAATACAGACGTTTTAAACAATGCAGTTACTGCTTGGCAACAGGTTTTGTGACCCCCGGCAACAGGGAGCAACGTGTGAGGGCCTAGTGAACACTAAAATTCAGAGACCTTTCAGGAAAGGATAATTTGGAAAGGGAGAGAGTTAGAATAGATGTATAGTCCCGCTGTTTGTGTTCAGTTTTAATGGGCAACCTATATATATTTTATATCAGTGAACACGTGTTTGTACAAGGTAATTTCCATCGTATACAAATGAAAGTGACCTCATTAAGGCAGACAGTGATACTAAAAATGGCTACTGACACAGCAAGCTGAAGAGTTGAGTCCTGCCTGAATTTCTGCAGGTATAGAAGATTTTAAAAAGTGTGTCCAAATAAAAATCACAAGAGAGTCATCTCTCCTGTAGACCCATATCTTTTAGACGAAGGCTGTAAGTACAACAAGTATTTGGGGAGCTTTGCCATGCACATAGCATTTAAGAGAAAGAAAGGGAGGAGAGAATGTTGTCCAAAAGGAGTGAGTTAGGAGAGACACACAAGAGAACAAAAGAAAAGTGATAGAGAAGGAAAAGAAAAAAAATGGTAGTATTTACAAAGGGGAAAAGTAATGATGACCTTTGTTTTGTCTTTTGCTCTGTTGAACCACGTTTCTTAACCATGAGAAATCTCAAAGTTACTTTAACAATTCCAGGAACTCACAGATGGAAAGAGTGATCTGCTGGAATTACACTGAGAAAGAGAGATGGGCAGATCCTATACTTAAGAAAGGCACAGGAACTTCATATGGCGAAAGGTAAGATTAATTATGGCTTTTTTTTTTTTGTCCAGGTCTCTGACTTTGTGAATAATGGGTATTTATTGGTAAAACCTTACAAGTAATCGTAGTGTTCTGTAACTGCAGGGTTAAGCGATCCTTTTCTGATGATAAGCCCTTCACATAGCTTTTATGAGAGACAGTTTTGGCATATGCTTTAAATACCTTCAGTGAATGTTGTGAATTCTGAAGTATTTTATGGCTGATAGAATTTAACTGTTACCTAGTTTTACTTATTACCATTTTCTGAAATTTCTGGTTCATTATCCCTCTTTTCCCTTGGGTACTTCCAGTATCTTGTTCAAAATGTTCCAGATGGAGTCATTCCAGTCGTTCATATAACATCATATTAGGAAGAGAAATTAATAGATGATGTGAATTTAAATTCATTTTTACAGGGTTATTACTTTAAATGCTTTTTTTATTTTAAGCTGTTTTGGTCTTACTAGATGTGCAAGGTTAGTACAAGAACCTGTTGAATCTGTTTAGAGTTGCAAGTGAGTAATGAGCGTTCACGGGGGGGTTGGGATTTGCTTTTGGTATTTTTCCACTGTATAATTGTATTTTATGTGGGGATTATTTATTTTGGGGAAAATATAGGCCAGAATGTTTTCATGTTGTGGAAGCAGCTTTGTTTTACATTCAGGTACCTTATAGCATGATTTTGTATCATGTGTTTCATCACCTAAATAAAATAGGGGTTTTCTTTCTTGATCTAAGGAAAAATCTCCAGGGTACTAAAAATCTCAAGTCTAACAATTCTAAATAAAATACAAATATCAGAAAATGTGTGCTACTACCAAAGGTGAATAAATACTATGTTGAGAATCCCCTGTCACAAAACTGTTTTACTTTGTTTGTAGAAACCTTGTACTATATATTGGAGCACTCACCAGAAGATTTAACAATTTCTAGCAGCATGTAAATAAGGCCTTGCAATTAGCAATCCTTGTGTATTGCTTAGCCTTTTGTGTGATGAGTGGTAAAGGGACTTTAGCAGGTTTTCTCAGGATTGAAGATAATCATTCAAAGTGTACAGCAGTGAATATGAAAAAGAAAATTCATTCTGATCTTAGCAGATGATCAGTTTATGTTTGGCATCTTAGATGCACTTTACTGTTTTCTGTTCACTGTGGCTTTCACATGCTAACACCAATCCCAATTTATCTCCTCTTGGTGCAGTACCTCACATCTCAGCAACAGGAAGTTCTGCAACCTGTGTCTGTACTTCTGTAACATCTACTTCATTTCGTTGCCTCTATCTTAGCTTTTCTTAGGGTCTCCCTAAATTGAATTTTGATAGAACAAAGACTACATAATTCCCATTACAGAAAGTGTTACTGCTTTCTCTGGAGCTAAAACAATGCCTGGTACATCATTTATAAGGACTCAGGTCTGATCTCATCTAGATAGGCAAGCATTGCTGTGTTCCTTGTCACATTCACTCAGTAGCTGATTTTACAGGGGTCAGTACATAGCAATAGGGGCTGGGATATCTTGTGTCAAAATCAGGTCAAGGGACTTGATCAGCTGCAGTCCCTTTCCAAAGTGGGGACAGATGTGGTGCAGTATGTTCCAGCAAACTGGGGGTCAAAACTGAAATTTCAGCTGTTAATAACCCATGAAATACAATTCAGTACAATTATTTGTATTGAATGGTCGCTATTTAATAGTTGAAATTCATGACAATCTGTACTGTGTTGGCATTTGAACAGAAATTGCCTTTTACTGCATTTTAGAACATCAAACAATGTGGAATGTGATGCTGCAACTGTATTCTTTTGTCAGTAATTCCATCATAAGGACTTCTACCAGCCTTCTACATTTTGCCCCCTTTGCCATAATTTTATTCTGTCTCTAATTCTAATATTATAGTTGAAATATTGTGTAATAGTTACATTTTGCCATGCTGTTCCATTTTTCTCTGTACATATCATAAGAAATTATGACTGTCTTACGTTTAGTTCAGTAAACGTATCTCCAGTTTCTTTAGATGATTCTCTTATTCTCAGATTTTTTGCAACACTGTGTTTTCTGAACAAGTCTCAGAAAATGTGAATCTTTGGCTCTTTTTTTTTTTTTTACACACACCTTGCCCCCCACACCCTGCAAGTAGAGCATCTTTCTGGTTTGTAACACATCACTGACATCACTAGCCTTGTCAAAAATTTGGGCATTATGAATAGTCATAGATTGTTGGTGACTTACAGCAAAGTTTTTTTGTGTCTGAGAAGTGTTTTAAATAAGAGGTATATACAACAGGCCAAAATGTTAAGTATTCTTCTCAGTACTCTGCAATGTGCTAGACACCCTGAGGTCCCCACTACCCCCAACACATGCACTGTCCTGCCTTGTCCTTTTTACATTAGATCTTGGTGCTGAATTTTCCATGTATTTGCACTGGGCATCAGTTGTGTGAGCATGAGACAGGGCAGGTCTGCTGCTGCCTTTTGTCTGCTAAGTGATTTATTTCTAAACTTATAGATGGCTAATATTCAGAGACCATCCTGGTCCTTCTGCTTTTCTGAAGGTTAAAAGAAGGTTGCAGCTACAGGCTGAGCCCCAAGCTAGCTGATTTAGAAACATCTTGTGTAGCTCTCCGTAGCAATCTTTTTTGATTGAGATACATGGCTTCATGCTGAGGTAATCTGCAGGGGAAGGAGAGCTTGTAGTAATGAGCTCTCCTTCCCCTGCTGATTATTATGTCCAATCCACAGGCAACTCTGCAGTATGTGGCTGCATAAAACACTTTTAAAGATAAGACTGATCAACACCTTTTTATGGCCATGAGTCCACAACCAGGGTTCATGCCCTCAGAAATGCTGAAAACTTTTTTAAAATTAATCTGCACTCCTGCTATAAAGGGAGTAGGTATCTTTACTTCATCTAATTGATGCTGTCTGTCTAGGTTTATCATTATTTTGGGGTTTAATCTGTTTTCAGATGCAAGGTGTTACTGCAAGTTTTAAAAAATCGTGTAGAGCTATTTCTAATAGGTAAGTAATAGAAAGTTTACACTACTAAACTAAAATATTAATGACTTCCTTTGTTCCTTAATAAAATCTACTTTATATGACAGTTAAAATGCTTGGGAATTCTTCAACAAATTCTACTATGTTTGGCTAAGTACCTTTTCATTCCATCTAATCAGGAGACACTTAAAGAAGAGAAAATGAACTGCCCTCACCATTTTGAATTAACCACAAAAGATATTCCTGACAAGAACTGTAAGAAAAAGAATTCATGTTCAGAAGAAATTGCATTTTCTAACTGGTCCTGTATGTTCTTTTATGACTAAAACATTACTTTTTGACTACTGATAAAACACTAATAGAAATGGAAAATGCAGTTTTCCTCTGAATTATCTTCCTCTCTGAGCTATTTTCCCTGAGAGAAGTGCTTCCACATCAGGGGTCAGTTTAGTTCTGTTTCTTCGTAGCTTTTTGGTGGGAAGGTTTTTTTACTTGTGTTTTAGGGGGTTTTGAGGTCATTTTGTTTGGTTGATTTGGAATATTAGTGTATAGTCTGTTTCAGAGCAGGTACCAATAATGATTTGTTATATTACTGGGAAGAAAATTAATAAAAAATTAAGGAAAGATGTTGGTTCTAGCTGATACAGGTTGTTTTTCTGTTCTTGCTGTCTAAAAATATTTGTGATAAAGGGGAAACTTACAGAACAGATATGCATATAGATGTCTGTATAGAATTGCTGGGCATGTTTATGATTGTGATGATTAGAGAAATGTATAAAAGTCAAATCTAGAACTGATTGGTTTGATGTGTGATGATTAAAACTGGTTTTAGCATTCTATGTAAGGTTTAAAAATAGTTAGCTTCTGACTTGCTCTTCCTAATAAGCTCATGTGTATATTACAGAATAAGTTTTGTGAGTTTCACTGCAGTAATAACCATTCTATCTGATTGTGATTATTGGTTTTATATATGTTGAACTTTAGGTCATATTTTGAAGTACACCATCTCATATTTTCTCTGTATTTCTTATTTCTTTGTTTTAAGGATTCTTTTTTTAATATATTGGACTTAGTTGCTTTCTTAATTGTCTGTCTTGATTTCCACCTCCTTATTGTCCCCATTAGCAAATACAGAATATTTTAATCACATGTTACTACTTAGGTGAAGGGTTACCTTTCTTTAGGTATTCTTGCAAAGAGAAAGCAGTCTGCTCTCAGTTATTCCTACCGTGTTAATCTAAATGTACACTGGAGTACTCCATATTGTGTTTTAATCATTAATAAACATGTCAAACGAACCTCATTTCTAGTACATCATCAAGCAGAAATAAAAATATAATATAGGTCTATTTTGTCCAAAATCAGAACATAGTTTTGAATTGAGAGCTTATATCCCCTTCATTGTGGATAAACTGTATAAAATACATTGTATCCTCTCACAAAATGAAAGTTTAACATACATCTCTTAGATGAGTTTTTTCTCTTCAGAGTTTAATATGCTTTCTTCCTTTGTTATGGCTGGGTGAGCTGTTCCAAGAGGGTTTTTGCTGGCTCGCTGTGGCCGCTGTCGCGGTTGCCCAGCTGGGTGGCGCCCGGACCCCGGGAACATTCCCGAGCTGTGCCAGGGGCTGATCCCGCAGGTGGCTGTGCCAGGGCCAGCGCTGCTCGCCCCCTTCCTTGTGCCGCTCCTCGCAGACAGCGCTGGTTCCGTTCTAGGGTAGAAGCGGCGGTGGTTGGAACAGGGACAACAAATTATTTTCGTAGCCTGCGCTATAATTTACTTGAAAAATCAACTTGAAAGTATCTCATGTGGGTAATTGAATTTCTTTGCATTAGAGGGAGGGAGGACGCTGACGCCTTGTGCAGTGCAATAGGCTGTGGCACAGCTGTGTATTTCGTCTGTATAGAACTTCATGTTACTATGTGCTTCACTTAGATCTAATTTGGTTTCCTACTCCCAGCTCCAATCATAGTCCTTCTTTACTACCAGCACCACAACTCTTCTGCAGCTCCTGCATTGTTTCGTTACCCTATAAGTTCAAACACCTGTGGGGTAGCTGTAAGTCCTGCTCCTCAAACATGCTAAGATTAAGTAAAAAGAATTTATTCTAATGGTCTGAAAAGCCACATAATGTTATGGGAGGACTACACTGTGTAATCATTCAATAAATGTATTTTCTTCATACTCAGAGTGAAGAAAGGATGCCAGTTCTTCGGAGTAAGGGCAATAGTGATTTAATCACGAGGAAAAAAGAGAAAAGCTAGTTTCATTAGAAATAGAAGAACCCTTGTATCTCTGACATATATGACAGCAAAACAGTAGCAGAATTTTCTGGATAAAGAGGTGTCATGAATCTTCAGTGTTTTATCGAGAGTAGAAGTTTAGTTGAAAGGCAACATAATATCCACTGCCCAGTCCTACAGGTTATTTTAAAGAAAGAGGGAGTTTGGACAGTGTGGCCAAAATGATAAATCTGGAATGGGATGATCAAAGTGTTCTTTTCTAATAGAGAATTCAAGGTTTGGTGCTAACTTGAGCATGTCCAGAAATGTAGTGCTGGTAGTGTCCTGTGAAGTTAGTTTGTAAGGCTTCTATAAAATGTAAGCTCAAATGCTGCAGTGGTAGTAAGTTCAGTATCTCTGCTTCCTTTATTTTGTCACTTTTCTTTTTTCACCTTGTTACATTATTCAGTAATTTCTTAAAGTTCATGTTTTTTACGAATGGGAGGGGTTTTTTTAAAGCTAAGTTTATTAGGTTTGGTATTTTGTAGGACTAAGTTCATATTTATACTCAAGTTTAAACTTTGTGATTAATTTGTTCACGTTCCCTTTTACATTCTGTGTGAATTGTGTTCTTTGCTATCATGCTTTACTGTGAGGGTGACCAAGCACTGGAACAGACTGCCCAGAGAGGTTGTGGAGTCTTTCTCTGGAGATATTCAAAACCTGTCTGGAAGTGGCCCCGTGCAACCTGCTCTGGGTGACCGTGCTTTAGCAGGGAGGTTGAACCACCTTCCAACCCCAACCAATCTGTGACTGTGACTTTTTTGTTTGTTTGTTTTTTTGATCACTTTGGGGGGCTTTGCTAACAGTTCTGTGGTTTTTGCCTCTATATAACAACTAACAATTTATAGTATAGTGTCCTAAATTATTTTGACTTGCAAACATTCAAAGAAAAGCTGACATTTAAAAACATGATTACGTAAGTTTAGCCTATAAAAATTGAACCTTTTTAATTTATATGTTCATTGATGAGAATGCAGATATAAGTTTGTGAAATTAGTAAGTTGGTCATATACAGAACTCAGAATCAACAAGTCTCCTGCTATGAGTCTCATCAGAAAGGAGGTGTTACCTCCTCTGGAAATGTCTTTTCTCTACTTCCTTGGTAACATCTGCATACATAAGGAATGGATCTATATAAGTAAATAAGTAATAATAATCCTCTGTGGCATTTAAACATCTGGCATACTTGAATTTAAAGTGTGCACAGAAATTACCTGAGTTAAAACTAAATGCAGTTAAATCTGTGCAAAGCCTGAAAATAACAGTTCTGGATATAAATATTTAAACCTTCTTGAAGCCTGATGTATCAGTTTTGGCAGTGTTGGAAACAGTAGAGCGTCCAGTGTTGTTACCACCCATGAAAATGGCACCGGGCAAGTGAAGTGTAATAAAGTTTTGCAACTTTAGATTCCCACATATAAATTATTTCTATTCTGAGTGCTTAAAATCTAAAGCCATAACAGTTTTTAACCTCAGGAACTATGGAATCATGTTGATGAGAGAGAGCAGGACTGTAAAGCCACTACAGTATTTACTTATTTATTGTCTATGACATATTGTGTCACTGTTTATAATGGTTGTACAATACACCACAAGCTACCAGAAACATCATCATCCATACTGTAGGTTCTGCACAAAGAAACTGGACATCTGAAGGAACTTGTTGCTGTAGTTCTATTCTGTATGTTTTGTTAAATGCCTGCTTCCATTTTAGTAAGGTAGCAGTTACTTTAGCTAATTTGTTTCCTTGTTTGTTTTTAATTGCCAGTTACCACATACAGGTGGTAATTTTCTCTGCAGCTTCAGAAACAAGAGAATAAACAAATAGCTGCTGAGTACTGATGTGTTTTGACAGAGTGGACGCTTCCCCACTCCAAACTGTAATTCTGCAACACACCAATTTTTAGCCAATATAGAAGAGCAACAAATGATCGATTCATCAGTATACTTTCTATTAGTATTAATTATGACTGTAGCTGTTTGTTTTAAAACATCACTCTTTGCAAGTATAATCATTAATTAGTAATCTTCAGATTGTTAATAATGAGCCCTGAGTTTGCATTTATTTTTTTCAGAATCACTGGGAAACTGTTTTTATGTCACTGTATGCAAATGTTTATGTATCTTCATTGGAATTATGTCCTTAGCTTAGCACACTGTGTTGTGCAAAGTGAAAGAAGAAGTACAGAGATGTGAGAAAACTTAACATGCTTTTCTGACTTTATTAATACTTGCATTTTTTTGTTTTCAAAGCCTTTAGAATGTATTTCCTATATTAAGCATATTTAGTTTGGAGAATATGTGGGAGGAAAGTGCAATGAATAATTTCTTTGAAGATACATGAAAAACGTTGACAGGTTTGAAATAAAGCATACTAGTTTCCTCCTGAGATTCATACTTACTACTGTGTGATCTGCTCTATTATCTGTAGAGAATGTCATTGTACATCAGAGAAACAAAAATATATTCAGCAGATTGTTTTATTGAACTCTTAATATATATGAAGAAACATAATGCCAGCACTTCTACTACATTGTTGTCATTGAATAATAAATCATTGCTGTAGCTGCCTCATGGGGTATGTAGCAATGCTGATGGTGGCAGTCTAGACCTGAGCTGAAGTGGATTATTTTGAAACACAGAGCAAAACAGTAGACAGCAGGGCTTGGCAGAACAGTTCTGGAGCTAGAACCTGGTGACTAATCACAAGAAAGGAGATAACAGAAATTAGGTCTAACTGAAAAATGATGTTATCTTTCACAGTCCTTAGATATCCTTCAAAACCTAATTATGAAACTGTCATATAAGCATTAACGAACATATTTTCAACACTCCTAGTAGGTCTGAGATGATCTATCCTAATATACAGATAGAAACTGGAAGACAAGTGGCTTTATTCCAGAAATGATGAGCCTTTTATCCCGAGGGAGGTGCTAATGCAGGGGGCTTGGGAAAGAAGGTCTTAGGGTGCATCTTCCAAATGCAGTGCCTCAGTCACATAAGGCTGTGGGGGTTTTAAGGAGGATTTGCTTGTTATGTGCATTTCCAAGGAAGCAAAGCTGTGCTTTTGTGGTCGGTGCTTCTGCCTTTTTCTTGTCCCGTCTTTGGAACTGAAATGTGAGAGTGGTACACCTGTGTGAGGGCTCCTGATCAGACACAGTGAGTCTGTCTGATCTGGCTCCTCAAGTGATGCACCCTTGATACACTGTCTGGCCTGTTGTAAATAACTCATTAAGCAGTGATGTGTGTTGCCATCCACCAGTATCATTGTGTGTAGCTTTGTAACATGAGATGTTGTGTCACATTATTAAAAGTTTAACAAATTCTTGTGATTGCTTACCCAATTATTAAAAATAATCTGCACAAACACAGTAGACTTACCTGAAAACAAGAAAAATAAATTCTGATGAGTCCAGCAGTAAAAAGCCCCAACAAACAAACATAATTGTTCTGTGACCTTTTTTTTTTGTTGTTTTCTCTATGAAGGAATCTTCTGTAATGTGCAAATGTTGAATCTGTGAAGCTAATTAAGCACATAAGGATCCAGCTGTAATAGTGATCAAAACTTGCTGGTTCAACAGCCTAATTTGAGGGGTTTTTTAGTATTAGCACATCCTGCACATATGGCCCACAGTCGAAGATCTGGAGCTGCTCATAACAGCAAGTTATTGTTAGAGGTTTTATAAGGAAGTATTTGTTGGTGGCAGTTGTGGAATCAACATGTGGTCTAAATCTGACTGGTGCTTCCAGTGCTGTTTGTGTCTGTAAGGGTAAAAAGGAAACAGTGACTGATACTGCTTTCATTACCCTCATACTGTATGAAAAGGAGGTACAGTGTTTTAATAATTTGGTGGCTGAGATTCTTATTGGAGAGACCTTCAGGTGATGAATGGTGACCTTGCTAGAAGTTATAACTGCAGCAACAAGGAAATACTGTTGGTCTTATATAACTCACTATTGAGATTTACTTGCTCATATTTGTTTAATTATAGTATATTGCTGGCATTTTCTTTATGTTCTTTGTGACAGCATCAAAGAATGAAAATCATCTTGTTTTACATCCTTTGGAAACACAGAAAGCACTATTTAGGTTACCTGTCTCACAAATCAAAGTGGGCTATCTTGTAAAATGTACTTCAATAAAATCATTTTAAAGCATCTCTGTCATTGTGATTTGCAGATCATGAGCTGGTAAGTCTTAGCATTTAAATTCAAATTTAGAAGTTTAGATGTTTCTGTGGAAAGAGAGACAGAATCTGTTTGGTATTGTCTTAATAAATTATCTGAAGTAGCTACTGGATTGCAAGTACACAAGTGCTTGTAACAGACTAGTAAGGCACTTTTAGTACATCACTTATGTATCACTCACAGTGTCTGGAGAGAGACTTTTCTTAATGTGAAAATACAGTGCTTTTGGCATAATACAGCCACCTTTGACCTCTGTAAATGGCGCAAAGGAAATTTGGAATGTTGGAAAGTGACCAGCAAGTTGTCTGAGGCGAGATGAATGGATGTGATGTTACCTTGCAAAACCTGCAGAGCATCAACAGGGCTTCTATTTTGGTGGGAATCTATGCAAGGCACTGATGCTACTTAGGCTCCATATTTGTAAAAGCACATATAGTAAAGAACTTTTCTTCAAATACGGCAGTGAAATCAGTACTTCCACAGCGAATAAAGCAACCTAGACTCGGTGGATAATTTGCTGATGCTGCATCCCCTTCTCTCCAGTTTCGCTCCAAAGTGGTAAGAATGGGTTTTATTAGTACTTTTTAAGGGACTTAAATTGTTTTAAGCATTTTTCTCCTAACTGAGCAAAATAATTCAGAAGTTTTTTCTATGTTTGATCAAAACAAGCTTTTCAGATTCCTTATTTTGATAATAATTTGTGACAATTAGCATCAAGGAAGGTTCTTATTAAACTTGGTGGGAAAACCCCCAAAATTCACAACAGGGAACTGCAGCACAGGTTGTCTGGAGAGGTCGTGGATTCTCTGCTCTTTGAGTTACTCAAAGCTCGCCTGGACAGGCCCTGATCAACCCAGCCTAGCCCTGTTTGGAGCAGGGTGTTCTGACTTAATGACCTCCAAAGGTTCTTTACAACTCAAGGTGCTCCACAGCTGTGGTGTGGTTTTTCCAGCACTAGGAAAGGTAAGGTGCAGAAAGGAGTGCATTTAGCAAGACAGATCAGTAGTAGCTGATGATACAAAATAATTCTGCATTTATACTGCTGAAAATAGGAAATAATTCTGCAATATTATTTTTAATAAGAGGAAGACTTGAGTTTAATCCTCAACAGAAAATTTAAACCATCGACAATAGTCTGCCAAAGCCCACAGTTCTCATGGCTGGGAGTTTTTTTGCCTTAGACCTTAGGTGCAACAGTGGCTGTGCAAATCCTGTTAGCAACAAAGTGGTAAAATTTCAACCACTACAAGGAAGAAAAGGCTAGAGGGGAAAGAGAAATGCTAGATATTTTCTACCTCTCTGAATCTGTTGAAAATGTTACCCTAAAACTGCCAGTGAAGTTATTTAAATGCTTGACTTAGTGCCCATGTTTAAGGTACATACTTTAGTGTAGGTACCTATGGTGTCACCACACTGGCTGTACACTGAATATAAGCTGAGCTGAAGCCTGGCCTTTTGCCAGTCTAAAACTTAGTAGCTGGAGTTTCAGAATTTGGCTCAATGACTCAGCAGGGCAATTCTAGCTGCTGTTTTTCTGTGGGAGTATTTGTCTTAGTCACACCTATGAACCTCTAGTAGTGTTAAGATAGGAGTGGAAGAGCATATGAAATAGTCAGTGTGTAACAATAAGTGTAGATGACATTCCTGATGTGCTGAGAAGCATTTGATCTTCCAGGTATATACTTTCAAAATACAACTCCAAAATTTACAATTGTTTTCCTTATTGATAAACACTTTTTTAATTTGTACAGTCACCGCACTCTTTGTCTTTGACTCCTTAGGTTGTAAAGCTTGAGTAGGAGAGACACTGAAGGAAAGAAGTATGAGAAATGTGTAGTCTTCACATCTTCAGTCCTACTATTTCTTTCTTACACGTATTTTTATGTGTCAAGTTTCCATTTAACACAGTTGTTTTCAAGCTTTCTACCTTGCCTCTGGCAAAATTGAAATGCCACCTTTCCAGCATATGATTTAAGTTGTTCTTCACATTGAACTTCATGATTAAGTTCTCAAAGTTCACTGTTCTTTAACCTTCAAAATGCCTACAGACTAATTTAAGAATGTGTGAAAACTGCTGCAGATAGCATTAAAACTACTAAAAAAAATTCCCTCCAGTTCGTCCTTGACCTACATCACATGCTTCATTAATTTAAATATGTAACCAGCATTTGCATTCTTAAAAATAAATTCTTCCCTCAGGTATAGATAAATGACATTCACTTACATCAGAAGGGTTTGCCTGTGGATACTAAAGTGTGATTTACAGTCCTAACTATAGTAAATCACTGCAATGTCTTTTTTAGACTACTTTGAATGTTAATCTGTATTATTTAATATATCTGAAACTGATGGGTTAATTGACATCCACCATGGAACAAAAATACTGTAAAGAACTAGACCATATCTCCTGGAGTAACTATTGCTTTCAGTGACTGTGCATCTGAGTAATTGAACAGGTATCATTTATCCCCAAAATATTAAAGGGCAGGTTGTTATTTCTGGCTTAATTTAAATTAATAATTTACTCAGGTTTTACATTGCCTAGTTAATCTTGTATACTTGCTTAGTTACTCTTTCAGTGGTAAGGAATTTTTGGGTCTTATAGCTTCCAGAAACAATATTTAGCTGAAGTACTGTTTTAGTTATTTATATCAGTAAACTGTTTTATCCCAGATTGTGGGTGAAAAGGGGATATGGAATAATTCCTCTTTTCTCTAAGTTGTTGTTGCCTTTCAACAGAACTGGTGAAAAATCTCCTCCTTCCTTCTTATTCAGTGAGGCATTTACTGTTTCTTTGCTGTGACTGCATAATGAGTGCCTGCTGAGACTGTGTGTGTAACGCATATTTGTATGCATCAAAACCATGGGAGCTCAGACTTTAATCATAGGTCTCTGTGCACATGGAAAAAAAAGAAGTTACGTGGGTGTTCTGCTTACATCGTGGCATTCTCCTTGGGAGCTGTTGTGCATTTCATATCATATTTAAAAATTAGATTTTTTTTTTTTTAAACTTCGTTTGATTGCATGTTGGTATGTGACTCAATATGAATCTCAGAAAACACCTGAACAATTGAATATATGATTTATACATACAAAATTATAATCCACTGCTCAAGAAAGGATTCATATTCTGTTTTTTTGAAAAACACTTGTTGCTTGATTGTGCTCAAGCTTTTTGTATTTGCTCTTTGGCTTTTAAACAAAAACTTGAGTCTGCTTGATGCTTAGCAATTCTTCACAGGCTGTGTGTACAGGTGTGCAGTTCAAATCCTGTCCAGGTGCCTAGGTGCAGATGACTTCACATCCTGTAGTTCTTTTGAACTATGGGTTAAAACCAGAAAATTTCAAAATCCCATTCTACCATGAAACCTGACTCTTGCTATGTGCATATGCTGATGCTATTGTGAGTGTTGGGGGCTTTTTCCAGCCGTGTTGGGGGCTTTTTCTAGCCTTGTTGAGTGCCAGTGTGTCTAAAGAAGTGACTCTCCGTTGTTGTATCACCCGAGGCATAACAATGAAGGCACCATCTTGGACCTCTAGTTTCTCAAAAGGGAGAAAGTGAGGAGTTTAGATGAAAGTTCAACTTCCTAAGCAAAATGCAGTTAAAAAAAAAATCTTAGTGTATTCAATGCCTATGGCTTCCCTTAGAAATATCAGTAAAGATGTACTGAGTATCCCTGTCAGCCACAGAAGGTAGCTTTCTAGACCTTACTGATTTCTTTGATTAACAGGACTTAAAGAAATCAGCAAACAAATAGCCAGAGTTTCAGTTCTTAGCTATATTTCATGCTTTCTAAAGCATGGATTCTGCATTGTTTCTATAATCTTGTCCTTTTGTGGGTTGGTTCTGTTGAGGGGACATACAGAGCACTCGCTCTGGACAACAGCCCCAGTGAATGCTGTGTGAAAAGCTGATCAACTTACGGCGTCTGCAAGAAAATAACTACCAGAATCAGTGAGCCTCTCTGACAAGACTTAAATTACTTCAGCTTTTGTAAAAGCTTTTGATTACACAGCAGCTGCCAAGATCTAAACACCCCCACCCACTTCAAGGCAGTTTTTCTAGTTACACACTTGGCAATGTTTGTAATTTTTCACCCATCCCCCTAGGCATAATAAAAGGGTTTGCAATCTTTTTTTTTTGGTGGGGAGAGAGGGGAAATAGTGATATTTAATTGAGAGATACCTCTCACAGGACAGCTTCAAAGAACTGTGTGTGCAGATAAAGAAAATTCCCTTTTCTTTGCATGCTGCGACAAGCAACTATTTTGAACTTCTGGTGCCATCTATTTGGGAGCTGACTGCCATATGCTGACTGCCACAGCATGTTGAGCAGGTACAAGGGACGTAGTGAATTAGTATTTTTCTCACTAATATAATTTCATTATTTTACTGTTTTATAATCCAACTCCATTTTCACAGAAAGATAGATACATATATTAAGAGATGGAAGATATTTCTTATTGATGATAATCAGTTTCTAGTTAGACTTTGTGGTAGAAAATTGAAACAACTGTTAGGAAATTTTATTAAGGCATTGAATTATACCTATATTTTTCTCTCAGATTTATAGAAGCTTATATTTTCAATGCCTAGAAGTTTCTGAAATTAATATTAATATAGTTATGACAGACAAATACTATGCCTCAGTTAACATACAAGGCATTCTGGTGTTACTTTAAATATTAGTGTTATAACAAAAAGTTACTGTTGGACCCCAAGTGAGAGCATTTGCAGCAGATAACAACTTCAGATGTTTATTTATCAAATGAAAGCCAAACTCTCAGCCAGTCTCTTTTAGGGCAGTCAGGTTTCATTAGCCTGTTTGATATCTCACAGGTTCTTGTCTAGCTGCCTTTATGTTGAAGGCAGGAAAACAGGCATTGGTTTATTCTCTCACCTATATTCACAGGATGAAAGCGCGTCTGTTCAGAGATCCACTGCCTGGAGCAATGCAATGAGAGAAGTTTAAGCTCATAGCACTGCAGTATGGTTAAAAAAAAAGGAAAAAGTAACAGCTTTTGAACATATTAAAGATGCATTTATCTCTGCTATGCTTTAGGGATTAAGAGGATGTTATTATAACTTGTGCACAGATCTGTGCTTGCTGTGAAAAGCTTGCTTTGTAATTTATGCACTGTCATTTTTCAGGGGGGGCACTCAATGGTGTTGCAATGTGCAGATATGTTTTAACTATTTTTTAAGGAAAAAAAATGAAAATGAATGTGACAGGATTTTTTTCTTAAGCTAACATGTAAATTAATCACCTTTTGAGATGATCCTTTGAAAATTTTAAGCCATTTTAATACAAGAACCTTTTCTGACAGTACAATGGATGAGTGAACTCTTTGTCGAAACTGCATTTACTGTAATATTACATCCTTTTAACGTCTTTGTCATCAAATTAAGATCAAATGGAAAAAGCTAATGAATACATTCAGTACTGAAGTGTATTTTCCAAGAGTAAAGTTTTCATTTCGATGGAAAAAAAATTAGAGATCTGCACTCTAACACTGTGGCTCCTCCATTTCTAAACTTCCCTTTAATAAGGAAATATCTTGTGGAATTTGGCTGATTCGTCCATAACTATGAGATAAAAACCATACTTAACAATAATATCCTGTTGTAGTTGGTACCAAATTAGCTGACTTCTATTGCTACTGAACAGAAATGTGTAGTCTGGCTGCTCATAGAGTTCATGCTTGAAATTCCAGAAATAACAGTATTGAAGTAGACCACTTCAAAGGGGGTTATTCATCATCAGAAAGCTTTTTGACTGTTTGCTGACTGTTGATCTTCACACTCTTCTACATTTACAGTTCTCTTTGAAATCACAAAAGAGGCACACACTTTGTAAAGAATGTATTTTATGCTTAAAAGGCAGGTGCATTGACTAAATCATCATTTTGTAATTAAAAATTACAGTTATCCTTGGGAAATATGGATTACTTTGAATGTGAAGGGGATATGGCTTCTGGTATATAATGAGGAAGTATTACAGTAATACTTCATATCTTTTCTCATTGATCTGTGTGTCCCATACAGTGCTTCTTAAGTAAATAGTAACAGAATGATGCATCTAATGTCTGTACCAGTGTTGTCTGATAATATCACTTACCACTAACTTCTCAGGACCCTCTGCTAGATAAGTTTATAAGTTGCCATGGTTTAATACCAGCTTGCAGCTCAGCCCCACAGGGCCACACACTGGAGGAGAGAATTGAAAGGGTAAAAGTGAGAAAACTGAGTGGGTTGAGATAAAGGCAGTTTAACAGGTGAAGCAAACGCCATGTGCACAAGCAAGGTGAACCAAGGGATTCATTCCCCACTTCCCAGGGCAGGCAGGTGTTCAGCACCCCCAGGACAGCAGGGCTCCATCACCTGTAATGGTGACTTGGGAAGACAAACACCATCACTCCAAATGTCCCCCCTTGCTCCTCCTCCCCAGCTTTATGTGCTGAGCTGGTGCCATATGGTCTGGGATATCCCCTGGGTCAGTTGGGGTCAGCTGTCCTGGCTGTGTCCCCTCCCAGCTCCTTGTGCCCCCCCAGCCTCTCTCTGGTGGGGTGGGTGAGGAGCAGGAAAGGCCTTGGCTCTGGGTAAGAACTGCTCAGTGATAACAAAACCAGCCCTGAATTATCAAGACTGTTCTCAGCACAAATCCAAACCACAGCCCCATACCAGTTTCTATAAAGAAAATTAACTCTACAGAATCATAGAATCATTAAGGTTTGAAAAGACCTCCAAGATAATCAAGTCCAGTGTTCAATCCAATACCACCATGCCCACTAAACCATATTGTGAGCGATAGAGTTTTAGTGATCCCAATCCAAACCAGCGCCTAAGTGCTGTTAGGTTGGCAGCAATGGGAATTGAGGCACACAAGATCATTTGTGCTCAGGTGGCAGAGCCAATGTGCATGCCTTCAAACCACATACTTACCTACAGCATGAAACCTGTCATCTTGCACCCTTTGCACAGCTCTTTCAGTTGTTATGTTGTATATCATGTCCCTCTACAGCCCATTTTCATTTTACTTGTGTTCACCCAGCTCCAGCAGTAATTGCAGCGGCACAGAATGAGTTCCCAAGTTGTCTTCCTCATTTTTGTCACTTGGAAAGTTGTATTTCAACTAATTTTCTGGACTTTTGAGTAAATGTAGGGTAATAGGGAAGTAAGGTCACAAGAGGCTATTGAATACTGTAAAGCAGATGGAGCATGGTTTCTAGAATCTGAGAGTGTGTTGAAGATACTGCATTAAGATTTGCAATGGAGTAAAAGCAAAAATGAAGTATTTGGGGGAAAGTGGTGACAGACACCTGTGCTGCTTTGCAGGGGTGAGGAATCCCATAGGGCTTTCCCTGACTGGTTGGTAATGGAGTATTTATGTGGTTATTGTCTCTGGGAGTAATGCTATGATTTTGTGAGTAGATGGAAATGCCTGGAATCCTCATATTTCTTTCATCCCAATCAGTTCATACATGATGTAGGCACTGTACTAAGCATAGCACAGGAGTCGATTGCTATCGGTACCGAGCACGTGTTATTCCCCTTGTACTGCCTTAGTGCTATCACCTGCCAGTGCTGCTGCTGTTCCTTTGAAAGGGTTGGGAAAATTGTTTTGGACTGGCTTGCTTCTTTATCTCTGGGAAATCACACGGAATTCTCCTGGACAGTTACAGACCTGTTCTCAAAACCAACATGGATAATAATATAAACCCACCTCTAACACCCCTTCCTTTCCATAGTCATAGATTAGTAGTAAGAGAAATCAGGTGATAAGTGTTAAAATACCCCCAGTAAACTGTTGTTCACATTTACATCTTCATGATAGCCAACCTAACAGATTAGGAGTTCTATGAATTATAACGAGATTTGGAGGAGAGCTAACTGACTGAACTTCAACCCAGAGAAGCCTGAAGAAATACTCATTGTGTGAAGGAAGCAACCAAATGAAATAGCTGAATAATAATTTCCTCTGAAAAAAAAAAAAAAACCAAACATTGTGGGGCTGTCAGTTTGTTACTGGGTTGCACTTAGTTATGTAAGATTATACTTATGCAGCAACAGGAGGCCAAGGATGCCTTTTGTTCTCTTTGTTCTCTCTAACTTCCAGTGAAATATAACCTGGTGAGCTCTCGGACTGAATATTCTGAGTATTTTGAACTCAATACCTGAAAGATTTAATTTCCCTAGGCAGCAGTGATTTGTATGAGAGTGGACACTCGTTGAACTGTGATATGGCTGAAGGTTCCACCTCTGGAACTAGAGCCTGCGTTTATTCTTTTTCAGGGCATACTGCAATGATTATTTTCCCAGATTTTCAAAGGCAAGATTTGGGGTTGAAAGCTGTGAAATGGCAGTGTTCCTGGTGGATTCCATAAGAATTACTGGACATTTGTTATTTATAAGTAGGCCATGGCATCAAATGAACTGCATGCTAAGGATTTTTTCCAACGAAGAGTTTTATTTATAATTGCATTTTAATAGTTATTCATGATGGCTAGGCAGATCCAGCATGTCTAACCTTTGAATCAGTGTTCTGAATGAATTTAAATATATTTTTATGTAAAAGAAAAATTGGTAATGCTTCATCAGCTGATTAGAAAAGCTAAATTTACAAATTTTTAAAGTTCACCTTACACTGATAGTAGAAATAGTGCAGGGGGGAAGTGAGATGCACCTAGGCCTGTGCTTCTGGTGATGCCACTGAGGAGCAGCCTGAAGATGATCGGCTTCCAGTTAAAATATCAGTATCAAGTGTGGCAGTGGTTTGTTGGAACAGAAGTTTGGGAACCAGTCTGTATCAAATTGCAAGTGTGCTGAGGTTTTAGATATGTGAATTATAATAACCAGGCTTGCCAACTTTGGGAGATGCTGCATTTAATATTCCTAGTTTTACAGACTTTGCAAGGGATCCTGAAGGATTTTTTTTCAATAAAGTATAGGTCCTTAGTTTATTAGCCCAATATCAAGTTCTGAAAGAGTGACTTAATAGAAGAAAGGCAACCATAGTACTGGTTTTTAATGAAGTATCTTGTAGTAACCTTATGGATATTGTATTCATTTTGTTTAAGTGGCAAAATGAAGACATTCTTAATTCAGGGATATGAGCATGTAATTATTAACAAGACTGTTTCAGAAGAATATGTGAAATGAACATCTTTATTTTTTATTTCATCACTACTTTTACTCTGATACATATTTTATATAAGCAATGATTAAGGTGAAAAGTTAATACTGAATAGATACTGGTTAATATCTTAATGATAGAGATACCCCATCTTTTGAAGCAGCTGAAGCTAATATAGTTGCCTTTTCCCCTTACTTTTAGGCAATATTTTAATGGCAATCTTCATGCTGAACTTGGATCTGCATTAAATGAAAAGATGATAATTTATTCAGTTTTAGCAGTATTTCCCTCATGCTGTCTTTCCTTTGGCCTCTTTAGATCATGAGGGTTTTCTGCTTTCTGGGTTTTTTTAACACAGAAATCAAGTGTTTCTAAATTAGGTTTTATTCATTGTGTTTTAAAACCCACATGTTGGGTATTTTTACAGAAGGTCCTTGATTATCAAGAGCTTATAGTAAACATTAAGAGAGATACCAGTTAATCTCTCCATTTTAAGAGATAATTTTCTTTTCTTTTCTTTTTTTTTTTTTTTTTTAGTATTTTGATTATGCCCTCTTGATTAGTCTTAAGATAAAGAATAAACAGACACTGTCACCAGAGTTCATCCATCCTTAATATTTTTTCCCTCAGTTACCTTGTGGTGAACAGCCACTCTTAATTCTGCTTGCTTTTAAAACCTCTGCTCTAAGGACTTGAGCTTTTACAGATTTCTGTTATTAACATGAGTTTTATTTCCCCATCTATGAATTAACCTGCATGGAAATGCTTGTGCACTTCTATGATACTCAGTATGAAGAATGTGAAATAGGAAAATTGTACATTGGTTTTGCTGTGCATTAGAGCATGGATTCCTTATTCAGAGAACATATCTCTCTTTTATTGAAGCATATAATAAATCTGACTGTGCACTTCATTTGGTCTTTGAAAACAAAGTGGTATCCTCTAGACGTGAGTAGGTTTCATAATACAGGATGTGAAGCAGTTTGTATAGATGCTGTTTTTAAGCTCTTGTCTCTGTTATTTTAATGTCTCCAAAGCTTCTGTGTCCCTTTCCTCAGCTGTCAATGCCATAAATTCTCCTGGGAATTATGAGAAATCAATCTACTTTGTTTCCAACACAGCAAGATGCAAGCAAGAAATTAAAAGGTTTCTAAGAGAAAATATTCATGTTGGAGCTCTCTATACTCAAATGGTATATTCTGTTAATATCTGTGTACTTAGTTATCCCAACTTTGATCCAAGATGCAGTTGGAGAGAGAAAAACTAAATTGAGAAAGAACATTTAAAATTAAAATTAATCATACCAAAGAAAAGGACAAAATAATTTTTTTTAAAATATATTCATGTATACACATGCATTCATAAAACATTTAAGCAGTAAATATCTAGCTGGTTTGATTGTGAAATTGTTTATAAAAAAATTCTTCTGGAACGATATTTTCTCATAATCCCTTTCTGCTAAAGACAGTTAAGGCACAGGTGTAAAAATCCATTAAAATTTATCTTGGTTATCTTTTTAATTTTTCCTATATTTTATGATTTTTTTTTGAATAATATGTTGCTAACCTGCGAAGAGCCAGATGAGATATCAATGTGGTTCACAATTCTGGGAAGTAGGAAGTCTGTAAGAGAAATTAGGATACATTTGTTCCTTTATTAAGTATTTATTTATGAGCTCCTTATGAACATATATTTGTCTTAGATCATTGTCCTCTTCTCAGTTACACTCTTATGGGCAAGTCACCAAGATTTAGTTTCTGACATTTCTTAGGAAAAAAGTAAGAAAGGAAAAGACCTAAAAACGCCTGTTATGACAAAACCAAAACTTTTCGTGTCTTTTATAATAAAAGGCACAAAAGTTTACAAAGTTAATGTTTAAAAGCCCTTTGCAACTTCATTCTGCTGCTCCACACAGCCCTGGGACACCCAAAGGACTGAATGGATGTAACCCTCTGCTTAAGATAGGGCAACCTCTATTTCTTTTGGTGTATGTAAAATTAGACCTGGACATACAGAAGTGTACCATTGTTGTTTGTTTCTAGGCTGTTTTGACAGCAGATTCTTTGTTCTTCTCTCTGAACCCCTGACTCATGGAAGCATCTGTGCTGCCATGGCTCAGGGAAGCTGAAGTTGAGCATTGCCAGCCAAGAAGCCACAAAGCTTTTGTCAAGCCTTTCTCTCTACCATGGGACTCGGACAGGGACCAGTTCTCCTTGTGTCTTCCCCCAAGTCTGCTTCTGTTAGCTGAGCACTAATTAGGCAGGGCTCTTCCTTTTTTTGTTTCTCCTTTGAAGTCTCTTGTTTGCCTCTGGGAGAGGCTGATTAGGTACCCAACAGCCCATGAGCTCCTTCCAGACTCATATAATGGGGTGTACAAACCCTGTATTATGCCACTGCAAAATCATCCCATTGGGAGCAAAAGGACAGAAAGGTTATGGAAAATAGACTAATAATCTCCTACCCCTTTCCAGTATTACACACATCCTCTCATCTGCACAGTCTGTCAGGCATCACTGTGACCACCCCAGCACCAGCAGAGCAGAACCCGTCTGTAGTGCCTGATTATTAGAGCTGCTGATCACAGAAGAAATCCCACTGAAGAATAATTCAGAGAAGACTGTGTAGGAGTGAAGCTTCACATAACCAAAGTTTCCATGAATTTTAAGAACGGTTTAAAGTGCCATAAGTGACTGTTCATTATATCTGAGTTAATGGTATGGCCTTTTTTATGCTTCTCTCCCCTGCTTTATATGCCCCTTTCAGCTTTGCTGATAATACCAGAATAGAGTTAGTGGGGAGATTTAGAGGTAAAGAAGCGTGGAATCATCTTAAGCAGACACCATTGTAATGTATCCAAGTTATTTTATAAATGTGTTACATACAGTATTACCTCTTCTTCATACATTCCCTAATGATTAAAATGCAGGGTGAGGGAGCTCCGTCAGGGAGGCTCTGGACTGCTCACCCCTCTGTGTGCTGATTATTCCACTGTCTTGAGAATACTGCTAAGAACTGCAGAAATTAACTAAAATACAGTCACTGGTTAAGAGTATCTTGTATGCCATGGGACACTAGTGAAAAAAGGTCTAGAAGTTTGGTCTTCTCAGCATTGATACTTCTTTCCCTTCCTCTTATAAAATGCCTTTTTTCAGCTTACAGTGGCAGATAATTTATTTACAAATATATGACAATCCTTCTCCCAAGGTTTTTGTTTCATTAGTGAGACTTTAAGACAAAACTTTGTACATTCTTTCTAGATATACAATGTAAAACTATTCTGAAACCATTTCATTACATCTGATCACTTCCTTGAATGTTATTTCAACTGCCTGAAAAATAGACACTGGGAATGAATCTTAAGAACCTGAAGCTGGTAAGCAGTGAATACACTCAGTGCCTTATTTTATATTATATTTGTAGGAAATTGAACTTTGTTTGACTTTGCTGTATTCATTGTCATATTAATTGATGGTAAATCCACCTAAATTAGCCCAGTATAAGTCAAAATAGAAGGACTGAAGAAATAGTGCTTGTGCTGTGAAGCTCATTGTACAGCATGGCTGTGCTGCCACTGACAATGTCTGCTTAGTGCCCTGCCAGGCCATCCAGCTGGAACAAAAAGGGAGGAGTTTGGCAGTTGAACTGAAACACAGTTCTGCTGTAAAGACATTAATAACTGAAAGTTATTACTTGACTGGCTGATATAACTTAAAGCTGGTGTATAATATTTCCAGTTCAGCATCAATTTCAAACCCTTCATCTCCATTTGATGCCAACTGATGCAGTCATGTTTGTTGCAGTATAGTGTCAGACCCTCAATGCTATTCTGAACCTTTGTTTCCTAGAAAGAAAATTCAGAAAAAAAGTGTTTGGTCAGTAGTGAGTGCATAGTCTGAACCAATCTTCAGTTTGGCAGTTCCAGGGTAAATCATCACAGCAAGAAAATACAGAGAATCATATAAAGTACTTTGAGTTAAATTTTTTATTACAAGATATTTGGTCTGCCTGATAGACAGCATAGGCAAATATAAACTGGAGAATATACTGAATGCAGAGGACAGAATTACTTATATAACATCATTTTCATGAGACCAGGTAGAAGGTGGTGATCTGGAGAGCTCTGTGGGGTGGGAGCACATACAGAAAAAAGGGAAGCCAGTTCTGGTAATACAGACAGCAGTTTAGGGAAAGCAAATAGTGTCAGCAGAGGGGTTACTGTCGTGCCAAATACAGCAAGAGGAGAAACAACAGATAGTGGCTGCTGAGAGGCTCTTGTTCTTGCTGGGTAGATATGATGTGTTGTCTGTTCTAGAAGCTTTATTGGATCTGTGGGGGCATTCTTTAGAAAGGCATCTTTTTATACAAAGGAGAAAATAGTATTTTTCCTTGTTGAAGTGGCCAAATGATTACTTTTAAAACCACAGAATATAATGTGATATTTGTATATATAAAATATTAAGGGGCAGACATTAAAAGAGAAATAGATTTTCTTTCTTAGAGGAACTAGTTGGGAGGAAATTTGTGGAAGTATTCTGCTAAGAAAAAAAAGTTCAAGTAACAAATAATGACTGAGTTGTTTTCTGAGAAGGAGTGTGTGGCACTGTAGTTACTTGGAGCAGTCAGTAGCAGAGGATAGACATGCAAGCAGTAAAAAAATGTAGAGTTTCTGAATTGTGCTACACAAACCCTCTAAACTGTCATTTCCTTTCAATGTGAACCGCAATTTGCATTTTTCTGTCTTTCTACTTAACACTTCAATAGGATGTGACATGACTTTAGAGAACTGGGAAAAGCAGAGATTCTAACTGAGAGTGGAGTGCAGAATATTTACAAAAACAGATTTTTCAACCCCTGGATGAAGACTGTCCTGCCAGATGAGCCTAAATTATGCAGAAAGGAAAGTGTGCTATTTGTTGAAGGGTCTGTTCTTTGCTACCGAGTTTGAATGATGTATTAAAGGAAGAAGAAGAATTTTCACTGAAGTCACATTTTAAAGTCAGCATAAGGGATACAACTCTACAAGTATTTCTACTGAACAGGAGGCAGTTCACTGGGTCTGTATCTGCATTCTGTTTTCTCCTCAGTGCAGGAAGATGGTGAATCTTTTTCCCTAGTTTTAATGCTGGCCATTGCCAAATGCTCTGATTTCCCCTTATACGAAAAATACACTTAGACATTTATGCACTTACTCTTAGTACTTATTTCCCCGTGTATATCCTATGGTGATCTTTTGTTGTGTGTTTGTACAGCCAGTGGTAAATGTATTCCTCTGCTTACCTTGTAAAGCAGCTTACCTTATGTGCATGGCGTTTCCAGCTGGAAAGAACTTGTTGTCAATGCCTCAGGCTGTTGTTTCTCTTTCTTGCTTTTACAACTATCCCTGTAAACAAGAACTATGTCTACATTTTTATATTTAAATTTTGCCAGAGGGCTTTTGTATTCCAATTGCAAGAATCTGTAGTTGGAACAGAACTCTAAATATATAAATGCAAAGTTATAACATATGATTCTGTGACTGAGTATTTAATTATTTTATGTTTGGGTTTTTTCCACAGGCAGGTGCTTCTAATACACTAAATAAATTCTTACTTTTGCTTTTAAAAAATTTGATATATTTGAATAACGTATCTACTCTTAAAATTAATGACAGTATACTTCAGACTATCTCCTCTGCTAGACTCTTTTATCTGTGCAGGTTGTGGCATGCACTGCACTCCTGTCCAAGTGACCGTGATTTTAACTGCTCAAAGCATTGGAAGCAGCAGTGCCCTACTCATATCTCAGTTTGCTGTGAGCTGGACAAGTGTGTTAGTGCATCCCTGAAGCACAGACCTCAAAGCTGTATTTGGGGTCCAGTTTTACCTGCGGGATCTCGTAGAAGTGCACTGTCATGGTGCTTTAGGCTTCGCCAAAGTGTGTGTACCCATACACATCCTGCTGCCTGGAACATGAGTCAGACTCAGCTGCACTTCCAAAGTTTCACACTGTAACCGTAAAAGGGGACAACCAAATTATAGCTGAGCCAGCAAATGCTTTTGCAGTAGTGATAGGAGCAAGCTCCAAGGCAGCAGTAGTCACAGAAGCAACTGTTAGTTGGACATACGTGGAACATGTGAAAGTCTGTCCGGAGGAAAGGGTAGCAAGGAGATCTTCTGACTGTGTCTCTCTAAAGGATAAAAGAGAGGAAGTTTGGGGTATGTGTGTTAACTCTATTTCTCTATCACTAGATTTTGTACTTCTATTCACTCTTTTCAAAAATTGTTATTTCAGTTCTTAGAATTTCTGTAAATATATTTTCAATATGTGAGAACAGTTGAATTACTTTATAGATCTGCCTTTAAATTTTTGCTGGTTTATTCATAGGGTTATTTCTTAAATGAAAAAAATCTATATTTTATGGAATATACCAGCTGTGACTGAATTCCACCTCAGTGACTTGAAACATTTTCATTATGTTTAGTTTGTCTCTGGAGCCATTGAGTTACTTCCAGATCCAGTATTAAATCTTTCCAGTAATTCACTCCCTGGCTAGCCTGAGATATTATCCTAAATATTTATACGAGAGGGAACTTTTCTAAATCTTAGAAGATCTGGAAAATAATCACAAGATTTGGAGATGAACACAATTTAATTCTGTGTTGAGTTTTTGGGTTTTATTTCTAAAGCAGCAACAGAAATTTTAGAAAATCACAGACCCACAGGATGGCCAAAGTGGGCAGGCACCTCTGGAGAACAACCAGTCCCACCCTGCTCAGAGCAAGGGCAGCTACAACAGGATGTCCAGGGCTGAGGTGTGTTGGCTTTTCAGTACCTCCAAGAGCAGAGACCACACAGCCTCTCCAGGGAACCTGTTCCTGTGTTCAGTCACCCTTTTCTTAGATTTAAACTACATTTTAATGGTGTTGAATGGAATTGATGGAATGGTAAAGTTATGCAGCCTTTCACTTTTAAGTGAAAACCACTTGGTTTTTATTAACATCTAAATGTCAGTCGTGGTCTTAAACAACACTTATACTCAAATGAAGATTTCTGCCTATGCTGTGGCTATTCTGAGCATCGATACTGGCCATTGCATTTCCTGCAAGGAAATTTATATAACAATATTGTTTTCTCATTACGATGCATGTTTTTAGTTCTTGATATACTTAAAAGATTATTAAATCATTGGCATGCGTACAAGGAATTTTAATATTAGCATTTCCATACTTGCAACAAAAGCTATTTTCATGCAGCCAGACTGATCTGCTCAGTATAATACAGTAAGTCACCAGCAGATAGGAATGCAACCCAAGTGTCCTGATTACCTCTTACCTTGAACTTTCTGACAAACAAATCAAAAAAGTTGTCACAGTATTTTACAAAGTTCTGTGTTTCTTAGCATAATTGTAATGTGAAGTTCCACCGTGCAAAATAATGTAAAATCTAGGCATACCTTTTCTTAGCAGAAATTATCCAAAAGTAAGTTAGAAATATGGGGGTCCCCAGCACAGAAAGGACATTGACGTGTTGATGCAAGTCCAGAGGAGGTCACCAAGGTGATGGAGGTATGGAGCATCTCTGCTGTGAGGAAAGGCTGAGAGAATTGAGACCATTCAGCCTGAAGAAGAGAAGGCTTTGGGATGACTGAATTGTGGCCTTGCAGTGCCTGAAGGGAGCCCACCAGAAAGATGGAGAGGGGCTTTGTAGAAGGGCCTGGAGTGACAGGACAAGGGGGAATGGCTTCAAACTAACAGACAGTAGCTTTAGATTAGATGCTAAGAAAAAATTCTTGCCTGTGAAGATGGTGAGGCCCTGGCAGAGGCTGCCCCAAGAAGTTGTGGATGCCCCATCCCTGAAAATGTTCAAGGCCAGGCTGGATGGAGCTTTGAGCAACCTGGTCTAGTGGGAGGTGTCCCTGCCCATGGAAGTGGGGTTGGAACTAGATGATCTTTGAGGTCCCTTCCAACCCAAACCATTTTATGATTCAATGAAAATACAGTACTTTGTTATTTCTGTGTCTAGACAACACTGTGCTGTTTGTATACCTACATTTTGTTTGTGTTAAAATACTTCTCTTGGAACTGAAGTGTTCAGTCATGGTTTGAAAATAGGTTGCAGTTGGTGCTACCATGTAAGTTGTCAGCCCAGATTTATATTTTAAACATATATTATTTCCTCTTTTTTTTATCCTTCCATATAGCTGTGCTACACAGTGAGATGGGTGAGCAAAGTAATGGTAGAAGGGCAATCTGTATGGCCAGCACTTAAAGCTGTTTGAGTTCTTGCAGTTAAAGCCGAAGCCATTAGATGGTGCCATGCTGTAACCGGAATTTTCTCCTCATCTGCTTAAAGCCAGCTGTGTGATCTATCTGGCAGCACGATCTTAAATGGCTAAGCCTATTCTTCTAGGGCACTGCCTTGTATTGGTCAGCCTCAGTCATTATGCGCAAAACCCAGACAATAAATTAAATCACTAGAATTTGGGTTTTTTTATTTGTTTCAATGGAAAGACTGCACCATCCTGAAAATTCAACAAAAGAGAAGGCAATGGCAGGACAGATTTACTGCCCCTTTTTCAGCTGAAAGCAGTGTGCAATCTAAATGATTTACTTGTTTGCTAGCCCTGCATGGTGCTGTCTCCTGGGTTATCATTCACCTAAATGGCCAATGTAGTACAATGAAAATGATAGTGCAGTTACAAATTCACAGCAATTTACTGGTTAGAATCTCAAACTGGTAAATTATTTAATTTCCATTTCTTCAGTTACTGTTCAAGGTTGAAAACTTAGACATGGGATGTTAAAAAATGGAAAAGAATTTAGCAGCTTTGGAGGCTCAAGTTGTAAAATTGTGGTGATAATAGGGTGGGCTTTATTGGGTATGTAGATGTAATAGGCTTTTGTACAGCATCTGACTTACTACTGTGTGACACTGATAAAAAACTAACACTCTACAATATCAGCAAAGCCCATCTTAAGTGGATTAAGTGTTGGTTAACTGACAGTTATCAAAAAGCAGTTGTTAATAGGGAATCATCATGTAAATGGGAGTGTTTTTACCATGTTTGTGTGGGGATGGTCGGAGGTTTGACTCTTTGCATTTCTGCACATGAATGATAGATATAAAATCATTGTGGGTATCTAAGGGTGATGTAAAAATTGTTTGGGTGGCAGGTCATGACCTGGTCAGGGCACCCATGAAGAGTAGTTTGTGTTACTCTGTGACCTCAGACTGTGCAAACAAATCTACCTATTCATTTAGTACAGACAAATGCAGACTCATAAAGCTGGATGGATAGGAGCAGGCAACACAATCTATGTAAAAATGGGGGCTGTGTTCTGAGAAGTGAATATGGAAAATGCATAGGTGAATTTGAATGATGATATTGAGACAGTGTAAGTTCTTGTTCTTGAATGAGGATTCTTCCCATTTCCATTGGCATGTGGCCATGGGGTCACCCAAATGAGGGCTAACTATTTTCTTTGGTAGGTCAGTTTTAAGCTGGATCAGTTCCCTTATCTCACTGAATGTGTGGCCTCATAAGCTCTTGTGCTTGGCATAGTTGGGAGCTAGGGAATAATTGGATTGCCTTTTTCAGTGGAATTCATAATTGATTATGAAAGCAAACCCTGTCACCACACAATTCAGCAGCAGCTCCCACTAGGAAGCCTTGAATAGTAATACTGCAGAGTAATGCAAAGGAGCCAGGGAAAAGATTTTATAGCTATATAAATGTATAGATATATAGATACTGCAACACTGAGGCCACTGTGCTGGCAGTTCTAATTTTATAAGATTTTAGTCTCAACATTGATTCAATGATTGGGGTAAACCTTTGGAGGAGAGAGGCTTCAACTTCGATACCTGAAAGATGTCAAAGAAGGACTTGATTGCAATGCCTATGACAGCCTGACCACTAACAGAGTCCCTCTCCTTGCAGTAGGACTGCCTGAATCAGGATGACATTTAGCAGTATGCTGACTGCGTGTCCACCAGGCCATAAATAACAAAAGCCTGGCTGCACCAGGATCCATTCACAGCAGCTGGACGTGCACAGGTGCTTTCTGCAGGTCTCTGATCAAAATGCAATCTTGCCAACCAGAAAACTACTGCTGATCTCAGAATATTTGAATGAAAGTCTGGTGGAATTCTTGAAACAAGTTCAGCAAGGGCATTTAATACGCTTTCAAGTTAATCCAGAATATTTAGTGTTTCCTCTAACAAACAGGTAATCTATGTATTAACATTTTTTAAATCAGTCATCATAAAGTTATTTCTTTGAGTTTTCTTTGCATCTTCTTTAGCTCTGCATTGAAGACAGAATGACAGTTCCTGCTATTTTTTCTTTCTTCATATTTCATATCCTATGAAGAAGAAAATAAATTCAAGGTACAATCATTGTTGGGCTTTATTTCCTTTAAAACTCAAAGGTAATAAATACTTTGATTTTTATTTATTATTTTATTTTCCTGTTGGCTATCAAACATTTTGATAAATGAGCATAAATTGCTCTTAAAAGAGAGAAGCAAAATAAAAGAAAGGAAGGAATAGGTCAGATTTTGGAATGTGTATATTAATTCATAACATTCCACCTCTGATGGTCAGCCTCAGTCATTATGCACAAAGCTTCAGAAGCTGTCTAGGACAGGCTTAATGAGCTTGGTCCGCTCACTTTGATTCCAAGAAGACATTTGTAATCCAAATTACAAAACCAAACCAGAGTCTGGCCCACTTTTCCATAACTGACAGGTTCTGACAGGAGAGGTTTGGTAGCTGAAGCATGGAGATACTGGGGGCCAGGACTAAGGTGCCTTGGCAGAACTGCAGGGAGAAGGGACAGCTCTTGCCTGGTTCTGGATGCCTCTGAAGTTGGCATGTTGGGCTATTTCTTTGTCTCAGACAAAAGTGCCAGATAGACCTGAGAGTTGTGACAGCCTTTTTCAAAATTTTGACTTTTATTCTGTTGCATAACCACAAAATAGTGGTGACAAACTGAATCTCACTAACAAAAAGACTTTCTAATGGAAGAAATTCACACTTTCTCTGCATTTCATGGCCAGGCAGCCTGTGTACAGTCAGGGAATTGTTAGGATGCGCAGTGTGTGACCATCAGCTTAAATATTTGTCCTTTTAAGCTTTGAAACTTAAGATACTGGATTAAATGAATGCCTTTATAAATTTGAGGGGCCTATTTCCACGTGGTTTGACTGATCTAATTGCATTTAATTATTACAGTTCTAACAGATTACATTCCCCATGTAAAAGTGAAGGAGAAGGATTACATCACAAAATTCTTGTCTTCCTTATAGTTTGTGAGATCTAAGAAATGCAGAAGGAGGCAGTGCATTGAATACTCATATTATGTGATTATTCTAGCAGTTGTTTGTGATATGGTTGTCTTCACTGCTTAGATTCTGCTTGTTTGAGACAATAGCTAAGCATCTGCTAGTCACTGCAGAATCCTACAAAATAAAGACTAAAATTTTACCTCAGCTGACACCAATCAGTGAAGCAGATGCTGCATAAACACTGAAGAGAATTTTAACATTGTTTTAATTGCATGTTAGAAGTCAAATAGTGTTATCTCAGTGGGGCAGTGAGCTAAAGGCATGAAAAGAAAAGGATTTTTTTTTTTGTCAGCTATTATTCTTTTGTCCTTTTTTTTTTTTTTTAATTGCTCAAATGTTTTATGTCTTGCAAACTCTGCTAGTTTGTTTGGAATTACTTAAGGTGATTTGAGAATGCACTGTAATGCTCATAGATTTACTATGACCAGTGTGAGCACACCAGCTTTTCAGTCTGAAGTTGGAATTGCTTAGTATAAGCATTCGCTTTTTTCAATTTGAAACTTAATTAAAAATATTACAGTTCCTGCAGATTTTTTTTTAATTTTAATGCGCCTATAAAATAGTAGTTGTATTTTAGAGTCCAGTAAACGAAATTTTAGGGGTGGCTTCAATACTTGTTAGGAAGCATGAATTTTAAGAAGAGTTTCATATCAGAGCAAATAATTTTTGTGAACGTGATGTCTATGAGAGATGTGAACTCCGATAATGTTTATGAGCTCTGGAAGCTGAAACTGATGACACCACCAAATATTGACTGTGGGGCTGTATCAGATACAGATACTGTTGCAATTCGAGGAAACAGAAAATGTGTTGTTGAGTAAAAGCAGCGAGTTCTCTGTATTCCGCTCCAGCCACTTCCTCCTTTCAGTGCTCTCGACAGAAAGCAGCCCCGGCGAGCGAGGAATCGCGGGGTTTTCAGATGAATAATTCTTACATCACCAGGAGCCTCTCCCGGGCTGCTGCTGCAGAGGCTGGGCTTTCCCGGGTACTTTGTCATTTCTCCTATTTCTAGAAAAGAACAGAAACTAGGGAAGAAAGGAAAGCCAGGTGCCTTAATATCCACAGAAAAGAGAGTGCTGATTATGTCACTGCAGCAGCTGAGTTTTTAGGGGGAGAAGCTCACAGTCGCTGCTCTCAGGGCTTGCACTCTCGGTCAGATGTGATAGTACAAATGAGGTTGCCTTTACTGCTGCAGTTGGGTACTTGGTAAAGTTGTGAAGAGAAATGGTGGAGAATTGCACTTACTTTAAAAAAATACAAAGTAGGAAAGCATTGTATTCCAGTGGCTCCCAAAAGACTTGGGAAAGTTTATTTAGAAAAAAAAAATTAACCACAAAGTTCTGGTGACAGCAAAATTTTTATCATTTGTTAAATTCTGTTTAGTTTTATTAATACATATTGATGTGTAAATAAAATATCTTTTTGTTAATAAATAAATGCTACAATTTGGTGTATTAGTAAAGTATGGTGTGGGAAGGCTAGAAATTTATTTTGGTAAATCAGGTTGATTATTTAGTTATTGAAATATAATTATTTATTGTAATATAATTTGAGGGCAGACTTCATCTGCTGTTTCTCCTGATGTGAGGAACCAAGCAAGTATATGTAAGCATGTTGAAGAGAGTGGGGATAGTGACAGAAAAGAAAGCTCCACTGTCCAGATTGGTAGCCTTTGTTTGCTAATCATTACTTTGGGATATTTTAGATTGTAAACGTTCTTTAAAGAAAATCTTTGTTGGCTGCATTTCTGTTTTCTTTTTACTTCTTTTTTTTTTCCCCTGCTGGCTCAGTCTATCAGTTTCCATTTAGCTAGGCAGAAAATTCAAGGAAACAAAACATTCCAAGAACAGCACAGAGGTACATGCCTCTTCTGAAATACTGTGAAATTCAATTAATCTGTTCTACGTTTAAAGTGAAGGCCTACTAAAGAATGACTAAATTGTGTCATTATAGACATTCTAGAAGAAATAGTTAAAATGTATTAAAACTGCAATACATGTCTGTAAAAAACATTTAGTTACAAACAGCAAATAAATATGACCAGGCAGAATGTGAGGGAACAAAACTATTTATGCTCCACAGCAGGACAGATGTTTGGGTTTGGTGAAATAATATTTACTGATGGGAACTTACCTCTGTATACACATGTAAACCATTTTACAAGAAGTTTATTCATTTGCCTTTCACCAGGGATTTTACTGGCAGGTTCCCAACATGAATTGAAGCCTGTGGATCAAAGCCCAGGAGTCAAAATTCCTGAATGCAGACTAGAATTTATTTCACGTGAGCAATGCGTGTTGGGAAATCCTTGAAGGCAGAGAAGAAATGGTGCACAATTCATAAACTCTATTCCACTTCCCTGCTCCACTACAAGATGCACACAGGAGAAGACTCATATTCTTACCAGCTCCCATCAGAATCTCCGAAAACATGATCCAGTTAATTTCAGTTTATAATTCAGGTGTCTTTTAGAGGCTCTTCACAGTGTCCACTTATTTTACCACCAGAATATATGGTACCATGAAAATAAACAGAAGCATTTGCCAGGAGCTGCTTAAAGTGGTACAATGTGATGGCAACTTCTCTGCAGTTTTGCCTAAGGGTAATAAAGTTGTGAAGAAGAAACTTCTCATGAATATCTCAATGCAAAAGAAATTTGGACAAAAATGGTTAATGTAAACATCAGTATTTCTGGATCATGGAAATACATAAGTGCTTTATACATGGAAAATGCAGGTGGTTTTGAACCATTTCATGCACTCTGAAGAAAAAAACGTGCTATAAAAACCGTGGGTATTTATATGGCACAGCTGATTATTCACAAGGGGTTGGGGTCATATAAGCTGAAGCATCTGTCCCATTGTTGTTATTCCAAGTGCACTGAGAGCCATGTCTTTAATTCCGTGATGTTTATTGCTTAGTAATGGAAAAAGTTAAGCCTGTTGCCTGACAAAAGGACTTTCTGCACGTATTTGAGTGGAACTCATTCTCCAGGTGGAAATAAGGAACACCCTTAGGAGAGAATCACTGCCAGCCCAAAACAGTGTACAAAGACACAGTACTCCCATTGACAGGGATCCTTCCCATCAGGATTTCAGTCTGAACAGAAGACTCCTTTGAAAGATACTCCTTTGCTGCAGAGTACTGCAAATGCCCTATACATAGAAACCCATGAGCCCTGTTTTTATTTTGGACAGCAGTAAGAAAGAGAGGATTTGGGGGGGTGGGATTTTTTTACTCTCTTTTTTTCCCCCCCCAGAAAGTGTAGATCACTCATCTAGGAGGCAGATGGTCACAGTGGTCATACTCCCTGCTTTGTAACTGGCACTTGTTTTTGGCATGCTAATGATTTATTGTTTCAAAAAATAGCTTTACAGACAGGGTCAATTATATTTTCAGATTGTACAGCACGTAGAGCAATTAGTTAGTTGCACAAGGCAGTTGGTTTATAATGCAGTACACCCCTTCTTCATAATTGGCACCTTTCTGATATCCCATTTATAATGGAGGGGTCTATCTTTACAAACAGTCCTTTGTATTAGCATGCAAATACACTGGCTTCCCCCAGATAGCTTTACACACAGAGACAATTATATTTTTGCTTTGCAGGATGTGTGGACTAATTAGCTATAGAGAAATGGGGCACTTGGTCTTCAGATTTCAAGATCTTACTGCATCAAGTGATTTTGAGACACTTTCAAGGGCAAACTGGTAGGTAAAATTGTAGGAGGAGATTGTGCCAGTTCTCATCTCTCAGACTGTCATTTGAATGCAGAATGAGACATTTTACAGTTCTGTTGTTTCATTATCCCTCAGTGTCTAGATCACTCTGCAGTGGACAGGGTCAGATACCATGCAGTGCTCTGCAGGTCTGGGGGAACACTGCACGTGGGGCTCAGCCAGGTGGGAAACATCCTTGAACCAGTGGGATTAGGGATGTGCTTTAGATTTAGGTGCTAGTTCAGATGTACATGTTATTAGTAACTACCCACTGATTCATTAACTGTTTTGATGTCAACAACCATACTGATTGACATAAGTTAAAAATTCTCATATTTAATATAAAAATATCTTAACTACTCTCTCGGGAGAGCAGATAAACGAGGGAGGAGAAGTTTTCATACAGGGTATTTATGACAAGATTTGTCCTTAAAGTATTCTGAGTCAATCTGTAGCTCTGCTAAAAACATGCTGCTAAATCTAGAGATGAATTTAGGGTGGCATTTTATATAATTTTTTTCTTGCAACTAGCAAGACTATAAATGAAAAAACAGAGAAAATAGTCAATCTACTGTGCTGTCTGTAGTGTATTTGACAGAATGGTCATCACTAAAACCTTGGTCAGACGTGTAGTTACTACAAAGCTATGTTGTTTTGAGTACGGTAAAAAAATCACACTGTAGTGGGTATTAGCAGGTAGTTTCTGAAATACTGGGGACTAGGTTTAGTTTTGGGATTTAGTTAATATCTTTTTAAAGTGAGGGATGCTCCATTCATCCGTCCATTTACTTATTTTTTTTTCTAATACCCTCTCATATGTTACTGGGGGAGCAGAGAGGAGATAAGAAATAGCAATGCCAGCAGGGAATGAATGAAAATTATAGATTTGAAGCTACCCTAACAGAAAGGTGCCTGCTCTAGCCTATATTGTAGGTTTGGAGCCTGTGATTGTATGTTCTTTTCACACCAAGGAAGAAAATCACACTTGTTCTTGATATCTAATAATGATACCACACAGTATGCACAGTCTGAAATCAAGCAGAGTAAAAAGATAGGTTTCCTGCTGCCCAAGGGGGCTGATGGGATTTATACACATTTTGGAAACATCTTTAAGAATGGATTCAAATTGTGGAATCATTTTAGAATACAGCAGAATCTACAGAATAAATGTTTCCATAGCCTCAGCCAGCACTGGCACATGGCTTACACTGTTCTTGCTGAAAGTTTGGCTACTTGTAAACTGCAACCCCAAATGTGTGAGGATTTTCATATTATTAATGAAAAGAAAAATGGCACAGCAGTCTGTGAAGAGGGGACACAACAGAAATGCTTTTAAGAAAACTTTTGCAGTTTAGCTGTATTCTTTCTTGATAATGCATGTGAACTGGATGTATGTATATACAGTATATACATACTACACATATGTAGCTATTATAGAAGTTACTGCTCCTAGGTGAGGGAAAGAGAGGAGACAATAGGTAGAGCCTTAGCTCTGCCAACACTGGCCATAGGTACTGTCACTGCAGGAGACTACTGGCATGTTACCTTCTCCTGGGCCAGGAAAAGAAGTTCTTCTGTGGACCTTTGATCAGAGTGAAAAAAAAAATAAAAATCCCCTAGCAGTCTCTTGATCTTCTCAGGTGAAATGTCAAAATTATTGCCAGTGCAACTGTTTGGCAAAGAGGTAACTAAGCTAGTTCAATAATTTACAGAATAATTATTTACCTAATGGCTTTGCAACGTCTGTTTTCTAATCAATAGTTAAATGCTTTCAAAACACTATAAAATGTAATTTCTATTTGTGTGAAGTATAGAAAATATGAATTTTTTTTATGAACTTCTACAAAAAATGCAATTAGTTTGTTAGTTTTAATAAAACCCTGGAAAACTGAAATTATGTCTTACATCATTCTGGGTTTTTCTGGAATGTGCCTAAGACTAATATGCAAGTTTAAAAGTTATATGGGAGTGGTTATCTTTTCCAATGAATTTTGTCACGTTTTTATGTGAGAAAATTAGCAAGAGTTATTTGAAAACTGGAAGTTCTGTATTGTTTCAAATCAAATTTGGAGATGGTTTTTGTTCTGTTATCAGCAATGCCTTTGCTTTAGTCAGGAGAAAAGGTTAGCCTAGGATATAGCTTGTTGCTGAGTTTATCCAAAATACATTTCTCCCCCATACCTCTGAACACTTCATAAAAGTTTTCCTCTTTGGATTTCACATAAGATCCCTTTGACTTCTTACTTCAGGATGTGCATTTTATCTGTATCTCTCCTGAAGAACACTCACAGTATCTGTCCTCTGTGAATACGAACCCTCTAATAGATCAGAACAACAGATAGAAGACCACATATATCATGGGTTATGATGTATCCACATTAGTCAAAATAGAAGTGCTTTAATCATAATTTGAAGTAACTTTAATTAAACAAACTCTTGTGCTTTCACTGATAATAATCTTAAACCAATCCCAAGCAGTGGCATCTACATCCTGGGAAATTATTGGGAATGATTGCTATTTAATCAGCATTTAAATAAGATGCTCTCAGACATCATTGCCCTAATTTACATATAGGTGAGAAAATGTGGATCAGAAACTGTATTCAGATTGACATGGGACAGTAATTTTGGTGGAATTCAATTAGCTCATGTTTTTGGTTGAAAATGTATCTCTGTTTATGAATAGCATTACATCCTTTAGAGTTTTACTGGTAGGATAGGACTAACAGCTTAATGATCTGATTAACATAATCTATTGCACTAACTCTAAATCTTCTTGCAATTTGGAGGCGACAACATTTCTAATTTATTAAAGGAATAGGTGCAGGGTACTTTTTTGTCTCAAATTCTGGCATCTCAGCTCTTGATGTCTCTTCCCAGAGAAATAAAAAGTGATATGAATATATCATATCCAAGATTAGTTAGAAAAACACCAATCTCTCGTAGGTGTCTTGAGGATGACAGATGGTCATGTCTTTGTATCAATGATACAAATGAACATGCTGTTTATTTTTAGTGATGTAAATTGAAAAAAGCATATCCAGGTTCTCAGGATATATACAAACTCGAAGGATAGTTAGCTTGTGGTATTGGGAAATCCATTTTAATTAAAACTTTATTTTATATGGAGATTTTGTCATAAGTTATTTCTGAAAAAAAATCCATGAGATATCTATATGAATATAATTCTGGAGCCAAGCATAAGATATTCTTTCATACCTCCCACAGCAGAAAGGCAGTGTCTCTGTGAATGTGCACATATCTCTGCTCCTCAAATTATTACATATAGATGTATTAATCTATAGATGTAGCTGTATCAATGCCTGATGCAGCTGCCTCTCAAGGGCTGGACCCATAGGGCAATAGATTCCTGAGGCCTGGTCTTCTACAAATTGAGACCAACTCTGGAGCTTTGTTGTTTTCTGAAGTTCATGGTGCTATTTTATTCCCTGGTGCCCAACATACATTAATTCTCTCTGTGCAGTCCTTCCCCCAGTTGTGAGAAGCAGTGTGCTCTTTATGTAGCCCAGCACCTGCCCCTTTCTCCAGAAATCACCATCCATGTTGCCCATTTTCAGGCCCCAAAGCAGAAAGTCTCGGATTAACTCCCTTCCCTTTCTTGGGGAAGGATTTTTCCCACACACTGCTGAGTAGCTCCTTATGCTATCCCGTGTTCTTAAACCATTGTATTGCACAGGATGAGCCTCTGGATGGGAATGAATCCTCTCAGCTTTCAAGGTCTATCATCCAGAAGCAGCACTCTCCAAATCATAACATGCTGGAAGACTGTGAGACAAATATTAAGACAATAAGAAATGGACATTTATTCCAGAGCCTTTCAGCTGTGAATTAGAATGACCTGGTTTGTGACTTACTGACTAGGATATGCGAGGATATGTGGTCATATCTGTTCAGAGACACAGATATCACATTGTTTGAGCTGCAACACAGAGCTCTAGACATTTTTTTTTAAATTCTTGCTATATAATGTGTCTATGCATAGCATGAAAGTTATTGCACTTGCTTATTAAAATGTCATTAAAATTGAGTTAATAACAGGCAAATAAAAATGTAGGGCCAAAGCGTGTTCTTTGTTTGCATCTCTGTAATTTGCAGCAGAATTTTACCCATCATTTTAAATTCAGCTAAATGAAAAACATATGGCAGGGCATACTTAAAGCAAAATCAACACAAACAAAACCAATAATATTAGCAATGGTTTAGCTGAAGGATCAAAAGGATGGATCTGTACTATAATTACACAGCACAACGTTGCAGCTGGATTGTCTTAAAGTGTATATCTACCTGTCAGGCTCTAAATACAATTAATTGTTATGAGAAATAACTTCCATAGGAACTGCTTTTCTTTTGCTCAGGAAAAAAAATGAAAACAGTTGGGTGTAAACTTCAGAGAAAGGTCATAGGTTAATGGAGTTCGTAAATAGAACAGCAAGGGAATCTAAACTTTAATTACTGTAATGTAAATTACCTTAGAGAGCCCAAATTAGTGATCACTTAGCCTATCCACTCCACCTTCCCAGTAGGTTCTGCTCACTTTGGGGGCTTAACCCAAATTCCCTAAATTCCACCCAGACTGCTGAGATTGTGAACAATTTCCACAGTTGCAGCTTCTTCTCCAGGAACTTTAGGATGTCTTTTTTCTTCCAAATCCCTTTCTGCCAGTTCACTGCAACTAAAGTATCATTACTTACTAACTTTTGTTTAAAATAACATGTATGAAGAAAATTACAAGATCAACTACATTGACTCATCCTCGGGAGAAATGCTGACATGCAGATGAGAAGAATATCAGGACAGGGTGGGTATGGCTTTGCAGTTCACATTCCTGAGCTGTAATTGTTCTGTGGATTCTGTTTGCTTTTAATGGCAGGCCTGAGTACATTAGAATTTACTATACAAATACATATATTTAACAAGTTGTACACCAGAAACAACTTAAATACATTCCAAATTCTCCATTCAATGATAAGGTGGTGACCCATTTTGAATAATCACTTTGAAGACCAACATGAAATTGTTGTGTTCCCAGCATCATGGCTGTGAATTGTCTGGCTGAATACATGCAGTGTGACAAGAGCTGAGATAAAGAAAGGAGCTTTCTTTTATGTTTGTACTTACTAGGTTTTTCCCATAATTTTAAGAAGTCCATGTATTTCAAACACAGTAAGCAGTTTTTCCCCAACGAGACTTAAATTATGTGAGCCAAGGCAAAAAAATGAAGTTCGACAAGATCTGTGAGGTTCCCATTCCAGGATTCAGGATTTCAGGGGAGGAATGGTGCCTCTTTCTTTTTATTACCATTTTAAGTGGAGATTAATCTTTGGTAAGAGGTAACTGTGAAGTGATTTATGGTTGACGGGTGCTTCTGTTGAGAAGAGAAGCAGACAACAATGTCTGTGTTTGTAATCAAGATGTCTTTAAAGTTTTGGTGGCCCAGCTCTGTAATCCTGATGCCTGGTTTGATATGTCCTGTGAGTAGTGCAAAAGGGGCTGCAGAGAAACACTCCAACTTCTATGCCTCTGCATAGAAGACAAAAAGAAAGAATGAATTTAAGTGTAACCTTTTTGCTTTGAACTTCCCAAAATGTACTGATTAATGAAAAATTATGGGTAATTGCCAGTTAAATAAAAGCATCCCCACTCCAGAGTCAGAAAGTTTTAGAGGCAGAGAAGATTTGTAAAAGGGAAATATTTCAAATAATAACAACAATAAAAATGCTTTAATGTATCTATAAAAGTAATTGCCTTGCTTTTAAAATACTAGAGTAAGACTTTGGAGATGTGGATTTGATTCTTGACATTTTCTGTGAGACTGCCTATGAGACCACTCTGTCAGTGATTATGTCCTCCATCTAAGAAACAAAGCAAGACAGTTTATACAGATTACAAGATCTCCAGGACAAGAGACTTGTAATATATTTTACAGTGCCTAGCACAGTATGGTTTCAATGGAAATTTGATATTGTAAGTTTTGCTGAAAGTATATTTAATAATTAAAATAATAGTAATACAGTTAGTAAAAACAAACCAGAAAAAAGCACCAAAAAAAAAAAAAAAAAAAAAAAAAAAAAGCCAAAAAAGCCAAAACCAAATAAAAAATAGACCCTTAACATTGAAAGTTTTAGGTAAGGATGGAATCTTGAAGTTCTAGCCTCACTGGTGTAGAAGAGTGGTTCTTAATTAGGTTAGTTCTGTTAATAAAACATTTGCAACAGACTCTTATGTACAACTCCTTAGACACCAATTGCCCTCTCCCAAGTGGCCGTGGAAGATCTTATTCCTTGGCCAGGGAGAGCATCCTTCCAGGAGAGGGAGCTGCTTGGCCTAGGGACTCCAGGCTTGCCTGCTCCCATTTGATCTTGCTCTGGGAATGGGAGTTGCAACATGTTCTAAACTTACCCGTGCACAGCAAGGCTGCAGCTGCTGGGTCGCTGCTTTATCCGTGTCCATTGCAGCCTCTCAGGAGCAAAGGTGCCACAGTAAGTCCTAAATGGAGGTTGTGAAACAGCCAGGCCAGCCTGTGAAAGGCACTACAGAGGAGACAGATTCTAGGAGTGTCTGGGAAGGATCCCTGCTACTCTGATGTCTGTCACTTCCCTGGGACATACCAACGTGAGGCTGCTGGGCATAAAGAGGGATTAACAGAGTTAGTGAGAAATCAAGCAGGAAATGCCAGGGCTAAGAGAGATCTCCAGAATGCTACCAATAATTTCTTTAATGGAACTTTTCTATAATAAAAGCACGTTTATAAAAGTAATAAAACAGTAGTTGATTTATTTTAAGCACAGAACGAATGAGTCTGAGTTATGCAACACATTTGCTGTATATTATTGTACTTCCAGAATGTGGTCTGTCATAGACAAGAAATGGTGTCTTTGCATGGACCAGGAAAAAAAGTGCAATACTGAATGGAGCTGTGCTGATCTGGTCAGCTTCCAACCAGGAAAACTGAACATGAGCTCTTGTGGTAGTTCTACTTAATTAGTGCTGCCTTTTCCTTATTGTGACCATACTGGTGCTGCTTTCTGTTCAGATAGAATGATAATTATCAGTTTCTGAGGTAGAATGTGAGCATTTTGCCTGATTCTTTGAAACTCCTCTAAGGAATAATATTCCCCCTCAGGAGGCACGTGCTGTTGGTCCTACTGAATCTGACATATGGGGTTGTCATTCTTGTGCTTAGCTAGCATTGATCTTTTCAGCATTGTTAATAGGGACTGTGTATCTCTACTCACAGTCCTGTCTTCTCTCCATAACTGAATCTGTGAAATCCATATCTGGTATAAATACAAGGTAGTATTTAGTATTCTATTTTTCATTGCCAGAATTGAGAAGAGCTTGTTACTGCACTATGCATGGCCAAGCTGTGTTACTGTGTGCTGCTCCCACTCAGATCAAATGTAAAGATACATTTGCTGTTGACCTCATTTAAAAGCCCTCTAGAGGGAAAGTCTGAAAAAGTTGATACAGTTTGGCATGGTTATTCATTATGCATGGGAAGTGCATGGTTTTATTTTCATTAATTTTACATAGAAATGAGATACAGCACAACATGCTTTTCTCATTTTTGGGAGCTTCACAAAGCTTATGTTGTTATGTTCTCTTTGCAGAACCACTTACAGACAGGCAAATCCAAAAGCATTCTGTATTCCCCAGCTCATCAATCCATGTTTAAAGAGGATGGGGTTGTCCTTGTGTTAAATGTTGGCATTCTGTTACTTCTCCTGGATGATATTTTGCCTGGTTCTGCAGAATGACTGGCACTGATGAAAAAAATCCAGGTGTGATAAAAATAGAAAATATTCCCTTGGTATACTATTGAAAATTGTAACTAATCACCACGATGTGAATATTGGAATATGAGAGCCAAGGTACAGAAGTCCTGCTGTAGCTGTACTCAACTAACAGTATCATTCACAAAAAAAGATTGTAGCTCAAATACAGCCTGATTGTTGAGTTTCTAAATAGAACTGAGGATTCCTACACTGCACCTTTTTCATTAAAAGTAACAAGTTTCTTTCTTCCCATTTTTTCTGACTCAAGGAGATGTAAGTGAAAGGTTAGCATGTCAAATTTAGGATGATTTTTTGTAATCGTATGATACAGTAGAACATCATTTATTAATGAACTGTATGCTGCTTTTTTAAGAGCATGCAACTAAATTCAGAAAAATCTTGGAAACTCTTCAGACAAATGTGGTGATTTACATACTGGTGACAACATGAATATAATTATTTTCTAACCCCTTATAGAACAGAATAATAAAAAACATAACTTTGTCTTATGAAGATAATCAATATTAAAGGTTTTTTAAATAGTTGCATTCAAGCTCAAACCTATTCACAATGGCCTTAATTGCAAGGCTCTGTGTGCTCCATGAGCCCAAAGGACTGCAAAGGTCTGCAAATGATGTGCAGTCCCTTTCTGTTCTGCTTCCTATTCCCCTGTGCAGGTTCAAAACTTTCTTACTAAAACCCCCTTATTCCAAACCCTGAAAATGCCATTGTGAATCAAATCCTGTTTTTAAACTTTCAGAATGACTGCTTTTGCTTTATAGCATATATTATATTAACTACAATCCTAGCAAAAATTATTTCTTTTGGCCCTAAGATCTAGTGGTTTGGCCACAAAATTAGGAACCAGAAACTTTCTTGTAAATCCATAACCATTGCCACTTGTTTCATCCAAAGTAAGCAGCTCCTTAAAGCTGCTTGTGGTGTCAGTTCTTTATATGTAGTATGGTGATAATACCTCTTGCCTCTTAGAAGTGTAATGGAAATTATTTAAAGTCTGTGATCCTGAATGACCTAGAAATACTAAATGTTGTCATTGAAGTATAACTAGTCCTGATTATGGAATATTTGGTTGTTTACAATGTTCTGTTCAGTAGGCTTATGCATGCATTAACATCAAATTAAATGTAGTTAATCACTCCTGTACTGTAGTTACTAAAGCTACACATCCAGCCCTCACTTACCCCTCTGTGATCCTATTGATTGTTTTGTGATTTACTTTGTGCTTAAAATAGGGTAGGGTTGGACCCAAAATGTTCAAAATGCAATTTAGGTTTTGACATCAATGGAGATTTTGCTCCACACCTCTGCCTTGCAATACCTCATATTAATTCCATGCAGGGACTGGAAAAACCTAGTAAGATGTAAGTGGAATGTGTGGAGTATGTTTTGCATAGCAGTTATTCCCAATATTGCATAATCAAAGTACAGCAGAAAAAAAGAAATTATTACTGGCACTTCAGATACTTGCTCAGATGAATATGGGGGTTGGCAAGAGGAATATTCCTTATATGTATTATATTAAAAGCTCTTTCTCAGTTGAAGACAGTAGCTCCTGGTTTCCATATCATATCCGATCAGAATGTAGTTTTCCATGCGAGTGTTGAGTCAAACGACAAAAGAAAATGCAGCAATAGGCTTTTCTCTGTTCCAGCCACCCGGCCATCCTGAGTCCCAAGTGGTGATGGAAGCTGTTCTTTTTCCTTCCCGCTTAATCCAGCCCTGAGCTGGATTAGCACTGGCGCGTTCCTTTGTCAAAGTGCAAGCTTAGACTGGATAGCCATGGGAATCCTGCCCTAAGTACCCTCACTTGACACACATACACGGTCTCTTGGCTGCCTAAGACCCCTGCCCATCTGTTGGTGTGGCACCGTGCCCACTTCCCCAGCTCGCTGGCCATTCCAGTGAGGCATCACTGCCAGCTGATCGCTGGGTGCCATGGGCAGCTGACAGCACTGCTGCCTGCTCTGCTCTGAGCACGGCTCGCTTTGTACACAAACCTGTGTTACAGGTGGATTTGGTCTTGCACCACTTAGAGTTGTACAGGCAAAATCCTCATCTGATTGAAGCTGGGTCAGCCTTACTTACCCTGACCTGACTAGAAACAGATCTCTGAAAGATTGTCACTGCACTGGAGGAAAGACAGGGAGAAAAAGGGGGTCTGCTAGTGGATGCCAAGTCCAACACTTTGCTGTGTACGTGCTTTGTAGATGGCATAGAAGGTCTGCATATAAACAGCAACGCATGACAGCTGATGAAGCAAGGAAGAGCTCTGTCTCACCATGGTGATTCCAGGGGAGTTCAGGGCATGTTTTACTTAGTGTTTTTTGTTTCTGCACAATATTTGAGTCATATGTTGATTCATCTCCCTAAAAATAAAAGTATCTGACTTCTTGACCAGCTCACACTCAGTTGCTTTATGCCTTTGCAAAGATCTCGCATCCCAACCCACATACGTGCATCCATGCTGACAGCACATTATTCTGCATTTGAGGGCATTCATAATCTGAGCGTTTTCATAGCTTCCCCATACCTGCTTGTCTCAAAACATAGCAGTAATGAGGTTCTGACTGTAGAAGAACTGACATGAAGAATTAAGAAACTGTGAAGGGTAGCCTTCTGCTCCATTTCTTTTTTAAAGGCATTGGAAATGTTTTAGATCTTTGGAAAGGTTTGGTTTTGGTTTTTGATTTTAATTTGGTTTTGGTTTTGTTTTGTGGGTTGAATAACAAAGAATTCCTTTTCACTCTATGAAAGATAAATGATGGAATCCTCTCAAAAATGAAATACCAATGCCAATTAATTCCAGTAGAAAGAATTCCACTTTTTTTTTACCAGTTTAGACTTTCATCTGACAGAGTAACACATGGAGAAAATTGGGCCTTACGTGTTGCAGGGTGAAAGGCACAGTGGGAAGGGAAGTAGGCTGAAAGTCAACTAGGGCTCTTTTATTGCCTCTGCTGTTGAACTACTTTATGACCCTTAGCAAGTCACTCAGCTTCTCTGTGCCTTGGTTTTCTTTTGGTATTAATTAACTAAATTGTAAATGATTTGTCAACAAGACTTCTACACTGATGTTGGCTTGGCCTTCGGGTCTAATTGATCAAAAGTAATAATGTTGAAAACTTCATAACCAATCTTTCATTTAGCCAAATGTATTCTTACCTTTTTGGGAAAGTACTCATTTACGTGCATAAGGGTTCTGTAATAAAGGGAGAACATCACAGCAGATATTCTGTATTGTCACTCATCTGTTTATCCTTCTATTCCATATTCAAATAGAAACAAAGTATTTTAGATCCTTTAAAACAACGAGCATTGCAAAAACAGAAAAGGATTTCTTCTACCCATTATTGGTTTTACAACTTCCTTCATGCCTCCAAATGAAAGCCAGCTCTTTTAGCTAGTATATGTAGCTGTATATGTGTGTGTTATAATGAGTACACAATAAACAAATACACTGCATTAACAAGAAATGTTTCATCTATCCTTGTAATTAGATATTAACTTCCCATGGTTTCCTTGTTCTGTACGTGGCTCTTCTGGATATAACCAGTGTTATCTGGAAGCCTTAGAACAGCCATCCCCTTTGGTGAGAGGAGCAAGTGGCAGCTCCAGCTCGTGCAGGAAATGTAGGTCAGTCCCCGCAGAAGGAAATCTGTGCTCGCGCTGCAGCGCGCCCCGCGCGAGGCCGGCTCCCACCAACGCTGCGTGTTGCCAGCACAACTTCTTAGGCTCCTCTGGTTAATTATACATCTTCTCCCTTGGCTGCATGATGAGTCTGAGCTGCCTGTGGAGTATCTTTCTCCATTCTATGTTCAGGTGCTTGGCAAAAGCATTTCTGCTTTTGGAAATTTAGAATTTTACCAGTTAGAACAGATATAATGTTGTATTGTTTTCTCTTCCCCCACCCTGAATGTCTCCCTAGTATTTTTTTTTAAAATAACATACATGTTTTAAAGGTCTCTGAAGTTATCACAAATAGAAAATAAGGATAGTGCAAAAGCTTCTCATATCACTGCTCAGATATGTAAAGGTTTAAGAGTGAATGTGATAAAATTCATGTAACTTTTCATACAACTTTCTTTGGGAGGTAGATAGCTTGCAGAGAAGTTTAGATAAGTCAATTTTTGCTTTAACATAAAGAATTTAGTAGATCTATTTTTTATTATTTTAGCTTTTATTTCATCTTTGAAAGTTCTAAGGATTGCTTATTCATTGATCTCTAATCCCAATTCAAACACTGTAAAATTTCCCATTTACTCTCAACTCTCCTGTCCTTTCAAACATTATTGAAAAGCTTCTGCAAGTTTCCATCCAGTGAGTTCAGGTACTGTTTACCATGTCCATCTTTCTCCCACACGTGAACACAGTTTGACAGTAGCCCTGACAATTTTTGTCCCTGAAAAGAGAGGCCTAGTTGAGAGTATGGTAGAACAGATATTTCATTTTCTGTTCCCTCTGTGGCCATCCCAGAAAAAGGTGATTATTGGATCAAAATATTTGTGTATGTCCATATATACATATACACACACTTTTAAAAAACACACATGTATATTTATATAGAAGAATTACCTTTGAAGGGTTCTTGCTTTAAGTATGAAAAATTTTTAAAAAAAGGAAAATTGTGTTCTCCGGAGGAGATGGCAAAAACGAATTTTTCATTTTGCATCACAACTAAATACACACAGCCTGCACAAATTGCTGCATATACTGGCGGGGGGGAGGGAGGAAGAAACCCCCCCTCACTGTGCACTTTTGGGAAAAAAGTCAGCTTACATAATGTAATTGGAGAAACACGGCAGCATTCCCTGACTTCCACACTTGAGGGAGAAACAAATTAACCATTTACATTAAATTACAACGTACATGGAAATTAAAGTGCTTCAAATCCATTGTTATGCAATTTGTGGAACTACTGAAGTACCCCCAAATGCTGCTACTGCCTCAGAAATACAGGTGTGGGCAGTGTCCAGCACAGTCTCTCAGTCTCCAGTGAGAAGGAGCAGTTGTTGAGGAGACAGGATGACTCTGAGTACCTCAGAGATCCATACCTTAGAGAGGACTCTGTCAGAATCAATAAACTGTATTGAGACATTATTCCTAGATACTATCTGGTAGAGAAAACCTGCTCTGATAATGTACTTACTAAAGATGCTTTACAGATCATATTCAGTGTTTTTCAGAGAGTGGGTGTGTGTGTATAAAAATGGTTGTTGCTAGGGGGTCACAACTTTTACATGTTATTAAGATACCAGAACTCTGTGATACATGGAGCACTCTGTGTAGCTGTGAGCACTTGCTGTAGATCTTTCTTACTTGCATTTGGGAACTTAAAAATCCAGGCAATTCATGGAAGTGTGAGGGGGATGTCCTGGCAAACTAAATAAGCTAGATCAATCCCCTCTGATGGGCCCCCTTTTAAAAGGTTATACAAAAGAACTGTTTTGTTTGAGCGAATTGCTTTCTACTTGGTGAAAATCATATATAAATGAGTCCCAGATCAATACTCCTGAGGCTGCAAAAGGAACAAAAAAAACCCCAACCCAACATAAAAGATAGATCAGAAGCTATATTTTAGCAAAAATGTCTCTTAAGTGCTGTTGTCTGACACTATGAACTCCAATCAATGTGTCAGTATTTTGGAATTTGAAAGGAAATAGGGATCAGACCTGACAATCCAGAGCTGAAATTTGATGCTCTGGTCTTTTTGATAAACTGACAGGCAGTGAAAATTGCACACGTCTGCAGGGAATCAGGAGAAAAAGAGAGACAGTTTTGTGGAAAGTCTGCTTATGATTCACAAAGACATGCATTTTATCACAATGGATTGCTTCTGCAGTGTGTGGCAGGTTGCCGTCCCTTTTGAATGGAAGCTTTTGCAGGTTGTAAACTGGAAGGTTTTGTACACATCTACAATATATTCTGACTTTTGTTGGTTTACAATTTCATTTCAATTACTCTCCCATTCCTGCAGATGAAGTAAACTTTTTAAAAACAGGTAATCAAAAAAGAATTAGAAACTTGACCCCAAAAGCTTTTTTTCATAAATATATGTTCAAATTTAACAAAATGGCTTTTTTAAAGTCTTCTTGTCAATAGTTTAAAATAACTGAAAAGAATTTTTCATGTTTCATCTTCCTAAGTGTTAAGTCCTTTGGATTTATGTAGTACTTTTCATCTGAGACTCTTAAACCTTACTTGCAAATGCTTAGTCTTAAAATATCTTATTTACACAGACAAATACCATTATACCCATACTGCAGGCTGGTAGACTGAAAGACTGCAAGATTGGGTGACCAGCCTGAGATCACATGAAAACTGGGAATTTACATGGGAACAGAACCCAGGATTCCTGACTCTCAGGAGTCCTGAGTTCAGGATGGCATTCAACATGGTACACACATTTTACCACTTTTAAACTACCGAAACCAAGTCCTGAATCCTGCATAAAAACGTGCTTAAATGTGCTTTGTGTGAGGGAACAAAGAAGTTGCCTTGTGGGACAGGTTTACTGATCCACTGAGTTCAGTGTACTCTCTCTGGGAGCAGCTAATACAAATGCTTCACCCACTCTGTGGTGGTTTTTTGTGGTTAATTCATGCCTAGAATACAGGGATTAAACCGCCTTTCTTAAATTCCCCACCCTGTTAACTATTATAACTCAATTTTGGTTTAAACATATAAACAAGTTTTGTGCATTTAGGCAATGTGCACTGGAAGTTGAACTCCTTTGTTTTGCTAGAATCTTTGACCTTTAAAACACTTCTCTTTATAGTTTATTTAAAATTTTAAAAGATCCCTGGCTCTGTTGATTTTACAGCCTTTACAGAGGTTACTAAAATTACAACCTAAAAACTGCTTAATGTAATTTTAGCTTTAGTATATAGTCTAATAAGAGAGTGAATACCACTGCCTTTCTTCTTTAGAAAAGTGTTACCTAGTTAGGTAAGAAAAATTCTCAGAATTTAGTCACTTGTGTCCCTGTGCTCCTGGAGACATTATTAATATCGCAGAGAACTGCAGACTCTGAAAACCTGCTTTCATAAACTTGAAGAGGGTGGGTAGGCAGGCTAGAAAGTTTGGCTTCATGGTTTTATTGGCCATTTCTGAAGTTAGAGTACTGTGTCACTTCGACATGACTGTACAGCTGTGGGGACAGAAAGCAGAATGGCAGGAGTGCAGCTGCAAGGAACTGGTGTGGTGCAATATGGAGAGGACAGGGTTCTTAAAGGGCTATAGTTTGTCAGAACTCATCCACACAAATATGGTTCGGTCTAACTAAAACTGAAATCATTATGTTTGTGATTTGTGTATCTTCAAATATCAAAACCCCTTTCTGATCTCTTCATCACTGAGAAAAGGTGTTACTGCACTCCATGCCTTTGGTAAAAAGGGAAAAACAACCATGTTCTCTTAAACGACTTTACTGTACCAGTCCAGTCCCATGCTGCTGGTGCTTTACTTCGTTTCACACAGCAGTAGATAAAGTTAGTCTGACCATATCAGCTCCTAGAAATTCAAGTCTGACTTTATGTTCATGGATCCCTACAGAAATCAGGTGCAGTTGTGTCTGAAATAATTCTCTGCCAAGGCTAATACAGCTGTTTCACTCTTATATCAGGCAGTAAGCAGGGTATGATTGTTTATGCAGCTGGGAACCTTTTGCTTACTGGGCTCACTCTCTCTCAAGCACTGTGGAGCATAATCTAACCAGCATGTTATGTTCCATACAGGCCACTTATGTGGAAGAATCAATAAGAGAAAAGTGAGCTCTGTGTTATCAAACAGGGAGGAGTGTCACCTGGTTTCTTACAACTATTGCATCACATACTGATGTTTCATTGGAGATAAAATCCACCTACGTTCATTGCAAGCAAGGGAAAACACCATTACTGCTATTACTACTACTACTACTTAAATAAATGAAAGGTTGTTTTGCATGATGTCTTTTCCTCTTAATGTATATTTTCACCTTGAGGAATGGCTGCCTCTAATTGATTCATCTAGGGCAAAATATAACACAGAATATATTAAACGTGGTAGGTCCTATTCAAACTGGCAGCACATGTAAATTTTTAGCTCTTTATTGGAGGATAAAGGATTAGTCACTTTCAGTTTTCTTCTTACAGATAGATTTGTTTAAAAAGGGATCTATTGTTATATGGTTATGGATTTTTCCAGTGTGCTTTTAGCTGTGCCCATCCTGCACCTTGTTCCAGTTTATTAAAAAGAAAAATCCTTAATGGATATGCAGAAATTTTGTCCCTTGTTATCCAAGCCTGAGTATTCTTACTTCAACAATTTTCAAGTATTTTTTTTGCACCTATTTTTTGATGAAGATTTGACTCAGAGAATCTGCATTAGTTGATTAGATACTAACATGCTTTTGCTTTAATTTTGGCCAATCTGACAAGTGAAAAATAGATGTCTGCCACGTGACAAAATGCTGAATATAAATTCTGTTAGCATTTGCTCCTAAGAGAAAGAAAAAGGTGAGGGTGAAGAAAGAACAGGGAGTTAGAGGAGACTGGAGGAGGAAGAATATTAGCTACTCTTAAAAAATCAAGCATAAAGGAGAGTGCTAACTAGGTTAGTCAGTTGTTAGAAGCTAACAGTCAGTCAGCTCCCTCTCCAGCTGTAGATGTCATAAAAAGACCTGCAGAAGTGTACCACAATTGTGAATTGGTAAGTAAATAAAAGCAGTGAAGAGGCACATTTGTGGTGCCATGTTCAGGTACACTGTCAAATCAACCTGATTCCTGTATTAACTGCAAAGTGTACCCATACGTGACAAAAGAAGGTTATAGAAAACATTTAACCTAAAATTCCCAGCTAACTTCTGAGTGAGTGCAGCCTTCTGAGGCCTGCAGCACATTCTGCTGTAAAGGCTCTCTCAGTTTTGTTAATCATGAAACTGAGAGAGGTGATCTTCTTTTAATTCTGCTACCTTATTTCAGTTGGGAGGCTTTTTGCTCACATAGAGAACTGACACAACTAGATATCTTTGTTAAAATACTGTATGGGTTAAGACCTATTTATTTGATAGCAGGCAAACAGACAAGATCTTTTGACTGTTTCTATCCAAAGAATCTTGTGAAAGGTCAGTCCCTGTCAGAATTCGACGTAACAGTACCAAGGGTGAGGATAATATGTGAGGCTGCACTCCAGTGCTGTCTCTGTGATTGCCAGCATCTGTTGTGGTTTCCAGACTTGTCCAACGAGATTTGCTAATCCAGTTGTGTGTTTGATGCCATGCTGCTGGATACAGCTCTATGGAGCATGTTACATCCAATAAAGCTCACCCTCAGGGACAGCCTTACTGCCACTCTTCCCCATACAGCCCAGGCTTGTTGTGAAGATGACATGGATATATACATGAAGTTGAATGAAAACTCAGGTGCTGTATTTTCATCAGTAAATACAGACCTCAACTAAAAAATAGAGAACTGGATTCAGACTTCCACAAAATTCTGGCCTATTCAGATCAAAACTAAGATTAAGACCTTACAGTAATGAAGGGAAGCTTAGCAATAATTTAGAGAGCATGTTGTCCCTGTTTGCCCACTTTCTGAATTTCTTCTTAGGAGCAATGTTCTGTGAGGTGTGCTCTCCAGTAGTCTCTATCACTGAAGATCAAAATGATGATAGATAGCATTTGGAAACTGGAATTGGAGAGTAAAATTTTTAGTTGGCTTTGTATCTGCTAATAAGTGATGCAGGGAAGTTAAGTGTCTGGAGAATTAGATTTTAGCTTTGTGATTCACACTTTCACTATCAGTTCACAGAGTGTGTGGATTTGAACTCAGGTAGTTAATGGCCTTAGTGTCATGCTGGAAAAATCAAAATGGATGTGTATTATTCTATTTGTAGCCAATGATGGTTCCTAAGACTTCAGACTCTAGGTAAGAGTATGTTCCACCATGAATTTCTCAAAGGAAGGTGGGATATGAAAATACAGAGGAAGAAACTCTTTCTGATCTTAACTTTTGTACTGTTCTTTTTTTGTTTTTTATTTCATCACAACTTATTTCAAGGAGTTGAAAGTAGAGATACTTATACAAGGAGGCATCTAAATTTTAGGCAAGTCCAGTGTGTTGTTTTTCTTATCAAAATGCCTAATTAACAGCTGTTTGTAGAGATCACAGTGCACGTTGTGACCACAGCATGTTAGTGTTTGGTTTGTATAAGACACATTTCTTGTAATGCTTTAACATCCTCTTTTTTGTATTTGATACTCTCATCTTCTCCAACAGGCAGATGTTTGATTTTAGTGTGACAGAAATAATCTCTTACAGTGCTGACATCTTCAGAAAAGCTTGTACAAGTGTAATAGGTGTTTTTAACTAAAACTTCATTGCTTCCCAACATTTCTGTAAGAGTCAGACAACATAGCTGCAACCAAGCTTCTACCTACCTCTTTTACAGAACAACCCAGCTCACTGTAAGCCTTGTTCCTGCCCTGAAAACAAGTAGAGCACCTGGGACTTGTCACCTTTGTATCCACATCACTGGCCTCCTACGGAAGCTTTCTAAATAAATCTTTCCTTGAGTGCTTAACAGATGACTTTCTTTGCAAGCCTCTGCGCAGCTGACCCAGAGCTCTGATCACTGTGGATCTGCTGACCCCCCTGTGCAGGGGCTGCACAAGGTAGACAAGCTGGTGAAATGAAGGTTCCTTCCCCCTTCCCCTCTGGACTATTCACCTACAAAAAAAGCCAAGTAAAATCTGGTGTGCAGTCACTAGCTGCAATGCTAACTCTTCCAAATCTGACTTTTTATTAAAACAGTAGGGGGTGAAAATGACTGGGCTAAATTCAGGTGAGACAGGCCCCTTGAGAACCGTGCTGAAGCAAAGGCGAGCGAATCGATCCATGGTCTGGGATAGCAGTGTCTGAAATGGCATGGTAATGGCAGCAGCTGAAGCTCCTATCGATGCAGCACAGGATGCTTTTTGCTCCACTGATGACTGCTGTTCAGTTTCAGAAAACACAGAAAATTCCCTTTAATTATTAAAAATTAGCCAGAAGGTGTCTGTATATCAGGTGCAAATGTTTACAAATTGCTGCAACAGTCATTTCTGTAACAGAACTCTCATTCTACCTTACATGCACAGGAAGGTCAGGGAGTTATTTAACAATTGTGTTTTACTTACAGAGGAAATAGGGAAACAATGATCTAATCCATTTGCTCTTAATAGTGAAATTTACTCCAGAATGTAAAAAACCGTTTTAGCCTATTTAAGTAATGGCTGTGATTATAGCACATAATGTGGTGCGTTCTATACTACATAACATGTTATGAATAGCACGCTGAGGGATTTTTTTAGTGTATGTAAATTACATAGAAGCACAAAGGATGCATCTCTGAACTGTTTTTGTCGGGCTGATTATAGGTCTAACTGCTACGGGAGGAGGCTGAAAGAGCTTTGTTGAGAGGCATTGATTGATTAATAAAGAGCGCAGCAGCAACAGACATAACATTGCAGTTATAGATTTTCCATACTTTATCTTCAGGGCTTGTAAAGATACAGTGGTGATCAGATGATGAGGTTTTCTTTCACCTTGCAGTAAGATGCAACAAATCATGGCATTCTGCAATGCCACAAAACAGCTTTTTGCGGAACACTGAGTAAAAGAAAACTCCTCCACAATCACGACTTTACAGTTAGACATTGTCCTTTTTTCTTCTGATCTCCTTTAGGGAGAGATGCTTCAAACAATAATTTAAAGTAATGCCCCAAATTTAGAAACAAAGTGGGAACTGTACATTCAAACACTTAGGGATTCTATTTTTATTAAATTGAAAGTGAGTTGTAAGTCACATGTGACGTCTGCGCGCATTTCATTCCTGCTGATAGATATAGAAAATTCACTAAAGAAACCTGTATTTAGATCATAGGTTAACCAGTACAACAGCCTAGAGTTAACAGTTCTATTTGTTCAATTAAGACAGTAGCTTGTGTACCTAGTTAAAGAGAACATGTAAAAAGACCAGGATCAGCATGTGACCAGATTATAGCAGAGCTGATATTTTTATATGAAAGTCAAATCCTGGCTTGGAAAACACATTTCAGCTGTAGTAGCATCAATCATAGAGGAAATGGTGGAAATAAAGTGCACTCTCATTCATTAGCTGGCATTCTGCTGTGCTCCTGTAATAAAGGTCTAAATAGGAATAGAGAAAAGAACTGCCACAACAGGCAGATGTCTTTACCACAGAACTTCTTTTAGAGACGTGTGTGTTGGAATGTTTTTTGAATATTTTTGCATTATTCTGTATCTTTCCAATAAACCCAAGTGGTGTCTAAGTTTTTTAAGGTTTAATTTAATAAGAGTTTAATTGTAAGTTGTTTTGCAGTTGCTGTTAAATCCACTGATCTTGCAGTGGTTTTGAACCCATTTTTAATAACATTTTGTCTTTTGCTTGGCAATGTGAAGAGCCTGTAAAAATGGGATATTGAGTGTACTCAAATTCACAGAGATGTAAAACTAATGGAAGAAGTATGATTATATATGATTAATAAGAACTGCCAGAAATTTTTCAGACAGTTGTCTGTTCTTTAAATTGCCCTTTTACGTTTACATGGGTTTTGTCCTGACTTAAATTCACAGTACATCCTTTTTTAGCCATTTACAATGTAAATTAAGAATCAGAGCACATGAAGTTCTTACTAAACAGTCTTTTGAATTTTTAAGTACATATATTTTAGAGATTATAATATGACAATTTTTTTTTTAAGATAGAAATTGCTTTTAGAGGAAGCATCTCCTCAAGGATAATTACCTTTTACCAAGTTGTAATTTAAATTCGTAGTATTCCTCAGCTCCTAAAACCCCAGTGAAATTTCATTCTGAAACTTTTCATTTGTTTTGCTCAGGATGATTTAAGTTTAGTCAGGGTGAAGTGATCCACATACATTTACCTGTGTTATACAAATGCAAATAACCACATATATATGTGCTTAAGTCCCTAAGTGCTTTTTCAGGATAAATATTGCACTAAGAAAACATGAGGTGAACACTTCCCTTGCATATGTTTCTCTGAGGTGCAAGTAGGACACTGAGTAACAGTCACTGGATTTCTGTATGGGACTTGTGCTTAAAAAAATCCCTGAATTCAGTGTTAGGCAAGATCTCTTCACTTCTCTCTGTAAAAGTCGTCACTGAAAAATGCCTCACAGTCAGAACATCATTGCTAATGATAGTTTCCATTTTCAGCACGTATTAAAGAAAACCCTTTTGTTCACATACAGCCCACACAATGATGCAGCATTCAATGATCCCAATTTTGAAACCTTAAGTGAATTTTCATTAGGAATTTTAAAATGTGTCCAGTTCTTCAGCAATCAGCATTGCTCCACAGAAGCAAGTGGAGGTATGACAGTTAAAACATGAGAGGATTTTAGTCTATGCTTTTAATTTTTATCATAACCTGGAGTATGAGGCAAAGTAAGATCTGCCATATTCCATGCATGAAATCATAGAATCATCATAGAATCACAGATAGTTTGGGTTGGAAGGGACCTTAAAGACCATCTCATTCCAAACCTTTTGCCATGGATGGGGATACCTTCCCCTAGACCAGGCTGCTCACAGGCCCATCCAACCTGGCCTTGAACACTTCCAGGGATGAGGCATCCACATCTTCTCTGGCCGACATGTGCCAGGTCCCCACCACCCTCACAGGGGAGAATTTCTTCCTAATATCTATTCTAAACCTATCCTCTTGCAGTTTGAAGACATCCCCCCTTGCCCTATCACTTCATCCCTTCTCCAAAGTCTCTCCCCAGCTCTCTTGTAGACACTTTAGGTACTGGAAAGGGCTCTGAGGTCGGCCAGGAGCTCTCTCTTCTCCGGCAGAGAAAGGCTGAACACCCCCATCTCTCTTAGCCTGTGTCCATGGCAGAGGTGCTCCAGCCCTTGGAGTGTCTCTGTGGCCTCCTCTGGACTCACTCCAACATCTCTCTTATGCTGGAGGTCCCAGAGCTGGATGCAGAACTCCAGGCAGGGTCTCACAAGGGCAGAAGAGAAGGGGAGAATCCCCTCCCTGGACCTGCTGGTCACACTGCTTTTGAATGAGCTGCTGAAGTGAGCTGAGGTGGTCCAGTTCCCTGCTGTTCAGGTACTTACATCCACAAGCAGGTACCTGTGTTGAAGCTGTACTTGATTTTGGAATCTCATAGGCATTAGAGCATCAGAGTCATACAGTTATAAATAAATAAGTGATGCTGTGTAATTAGCGATCTCTGTGATATAAAAAAATGTAAGCACATGTAGGCATGATGTATTCCAGACTTTGTATAGGATTTAGCAGCAGTCTGTTTCAAATATCAGCAGACAAAATCCTTTTCTATTGACCCAACAAGAAAATAGTGTGAATTTTAAGACTGCCAACACGTTCCAGTTCTTTTTAAAAATAAATATATGTATATTTATACTTTAAACTCTTAGGTTACTTTCATCTTATAATCTTAAGTAGAATCACGAACTTCGATTAATATGTAGGATACAGTAATTCTGGGATCTACAGGGATCAGACTCTTCCACTCTTAAGAAGAACTCATATTTGTGACAAAAGAGAGCAGCTACTGTAAAGTGCACAGGAGCACTTCAAAACAGCTTAGAATGGGAAATGAAAAATTCTAGTGGAGACTTCAGGTGAATTTATTAACTACATTGTTACTGCTGGGAATATGAACAGAATAAATATTGAAAGATTTCATATGCCACAGCAGTGTCTGTTAATGTCATCCTGAGGCATTGTTTTAGTACTGAATTCACTCTGTATCAACACTGTGTCCTGGGAAGAAATAAAAAGCCAGTTCCTCATGATAAACACTGAACACTATAGGCTTGCCAAGTCCTCTGTGGCACTGGACTCTTAACATGGAAAGCAAATAAAACAGAAACTGTTTTGCAAGTAGATCCACTCAGATTGCCTCAGCACTTTGGTATATTACCAGGGAGTTCCAAATACTTAGTTTTGTTGGCTTCATTAATTGCATTTGAACAATTAAAAATAAAAAAGGGGGAAATGCACGTCTCTGACATGCTGAAAGCACGCTTGCATCTTGACAGAGTTCAGAAAAACTCAGAAATAACTAAACTTAGCTGTTTGCCAGCATCTGCTGGAACAAGATGAAGGGGTGAGGTGGATTTACACTTTACTGCTCAACTTTATTTCTAGATCCACATCCTCTCCTCCTTCCTCTCCTCCTTCCACTCTGCACCTGTGTGCCTCTCTTTCCCCAGCAGTCTTAAAACTGCAAATAACTGTTCAGATTCACTGTGCCCTGTCAGCCTTTGATTTTAAGTTACTCCCTGGAGCTTTTGCTTTTATATAAACAAGAGCATACAAAAAGACCACTTTGTATTTCTTTCTCCTAATGGCACACAAACCTGCCTGGCTGATAGCTGCTGGCACTGAGACCATGTGTGGTGCTTCCTCCCTCCTGCTCTCCCATTTGCCTACTGATCACATTTTACTGGGAGTGGTGCAGAGCTGGTAGAATAGACAAATTCATTGGATTGAGTAGCTGCTAAAGGAGAAATGGCAATAAAATACTTAGCCTCTGCCTGTGATGTGTGGATTCAGGAGACCTCCTTAGAACAGAAAATATTGCATTATAATGGTATCAAAGGAAAAAGAAGTCATGAGAAATGCATTTCAGTGACAAATGAATTTTCTGCTTGTGATTTTCCGTCTGTCGAAGACTATGCAGGTCACTTCTCACTGTTCAGCTTTTACAGAAACAATATTGTATTCCTTATGCCAATTGTTAGTTGGGAAGGAACCAGAACAGAAGAGGTGCTGTCTTTGGAGGTTCTTGGCACTTTGGCATATGCTTGTCATACCGACTTGATGCTGCAGCAACAAATAAATATTAGCTCAATATTCAAGAATATGATACTGCTGTCTGTAAGAGGCCTTGGTCTCCAGTTTGTTTTTAGGGGTAATTTGCTGTGTTGATTTTTAACAAGCAGGGCTTTCATGCATGGAGTTGAACCTTGACTACAACTACTGAAATCACTTGGGACTCTGACATTCCTATATTAGTTCTTAATTGTGGAATTTGCTGCTCTTGCTGCTCCAGCGGAATTCAAGATTGTTGACCTTCAGGGCTCACTGTGAGGCCTATCTCTTCTCTCAGGCAAAAAAAGGATTAGGTAGGAAGGGGGAGTTATTAGGAGCAGGTGAGAGGTTTTATATATTTTTTAACTTGACATTGTGGCATTCTTGGCACATAGTATCCAGTAAAATAATGGATAAGGATTATATATTTTGTTCATGAATTGCAGTGCCAAGAGCCACACGTGATAATCCAAAAGCTGAAGAATTTAGAAGTATCCATTTAGTTTTACTTTAGTCCCCATACTAACTTGAGGAGTTAGTGAGTGTTGCATGAGGAGGCAGTGCTTTGGACATAGAATATGGCTGAGCATTTGACACAGAAGAGGGACCAGAGAGAATGATTTTCCTGTGCAAACTTTAATGAAGATAAGGAGAAAGCAATGCATAACTCAGTCATGTACAGCAGCCAACAGGGATTTTGCTTTTCACTGCATTTGTATGGTTTTGAGTCCCTGTGTCTTTAATCATTTACATTGCTGAAAAGCTTTTTAGAACTGCACATGCAGACGTTTTTCTATTGGAGCACCACCAAAAAGTCTGTGTAAGCACAATATGCAGGGAAAAACATGTCTTGAAAATATTATCCTGTGCAGACAAAAAAAAAAAAAAAAAAAAAAGAAAAAAAAAAAGAAAGACCAATATGCTGCAAAGGATTTCTGTCCTTTCCTGGAGTTATGAGACTGTTAATATTAGGGTCTTTTAAAAATTATTATTTATTTATTTATTTACTTAAAGGACAAGTGTAAAAGGATCAGCTTAGAAGCAGAATGGAAGATGGTAGGACTAAAATAACCTACAGAACACATAGGTAACATTTCTTCTCTCTTTCCCACACATACTTCCTCAGTTGTCTCCATACAGTGTAGTTAGCACTGAAACTCCCATTTTTATATAGGGTTACTTTTTATTCCAAAAACTACAACATTTTGACTCAAGAAGGTTACTTTATGCTCTGCTGTGAGATTTATACTTCTCCCCCACCTCTGCTGTTAGCTAAAGCTGCTTTGTAATACATTAAATGATACAACACAAAAGATCTAATAGAATCTGAAATCGCTTGGGTTCTTAGAAACATGTAAAACTCTGCATAAAATGAATATTGCTAAAGCTCAATCCGATTTCCATATTCTTTCCACATTGTATTTGTGTATAATAGGCTTCCAGGAATGTTCATGACCTTACAGCTGTCCCTTTTGTTTACAGTCCAGTGCTCTGTCCTTGAGATATGTTGCACACAGAATGAAGACAAAAATCATGGCTTCAGGCCTCTGTCTCCCTTCTCTGGAAAAAATAAATAAAGCCTATATAGGAGACATTCTCCAGTCAGTACTGTTCCAGCTACATGTTAGTGATTACACCCTGGGAAACAATTATAGATGGTAATAAAAAAATTAAGCTCTAAGGGCAATACAGTTTTTCTCAGGAACTTCCAGGGAAAAGCCTACTTTGGGTATTTTTGTTTGTTTGTTTGATTGGTTGGTTTGTTTGGGGTTTTTTAATTATCAAACCCCCTTATTTTTCTCACTTAAAAAATAAAAATGGACAGATGCATTTCCTAGAAGTTTGATTTGATATGTCAGAAGATCCTTTTCTTTTTAAAGAGACCGTATCCTGCTCCCACACAAGCAGCCTGTTTCTTGTTTGCTGTCAGTGAGCAAACAATCAACGCACATTTCCAATAGCACTTCAGCAGCATAATGGTGATGGCAACGTTGGGTTTATTTTTGCTGCCATGCAAATTTTCATTCTCTTTGAGTAAATGTATTTTTCTGCTGATATTCTGCTTTCTGGCAGGTGCTCAAAACTTCCTCGTTCAAATGTATTTGCAGATGGCACAGCCATGGGTTGTGTGTGGTGTCTGAGTAGACAGTGCACAGCCTGGGACAAAATTACAATCGCTAATTATTTTAGGATGAAGGGCATATGTGAGATTTCAATATCAAACGACTCAATACCAGCACTGCTGTGCACAAGCACTACCAAATGTAGCTCTGTTTAAGAGGTTTTGGGGCTGAATTGGGTGAAGTTTGTAACTGTCAGATGTGACAGGGAGTATCCAGAACAGCCGAGCTTCTGGCTATGGCCTCCTGATGTGGAGGCTGGTCCAGAGAAATACAAGCAGTGCTGTGCAGGTAGGGGACCTGTGCAGTAATACTGAGAAGTGCAATGGCTTTTTGATGTTAGATTAGGGTTTTTACTGTTTTCTTCTTGCACTAGGAAATTTACAAAATTTGTTAAACAAATGGGATGGATGCCTGACGATTATATATTGTGAAATAATTGTGTGACTCATAGTGCACTCCATTAATTTAGCTTACAATTCAAACTTTCTAGAAAATGGCCAAGTAATTGTCCACTTCCCAAGTATTTCTGAACATTCAGATCCATGCTTTTCTGTGGGGTTTGAATTTCATAAATGATTTGTAATTGCAGGAAGGTGGAGCTGCTCAACTTAATCAGTTCTTTTTGGAGACACCAAGCAGCTATTTCAGTGTTGTTCCATGTCTGGACAGTAGTTTTATGTGTACATTCACAAGCAGCACTACAGGTGAGGATTGTTGTACAGCTCTGGTAACATTCCTAAGTTCAGCATTCACTGGATTGTGTCTGGAGCTACAGACATGACTCCAAACTTCCCCAGGATCACTTACCATGCTCCAGGCACCACTTTTGCTATCCTCTCTGGCAGAGATATTCTATCTGACATCATTGATTAAAAGGAGGGTCTTTCAGTCCCCCCTGCCTTAGCTTCCAGGAGCAGTTTTAACCTGCTGGGCATTTAATGAGGTTCATCATCTCTTTCTCCTGCCCTTCATCTGATTGACCAGTTTCAGCCATACAGTCACAAACACAGACAAGGAAGTCAACGCATAATGCAGAGGGATTTTAAGAGCAAATCCTCTTTGCTTTAGCATGAAAAATTGACATATCCAGATAGAACAGTCAGCTCTCCATGACATTTTCTGTGGCTGTCCTAAGTGCTTACAGTTATTCTTTAGGATTTGGGTATATGTCCTGCCAGGATTTGTGGGTTCCTTCTCTTTAAGTACCTCTTTAGCTAAGACCCTCTCCTTCAAACACGGAGTGTCACTCTGACCTTTCCAGTCAGCATCTTTCAATGTCACTAGTTTTACAGATTTAACAGTACTTTTCTCCTCGTGGGAAAACTGTCCTTTTCAGTGTTTTTCTTGGTTCCCTCCTCAGCTTCAAGTAGAGTTCATAAACAGTATGTTATCGGATTTCCCAAATTATCAGAAACTCTTCCTATTATTTACTGGGTAAATAAGTACGTGTATATGACATTTAAACAAGTAAAAATACAGTCCCTCTCCAAAACAACTGAAGTGACCTAAAAAATAACAGTGGGATATAAAACCACAAGCAAAAACATCAGTAGGACAGAATAGGAAGAGTAAGTCCTGTCATTTGTAGTTCATCTGTATCATGTTACCTAATTTTTATTAATAACCTAATCTTAAGAACTACATGTGTGAATTTTGTTTACTGAGATAAAAACACTGGATACTGGGTGTTAGGTGAGCTTTTTTTAGGGACAGTACTATGTTTGTAAAATGCTGTGGTTAACAATGTTACCTCAATGTTTTTCATCTTTTTCTTAATTCATACAGTGGCAATTTGGTTTTACTGCCTGTCTCCCTTGTGTGAGGATAGGGCATTTACTTTCACATACCACATTGTTTGAAAATAATAGTGAAAAGGCATATGAACTGTAAGATATCTCCCTTGAGGTCTTGAAGGGAAGCTCTGGGAAATTTTAGGGTGGATGTCAAGACAGATCCGTGCACTGGATGTGCATGGAGGGGAATTACTGTCACATGAGCCTGCAGAGCTTTAGCACAACATTTCATCATGCCATAGTGGGTCCTGGGCATCCATATTCTAGCAGCTGATGCACAGCCTCTTAAGCTAAAGAAAAGCATGGGAAGGAAGAAAAATCAAATAGTAAGGAAAGCATCTTGGGCAAAAGGCTAATAATGAAGATCCATAGCATTCTTGCTTTCCAGTGGCTCTGCCAAGCTGTGGTATGAGGGACTAGAAAGACCTGAATTCATACATATCAGAGAGCAGGTTTTGAAAAAGTTTTCTGCTTCTGCAAACTGAGCAGTGTCTTAGAGTTCAGTTCCTGCTGCCACAAAAGTCAGAGTCAGTGCTGGAATGAGATCTTGCTGCATGCTTTGAAATGTACTTTGAAATACCCTAATACATAGAAATATACTCCAAAGCAGATAAAGATGCTGCTTTCCTTAGAATGCTGGTTATTAGCAGTCTCACAGTGAGTGTAGGTGGGAGGTTCCTCATATGGCATGAAGACCAATTACATCCTCTTCATTGTCTCCAGTATTCTACTACAGAAGGTGCAAAGAGATATTAGGTCTGACTTATAAATGATCTTTGTAAAATATGCATCTATATTTATAAGGAGTACAAGGATCTATCCTTTCCCTGCTGAGCTGAACACCTTTTATTCTCATTATGAATTTATTAGTAGTGCAGGATGTTCAGCAGTACAAAAGAATGTTCTTTTTATCAAATGATGTTCTGGTAAGTTCTGTCTTTGTTTTAAAGGAAAATACTGCTCCTCAGTTTTGGAATACAGCTAAATGAGAAATGTTGAAACACAGACATCCATGAAATATGTCACTGGCACAAGTGAAAGCTCGAGGTGGTCCAGGGATGCACTGTTAGTGTCATTCCAGGAACTCATTCACGGGGTGGTTCAGCAGAATCCTCAGACTAACAAGCTCAAGGGAGTGGCTATCAGCCTGGACCCTCCTGACTGACAGTTAATTTGAAAGATGGAAGTTTATTTTTTCCTAGCAAAAACATCTGGCTGAGGAAGAGATGTGTTGCCTCCTACTTTTCTCTCTCCAGGTCATTTGCTACAACTTAGCCCTAGCCAAGATGAATTACATAGTTGGGTTCAAATTGTCAATTTGCCTTTTCATTCCTCAAAAGTAGTTGGGAAAAAAGCTAAAAATTATGTTTGTCTCTGTATTCAGCATATCAGTAAGGAACTGCAAAAGCTTGGTGAACTTTAGAAGTCAAATTACACATAAACTTCTGTAGCCATTTCTGTCAAAGGAGAAAATGGAAACTAGAAAACAGCAGCATTTCTGCAGCTGACATTTAGCATGCTTAGGATGCTGGAAAAAAGAATAATGGACGCACTTGTCATAAGCTGGAAAATAGATTTAGTGTGTATAACATGACTAAGGTAAACAAACAAGATCAAACAAGAGCTGAGCAGGCTTCTGTGTAACCCAATGCCACATGAAGTGCAACTGCTGAAAGGATTCTGTGAGAGGGGAAACAAAACTGAGCAGACGAGACAGACGGCATAGTCTAAGTTCAGCGCTTTCTGATGACACTGAAGATCTGCACTTGTTTTGGCAGCTGATTTGGTGTTTTCCCCTATTGAAAATGAGCTGGGGAAGTGCACTCTATGCATCTCTTGCACCTCTGGTGTCAGTTTGCAGATTCTAGATTAAACTTGTTCCTGGCAAACAAATAATGTCCAGCTTTTCATACACAGTGACTCACCAGGGTGGGAATTAGGAACAGTTAAGAGTTGGGGTGTCTGTATTTTTACTGGAAATGTCTCAAGTCTGATATTTTATATTTTGCCTTTGTGGTTGCTTGCTTATTTAGTGGAGTAAATTTGCTTTTTCTTCTTTTCTTTTGTTTGTCTCCTGCGATTTTTCTGTATGATGAACTGTATGATATATTAGGCTTTAAATGTGGGCAGCACTAACTGAATGGTATTATCATCCCATCCTGATATTCTCAGCTGGCAGGAAACATAAAGGGAGGTTACTCTGCAGTACACTGAGTACATGCATACACTGAAAAGTTGCTAACACTCTGTAATACAACTTTCTATTTTTATTGTACAATAACTTTCTCACATAGAAGAGCTCTCATTCAACTTCTTGCCATACCCAGAAGTACAGTACTACCTTGGCAGTCAGGGAAATGTAATAAAAAGCACTGCTGAGATGCAAATATATTGGAAGGAAGTGATAGGCACAGGAACTGTCTTAGTTTTTAGCATTTGTTTTTCTATAATATAACTTTTAGTCATCCCCAAGCATATTCCCTGTCCACCCACTATGGTCACAGTTCAGTCACTCAGGTTTATCTTTCTGGCATTTTTTGAGCCCTGGAAGTCTTTTACCATTCTGTGGTCTAAAATTGTCCTTGCAAGGAATATAAGATTTTCTTTTACATGTTTATTCCTGGGAATAAGTGGGAAAATTTATTACAGCGAAGTCTAAGACCCAAGAGGTCAGACTTCAAGATAAAAGAGGAGATTTATCGGGAAATTCTGTGGGCTCCTTTCTGTTTTATCATATATAGTCTAGGGAAGCATGAATACAATATCTGTAATGTTCTTAGTATGTGTCTTAATGATTTTCTAACTTGCTATGTTTCTGATAAGCCAAAATACATGCAAAACATAGTAAAACCTGAGTTGCAAGGATTGTTCTTTACTGCTCTTTGGTATTAAGGCAAGGACCATCTGTATAAGTCATAATAGTAGCTTTACACTGGTCAGTTCGTATTTGATGAAAGCTAAAAATATTTTTCCAGTCCTTATCTGCAACGTTGTAGTCAGGAGACACTATTTTTGCAGAAGAAAGGGCCATTGATCGTGTTTAAATATCATCATAGCAAAAAGCAGTCAAAACAAAGCCTACTGAAAACTGCCTTCCAGGAACACAGGAGGCAAAACTGGTGACACAAATCCCTCCTCTGGTACCTTTGTGCTGGATTTGCAGCATTGTAGAATATATTCACTTTACTCTGCTCAGCAGCACAGCCCTGTATCCTGACAGCTGAGTAATGTTCTGCTCACGTCTTCCCTTGTAAAATGAAAAAAGTAGATAATTTAATATAGATGTGACAAGTACGAGATAGATTTCTACCCGGCACAGTTCACTGCTGAAAGTATTAGGTTGAAAACCTTCTTTAAGGATAACCAGATTCTTAAATTCTCCCCCACCACTATCCACCTCCCCTTTTCCCCCTGCCCCCCCCCCAATTAAACACAATACAGAGAAAACTAAAACCTAAATTTATTCTTTGATCATTTCAGTATGAAAAAAAATCTCTTCTGTCTCCTGTTCCACAAAATAAACCGAAGAACAGACTTTCTGCAAGACACAGTGTATGTATGTCTGTTTCCAGTGCAGAGATTTTTGGTCCATCACTGATTCTCTTTTCTGTAGTTTTACTCTCTCCTGAATCACAGATGCAGTTTACTGCTACTTCTTGTGGCCACTGTGGTTGGGGGCTAAATTAAGCTTATTGCCTTCTGAGGCAAAGCATGACAAATTCATTCAATCCAAATTACATTTCTGAGTTTGGCGGGGTCTGCCCTTGGATTTCACTGGCTTCTTAAAAGAAACACATCAGACAATCCCCATACCAGCATGTGCATTAAACATGCTGAATACACAGCGTTGTTGTGCTGTCCTGATGCTGCAGTAGAAGTGTTATAATCCTGTTCTCTGGTCTTCAACCCATTTCTGTCTCCCTCAAGCATTAGTGCTGTCTGCTGCTCCAGCCCCTCTGCTCCAGCCCCAGAGCAGTGACTTGGTGCTTGAGACAAGCTATGCTGCTCCTCTGTTCTTCTCAGCCAGCAAGGCACCTTCTTGTCTCCAAGACAACTCAGAAGTGAAGCAGATCTGTGACTGGTGTGGGAAGTCTCTAAGTCTTTGAGGAATGAGGTTGTGTTGAGGTGAGGAGAGTTTAACATGGGATCCAGCACCACTGTGGAAGCTGCATCCTTGGTAACAGCAAAATCAGATTGAATCAGGAAAGGTAGAGGTTAGCATGGGATTCAGCTCTTCTAAATCCCACTGAGCTTTTCCCAAAGTCTTTAATAGCATCATGGATTTATTTGTGTTCCTATACTGTCTCTTAAAGTCAGTTTTGTGAAAGATCCAAGTGGTTGTGACCCATCACTAAATTGATTTTATAGTACCTATCTCTGGTTAAGGTTATCCAGTAGCGGAATTTGAAATTTTGGGACAGTGCTTCAGAAGTATTGAGAATTGACTTGTTTTTTTATGAAGTTGAGAGCAGATTTACCATGGAGTTCAATGGGTGAAATGTTAGCCTACCGCTAAACATGAAACACCCTCATGTTTGCTGCCTCTGGGCATTGACCAGAGTGTATCTTTCAACCTGGAGTTTTTCATGCACAATTATCTATGTCAAAGGAGTAACTTTTCTTCTATGCACTTGATGTGGTACATATACACTGCATCTATGAGAGGCACCATGCTCAAGTGTCCCCACACAAAGGAAGGAATACAAATTAAAAGACTGGATACAAAAGACCTCTCTTAATGTTTTCACCAGTATCCTGCTTACAAATGACTCAAACACACTCGTTAAGGAAAAAACTAATCTCTTCAAACTAGAAGGAATATTTTAATCTAAAAAGGCTTTAACAGCTTTACTGAAAAATTTATAAAGATTGAGTGTTTGCCCAAAGTTGTAGTGCTGTTCTATTGACTCTCTATTCAGCCCTGCACAGATGGTAACTCCCATTCACTTTGATGGGAGATTTGCCTGCGGTAGGACTGCAGAACTGATGCCCAGGATGTTAATTAAATGTACAGTCAGCTGGCCAAAAAGTAGCTGGTTGAGTCATAAGGACAGATCTTCCTGGCTTACCTAAGAATACTTCTTAGTATATAATTAAACCACAAAAACTGACATCAAAGTAACGATAAGGGCCTAATGTAATGCACATAACCAAGGAAATTCAGGCCAACATTCCTTCTTTGATCACCCAACTGGGCCAAGCTAGTACACAAGTCTGGGTCTGGATACTCCCTTTCTCAAGCACTGGTAGACGTGAAGGAGGTAAAGCTGATGGAACTGGCTAGATTGGATTAACTGGTTGGGAGGTAATAGTTTTTGTTGCACATACCTGCAGAATCCCTTCACAATTATAAGGTGGAACAGGGATCTTATTTAAAACATTTTTCCAGGGTGTGAAAAAATACTCAGAGATGGACTATGCTCAGAGACAGCATATGTTTATAATTTGATCTCCATACTTCATACCACTCCAAACTCCATCAATTTCTGTATCAGCTCAATGGGTTTTTTTCCCTTGGATGTGATTTCTTTACAGTGGGAGAAAGTTGGGGCAAGTGAAGGGATAACACCCCGTGGGTATTAAACTGCTCAGGAGAGGCACAAAGCTACTAGAAACCCAGGAACTGTGTTTCTGTCGCATATCTCTTGAAGCTATAGATCTTAACTTCAGAGATGCTTTAAAGCATTCTTGTTTCATGTAACGTTGTCTTAAACAAGCTGGAAAAACGAGATCTGGAAGGTCTACTATGGAGGGTTAGCAAAATGAGCTGGGAAACCAAAATCAAAGAATAGTTACCAATGATTTACTGGAAATAGAAAAGGATATATCAAATGTGGTTTCACATGGATTTTTCCTGAGCCAGATGCTGTTAAATATTTTCATTAGTGACTTCATTGATAGGATAAGGAATGTTCATATTAATTTTGCAGATGCCACAAAGCTTTGAAGGCTCCAGGTATAGAGGTGAACATGATTAGAATTCCAAGGGGTCTTGACAAATTAGAAAGATGGTATGAAAAAAACCCAAGATGCAATTAAAAGTTTCTGTACTTAGACAAGAAGAATCATTCATACAATCAACTCAGTGAGAAACAACCAACCAATTTACAGTCATATAGGAAAGGAATTAAGGGTTGTAGCTGTCTGCAGCTTGAACATGAATGGGCAATGCCATACTAGTGTTAAAAAAAAGTGGAGGGGAGAAATTTTGAGTTCTAAAAACAGGAGAACAGTCTGCAAAATGAATGAAGTAGTTCTTCTCTTTCACAGCTGTGAAAAGTTCTAAGCTAAGTAATGGTTTAAGTCTCACATGCACCCGAACAGAGCAATATAGTGACCTATGAGAAAAGATTACAAGGGTTGGGGTTGTTTAGACTAGAGGTTAAAAGACTGAGTAGAAACATGATAGCATGATCTTCAAATACAGAAAAAAGCTGGTGCAAAGCCAAAGGGAATAACCTTGTGGACAGGACAGAGTGAGTGATTCAAGCGCAAAACAAAATGTTTTGCTATGCTTCAGGCAAAAGCTTTTTTTGACAATAAAGCTAGTTAAACCCAAATTACTGCAGAACCTTTACCTTTTTTCATTAAGCTGAGATTAGAAAAAGTGCCTGTCTGGAATGAGAAGGGTATAGTTTAGCACGTCTTGGGGTAGCCACAACATTTCTTCTTGAAGTTCCTTCCTGGTTTTCTCTGACATGCTATGAGAGGTTTTGGGAATCTCTCCAGGAGACTTGTTTCTCTGCTTGCCCTGAGCTGGCCCTGACTGGTAGCTTTAAATCACTCTCTAAGAGCCTCCCGAGGCCTGATCCACATTTGTGAGATGCAGGTTGGCCCACTCTTTCTTTGGCCAACTTTCTGGATTTCCGAGTAGCAGATTTTCCATGATTGGGATTACATGATGGACTTGGTAACTAGTTGTTGTTTTGGGATTTTTTTAAATGATGGCCTTGAAGCATTTGTGAGAAAGAATCAGTGAAACTGTTTGTCTTAAAAAGACTTGTTTATTGCACTAAATAGCTGATGTTGTCTTGGCCACATGGAAGGCTGAGTTTTCCTATGTGAAGTAACAACTGCATGTTTTCAGTGAGAATGACCTTCCTTCCAGATTAACAGCAACAAGAATGATTGTGTTTGTCCTCAACACCAGCCCTCGACATACTAAGTGAAAGTGGTTAAAGGTACAGCCTTTACAGCTTAAATATGGAATTAAGTAAAAGTTATGTAAGGTCACAGAAAAACAGTAAACACCAGAAGACTGAAACGGATATCACTGGATGATGGTACTTACCACTGCATGATACCAACTCAACCAAGCATAGACACATGAGCTGGATATAGACAGATAATTTTATTTCTCTAGGCTCTATTTGATTCTAAAGTAACGCTAAAATTTGGTTTCAGACAGTAGGAGCCAGGGAAAAGTGCTCCAGTGCTACTGTGTACAACTTGCTTGAAGTTCTTAGGTAAAGATGTTCTTCTCTAGAACAAATTATTTTCCTTCTGCTAATGAGAAAAACAAGGGGAAACAGATTGCAAGATCTTAATAGGCTTTTTTTTCTCCCAGTGGGTTTCATGCCAAATTCTGTCCTCGCATAAGTTCTTGAAACCTCTGATTTCACAGGGACTTCATGGCTGTAAAAGAATAGATTTCTTGGTCTTCATGTCTAAAAAGCTTCCTTCTGTATAAAGTGCTTTACACATGGAATGGCTGCTGAAGCAAATGGACTAGAATGGTAGTCAATTTTACACTGCTGCTCTCCCACCTGAAAAGCACTTTCGATGCCCTACAGAGAGAAGAAATGAAAGAGGAGGGGTAGAAACATGCACATACACACAGAGAGAGAAAAGATGCTTGCATAGAAGGCTTTAAAAAGTGAGGAAAAATGAACTGGTACTGTCTGCTCTCTGTCCTACATATTTGTCATACTGAACAGGGAGAGGTGTTTCTACAGGGTGGAGCATATCCAGTGAATGCACATTGAGCCAAATTCAGTTCTTATCTGCACTAGGACATTACCTTCAAATAGCTTTGCTTAAGGGCTAGAGTATTCCCAAGTTAGATCTAAGGAAAGTGAAGATTTTATGTTTAAATCAGTTTTAAAAAGATGCATACCTGCTTAATATCTTCCTATATTGTAGGTTTTAGGGACAGATTTTGTACTGATGTTAATTCAGCATATCTCTGATGAGTGTATTACAATTCTATCAGTTGTATATCAGCTGTGTTTCTAGGCCCATATCATCAAACCAGTCTACAAGCTTTAACAAATATTGACCAGATGTCTTTAGTTAAAAGTAAAATTATGTCTTCTGTGAAGAAGGCTCCTGACAACTCTGACCAGCAGTATTCATGAAGCTTGGACTGTGAAAGTCTATTCTAGAAAATAATTTTCAGCATATGTGGTCAAACAGAAGTGCTGCTAATGCAGCAGCTATGTCAGAGGGTGAGAATGGGAGCGATAGGAGACCATGCCAGGAAAATATGTTGATTATGCAAGGTCTCTATCTTTTGCAACAAGAATGGTGTAGTGATATGACATAAGATTGAACAGCTGTTTCTCTGAACATTTGAGAGTTTTTGGAATACATTTTAAGGATGTCTTCTGTGTCCAAAAGGCAGCCTATTTGGGGCTGTTCTTGAGTACTCTGATTTTATTTTCAGGGATGTAACAGAAAGGGATACACACAATATGACAACTCCAAATGTTACCCCATTTAGATAAAGTCTATTTTCAAGGATTTTAACTGATTTCAGAGCTCAAGAAAAATGTTAAACCCCTTCTCAGAATTTCCCATCATTATGGGATGCCTTTTTTGAATTTATTTTCAGATAAATTTTCTTCTTTTACATATACTGAGGGTGTTTGAGTACTGGTGATAATGACATCCTTTGCAGTGTTGTCATTCATTTTCATTTTTCATCTGAAAAAGTTTTTGTTTGATAGTGTCTCTAAGGAAGTGTTCCTCTTTACAAATGTTGATTCTGTGGTCCTCATTGGTTGAAGATGACGGGCAGATTCTCAGATATTGTAAATTGTCATAGTTCCATCAACTCAAATGCTGATTTGGACAATCTGACTGACTAACTGTAATAATATACATTTTTTCTGATCAGTAGCAATCTTACATTAAAAATAGAGATTTCTATCATCAAAGCATTAGTTATACATTATCTTTAGAAGAACACTAATTTGTATTTTTATTTTCATTCATTAGGAAATGTATAATCAATTCTTTCTGCCCTGTTCATTTTAATTAGGTAAATGTCTAGATCTATATTAATTATGTCTAAATCTTTAATTTTATTAGTTAAATATGATCTAAACATTTCTGAATCTTGTTCATTGGAACATCTCTTTAATGAAACTTCTTGTTATCCAAAACTTGGACTATATGTCCCAATGTGTGTAATTTATACTGGAAATTCATTATTATGGGTAGCATATCCCCTCCTGATCAGGGTTATAAGAGTTAAAAACATTTTACACACTAAGTATTCTGTTCTCTCTGAATTCTGTCCTGAGTACAGTGTTCTTCTGTTTTCAGTCAATAATGAAATTAATCAGTATCTGTCGTGTTCTTTATTTTTCATTTGATCCCCCTCCTATTCCTTGTCACCTGGTCATCAGTCAGTACCAGAACCTGGCCTTCAGATTGCAAAGTTAGTATTTTACTAAAATCATTGGCAAATTAAATGGAGAATTTCAAGAACACTGCTACTTGCATCAGTGACAACTGTTAATGTGCAAGTCGTTTCTGTCCATGTGGATCATACCAAAGAAATTCAGACATGAGACAGGGTCACATTATACTTTTGAGTTCATTTGCTATTTCTGTTTTGTATTTTTCATACGCTTGGTCAACAATTTTAAAGGAAGTGATATATGTATGATTTCAGAAGTTACATGGCTCATTACCTGCAATATAGCTGACAATCTGATTTCAAAGACTTGTTTCTTAAGTTAGCAGATTTTTAGCACAGCCTAAGACACTTCAGACCCCAGATGTGTGAAGGAATAAAAGAATGAGAGCACTCTTGCCTGCTCCTATTCTGGGGCTCCCTGAGGAGCAGCAGTTATCCTTGAAAGCTTCTGTGCTAATGCAGCCACTGGTATGAGGAGGAGCCTGCTCAGCTGCCCCAGGCACAGCAGAATGAAGGCAGGCTTTCAGAAATGTAGGGAGATAAGGCAAAGGAAAGGTGCTGGTAGTGATGTTTATCTCAAATTTTAGAGGTCATAAACTCACAAAACACTACAACCTGAGTGGATGTTGTAACTGATGTACACTTTCCAAAATCTGTGTAAACTAAAACCACTGAGTTCGATGCAGCTCTAGCAAGGATTCACTGAAGCTTGTAGATGAGGTCACTTGAAAAAGCAAAAGAATTTAAGTAGACTTGTGCCTTCTGAAAGAGGGGAGCAAATGATAAAAGAGCAATTTTCAATCTGCAGCTGAATTGACTAGGAAAACAGTTTGCCCGTTATGGGCTCTCCTGAATCCAGGCTTGTCACTGTGGTGAAGAAGCTCTTTTTTGAAGGACAAACACTCATAGACTTAAGGGAGAATGGTTTTGTGGCTGGTCACGTGAGCTTTTGCTGAAACACCAGTTCAAGCGCAGAAGCCTGACCTGTGACTTTTTCTCTGAGTGTTTTTGAGGCAAAGTCATGCATATTCTGCGATGAATGGAACCTGAAATGTAGAGGCTCAGCATTGCTACTAGCAGTGAAGTGCCTGACTATAAATAGTGTATTTCAGTCGATTTTAATCCTGAGAAACAGCATTTATCTCATGACAGCCCCTTTTCTTCTTTTTTCTCCTTATGTAAACTGCTTCCTCAAAGATCAAGTCAAACAGAGATACAAACACATAAACTTGTTAAGTAATAATTATGGTAATGTAAACAATATCACAAATGATAGAACATGTTAAGAAATATATACATCCTCATCAAATGCTGAGATTTGTAATAATGTGCTCTGACTATACTTTTATTGTAGTCATTCAGTGTAGTCTCACCTTTTTTACCTGTTGCTTTTTTACTGTCATAAAACTATAAACTACTGTTTAGTAGTTTTATGACAGTTTTTTACTGTCATAAAACTATGCTTCAGTCTTCAGCCGTACCATGTTATACCACACACACTGAAGGCATGGCACGTGAGCAGAGCCCAGTCCATCTGCATGTTTACACATATGTACCTTTAAACATCCAAGCTTTGTGCTGACTTGCAGCCTACCTTCTCAGATGATGTCTTAACCTCTTTGCTTGACTGTGCTCTGAGTTTATAAAATTTATGCCTCCTGGTGAGAAAAGAAACTGAAGGTTTGGGTGACATTCATGCATCTGTCGTGCAAATACTGTCTGTACCTGCGAGCTGCCTGTGCTATTGGATCTCCTGCCTTTTAGGTCCTTTTAGGTGCCCTAGCTGAGAAGCAGCTTAGAAACTGTAAGGTAGTGCTATCGAAACCAAAAATACATAAATTGGATGTCTTGTCAGCTAATACCTCTTGCTTTAATGACAATAAAGCCTGCTGACACATGTGGTCGTGGCAAGAAGGCTCTGCAGTGTGAATGGAGCAGCTGCTGCTGATCAGGGAGGGAAATCAATGACTCAGCATTCATCAGAAGCATCCTCCTGCTGGTCACCACTGCCAAGTGCCGACTCATCGATTTTCCTCCCTGCTAGGCGAAGACTGCTCTATTTTCTGTACAGCAAGCTTTAAAATGTTTCCAGTGCACTGTATGCAGCTGTCAGCTCCCATTGGTAGGTCTCAGTAGGAGCACCCCAACACATGAATTGCATTGGGGCTGGGGCATAAATCTCAAATTCACCCAATGTAGTTTTTTCAAAGTGCCTGAAGCTCAGCATGTGTGAATCTACAAATCACCCTATCTACCCCAATCAGCACAAATGAGGTGTTCTGCTTGCCATAAGCTCACTAAATATTTTTTCTTGTGAAGTGGCAAATGGAACACAATATGCATGGCTCACAGATTCACAGCCACTGAAACAAATCCAACAGCATGCAGTTGTCATCAAGAAATATGTCTAGGAAAACCTCTCTAGCCACACAGTTTCAGCACAACATGCGAGTACCAGCCAGTCCTTCGATACTCAGACAAAGAGATTGCCATATATAGTGCACATGAGGAGTGCTGTCCTTTGATTTCTCCTTTTAAAAGAAATCATCCTTGCAGCTGTTCTCCATTGTCCCTCAGTCTTGAATATCTTCTTTATTTAAAGAGACCCTGGAAATCAAAACTAGAGTCGGAAAGGGGTCTTTGTCTGCCAGTATTAAAATCTTGTGAATCATGTTTTCCCAAATCTTTCACAAAATTCAGTCAGAATTCAGCTCACAGCTTCAACTTCAGGAATGCTGTGAAGGTGACTACAGACAATGATATTCATTTACAATTTGAAAAACTCATTTAAGCTGAAATGTGCGATATATTCACATACATCTCTTTTCCGTTTCATTTACAAAGAGCAACAGAATTGTGGAGTTGAATAATAAAGCTTGAAAGCTTTCAGTTCCATTCCATTTTCAAGATGCAAATGAGGCAAGTTCTGAAATCTGCAACCCAGCTTCTCCTTGCTGATTTTAATCTAAGAAATGGCATATTTACTAGAATACTTACTGAAACAGAAGATTTACTTAAAAACAGTATCTCACTGTATTAGAGTTGCAAAGATTTTCAGACCCATAACATCTCCGTTCTCTTCAGAAACAAGGAAATATGCAAATAAGTTGTTATTTATAATAGCTGCTGCTTGCTATGTTTGTAAAATAATTATATTTGCCAGTTAATTGACCTTGTGTGCACAATAGGGACAAAAATAAAGAAATTATTCATGAAAATTCAGAGTAACACTGAATTGGATTGGTTTGGAAAAATATATTAACTGTTATTTTTCAAAAATAGCAAGCAATTAATTGCTGCTGTAATGAACATTTCTGTTCTACTCTGGCAAACATACTGTGTTAACATAATTCATTGCAAGTCAAGGCAGACCACTTGATTGCAGTGTTTGCACTGCAGTAAGTACACTTTTGGTTTAATGTTAAATTTTCATCTCAAATGTTCTTACAGGAATGCAGATGTTGTCCTATTTGTCGGTCTTGTTAAGATCTCTGTCATGTGAGTGCCAGTGCATGTAGTAACACCTAATAAATTATGTAAAGTGTTGCAGTGTACTGCACTTGTATGACCATTTCAATATACCGTAATTGTTTTCCACACTTCCCCCACAGGTTAGTCTGGCTTCCAGCAGAGGCAGAAGTGAATAACAAGCCAATCAACATGCAAAATATTGAACAGAGCAGCTCAGCACAGAGCCATCAGCCAAACGTGAGATTAGCATGTGACTGCAGACAGGACAGTGAGCCTACGCTCGGCTTCTTGAGCCTTGCACGTCTCTCCCTGTGTCTTCTGAATCTCATTTCTGTTGTTTACTGCTCCAAATGCACTCCAAACAGCACTGGATGATTAATGCAGTGGCAGAAGTAGGGTCAAGTTGTGTACATTCCAAAGTACCATCAAGGGTCTTCATTTTGCCTGTTTGGAGCTTTGGAACTGTATTCTGAGGGAATAAGCGTGAGCCCCCAGTCTTGGTCCAGGATGGGAAAAGCAGGTAATGTGGGGATATGGCCTGGTGATGCTGACTGGCCCTTGCAGTGTCCAACACATAGGACCCTGCTCTGACATGTAAAGGCACTTGGTCTGGCTTTACATGAGGAAGTTTGATCCCATTACAGTGTGTGATTCTGCCCCTGCTGTGCCCAAGTGGTATAGTCCCTTTTACTTCAGCAGATGTGACTTGAGGAACCCATTGTCCAAAGACATTTAGTTTGTGGCTCAAGGAGTTTTCTGTTGAACAAACCCAGGTCTGTTATTTACACTGGGGCACTTGGAGGACCTGCTTTTGGTAGATGTTTTGGCCTTTCCCTTTCGAGCCCGCTAAGTGAGCGCCTGCTTGCATAAGGAAGCTCTTTTCTCCAGTGGGAAGAGCTGGCACTGGCAACTGAGCTGAGGCCACTGGCTCCCTCTGCATGGGCCACACTTTAAAGATTTCAGAAGGCGGCAAATTTCAGCCTGTGGGGTGTTTAACCAGTGATTTCAAAATGAAAATCTCTGAATTGCATCACAAATCCTCCAAGGCATCCAGCACTCTTTTTTTTTTTTTTTTTTTTTTTTTTGGTTCAACATGTTTTAAAGTCCATTTTTTAGCATTCTGGAATTCACATTAGATACTGTAAGACTAGATGGATAACTGCCATTTGACTCAGTTCTCAAACAGTCAGGTATCTACAAGTTGGGAAGCATTGACTTTTGCCTGTGTAGGTTGGTTCCTTTCTGTGAAACAAGTAGAATGTTTTTGCTGTATCTTCTCCAGAAATGAATATTTTACAGTCCTCCTCTAGTGCCAGAACACCCTTATGAAAGCAGCTAATCTGTGCTAATGATTGTTTAAGAATAAAATGGGGGAAAAAATGAACACAGGAACTTCTCTGAATTTATGGCATTGCAGTCCTTCCCATGGCAACACAGATAGTCAGATGGTTCAGTAGCAAAGTACAAGCAGGAGGAAAAGGCAAACAATGATAGAGAAAAAAAAAAGGGAAAGAAAGCAACATGATTTTCTCTAAAAATATAATGACTAAATGGTAGAAGAAAATCCTTATAAATGGTACTGTCTACTTGTAAAGAATATCCTTCATGTATTTATTTCTTTCTATTAGACTAGCTTGTCTAAAACATATACAGAAAGCCCTTTAATATCCCATTATACTGTATACTAAAGCATTCAGGTCTAATACTATTACTGATAAAGAAACCAAAAGCATATTTACAGAGACTGAATGTCTATAAAGACCAGATCAAGCAAGTCTCTTGAGAGAAGAAAGTCCCATATCAGATTATTGTGTGAAAAAAATAGCATGCTCATCTCAATTACAGCACCAATTTGGTTTATTTAAAAAGGAAGTAATTCTGGTTTTGTATCATAAAATCACTTTTTTTAAGCCTGTAAACATCCAATAAATTAAATTTTTTAGATAAGATCCATTTTGCAAAAAGCTATTTATGAAAAGCTTCAAATAATAATTAGAGAGGATTTAATAACCTAATCACTGACTAATGCTAGCACACAGTAAGTACACTGAATTAGATCCTTTTGTGGAGTTACTGTTTTACCTCATCTCATTTGGCAGCTTATTATACAATGCAAGTTGCTCAAGCCTATAATCCCTACACCAGTGAAGGTATGTAGCAGAAAAAAAAAGGTATATAGCAGAAAAATTCTGAGTGTAGTCTCTTGAGTTAGTAAGTAAAAAATCTTTAAAAATGTTTGTCACGATAATAGTCTAGCTGAACCTAATGCAGAAGCAAAATACAGTATTATACTGTAAATTTATGAATATTAACATCTGAAACATAAAAGAAAGTTGTGCTGCTTGGCATAAACATAGATTAAATACTGTCAGTATGGTATGGAATATTAAAGCTTTTTCTTTACAACTATGTGCATATTATGGCTTATGTTAACTGTAGTGCTCTACTAAATGTTGTAGGTATTGTACTAAAGTAAATATGAGTCCTTTTGTTTATTATAATGCACTTTGAGCCAGACTCTGGAATTAATTTCATTCCTGGCCATCCAATTTACCTCTGAATAAAAATGAGTGAAATGTCAGCCTGAGCCTGGCGAGAGAGAGAGGGGTGATGGCCCAAAATCAGAAACATAACAAAGTACAAATTATATCCCTTAGAATTAAAACAACCACTTTACTACTTGAATCTTTTCTAGTGAGATTTAATTTAATTTTTAAGAACTTGAGGGCAGGTTAATGAAGGTCTACTCCCATAACAGACACAAGGTATTTAAAATGGGTCAAACCAAAACCCTAGACAGACCATTACAATACTTTGGGACTTCAAAATCCTGAACTAAACTTCTTGTGTTAACACTTGGCCATTGTTGCTCTTAGCACTGATGCTCCCAGTGGTCACTCCTGAGTGCTCTGTCACACCCATCTGCTGGTCACAAGCACCAGGTACACCACACTGAACACAGCACACCAGGGCAGCAGCACACAGTCAAGTTACATTTCTCTGTGTATACTGAAAGGTAGGAGAGCACCAAAGTAGTTAAGAGAAGGCAGAAGAGGAAAAATACAAATACAATCAAGCAGGACTGTCTGTGAAGTGGTGTATATATATGCAGATTAGGGAACAGATCCCTCATGTTAGAACTGTTCTCAAAGAAGAAAAAGAAAGATTAAAAACTGTCAGATCAACAACGTGACCACTTTGATGGGTTCTCCTCTGATGTCATTGAAAAATTTCCACTGAAGCTAACTACAGTGATACAAAGATCTGGCTCTTAACAGGTCCAAGTGGTGTGTGCCCTTCAAATGCCACCTGAAAGGCAGTCAGCCCATAATGGGAAAGTGAAAACTGAGACAGGATTTTTAGGTTTTGAACAAAAGACACTTTAAAGCATGTGTGTATATATATGCCTGATAAAAAGTTAGCACTTAAAACCCTACGTAATTGCATGCATTATATTTGTGGAGGTGTCTTATTGCCACTGCATTGCTATTAAAATGCAAAGCAAGTGCAAGCATGTCATGTTTATTAAACCACTAAAAAAAATGTTCCGACAGTGTTATGACTTCGGTTTTCAAAGCATATAAATGGGCAGGGCAAAAAAGGGGGAGGAATCAGAAACTGAACTCTCAGTTTACTCTTTCATGCCTCGTTATGGGAACATGCAGGGTGGAATATGTAGTCCTTTGAGATGTCTGCAATAATAATCTTAAGATTTAGAATAAATGATCTCAAAGTGCATTGCAAATTTAACAGTTTGATATCAGACTTAAGCACAAGATGACTGCAGCTATATCTGAGATTTCCTAGGCAAAAGGCTTACAGCAAGAGAAGAATATGTTCTTTTTTTTCCCCGAAGAAGTGGCAAAGGAATCATAGGTGTGCAGTATGTAATTATGCAGGCTGAAATGAGGCCAGTTCACTACAGCTAATTCCTTATTCTTTACCAAAAGTGCTGCAGATGATTAGATTGTCAGCTTCAAGTATCACCTGCAAGGTGGCAGCTCCAGTAGCTTATCCAACAGTGTCTCCAGTTTTCAGGGCATGGGATAAATCCTGGCAGGACAACATGCAGCATTTCCCTTCAGTTCTTCGTGACCTCGCATTCCTCATCAGTGGAGCTGGAGATCCAGTGCCTTCTCATTCAGGCTTTCAGCTTAAAGTTTCCATTTATTAAATCAGCCCTTCCATTATCAACATTTATGTACTATCCATACATCATTTCTATCTATTGTAATACCTGTTCTCATGATTTAAATAACTCTGGCACTGAATAGCTTGTGCAATCTGAACAAATAGTCTTAAACTATCAGAATAGCTTTATCTAAAACATACCTACAAACAAATAAAAGGAAGAACATTTTTTGTGTTCTTTTTGTGTTTTGTGAATAAGAGTTATGCAGGAATAGAGATACTCAGCATCAAGTACATTCTGGCAACAGTCAGATGCAGCCCCAGCAGATGAGGAAAGTTTCTATGACTTCAAAATGAACTCTCTGCAAGTTCTGGAAGTGTTCTTCACTGTTCAGTTAATTACATATCTTCATATTTTTTATTACATGTAAGATGTTGTGAAAGACCTGATAACCTTGGGCTATTTTAACTTTTAGCTCTTCTGGGTGTTTTTCTGGGTAACATCCTTTACTCTACTTTAGCTGTTTCTTTTCACAATCTTCAGGCAGTCAGATGTTGCCAGTCCAGCATCCTATCCAGATTTTTAACTTGAAAAACTGCATTGCTACCATTTCTTTGCATCAGAACTGTTGGTTGTTGTGCAACATCCCAAATTGTTCTGAGATCATGAGATAAAAATAGACCATTGGGAATCCAGCACAGATTTAAGCCAGTAACCACACATAATTCTTTCACTCCAAAGATTCCATTGCAGATGCAGTTTTTGAGAGAATGTGTAAAAAAAAGATGGTTTTAAACTAAACTAGGCTCAAACTTGGAAACTTCTCTTTGAAAAGCATAGGTCTGCTGTGTTGGTGGAGTTGTGCCAGAAAATAATGGACGTGCGGAAAATATGAGTGATGTCCAGGAGAACCTTCTTCAAATCCCTGCTTTTCCTCAACAGCTCTAGGAGAGCTGAGAGGGGGATCTGGTCAATGCAAGCAGTGGTAGAAGGCACTTTAACTTGTTTTCTCAGGCCCCTGTACAGCAGAAGGTGCAATATATTGCACCCTCTCCTTGTGTATGTCTAAAGATGTCATTCAAAATTCTGCTGGAAAAGTAAAATGGGAAGCACTGGCATCTGTATTGTTTGATATAATGGGTAATGACCCAAATTGCATGAGCTATGGCAAGCCCTTGCTTACAGTAGGTGTGGAAAAAGGGAAGGAAGAACAGCTGCTATTTAGGCATGTTTTACAATTACATTAGTTTTGTTTCATTTCAATTTCAAAATGCATATTGCATGCTGAGTTGTGATGAATATATATTCAAGACAGGAACATTCCATTCATATCTTTCATATTTTAGGTAGAAATTTCAAATGGATTATCAGAAATTACTTTTCCAAACCTGTTGGTTTGTAGGCTTCTGACAACGCAATTCTCAATCCATTTCAACCCCCTCTTTATTTCCTTGCACTGTTTCGCTGTGTGCGTCTCTGAAATGTTTCCTTTATGAAATTATACACTTGATGTTCTACCTGCAGATGGTTCATAGCAGGTAGGAAGTCCAAGTCTGTGTGAAAGGGAGAGCCCATTTCACAGCTTATGAGTAGGACAGAGGCACTTTTATTGTTATTTTATCTTTCCTTGGAAAGGTGGTAATGGTGGCCAAACAGTGCAGCTGCCACCTTAGCTCTCAACACTGACATGGCACTAGTACTATATGTAAGAGTATATATCAGAACAAACTTGGTTTCTGGTATCTAACACTTGTGTCTGTCTGCTATGCAAAAGCACAAGAATTCATTCTTGCATCTCCTATTATAAAGTTGTACCATAATAAGTTGATGAAGGCTGTGCACACCTTCCCTCTCTGGGTAGGTCTGGTCAGAGAACAAAGGTTTCAAACTCCTAAGAGTGTTTAGAATGGAGGCTTGCTAACACTGTTTGCTTTTTGCTGTACAGTTCTCATGTCTGTGATTGGGTTTTGTGTGGTAATTTAAGGACAGATGTAGAAACACTCCTTCCTTGGCTCTCTGGAAGCAGGCTGGCAGTATTCAATCGTTATTACATTAAGATGATTCAAGGCTGAGAATACTGATGCCACCCTTCCCCCAGCACTCTGCAGACACACACAGACACATGCACACAGGCGTGCACACAGAGTATTATCTCTGTTTGCCTTACTAATGTCATTGTGCAGCATTCCATTTTTCCTCTCTCTTCTTGTCCCCAGGGTCTGTGACAAACCCCTGCTGGACCTTTTATCCACCCACTAAGTCCAGATTAATTTATTATACTCCATCTAGTTTTTGAACTGTTCCTTCTAAATGTGTGATGGGGCTTAGGGCTGTGCAAAGGGGATTCAAGGATAAGGGGAGAAAATGTCCTCAGGGTGTAGCTTACAGTGAAAGGTTGTGTTACAGTATGAGCACTTCTACTATTATTATGCATAGCCATGGAAGATGATGCAGGAGGAATGACTGATTAGAGCTCATATTTAGCTGAATTAACATCTCAAGTCCATTTTTTTAGTGTAAATCTGAGTTCATCATAATCTAAAAGCAAATATTTGCCTTTAATATCTCTGATTTATGCATAGAATACAGTGTACTCTTCATTTCCTTCTTAATTATTATTATTTTTTTAAACAGCTTCCAGGCAGAAAGTCAAAGCCTGCTGTGTTTTATATTATACTCTGCAACTCATTTTCCTGTTTTTTTTAATAAAACATCTAATTAATCCATGTAATCTGAATACTTTCCATTTAAACTCGACATGCTAGTGAAAGAACTGAATGAAAATGTAGCTAATCTGTTATACCTATGAAAGTAATAGGTAGGTAAAAATATATAGAGATAAAAAGTTGAATACTTTATGCCCAGTGTGTGAATAACGACTGAAAACAAATAATAATAAGGGTAACTATGAGTAGAAAAAGTCTGAAAGGAAGGTCTTCAATTGAGTGAAAATTATGCTTCTCATTTTTGCCATCTCATTTTTGCTCATTGCCTTACATGAGCTGGGGGTGATGATCTTGCATTGGTATCAATAAAATGGCTATTTCTTTTCTATTTGTGGGAAGTCTCAAAATGAGGTTTTTATAGGATCCTGATAAAAAGAAAGCTTCAAAGACTATTGCAACCCAGCCCTCTTTATCTTGGGTTGAACACGATGAATGACTAGTTGTGTTAGAAGTTTCTTTTTCTTTATCTCTGTCTGACTCAGCATCTTCCTCTGGGGAAGTTACAAACAAGAGGAGCTGGGGCCAATCACGTATTTAGAAATTAAGTGTGTAACTTCAGGTGACAAACTCTGTAATAAAAGAAGGGGATTAGAAAAGTGTGCCTTTTGATGAATTATCACCAGCACAATTTTTAATGGAATGTTTGTCAGGCTTTTGCATGAAATACCAGCAGCTCTTTAACATCTTTAAAATTATTACCTAGACAATTTCCAGTAATGGTGAAGTTGAAAATCGATGTAGGAAATATTACTATAGTAAAAGTAAAAAGACGCCTCCAAATGGTAATGTACAAACTCTCACAAAGGAAAGCTTATTTGCATATGAAGCTTTCCCAGTAGAAACATTATAAATCATACATAAGTCAGAGTATGAATGAGAAAAAGAAAAATAACTATCAAGATAAAGTTTAGAATTACTTAAAGTGTTCCTGGTTTGGCACAGACAAATGCAAAGAGAGCATGTTTGCTAAGCACGGTCAGCAGAAACTTGGCATCTCACAGTATCTGAGTGGAAGCCTGGAAGTCCTGTTTTTTTGAAAAATGTATTAGATCCATTTCTTTGCCCTCTTTTGCATCTGCACCAAAATCAGTCATGACACATCACTGCTAATGGAGAGCAGCGTAGCAAATGGAGAGTCAGGACCATTTTTTTCCTCAGGAAATCTCACCTTTGAGGCAGAGGGACTTTTGCATGGTCTTGCTTTTACCTATTTTTGCAATTGAGCCTATCAAAACAAAAAAGGATGTGTGGCTTCTCCTCTGGCATAGGGTTGGTCATTCACATTTAGATCCCAGCATGAAATCTCAGCCCTGTTGTACCAGTGGGAAAATTCCAAATGACTTAAACAGGAGCAGCAGCCTTCTGATCCCCCGTTTCGCTAACTTCAAGGAACCGTTTGTTCTTGGCGGTGACTGTTTGCACTGAAAATACAAATGGGCACATTTTAAACTACCTAGAAATCTCAATGTTACCAAATCAGTCGGATTTTTTTTTTCTAGATCTTGTTTGAAACCATACTATGGCTTCGTTCCTATACCCAGGATCACTTTGTCTTCATATTGTACAGAGCAGTAACAGGAAGATTGTCTCCATCTTTCTTACAGAGTTTTATAAATTATATGCTGACTGAGATAGAGCAGGTGGCAAATCAAGGACATGAGTGACATGGGAAAATCAAATAAAAATAAAATAAATTACATTTATCAGGGAAGCTGGGGCTACATTTTCTCAACAAAACCACTCTGAGAAGCTGCTAGAGACACATAACTTCTGCTGTGTAAGTATGAGTGGGACCTTGAGCACAGCTGGCACATGGGCAGTAACACAAGTGGGACTGGTGACTGCATCCGTTTTCCAAGAAATGCATACATATTTACACTGTAACACTTTCTAATTAATGCTCAACTCAAAAAAACACCCACAAGATCATAAAAGCAGCTAATAGTCAGGACTGCAGATGCCCAGATTAGATTCTGTTATAGCTGAACCCAGAATGACTAATATAATATTCCACTTCAAAGGGAAGCTTTCTATAAGATAACAAAGAAAATAAAGCTTTACCATCTAGTTTAATTTTTAAATTGCCACCAAATCATGCAGAATCCTCATAGAAGTATCTACAAAAATCTTTTCTGTAGGTGCTTCCATATTTCAATGTCACCATATCTCACCACAGGCTACAAGTTGCCTTCATCTCCAACATGTTTCATGGCACGGGAGTTGGAAGATCTCAGTCACCCGACAAGGTGGCTCCACATGGAGCCTCCAGAAAAGATTGCAGAGGACACCAGAATTGTCATTCAAAAGGTTCCTGTTTTAATTTACACAAGGACAGAGGGGTGAATGCTAGGCTATTTACAAATTCAGCTGTGCCCTATTTCAGTTTGAGACAAAGTCACATTGCATAAAGGTAATGCTGTATGCCTGATTCAGGTAATATCTGACAGTTTCTACTTCTCTATTCTCAGCTTGCTTTGGTGTAAAGCAAATGTTTTACAGGGGTTTGGGTTGTGTGCTCTGCCAGCACACTGCTTGGCCAAGCACAGCAAAAGCTGGTAATTCCCCTACAGTGAGGGCATATCCTCTTTTTATGTGGTGAGCAGGATAGCAGTTTCCTGGTTTTTAAAGCCCTGCAAGAACAGCTGGCCAAGGCTGTAAAATGGCAGAGGTGCTGGGAATCAGCTATGGTCTCCTTCCCAGCTGGCAGATTGAACAGGCTGCCTGCCTGGAAAGGTGAGAGGGTTGTGTAGTGGGAGATTTTGCAGAAGAGAAGGCTGAGAAAGTCTCTATGGCCAGGGATTTCTGGGGTCCTGGAAAGAGCTGGGTATTTCTGCCTAACTTGCAGAAGGTAAGTAGCCTTGGCAATTGTGCCCTATTCTTGGGCTGAAAAGAATGCTTATTCTAGAGGGTTTTTACAGGGGAGTGCTGGTAGCTGTCCCTGCATGGTTGGCTTATGTGCAAAGTAAAGGCATAGCTGTTACCCTGTCTTTAGGTAGTTTTGTCATTCTTCTTTTGCAAAGGCAAAGATTCAGCTGCTTTCTTAAAGCTTTGCTGGCAGAGGTCTTTGGAACTTTTCCACTGCAGAAATGGAGAAAGCCCTTACAGAGGGTCACCATACCTATTGCCCCTGCAGACAGTGCCGCAGGTCTGTCCTGCATGGTGATTTGTCTCTCCCTTGATTTGAAAAGAAAAGAAATAAGGGGAATCCTAAAGCACACTGAACTTACTAGATTTCAGATGGAAGTGCAATGTGAGAGCTTTTATATAATAAGACTTGGAAAGTGTCGTTTTGGAAAAATAAAAGTAACTTGTCTTTCTTTACTTACTCTCATATTTACCTTGACTTATGTAGATTTGGGTCTCTGTCTACTACTAGCAATTTTGGTGGCAGTACATGTCCTTTGGTGTCAAGCACTAGTAACATACAATCACATTCCTGCAAAAGTATTACTGTGGGACAGTGGTTTTAGTTCATCAAAACAGGGCTGCCATATCTTTCCTGTTGTACTACCTGGCATGGTTCTGTCTCCCTTTGAGTAGGGAAAGCAGATCAGTAGAGGAAAAACTTCAGGAGAGTTCTAATAAAAGTCATGAGATAAGGGGGATGCTGTTGAGCTGTTGAAGTGAGGATTGTTGTTATTTTTTCTGCTGATTGATATAGATGAGTTCATGTAGCAACACTTTCAGTTTTGGAATTCAAATTCACATAATTCAGTGTTTTATCCAGTTATTGTGCTCTTGTTAATGACTAAGTCTTTGTCTGAGCCTACGAATTTATTTATGACTTTGACCTGCTTTGAGCCCCAGTTTACTTCGAGTCAGACTGATGATTGCATGTGGGCTAAGTCTTTTTAATTTAGCTAACAATCTGAATTTTCAAAGTAGATTATGTTTGAAGTCTTCAACAAATATTTACTAAATGTTTGCCATTTGTGTGGGTAGAAGGGCCCTAGAAAAAAACTCTGAGATGAGCACAAAAGCTGTAACGCCCAATACTGAATGAAGACTAAGCAACACGAATTTAGTTGACAAATCTGTGCATGTGTTTGAAAGGAAAAGTCTGAAGAGGGTCACCAGTCCTACTAGCAATCCTCACACAATAACAGTTCTCCTGCTCTTTCATACATAAAACTTACCAAAACTGGTCACCCAGACCAGAACTTTTCAGTGTTTACATCCAGGACCAACTGGACAGATGTGTTTAGGGAGGATTGCTGTTTGCTGATGTGATGTGAGGGATAAACACAGTTCCAACAGCTATTTCTGACTAAACAGGAAATAGCCAAAGCCAGGCCAGCTCTGTGCTTTGTTCTTCTGCAATGTGTCACCTTTACTGAGCATAAAAGTGAGTCAGATTTTGAATGTCATTTCTGAAATTACTTTTGTTTCTGTTAGAACAGAAATGCACGTTTGTAGAAAACATAGAAGTTTATTCGTGTACACACATATTATCTTTTAACATGTTTGAAGCTCTATTTTCAGAAGCCTACTTCAAGTGTACCTAATGCAAAGTGTTGCAAAATAATCCTGTAAGGCACAGTTGTTTACTAATAATAGATATTCTGGGCAAAGCTGTTTGAAGTGCTGCTTTACAGTCATCTGCTGAATTGGAAATGCTTTGCAAACAACGTTTTTACATTTCAAGGTAACAGTTAAATTATCTAGACTTGGTATCCCACACTCAAAAATCCTCTTTACACTGGCACAGGGAATTCTTATTTTAAGCACATCCAGCAAAATACATATTTTAAATTATATTTTACGGTCCAGTGGTTTCTCTAACCTGAAGATCCCAAAGTGCTTCTCAGATGGAGGTGAAGTTAGCCTAAGAAGAGTCCTGTGAGCACAATTATTTCCATTTTGCATACAGAGAAAATGAGCAATGAAAACGGATGGTCTGTTGAAGGTTGCACACAGGTGTTGGCAGTAAGAATAGAACCTGCACTTCTTGCCTCCCACTCCTGTGCTTTAACTATAAAGCTGCTATTAGACTTTCCACATCATCCTGTGATTGAGTAACTTTCATTGTATCAGTGGAGATTCAGGAATTCTGAGCTAATTAATGCTCTGGCACTTTTCAAACCCTCAGCTGCTCTTTACCTCTGGTGGTTCCATAAGGTTCGATGACTTGCAGTGATGTGTCTCTGAAGAGACAACAAAGAAAGGCAAATAAAGGATGGGGATTCACTAACCTTGTCTCACAAAGGTAGGGGCTGTACTCAGAAATATTTGTGTAGGTTTTATAGGCTTCTTATTCTTTTTAAACAGAGGGTGTAAAAGCTTCTAAGAGAGACCCTGTCATGTTAAAATCTGATAATATGAAAGTTCTTCTTTATCACTGCTGGCTGCACTGCTCTTCCACTGATTACAGTAAATCACCTGAATTCTCTTTTAAAACTCTGCCTTTTCTGTGAGATCAAATTAAAACCCAGGATTCCTACGTATGCCATAAGGAATCAAGTATTACAAATGCTGGGCCAGCTGTTCTTTTAAATAATTAGGGAGGGACATAAGTTGACACTGTTTGATCTGGATCAACATGTCCCAGAAGTTTGGGTTAAAATTTTTTTGGTTCAAATTTGTAACACCACTGCTGACGACCCACAGTGTGTAGAGTTAACTCTTTCAGCTTTTCTGGTAGTAAGAAGATTAATTGTGAAGTCAACAAAGAGGCTAAGCTATTAAGAGTGATGAATTTTGGAGCAAGTAATTTTTCAGTCCAGTTAACAGCACATGGCCTGTCAGTAATGGTTGGGCATCAAGAGCCAGTAAGTTGCAAACAACCAGGAGGACTTAAAAACATTCATTATAAAATTGTAATGTCATCTCAATTCTCACTGTTACTCTTGGTCTCTCTCCACATGGCAAAGGTTTATGTTTTGTTTACATTTTACTTTAGTATTTTAATATGTTCCAACAACCCAGAAGTGGGTCATGAATATGTATATACCCAAAATATGTAACTTACCTTGTTGGAAACAAAATATACAAAACTCAAGTTCTTTCTAAAACTACTTTTCTTTCGTGTCAAGCAAAATCCTACAAATACAATGTTTTGTCAACCTAGACCTCTAAATATGACTTTAAAACTATCAGTACGTATACATCACTGCAGTAACTGAATGCTCTGAATGATTAAAAAAAAATCAAAAAAAATCTATGAGCAAAACAGCATGAGGAACACAGGGATGAAGTAACTTAGCAGTGTTAACAGGGTTTAATATATGAAGCATTAAGCACTGCTGTAGCACTCATAAAGGAACACGGCTAATGCTTAAACTTGTTCGACATCAGAGCCTTTTTACTACTTATATTCCAACATATTTACAAATTGAGAAGAGGCTTGTTGAATCTTGTTCCACGATAGACTTTTGAAGTATTCGGGCTGGCAGTTTTCAATTACTTCATCTTGGCTGGGATTCAAAGCAGGCCGGCACACGGGGAGGGAGGCATTCAGCTGGACCAGCTGAAACACAAGGGAATAACACACAGGCTTAAAGGGGAAGAGCCCAAAGTCTGGGCTCTTCTTGACATACATCATTAACTATTAATAGAGATTCATTATTTTGTGGATTTGTCACAATTGGCTCTTAGGACAGGGTGTCTACATGCTTTACTAATTATCCCTAACCTGCTTGGAGGCACGTTTGTGAATGCCAGTCATTTACTGCCAATTTACATACTTGGGGGAGGGGTCTGGGGAGAGAGATTCATGATATAAAAACACGTTAGAGTTAGTGCATTAATGTTTCCTTCCAGCTCACCCTGTGCCATGGCTAGACACGTTCATCTCTGTCCTAAATAAAACTAACCACTTGCATCCTTCACAAGTGACGGGAAAGCAGAACAATTTCCTCAAGATTAATTCCTTGGAATAATGTCAGTCATTTTAGGGTGTTTTTAGGGAATGAAATTATATATTTATGATACAGTCCTGATTGACTATTTTATATGAAATGTCAGTGTTTTCTCTTTGCATAACACACCTTGCCGTGTGTCAGGAAGCATATTCCTAAGGGAATCCATAAGGGGACATAGACCTCCTGTTTGAATGCATATTTATTTATTGTATTCCTTGCCTTGAGGTTTGAAGTAACTTGTTATCACCTGGCAAGAGGGTGGGTAGAGTGTGGGAGTCGGGGTAGTGGCATTAGCCACCCATGGCTAATGTGAGGTGTCTTGCCTGACTGTGCTGTGCCATCATCCCTGCGCTTGCCGTGCTTTGTCACCATTAGGTGGGTGGCTGCTGTGGCAAGATGCTTCTGTTCAATGAATCAATTGTAAAATGAATGTTAGACTTCTGCAGGGGGAAGTATCGTGCCTCTTTCTGTGACTTTCCACCCCCAAACCTTCTCTTCCTCTTCTCCTTTGACATGCTGCAACAGATTTATGAAAATCAAATACTTTAATTGTAAAACTGCCACTTAATTGACAACACACAGGATTTATTCAGTGCTCATCTTCTACAGATCACTTTATTTAGCACTCCTCTTTTTTTGTTCCCTTTCTCCATCTCACCAAGCAAATTTTAATATTGAAACACATGCCACATTGTTTAGGATGTAAATGTCAGCATCATAGTGAGCTTTAAAGACGTTGTTTGAAAACTTCACACTTTTTCAATATTTCTTTTATCCAGGGCTGGGTTCTTTGGTCAGCTTAGATATGGTAGCCCTAACATGGAGACCAGTGAGTTCTTCCTGCAGGACAGAGTTCTCCAGTCATACCTGGCAGTACCTAGCTGCCCCTTCCCAGATCCTGCAGTAGGACAAAGAAAGGTTCTGCTGTATGCAGTCTTCAGTGGCTTGAGGATCCTGAAGATTTCACATCTGATCCTTGCAGCTATTATTTAGGATGCTGCTGCTCCAAAATATCAGCCATTAAGCTCCTTGCAACTGCTCTTGTCAAATGTACTGCAGCCTGAAAGTGATTTTAGCATGACTGGAGAAAATGCTGTCTTCTCTTTGTGAGGGCACAGTGAACAGGATGCTCTGTGGGCAGTTACTGCAGTGGGACTGCTGCTGGTGTGGATGTCTGTAGCATGCCTTCAGCTGATAAAGGGGATTCATTACTTTTCCAGAGCAGTTCCTACATGGATCTAGGCTGAGCATGGTGCAGAAATGCCCCCTGATGAAGCAGTAGTTGGCCTCACTTGCTGGACACAGAAGAGGCAGTGTCCCATCATGTAGGTGTGTGTCATACATGTTATGAGCATGTTTATGGGCACATGGGTACTGCAGAGGATCACTGTACTGTGGGGAGATTTTGCAGTCCTGGTCAGAAGTGGAATAAGCACTTTAAAAAAAAAAAAAAAAAAAACAGCCAGAAAAAAACCAAAATGAAAAAACAAACCTAAAAAAACCCCAGGCTGGAGTGAAGCCTGGCAGGACGGAGTTAGTGCAGAATATGCTGCTTCTGGAGCTTCCCAGGTTACTGCAGAGCATTTCTGTGGGGTGTGATTGTTTTAGATGTTGCTTGATATTGATCAGTTTGGAAAGTCTCTTTCACCCTTGTCTCCTAAACCTGTGGGAAGAGGGAGTCTCTCCCTAGCATGAGCACCACAGTGGGCAGGCCCACACGCTGTTCAGCTGCCTCGTGCTGTGTGAGACCAGGTTTGCTCTGCACTCATCTCACTGAGGCTGCCTACAGATAAACGAGGGCCTGTTTTAGCTGTGATTTCTAAGTATCTGCCTGGGGGTTATTTATCCCATTTATTTAGAAGTGGCTTCTTTTGAGAAAGAGGAGGAGGTGAAGAGATACAGCTTCCTAGGTAGTAGTAAAGTGCATGCTGTGTGTGCATGACAATATAGGTCTCCGAGGTTTAGTGGATCTGGAATTATGCCATTTGTCTCACACTAATTGAAGCATGTGTCTACAAGTGTGCAGTGCAAAACATAGGATAAATGACGATCATAAAATAAGGGTACTGCATAACCTGTCTTATTATTAGATAGGCAGTCACTTGCAGAGCACCTTAAAATGTATGTTTTTCAAAGAAAAGCTGCTCTTTTCTGTGCATATGTGTATACATATTAAGCTAATAGGATATGTTTCTGCTTAGCCCATCTGAGATAACACATAATTTTTTACAGCTTTTCAGAATCTTCCCCGTATGTCCCTCATGTTTGTGAATGTACTTTGCAGTGCTTATAAAATTGTGAGTCGAGAGTAACAAGTGTTTGACTTAAACCTATTTCTGTATGAGAAAAAGATGTCTCAAAGAGTAAGTGTTGTATCTTAAGCATGATTAAACTTCATTTCCTCATACATTGGAGTCTCTAGAAGAAGGTTTCTGTATTGTGCAGTTTCAAGAGACAGCTGCTGAAATGAGGCTGGACTGGATCACAATTTGGAAAGAACAGGCATGTCTCTGTACCTGACAGAGAAACTCAGTGCAATATATAGGTTAGTTTAACGTGGATAACTGTGTAATTTGTTATTACATTATGTTTATTACCATGGTGTACATGAAATCTCATTGCAAATGTTTTCGAGAAAGGGAATTAATGCATTTTTGTTATTTGAAGTTTGGTTTCAACAGCCAAGACAAATAGATCTGTGATAGTGACTTTGGGATCAGACATTTATATGTCATTTCTGTCAGTTTTAAAGTAAAAAAATCTTTTCAGTATGTCTTTTATCTTCATTGCTACGTCTACAGTATTGCTCAGCTGTATTGAGCTATGCAAGTGGGTGGGAAAAAAAATTAGAAACTTAGTCATATTCTAAAGATACCAAACCATTAAGAGAGGAAACACTTCTGCTGTGTGCCTGATCTCTGCAAACAACTGAAGCATCCACTCACGGACTTAGGGGGGAAAAAAGAAAAAAAAAAAAAGAAGAAGAAAAAAACCCAGCCCCCAAAGACATTTTCTATCTGTACGCTTCAGTGCAAAGCAAGTGGTGTATGCTTTTGAGGCATGATTCACAAGGCAGATTCATGTGCAAGTGACTCTAGGTACAGCAGTGGGGGTGGATCTGGATCGTGTAAGGCCAGTGCAGAATGTGGGAAAACATCTTCCTCCCACTCCCCAGTAAACAATGTCAAATGAAAACGTTTACATTGCAGCTTTATTGTTAACACAAGAAGAGACTCGGGTCCCACTAAAGGTCCATTTAATCTTATTTTCTTTCAAGAATAGTAGTTAGTGTCTGATACTTAAGAGTGAGGACAGATAGAGACAGGGCTGCAAACACCAGTTTGCATTTCTCGTGAGTAGAGGTAGGATTTGAACCATTGTGCTCAGAGCAGCCATGGAGTTACTCTGTGACTTTGTCACTCTTTGCACATTACATCTACAGCAGTCTGTGAAAGCAAGCCTCTGTAATTCAACTGTGTACTGGGTGAAAAAGTACTTTGTTCTTTGTTTTAAGCTTCCTACTTAATTAATGGGTACACCAACAAATTATTGGAATGTGAGGAAAAAAATTGTTCTTAGGCAGTTTCTTTGTTTTATAGCCCTCCACCTTATCCATTCATTGTTATCCCTTTTCCATTCTGAAAAATCCTGATTCTCTCTGTGGAAAAAGGTTATTCTATACCTCTATGCAGCATTGTTGCCATTCTTGTTACCTTTTCTCTACTTAAAAAAACCACAAACAAACAAACAACAAACCAAGCACAAAAACAACCCATATACGAAAACCAACCATAAAAATAAAGGGAATTATTTGGAAGAAAAGTTCATCAAAAAGGTCAACTTGAAGCAGACGTTAGACCCAACTCCACAGCTGAAAGATGACAAAAGTATAAGCATGAGAAAAGGTGCTGTCAGGTGCTTGCTTTCAAATCCTAATGATTGGTCAGAAGCATGAGAGATACCATAGTGTTTTTTCTTGGCTAACAGAAAATAAGACCCAGAGAGACTAGTGCTCAGGATGGAAGTTATTATCAACTTGCTCTATGAACTTTTCACTTGTTTCACTCTCATGCATTTATATTTATTTCAAATGGGTTGATGGCAGCAGCTGATAAATGAGCTGCTGTCAGTTGTAGTCCATTGTGTTTGTCATCAGTGCAAGTTCACTGTAGTCAGTGATGAAATTTCACCTGCTGTGTGAGAGAAAATAAAATGCACAGTTGTGGTTGTAATTAGGGCTGAAAATCAATAGTAAAAGATGTTTTAAAAATGAGAAAGACGGTAAAAAAGAAAATGAGGAGAAAACCGTGAAAATAGAATTAACTGGGGACAGATAAGAACAGTGAATGCAGAGATATATTGGAGGAAATGGAACATTAATCCAAGGTGGAACAACTACAACCACTTTTTGCAAGAGGCTTCATTTTGAATATAGGAAAGAATGTCTTTTCCAGTAAAAATCTCTTTTCCTGTGGTGGTATGTGCATGTGTATGAACAGAAAATGGAGCTGCTAATGGTGCCTTGAAGATCCTCACATTTTTTCGCTTCATTCCCTTGGTGGCCACTGTCCTGGAAAATGAAGGACTTGGATGAAACTCACTTTAGAATTCAAGAGGGGACGTACCTGAATTAGTGAGAGAGCAGCATGTCACAGTACAGTTCACAATAAAGAATGCTGCACCTAATTTTTTTTTTTTTTCATTTGCCTTAAAACTATTCTCTAATAGCCTTTGAGACAAAGTATCTGGGGGTTTGGATATGACCAGATGGCTGAGCACTGAGTAGTCTTCTTCAAAGTTGCTCATAAAAAGCACCTGTACTAAAAGGGTGGAAAATTGAAAATTCTTGTTGGCTCCACAGGGGATGACTTGTGTTTGGTTTTGATGGAGTGGAATATCTTTGACTATTGCTGATTATGAAAGGGCTTATTACTGGCTAGGGAGTAGAAAAGGCAAAGCATTTCATTCTCTGCTTTTCTTAGCTTTCACCTCAAGAGCATCAGCCTAGGAAATAGTGTGTCAGAATGTCAAAGAAATGCTCGAGCAGTTTGTTCTTTTTGTTTTATCTTTCTCTAAATATCAAGACCCTGGTCATAGAAAAGACAGTCTTTCTCTTTAATAAGACTATTTCCAGTGCAAAGCTAGTACAATATGACAGGCAAATACAATAATCTTATTAAAGCATCTTCTGTATAACACACAAATGTGTGAAATGTTTTCTCCTCAGTAAACAGCCTTCAGTAAGGTACGTGTGTTGTGCTTAGGTACTAGACTGCATTCTCATATCACTTTGAAGCTACATCTGCTATATTTTAAACAGTAACCAACAAAGTATGACGAGATGGCAGAACAGTTTAATATCATGCCCTTTATCTGCCCAGAGAGCACGAAAGAAAAAAAAAAGCAAATGGCTAGCATAGAAGGGGAGAGCATGTTATTCTATCAGTGCAGACAATTCTGCTCCCGTTTGGCACATCAGTGGTAGAATACAGAGATAAAAATGAATCCTTGCACAGTGAATTGAATATTTCCTCGAAGCTTTTGTTGGGAATTGTTTCTGATGTTGTTAGCTAAGGAAGATTTACTTTATGCTTAAGTTATCAGACATCAGTTTCCCAACGCACAAATCCACATGAAAGTAACATCTCATGGGTATTGATGAACTTTTTCTGAAGGGACAATAAATCTAAGAAAGAGCTGACTTTGTAGAGCTTTGGTATATGTCATATTAAGCAAAGGTAATCAACAAAGAGATTTTATGTGGTTTTTGTAGAAATGTACAAAGACTAGATGACGTCTGACACTGCGTACACTTGTAAGGGAACAAAATGAGAACAAAAAAGGAGGCAGACATCTGGTTAGAGCCCAGTTCAGCAAACATTACCCACAAAGAGCAATGTTTGCTTTTGCATCTGGGCATACAGACTTCTTAAGTCAGGGAAGTCTATGGAAATTCTCTTAGAAATAAATAACATCCAGTGGGACTCCGTGTCCTGCAGTAATACACAGAATGTGTAAGATGTGGTTACAGAAGTATTGTAGCTTTCTCGTACCTGTTTATGGATAGTTGGTGGGCTTCTCTGGTTTGTGTATCTCAAAAACTCCAGCAGTTCTGGAACAGAAACAACTTAACATCCAAAGTCTCTGTTGACTTCAGTGAGGCTGTGGGTTCTGGAGTCCCTGGAGTCCCATGTGTGCCTGTGCACTCCCCTTGCTCCAGACAAGGTGAAATGGAATTCTTGAGCTGAGTATGTGGCATCCACAGCACTGCTTAACTGTAGATCTGAGGTGATTCTCAAGTCCCAGCTTGTTCATCAGCAGTGTTGTTTATGCACAAGTCTGTGCTGAAGTGTGGATTTAGGCAAAGCTCCAGAGCACACCCAAGGGCAGCAGCCCAACCATGCTCAGTTCCCCACGGAGAATGAAGCTCCATGGGTCTGTCAGGATGGGCTGGATCCAGAGGAGGCACCGTGTGCTACCTACAGCCTGTTCAGCAGCACTGACCTCCTGCTGTCAGTGATCCTGAAGGACAGGGAAGGTGGGCACAGCTGGGCTGTGAGCCAGCAATGTGAGTGACAATGTGCACAGCTCCAGTCCCACCATGCTAAACTTTATCTTTTCCCCTTTTGGTGGACATGTGTGGCAGACAACAACTGCATCTGCAGGACTGAAGTGCCAACCCTCTCACTGCACTGCAGGGTCCCCAGGCCAGTTCTCCACTCATCACATGCACTTTTTTTTTGAAAGTAACAGTGGCAATCAGTTAGAAATCCTTTTGCTCTACAAAACTCCCACATGGTGTGAATTGGAAAGTGATTTAATATTTCTGATGGAAATGGTGTGCCTTTACCCTGAATGGTAGAGTAAATGACTTCCTTATGAAAGTAGGTAACCTTTAACATTTACATTTTTTTAAATGTCAGGATGTAAAACCAATGGGAAGGTTGAAACAGGAGGAAGAAGTATTAGCACTGCATTGTTTACATAGTGTATAGAACACAGCCCTGTAAAACCTTGTTAGAATTCTAGACTCTTCTAGTTATGGGAAGAGATGTAAATAACTAGCCATATCTACAAAATCAATTGCTCAAGCCTCCTCAGATTGAAAGTTGTCTTAAAATTAATGAGGATTTTAAAATAATAGACTTCAATTTTTATTCTTCTAGCTTTTGATTATTCTGAGATAGTTTTCTCTTATTTTCAGGATTTTTTTTCACTAGAAGCTCTTGAATGTGATCAGAATTTTAAAGGAAAAAAAATTAAAATCACCTGCTACAGCACTGTGGGATTAGGGTTACAGATTTTGAGCGTTACCAATACTACATAGATAATGAAGTTTTGACTTGAGTACAAAGACCTGAGATCTGGAAATTAAAATTTACAGGGCAAGAATGAAGTAAAAATATGAATAAAAATACTCAGCAAATCAAAGGAAGGGTGAGAACAGTCTTCAACAAGCCTGAAAAACCTAGGCCCAGTTCCTCAGTGATGTAAACTACCTCAGACCAGCAAAACTTTCATTAGCTGAAGAGTTCTGTCCCAGGGATCAGCAGCCTGTCTTGATCCAGTGATAGAATTTGAACTCTATTTCTGCTTTGCAGAAGGAAAATTGCAGTCTGTTACTAGGACCAGCATAAGGACTTTGTCTCTCTGGAGCACACTGCACACACCTGGAATAACTGTGTTCCATGTGAAGTGACACTGGTGTCACTGCAGGGGCTGTGGTCAGGCCCTGTGTCCATGTGGCCATCCCTACTCTGAGCTGCTGAAAGCAGCTGTCACTGACCAAGCTCCCATGCCTTAAAGCAGGACTATAACCTGGACTCAGGCTTCAAAGAGGAATCATTTAAGGAAAGAGTCCCCTTAGGTAATGTGGGAGAGACAATTCTTAAGTAGCTGATTTGAATTTGTAGGAGTAGGTAGTGCTTATGACTCCTTTCTGCACAAGTTTTATTTTAAATCCAAGTAAACACTATCCTGAAACATATTTTCAGAGTTTTCTATAAGCCATAAAGCACATATCAAGAAGCTTTAATGCCTATATTATAAAATGTTTCCCTGCAGTTGTACAAAAATCTCTAACAAGTTTCAGGAACTGAGTATATAGACTGTAGGGTTTTGTTCTGAGCTGATTCAAGGGACAAATTAATATATAAAACTGGGGAAAGGAGAGAGTTTTCATACAACCAGACCCTCGGTGTAAATTAAGATAAACCTGTACATTTCTTAGGGACTTGCGTGAACTAAGGATCTAATTCACACTTTAAATATTTCATTGCACAATAAAAGAGTATCTTGTAAAATATTCTGATAAATTGCACTTTTAGGCTTAAATATCTCTAGGAAAATAGGAGAGAATTCCAAAACCTACTGCCGCCCCCAAGAGTGGTGTTTCTAGCAAATATTTCCAGGCAGTTGTGCTCTTAAATTCAATTACACTGGCGGCTTCAGCGTAGATCCTGCTGGACAATCATCTACATCATAAAAAGTGCAGGTCATTTGCCACAACTGAGCAAAACTGTCATTTTCTACCTAAAAGAAGCTGGGGCTAAGCTAAGGCAGAAAATAAATCCTCTGTGACTCATAAAGAGAGCACTTTTTTAGGTCAGGTCAAGAACAAAGACACTGGCAGTGCAGTGCTGAGAGGCTTAGAGTGGTGTATCCCTGAGGACAACTCTCGACACCAATAGGAATTTTTTTTTCTTGATGGGCTGAATGGTTTTTGAATGTATTTGTAAATGCCCTTAAAATAATCAGTTTATTCAATTAGCAAATTGTCCTATTGTCCTTTAAATATGGAAGGATTTTTTGTTTTGGTTTGGGGTTTTTTTTTGGTTTTTTTACCTAATATGCTGTTTAGTGTCTGCAGCAGGAGGAGAAAAGGCAGAGATGGCTCTGAGAACAGGAACAGAGTAAATGCTCTGGGGAGGGTGAGACTGAGGGGGAATATCAGTGCTGCCCTCCCCTCTGGCAGGCACAAGCACACACACTCTCATATCACTCCACAGCCACAGTTCCTTCGGTGTGGAGTAGGGGAGTCAAGGTGTTTGCTAATATTACTGAAATTAAATTATAACTTTGCCTCAAAGTTCAAATTTTCTTGTTGAGTCTTGTTGTTTCTGAGATTTTTAGTTTGCGGAAGAGGCCCAGAATTAAACAACTGCTTTCCTAAATTCCTGTATGTCACATTTTCTATGTTTTTTCTTTCAAACCAGTGTGCTTGGGTTTTCCTTTCAAATCCCATGGTACTCTGTTACTAGCAACCATCTTGTGGTGTATTCACAGTAGATCTCCATGTTGAAGGCTAATAGTAACCTAACTCAGATGGGAGGTGGGAAGATCCTTTCCAGAAAGAGCCTGGAGAGAGTGTAACAAAGCACGGTGTGCTTGCTTGTTTTAGTCTAAGACCTCTTTTGGCCTTGGGTTTTGGATTTGGTTCACCTTGAACCTTAGAAAATCACTTCAGAGAGCAGTTTCAGGTTACCTGTTACGTTAACACCGATCTGATTTCCCCGCCCCCCCCCCCCCCCCCCCCCCCCCCCAAAGTACTGTTGTGGACTAAGAGTTGTTTATATGTAAACCTTATTCATCCTTCCACATTTGAACAAAGTTTAGAGGTGGCTGGTTTCAGAATTGACAATATACTGCCTTTCCTGCCAAAGATGTTCCTTCCACACAAACTCTCTACTTCCCCATGAACACAGGAAACTCCCCTGAAGGTTTTTGTGAACACTCCCCCACACCCCAGTAACTGAGTCACTAGGAATAGTATTGATTTCTGCCCTTCACCTTCTGAGCTCCACAAAAGTGTGGCAAAGTCCACAGGCTGTAAATGGCCAGTGGAAACCTAACTCCATGAAGGTAATTAGACTGTTCTGGTAAGCAAATGCCCCAGTACTCCTAGGAGTGAAGGGATCTCCAAGAAGTTCCTTATCTACTGTACTCATTTATTAATCCTTCCTTTGCTGCTGAAGGATCATGAAGAGCATGGACAGAATAAACCTCAGGGGACTGAGAAATCTGCCCTGTCTGTGTCCCCAGCAGTGGTGCTGCACTACGTATGTCTGTGATGCCCTATGCCTCAGTGAATGTCTGCCTTTGAGTCTCTCTTGGTCAAAAAATGGAATTGTACAAGTTTTATGTGAGTTACTTGGAAGAATTTGTTTTAGATGTTATTACAGCTTTTGTAACACACGTAATTCGGGGAAATTGCAGCCACCCAGAAGTTCATGACCAAAGAGGATACAGGTGGAAACCTCCCTGGATCCTCACTGAACAAAACTGTTCTGGCATTTGTGACATGAGGAGGTCTCTCAAGGCAGCCTGACTTGCTGTCTGTGCAGGTTCCTGCAGGGTCAAGTGATTTGGCATGAGTATCATTTCCTCTAAACTTTGCTTTGAGGAAGTGAACTTAAGCCTTTTTGAGGGTCTAATAAAAACTAGTGAAAAGTTGTCCACGTGCTCAGGCAGCAGAATAAATGCAAAAACACGCTGTGAGGAAAGACAGTCCTCCACAATTTTCAGTCTGTGCTATACCAAGATGCACTGTAAATCTAACATAAAGTCCTTTTTAAGTGGCATTTCTAACCTGACATTTTTAGTGGAAGAACTTCAGATATAAGCAGACAAACTTGTGAATCCTCATGAATTCTTGTGAGTCTTTGAAGTTTTGCCCATCATTAATCAGCCCATCCATGAAAAAATATTCCAGACATACACACCATATGCACATGTAACTGTTAATAAACCCAGCAATATTGTCATCTCTATACGGTTATAAATCCCCACCTTATGGAATTGCCTGCCTAGTATTTGAGATTTAAGAAATCAGATCCCCATCTCCATTGTATAAACATTTTTAAAGCATCACCTAGTTGCAAAGTATCCCCCAGATACATGTTTTTCTTTGGAGATATTCCTACTAACAATGTGTTATTAGTGTGAAGGGCCAAATTATCTACTCATCTAATTGGTTCAGCTCCACTGTGCTGCAGAATTTGACATTATCATTTCTCAGGGTCTAACATAATTCATACAAAAGATCAATTTGTTATACTTATCATGTTAGTATAGAGAACCATTAATAACAGGACATTTAATGCAGCATTAGCTTTCCAGCATTTTTAGTGTAGAGAAAACATCTCTTTTTTCTTAGAATTAATTTAAGCAGCCCCTATTTAAATAGTTTTGCCCCTCTGCTTTTGTAAATTAACTAATATAATTGTACTGTAAATATTTATCTTCCCTAAATTAATGTGGAATCAAAATTAATTAGTTTAAAAAATATAATTTGCCATTCACTATCACATTTAAGCATATAATAAATTAACAGGATAATTTTTCTGCTCTGCTCCCCTCATGTGAGATCTGGCCAGTGAAAACCTCAGGATATGGTTTCCTTGTTCTCAGTTGTCATTAAGCACGGGCCGCTTTTGACAAGTTTTTGACACATTGCTCTTCCATCAGGTTCCTTACTTTCGATTGTGGAATGACAAGTCTATTTTGTGGTGGTGTGAAATGAACCATGTACTGCTACCGCTGTCTCATGTCTCATAATGGAAGGTTCACAGCATGGACAATTGGGAATTTCTCCAGGCAGGGGAAAAGCACTTATTTTCAACCCCTGGCTTTAATCAATCAAGGAGAAACTGGAAATCACTGTAAAGTAATGAATGTCAATTTATGTACATGCTATTGATTTTAGAAATTTAATGCTCTGTTTCCCTATTTTGTGTTGACCTTATGAAGCTTAAAGATGAACACAAAAGGTGAATATTCTTGAGACAGAATTGGTTTTCCCCGGAAATACGAACAATAGATTTTGTATATGGAAGGGAAAATTTTAAAAAAAGGAAGGAGAGGGGGTCAGCTGGAACTTAAGTCAAAGGGCTGTACCAAGTTAAGGGATTGGAGAAAACACAGGGCATGTTATTAAATCCATTTGTTGCAAAATGGACAAAACCGTTCTTGCAAGACACATCCCAGTTGTTGTTGTGATCTTGGCATACTGAAGATCTGGGCTATTAAAATATTTTCTTTGGTTAAATGCATTCTTGGTTTAACATTTGTTATTTTTATATAAAGTGTGAAGGTATTGTTTTGAATAATTCACTGTTTATCTACCTTGTAATTTGCATGCTTTGTGCTCCTTCATTGCACTCTGACAGAGTGAGAGAGAGAGATTAGTAAACATGACCCCAGAAGACCTCTGTAAGTGCCTGTCTAGCATAACTTATTGGCTTCACTTTCTCTGCCTGGAGGATCCTTAGCTTCACTGGATACATTACACACGAGTTTTGCTATTGCTTATCTTCACAAAGTTTACATCTCCCTGGTTTTCATTCCCAGATAAGAAGCTCAGGCGCTGTCAGTTAGCGAATACTCTCAGGAACGCGCCCTCTTCCCTGCAGAGCAAGAAAACAATGACTTCAGAGATTATATAATTTGAACCCATGTTAAAAAACATTATTCTTATAATGTTGTTTCTCTAATTCCTCCTAAGCATAAAAACCAATTCCAGTAAGAAACTGCACGTTATGCTGGTGTTCTAATCAGTCACAACATTCTGCCCCTGCAGAAGCAGTAAGAAAACACATACAGAATGTTTTGTTCACTCGGAGGATTTCTTGTTGATCTCCACTGTATATTTGTACAAAAGCTCTCAGGGGATTTCTCATGTTACTTCCCTGAATACACTGTAACAGGATTGCACAGGAAAAGTGCTGTTAGTAGCAGTATGCTCTCAACCAGCATATTCCTCTACTGCTCTGACTAGTGCAAAAATTGAAGCCAGCTCTGAAAGACAGGTTTTTCCCCTCTTTGCAATAGTTTTACAAATGAAATCACAATACTCCCTGAAATTACTAGTGCACTTGACTCCACAATCAATTTACTCCGTTTTCAATATAGACTTTGACAAGAATGATTTGTTTATGCTGTCACATGAATCAGTCTCAGTAAATTAGACCTGTCAAAGTTACTTTTTCTGCACAATACAGTTTGCTTTTTTTTTGACACCTGTGCAGTTGGGGAAGCAATTGTAAATAGTGTAGAGACTTGAGTCAGAAGGTAAGCTATCTGCTTTTAGATCCTGCTCACTGTGTCAGAAATACATCTCCACAGTCCACAGGAGTATTTTTTTACTTTACCTGGAATTGATAATAATAATTGATAATAATAATTGTGATTTGAAGTTGGATTTTGAATATACTATCTGTGTGTACCAAATTGAACATGAAAATCAAGCATGGATCTGTGAGAGTATGCAGGCAGCAGAATTTTGTGTTCTAGAACTGTGGAGAGACATCACCCTCAAATCATCTATGCAGCATGTCAGAGTGGCTGCACTAGCCCTTTTTAATTACTTTTCCCCCTTTTCATCATTGCATTTTACCTACAGTCAAGGTCTAGATTGTGTCCTGGGGTTCAGCTGGGACCTCCTGCACAGTGTTGGCATCAGTGAACCTCAGTAAAATCTGCTCTGAGGTGAGCTCCCTCCCTGGCTCAAGGTCTTGCTACCTGCCATGTATTGACAGATTGCTTGTGCACTTGTCTTAGGTGAAAGTAACAGCTCAATACTAATGTACCCAAGTTTGTTCCTTCTCATGGCCTGATGCATGTGTGACCCAGATCAAAACTGAACCTTGACACCACACTACACAGCATGCTCCAGGGTACTGAAGGGGAATAATTGTAATGATAATTTCTTATGATAACAAAACACCATTAAATCTGTTTATGAAAACTGGAGTTGTTTAAGTGGGCTGATACTTATATACTGAAGGGTCAACAAAAAGAGCTCACACTTACCTTTGGGACAAAGTTTCAAAATATGCAGTTGAACGTGCATATTTTGATGCCAGATTCTCTTTGCCTGTCTTTTTCTGTGCCAGGGAAGACTTTGGGTTCCATTTAGGCTGGTGCGTGGTGCTAAGCCCCGCCCTTGAAAGCCGTGCAGCTCAGATGTTTTATGTAACGGGCTGTGTTTAACCTGGAGCAGCCTTTTGACGTCGACAGGCCCTTAGTGCTCATTAAAGCAATGCAGTGATATCTGCTCAGATCGAGCCTGAGCTTTGCACCTAAGGAAATCTTCCAAACTGAGGAGGAATAAATGTGAAAATATTGAGGTAAACTGAAGTCAATAACTGCTAAAGAAAAACAAGGCATAACAGTGATTATCAGGGTGATCTGCTGCTAATTAACTGAAGAACCAAATTATGTTGGCCGTCTAGTTTCTAACTCTGCTTCTTACTTTCAATTCACCTATTTCTTTTCAATTTGAATGTTCTGCTAGAAAGTAAAACACTCAGTGCTTAACAGACCTTCATGATAGAGTTCATTTGATCCAAGCAGGCCCAATTTATAGCTGCTTTTCCCCAGAGCCTGTTTACTTTGCTAGGATTATGATTTGCTATTGCAATATTGGGATGTCAATGAAAGAAGCCAGAGACAAATGTTATTGATTGATGGTACCCTATGTTTCTGCAAGAGGAGTGCTTTATCAACATCATAAAGGACCTTATCCTTTCAAAAAACAGGGTGGTTTTTGTGGCCATGACAAACAGGAAGGGTTTTATCATTAACATTGTAAGCAATTTTGTGATCACACACATTTCTGTGTGTCCAAGAAGCTCCTGGTGCTTATTTCAAGTGCCCCTTTTTATTTGAAATCATACTCTAATAATTGAAAGTAAAGAGGAAATATAGGGTATTTTAAAGGAAACGAATTTTTAAACAACACCATTGGCAGAGGGGTTATTGTTGCAGTTTTCCCTTTCTTCCCTCCAATTTGCAATTTTGGATAGTCAGTGATTTTTATTATTTTGAGAGCAGAGAAAAATGGTCTTGTGTGTTTTCTAAGACTTTGTTGCAGGAATCTGTCTCTGTAATTGGTAAAGTGTCTTGCAAACCATAGCTTGTGTAAGTGGTTTTTACTTACATGAATAATCTCATTTGCTTCCTTGGGGCAGGAATACTTAAGTAGTCTTAAAGAATATTTAAAAGATGAGGCTTTTGCTGGCAGTAGGTTTTAACTCATACCATTCTGCTTCCTTTTCTGTCCTTTAATTAAAATGTGCCTGGATCTGACCTCAGACTCAAGAGAGGCTGGATCTCACTGGCTCTGACTGGTGTAACCTGCACTCACCGGAGCAGTTCCAGTGGTTTGGAATGAGGGTCACTTGTGCCTATTAAGCTTTGCCCTTATTTCAGCGTTAGGATATGGCACTGCTGCTGCACTGAGCTGCTCCTGTGTCTGCTGGTAGATCTGACAGATACCCCTCGATGGTTGTCGGGGGTACTAACAATCTGCCTGCACTAACAATCCCCAGCAGCCCTGCCTGGCCCCCTGGCAGCCTGTGCATGGCCCAGGAACGCCTCTGCAGCTCAGCCCTGGGGTTTCAGTCCCTGCAGTGTAGGTGTGCATGGCCCCAGCCCTGATCCTGGAATGCAACCTGGGTTTCAATGGGCCTTGAAGTCGATGTGTAACCTACTGTCCACTTGTGGCTCCCTGAGTTGTCCCCAAGACCCACTGCTTCTGCTCTGCTTACTGGGCTCACATGCCATAGGACTGTGCCCTGGTGCTGTGGGCAACATTTGCTGTTCCAGAGGGTGTGCAAATGTCTCTGTCCTTATCTTGCTGGTGGTGCTCAAGCTCCTTGATTATAAAAACAAACAAACAAACACCCTAACAAAAAACCTCAAGCAACTGAAAAAACAGATGCCTTACTGCAGGTCTCAGCTTGAGATCCTTGCTCAGGAAGAGTTCTCACTGAGGCTGGTATTTCTTCAGCACACCCGGTGTCAAACAGTGGAGGGGATATTGAAGGTTCTAGCTTATCAATGCTACGATCAACTTTTCCACTCCACTCTAATCCCTTCTGCCCCACTTGCAATTCCCACCCACATCAATTCCTTTACTCTTTGAGACATCCCTTCCCCTAGTCTCTGACTGCAGTTGCTTGCCTACCTAAGCATCATTACCTATCCCAGGTGCCCCACTTCACTCTTTCCTAAGATAAGTGTTCCTCCTCCTGGGTGTCCTTCCATTCATTGTTTTTATTTTTTCTGAGACCCCCAGTGGGCAAGTAGCAGTGAGGACAGAGGGAAGGTATTTCCCTGTCAGACATGCAAGTCTTGTTATCCAGGACATGTGCATGCTCTCTTAGCACTTCATGCATGCTTCTTTCCTGTCAGACACAGATAACCGAAATAAATTGGCCTGTTGTCTGCATTCAACCACTGGGCAACATGATGAGTGGATCTAGTCTAATATATGTGCACTATAGGTCTGATTTTTCTGTTAGTTTATGGCCACCTGCTTTCCTGCAGTTGTATTTGATTTATAGGGTGCAATAATGCAGAAGTCTTTTTCGTGCAGATGGTACAGCCTCAAACACTGCTCAGTAGACCTTGTGCAGAACGGGGAACATGTTTTGAGATCCTGTAGCTATTGTAACAGTTATTGGTGAAGGTGTAATCTGCACTTCTGTAGCTCTCCTTCATGTGGCAAAGGAAAAACTGCTGGTGCCAGGAGTTGTTACACTTGGGCAGTGAGTCTGGTACAGCTGTGAAGGTACAAAATAACTTCACATTATTCACATCCATTGGCATGTAAATCCACATGAAAGTAACATCAAATTCAGCTGGGGAACAAATTCAGCTGACAGCTACCACAGATCATGTCCTGCACACACAGTGACCCCTGCAGTGCTCCAGGGTTGGGGCAGAGGGGCTGGAAGGTGCCTGAGGGAAAAGACCTGAGGGTGCTGGTTGAGAGTAGCTGAACAGGAGCCAGCTCTGCCCAGGTGGCCAAGAAGGCCAATGGCACCTGGGCTCTGGTCAGGCCGCACCTCAAATCCTGTGGCCAATTCTGGGCCCATCATGACACAAAAGACACTGAGGGGCTGCAGTGTGTCCAGAGGAGGGAACAGAGCTGGGGAAGGATCTGGAGCACAGGTCTGATGAGGAGCAGCTGAGGCAGCTGGGGGTGTTTAGCCTGGAGCAAAGGAGGCTGAGGAAGGACCTCATTGCTCCCTACAGCTGCCTGAAAGGAGGGTGTAGTGAGCTGGGGGTTGGTCTCTTCTCCCACGTAACAATAGGACCAGAGTTCTGGTTCAAGTTGTGGCAGAAGGAATTTAGGTTGGATATTAGGAAAAATTCTTTCACTGGAAAGGTTGTCAAGCACTGGAGCAGGCTCCCCAGGGAAGCGTTAATTCACCATCCCTGAAGGTATTTAGAAGACTGTAGATGTTGCACTTGGGGACATGGTGGTGTGGTGATTTGGCAGTGCTGGGTTAATGGTTGGACTTGCTCATCTTAGAGGTTTTTCCAGCCTAAGCAATTCTATGAAATGTTTCTTCACAGCCAATTCCATGACGTACTGAGCCCTTCTTACGAGGATGTTAGCATGTTCAGGGAAGGTCATAGCTTCTGGGTATCTGGCGGGATTAAATCCAGAGTTAAATTTGTAGTTTGAATTTTGGAAGTGGCAAATTTGTGCATGGTGGCCCTCAGAGAGAAGGTAAGAGGGTTTGTTAGGATTTAGGTAGTATGTAGAGGAATGAGTGTGCATGCTGGGATGGGATTTAAAGTTTCAAACCAATTAGAATTTTAATTGTTTCTTTTTTCCTGTTTGTTAGCAGTTGTGACTAACTACCCTAGGCCAATAGACAGCTAAAGCACATCCCCATGTAGGGACGCCACGGTCCTACCTGTTACAGAAATTTCTAACAATGAGTCCTGAATTATCTCCAAAATATCCACAGTGTACTAAGACTGCATAAACATGGTAAAAGCAGTGAGTTTCTTTACTCCTAACAAATTTTAGGGCAAATTGAGAATGTTTATTTTCTAAACACATTCCACCATAATTTTGAAATGATGGCTTTTTTCCTTTACAAATAACGGTTTCAATATCCTTTGCTTCACAAGTGTTTGATCTAACACAGTTGATGCTCAGCCATGGTAACACTCAGGATCTTTTTTTCATGCCTGTTGCTTTTCTGCCCTCCCCTCCACCCCCTGAGACAGATTGATTTGGAATCTATCCAAGTTCTCTCAGGAGTGGTATCAAATTTGTTCTCTTCTCTCCACACCTGACCCATTCTGGCTTCCTTTAAATGCAAAAACTAGCAAGGGCCCAGCCGTGATGGGAAAAAGCCCACAACCACGCAAGAAAATCTCCCTATTTGTTATTCCTGTACAGGAAAGGTGGCTAATGGGGAACAGTGTTTCAATGGATTTACAACAGACTATGTTAAAAGGGAAGTTACCAGTCAGGTTTCTTTTTATATCAGATCATATTTTAGAAGAGGGAAAAATAAATGTAGGCATTTCTAGAATAGCTGCACCTACCTCTGCAGCACTCTGTACCCATCCCTTTATACCCCTTTACTCATGCAATAATAAAAACAACCCTTTTCCATATTCACACTTTAAAATACACACTGCAGTTCAACCTGATATTTCACGTAATAAACCAATTCCCCTGCTAATAGCTGCACACACATTTGTGTGTCAGTTCTTTAAATACCCAACCTTTGGGAAATAGGCCCTGGGTTGGAGCAGGAGGCACTCAGCCTCAACATACAATGAGTTTAAATGGAATAAGCTAATTTGTCACTGTTTTGTTATGATTGAATATATGTGTTTAGAATGAAATTTAATTTAAATCCAATTTGTAACATCTCTGTGGGTGGGACAAAGGGAAAAAAAAACCCCAAAGGATGTATTAACTGGATACTGTACTGTGAATGTAATGGGACTTCTGAGTTTAATGTTCAATTAAAAAGCCCTGCATGTTCTTATTACTGTTTACAGGAGTGGGTTTGGGGGAGATTTATGTTATAAAAAACCCACTGTACAACCCTTTTTTTGTCACCAACTCATGCAAAGTCTTTACCTGGTACAGTTAAGCCATCTGTTATTCTTGAAGGAAAATTCAGTCACAGAGGTATCAAGAGATAAAAAACGCATTTTTATATAAACATTTGCCTGAGTTGCCATGTTGGTTTTTTTATTTGAGAAAATGAAGATGAATTAGTATCACTGGCTGTTGTGTTTTGATATGGAGCAGAAGAATCTAAGTGGAATAAACAAGCCTGAGCCTTGTGGGGGCCGATTAGTCACAGGCGGCAGCGCTGGCAGCGGCTCCGCACCTGCGCCAGGACCTGCGCCCGGCTCTGCCGGGGCCGAGCCAAGCCGGGCATCCCCTGCTCCCACACCCCCTCCCGCTGCTGGAGGGGAGCTGGGGAATGTGATCAATGGTAGGAGGAGAAGCAGCGTCTTTCCTGCTGGTCGGTGGATTGGCAGTTTGTTATCAGGTGCCTGACTGGGGGGTCAGAGTCTCTAGCTGGGGTCCCAGCTGGTAAAAGTCAGGATTGCTTGGTGGGCTGCAGTGAAATGATGCTCCTTTACACTGGATTTCTTCTATTGGTTATTTTTTTTCTCTCTTGTTTACCTAAGAAAAATGTTGCAATTATCATGTATTAAGAGGATGCTTAAGAAGGTTCAGAACGCGATCCTAAGCCAAGAATGATAAAGTTGGTGGAAGTGAGGGGTGGGTGGGCAAGCAGGTACTCACCATTCTTTGTGTAAAGGATAAACAGCTACAATCAAAGGTATCTTAATTTTGCATGTATCGGTAATCATTAGTTCATATCACCTTTCCATTGCTTATGTAACCTTGAATGTCTGTATTGAATATATCCTTTATACAATGACTGTTCATAGGTATATAAATATATATGTATAATAGATCCTGCAAAGACAGATTTATTTATTATAAACCCCTAGAATACATACAAATAATTAAATACTTTCTTGCTTATACAATATGTTATTTCATTTGCATGTGATTTGCTTAATATCAAGTAAGGACTTATTACAAGCTCTCAAAACAGATATATCCCTTATTGGGTAATTAATACTAATCTTGCAAACACATTAACAACACAGAGGCAGTAACAGCTATCTTAGGAGCTGTTACAGTCTGTCTTGTAAATCCTGTCTTACTGTGTGGATTAGTTCATGTTCCTTTGGAGATGTGAGAATCTACAGTGCTGATCCTGATGCCATGCATGGGGCTGGGTCTGTAGGGATCCCTTCCTCTCCAGATTTCAAGGTTTTAAACACAGCTCTAACAGTACATTTGAAGTGTATGAACACATGGGTGAGTGGGAGATGCATGAAAATCACACCTGCAATTTTGAACTACTTCAGAGCTTTCCATTGTATATGTTGGGATTAGGAATAAGCAAATTAATTCTTTAAATTTAGTATTTCAAAGTTAATAGAAAAAAAATGAGAAATCCATTTTAAAAACTTGGTTTAATCAAGTCAACAAATAGTATTGTTTAAGATAGGTTTTATGTTTGGGGGGGGGGGGGGGGAGGGGTGTTTGTTTTGAGGGTTTTTTAAAGTCTCAAAAACCTGCAAGCATGGTGTTTTTTCCTGAGATATAAACATGCTTTCAGGTTGTGATCTCCAGACACTACTTCCATAGAGGGAGTGCTGACTGAAATGATTGTAATTATTAACTTACTGTAATAACTTGCAAAATAGAGATGGTGCAGTAACATACATTTACCCATGGCTTTTAAAATTACTTTTGTGGCTATAGTGTAGGACCATCCTGCTTTATATTTCATATGTATATTTATATTTGGCCGTCCACAAGAAATGTATTATCTTGTCTCTGAGTAGGAAGTGTGTGGTATCTCCTGCCAGCATTGCCTACACTGGCTGTGCTACACCCTCACAGAGCAAGTGATGTTATCTGCTGTCCATGCCTGCATTAAACTTCCTAGAAATAGAAGAGCAATTTTATGGATGCAAAGAAGAGTGGTTTTGGTACAGTCCATGTTTACAATTCTAATTGGGATTAATAAAGAAAACACATAGCCTACACACACACAAAAGGTACAGTGGCAGAGTATTGATTGAAATTAAATTACTTTTGTTCATGTAACAAAATTAACTCAAAAGTAACCTAGATCCACATTCAAAGGCATGTAAGAGCTGAAGTCATTGTGAATCCAGAATCACTTTCTGAGAGCTGAAATACCAAGTTACTTCAGGCATGGCAGTAAATATTTATATTTACAGTCCTGTTAGTTTGAAACTTTGGCTTATCACGTATTTGCCCACACAAGAAACACTCTTCCATTGATTGACTGTGTACAGCATCTCTGACATAGTCTGTCTTAGAAACGAGCATTCAATTTTCATCCTCTTTCCTCTTTATCTGCACTGTCAGATCGGTGTTTGTAGCAGCACAAAAGGGAATATGCTATGAACAGTCCAACTTCCATTACACTGGTGCCCAGCAATGCAGGGGTGGATTTCGCTTCATCATGGGAGATTCACTGTAATTGTCTCAGAGCTTCATTAGCTGTCAGTGTCTCTGCATCTGACATGTCAAAACCCAGAGACAACCTACTAATTTCTTGTTGAAAGCAGCCACAGTCTCTGGAGCTTGAAAAGACACACAGGCTCCTTCCTTTTATGCTGACACACCTAACAAGTGCCAAATGCTCTCACCTCTGGATGAAATCTGAAATCAACAGGTTTTGTGGGTTCTCAGAGCTCTCATGTGGTTTTTTTTTAAAGACAGAGACCACAGTGCTTCAGCTGGGCTGGGGTTTGTGGGTTTCTTGGCATCCACCTGTGACTCTGCCATGTGCATCCTGTTGACAGGGAGCAAGTCACTTAGTCCACATCCTCATCAGCTTCTTCATCTAACAATGGAGCCTGTAGCTTTTTGTATCTAATAGGTCTGTGGTGAATTCCTGAGTATTGGTAATGTGTTCAGGTTTTACGGGGATGGTTATTTTAACAAAAAATATCATGAATAATATTTGGATCCTTAAGGTGTTCATATGAAATTGTTCACTTTTCATCTATCTTGACTCCACAACCAGACAAGATTTAGGTCCTTCCCAGCCCTTAGTCTTGTCTCCCCGAGATGGAAATTCCAGAGCATGTGTTAGAATCCAACCATGAAGTGTGGTGTGTGTGGGTGCACCATGTGGGTGCCTGTGGGTGCACATCTGCCCTACATCTGTAAGGTGTGGGACAGATGTGTGACAGGCAACACAGTTTGTCTTCTCCTGAAGCTTAACTTTCTCAAGTAAGTTGGAGGCAGCTTAGCAGCTTTGTTATTCCCAGCCTAGTGGATCTGGAGCAGTCCTGGGGTAGTTCTGTGAAGGCTGTGGGTTCTGCCTACATGGCTGCCTTCAGCAGCAACATGATAAGCAGCAGCTTGTAGCACCATCGCACCCTCCCACACTGGGGATGACTAGAATGTGCAGTTGTCTTCCTTGTTTCCTAATCTAGTACATGATTTTATAGCCCTTGGATCCCGCGCTGATCCCAGACAGGCATACAGATCTCACATGCTGTTACAAAGGAGGAAACCCTGAGAAATGCTAAATGTCTAGAACTTAAGCAGAGTTGCTCGTGACTCTTGGTTCTCAGGACCACATCTCTTCTTTCATTGAAGTATGATGCATGCAGTCCTTTTGCCCCTAAAGAAGAATTTTTATTTTGTATGAATGGCATTGGCCAAAGATACTGTCTAAGCACACAGATGTTATATAGTCTTTACTGTGATTGCTTTCTGCAGTTTTGGAGCTGCTAATTTTAGCTCTTCATTTCCACAGCAAGACCTTTTGGCATCTTTGTGGAACAGGAGCAGTGTCCTGAATTAGCACAGCTCCGTGATACTGACATTGTATAACTGAAGGAAGGAAATAGCTCCCCTGGTATGTGCTTTTACTTTAGGCAGCATAGGGATATTTGTTGAGATTCATTGAGGAATAGAGGCTGTAAGAAGTTGTGGTGTACTGTAGCTTCCTAGCAGAAAACAAGGCTATGGAGGCTCCAAGGAAAACAGACAACCTGTTTAATTCTCATAATGCTTACTGTCATTTGCTTCCAGGATGAGCAAAGCAGTAAATGTTGAGCAAAGCAATAAATATCAAGCAAAGGATGTTGATTTGTATGCACAGCAATTGTTGGAATAAAAATCAGTTCAGACCCCAGTGACCCTTGCCAGCCCTTGTTATGGCTATAGAGATCTGAATTCACATAAAGTAAATACAACTTAAAATTCAGGATGCCCATCAGATTGTAACTCCAAATAGATCCTTCTCCTTTGCAGAACTGACTGGGAACTTTCCGCTGGAGGAGAGAGGCCTCAGGGGAGCAGGACTTGTGGAATTGTGTTGTATGGGGAGCTGTATCCCCAGCCCTGAGATGCTGCTGGCATTTTATTTGGTATTAAGTAACACAATAATCTATTGCAGAGAAAACAAAATAAGAACTTTGTATCAGAGTGTAGATGCCAGACGTGCATTAATAAAACAATAAATGAAATTAATAATTTATCCGTGGCTGTTTTTACTTTTTGGGTGGGTTGTTTTTGTCTCTTTTTTTTTAACACTAGTAGAAGGATATTTCCATTCAAACTGAACTGGAGTGAAATTACTTCTAGTATAGATAAAACATATTCAGATGAGCGGCATGCTTTCCCCACAAAGCTAACTGCAATCCCAATTAACACTTCTCAAAACTGAATTTATTTTTTTCCCCCTGCTTCCTAATGAGGTTTTTTCCTCCCTGCTGTCTTGATACAAAGCTTTATGCCGTATGAGTGTGTTCATATGGTGCTTGAGTGCGTTATCTGACCTTGATTGGTGTTTTGGGAGCCAGTTAAATAGATTACATAGAGGTTACCTTGACAACTGTCTTTGCTGATTTAGCAATGCAGTTCATTCTTGGGCACAAGACTCTCAGCAACTGTGGAATTCCACTGACTTCATATTAATCATTAACACAATGTTCTGGAGAGGCTCTGCCGAGCTAGCAATAAGGACTGTATTGAAATTATTTTTTTTGTGGGTAAATGTTATAGACCAAGATATGTTTACAGTATGAAATGTTGTTCGCAGTCATAAAATGAAAATATATGTTCCTGTTTATTTTTTCTCTCTCTTCTAGTTTCAACAATAATATTGGAATAATAAATCTCCTATCATGTCTGATGGGAAAAGATGGTCTTATAAATGAAACTCTTTCCTTAACATTGATCTTACACCATACCTGCTTTTAGGTCTGTAACCTCGCAGGCATGACAGATAGTTAAATTCAGTGTGCAAAAGCTTATAAGCCTGGAATCTGATCTCTATTAACTTCAAGGAGATTGCCTCTGATTTACATTAGTCTTACATATCGGTCAAAACCTGGTGCTTTTCAAAAGATGTTGGTAGAAAAGACAGGCACTTTCTTTTTCAAAACTGTTGTCCAAAATTGTTTACAATAGCTTAAACATTAAAGCCCTTGTGTGAGCAGGGCTTTGGGCTTTGTCTTTAAAATTAGTATTTTTACTTTTAAGTACCCAGCTCAACCAGAATTTTGCAGGAGGATGTCAAGATTCTGGGGATGTATTTTTTTTGCAAGAGCCTGGAAACCTTGTGGAAATTAGACGAAGTTTTTTATGAATTAAATATGAAAATGAATAATGTACTCAGAACAGGGGCCACACCATGGTTTTTTCTTCTACTATGATATTCAGTGTATCTCATAATGTCTTGTCCACGTCTCCATTTTCCATCTGCAGCATTGTACTGCAAATCTAACTGATTTTTGGGGTTGAAAATGCATAATTGTGTCATACAAAATGTCATGTACAAAGTCAGCGGAGAGCAGAGTTGAGGTCAGTGGCACATGGATTTCACACATGGAAGGAGATTGTATGGGGCTTATGAATAGATATATTGGGCTAAATATTTTGCTAGTGCTATCAGGCAATGAAATATGACACTTTTTTTACTGCCATCATTAGGTTTCAGAGGTAGTCCATTACAAATAAGAAAGTCGTTTGTACTTCCTGGAGCAGTTGTTTGCAAACTCAGAAGGACAGAATTAATCATGGTGTCTTCAAGTCCTGATTGTGAGTTACTGTTTGCCCAGTTCGAGAAATATTTTCTTTCAACTGAAATGATACTGAAGAATAATTTCACCCAGATTTGTTCTTCCATTCTTTGAGCAGTTTGGTGCTGGGCCAGTGCCACAGGCATGAGCCATGTTTTTTGTTTGGGGTAAGGACAGTGCACACATGGCTGGGCCTGTGGCCACTGCAGCACTGAGGATTTTTCTCTATGTGTTTTTTGCAGAGAGTACCAGAAATAATTGGAACTTTTCTCTCGGGCCATGTCTAGTATGGTCTCATACACTGTTTACAGCCAAGAAGGACCTTTCACTCACACAGAGGACTCAACCACACAAAGAGGAATCTCTGTCTATAGAGATCTCAACATTTTTGGAGGCAGGTATCTACACTCATTCATAGATGGCTTAGTGAGACATGGCAGTTGCCTTTGCACTCCTGATTTTGTGTCCCCAACACTGCCTTGGCGTGCTGCCAGCATTGAGACAAACATCAGAGGCGTAAGTAGAAGGGTCAGTAGAAACTGGATTGTGTGGCTGAGTTACTGTACCCAAATATGACTCTTCCCCAGCCCCCTCCAGCACAGCTCTTCTGCATGCCCAGCTTAGGATTTCTTGGCATAAAAATACACAGGTCTGCAGCTGGAGCCTAATTTTGGACATGCACCAAAGTACCTCTGATACAGTACACTTACATTTATTTTTTGCTGGTGCAAGATCAGAATCAGTCTGAAGCAGGCTGGTGGGGCTTGCTGGAAGATATTCAGAAGAACACCCAAATCCTTCGCTGCAAGACGGAGTGGAATTGCTTACAGATTGATTAAGGAAAGGAGCAGAATTTTTTTACTAGAGATTTTAATCTGTCACTTTAAAAGACAGTGGTTATTTCCAATGCGTGCTCTAGCGTGTTTCATAATTGGCAGGGTTGATTTATTTTGGAGGCATGTAACCCTGCAAGAATTCAAAAGCAATACACTTTGAGGCTTCTAGTTTTAAGATACAGGGCACAGCTGATGGAGATATCCTTGACACAGTTTCTTTTTTTCACATCTGATGGGTTTGAATATTGAGCACGGTGGTGTCCAGCTGCCAGCCACCTGATTATGTGGTGCTGGAGTATTGGTCTTCCTGGAGAAGGACATGGAATAGGCAAAGCATAAGTAGAGATAGGGTTGGTTTAGGGGTTTTTGTTGCAACTAGGAGAGTTCCTTTTACCAAAGGAACCTACAAGCATGAAACAATTTAACTTCTACATTTTGTACTAGTACAGTTTCCAACTATCTTTGACTCATTTTGAAATACAAGGGTCAACAAAAGTCTTATTTTAGAACAAGATCCATTGCAGACTGCTTTTAGCCCTATGTCATTTTTACACCCATGTACTCATTCCTGCAAGCTGTGACCTCATGTGATCAGAATCCAACCCATTGCTCCCATCTGCCCTTCTGCCACTGCAAGAAATCAGGCAAATATTTCTGTCTCTCATGATAAATAAATATTTCTCTTGTTCATATGTGAATGTCCTGTGTAAACCCAGTGGCCCTATGTACTGATAATTGCCACGTTTCAGCATTCATAGGAAAAAGGGGTTTCATAACTATGAAATTTCCACTGGTAGGAATTTTAAGAAAATGTAATTTGATGCCAAGTGTCTGTGCATATCAAAGTTTAATGACTAGTCAAGACAAACATCCATGGTAACATCTGGGATATATTTATGCTTTAGCCATTGAACCAATCTGGTCAGACGTTTCAAGGCACTGTCCATCTGGGCCTGAGAAAATTTTTCCAAGATTATTAGATATAGTCTGAAGTCTATAGACCTGAGATTAATGGCTGTTTAAAGCCTTTCAATTTCTGCAGAAGAACAAAAAAGCAGAAACTTTCACAGACTCAGATAATGAAAGAGGTCACTCATGGATTATCAGGAGGATATTTTAACAAGATACTATAGAAATGTTGTTAAATTATGAATAGCAGCCACTGTGGTATATTCTCCCAAGATATGGCCAAAACTATCGATACTGAAGTGATGCAAAGAGTTAAATAGGGCTTTTTCTCCAGGCTGATGAAGCAAATGGCTCTGGAACCTATTAATTCTTTTCCCAGAGAATACTCCTGTGGTATTGGGGCTTGGTTCCTGATGGGCTTTGGACTGGAACAAAAGGCATGTTTAGATGCTGATGCTTGAAGCTCCTCTAACTTATGCTTTGGGACTGTCTAGCAATTAGGTTGGGATCAGGGGATTTCAAAAGTCACCTTTGCACCTCCTGTTTTGAGCTGCATTCTGCTTTTTTATCGTGTATCACAGATCATGCCGGGGGATGGGATTGGAGCAGTAATTTGCCGTATTACTTTTCCCTACACACCAATAAATAGAAAACATTTTGTATTTTTTACAGATTCACTCTTTTGAAATAACTCCAGAATTTAGGATTTGTACAATATTTGTCTGGGAGGAGAAAATCTTTGCAGACTTCTGTTGTTATATGTGTTTTTCTAAAGGATCCTTAATGGAACAAGATAATTCCACCTGTGTGTCATCTTTCAGTGTAAGGGTAAAGTTGTCAACAGACTGTGCATGGAGATAAGCATTCTGGTTTCCTTCATATTGAAGTAAGATATATGTGTGTTATTTCCTTACATGTCACCTGGAAGGTTGCCCCTGAGTATTGCCAAGTCATACAATTAACATTGCTGAATTCCCCACAAGAATCTGCACTTCTGATTTTCTACCCACACTAAGACAGTGATTCCAGCCCCAGACTAGCTTCAGTATTGAGTAACACCAGGTACAGGTAACTAGAAAACTTTTATATGTTTATGTACAACAAAGGCTTTACTAAAGCAAGACAGAGCACAAGCTAAGAATACAGAATGATTTCTCCATTTCCACTTCATTTTTCCTTTTCTCAGAGGGTGGGGAAATGGGAAAAAACAACCTCTCAGGTCAAGGTTGAAGACTTTGTAGTGCAGAACAACAAAGCTTGACTGTGATAATCTACAGAGCACCTGCCCTGAGGATAAACAAACAGTTCACATTTTTGTGCTTTCAAGTATGGTATAAGCAAAATAGCACAAGCAAAAGATTCTTTTGAACCTTACAGGAAAGGAAAAATGGAAATCTTAAGAACAAACAAAGTATTTTATATCCTGTGATGGATTTTGTAACAGAAGCTGCAGCATGCAAATCAAATTGATCAAAACCATCCGTGTCATTAACCACATGATTGGATCCAAGACAAGAAGGTGTTCTCCCAGTTTTTACCAACTCATTCTCGAGCTTAATTTTGTCTTCCATCCCCTGTACCTTGCTGATGGCAGAAGCACACTGCTTGCCTCGTGAAGCATGCCTGAGTTTAGTCCCTTAAGCAGGGTGATTTTTCCAAAAAGTTTTCCTAGTTGTTGGGCTTTAATATTCTTTCCATGTACTCCAGAACATTCCAGCACCTCCTATTCTTTATAGTCTGAATAATCACATTTTTAGACTCTGTTGTTCTAAAGCCTTCTCCTAGCTAGTAGAATTTTCATAACACACCACACACCAATCACATGCTCCATGCTGATCAGCCCACTGACATGAATGCAAGTTTTTCCTCCCTCTTTTGCATTATTGTTGTTCAAATATGGTGTTGATGAGACTCCAGCAGAAGTCTTGTCCCAAGACACATGATCTTTTCTCTGTGCATGATACACTCTCCAGCCTTTGTGAAGATGTTATTTGGGATAATCCTTTAAGGAAAAAGTTTTCCTTTCAAGTCTTGGGCTTTAGTCTCCTAGCACAAACACAGAGCAAATGAGCTTCTGATAACTTTAATTTTACTTCAGATGATATTCTGAATTATGTGGAAATGCAAAATAACTGAGGAGAGCATTGACAGACTGCATAGGGAACCATTAACCAAGAGTACATGGTTAAGCATAGATATTAAGCTGTGTGTTGCTGAAACACAGACTAAGTGAAAGGGAACACAAACCTCAGGAGTTCACATCAGGCTGAACAGCAACAACTGAGTCCAGCACACAGACACGCTTGGATTTCCAGAGGGCAGACTTTGTCCTGCTTAGGACACTGGTTGACAGAGTCCCTTGGGAGGCAGTCCTGAAGGGAAAAGGAGTCCAGGAAACCTGGACATACTTTAAGAAGGAAATCTTAAAAGCACAGGAGCAGGCTGTCCCCATGTATCAAAAGACGAGTCGGTGAGGAAGACCGTCCTGGCTGAACAGAGATTTGGCTGTAACTCAGGAACAAAAGGAGAGTTTATGACCTTTGGAAGAAGGGGCACACAACTCAGGAAGACTACAAGGATGTCATGAGGTTATGCAGGGAGAAAATCAGAAAGGCCAAAGTTTTGACACTGTCTCCCACAGCATTCTCCTGGAGAAACTGGCTGCTCATGGCTTGGATGGGTACACTGTTCTCTGGGTAAAAAACTGGATGGATGGCTGGGCCCAGAGAGTGGTGGGGAATGGAGTTACATCCAGCTGGGGCTGTCACCAGTGGTGCACCAGGGTTGGGTACTGGGGCCAGTTATCTTATCACATCTTGATTAATGATCTGAACAAGGGGACTGAGGGTATCCTCAGATGTGGATGGCATCAAGTTGGGTGGGAGGAAGGACCAAGGCAGTGACTGTCCCCCTGTGCTGGGCACTGGTCAGGCCACACCTCAAATCCTGTGTTCAGTTTTGGGTGCCTCACAACAAGAAGGACATTGAGGAGCTGCAGTGTGTCCAGAGAAGGGAACAGAGCTGAGGAAGGATCTGGAGCACAAGTCTGATGAGGAGCAGCTGAGAGAGCAGGGGGTGTTTATCCTGGAGAAAAAGAGGCTCAGGGGGAACCTTATCACTCTGTACAACTGCCTGAAAGGAGGGTGTAGCCAGGTGGGGGTCGGTCTCTTCTGCCACATAACAAGCCACAGGACAAAGGGAATTGGCCTCAAGTTGTGCTAGAGGAGCTTTAGATTTGAGATTGGGAAAAATTGCTTCACTGAATAGGTTGTCAAACACTAGAACAGGCAGCCCAGAAAAGTGATTAACATCCCTGAAGGTATTTAGGAGATGTGTAGATGTGGCACTTTGGGGCATGGTTTAGTGGTAGACTTGGAAGTGTTTGGTTAACTGTTAGACTTGGTGATCTTAGAGGTCTTTTCCATACAAAAAGATTCTATAGTTCTAGGTTTGTTGGTGTGCTGAAAGCTGTTACTGAATACAGCCAGGCTCCATCTTGATCCCACTGGAAATCCCCAACAAAATTCCTATTTATTTCCATTGCTGAACAATCCTGGCAATAATAGAAACATTTATATGCGAAGAAAATGTGTGTGTGTTTATGATTCTCCTCTGGGTTCTATTTTCTGTAGAATCAAAGTCCCAGTTCCCATTTCATGATGAACCTAAGTCTTCACTTCTGTTAGCACCACAGAGAAATCTCTGACAAGACAGATGTCTGCAGCCACCAGAAGCCTTAAATTGAACACCTAAAAATAGAAAGCTGCAGAATTTATAAATATTTTTGCAAATCAACCTTTTATAACTACCCTCCTTTTGTAGCAGTGGTAGTTAGGATTGAAATCCAAGTATATTTCAGCAAAAGAGAAAGCTGACCAAGCAGCCCAAGAAATTCTGCAGAGTTCTGCAAATTGCAGGAGGCCCAGGGAAGGAAATCACTGCATGCCAATTTTTCCCACTGATTTCTATTGTCTCTACTTATCATATGTAACACGAGGAATGCAGTGTGGAGCACTGCATCTTCTCCACAATTCTTACCTAGCTAATAGCCTGATTATGTTTTATGACTTTGTATTCTCATTCAACATAATTTACTCTTCAGTTAGAAAATATGACTGTCCCCAGAGAAACATCCAGCCCTTTGTTCCCTTTGTTCACAAATTAGTTTGGAGAAGGATCGACCGGTAGTGTAGAAAGCCTGTATTGGATCTGCTAAGATCTCTTCCTATTCAGATTTGCTTTCTGTGGCTGGAGGCTACTCTTGATAGTTATTTGGAATGAAATATTGTTCATCCCCTTAACAAAGAGATAGTTGGTTCCATTCAGTACTTCCATAAACCTCAGACAGTGTTTATATAGTGTATTCAAAACATGCCAGCTATTTCTTACCATCGTGTGGTTTCTCTGACCATGGGCTGGGCTTCTCTTTTATTAGAGGGCTTCTGTTTACCTGGCATCTCTTTTTGTTCTTTTGTATCTTTCTCTGTGCAATCATTTCCTAAACTGCTGGAGTACATATGATTATGAAGACAAAGAACTGCAGAATTTCCTTGCAATGGTTCCTTCAGCTTTTCTTCCAAAGACTTGCTCCTGCCTCCCTATCTCACACCTGAGGTTGGATACTCCCTGCTCCACTTCCCTGGCTCCAGCATGTGGACGTTGCTGTGGAGCCCATGAGCAAATCACTGTGAATGATTTCCATTTGTATCTCATGTCTCAGTAAACGTCTTCCTGGGGTCTCCTCTTCTCTCTTGTGCATCCCATATCCCATTTCTTCCTGGTTTCACATTGCTAACTGGAGCAATCTGTGCCAGATAGGAGAAAATTCAGGGAACTCTTTTAAGTAGAAAGTTACTCAACTCAAGTAATTTCACCTTCCAGGAGAGATCTTTGCTGATGAATAGATCTCTTAAAATTGATCTCTACTACCAAGACTTTGCCAAGGAAGTCAAACCAGTATAAGCTTCTTGATAAGGATCAAGTACTGTGTATAAAAACTGCCTGTATTGCTAACCAGACTAATTATATAAACCATCCTGCAGAAGATTTCTTTTGCTGCTATAAATTGTGCCAGCTCAGGTGAATTCCTTTCTAAGCTATTTTGGCAAAATGCTGCCTATGCAATGCTTTGTAGGCTAAAAGGATCCCTTATGGAGGACTTTTTTGGACCAGGTGAATTTTTCTATTGGCCTGGTATGAATATCTATGAAAATCTAACTTGGGTCATACCACAGCCTTTGGTTTAGCTGCAGGAGTGGGAACACAAGAGAAGGAAGGCAAGAGGCACTTCTATTGCAGCCAAAAAAGCCCCTTACAGATCTCAGTATGCCAAATCCAACTAAGTAGCTAAGTATATTCACTGTCATCAGAGGATGTGAGCATTGACAGTACATATCCTTCCTCTGCTGGGTGTTGAAGTCATCATGGACAAGTCATATTAGGTATTTTCTTATGCAGCCCATTGAAAATGGTGGGCCAGATGCACAGCTCCTTTAGATTAATGCCAGTGCACCTCTTTACACCAGCTGACAGCCTAGCCCACAGTGCCCTAAATGCTATTTATTATTTTATTTTGTTTGCTAGAGTGACAATGGAAATGACAGTGATACACAGGTCAATTCAATCCTGCTGACATAGCCTCAAGGGGTTTTATGTTTGGGGGTTTTTTCCCCCTCTCCCAAGAGAATCTGCCTTACAGTTTTATATTTAGTAAGGTTTATTAAATAAGATGGGCATATTAGCAGTCTCATATGCTTGCTATTTTTTGTATCTCTTTATTTCTTTAGCTTTATTAATCATCATGGTACTTGAAGTTGCTAGCATGAAAAACGCACTGTAAGAATAAATAATCATTGTTATCAAAGTGCTTTCATTAAATGATCTGTAGGATTAAATCCTTATTAAAGTAGTATTATTGTTCATGATTATCATTATTATTACATATTAATTAGTCGTACCAAGATAGTGCAGCTTTCAGAATTATCTTTACCAAAGTAGTTAAATACGAAGGTTTCAAATTGCAATAGATTTAGTGGTTTAGGACATGGTACTGGGATTATAGATAGTATTATTTATTCAGTTCAGTACTTGCAAAGAGCTGATGATGTGCTCAATGCTGTGCACAGCTGAATTTGCTGTCTGAAACATATACTTTAAGAAAGGGAAATGAAATAGTTGCATTAGAATAGGGTTGGTTTTTTTTCTGAAATCCAGGAGTTCAGTGTTATTTATAGCTCTGCTGCTTCCTGTGTCTGTTAAATTTCGTGCTTTGTCATTTATTTAATCTTTCTCTGACTCAGTGTATTGATGTGCATAAAAACCATTCCATTAATTAATCTGTGTGCACCATTTTGAATTATAGGTACCATGTAAGGGAGGAGCATTTTTTCCCATAGCTGAGAAGAAGCTGCAGTTGACACGGATTGCCATGTCTGTAAATTCTTCATAGATGGGGTGCCTGTTTGGTTAATGGAACTGTGAGGTGATGTGATGGGCAGATTGTGTACAGGACATTTCTCTCTTCTTCTTTTATCTGAAATGATACTATTACTCCGGCCCTTTGATGCAGTAACCTAGCCAACTTCAAGAGACATGGGATAAGAAAAGACTGACAAAATATTGTTATGGCAGGTGTTGTGAGATGGTACTGTTATATAAAGTCTTACAAGTTCTTTTTTTTCCCGCCTTATTATGTGAGCAAACGTTCAGTCTTGGGAGGAAGACCCACTGTGTTGGTAAATTTTCTTTTGCAAGATCCTGGATAGAGAAAGTCAAATAAATAATTCCTTTTGTTGCCTTGGCCTGTGGATGGAGTTGTTCTGGAGACAGATACTCTCCAAAAGACAGGCATTAGTACTTGGCTAAATTCCTGAGCAAAGCCATCACCCTGCTACTGCCATCTCTTTTCCAGGTCTAATTTTGCTTTTTGCCTTCTCTCTTTATGTCATGCCTCAAATTTAGCATCACAGGCTTTTCAGGGGCAGGACTCTGTGTGAGATACATAAATCCAGTTTAGGCACTGATTCTGCCTGCAAAGCAGGACCAGGTGGGGAAGTTAAAAATGACAGTCCCAGGAGCCACCACATTGAAAGGGGAACTGGTGGGTGAGGCAGGAGCAGATGCCCCAGAGAAGGACAGCTCTCTGGCCTCTGAGTGCATAGGTGTCACCTGGGATTCTGAAATTTCTCTTGAGGGTTAGTACTCAAAGGAAGTTGACCCTTTCCTACCAAACAGAGTGAGAGAAAGACCATTTCTTTTTTTTCTGCTAGTGGACATCTTCTGGGAAAGGGAAAGCTAAATGTCCCTCTGCTAAATCTGGCATATAGAATTAAATTTAGGTCTCGAAAGGGCTCTGCCCACCAGGCTTTTTGAGTGCTGTGAGCTCTCTCAGCATCTTCCAGTGTCACTACTACAGTTTGTGTTTCATGCAGTGAAATACCAGTGGCTGAATTACTTGATGAGATGTCCTAACTTTGTCACCCGCCATGTGAGTGATACAACCATTGTTTTATAGGATATTCCTGTCATAACATTTCTGAATGTTTCAGAAGAGCCTGACACTCTTAAGAGATGGAGGAGATCCAGGCTGAGGTCCAAGAGAGGTACAGTGGGGGTTAAAATGTGGATCACCCAGGCCACAGGCACATACCCCAGCTCCTACAACATAGGGTTTAGTACATGTTTAAAGGTATTGACTAAACTGGTCCCTGCTGGTTAGTAAATAGTCTGCTGTGCTGAGTAACGTGGTCTAGATTCTTGCCATTAGTGTGCCACAGGGGGCTTAACATATTATGGACATAATGGCTCTTCCTTTAAAAGCACCAAACTCCTCTTGCACTCAGTGTCATTTTGGGGTATGCAAGGAATGCACGAGCAGGCTGCTGAGAGCAGCAGCCAGTCATTTGAGCAGTCTGAACTTTTTGCTTGGCTGCCCTATTTAAAATGGGTACCAGTGGAGCAATAGATTGGCATCTGATGTTAGTTAGGAAAAAAACCCTACACACTTAAGTGAAACAGTAGCAAAGTGATTTTTTTGTAAATCTCTGGAATTAATAATTACAGCTATTTGAGAAGAAAAACAGTATCATTCATACTGAAATATATTCTCTTCCCTCCCACAGGGGAAGCCTGTGTAGGTGTGGAGCTGCAGTCTGGGAAATTAAAAAATGCAAATTAAAAAATGCAAATGTAAAAGAGAGGCATTGCTTGCTGCAGTGCTCTAAGGGTTTTCTTGAATAGCAGCAAATTAAAGAAATGCTATGTAATCAAAGTTTATATCAAGCCTATGAAAGAAAAGCAGCATTATCTCTAAATATAGTGATAGTACTCTGCTCCTGATCCTTTATATTGTGTACATATTACCAGTAAATTACAAAGATACTGTATTATGGGTTTCAACAAGTCCTTGAAGAAAATGCACATTAGCCTTTTATATGCCACTTTATTCTGTTGTATTAAAACACGATGATTAGGAAGGAAAAGGAAGTTGGGCTACTTATTTTTTCAACTCAGTTCATTCAGGTTTCTTCACTCCATTTCCCTTTGCTGTCAGTACCAAAAAGGGCTGCCCAACTGGAGCTTTTTGCTGCCAATGGTAACACAGGTCAATCAGATAAACTGCACTGATTGTACAGAAGTTTAGATTTTTCTGTCTTCCACATCCCCTCTCAATTTATCCATATATAACCCTATCCACCTGCTTTTCTCAGTTTCACATCAACATCATTTGTGGTCTGTTTGCGACATTTCCCACAAAAGGCCGACACAGCCCATCTAGGAAAAATAAATGCACATGCAAATATTATCTGCTCAGTGTTTCAAGATAAGCACAGTGCAGTGAGAAGGAAGGTAAGCAACATGACCACTTAGGAACTTCCCAGCATAGGGGTACAGAACGGCAATATCCAAATGGATTAACAGCACAGACAGTGGGCAATGTAGCTGAGGAGAGAGAATCAGGCAAATGGTGCATCCTAGCAACATCCAGGTAACCTGTGGTCTCCAAGGCAATATGTAACTAGTTTTGAGAGAGATGAGATCATTGCCAACTAAAATGAAAAATAAGGTGTGATGGAAATTCATATTTATTTGATTGGTAATTATAATCACTTTCTCCAGCAGAACTCAGGATATGTTTGGCATGACTAAGAACAGAGGCACAGCCATAAACCACATAGCTGGGAGTTTCACCAAAGGTAAGAAAACTCTCTTTAGGTTTTGGTTCCTCTGTTTGAGAGAACTTGTATTCCTTTGTGCTGTGATGATTTCACAAGTTTCATTATTTTTTTGTGATTCTTGGTCAGCAAACTCACTGGAGCAAGAGATTGGCCCATGACAATCTCTGGGCTCCTGCAGCATTTGGGTGGAAAGTAAAATAGAGATGGAAGGTGGTGGAGTCTTCTTTCCTCAAGTGTTAAGAGGAAGCTTGCAACCACAGCAAGGTGCAGAGCCTGGAAGTTGTGAAAAGTGGAGCAGATTTGTGTAAAAGCAACAGGCTTTATGCAAATGCTTGTGACCAGAGTATTCAGATTTTTTTGGCTGAAAATGTGCCTGCAGCCTGAGCTGTACACAGAATTCAGCTCTGTGGATTTGGCAGAATGAGCAAACGAAGACTTCAGCAGAATCTCTAGGTACTTGAAGAAACTAGGCCAAGCACAGCCAGGTAGATAACGGCTGAATAAAATATTTTTTAGATCCTGATTTTAATTAAAATAAAGCATAACTACCCCATTGTGACACCACTACAGTTTACAATTCTTTCTTCATTTATTTAATGAATCAAAGCAGATAAATCAGTGCTTGCAAATCTCCTAGATAAAGAGATGAAACTCAGATAACCTTCACCAAATATGTTAATAAAACCAGAACTAGCAATATCCCACAAATGCCTCTATAGATGAAAAATACTAAAAGGATTTGAAAACTGCTTTTAACAAGTTGTAAATAGCATATTTTTAAATTTAATACTGTAATATATGATATGCTGCTTACTGTTCATACTTATTAAAAAGGGGGTATTTGAATAATAATCAGGCCTAGATTGAGATATCCTGCAATGGAAAAAAGGTGGCATTTTCAGAGCTGTTATGACCATGTGATGTGGTGAGGTGAGCAAAGATTCCTCCAGGGCATCTTCTTGAGATACTCCTTATATTTCAATGGCTCCTTTTCTCTTGGTCTGTCAAAGAGGGAATTAAAACAGAACTGCATTGGGAGTGCAAAACACTCACCGATAGACTACGAAAGCCACTTGTGATGTGACCTTTACTGGCTCAGGAGATGAACTTCTCCAATCCCAACCAATTACAGCAAAGGACAGTCATCATCACTGTTTCTTTACTCACTTATTGTATCTTGACAGACTTTTGTAACTAGTCTAGCTCTGCTCCCAAAGGGGCAGTTTATTACAAAAGTACTTAAGTGTTTCCATGATTAGCATTCCAAATACTTCATGGTACCACATATGAAACACAGGTCTACCTCTCCTTTGACACTTTAATCCTAAATTGAGGTGGCCACTCAAATTTTACATTCTCTGCAGTGTGCATTTAGCAGCCTTGAAACTCTTCCAAATTGTCTGGCTTTAGCTGCTTAGAAGAATCTGTTACTCTCAAATTCAAATACCGTCATAAAAGCTGCTGTAACACCAGGGGTCCTCAAAAGGTCTTTGCCCAATTCACCTAACATTATCAAAGTGCTTGTAACTGGATATTTATGTTTCATTCCTTATTTTAGTCTATTTTTAATGTAACTAGCATTGGGAAAAGATGGTGAATTTCTCAAGGTCTTAAAAGAATCGAATATATCTTTTCTATTGGGTCTTCTATTCTTTACACTCCTCCCTTACCCCTGACAGCTAGAGTCAAGTTCTGCTACCAGTAGTTACTGGTTTTATGGGTGTCAGTAGAAGCTGTTCTGAACCCTCTAAAATGGCTAAAGAAGTTACTGAAGTCATTATCATTTCTATGGCAAAGCAAGTCGAGGTGTCAGGCTCATCCTTTTCAAACCAACTTAATCATACCTTCCTGCCTTGACATCACTGGAATTACCCATCTGTTTCCTGTATTTTAGTGCCTTGTTGACTTGAGGAGTGCCTCTCTCATGTTTCTAACTAAAAGTGATGTGCTGAAGCACATCAGCAGGCATTGAAGCAAGCTTGCAGCACCTATTCAGTGAAAGGATTGAAGGACTTTTGCTTCTAAAGCTATTAATCTTGTGCTTTCCAAGCAGAGAAATCAATAACATTTTGGAAAGTCAAATTGTTCATAACGGAACTGTGGGTGGTGTCAGTGCAGAAAAAACTCATAGTTACTGGAAAATACAGAGGAATATATGTATTTATTTGATATTGAGTGGTGTGCATCAGAAACATAGCAAATACCTCTAGCAAGAAACAAACAAAATTTTTGTAAAAGCCTTGTTGGCCAAGGAAAGGGGGAAACAGATCTAAAACCAGAAGAAGCAGGGCTGTACGAAGTAATAATCAAATGCACATAGTAACTAGAGCTGGACTACAGTGCATAACCTTTTCCTTCAAATGTGGATTGAAATCTTTCCAAATATCAATTAATCCCTAATCTACCATGCATTTCCTAGTTGCTTCCTGTGCATTATTAATGGACTGGTCACCCTGAGATGAAGGTAGGAAGTAAAAGCAATTAAATTCCTCTCCCACCCCTGCAGATACAATTGACCTAGAGGATTCAGCTACAAGTAAAAATGAAAAAGCTCCCAAAAAGAATAAACATGGCCTTCTTTCCTGAGCCAGACTGTGTACTTTAAAAAGCTGCATGCAAGAGCAACAGCAAGCTCCCTTTATATAAAATACCAAATTCTAAGATTCAGGGCTGATGAAGGAAAAAAAGCAGGTAGCCGATCTCTGCTGATTTTTCCTGGTGTTGTCGTGTAGTTGAATGGAAACTTTAAACCCACAACTCCAGACACTGATTCTTTTTCCGTGTAGAAAAGAAAAGCCCATCTGTCTCCTAGGAAGTATTGACTCCATTTGAATTCAAAGAAACAATTTTAACGTCATGTTTTTGTGGAGGTTGATGGCCACAGAGTTCAGGAAGGCTTCTGACTGTGTTAACTCTGGCCTGAGAGGGATGCAGTCATCCTAGCCTGCAATTCCCAAACAGATCAGTCAGCAGTGATAACAAGGGGAGCTCTGTGGCTGCTGTTTGCTCTCTAATGTTAAAGGTTTGTGTTTGTTTCCACAGTGTTGTAACGCTGAGGTGAAAGTCTATCCCTTTTGCCCTGTTCAGCATCACTGGAGATAACATACTAGGCTAAAATAGGTGTATTTCCAAATCACCCCAATTATCCTTCTGTTTGGAAAAAAGTCTCCTATCTTAACCAAGATTATGTTACCAAACTCGGGGTGTGTGAAGAACTGACTTTTAAGGGAAGAAGGAGGAAAACACTGACAGTGCCTACACAGAGAAGAAGGGGAAGGGGTGTCATGTGTTTGTATTAATGCAGAGGTCCACTCTGAATGTCTGTGAACGAGGTCCTTGGCTGTACCCATCCTGTAAGCCACTGGAAGGATTTCTCACTGTTTGTTTGCTCTCTGGAGACAGCAAGTAGGCACTGGCAGTAAGATGCACAGTGAGTGAGCCAAACCTGGCTCTCCTTGCCATGCAGTCCTGATGCAGCCAGGAGAGCCCCAGCAACAGAAACCAGAGTGGACTCTGCTAAAAGGGTGAGTTAGGCTGGCAGTGGAGCCCAGCTGAGGATGACTGGAATGGGAAACAGGAGGTGCTGGTTTTGCACTGTAATGAAGAACGGGTTTGGAAACAGGGGATGCAGAAAGATGGGCTATTAGCTGAGACTGGAGTGACCATAAAACAACAGGCAGGATGCAAACTGGTATTGTCATAAAATACTCAAACAAAATGATATCAAGTATTAAAAGCTCTGCTTACATGCCAGCAAGAACTGAGTAAAGCCACAGAATATGAGCTTGATTCTGTGCCTTTTAATGAGACCATTCTTCATAACAACATAAATTAAGGAGAGACCATCCACTTTGATTTTGAATTTCCATGTTTGTCAAACTGAGTTTCTAAAGTGATTTTTTGCTCTTTTTCTTTTAAAAAGGCAAAAAATACGAAGATCATAGTATAGTTAAATCACTTGTCAAAATTCCTTTTTTAAAATCAAAGCTGTTGAATGTTCAAGAATCTATTTTATGGTTATAAATTACTGTGTTTAAGTCTTGCATGATTTAAAACTGATTTTATTAATATTAGCAAAAATGTCCTCACAGACAGACTGAACTCTTTTGTGCCTTAACTCAAATCTCAGCTAATTATGGCTCAGCTGTAAAGTTATAAACCCTTGAAAAACAAGGTTTATAAGAGAAGTATTGACACAGTCTTAACTATAGCCATGTGAATGGAACCACTGTAACATTGTTTGGAAATAGTGTTCTAAAAGGGAATCTTTTATGAAAAGAGATGCCAGCTGTTCATTTTGGAAACATTTATTTCATTGGCTCATGATAAAACTGGCTGTGGAAGATATAATTCTGAAACACAGGAACTTCTTAATTTCATTATGACCTGAAGTCACTGAGAAAGACGTGATGCCTAAGAGCAGTGAAAAAGGATTGCCTGTGTTGGTTTTGCTTATATTGCTTTTCAACAAATATACACATTTTCTTAGAATAATTCATGCTGGACAGGCCCTCAGAAGGTCATCAAATAACTCCTGCTCAGAGCAGGAGAAAATAACAATACATTATTTCGTTTTTGCAACAGATATTTTCTTTTTATTTAAAAAAAAAAAATCCACTTGCTTTGCTTTCAGGGGACAGAAGTCTACAAGCATGGCTAGAACCCACTGCCAACCACATCCATGCTCCACAGTCCACGACTGCATAGGAATTGGTGGCTTTAACCACAATAATCCAAAACCCAAAGAGATAAGTAAGAAAAAAAAATTAAAGAAACAGAATGTGTCCTGTTGACTGGCTCATCATCTGCCACGTGGATTGTGAGTCAAAAAGGTTGCTGGGTCTGGGAGAGAGATCCAGCATCTGAGAGTTGGCAGGGGAGATGCCACAGCTGAAAATGCTGCTCCAGTGATATTTTTCTGCAGAGAACCTAACAGGAAATAGCTGTCTACCCTCAATAATAAGATCTGGCATGAGTCTCCTGTACATCACATGGAACTTGTTCATCTCACAGCATCCCCTTGTCTCAAAATTAAAGGAGAGGTATGGAGTGGTGTATCTCTATATGTGCCCAGGTACTCCTGGGTATGAAGTCCTGAAAATATACCCTACATATCCTGTATTATATTTTATATATCTCATATTCTAGCATATTTTAATGGTGCAAAACTCTTGTAAATGCAGGGGAAGAAAAAACTTCTGTTTCCTCGAGTTATTTTTTGTAACATCCATGCAGTGCTGAGACCCAGATCTGTGTGTGTTCATCCCTCATTGCTACATCTCCTTGTCCTTGAATAGTGCTGATGAACTTCTTGTACTGGCCAGTGTCTGCTGCTATTATTGACTGCAGTCTCCATCCTCTGCCATGTCATTGAACTTCCATCACCATTGGCTTCATTAGCAATTATTGGTTTTGGTGAAAAAAAATCCTATACCACATATTATGGGATGACCTGTGGCCGTTATGGAACTGAACATTCCCATAAGGATAATCTAGCCACAATATATCAAAGTGCTGAGAAAATATCCTTTGTCTCAGGTCATGTAACCAATGTGGCTGTTAAATGTTTTAAAAGCAGTTATATAACAGGCATTTAAAATGTTTTATTGAAAACCCTTAATGCTGCTGTAACTAAAATGACCTTTAGTGGAGTAACACACATCACATCTTAAAATGGGATGTGATTAAAAATATCAAATGTTATAATGTGCTCATGGCTCTACATGCACCATCCTGTCATACCAACCACAGAGGCAGATGTACTTGCTTTGGTTTTTCAATATTATTTTCAGCTTAAATGTATAACCTAGTTACTTTACAAGGAATGATTATTATAAGCTTTTAAACATTCCTTGCAATATTTGACATATGAGCACTTTATTATTGGTATTTTTTTATGAACAGGTGGTATCTTTTAAGGCAGATGTTCCCAAACACAGAGCATTTGATCTAGGGAGAGTTGGCTGATCAGAGGATTCTCACTGGCTTCTCTTCTCTTACCATGCTATGATTAGATTTCTCTGAAAAACAAAACGTGCATCCATTAATCTGTACTGTCATAGAAGAAACCACAAAAATGCAAAAAGTAGAAAGGTGATTTTTACATGTCAATGCAAAGCAAGATGGCCATGAAATATGTTTTTTTCTCTTAAGAGATTGCCCTTACTAGAAGCAATTTTAAAAGCCCCATAGAGAAACATGCACTTGAAAAAATATTAAATATCGTGTTACAAGTCATATAGTGCTGATGTCTGGAGTTTTGAACAAAAACCATCTGAATAGGAAGAGTGGAAATGTTTTTGAACTCAGGATAACAAAGCTAGAAGTAGAACAGATACACAAGTGGGGAAAAAAAATCCCCAAACAAAACAGATTCCCTGAATGACAATTGAAATGAGAGACACTTTTAAAAAATGGAGAAATGCTCTCACTGAGACTATCTAGCCTACTGAGAAACACAATTCTTTTTTCACTTTCAAGTATTCTGAAGAGGGCTAGGTGGAAAAAAAAAAAAACTTACTCCAACAGATGAGAGCAAAAGATCTTTTTATCTTTCTATTTACTTTCCTGCCTAGTAGCTCTTTCCCCACAACTTCATGAGCACTGGTCATTCCATACAGATTATCCTCACTATCTTACAGTAGGAAGTTGAGTCATAAAGGAGTAAAGCAGTATCCAAGATCACCAAGAAGCCTATGAGAGGTAGAATCAGGAGCTGAACAGAGTCTGTAACACGTGATTTCATCACATAAGTATTCTTCCCACCCCAAATTTTACTCCTAGTGCCTATGGAAATATCTCACTCACATTAAACTGATACATGCAGAATGGACAAGACTTCTATTTAAATAGGATTGGCTGGAGCAGGATTCAGTAACCCAGAGGATGAATTTGTTACCAAGGTGTTCATAAGCAAACTGAAAAAATATGTGGCCAAAACAGACATATAGCTTTAAAAAATACACACAGAAATACTGGGGGAAGGTTAATCATAAGTGATAAGGAAATAAGGGACAGCAATTAAATTTAAAATAAATAAAATGGACTTGGTAACTTCCCCATGTCTGTTCATGCTTTCATAAAGTCACTTCTACCCCCATGAACTTACAAGGTACAGCCACAAGCTTTTAAATACCTTGGTGCAGTTCTAACAATTGAACAGTTATGGCAGTAATTTGGTAACAGCTGTGGCAAATAAGGGAGAGTCCTGAAGGGAGGCAAAGCTTTTGATGCTTCCTGGGTGCTGCTGAGAAAGAGGCTGCAGGTCTGCAATGATGAGGGGAAAGGCTGAATAAGAGGGAGCACTGATGGGCTGGAAGCAATCCAGAGTGCTGGAGGAGCCTAGAACCACAATAAGGAGAGATGGGAGCATGAGGTGAGTAAGAAATTGCAGCAAAACAAGTGTTGTACTGACAGTTACTTGAGAAATGGTGCTTCAGGTATGAAGTTTGTTTCTCTGTGGCTGGTATTTGACTGTGGAAATTGTAGAGGTTGACTTGGTGAGAGAGAATTGGTGCTGCTGTTGTCAGAGGTGCTGTACCTAGAATGAGATTGATTTCTGGAGCTATGGGATGTGCCTTAGGAGAATGTTTTTGAGTTGAAGGAAGTTAAGAGTCCTGTTAAATGTGTTTAAACAAAAGCACAGAGAAGGCTCTAACGTTGTTAGCAATTGCACAAAACCCCTGGAAGTTGAAACCAACCAAGTGCTGGAAAGAGGGAAGTTTGAGGGAGTTGAAAATAACTGCAGTTGTGAGGATCATACTGAATAGTCAGATCAGCATTTGTGCTCAGTCAGCCCAGGACTTGTCTGCCAGAGAGTTTGATTTTTGCAAAGGGAGAACAATGGAATCACGCATGCAAAAAATGATGCTTTGTGGAGAAGAATGTTTCTTGACCAAAAGGAGAAGGCAGACATTGGGAGCACAGGCTAAACTGATGTTTAAAACTTAAAAATGTGAGCAAGAAAAGATAGGAAGAAACAGATAAATGGAACAAGCAGAAACAATAATATCCCTGAATAAATAGCTCCAAAGTCACCAGGTAAAATAGGCATAATGGTGGTGGGAGCTCCTGTGGCTATGGGCCATGGCAGAGATATCAGTGAACTTGTAGTGTGTTACTCATTTTGGTACTTCTGCAATAATAAATGCATAGAAACAACAAAAACATTCTAACAAATGTCACTATGGAGCTGGGAAATCAGTAGATTTCCCATGGAATTTCTTCTGAAAGGGAAACTTGAAACAACCCAGAGAACAGTAAATCCTAGTAAATGTTTATACACTAAACTTCACTCTGATGAGCAGCTCAGTCCCCCCTGCTACAGGGCCCTGGAGTAGAGCTGGCAATTAATCTCCAATTGCTTGGGTGGGAGCAGTTCACAGCTGAAGGGGCTCTGTGGATTATAAATCTGGCAAGCAAAATGGGAACTCGGAGAACTGGTAATGAGGGAAGTGCTAGTATAACTATAGTTAAAGCTATAATCACCAGAACTGCAGGGCAGATAGTAGACACCTATATGGCAATTTTCAATTCAATAACTAAAGTAGCAGAGTTGCCTAACAACACCACTGAGCTGCGATTACAACTGGCAGCATTATGTAACTGTGACAACCAGACGAAGTGGAAAAAAAAGAGAGAGAAATGCATATATATTTCCTTTCCTAGTTACTGAAGGAGTCTGGGGGATGGAGCCCCATATTTGAAAGCTGCAGAGAGAACATACTACAACCCATTTTGGATACTGTTCATCAATACCCTGGGGATCTACAGACACACACAAAGAAAAGGATTAGACAAAGGCAGGGGTTTTTTTCCTTACCATGAAAGTGGCACCAGAACCATATTTTTTCCACTCATTGAATAATGCAATCCAAGTATACTTAAAGAACCTGGAGGCATGGTTAGCCTCAGCTCTAGCCACCAGTATGGAATTTTGCACTGCAATGTTCACATGCTCAAATTTACCATAGCAACCTCCACATCACATTTAATACGCAGAGACATCCCTCCTCTTGCCTGTTTAAAGAGCCCTTGTTAAGTGGTTTTGCTGTATTTTAGATGCCAAGATGTCGGTAAGATTGATGGAAGGGTGCACAATCAAACTTGCAAGGAGAGCCTAGCATCTAGCTCATTATGTAAGAGAATTAGCAAGGCAGTTCTTTTGACATGACAGTCCATTATGGCGGCTGTCAATCATACCTTAACATATGCTTTTTTTGTCCTCTTTGGTGTTTTTTTTTTTAAAAAAAAAAGTTGTTCCATTCCTGTTCCTCAATAAGGCAGCATGTAGATGCTTTGTGTGCAGGCACAGTAGCTGTTGCAGATCTAGATGGGCAGTGCTTTCTCCACATAATTGCTGGGTAACATATAATTATGCACGCATGTGTAATCCTGACTCGTATGGCTCTTTGTCCCAATTATATGTGCACAGAGGCTTCAATATGCTATTGCTTCTCATCCACCTCATCCCTTTGGCCCTCTCATATGAGATAGTGGTGCTTAGGTATTTTGGTGCAGAAAGTCTAGGTCTGCTTCCTGAGGAAAATGCACCTAGAAGGGAAGTTATATTTATTCATTCCTCCTTCAGGGCAGGGAATAAAATTTTGCACTAAGAGTTGTCATAAAATGACATTGATACCATAATAATATGTACCACTTTTCATAGAAAGACTTCCATATAATGAACAGAGAGTAATGAGTTTAACCTGGAAGATGATTTAGTGTTACAATAGTTGGCAAGTGAAGAAATAGATGCACGGGGAATCTCAACTTTGACTGCAGTTCAATACCCTTCCTCAAGTCTTCTACAACTGAGCCATCGCCTATTAGAAAAGAACAGGGATGGAAAGGAAGCAACTGCTTAGAAAGGCTCTTTTCATCTCTGAAAGAACATCCAAGAAGGGGAGGGGGCACCAGAAGGACAGATTGCCTCTGAAAAATAAAGTTCATTTGTACAATCTCATCTTGACTGGTGTGCTCATTCGAGAGAGATGGTAACTGGCAGTAATGCATGCTAGGAACCCTGGGAAGGTAACACATAGCAAACAATAGTGCATTTGCAAACATAGAATATGTATTACAATAGAATTATCTTTTCATGATATTAAAAAAAAAGATCCTATATGTTAGAAGGCAGCTCTTGTAAGTTGTAGTTTTACCTGCTTTGATTAACACATGTATATCAAGCAGTACACTTGAGACTTGAAGAACACTACTGGTTTTGGCTCACTCATGAGAGGGAACAAAGAGGTAAGCTGGAAGAAGCTTCATTACTGCACATCCATCTTTCTGCTACTCGTTCTGTCTGTGTCTCTCTTTTCTAGCCCATGTAAAGTCCATGTTCTTGCCTTCTGGGGCAACACAAAGGTAACTGCTAACACAAAGGTGCATCAATGGAAAAGAGGTAGCACATCTGTCCTAGCAAAGATGAACTTCCAGAAGGAGGTTAGTTCACTGGGAAAAACAAGGTTAAACCCAGTAAAAACGCTTTATCTGGGTTGCAACTTTTATTGGGGTGAGTAGAAAAGTGGGATTGCATTTTAAGAGCCTAGTAGGGTATACAAGGGTTTGGGAAGGTTTCTTCCTGAAGTAAATGTTTTCAGAAAAGTCCTTTAAAATATTATCTGGTTTCCCTTCTCTTAGTTTACCTGGAAAGAAGCGGTGTGCTTTGTTTGTGCTGTTACCTGTAGTCCTAGGTAGGACTGGGGTATCCATATAAATGCAGATACATTACCCCCTCTGCCCCAACAATCATACGGATTAAGGCTTGTGTCCTGGGAATTGCTGACTGAGGCAAATACTCTTGCTCACATACACTGGCAATGATTTCAAGGGGGTCCTCCAGAGCCAGGGCTCAAGAGACCTCCCAGCACGACAGGTCTTGGACAACTTGTATTGTAAGCATGGGCCTTAGTCTTTCTGCACAAATGGATCAAGCATCATTGACTTCATTGGCACTGCTCAGATGTGCAGTGGAGTGCAGATGTTTGCTTCTGACCTTTTAACATTCTTTTCCATTAAAACTCAATAAATGATGCCCTGAAATACCAAACAGGATGCACATCATTCCAGCTGATTGCAGCTTAGGTGTTTTTCCTTTCTGTGCTAACATTTCGTAGTCCTTAATAACTGTTCTTTTGTTTTTTCCTTGAGGGAGAGAATATATGTACTTTTTTTTTTTTTTTTTTTTTTTTTTCACAACCTGTTAAACAACTTCAAGGATGCTTCGTTCTACTATTTCAGCCATTAGGTGACTCTTTCCTTGGTCCGGTCTGCAATGAAATCAATGGAAAGTGTTCTATTAAATTCATTTGGCTTCAGATCAGATGCTGCCATTGAAAACTCTAATATAGGCAGCCTGGTCTTTGTGATATCTACCATAATGGCACAGTGTGGTCCCAATCCTGCAGTCTGACTCTGGGAAAATCCCTATTGACTTCAATGAGAACTCTCCTAAACGAAAGATTTCACAATCAGGTAATGAGAAGCAATGAGCATACGCTGCCCTCTCTATTAGATCCTGTAGTCAGACTACTTCTGTTGGGCTTCTATAAAGTGATTTTCTCTGGCAATCTGTGTTTGCAGCAGCACCTGCTCTGTTAGTCTCTCAATTCTTCGCTTAACAAAACAGCTTGACTCTGCAGGTGAAAGATTCTGAAATGTTTTAATTAACTAGCTTGAGCACCATTTGATTTCTATCTCCCTAGATGTTTCAGAAATTCCAAACTGCTTGGTTTTGTGACTGCCATCAAACAAGATTTGAACATATGAAACAGGCTGCTGTAAGAGGAAAAGGTGCTGAGTTTATAATGTAAAGTTTATATCAGGCCACTGTAAACAGTGTGTGTACACAGCTTGTTATCACTGGGAGATTTGACTAGCAATGTTTCTCAGGCTGCAGGAATAGTTCTAGAAACTGTGGGCCAAATCTTATAGCTCTGATTTAGTCAAAACTTCTATTGATCTCAGATCTTTTGGGTTGAGGCTTATCTTGAGTTTTAGAGAATGAAATAAAAGATCAATGGGAAGAGAAAAAAAAAAAACCCACCTAGAGTTTTTTAAACTATTCATTTTTCAGGTTACACAGGAATATGCATTTTGGTGGGCTGGCATTGTACAGAAGCAACTGAAGCTTTCGGTCATACAATGAAATAATTACTGCAGTGTTCTGGCCATATTAGCACAGCTCAGTTCAGTAGGTCAGAGCTGTGCACCTACCACCTCTCAGAGAGGGATCAAGGGAAGGCAATAAAACACAGCGCCGGGAATCCTTCTGAGACATCCCACACCTCGGGCTCCCACACCCTGCCCCGGCTGCTCACAGCACAGAGCAGCTGGAGATAAGGGCTTGGTGTCTGCCTGCAATGAAATATGTTCTTCCTAAAGAGCTCAGAATGGACCTGTATTTAGCAGGGGCACAACCAAGCAGGAATAGCTATTACAGTTTATTTGCATGTATCAACCCGAGTTACTTGCTTACAGGATTTGATACCAGGCTTCTGAAAAAAATAGGAAAAGTAGGCATGTGAAAGGAGGGAAAGCTATCAGATATCTGTCGTGGCCAGTGGGAACTTTTTTTAGTCCTGCCAAAATGATGAAAATATACCTTCAGTAAAAAGATAAAAGCTAAAATTCTCCTGTAGCAACTTGCCTCCATGATCTGAAATATCACAAGGCTTATAAAGGGATGAAAGCTGAACAGCTTTACCAGTACAGCAGCAAAGCACAGTGTACATTTGTGGAATCCAGGATTTGAACGTGCTTTAGTCTATATGGAATGGGTTTAAAATGTTCTACACACAGTAAGAAACACCATTTACCAACAAATCTTTAATAATCAGTGGAGTGCTGCTGGGGGAAATTTTTTTTTAAGTCCAGGATTACCACACAGGTATCTTTGCAAAATTACACTTATTACTGTTCTGAAGTCAGAAACCTTAATCTGTAGGGTTTTTTCCTCCTCACATTAAGCTCAGTAGGCTAAATGAAGTGTTCTGTGCTGCACTGTGTCTTTTCATAGTTCCTGAACAGAAGCAAATTTAAATAGTTAAAATCCATTTACGGGTAATGTTCCTCACAAACACTGCACCACTGAGACTATTTGTCTTTCTGAACTTGTGCTAGTGCTCACTGCATTAGCAGTTTAATCAGATTTGTTAATGAATAATGTTTTGCTTGCAAAGTATATCTTACGTGCATTAAGCTCTTAATTGTGGAGTTGCCACAAGCCCTGGATGAAAGGCAGCACGCACTGAAGGAGTCGGGGACTCCAGATCCCAGCTGGGTTCCTGCTCCCGCTCGCTCCTCTGTGGAATTCCCACTGGCTGGGTAACAGACCCTGGTGAGCCCCTTCTGGCTTAGCTGAGCTCTCTGGGTGCTCTGAGCATTGTCCTGCTTCCCTCTAGTCCTTGGTGGGGCTCAGGCAGCAGGGACAGAAAAGATTATTTTTCTCATGTGAAGGGTTTTTGGTGATTTTGTTTGGTTGTCTGTGATTTCTTTTTTGGCAGCTTGAAACAGATGAGTGTATGGGATGTGGATTGCTGAAGATACTAATTTAACCCCGTAGAATATTTTCTATATTGGTGATTACTGATGTGGTTTCCCTACTGATGCCTTTGCTCTAGCCTTGGAGTTTTACTTTCACTCTTTGGTTTAGTATTTTAAGAAATTAACAAAAAAAATTGGAAGTTTGATGTAAGTCTTGGGCTTCTGTTTTAACCTTCTATTTCTTAATGCCTGGTCCTTATTTTCATCTTGAAGCTTCATTCATGTCTTTTTCTTGAGTGGATGTAATTTATTAGTAAAATACATTCAGTTGGGCATCACAATTCCACAAGCTGGGCAGTCTTTATTAAAGTACAAGCTAGCTTCTACATCCTGCCTAGTGATAAATCACAATATTGTGTATGAAACTTCTCATTTAATTGCAACGTAGAACAGTGGGGCAGAAGTAGGAAGTGAGGTTTTATTTCTCTTTGAAGTTAAACATTCCACTTCTCGTTTTCTTATCAAGTTTTCAGTTTCATATGCCTTTGAAATACAGCGATTATATAAAACACTGCTTTGAACTATGTCACAGAAAAGTGTGTGCCAAATTTTTTTAAGGCCTGGAAGTACATATAAACATAAGTTGTTTCACATAATATCTTGTTTTGTGGGTTTTTTTGGAATGCAAACTAGAATACTGAATCAGAGTTAGGCACTTGTTTAAGGACATGATGAAATCTAGAAATTATCAAGTAGGAAATCAGGTCCTGAATCCAGGTATTAGTGATCAATTCCCTCCTCAATTTGGCTGGCAAAACACTTTGCAATGTTTTTAACATATTCGTTTTCCTCCACAGCGATTTCATTTTTTTTTTCCAGGGAAGGCCAGTATGGTCTCAGGTTGGATTATCTCAAAGTGCCTTCCTTAAAGCATCTTTTTCAATACTGTGAGTTGTAACTTTTGTTGAGTCATTCTGAAATCTGTCCAGCTTCAAAGAAATGAGACAGACGTGCCTCACCAGGGTGGTTTTGTAGCTGTGTCTGCTCTGTGCCTTCACTGCTGGGCTGTGCCCACACAGGGCACAGCTGGGCTGAGCACAGGCAGCCTTGAGCTATCAAAAGCACCTGTGGCCAGTAAGCTGAGCTCGGTGTTCACTGTCCCTTACCTCAGCTGACACTTCAAGTGGATCAGAGGTGAAGCAGTCTGCATGACAGCCACTGCAGATCCCTGTTACCAGCACCTTTCCTCCTCAGCCCCATCCTTTGTTACCTCCCAGCCACTGAGCACTTTGTGGGAGGCAGCAGCTCATGGTCCTCGGCTCCCTGAATGTCATCAGAAACTGCCTACACACATCCTCCTCCAGCTGGCTCGGGAGGCGGCGGGCTCAGGTGAAAGGTGGTGCTGACAGCTGGGGCTGCTGGCAGTAGCACAAGGTACTTATTTAGACAGGCTCTGTATTAAATGTTCCCCTCTGCCTGCTTCGCTCACTTGTTCCTGCCCTTTCCCAGCTGATACTGGGAATTGCTCTGCTCCAGTGGTGCTAATTCAGGAATATAGTGCTGTCTTGCTAGCCTGGCTCTGGGAAAATCTCTCCTTGTTTGGTTTTTTTTTTCTCTTGGGAAAAAAAAAAAATTCTTCTGGGCTCTCCTGCTGTGGTTCCACAGATCTGGATTAGCTGGTGGCACAGCAGCGATGTGGCACCACAGTGGCACAGCTGCTTCCGAGGCGGGGGGGAGCTGGGAGCCCTCCTCCCAAGGAGCTCCGCCAGCAGTTACCGCGGCCGGCCGGGCGGGCCGGCCTGTGCCCGGGCAGAGGTGACGAGGGGCCGCGGGACACACGGCCTGTGCCCGGGCAGAGGCGGCGAGGGGCCGCGGGACACACGGCCTGTGCCCGGGCAGAGGTGACGAGGGGCCGCGGGACACACGGCCTGTGCCCGGGCAGAGGTGACGAGGGGCCGCGGGACACACGGCCTGTGCCCGGGCAGAGGCGGCGAGGGGCCGCGGAACACACGGCCTGTGCCCGGGCAGAGGTGACGAGGGGCCGCGGGACACACGGCCTGTGCCCGGGCAGAGGCGGCGAGGGGCCGCGGGACACACGGCCTGTGCCCGGGCAGAGGTGAAGCGCGGCCCCGCAAGGACCGCCCGGGGCTGATGCGCCAACAACGCGCGGGGAGCGGGGCCAAACACCGCGCACGTCACCGCTACCGACGGCTCTCCCGCCAGCCTCCAGTTCCTTCCTGGCTTTATTTATTCCTTGTGGTGAGCACCAGATGAATGCGCCGTTTTATCCCCAGCAGGACAGGGCACACCCAGGGAGGAGAAGCAGAAAGTTCATCGCGGCTCCAGCCAAGCTGGGAGTATCTGCGGGTCACTGTCAACAGGAGCGAGTGGGACGCATTTGGCTGGGGAAATATGACGAGTAAAAACTTCAGGAAGGAGGCAGAGCCAAACGTGTCAGCTCTATCCAAAGCAGAGCTAGGTAAACCTCCTGCCTATTGGGTTACACCAGCTGCTGCAGCCCCTCTTTCTTAGAGTAAAGGCACAAAGAATCCAGATTGTGACTGAAAACCTCGTCTTATATGTTTGCTGTTCTGGCACTGTATTTTGGCAGTAGAAGGATCGAAATTTTTGAAATTAGTGTGTATGTGATTCCTTTCCTTGCGTGTACTTCTGTGATGCTTATGTATGGGTGGCACACCCCAGCACATCCCACTGATTCTGAAGCTGATCCTTCTGCTTTGGGACTTCAGGTTTATCTGACTGCTCTTCCCAATCACTGTAAGGTTTTTATTTATCACCTAACACGATGTTAAATTCTTTTTCTCCCTTCCCAATACACCGTGTACTTCGGGGGCTGCTGACCACCCCATACCCCAAGCAGTGTCACCACTTGCCCTTCAGCTGATTCCCCTGCAGCCCCTGTGGCAGAGAAGAATATTTCAAAATGTTGCTAAGCTGACACCATTTTTCTGCACACTTTCTTCATAAATCCAGCAGACTTGAGGGAAGTAATTGCTCCATCTTTGGCTCAAGATAACTTCTGACACCATGTAATGTTTTATAAATACTTGAGAGGCAGGTTTTTCAGGAGAGAAGGCACACTACCTATTAAGTGCATGAGCAGTCAGCTGTGGCTGATTTTACTCTGGTGTTTGGAAACTTCTGAAGTTTTACGCCAGTAGAACCAGGATTTCACCTTTTTGGTAGACACAAGATGCTCTCAGTAGTTCTGTGTGATTATCAGCACAGTCACATCTACACCAAAATTATTATTTCATTTTTTAGTCGTGTTCCTGCTTGCAACTAGATACCTCACCCCTAATACTCTTTGGGTAGCTCTGATATCTTTTTATGTACAGTCCTATTTCCTTTCTGGACACAGCACTGAAATATGACCCAGTGCCAAGCTGCGGTGCCAAGGTATAAAGTGCATATGAAGAGCAGACTAGCTCATCAGCACAGCAACTGGTGCCATAGCTAGGGGTTTGTGTACGGGTTACATTTTTGTGTGAACTGAACTATGCTATAAACACGAGAGAAAAATCCCGAGTCAATGAGAATACTGTTACATAAATAAAGTCATATTTATTTCTTTGGCCTAAGAAAATGTTGTGACTAAAATATTGAGGGAGATCAAAGAGGCAAAGAAACACCCCCCTAAGTAACACAGTAATAAGTGGCGAGTCCAGCTTCCCTCTTATAAACTGGTCAAATGTGCCAGAGCAAGTTCTTAAGCCCTTCAGTGATCACAAGTGGAACAATGCTGCAGAGCACACAGGAGGGGAGGCTGTTCTTGGCTAGGTCCTGACTAACACTGACAAGTTAGCTAAGGGTGTAGCTGTGGCTGAACCACTGAGCAGCAGTGGGTTCAGTGAGTGGGGCTGTACTTTGTTTAAAAATGAAGCTTCCTCTCATTAAGAACACATGGAAATATCTGAGGAAAACCAATTTTTAGAACACTTTAGGAAATGGGCAAATTACGTCTGACAGAATAGTGATATGTAAAACAATGAATGTAAGACAAAAGGTGCATCAGGGAATTCTCAAGACATCTTTCATAGTAACAAAGCCAAAAGCCATGCAAGACATAGAAAGATAATTTTCTTTCAAGATACGGATTTTTTTTTTTCCTTTCTTTTCTGGCATGCTGTTCCTATTCAGAGGCCTGAGAGCTTCTCCATCTGCCTGCAATGCTGGGTCTTGCTTGCACAAGACATCACCAGTGAGTAAAGTTACTCAGACTTCATACTCACAAAGAAAGTATTGTTTTTCTGCCTGTGTGAGAAATAAAATATTGAGACCTTACTAGTATTCAAGAAAGGACAATTAAATGTTCAGAAACAGGTCATGAGCTTATCTACACTGATGTTAACTAGGATAAAAATCTTAAGAGATTTAAATGCTTATGATTCACAGCATATGTAAGTACTGACTGATGAGACTTAAGGAAATATTTCCCTCTGGGGCAGGCTTTTCCATAATCAACCATTACAGGCACAGTTCCTCTAGTCCGTGATACCAGACTACAGGGACAGCAGCTGTGACCCAGGATGGCAGCTCCCATCTTCCTGCAAGGTAATGGCTGTGGCTGACAATCTCTGTTCTCTTGGAGCCATGCCTACTGCAGATGTACAGCCCATTTGGGGGTTTCACCAAGGCTGTGGGGGGGGGTTCTACTTGTTTTTCATCATTTTAATCTCCTTCCCAGGTAACCGTGTTAAAAACACTTCCAAAATTGCTGTGAATTGATTGTTGATTGGATGTTACACCCAACTAGCCAGTGACTGGTCCAGCAAGGAGTGTTCTCATACAAGTGTGTTGCTATTGAAGACTGGGCTGTGGGCTATGCAGAGTGTAATTTCAAGACAAGATTACAGTTAGCCTGGGAAAAAAAATTAAAAAAAAATATATATAGGGAAATTACTTCATGCTCTACTTTGGCAGAGTCTTGATTCTGTAGTTACCACCTGCCTTACTTCAAGACCAGCAGAAACTGTGAGTAGGACTGGCAGGAAGACAGGTGTGACTTTGAACAAGTGTGGTCCTGTTAGATCAGCAGTGAAACCTGTTGGGTCCTGCCACCAAAGACAGAGGTCCTGTCAGGCTGCTGCTTCTATGCTGTGAAACTAATGTATGGATGTGTTTGTAGGAAAAGAGAGTGTCTGATTTGCACAAGTAGGGGATCAGCAGCTGGGGTGGGTGCCTGTGTCTTGCACATCTAAGGGGCAGCTTTATACACTGAGTGGAATGGCTCAACATCCACCACAGTGCTGTGATCTTTAACAAGTCTCCTGTACCATGAAGGCACTAAAAATTGAAATCAACTCCCTTTTCTGTTGACAGCTCTTTATGATCCTCTCACTGGAAATACTGAAGTCTGCAGTTAAAACGGAAATATGTTTAAGAAGTATACTTTTGTCTGTGTTTGCCTTGGCTAGAGGCTGAAGTGAGTACAGTGTGCAAGTGTGGTGCAATAAAAGAGGCTTCAAGAAAGAAAAGAGTATGAGATGTGTGTGTTATAGATGTAAATATCACTAGCAGAGCTGTGCTGCAGAATAAATTGAAAGGTTTATAATGGGTTTCTGTCAAGAGGTTGCATAATGGTTAGGAAGACGATACATGGTTCAAGTCTAGAAATGGCAGCAGATGGAAAAGTATTGATTTATATTAGTGACGGTAGAAAAATAAAGGAAATAATTGAGCTACAACAGCTAGTTTCATGCTAAAAGAACAGTGTTCACAATCCATTTGCTTGCTGCTACTAAGTGTCACAGTGACTCCAGGAGAGATGCCTGTATTTCAACCACTAACTAGCATGTTTGAGGACCAAAAAATTTAATAGCCATCAACATGAATTTAATGGCATTGTTATGTATTCAGCTAGAGCTACTGGAAGCAGGGTTTTGTCTTGATAGGAAACAAAAAAGTCTGTATTTGTACCAGATTCTATGCAAAAGGACAATTGTGCTCCGCACTAGAGAATGGGGAAGATGTCAAAGGTGCAACTATAGCCTCCTATATGCTGATCAATATATACTGACAGACCCTGGATGACTTAAAAAATGATCACGAGATCACTCCATTCTCCACTGCTAGAATGGAGTTTACATGAAATGCAAGATCACTGAAGCAAAGCATCCCAAATACCCCTTTGTTCCCAGTTAAAATCCCTAATGAGATTGGAAAGGCACAGAAATCACTTCCACTTGGCTTTATCCCTGTAGTGAGGGAGGGTTTTCTTCTGGTCACAGAAAGCAAAATCTGTTCCTTTGTGCCGCTTATACAGGATCAGGCATTCTAACTTGGGATTTGTAATTCACCTGTATGGGGGCTGCATGTAGACTCAATGGTTTAGGACAGTTCCCAGTGGGTCCAAGATCCCCGGGTGTGCAAATCAGTTCCCTGGTGCCCGGGCAGCCACGCTCCTTCCCGGGAAATCGGGAGGGATGGTGGTGGGTGGCTGGGTCTCCCTTGACAGGGGCTAGCAAGACAGCTGAGGTGGGAAACTGAAATGGGAATGTGCTCCTGTATCTTCCAGCTGAGCCTGAGCCTGTGGCATAAGCATGGGCAAACCTCTCTGCTGAAGAGCTGCATGCAAAGGAACTCCTGCTCTCTGTGCTCCCCTTCTCTCCCTTCATCTCTCACCTCTCTTCTGAGCAGAAGCACTGAGCTGAAGCAGGCCAAGTTCTAGCTGAGTCTCATCTCCCACAGAGTACTTGTGCTCCTCTTTCTTGGAGTTTCAGGAGTGGCAGAATTCCTGGATGTGGTTTCTCTTGTGAGTGTAGCTGCGTGGAGAGGTGTGCCTGAATGTAGGTCTTCATGTAACAGCCCTGGAACAATAAATGTTCTGTAAATTAGGATTAGGTCTTTAAATCTGAGCCAAAAAATTATACAGGGGTCAGCTAAGGCTGTGAACTGTTGTGCAAAACCCTGTATTTTCATCAGCCTCCTTTGCACATGTAACCCGTAAGGTACAGGCTCCTCCAGCTGGATTTGCACTGTGGTGAGGCAGCTTTCTGGCAGAGGTGGCCACAAGTCCACATTTTCAGAGCAAGGCCTTAAGGATCTTGCTCATATTCCTTTGGAAATGGAAGGACGAGGTGTGCCCAGTTCTGGGGTGCTGCTGACACCTCCTGCCATCTTTCACTGGTCCATCTGCCCCAGCAAGTAACAGTGCAAAGGAAGAAAGATGATTTCTGGAGGGACCTAGGCTTCTTCTTAAAGGACTACTAATATTGGCTGCTGCAGGAGCAGATGGGATTTGCAGGAACCCCAAGCTCCATCTGTTCACGATAGACATGATGAGCCCAAGATCCAGGGCACAGCTGAATGCAATGGCCAGCCCAGCATTGTCAGCTGGAGGTGAGGAACAAGTGGGTCAGTGCAGCAAGATTAGAAAACAAGCAGTAAAGGCTTCTTTCACTAGAAAATGGCAAAAAACTTTTCACCACTGTTGAAATATACCTGCAGTAGAACCGAAAGTCCAGCAAGGCCACCTCCTAAAAACGCCTGGCTGTCCTTTAAACAGCTTTATTTTCCCTTCCAAGCTGCCCATGGTTGTGGCTGCACTGAAGCAGCCAGAGCTGACTGCAGCGTGCAACCTTTTACTTAGTGGGTGGAGCTGGCACAGCAGCATTTGTAACCTCAGAAGCTTGAATAACCCAGTTTCTAAAATCATCGTACTCACCAGCCTATGCAAAGAACATATAATTAGAGCAGCCTTGACTATTTCTGTTGAAAATAGCTCTTGCAGCTTCTCGTTAGTTCTGATAGCAGGAATGTTGCTGCTTCTGCACTAATTGCTGTAACAATCTTCCGAGGGCTCAGTCCTGCAGTCAGTATGTACCATTCCTGCTGAGCATGCTGCTCTTAAAACTAAGGGACTGTCAGCCCTGGCAGAGCAGGGAGCAGTGCTGGCTGATGTTCTGCAAGTTTTTCTTGCATAAAAGACATTATTACTTGTTATTGATACAGTTCTTCGGTGTAATCTGCTCAGCTAAACTCCAGTGTAATCTGCTCAGCCTCCATCAGGCTCTCCACAGCTAACTTCTGTCAATGTCCATGAGCTCTGCTGTGAGTCTCAGGAACAGCCTCTTACTGCTGCAAAAAAATTATCCCCCTTAGGTAAATGGTGAGTTCATCTGAAACAGCATCCCTTTCTGATTAACTCATCACTTTATATGGGGAGAAGATGCTAAAGCTTCCTTAGCTGTCTGCTACCTGTGACATGTTTACCATTCTTCACAATGGGAAAGCTTACTCCTTGTTTTGGCTGTGATTCTCACTTACCAGCTGATATTTCCACATCTGCAGCACCAGGGCACAGTTTGCCTCTCCACAGCATAAACTCCTAGAACTGCTCACCTCAGATGAGGCCACATTTGAAGTGGACTTGTTTTGCCACCTATGGCAATCTCAAACTATAGCTGTGCATGCACAGAAGACCAAATCAACTCTGTGTCCTGGAATGCCTGGGATCATCAGAACTTTGCACCAAAAGGCAAAGCTTCCTTTTGAGAGCCTTGGCCAGTGTTGGTCAGGCTAAAGCATTAGCAGACCAGGATCTTGCCCATGTAACATAGGTTAGAGTGGTGCATTTGAAATACTTTAACACAAAGTCACTGTCTCTGGGGCATTTGCCTGATACGTTGCAATCATCTGGATATTTTAGCAGAGTTTCAATAGACTTGCGTCAAAATCATTTTACCATCATCTTGACATAGTAATGTAGTCTCCAGTGACTGCAGTGACATTATTTTGCCATCATCCTGATATCATCTATTACAGCATTGTGGTCCCCATGCTCTGGCATTGCTGAGCACTTTGCCTCATTATACTATTTTCATAAGCTTGCTCTGAAATTAGTGCAAAATAGCTCTGGTTTTCATAGCACGTTACATGCATGGGGGAGTTCCCTAAAATCAGAAAAGATATTTCAAGTATACTGATCTGCTATTTTAAGAACACTCCAGATTTTAAAAATTTTTCCTTTAAATGACCAAAATGTTTAATTCATACAAAACTGCCAGAAAAAATGTTCACTTAGGAGGTAAATGATGTTTTACTCAAAGTTTGGCAGGAGTACTGAAAATTGGTTCCAAATTATGCTTTGTTAAACTCTCCATCATTAAAAGCAACATAAACTTAATCTTTTTAGGGTGTACACTGGAGGAAACATTGCTTATTGCAGCCTGAAATAGCCTCACTTATTCTTATGTTTATGATCCAGTGACTCCTATGTTTGGGATCCAGCTTATTTTGAACAAGCTCAATCCTTTACTGTATCACTTTAAGTCTTGATCACAAACAAATCCCAAATATCTTCAGATGCACAGATAATTTCCGAAATTGAGAGTATTGCTGAATTGTCTTAGATAGAGAAAGGCTTATGTCTGGGCTTAGCCTGGCCACATTTAGCTAAAGCCATCTTAAACTTGGCCATTTTCTGAGCTTAAGACAAACAATTTCTCCGGTGGGATTGTTCATGTGAACATTAAGTACACACATAAGTATTTGGAGAATCCAAGAGTGCAAGAGACAAGATGTAAAGATTTTCACTGACTTTAGTGGCTTTCAAATGGCTTCAGTAGCTTTATACCAGGTCCTTAGAGAGCTTCTACTTATATTTGTAGAAACAGGAGGAAAATTTAAGCTTGGTGCATCAGTCAGTGCACAATGGTGATCCTCTTGCAATCCTCTAAGTACTGGAGTTTGAAACTTAAGTATGGAAAATGCTGTCTGTGGTGTTTCAGGTCTTAAGTGCCAGGAATGCTTTCAGCAGGGGGTACAGCACTGACATCACTGGAGACCCAGCTGACTCAGGACTTGGTGTTAAGAAGCAGATCATATTTTGCAAGCTTTTTGTAAACTGCTGTAGGGTCGCTGCTTCTTAACATCCTGCCTTGGTATTCTCATGTCTCTATTCCATGGGCATCTTTTTCACCTTTTTAGTTAATCACATTTTCTAAAGAGAACAGCAGTAAAAAATAGGTGCCCAGTGAAGGCATTAATCCTTTTTTTCATGCCCTCATAGGAGGCCACCAGATTATAAACAAAAAATTTTAAAAAATGAGTTTGATTATTTCTTAATTGGGAGAAAATAGCCGGGGTTTCTTTTTTTGCTATTGATGTTACCCTTTTCAAAAGTACACACGTTGCAGGAGTTTTAAAGTTTCAGCTTTAAAAGTATGTTGTCTCACATTCCAGTACTGATCCTTGCAGTATTGTCTCTTGGTTGGCTGCCCTTTCATTTCTCTTCAATTACAGCTCCCTCAAAAGCTGTATAGAAAAAGATGCAAAAGAATAACACAGGCCATTATTCTGGGCTTTCAGTGGTGATAGACTCCGCTATAGCAGACATTCAAATAATGACTGAACTATCACTCCCCTCAGAAGCTGTTCTAACAAAACACCACCAACAAAATTCATGGGGTTAGTTAAATTGTGACAAGTTATGGGATGATATGGAATCACTTTTTGTCCAAACCCAGAATTACCTCATGGTTCTGTTAGCTATATTAAATCTTCATTAGTCCAAAAACGAGACTGAAATCAGGCCATTCATACACTGACATCTGCTGAGCTTGCAGATGAATAAAACTTTGTGCTTCTTCCCTACATTCAGTGGGTTGGCAAACAAATAATTATTTTCTGTTTCTATTTTGTTCATACAAAGCCACCAAATCATGGTGCAAAAACATGCAATAGTAAATCTCCCATTGTCTCTATCTGGAGCCATGTCTGGGTACATCTATATGCAAGTTGTAAAGTCTGTCCTGAAAAAAGCTGCCTGGTAACCCTGTGAGTATGCCAGCAATCATAAATGTGGTCTGTTTTACAGGGCATGCTGGAAAACTACTTGTGCTAGGGAGAAAGTTCCTGATAGCAGCAGCCGCTGTCCCTGGGATGGGAAAGCAGGCACGTCCATTAGCCATTCCTTTGTCAGTAGGAGCAGCTTATCTTCATAATGCAGCCAGGGGAAGGCTGAATTACTATCAGGAAAACAGACAAGTAGCTACTACTATAAGCTGAGTGGGAGGAGAAACAGAATGGGGACCACATCGGTGGGACTCTGCTGAAGGAAGTGAGAGGGGAGTTAGATAAAATGAAAATAGGGTCAGTGTCAAAATGTTTAACTAAGAGGCAGCAGCAGTGGAGTGAGCAGGGACAGGAGATCACAGGAGATAAAGGGGTGGTGGGGAAAAGTAACAAAAGCAAAAAGCTCAAGGGTCGTCTTTGAATTCTCTGGGGTTTTTTTCCCAAGGAGAAACATTACTTCTGGAAAGAATCTCCACCTCCTTTACCCTGGTAGGTGGAGCAGGAGTGAAGTCTGAGGGGGTTTCATTGATCCTTAGCGAGGAGGGGGGAGACCCCGGGGAAAGGGACACTGCTGCCAAGAGGGAGGGAGGTGCTGTGTGAGGAGCACCTCTTCCATTTCAGTGTAGGCGAATAACAGTAAATGGTCACATCAGGGACAGGCAGGTGGAAAGCCCCTGCACCCCAAGAACAGGGAGGGAATGGCTTTTGTGAGCCCACGTGCTGAGACTGGTAGGATGAGATGTGTGAGGAAGAGCTCAATGTGAAGGAAAAAGGGCTTTTTCTCTGGGTGCCCACAGGCTAAAGCCCAGCAGAGAGTGTTTAGAATGCTTCTGCCAGGCTCTGCTTGCATCTTTCATTTTAAAACAATGAATATAGCTATTCCTAATTTATTGTAGGATGCTCAGAGCTGGCAGATCACCAGCGTTGTGTCTTCTCTCCTTGGATTAACCCAGTGTTCTCTGCTTTTCCGTGAGCTGCTGCCACCAGGGTTGTTGTTTTGAATTCTGCAGCACCAGCTCAGCCAATCAATCACCACAATCAGTGCTGGCATTGAGACACAAAATAACATGGAAAAAAAACCACTGTGTAACCCAGGGAAGGGCTGGGTGGCACTGTGAAATCAAGAGCAGACACATCCTGCCAGTGGCTACATCATCTCCTCATTCCCTGCTCTGTGTTCATGTGTGTGACTATGCACATGTGTTGTGGCTTTTCTCCTTCCTCCTACAGTTTGAGAAACTTGGCCCAATATGCCAGAAAAACCTACTGAAACAGCGAAATATTTAATGAATCCTCTTTATGCCTCAAATCCAGTCCAAGCTAAGGAGAATAGGGGAAGAAATTGTGATTAAATAATTAGTTTGATGTATTCTTAATACATGCTGTTAACAAGTGTTGTTAACTGAATGAAATGTGTTGTGTAACAGATCACACCTCCTTTTCAACTGACACCCTAAGATAGAGATCAGTGTTTGTACAGTAGGGGGAATGCAAGAATTCTTATACGCTTTGCCTTTTCAATCAGGAGACAAGCTCCCCCAATTTTATTATCATTTTAGTGATGTCATCTCATCACTGTGTAAGTTTAGATAAAGTAACTTCCTCATTTTCTGTGAGCTGTGACTTACAGCACTGTGGCTTCAGTGGGCAGAGATAGAATGACGTTTGTCTAGGACTACTGTGGGTGGTAGGAACATGAATATCTTTGTGACTGTGAGCTTAGTGATCGATATTCTAGTTACCATTTTAATGGAAACATTCAGCAACTGTGTCATTCAGAGCATTCTACACATGGCTGGGTCTGGGTTTAAACACATTTGTTGTAGGGATAAATTCTTGGCTAGTGGCCAGTGATCCAATGTCTTTTCTCTGCACGTGTGTTACCCACAGGTTGTTGTGCAGATGCTCCCGAGCAGGGCAGGAGGTGCAGTGGGTAGGACATGATCTGCTACACGAGACTATAGCTTGGGCTTCAGTGTTCTACTCTCTCTTTGTTTCCCCCTGAAATGAATTCTTAGCTAGAGCAGGGAGTGCAGGCTGTGTTTTTGCCCAGCAGTTCAGTTTTCTCTGGAAACGTGGAGCAGAACTGTGCATTGAGTAAAGCCCCTCTGTGTCCTTCAGCAGCAATTCCCGGCTGAGCGCTGCCGCAGGTGTGAACAGTGGATGGTAAAAACTTGGGCAGTTGTGTTTGCACCTTGGCAGGGGAAAGGCTGCCAGCTGAGCTCCTGGTTCAATAAAGTGCTGAAAAGTTCATCCAGGTACAGAGGTGCCTGTGGGAGGGATCACCTCTCTGCTGGAGCTGAGGCACCAGCTGACGCACCTGCTGAGCCGCTGACGCCGAGAGAGGGCCGGGGTTGCTGTGATGTGCCATTCCAGCATCCAGGCATGGCTGCCATATCCCTAGAGTGAATTATCCTTTCAAACTGGGGGAATAGAAGCCCTCAAAAAGGGAAGTGAGTTTTTAGAGGTTGTCTAAGTCTGCCACAACTTTAAAAGCATAATTTCTGATAATGTACATCTTGCATACTCTTGAAACCTTCCAAGGAGGGAGGCTCTGTGACCTCCCCAGGCAATCTTTTCCAGTGCTTAACTTGCCATATTATTACCAAGTGTTTCCTAATGTTTAACCTAAATTTCCTGTGCTCCTGTTTAACCCAATACTTCTTACCCTATCCACACCGGATAAAGAAGACTACTTACTCCTTTTTTTTTTAAGTGCACATGTATATTACACATGTAGTCCTCCTCAGCCTTTTCTGCAGACTATATGAGAGCCTTCCTTCCAGTTCTCCTTGTAGCTTGTGTTTGCTGGGCCTCTGCCTACTCTCAGTGCTCTCTGCTAGATCTTTTCTGTTGGTATCTTCTTTAAAGAGGAAAGGACTTGCCCCAGATTGCCTACCCTGCTCCAGCTGTGAAAAATCACATTGTATTGTAAGCAAACATCCTCAGAATGGCCTGATCACCGGTGCAGCCCTTCTCACTTTTACCATTTGCAGAAACTAAGTCATTCTGATCTAACACACAAGACTGGAGTAGAAGTATTTCACAGAAGCAAATCCAGGGCAGATGCCTACAGAAATGTATTTAACATACTTCCAGTTTGAGAGAGAATTTTGTAGGTGGAGGGAGACTGTATTTCTCCTAGCTCACTCATGACCATGAGGAGGCTGATCCTGGAAAGCTTTAATAAAGTTGAGATTTATCTGTTGCTTCTCCTCTATTCCCACTGAAGGAAATGAAATTGGTTTAACAAATCTATGTTTTTGTCAAAGCCGTGCTAGCTGTTACTCATCTCCTTGTTATTTCCTGAGTGGTTACAAATAATGTGATTGTTTCCGTATTTTTCCAAAAACTGACCTTCACCCACTGCTCTTTAATCCCCATTACAGTATTTTCTCTCCCTGTAAGGAAACACACTATCTGCTATTTTTCTGTCTTCTGGATTTTCACCCATATCCCCTAAGATCTCCAAGAAAACCACTCATGGCCCTGAGATTGCTTTGGGTAGTCCAGTAGGATACTTTAAGATGAATTGTATCTGACCCAACCAATTTGAAAGATCTGATTTATCTAACCACTATTTAATCTGTTCTTTCCCTGATTTCACTTGTGTTTCTAGATCTTTGTCACTATTGGTGTTTCCTGCCTAAGGTCATTTGACTTTTTTGGTAAAGATTGCAGAAAAAAAACCTTCAAGCACTCAGCCTCTTCAGCATCACCTGTCAATAACTTTCCCTGCCTTGTTCAATAGCAGGCCAACACATTTTCTTCATCTTCCTCTCCTTATGAAGTATGATTGCATCCTATTTTCTTGTTGTCCTTTCTGCACCAATGTGTTCTCACTTGACCTTCGTGATTTGGGCCCTACACCCTCTCTTTTCTTTCATCTTGGTCTTCAGTAATCTGACCTAGGTTCAGCTTTCTCTGCCCTTCTGGTGTTTGAGGTCAGAGTGGAGTCTATGATTTAGCTAAGATGGTTTCTTGCAACACTTCAAATGGTTTTGCTGCTTTGGGATAATTTGCACTCATGCTGTTAATAGAACTATTTTAAGGAACTATCAGCTACTCTCAGTGTATTCCCCATGAGATAATACTTAAAATTCTCAGATTTTATTTAATCTGCCTTTTCTCAAGTCTATTGCTTCTATTTGCTATTCATTTTCCCTTCCAGGAGCAGTGGATTTTCTCCTTCCATGATAACTGTCACCAAATTGCATTCTGTTTGCTTATTTTTTAAACCTGTTTCTCCTGACTCTTAAAATGAAGACTAAAGAGCATTCCCTTCAGTTGCTTCTCCAGCCTTGTCTCCTGCAGGACACTGGCAGCGTGGAGTTTGTCCTGTGGTCCCTGTGTCCCAGCAGGCATCTCCATCAGCCTCCTGCCATGTGCCTCCATCGTCTCCAAGCCCAGCGGCCTGGATGTGTGTATGATTTATCTTGTTGCCCTCCAAAAGAAGGAGCTCTGTCCATCTGTTCTTTGTGGCTTTACTCTGTACACCCCAACCCCCACATCGTGACAGCACCTGTGTTCACTCCCTCTGTTATTATTAGCTAGGGATTTTCAACTGGTTATCTCTTCCCGTGTTTTACACTGTGGGATGAATGTGTCTGTGGACAGCATTTTGTCCTTCTCCACTCCTTCTAGCTCCACTAGATATATTAATATTCTAGTCATGTGAATTATCCCAACAAGTTTCTTCTGCCAATTAATTCATAATTTTGAGCACGTATTAAAACTTCCAAGTCCTCCTGTTTATTCCATGTATTTCGTGCATAAGTTCTTGTGATTACTTTTTTGTGATTGCACCCAGCATCTATCAGGAATAACTCTGTGAAGTCAGCGGGTCGTATTTTGCTGTCATTTACATGAATGTCAATCCAAATTATTCTACTGATTGGCAAGAAGCTATTTCAGATTTACTTACGTGAGGGTAAAGGAAGAATTTGGCCCATTGAAATGAATTCTGTGTGAAATAGGTCTGGGCCAGGAGGATTAACATGTTTCTCTAATTGCTAGATGTGTTATATTGTATGTAATCAGTGTAGTGGCAATAAAATATAATTGCCACACCCAGACTATTTCATCACCAAGCTTTTTGGATCCTTTAATTGTCCTTCGCTTGTTACTGTGCTCACATTAATAAGGTGCAGAGTTTAACATAATTGAAAAAATGAATTAAAATAATTTTAAAAGAGAACTCTGAGATGTACATGCAAGCAGACTGTACCATGTACTCTGCGCTACAGCAAAGCAGCAGAATGAGGTAGAAAAAGTCAGCTTTTGAGGTTTTATTACTTTTTGCTTTGTGATGACTGGCTGCGAGCCCACACATTTCTTGAATACACAATAGGGAGTTGGGCAAGACTGCAGAAATAAATTTTATTAACACACAATCACTGCAGCACCAGACAGAATAATCTCCTTTAGTCTCCTCTAGCTGGCAGAGTCCTCTTTGTACCAGGTCAAGTCAATTAGCAGTATAATGTACGACAGGTTTTATTTAAAAAGGGTTTAATTAAAGTTTTGTTACAAAGCTCATACAAACTAACATTCTGTCTTTTAGGGATATGTATTATCGAGAAATTGATTTTAACTTAAACACTAATTTATAGACTGTCCACTTTAATAAGTATAATTCCTTGGAAGATATTAAGGTCCTCCTGCCCCAAATAAATTCAGGTCCTGATTCAGCAAAACATGTAATTACTAAGGACTTCAATGAAGCCACTCATGCACTAAAAGCTGAAGGTGTGCTCCAGCACTTTGCTGAATCGGGGCCTTACTGTATAACCCTGCCCTGATTACACACATGGGCCAATTCAGCCATGTCTTTGCTGAGGAAGATGCTTAAAACCATTTGTGATGTCTTTAAAATATCTCATACAGGCCAGTAAGGATGGGAGCATTTCCTTCCTCTAGATACAGATGGTTTTCACAAGTCCTGGCATCTTCTCAGTTCTTACATCTAAATACAATGATTTTTACCTGTGCCACCTATGAATATATTTTTCAAAAAGAGAAGATATTCACCCTACTAATTCTTCAGTTTTTTCTCTTCCCAAGAAAGCAAAAGCTGGTTCCCCAGAAGGTGCAGCTAAGTAGAGCTGCATTAACTTAAATGGAGCTGTGGTAGTTTATGCCAACTGAGGATGGTAGCCCAGAAGTTTAAGTAGATGTTCTTAATGAAGACCAGCAGTTACTCTGCTTATTGCTAACTAAAAACTTTCACCTGCTTGTAATCCCTGTAGAATGAAAATACCCCTAAAAGCTGAAGAATATCTCACATTTCAAGATAACTGATAGTTTATCATTGTATGTGACCTTTTTTTTTATTATACACAATCTATACAATTTAGAGTAACAAACAAGTGACTAGAAGGGATTTCTGTGTAGAAAAGATCTCAGGGGGTTTTTTGGCTCTCTCCTGGGCAGCGTGGTTAACTTAGACCAAAACCTCTGGATCATTAATTTTCCCAGTGACCAGGAGGCAGGTGAGCTGGGCTCTGTGGTCTGCCTTGGACACCCCAGAATGTGCTGGATGTTTACAGCATGTGCTGGAGCCAGGAATGCTGGACCCTGCTGGGGCAGCCCCAGTGGGGGGGTCAGACACTCCATGTGCTGGGAGCAGGCTTGGGCAGTCCCAGCAGCCCCTGTTTTGGCAGCACACAGCCTCGAATCCACAGCAATGGCCAGAGACACCAAGAAGCCTTAGAAGGCATCTGTCTTCTCTTCACAGCATATTTGGGAAAGTTGTGCCTTTCTGTTGTAATGTTTATTACCAAAGCAAAACCTCCTCGTTTTTTTTATTTTTACTTCTTAAATCTTTGAGACGCATGTAACAGTGGGCCAGAATTTGCTTTGATTAATCTCCAATCTGGTTCTACTGTGTTCTTCCCCATGGTGTAAATCTAGACTGCAGCTGGTGGGGGTTGTATGCTTAAAAAGAAGAAAGCCTCAGCACCACAACATGCAAAGTAGCAGGCTTGCATTGCCTACTTCAACGTCTGAATAGTCTGAAAACCAAAATATAATTCAAATACTACTTTTCCTGCCACCTTCTGCCTGAGCCCTCCAGAGCTGTGGCAGGGAAGGCAGGTGTGCATTTGAAATATGTGACAAGAGAATAAAACGGGGGGCAAGCGGAGGGAGAGAGAAAGAAGTGCATTCAGAAAACCTGTAGAAAAGAATAAAGAAAAACTTGAATAGAGCAATAAATTCTGTGGGACAAGTCCTACACTGACAGCTTCAGTGACATATCCCTTGATTTCAGGGAGGCTGCCAACACTGAGCAGCTCAGGAGATTTTGCTGTGATGGCCCTACTTGTTTGAGCAGAGCTGTTGGGTGGGGATGCCTGGCCCAAATATACATCACAGGCTGCCTGCTAGCTAGAAGAACAGGCTTGCTCATTTAAAATTGAATCAGGCTTCAAGCTTAAGTTTGCAACAGAGTAACATATGGAATGAAATAGTTTGCAAAGAAATCTTAAGCAATCTGATAAATTCTCAAACCAAACTCTTCAAGAGGTGTCCAGGATTAATGCCCAGTCATATTACAAGTTAAACATGCTGGTCAAAGCAAATTTTACAAAACCCAAAGAGCCCTAGCACACAGCAGGGTGTGGGGTTCCTCAGGAATAACCACCAGGCTCAGGTGTGCTGGGGGCACAGGGCTGGTGTTCCTCATGGAGGCTGCCAGGCTGAGGGACAACTGACCCCTGCAATTAAACAGAAGTATTTTCCATACTTGGGTTCCTTGTTGGCCAGTTAAGAGGTATGGGATATCTTTGCCATTTTACAAGTCTCTGTGTGACCACATTGTCCACAGAATATGGAGAGAGGAGTGGCTGGATGTTGCAAGGTGCTGTGCACCAGCCAGTGCAGGTAACTGCACTTCCCACTACAGCAACTTCTTAGGTCCCACAGTCTTCCAAAGGCATTTGCAGGTTTAAAGTGTGTTTTTAGAAGTGCAATTGAGTTTGGGGCCAAACTGATCAGCATTTTAAAGAGTTCCAGCCCAGAACTGTAAAGCAAAATAAACCCAGGCCTCCATGTGCCAAAGCCTAATGTGTTAGCCCACTCTTTCATCCACCCTTTCCTTCCCTCCCCTCCAGAAACAGTCTCACCCAATTTTACTGTACTGTAATGGAAAATAGGAACCAGAATGCACTGGGACCTCCTTTACCAAATTTTTTTAGAGTCCAAATAGGTCCTGTAGACCTCTCACCAAGTGATTTCAGTTCTCTCAGTCAAAAAAGCCACATGAGATAAAATACAAACAGCATTAATCCTAGAAGACAAAATACAGCAGAAGAAAGCGTTGCAATGAAAATTAAAATATCTGCAAACTAATTTAGCTAGAGTCCACCATCCTTTTAACATTTGGAGTGATCTTCCTCTGGAAAAAAATAAATTAAGGTCAACACACAAACTTCCTCTGCTTCCTGGAATTCTTACATATTTTCACTATGATAACATGATTTGTGTGTGTGTAAATGTGAGGGGAGAGGCGGCCCAGAGCTGGCGGAGAGCCCCCTCCCCCTCGGTCCTGGGAGAATGCCTGAAGCATGAGCTCAGCTGTTCGCTCCGCGCATGGTGTCATACACTTCCACAAGCAAATTCACAGTGACATTAAGAAAAGAAGATCTGGGGCCCTGGTCTCTAAAGTGTTCACAGTGTCCATGAGACAGCTCCTACATAAAGGGCTGTTTATTTGTTGAATTAGCAAATTGGTACCCGTGGAGGGGGTTGCAAATATCTGAGCAATCCTGGGGTTTTCTTTGGTACAGTCACAAAAGTGTGTTTTCTTCTATGTGAGTTTGTTCAGAAACTCGGGTCTTTGCATTTCTGCTTCCTCGCCCTCCTCCCTCATAAATAAATACCCTTTAAAAAAAGGTAGCTCACAATTAGCCATTAATTAAGTCCTTTACTGGTTTAAAATAAATAGTTGCTGAAAGCTTCAGATGAGGATCTCAGCACAAAGCACATCTGTACACCATGGTGTGCTTCTGAGAAACAGAATTTAAATGATTTGCATATGGCCACCTAAATATTTAATGGATTTGCAGTTTAGGAAAGCTGCTTTAGAACTATGCTGTGCAGCCTATCATCTCCTCTGGCTCTGCTGGCTATGTTGGGTCAAATGTGTTGTTATTTTTAGGGCCTGATCCTGGAATTTCAGAAGCTATTGGAGCCCTTGGCACCATTTTAAATGGGGGCTCCTCTCCAGCATTGTGTCTGCACACAGCTGAGCCTAGGACACGTTCAAGTTTCTAAAGCTGCTGGAGTGTTTGAGAATCTTTAAGCCAAAACCTAGCAGTGTTGTTCCCTTCACAAAGAAGTTTCACACTAGCATGGTATCAGTTCTCAAGCTGCCTTACAGCCCCTCTTTCTTCCTCTGCCCCATCCCCCCGCTGTGGCCCGCTATGTACACGCTCCCAAACCCAGCTAAGCATTTCACGAGTGTGCAGGGCTGAATGCACATTCACAGGAAACAAAACCGTGAGATACTTTCAAAAATGCAGACACACAACGCTTCTAGACAGCTACAGGCAGGTGCAGTGTTTATGCTCCAGCCGACTGTCCGGTGCTGCAGCGGGACAGAGGCATTCCGATGAGACTGCGCTCCAAGGCCACAGTAAAATATTAACTGAATGGAAAAGTTAAAGAAAAAGAAGTAGCTCTTCCCAGTGGAATTGTAGCATTCTCTCCTCGTCACATTCCTTTGAGCTCATTCATTCCTTTGGGCTCCAATAACAAATCAGCTCTTTGTATATGGTGAGACTTGTAATGGAGAAGAGAGAGAAATTCCCTCAGAAGCAGAATTCTGTCTTGCAGTTTTTGCAGGGATCACCGTGCTTCTCTGTCAGGCACAGAGAGACTTCTTCGCAATTCCACTTCCAAGCAGCCTCTCTGGCACAGACCTGGTCCCTGTGCTTTAGAGATCAAGTCTCCCATCACAAACATGCATCCAAATAGCCAGCATTTTTGGAGCAGTCATTCCAAGTACTTCATCAGGTAAACACTGGGGCTGAGGAGGCCAATAGCCCTGGGGATTCTTAATCTCATGCAGAGTCAGGTTTTACTGGCCAAATCCCAGTAATCCAAAATTCCTGTTGACCCCAATGGGAATTACAGGTGCTTGAAAACCTCAGATTTATGGATCGCTTCATTCATCATTCCACTGCAGCCTTGTCTGGACAGGAAGACAGTAACCTTTAAAGAGCAACACTTCACAACCATTAAGGAACTAATATTTTATGCATTTGTATCACGGTTGGCTCCAAAGCCAACCTTGGCAAGTGTCTGGAGGTTTCTCCTGAGAGTCATTTGGTGTGTTAATACTGCTGCTCTGTTTAAGGTGTTTAAGGGTTGTTTCTCTGATCCTTCTTCATTAAAGGTAATTGAATAGTTTAGAAGCCCGATCATTGTTTGGCTGAGTCTTCCAGTCAACAACCCATTGATTGAATAATCGCTCACAAGACACGGAGGCACAGAAAGATAAGTTTATCACAATTTTCTAGCACTCAGAACATCTTCAAAGTGCTTGACAGGCCACTAATTGCATTTTTATAAACAGCTGTGGATTCAAATCTTCCCAAAACGCAGAAAGATCCTGTTGCTCATGATTTCAATTTCCCTACAACTTCACTGGTGACTTCGGCAACAACATCCTCCACACAGTTTCCTTACTTGGGGAAAAAATTCCCTCCAGTTGCTTTGCTAGGAGGTTCTGTGCAACCCCAGGTGCCAGCCCCTTCCTGCAGGCTTCTGAGCAGCTCTGTGTTCCTTCTGTGCTAAGAGATTTCATTTCACCACCCCCAGCGAGACAGAGCCTACCTTCTGCCTGAGGCAGAGCTGCAGCTCAGCCGTGTCAATTATAAACGATGCCTCCCAAACGTGTATTCCTGGTTTCCAGAGTGACTCCGAAGTGCTACCACACCTATCTTTAGAGTGGCTAAAAGTTACCAAGAGGCAGTGTGGTTACAGGGAGTCACATACCGTGCTGATGAGCATAGCATGAATTGCTAACTAGACAGCCGGGAACACTTGGATTTTCCTCCTGGAATCCCTAACTGACAGAGGCAAATTTCTCTTTTTTTTTTTTTTTTTTTTTTTTTTTTTTTTTTTTTGTGGATGACTTACTATTTGGCTCTCCATGCTTTGCTGGGACATACTATGGTTTGCTTCCCTCCTAGGCCTTACACCCAAAGTTGCACTTGCCTCTTGCCTCACCTTTTCAGGCTGTTCTGTATCAGGTGAGCCCCAGCTGAGAAAACTGTTCTGAGCTCTATTCTGACTTCAGGACTGACTTCACTCCTGCTGTCTTGAAAACACTTTCCCATGGTCCCAGTGGAAACTGTGATACATGTTCATACCAGCATCTTTCAAAAACCTTCAAAATAATGTGAATTTTGAATGTGTGATCACTTTCATCTTGGACTGCTGACTCCCCAAAAGCCTCAGAATCCTTGCACCAGAAATTGTATCGAGATCTGTGGTTAAGTGTCTAGAGGGCAATGCAGCTGGAGCAGAGCAGAGCAGTATGGACTGCTGCATACAGGGGAAGGAGTACAAGAATTCAGCAGCAGGCTAAGGTTAGGGTCACCTGTGCTATAGATATTTCAAATCTATCCAATTAAACTGTTAATTTTGGTGGTTCTTTTTTCTAGTACAGTCAGAGCTGATTTTCCCTAATAATGGAAGAATGCCTCCATATTCAGAAGAGATTTCTAAGAACTTATTAAGGAATATTTGTTCAACTTAGAGAAGAATGAAGTCCTACATATATGTTAATACATCCCCACTAACACAGAATGGCTTTTTGTTGTTCTTCTCTGTCTGGAACGTGAACAATTTATAGTCTCCTGCTGCATCTAATTAGTGAATCTGACCCTTAAATTGAAGCAGTAGAGGTTTGTGATTCCTAAGTCCAAGATTTCCAGGCTCTATCATTGAAAAAGAGGCTTCGTGGAAGACTCAAGAGATGCAGTATGATGATATTTAAAAGCCAGTGAGATACAGCCAGAAAATAAAGGCATGCTCTGAAGCAGTTGCATGGCTGTCTTGGTTCACATTCACAACGCAGAGCGAAGGTAAACTGCTTTCAACATGGATATGTGGGAAGAACTTGGCCTTGTACAGCTCCCTCCTTGGTACTAGCCAAGATAAAAATACATCAGGATTACCAGCATCTAGGAAACTAGCATATGGTGCTACCACAGAATGTAATATGAATATACTTTAGAAAACCATTATTTTTCTCTTCTTGAGCAGTTTCTCATTAATATAGATGCCATTCATTCTCTGCCTGGATTTTTTCCGCATTTTTCCCATGAAAAGAGAGGATATGCTTGAATTAATTTAATTGCCAATGTTTTTTTTCAAATAGCTGTGGCAGAAATAACTTTTCCTAGCCAGGTTAAACAGCCCCTTCAGTGCAGCAGTTAATACTTATTGTTGCTGTCAGCCCCTCTGCATTGATTTGGGATCATACTGCTCTTAGTGCTGAAGCGGCTTGGGAAGTTGCAGTGCTTCCTTTTCTCTCTCCTTTCTTTTTCCTGCAAGAGCAAGATGATCTCACCATAATCTGGAAATAAGTTGTTTTCAAATACTTTAGGAAGAGCCAGAGTGATCAAAAGGAATTCAGGGGTTCACTTCCAAGCCAGTTGAAAATTGTTCCTGAATGAGGGGGCTCCTTCCTTCACGGTGTGGTGATCACTATGCTTCTGTGGGGCTGTTGAGTCTGTGTGAAATAGGCATCAGCCAAGCAACATCCCCCACGGCTGGGAGCTGCTTACCACCTTTTCCATCCTCCCATGGCAAAACCCAGCTTCCCTCAATGTAATGTGTAAAATGGAGGTGGTGCTACTCCAAGTAGCAGCGGGTACAGTTGGAAGGCAGAGCAGGAATCACCATCACCTCTCTAAGGGAAGTGCTTTCCCTGTCCCAGCTGCACCAGCCACAGCAGCAGGGAGGGAGCGAAGCTGATTCATGTCCCTCTCGCAGTCTTTACCTGCAAAGGTTACACTGGCTGGTCCTGTGAGGGCTGTGCCCTGTTCTGTTGTTCCCAAACTGAATCTATTCTGCACTGTGAGAAGAGAAAAGAAAATGCTATCCTATTGATTCTGTCATTTCTGCCACCACTGTCAGCTCTGGACATTCTGTATTTTTGTAAACATAGAACTCATTAGGGCATGCAACTGACTTGAGAAAAGTGATGGTAAAACAGGGAGGTTTCTGAACACTGAGATGAGTATGGACCAAATTCTGCATGCGGCAGAATTGTCAGTATCTTTCACCAAATTCCACAAATGCCTTTGTACCCTGTAGCACATCCTGGCAGCTCCAGCAGTAGGAGAGAGACCTGTCTCCACCCTGGAGTATTTCCCTTGGGAAAGGGAAGACAGCAGAGTGGATATCTGGGATTAGAGGTGTGAGCACAGCAGAAGAACCAAGAGAAAGTCTTAAGGAGTAGTAGGGCCAAATGAAAGAAACACTTTGCAGGAATGCATTGGGTGACCAGGAGCAGAAGGTGGGCAGGAGGACAGAGGGTCCTGGGAGGGGGACAGGCTGAGAGGACACAAGCTGGAACTCCCAAGGGCTCCCAGGGGTATTCTCCTTTCTGCTTTTTACAAGTGCTGGCAATTTGACTACCACTCCTGGCCCTAATGTACAAAGAGTAACCATACTCATCATCCTTTTGTACTTGCATGTGGTGTAACTGACTTGTAACTTTTATGTACCTAAAAGTAGTTAAGTTCAAGCTCTTTCTTGAGTTATATGAGAAGTTTGAGGCTACTGGTCTCTTGCTTTCCTTTGGGGAATAGGGAGGGTGGGGTAGTGCAATTTCTCAGGACCATGCCACCTTATTAATTTGAATAACAAAATGTGAAGTTCTGGATGGATGCCATAGTTTTGTTGATACTTTATTGGACATAGAAATGTATCTTAATGGCTTTTCTTCATTCCTGTACTGAAGGGAAGTAAAGCCTTATTTTTTGGCTCACGAAACCTGACACTAGTTGAGACACCACACATTTCTACAGAAGGCTGCAGCCTCTAGCAAACGGATGCATATTTATATGACAGGATATGCTCAGTAGCCCTGGGAAACCAGGAATTGAAATCAATAATTTCTGGTAAATCACAAACTGACATTGGCAGCATCCTAGTCTGGCTGAATATCTGTATCATCACAGACACTCTTCTTTAATAAACAGAACATACAATGTTTCATGCATTGGTTTTGCATTTTCTTGACAACTGCATAAAAGTATAATTTCTAAGCATGATGCAAGGGATCTCTGACAAAGGGAAGAGGGTAACATTTGTTTCTGTAAGCTCTATGGGTTTAAATCTCAGGGCCAATTCTGCCATCAGGTAGTTTATGAATATTCATGTAAATTGTTTTGAGTTGAAGAATATGTAACTTTGCCATGTATCTGGCATGGAAAGAATACTTTGACAGTCATGAAATAGAGAATGTTTTAAAAAATAGCTTTAGCAAAGAGAGGACAGCTTTAGAAACAAAAGGGAAAATTAAGGAAAAAAGGTGTGTTTCCAGAGGAAAGTAAAATTATGTGATCCTGTCTTAAAAACAGTGAATATAGAACCATTTTCTCATACTTAGATATTTAAAGCAATTTGGAATGTCTTGTATCAGGTATGGGTCAGATTCTGCCTTTCTCTTGACTTCTAGAGGAGCTGAGGCAAGTCTATATGTCCCTAATCATTGCAGTTGTGTATGAACTGTGTGATCCAGCAGTGAGAAACAGCAAGGCTTGAATTACTGCTAAGCCTTGTTTGCGTTATTACATCTTCTGAGTGGTGTCTTACTTGCAGTCAGGTACAGGAGTCAAATAAGTGTGTCCTGCTGCCTAGGCCTATTGTTAACCTGGAAGTTTGGCAAGTGATGCCTGTCACTGTTTGCTCCTGATTCAATACCCTTCCATGTGCTGGGAGCTGGTTTTGTGCCCATTTGGCTGCTGGAGCAGTTGATAAATGTGAGAATGCTTGGAGAGAAGGCATCTCCTGGGCAGCAACAGGAACTCGTTTAAACAACGCCTGGGTGTTTGCAGGTACCTCTCACTTCAGCAAATGACACCTTTTATTCTTAGATGTAACTGAGGCTGCAGGTGGAATGTGCAGCAGCCTCAGCCCTGCTATCCAACACACCTGCAGCCCAGCACAGGGTTTGTGCTCGCTGGGCAGAGCCAGCAGCAGCCGTGCCAGGAGCACACATCACAAGTCAAGAAGGAAGTTGTTTTATGCACGAGTCAGAATTGGAGAAATGTCATTAATTATCAAACATTTCAATGTACTGTTGCTGACAATAGAGCTATTCAATGTGATATTATGTTCACTTGTATCAGCTTCTGTGCTTTTAATGAAAAATCTTATTAGCTGCAAGATGGTCAGAATTGAAATGTCTGTAAGTCTTCTACAAAAACAGCTCATAGAATCACAGAATGGTTTGGGTCAGAAGGCACCTTTAAAGGTCATCTGGTCCAAACCCCCTGCACTGAGCAGGGACATCTTCAACTAGATCTGGTTGCTCAGAACCTTGTCCGACCTGACCTTGAAAGTTTCCAGATATAGGGCATCCACCAACCCTCTGAACAACCTGTCAGCATTTCACTACCCTGATCATCTGTGTGCTTCCCTCAGCACTTGGGTAATCCCTTCCATATATGAGAGACTCATACATAACTTACATTACATGTGCTTAGGTGGATCTCTGAGCTATGCAAATAATTGATTTCTAAGTAAAAAAATTATGTTCAAAAGACATCAATTTGAAACAATCATTTGGCCACTAAGCAGACATTAACAACTTGATTTTAACTGATACTTTAGTAGAAGACAGACACTTTATGCTATGTACCTTTCTAAAAATATGAAGAAGTTACTCATAGAGTTGTCATCTCTTAACTCCTAAGCAAAGAGATTAGACTGGTGTCTATTTTTCTTTCTATTTTAAAAGACAAAATCGTAATTCACTTTAATTTATATAATTTTCTAAAGTAGTACATGTACCCACTGAAATTTAGTATGGCCATCCATCCTTTGATGATTTTACCTGTACACTCTTTCATGGGAGCTCATATAAGTAATGACTTGTGGAAGTTGAAGGACTTGTGAAAAGTTGATCATACGTGTTCTTCTTTCATGTCCAGTGAAGACCATGCTGAAACCCTTTAGTTAACTGCATACAATCAAAAGCTTTTTTCTTGAAGCTTATTTTCCTAAAAGTAACATTTCTTAAAAAAAACCAGAATTGATACAGTAACCATTATACACATATACATATATTTTTCTATATGACTCATAGAATTATTCCGTGTAGTGAGCATTATTGAGTAAATTTAAATTGTTTACTGATGCAGTTTATCTGTTTTTAGGTATTTCCCGTATACTTCTAGTAGGAAAAAATAATGTATTGATAGGACTGAAAAGAGAGAAGCTGAAAGATGGTAGATTTAGATTAGATAATTAGGAAGAATTTCTTTACTGTGAGAATGTTGAGGCCCTGGCACAGGTTGCCCAGAGAAGCTGTAGATGCCCCACCCCTGGAAGGGTCCAAGGCCCAGTTGGACGGGGTCCTGAGCAACCTGGGCTGGTGGAAAGTGTCCCTCCTCATGGCAGGGGGTTGAAAGTAAATGGTCTTTAAGCTGCCTTCCAACCCAAACCATAGCATCAAAGAATGGTTTGATGCTATGAAAAAGGACATGCAATTAAACACATTCAGAAATGACCTGAGATGCTGTTTTACTCAACACGATGTTACTGAAGCTGATGGTATTATGGCTTTCAGAAATGAATTGAGAGTTTGCATGCATTAGTGATTTCATCCCCAGTATATTACAGTCCTATGGGGAAGTACACAAAGGACATGAGGCTTCCTGGTTCTGAGCATCAGCCAATTACAGATTGGCTTTGCTTAAAAAGAAACTTGCACCACTACCTGCAATTTGTCCTGCAATTGTTCAGTAAAAGTTTCTTTTCTATCTTCTGCAGCATCAGCTATTGCTTGTGGTCAGAGACAAGATACCAAATTAGCTGGATTGCTGATCTGATCTAGCATAAGAAATGCAGTACTGACTAGTCCAACCAACGGCTCATCTAGCCCAAACCATTGATTTCACCTGATTTCAGGTTGCAAATGTGCAAGTAGAAAGCATCACATGCTTGCCACCCATCTGGTTCTGAGGCACTGACAGATTTGTGAATCCTTCAGTGGATCTGTGGTGAATCCTTGTGCTGCTCAGTTGCTGCTTCCCTTCAGCGTACAAGACGTGCTGTGGGGCAGCCCTTGTTTGCTCGGACTCCCGTTCTGCTTTCTGATGCCAGGAACACCAAAGGCCAGCTGGAAGTCAGGCACAGTTCTCCTGGGAGAACAGAGTCCCAGCATCATGATTGCCTGGATGCTCAGTTTTAGCACGTTTAGTTCACACCAGCCTGGAAGATGCAAACCTTTTTTCTATCCCTTGGCCATCTTACATTGGCAGTGCCTGTTGCTGACACAACCCAGCAAGGCTGTGTCTGAGTGCGTGATCCTTTTGCTTGGTGAATGCAACTTTGGGCAGTTATTTAGCATATTGCAGCTTTCCAGCTAACTGTTCTCCTTAGGTGGAAAGATACTGCTTTCTTAAAACTGTGGAGTAAAGGAAAAACATTGGTCTTGTTTGGGATATTTTTGGTTTGTTATGTTTTTTGGGTTTTGTTTTGGTTCAAGGCACTCTTCTCATCCATTTTTTATTTTTCAGATAGTTATAATTTCTCAGCTCTCAGACTCTTGTCTAGTCTTGAATAAGACATCTCCATGTGGAAAGAAATGACGCAGTGTTACAACGGAACAAAGCAAACTATGTTTTCTGTGGATATTAAAGATGCTAAATGAAATGTGACAAACTACTGTAAAATTGATAAAGAATGTGATTAATCACAGCCAGTCAGGCCCAGATTTGATGCCCAGTATTGGGGAAAGCATTTGAGGTCCTAGGATATGTTTTGTCAAGCCTCATAGCCATAGCAGCCTGGATGCCATTAGAATCACATCTTTTCTGCAGAATCCTACAAGTCACTTTTTCAAAATAGAACAGAAGCACAGCAATAAGGTAGTCTGCAAATGCTATGGGTAAGCCTAATCTGGGAAGATGAAATACTGCCCTGAAGAAGCCAGTGAAAGTTTTGTTATTGATTCCAGAGCAGCCAGGGATTCCCCCAGGTCAGCTAGAGTAAATATGCCTAAAGAAAGGGCTCATAATTTAATCACCAAAGATCAAAATTGCAGCCCTGAAATCCCCTGCTTAGCCATTACCCATCGCTGAAAATTAGTGATCTCTGCAAGGGATTTGTTAAATGCTCACACTGCCTGAAATTAGGCTTCTGAGCACACCCAAAGCTGTCCTTGCCACTGTTGAGCATCCCAGCACATACCACACAGGCTGATCAGCCCAGTGCACCAGGTTTGGCAGCATGGAGACACTTGGCACTGAGCTGCTGGAGTGACATCCAGAGCCTGCATGGCTTAAGCCAGCAGGTTCAGAAAAGAAAATATTTCCACATTTCTGTAGTGGACTAACTGCTAAAAGTGTCTTGCTTTGATTTCCCTCTGAGAGCACCCCCCTCCCTACAGAAGAGAACACAAACCACTACCTGGCAGGCAGATCCCCTTGGCAACTAAAGGCAGCAGCATCATTCCTGCTGCAGAGCAGGCACAGACAGGACTCCTATTCACCCTACCCATGTCATCTTCCTTTTGGGGAAGGCCTTTGGTCTAGTTTTATAAAGTGAACAAAGCAAATGACAGTTCTTAGGAAGTATTGTCATCTGTCAGGAGCTTCAGATGTCCAGCAAGAGTCACAAATGACAAAACTTCTTGACAATAACTGGTGTACACTGAAGGTGCTGTATAGAAAAACTGACATGGACCCACTGTTCATCATCTGATTGTGGTGTTGTCAGTAGGTCCAGTTACAGTGTATGTGAATCCCTGTGTGCCCCACGTGTTCCACACATATGTATTTTTGTCCCAAATTCTCCAGGGAGAAAGATGGGAGCCCTTACGTACACATGTATCTTCAGGGGAGGGTTTCTGGCATTGCACGCTGGGCAGACAGTGGCACCTCCTTCCAGGTGGAGTTTAATTCAAGCATGATGAATGTGTATCTTCACTGAGCCTGCTCCTTTTAGGTGACTCCCGCTTAGCATGTTGGCTCTTTTAGATCCCATGCTGATGCCCTAATGCTGTGTTTGGGCCTCAGCACTTCAGGCAGGGTTGTAGACTTGGTCTGGGCAGCCCAGCAAACCCAAACATCAGATATTGATGCAACCCCCTTAGACACTGAAGCCTTTTGAGATCTGGCCCTCAGAGGCTGTAGAATTCAGGGTGTTTACACACACAAAAGCTTATTATTTTTGTGCTTCTTTATTTTCAGTTGACAAAACAGATCAAAGTAATTTTTAATATAGGAGGCAAAAGCACTAGAAAAGCAAACCAATAAGTTTCCAAACAATGCAAACTGAAATACCACAAACACTGCTCAGGAAAGCGGGCCCATTATTACAGCTCTCACGGGCAAGCCAGAGGCTTCAGCGAAGCTGAAAACCAATGTTTCTCTGTTGATTAACTGATATTGCCAATATTTATTAGCTCAGGGTACAAAGATTGGTTTGGAGGTCTATAAGTTTACTCCAAGTTGAAGGTGATTGCTCTCTGGAAGACTTCCAGGAAAGCAAGGCCAGATTCTGGCTCCACTTTTATGTATTTGGTTACAGTAAAGGGGTTGTATTCAAATAACTTTCTTCCTAATTTTACAGAACATAATTTACTAATACCACTGTTTCAGGAATGATTTTAAAAACTAGACATTTTCTTACAAATGCTACTAAGTCTTCCACACCTCATCCATTTAGTCAATGTACTGGGACAGGGTTTCTAGCACCTCCAATCTATCAGGACAGGAGTGACAATTGTAGTGATTTAGCAAGGTAATAAAATTAAATTATACCAGCAATTATTTGTGGACCCAGTGTGCTCTTGTAGCTGCCTGCAGCTTGCTCTTCCCAGTTCTTTCTGAACAGTCCAAGAGGAGGTCTGAATAGGTTCTCAGCTTTCAGCTGATGGTCTATCAAAATTAGTATTCAGGGGTTGCAGCTTGTAGCAAGCACATTTATAGTCATATGAGAAGTGCGTGGCTTTATGGGAGCTCTCTATTTGGAATTGTGTCTGTCTTCAAAAAGACATGTACATAGCACAAAAGATGAAAATGAAACAACTCTGCTGTTTCCTTCTTGCTAACCTGGGTTCACCTGTGTGAGATGAGTTTAACCCTTTTGTGTTAAGAGTGCTTAATATCATATGCCATAAAGGGACAGGAAACTACACTGTAAGAATAACTCAAACCTTTACACTTCATGCTTTGGGCTCTCTTTTCAGTGATTTGAGCACTTTGATTTGGAAGGAAAAATAAATCTATTAATTGCCAGTAGCTTTCTGACCTATCCAACTTTGTACTAAATGAACTTGAAGCTCTACAAGGAAGGTGCTGAACATTCTAAGCAGCTATTTGTGTGTTAAAATTTTGGCTGTAGGCTGGTTAATTTTCGCCTTCATGAACGGAGAAAAAAAAAATTAAATCCTTGGATCTGTGAGGTGTCCAGTTTCTGTAGAGAAGAAAGTGTTACTTCCCCTTTAAGCCTGGAGCCGTTCGTGTGTGTGAGTGTGCGGTCTGTGTGTGTGTGTGTGTGTGTGTGTGTCTCCTCCTCTTTGAGTGACACAGCACTTAGATATGCCTATCAGTAACTTAAACCCCACAAACTCCACCTTCTAAGTGAGGAAGCTGTGGGTTGATGGAAATGTAGTGAGCAGATCGAGACAGACAGTGAATCATTAGCAAACTGCAACGCCAGGATGAACTTGTCTGGAACCTAAAAGGAGAAAACAGGCTGCGAGTCCTCTGCGGCGCTGGGTTTGCTCAATACAGCCAAAGTGGATCTAAAAGCCGGTTGATCCCCAGTCCAAGATGCTGCTGGTTTCCCAGCGGGTAGAAGCACCACGGATGGAGCCACATATTCCAGTAAGTAGCATTTGAAATCGATATGGGCTGAGGAAGTAGGAGCTGGTTTAAAAGGACTTAAACACCCTCGGAACAGTTGCTCGCCGGGCTCGGCACGGTCGCAGCCAGGCTGGAAAGTTTGCAGGGGCGGTTCAAGAAAGTGCCCACCTTGGGCTCGTTCTGCCCGCGGGTCCCGTGTGCCGGGGCCGCCGGAGGGAAGGGGACAGAAACTTGAGGGGGGAATTTCGCCCTTCGTTATGGTCAGAGCTGAGGTCGGACCACGGAGAGGAGGGCAGGAGGGAGAGGGTCCGTGGGCTTTAAAATGGTGGTGAAGAAGGTGATTTGCGGTGCGGTGCGGTCCCGGGCACGGCGGCGGGGCAGCCAGTGCGCGGCAGCGGGGGACGCTCCGTGGGTTTCTGTGTCATTGCTCGGGTGGTGACGCGCTGGGCTGCGGGAAGAGGCGGTGGATGCTGCGGGAAGAGGCGGTGGATGCTGTCGGGGGCGAGCGGGAGCGGGGACCCACCGGTGCGCCCGGCGCCGCCAGCCCGCGGGCTCCCGTGTCAGTGCGGCCGGGCCGGCTCAGCCATCGTCCGGGGATTTCCAGCTAAACTTGGATCAGACAGGCAGGGGAGGATAAACCCGTCATCGCCCGGGGACTCCGCCGGGAGGGTGTCACGCGTGGAGGGGCTAGTGCTGGTCCCTCTAGTATCATTTTTTTAATAACTCCTGGTATTTGTGTTGGCAGCCGCGTGCCGGGTTATTTTGGGAGCCTGAAGCGCACGTTCGATAGGCAGGATTGTGAACAAAAGGCTCGGCCGAGCCCCGAAGGAGCCCTGGGTTATTCCTGACGGGAGCGTGGAGCGCGGCGCTGAGCCCCGAGCTGCGGGCGCGCGTGTGCGGGAACAGCCCCGAGTGCGGGCGCTGCTGCCGGCGCGGCGCCTTCGCCGCTCGCTGCCGGACCGTCCGTGTGTTCGGAACAGAACGCGTGAACAAAACGCATGCTGACTCACGCTTTAAACTGTTTTGGTTTCTTATGCTATGATTAAGATCGGGGTTCAGAGCAATGGCAGGGTAAACACGGCGCTTGCTGGCTCGGTCCCACGTCCCCCCCCCCAGGCAGGGGCTGCCCCTCTCCCCCGTCAATAGCCGGTCCCTCCTCCCGGTCCCTCCTCCGACGCCTCTCCTGGCCTGTTGCTCGGCCCGGAGGAGCGCCGGGGCCGGGGGCACCGCGGCTTTTGTTCATCTTTGGTTGGAGGGGGGTTGTCACCAGGGTGACTCGGAGGGATCCCGGGGAGAACGGCCGTTTCTGGGAAGAAAACGGGCTTTGATTCCTTTTCACACCGCCCCCCCCCCCCCCCCCCCCCCGGAACAATAAATTAAAAGGCCGCTTTTGTTTTCCACGGTGCTCCCGGCGGGGGGGCGGCGGAGCCCGGGGCCGGGGAGCGGGGCGGGAGGCGCCGCGGAGCCGCGGCCGGCGCGATCGGGCGGGCAGGTCCCCGGTGCGGTGTGCGGGGGACGCGCGGCCGCCTCTCCTCGTCCCGTCGGAAGCCGATAAACCCTGCGAGCACCGGCCGCTTGCAGGGAGCCTCCTGGAAGAGCCTTCCTCCTCCTCCTCCTCCTCCTCCTCCTCCTCGGACAGCGGGGGGCACCCCGCGGTCCCTCCCCCGCCCCGCCAGCGCGGAGATTAACTGCGTCTGGCCCCTTCCGCGGGCCGGGGGCGGAGGCGCCGGGCTCCCCCCCGCCGCCGTGCGGCCGCCCCGGCTGGGGCGGAGGGCGGGCTGTGGGAGAGCCGGGAGGGCGGAACGCTCCCCCGGTTATATAACGCGAGTCTTCCCCTACTTAGCCCCGTAATCCCCGGGTGATGCCTAATGCCGGTGCCCCGGGGGGCTGGGGGGCAGGGGGTGGTTGCTGCTCCCGGAGCTCCCCCTCTGGGCCGAGCTGATGGGGAAATAAAGCTGCTGATGTGCAAGATGGACCATATGGTGCCTCCGGGAGACAGGGAGCCGGAACGGCCTTGAACCTGCCGGTCCCGGCAGCAGGGTGCTGTTCCCCGCCCCGGGCTCCCCCCGGCGCACCGGCATCCCCGGGTCAGTGGGGCCCCGCCACCCCCACACCGGGCTGCCCGGGACGTGCCCCGTGTGTTCCCGGGGAGGAGCTGCGTGCCGGGGGAACGGCGGTGGCAAAGGCACTGGTAGTGCCCGGGGGGGAACCCTCCCCTCGGGGAGAGGGGGGAAGCCCCCGCGCAAGGGGGGCTCTTCCCTGCGGCCGCGCTCGCCGAGTGAAAGGCAGCGAGAGCAGTTTGAGTAAGTTACACGCGAGCACCTAAAAAAGCAGCGATCTAGTGCTGGCACTGCCCATTTTCAGTTCTCTCTCCCTACCATATGTTTAGAAGAGAGAAAAAAAATGCAGTTTGGGAAGGATGCTTTCAGCTGAAGGAGGAGGTGGGCTGGGGGACGAGGTACAAGGAAATTCCATGTTAGGAAAGCATTAGCAGGGGGTGACTTCTAATGTTTTCCTGCCACTGACGTTGACAGTGACACACATGTGTGGGTTGATATTGGAACGTCACAGAGTTTTTAAACTCAACCAGGAAATAGTCTGTTGCTCAGGGATAAAAAACCAAATAGTCTGTACTGTAAGCCAGGTAACATGCAGTTAACAGCCCTCGAGTGAGTGAAAAGCTGTTCAATGTTCACAATTGAGCAGCTCAAATTTAATTCAGCTTTTTATTCTCAGAGGTTCGGGGGTTTTTTTCTCTTTTTTTCACATGGTTTTTCAACTCTATTTTTAGTCCTTTTAAGTAATACTTCAAAATCAGAAAAACACATATTGACAGGGCTTTGCTTCTGGTCCCTTGTAACTAAGTATTTTGAACTGTAAAGTGTCTTGGATTTTTTTAAAGCTAAAGTAGTTGTTAGAGGGTTTGGAGAGGGATTAGTAATTAAAAGAGGCAGTTACATTTTTAAAAACTTCTTTTGTACGACTTCCTCTTAACACAGGCAGCAGTGTTTAATAAATACAATGGGTTTGGTTTTGGTTTTTTACTGACCCTGTTGTAAATGTTACAGTGTGGTAGCATTTGGAGATGTAAAATGGGATTAGGGAGCTATTGTGCTAGATGATTTCTGAACGTGCAGGAAGATTTACTGGAAGAGTTCATGATCCCAGGTGTCAGGCTGACACTCTTGCCCTGACTTAAGTGGTCACTAACCTGCCTGGGTGTGACTGTAGGACAAGAATTGACCTACGAATGGGCTTCATGAGAGAGACAAAAGTTAGGGAGGCAGAAAGAAGCACAAGGGCAAGAATAACAGTAAGTAAAATCCTTAAGTTGTCCTGTAGGTTAAGTACAGTGCAACTCACTGGTTCCCAGTCATTTAATCAATAAATGTTCTATGTCACTTGCTACTCTGATGAAAGTCGCCTTAAAATAACTTTTATGAGTACATAGCCATAGGAAAGTGAAGTAAATCTTGTAGAAGCTGTGACAAATAGGTTTATCCAAACTGGGGGATGGAGGTTGAGTTCCTGAAATAGGGAAAGGGGCAGAACCCCCAGGTTTTCATTGTTCCCTGATGCTGGCTGTGTCAGCGTTTTTCAGCATTTAGGCGAAGGTGACTATAAGTTACGATTCATTAGTAATTGGTATGATCTCCAAATAAAGATAGCTAAATCAGTTTAAATGGTGCTGGCACCTCTCCAAGGGGCCCTCTTTATATCTGACACATTTGCTGCAAACTTCTTTGAGGAACAATTAATATTGTACACTGCTGTATCATCCTCTGTGGGAAAAGCAGTGGTGTAACTCACTATGAACGCTTTCTACCTGATGTTCCAGTTTGACTTGCTATGTTTAAAAAAACAAAAGAAAACATTCTGAACTGAAGGAAACAGAAGACACGCCAAGCTTTGCGTTGAACTGTTTTATATCAATATTGATTTTTTAAGGGGGTTTGTGTTATAAAGAGGGAGCTTTTATCCCCCTGAGCTCTTTGGCAATTATCTTCCTGCCATAAATGTTGATACGCACATAATGGATGTAACTAAAAAATCTCCTTATCCCAGCAGAAAAGGCTGACTGTTTGTTGGAGCAGAGAGAATGCTGAGAGTGTGAATAGACAAACCCATATGTCGCTGGTGAGAGAGATAAATGATGGACGAACAGGAGTTGGTTACTATGGATCAGCACAATAAACCAATTCCCATCATACACCTCTCTTAATAATATACCAGTCTCAATGCCATTGACGGGTAACCTAGGTAGCACCAGTCAACTGTAAGTTTTTCAACTGTTCCTTTATACATCTCAAAGAGCAGTTGGGACATTTCTAATTTTTTCAGATGTTGAGTGCTAAAATTATGCGAACTTCTTTCCTTGCCAGTAATTTTGAAGGGGAACTTTAAAGCACGGCTGTAAAATGCCAAATGTGCACGATACCAGTGTGTGCTTGTACTAAGTTTTGTGTTATGCACCCGTAAAGGGGGTACCCTTGAAAGGGCAATCACTGAACAGATATGTGAAGAAACTGGTTGGGTGTTTAGTACTACCCTCATTAGGGTTGTTTCAGGATTGGACTGGCTTTTGAAAAATAGTGGAATATTGTTTTAAGTGAAAATAGAAATAGAATAATGCTGTTTAATTAAAAAAAACCAGCCCTGTAGAACAGGCAGTGATCAGTACCACAATTGTAACTTTCTGTAACCCATTTCAGGGCTGCCAGCAGCTGAAGAGAAACTTTGCAAACAGTCTGCACTTGTATCACGGTCTCCTTCCCTTGTTCTGTATTATTACTGCTAGTGCTTTGCACAAAAAAATTGAAGTCTTTGTCATTTAGAGACTTCACTTTATGTCCTTGTCTTCTGGTAGATATTTTCATTGCAGTTGCTATGGACTGGCCTGTTAGCCCTGTTCACAGTGAAAATATATTTCAGGGTGACAGCATAAGCAGGGCTTGTGGCTCTTAGGATGTGATTCCATGGTTTTAGAAGTCACCAGTTGCACTACCAGAGAGCAGTGCAGTCAGACAGGGATAACTTGCAAATGCAAATTAGTTTGAAGGAGTACTTATTTCTCTTGGGAGCCTTTCTCACTGTATTTTTAATTTTTTTAATAGAGGAAAAAGTATTACCAAGTCATTACTTTCTTTTAAGAAGAAAATACTTATTTTGTGCAACATTTACTCACCAAGTTGCAGTAGCTCTTTCAGAGCTGTTTGCCTTGGTGTGCACCCTGGGCGAACGGCAAGGTGTTTGTTGGGTTGGGTGGTAGGAGAGTACACCCAGCTTTCACCTTTCAGAGCCCAGCCTAGCAGTCCTTTTTCATTTTGCAGTGGATGAGGTTCAGATTTGATCCGAGAATTATGGGCTCAAGGATCAGGCCCTTGAGTACGGACAGGGGATTGTTGTGTACCCCCACCCTGCTCACTCTCACCTGATGGGGGAAGTGAAATGGACGCAAAGCAAGGCTCAGTGTATTGTCTCTGATGGATGAATTTTACCTGGCTCGTTGCTCCTGTGGAGAACCAGTTGTGCCCAAAGGGAAGAGCAGAGGAAAGAGCTGTGGGTTTCCTTCCTCCCCTCCCTACCTACTAGCCAGCTGGACTGGCTGGGGGACACATGCTGTGCCCAGGGAGTGTGTAGCTGGAGGCTGTATCCGTGGGGCCAGTGGAGAGCCAGTGGGGCCCAGGCGTGGGAGATGCAGCGGGATGCAGGATTTCATATGGGCCTTTACTCGGAGCGCTGCCTCATTGCTACAATGAGCCATTGATAAGCGCTGACCTGATTAAAGGGCTGCTGCTCACGGGAGGCTGGGGTGTGCCCCGGGCCTCTGGCAGGGGCTGCTGGGCTGCCCAGAAGTCCTCTTTGGGAATGGGTGACCAGGCTGAGGAGGGGGACACAAGAATTCACTGCGATGCCCTGTCCAGAGGAAGGTGTCATATTGTGACTTGTTGAGATCCATGCTGCTTTTCCCTGCAAGGAACTTGGCAGTTTTATTGATAAAGGAGTGTTACATAAGTACCCCATCAGGCATGTCCTAATTTGTTAATAATTGATGATCTGGGTAGTACAGAAATGCTGGTGGTGTTAATGCGCTCCCACATGGATCTGCAATCGCTGCAGGCCCCCTGCTTGACTTTTAATTTAATTGTAATAAAGGCATTTTGCTTTCTTTCCATTTGGTTTTGGTTTTGGTTTTTTTACTTACTGGGTGATCCCGCTGCAGGTGCTTGTCGTGCCTTCTCATTTGGTCAGGGACAGCTGGGTGCTCAGCCTGGTGCAGACAGGATCAAGGTTCCCTCTGCAGGGCCAGGTGTTACCAGTGGGAGTGTGTCACCCCACATCTGGCAATCTCTTGAGTGGCAGCAGCATTAGTCCAGGGACAAGCCTGTTCCTTGCGCCTTCCACCTTTGAAGGGGAGATATCAGTCTGGTGAGAATGGAGGCAGTGGCACCTCTGCAATTCCTGCACCAGGATTTGCCAGCGCAGGAGCCAGGATGCTTCTCGCACAGCATAGAACAGGTGCCCTTCAGTTACCCCCCTGTTGATAGCAGGCTGTGTTTGCATGGATTTAATACCGGGCTACTTCCATGTGCCACAGCTAGAGAGATTGGAAAAAACATTTACCTCTGCTGACAACACACAAAAGAAATACTTGCTGCATATCATCATCATGATCTGGCTGCCTCTTACTTCTTGCATGGTTTTTCTTTTCTGTGTAAGTTTCTTTTTCTCTAGAATTAAGTACCTCAAAATCCTGAGCAGGTTTGGGAGTTACACGTACCCCAGACCTACCTACTTATTGCTTTCAGAGTAACCCAGCACGTTTACTCTGTTGAGGGCAATGAAACCCATTACCTGCATTAAAATCTGAAGCAGCGAGGTAACTTTCTAGTTATGTTGTGAAATATAATGCCATTGTTCGCGTTTATTAACGTCTTGAGGTGGATTACACGGTGGTTAGAAGCCTGTTCTGCTGGGCAAAAGACTGTCTGTAATTTCAAGTGGTTGATCCTGATCAGGCAGTTTGAGCAGCTGCAGCAACAATCCCTTGGAGCTCTAAATCACATTTGTCACAAGATCTGCCTGGTAGTATTGGCTGCTCCAAGACTTACTCCGACTTCTCAGCATTCCATCCCTTTGGTTGGATCGCAGCGGTGAGGGACTTGCCAATCTTCCCTGTTCTTTGTGCCTAATTCTGAAAGACTGGCAAGCTTTATGCTCTGTTTTCTGAAGAGGGCCCAGCTTTCCTAAGCTGCCTGTCTGTCAGGGATTAATTTAACCTCTAATTACTACATTTTCTTCACAGTTTGCTGCACATGAGCGTGTTATAACAAAAGCACAAAGAAGTATGTCATTTTATTTAGCCACTACTCTGAAATTAATTTAGGGGGTACAGAGTCAGATCTGCCACACTTGGTGTTAAAATAATTGTGCTGGCATTAGAATTAAAGTACATAATCTTGTTGTTTCTAATGATACAACAGTACTAGTGTAAATAGTGTTGTTAACTCATTAGTTATAGCCACAATAATAGAACTGATATCTACTTACAGAGAAATACTCAAATAAGCATCACAGCAAAAGTTTCCCCCAAATAATTCATGGTTTCCTCAAAATAATGGCATGGTTTCTACTTGATTGCCATCTGACATTTTGGTTTAGGATTACATATCTAAGTGTAGTTTGTTGTTTTTTCTCAAAAGGTCTGCCAAATCGCAATAAACAAACATTTATGATGGCTTGGGCTTCTTCCAGCCTGGATAATGATTTTTGATTTTTGATTTTTTTTGTTTTTAACATGCGGCTTCATGGGAACAGTACAAAAGGCCGTACGTCCTCTTGTCCCTGCTCACAGTAACGTCAGCAGTGCCACAGTTCACGTTGAGAGCAGCCTCCTCTCTTGAAGGGAGTGAGTCCACTCCTGTTACGAAACATGGGATGACTTTCTTCTTTTCCAGTTCTGTGATATTTACAACAAAGGTGTCGGTTGTTCTTTTTCTTTTGGAAAGGTTAGGCTTGGGAAATGCAGCATATCTCCAGTTTAGGTAAATGTAGCTAAAATGTGGCTAAAAGTTGTTGTTGTTACATCAGAAGTGTGCAGTAGCTGTCTTGGCATCCTGTGCTGTGTTCATCCACTATGAGCCAGGCTTGTTAAAATGACTTTGAAAGTGTAATTTCTTATGTAAGGCTGGACCTGAAAAATCATTGGTTATGTACTGATAGTTTATTTCTAATGGAAACTGAAGACTGGTTGTATATTTTTGTGTCGTGCATTTGAGTTACAAAGCATGGGCTTAACTCAGTAATTCTGCTTCAGTAAAAACTGTAGGTGCATTTGATGGGAAACTTCCCCTAAAGATTCTCCAAGGTCAGGTAGGACACAGTTAAAGAGTCACATCTTGTATTTCCTTTCTCAAAAGGAGAATTAATGTGGCTTCGTTATCCAGGCTTGTGACAACAGTGACACAGGATTGCCAAAAAGACTAATGGGAGGAGAGTGATGATTGATTCTCTTTACAGTAGTAGATCAGATTATTTCTCTGAATTCTTTCTTCAGTTCTCTCAATTCCCAAACTGTAACCAGTTACTGTAATTATTTACTCTAATTACTTCCAATCTACAAGTAAATCGAACATAAATTAAGATCGACTGATGTGAGGGACGGGGTGGTTCAGTGAGCTGACAGGTTTGGAGACGCTCTCGCTGGTCAGAGTTCCACAGGAGGGTTTGATAGCTCTGTGGAGCAAGTGGGCTTTTTTGTGGATATGAGTTTTCATATAGCAAGCCAAGGCTGAGTAATGCTTATTCTAATTTCAAAGTTGTCAACATTTTTTTGCAAAGGGCCTGAATATCTGTATGTATCTATTGCTGGAGGCAATTTTCAGAGTAAATAGTTCCTAGGTTCTTGTTCATTGTAAAATGGGAATGATGGTGCTTTACCTTTACCTTCACACTAAGTATCCTTAACTAGTTAAATAGTTTATAAATCATCAGTACGTGTTACCAGCTGAGTTCTTTAGGGTCCTTTCAAATAGTTGGAAATTATATTCAAAATAAAGGCAGTTATATCCTACGGTAAGCCCCCCTCAGTGTAAACAACAGTTTTATTTCTTTGCTTTGGCTGTAATGCCAACTCAGGTGGATACTTTTATTTTTCCCTCCTATATGACATTATAGTATCTTTCTTTTTGCTGAAACTTCAGAATTTCATGTAAGGGTCTTATTTAAAGACAAAAATGGCATCTACCCTCAGGCATGTATTTTAATGCTTCATTCTCTGTCATGGGTCTTCATAGGTTTAAGTTTTCAGCAAAGGTAAGAAAGTCAATATTTTACAAAGACATTTCTAACAGTTCCACACACACCAGAAGCTTTCTCCCCATACATTAGTATGTAACCTTTAGTATGTAAACATTTGCATTAGTTTAAGAATAATTATGTATCACTTATTTCATGTGGTTATCAGGATGGATACTGAGTATAATTTCACTTTGCTTTGACTAGTTACTTAAAAACTTACTAGGATTTTCACAAGTCCAAGTTTATATAAGGAAATAGTTGCTGAATGTATCTGATACTTCAGTAACCCAGTAGGTCATGCTGGTGGTTGGGTACTTCAAAGGACTTCACTTTTTCTGTTACCTTAACTTACTTATTTTCTTAATCAATTGTGTTGATTTAAATAAAGTCACAGAGACTGAGAAAAACCCAAGTTTATACAATCTTCTAGTCAGAAAAACAGGCAAAAGGTTTTGATCTCTGACTGTCAAATGGTGACTCATTAAAAAGGAATTTTTGTTCCTCCCTTTTCAAAGGGTTACTCACTACCAAGCAGTAAATATCTAGTTTGATGCTACTGCATTGAAATGCCTGACATTGTTGGTGCATTAAGCCCAAACTCTGTAAGACTGTTTGTTCACAGGCTTCATGAATTTTTTTGTTTGTTTTTCTCTATTAAAGAAACCCATTGGGGGATTTTCTTCAAGCTTTACCCTGTCAGTTTGAGTACTGACTTTGTTTGGATTTTAATAACAGAGGACCCTGTCCATACTTTAAGCAGTGGGTCATTCAAATTATTTTTAAAAACACATGACCAAGCAAGCACTAATTTCTTTCTAATTTTGCATTGGGTAACATTAGACAAGGACATTGGAATTTGTCTAAATCAAAAAAATTATCTTTGTCCTCCACATCAAGGGTTGTGTGCTAAGCATGTTTTAATACTGCATTGCATAAAGCTGAAAATAAATTGTACAGAAGAGACACAGACAGAATCCAGCCCAAGGCATGCCCTTTTTCTCCATTTCCATATTAATCTTGGCTCTCTGAGCCATCTCTTTTGTCTTCCTGTTCTTACCTATTCTACACATTTGATGGAAGGGCACAAACGCATGTTTGAATCTTCCATCTCCTCTTCTTAGGTATGGATTAGTTGGTTTGAATTTAAATAGCATTGGAAAGGTGTTTTCTTGGTTGCAGCAACACTTGTGTTTGACTTGAAGCAGAGTGAGAGTGCATTTGGGCTTTTCAGTGCTTATGAGACGTGAATCTTGTTCCCTGATCCCAGGAGGTAGATCAAACTTAATTTCAAGTGAAAGTCCTGCATCTTCAAATAACTTCCCATGTCAGTTAAAGTTCAATATTCTTGAATTCCAGAGATGTAGATGAGTCAAATCTGAAGTTTAGGGCAAGTGTGAAGGATGTAAGAGAAAATGTAGATGTTTCTTCTGATGCTGCTCTCTCCTCCCCTTCAGGGCTCCAACAGTCTGTCAGCTGTAACGGAGTGATTTGATTACTTTGTAGTGTTAAGCTAAAAGAATAAATCTGAGAGCCTTGGGAATGGGGAGCCAATCCAACAATCAAAACCAACAAGTTAATAAACGTGAAGCATTTCTGCTCAGTGCTGCTGTAGGAATGCTACTTCCCGAAGTGCTTGGGGCAGCCATGGCGATGGCCCAGTCAATTAGTGTAAGTACAACCCCATACACACCACCACTGACTGCGTGCTGGGGGCTGAGCTCCCTGTTTTGGAGGATAAATGTGTGGTTTCTGCTGGTTATAAATTATGAAAATGCTGAATGTCTCAGGATGAACTGTTTATTGCTCACCCCCTCGCTTCCCATCCTCTCTGCATACCTAGAAGAAGCTTGACATAGGCAATCTGAATTGCCCTTTCTTTAAAATCATTTTGGCCTTACACATTGTCTACAAATTTCTATTTTCCCCTTGTCAGTTCTCCTCTCCCCCCCAGCCCACAACCTAGCCAGAAATAGAGCATTTCAGTGACTGTCCACAGAGGTGGTTTGAAATCCAAATGATACCCTCAGACTGGTTTCTGGTGCCAGGCTAGGTACAGTTCGGAGCCATTTGGAAGACAGTGTACATAGAAATACTGTGAGCTACAGCAACAGAATCAATTGTTGTGTAAGAAAACCCGTACTACTTGTCTGCATGGAACTGACTGTGGATGTGGGTACTTCTGCAGGTAAGACCTGGATTACTTACAAAGAGTCTTATGCCAGCCTGTAGCTTTAATTTTATCATATCTAAGAATGGCAGTAATGGCAAACTAGCCAGGAAATGACCAATTCTGGCTGCCCACAAGACCTCCCTGTGGAGCATCTACGTGTATGTTATTTCAGGGTATTCAGTGGCCAGCTAGTCCAACAAACATCCATTTGTTGGCATTCCTGCCTGGAACAGAAACAGGTACAGCCCTTTGTACAAAAATGGCAAAAAATGAGCCATTGAGTGCTTTGCCATCTGCTCCCCAAACCGTAGTAAAGCAAACTGTTAAACTTTGCATGGAGCTTAGGGCTTGATTAACTTAAATTACCATCCTGTGGTACATGTTTGCAATGCCGAGGGAATTAGGTGGCATGTATTTTCAAGAAATACATGTTCATTATTCAGAAGGGTTATGCAATAACATCTAGTGGTCATTTCCTTTTGGAGCATAGCTGTGTCGGTCATGTAGCTTGTTTGTTTGTGCATTCATTCTGCTGGATCCTGGGAGGAGACGGACCGGCACTGCCAGCACCAGCAGAGCTGCTCTGCAGCACCGGCTGGCCCGGCTGCGTGGGTGGTGCTGCTGCAGCCACACATGGAGAGCCAGAGACCTCGGGGTGTAGAGGTGAAGAGGTCCAAAGTACGAGGAGGCAATGGTAGGGGAGAGAGAGCCGGGATGGGCTGGGATGGGCTGGGACCAAAGGGAGGGCAAAGCTAAGGAGACAGGAGAGCTAAGGAAACTGGGCAGGTGTCTGGGAGATGATGGAGGCACAGCAGGTCCAGAACTGCCTCAGTAGGGCTGGAATCCCTCACGTGCCCAGCATCTCCTATGACTTCCATTCCAGCAGTAAGTGCTTCCTGTGTACAAACTTGTTCTGTGCTCCTTGGACACTGGCTTCCAGGCACTGTTTTTCTTCATTTCTGTTGTCTTTTTTAAGTTTGCAACCCTTGTTTTTCCCTTGTACTCTTCCTTTCATGCCTTTGTTGTGATTGCTCTGCTCCTGGATCTCACCCGGTGTCGCCTCTCCAGAGGCCGGCAGAGCTGTGGCAGGGAGCAAGCGCGGTGCCGGGGCTGCATACTCGCTGTGATCACAGGCATGGCTTGGTTGGGTCGGTTTTGTCAGAAGGATTTTTCTTTGGGTGAGTGTAGTGCTGAGGCAGCCCAGGTATCACCCAGCTGGCTGAAGCACGCAGTTGCTGTTCCCCGTGCAGCTGTGGGCTCTGCCCCTTGGATGTGAGCTGGTGCTACCACTGGGGCACGAGTCAAGGTATGACTGCCCCACTGTCCTTTTTCTGTGAATTCTGTGAATGTTCAGGCAGAAACAGTGAGGGCAGCTTTCACCTGGCCAGCCTGCAGCTCACTGCCGGCAGGACAGCAATGGCTGCATGAGCTGAGTTTGAGCTGCAGAAGTTGCTTAAGACATTAAGTAAGTAATCTGGCACCTGACCCAAATGGAACGGCAGAAGTGCCTGGAGCAGTGTTGCCAGCCTGCCCCAGGCCAGCTTTCCCTGGGCCAGCCTTCCCTGGGCCAGCCTTGTGGGCATGTCTGCATGAGACCAGAGCACCTTGCTGTGCACGGGAAGCTGGTTCAGAAGATCATCTGAGCTACTAATTAAACATCTTCCCAAATCTCCTTCAACAGCAATTTGGGATCTTAAGGTGGCCTTGGATTCTGTGAACCAAAGACGGTAATGTTCTCTTTTACAGCTGGTTCTGAAGCATTGTAGCTTCCCCGAAGTAAGGAGATGTAATTCAGTGTTTATAAAGGCAGACAGGAAAGTAAAAGACTCTTTGGTTCTCTCTGAGAGCTTTTTCAAATGTAGAAAGAATGAGTCACTCGACATTTCATTACTGAATAGGAGCTGATTTACAAGTGTGTATGCCCCGAGATGAATGTCGGTGGATGAACTCCAATAGTTTCCTCCATGACCATGCTGTAAATGGGCTTCAGCCAGTTTGATATAATTCATTCTGTGGCACTGCGCTGTCTTTTGAAATGGAACCATCATCCTTCTTATGATCTTCTGAATGCTAGGAGGCCGATTAACATGGGAATTCCTGATTAGCTTTAATTCAGCTCTACTACACCAAGAAAGCATAGTTCCTGAATTGCACAAAGAAAGCCTCTTCAAGCACGGATCCAAATCAGCATACTGAAGATCCTGTTGGTAGGTGTGGTGCCTATGATTAATATTTACTTGATGTCTTTCATCTTCCAAGTACTTTACAGAGAACAAGCATTTCATCTTTGCAAAAGATGTATGAGTTAGGTGAAATAAGTCTTACTCCCTCAGCTTTATTAATAAAGGCAGGGAAACGGAAGCAATGAGATTAAAGTAGTTTGGTCATGGTTACAAAGAAGGCCAGCACTGAAACTGTATAATTTCAGGCTTCTATTTCTGTGTCCAGACTAATGTCTTTTCTTGGTAAGAATAAGCAGCAGGACAAACTTTGGAGTAAGAACATCGTAAGAATTTAGTGAGGCATCACTTAGGCTGGTGCCCTGCCAGGCTGTTCTCCTCCCTTCCCCCTTCCAGAGGTATCCCCACAGATTGTGAGTTGAGTTGCAAAGCATCCATGGACCTTTCCTTAGGCTGATATAATGGTCCAGTTTAGTCATTGGTCTGGTTGGACCACTGGAGAAATAAGTGTGTTTTGAGATTTCTGGAACAAGAGTCTCTGCTGAAGTGAATATGATGAGATGCATATATGATTTTACTCAATTCAATTACTTACTGCATTAGAAAGTGCTTAAATTATATTGTTGAATTGTAAGCATGCAAGTGGTCTCATTAATATGGAAAAAATTATTTGTTTACCTTTGGTTTGGATAGGGCTGCTCATAGAGCTCTATTTAAGTACACACTGAAGTTTATTGCCAAATCAGTGTCCTGGTTTGCAGCAAAGGCCGTGTCACCCTGAACTGCAGACTGGCAGGGAACCTGTTGAGGGCCCAAAGATAGTTTTTGGTTTAAAGAGCTTCCTATCAAGATGAGTCAGTGGACAAAGCTTAACATCTGAGAAAGTTCTTGTCTGAGAAGGCATCTGGTGTTTTGAAAGAGAAGCCTCCTTTGTAGATGCATACGAGTTGTGTGCATCCTCAATCTGGTTGTGCAGCTGGCTGACTGTAATGGAAACCCTCACCTGGGAGGCTCCCCTGGGAGCCTCCCTCCTTCTGTGTGGGGAAAAGCAATTGCCTTTTAGTTCCTCCAATGCTACCTTAAAGAAGAAAGAGAAGATGCCCTTGCCTGAAACTGAAATCCATTCAGAGATGGTGGGTGTAGAAGCCACTTCATTTTGTTTAGATTTGACTGTAAATTGAGCCTCCTGTTTCACGTGGAATAACGATTTTAATGCTGCAGTGAGGAGTCACTAGGTGAAAGAAGCAAGGCAGGAGAGCAGAGCAGTGCAGCCCCACTCCCCTTGTAAGGCCATGGTTCAAAATGCTTAATTAGTTGTTTCAAACCGGTGGCTCTTCTCCTTTGAGGCAGAAATGATGTATCAGCAAAAGCTGACCAAATTGATGTAGCAAATCAATTCTATGGTAATCCGTTTATTTAAACTTTGGTACTTAAATTTATAAGCTCTTCTCAAGTGTGTCTGTGCTGCCGTTCATTAGCCCGTATTCTTTTATGCTCTTGCTCGGAGGTTTGTGCTGCAGATAGCAAAATGGCCAGGACATGCCACTCGAAACTGCCTCCAAATGTAATTCAAGCAGGTCTGCAATAATAGTGCTAAAAGAAGAGCTATTTAGCAGCATTATTAATGGGCAAAGAGTTCAGGCAGGATTATGAAAAAGTAAATTTTTATTAAGAGTGGAGGAGCTAGAAGAATGGACTGATTGCCCGGAGTCCTCTGGGCCCTCGAGCAATCAATTTCCCTTTCTAGTATTCAGTTACTTGCTAATTGTATTGATTTTTATCAAATATGTGTACAAATCAATTTTATATTCTAGTGCTATTAAAAGCTTCCTTCCTTCCTTGCAGGCAATGCTGCTCTGATCATTCTCATTGTCTTCCTTTATTTTAATGCTTTTATCCTAATGCATATTTTCGTTAGGACATGCATGTTTTTCTTCAGGACATTGAACTAGGTTGGGATTCTACCTCGATGCTCAGGGGTGGAGCAAATAGGCATCACTCAGTCCAGACCTCTGGGAAGTCAGTGGAACTGTCTGCTTAAGGAAAAATTGCAGGAAAGGGATGTGTGGTGTCATAAAATGGGTGGGTGCAAGTGACCACACAGTGTGACCCCCTGAAGAACAGGAAACACAGCTGCTGCAGGATGGGGATTGTGCTGCATAAAGGTTGTAATGAGAAACAAAGAAGGGGATAAATGCTGAGCATGATGCACTCCTACTGAGTAAAGGGGAAAATGAAGTCAGGGTGAGAAAAATGAAACTCCTGTTTCAGTGGGATGACCCGCATTGCTGCTGCAAACCAAGTAACTTAGGCACTTCAAGAAAAGTGGATGCTGGAGACATCTCTGAGCAGAGTGAATGTATTGAGCTCTGAACAAAATAAAACAACATTCTCTGTTTGTGTTTGTTTATGCCCATGGCGATTCAAATTGTTCCTGTCGAAGGTACCTATTTTCTGAGACAGCATATGCTTGTGCTCTCCTTTTAATGTGAGCCACACAGTTTGGGTTTGGGGAGAATATCTCTGGCTGTGTGTGAGCCTGAGAAATGGACTCTCATAATTTAAATGTTTGGTGTATGTACAGCACTGCCAGAGGTGGTGGGGAGACTTTGAATTCTTAACGGTGTGAGCAGTAGTCACAAGAACAAGGGGAGTTAGGGCTCTGCTTTTCCACTTGCCTCTGACTTAATATTAAAACTGCAGAGTTTATGGTGGTGTGTTTTCTGCTCTTATGCCCAGGTGCTTAAATGAAATGCTTTTATACTTTTCCTCAGGAAGGAAGAGTTGCATTAGCAAGTATTTGGGTATATACACATATATGGTAAAAATACACCTTACATTAAATCATCTAATACAGTGGTACCCAGAGCATTTTATATTTGACGTGGATCACTTTGGTCTTTTTGATTATGTTCTCCTCCCTGGCTCTGCTGATGTTTCTTCATCGCACAGCAAACCCATCTGGGAGAACCAGCAGAAGCCACAGCTCTCTCAGCCTCTCGTTCCTGCCAGTCGCTGCTCCCAAGGGCAGAGGTGCTGTGGGGTATGGGAAGACAGACCCAAGCCCTCCCGCCTCATCCAATGGCACAAAAAGACCTGGGTGCTGGTTCCCCAGGAGCCCCCAGACAACAGCTCAGTGGGGAGCAGGTATCCTTTGTGCCCCCTCACAGGGTTTTGCTGCACTCCCCAGCTGCCACAGTGGCTTTTCTTGCTACGTTGGGGTGCTTGGTATTTTCAGATCCAGTGTAGGCGCTGCCACCACCATCATCAGTATAATGTTTTAGAAGCTGGTTAGGAGAAACCAGTCTTCTTGTCCTTTGATCTCTGTGCACAGTGAGCTCCCTCCTTGCATTCCCAGCTCGAGTGGGGGGCAGATCCTGCGTGCAGGGACAGCCACCTGCCCCAGGAGCTGGCAGCTCCGTGCCCTGGTGGGCTCCGTGGGAGCAGAGCCGCTGTGGTTCCGCTGGCTCGGCACCGCTTGGCCGGCCGGGAGCACGTTTTTGTCATTAGGTGCATACAGCACCTCTTGTACGAGAAATCACAGCCTGGATAAGCCGTGTGAGGGGTCATTATAACACAGAGAAGATAAATGTACCGGTTCTGCTGGAGGCTGTCCTCGGGCTGTTTGTTATGTGTCTCTAACACTGTCACTACATCACACACTTCCTCGATCTCGGTATTACCCTACAAGCCTGTCTAATGGGATCCTCTGTTGCTGATTCCAGCTTACCCTGACCTACTTCTTTCTTGTGTCCCAGCAAGCTGTCAGGAGCTATCAGAGCACTGGGAGCTGAAATAAACACTCACTGAGGGGAAAAGCAAGGCTGTCTCTAGTGAATTTAATTAGCTTTGTTTAACTGGCTTGTTTGCTTTGTAAATCACATCATTTTTAGTCAAATTTAAGGGATAAAAAAATCTGTAATTAAAATCAAATGATGCATGACCTTATTAAAAGTCAAGGGTTTTAGAAGTTCTGTACAAAAAGTCATTTAGTTTGTAACACATTTGCAGCACTCTGAATATTTTAGGGAAAAGAAGGATGAAACTGAGATTCTTTTTGGTTTTGGGATCTTTCTTCAGAAGGAGATTGGGGCTTTTTGAATCACTATCTTTACCTTTTCCTGAATATGGGTTTAAAAAAAAAAAATTCTTTGGTCTTTTTGTCAGCATTGCAAGCTTGCTGCATAAAATTTTAGAATCCAAATAAAGATTCTTACTGTTCCTTTCTTCTCTATGGCCTAAGCATCGGTATACTATGCATAGTTTGAATCCTTGCTGTTGTGTGAGGCCATGGTTTAAATCTTGGCTTCCTTTTGCACGTCTGTTACATTTTTGAGTGTTGGAACAAAAGTCATTGTAATTTTGACTCTGCCAGACAAATGAAGCACTGACTCGGCAAGTCATCACTGGGTTGAATTTGAAAGTGCTTAGAGTGTTTTTATCAGACAATACATTTTGTCTTTCAGGTGCTTTACTGTATTTCAGTGTGGCACATATTTCTTCTAACAATTGATGTTCTTGCTCTTGTCAGTGTAGGGTCTAATCCTCTTGCTGTTGAAAATGATAAAAGCCCTATGAATTCCTAATATGTCTTATCAAAATCTGGCTAAAATATAAAATGTCTGACCCCAACTTCTGATTCTTCTTCAGCAGAAATATGTTTCTGCCTTGCACCAAGAGTGCATATTGATAGAGCCTCCTGAGCACATGGTTTATAGAGATACCCCCATCCTTGTGCTGAGCTGCAGCATGAACAGAAAAGGATTAAAGGACCACTGAGAAATAAATGGGTATGGATGAACTTGCAGTGTGCAAAATGGTAAAATATGGGATAAAACTACTATCGGAGAGTATGAGAGGAATTAAAAATCTGTTTCACAAAGGTGCAGAACTTCTTCCAGTCTTTTGAAGAGGATGTAAGATTAGCTAACCTGTAGTACTGCACTGAGAATTACTTGTGGAAATTATTTCATTGAGGAATATAATGAGCAGCCTGATCACTCAATGACTTCTGAGTAACTCACTAGCTTAAGGATCACTGCGAGGTTTCAGGGAAGGAAAAGAGAAATGTTCTTTTCTCAGTGGGAGTTTTGGAGGCCCCTTGGCCCCACTGGAACATGTGGTGCTGGAAGGTCTCTGCTGTGCCAGGAGTGGAAGTTGTGTGGAAGTCTTACAAAAAGATACACAGAGGGAGACTTCAGTGGTTTGACAAAATTGAATTGAAACAAGAATAGCCAGGTGAGGGGGATAACCAAGCACCAAGTGGTTGAAGTCAAGTGACCAAGTGTGTGGTCTTTCAGCAGTAGGGAATGAGGCAAGGAAAGCTGAGACATCCCAGTTCAATTTCAGTATCTTCAATGACTCTACTGAACAGAGAGCAGAAAATTTGAGGTATTATAACTTCAGAAACTTTGCTTGCATTCTGTGGCTTTACTGGATCCTGTATATATCCCTTGTGGATTGAGGTCTTAAGTATTTTTGGCATCTGTAGCTGAGCTGTGTAGAGTGGGAGGAATACAAGTACAGCTCCTGGGTCATTGCTCCAGAGAAAGTGGGTGAGGTGCATGTTGTGGAGCTTTTAACATAGGCATGGCAGCAGACATGTTTTATAATCTGATCCAGTGGGAATAGCAAGAAAAAACTTATAGTCTTGATACCCTATCGAGAGGTGAGTGGTGGAGCAGGGAGGTACAAGGATGCTAAAGCTAAATGCTCATTTGGACCCATTTGCTGCTGAGTGCTGCTCACTGCAGCTGAGAGCCGGGTGTGAGGACAAGGAGACCTCGGCACTGTGGGAAAGTGGGAATTTAGTGTGTTTAGCAACAAACATGTGATTAATAGCTGTGTGCCTATCATCTCTGCGATAGCACCGTCGTCCCTCCATTCATCTCCACGGCTGCAGGGGGAGGGGAGCAGGAGAGGGACTCCGTGCTCAGGGTGGGGGGATTGTGAGCTCTTGGTGGAAATCAGCAGCTGAGAAAGGGACCTGTCCCGGCACCTCCCTCTGCGCTTAGAAAAGTGCCCGGTGTGTTCTGGGCACCACTGTAATCTGAATAGTAGACATTTCATTCCAAGCTCCTCGTATTCAGCTGTGGTTCTGTTCAATGATGCTTTGCTTAGAGGACACAGAAAGGGACAAATGTTCATAAGACTTGAGTCGTTTAACTTAAATCAACCTCCTCCTACCCACTATTGACAGATCAAGAGAACCAATGAGGCATGTTTAATTACACATGCACCCAGTTTACAATTAGTCTGCAGACTGATTTCCAACCCCCTCCTGACACCACAAGGAAAGGTTTGGTCCTAAAAGAGGTTTTACTGGATGTAAGAGGAGCAGGGCTGCAGTGGGTTTTTTTCCTTTTTAAATCTAAGTGGAATATCTTCTAGGTCAAATGATTTAATCTGATGCTCTAATGTGACATGGTTTAGCAATCCTTCTGCTTGTAATAAGTGACAAAAGTACAGCTTCTTGCTTGATAAATGGGTTAACAGTATTCACAAGGCAGGTAATAGAAATCCATATTAATAGGTGGAAATTGGCTCTTGATGCCAGGCAGGAGAGTCTAATGAAAGTATTATTGTTTTAGCTTCCAGCTCCTTTGGAAGCTGACAGCTAAATGCCTGTATTACGTTCTTATTACCTATTTATCACACCATATAGCTGAGTGGATATTTATTAAGTTACATTCATGTTTAATGCCTGTTTGTATACTTTTCACTCATAGTGTTCTCAAAGGAAATTCTCTGGAAGTGTTTCAGAAATGCACAACTATTTTCCCATTCTCTTTTTGTAAAGTAAACCCATTGTTGCCAACTGTCAATATACAATTGGCTTGGAAATTAAATTGTTTCCTGCTAAGCTGTAAGAACTAGCTAAACCTGCTCTATTAAATTTAGGAAATAATTATTTAAAAATCTGAAAAACACACGGTATTCTTGGGTAGTGTTGATTCTATTCTAGTCTTTGAAAATACCCAAGATCCCAAGAGTTGGGCTTACCTAGTTTCAGCTTTAATTTAGCATTAAATTGCTTCATCAGGGATTTTATATATGACCTTCTGTATGTTTGTGATTCTTTTGAGAATATTTAAAATAGTACTGAATACCATCAAAGATAAGAAATTAGAAGCCTGTTTATTAATATACCTACTTATCGTGCTTCTCCAATTTTACATCCTTATTTTCTTCTTAGGCAGCACTTTCAATTCATTCCACCTAGATTAAAATTAAAAAAAAAAAATAAAAGGAAGAAAACTAAAAGAACAAAAAACTAAAGCAAAAAACTCAGCACAGCTCAGGTGTTCCCACATAGCTTTGACCTGGAGAGTGCTGGGATCTCAAGGGCTTTCTGTACGTCCGGAGAGGTAAAAAAAAGGAAGGTGGGCTTGCATTTTCTTCCACCATATTATTTCCAGTTCATCCTCTTGTCAGAGCACTGTGACTGTGCAGCACTGTGGGGTGATGCCGTCACAGTGAATCAGGTGAGGACCAGGGCTGACAGCCAAGGGCTCCTGGTTTTCTGTGTACCTTGTCCAGTAGAGTCACACCATTTCCTTCCTGACCCAGCATCCTGCACTCACAAACCACTCAAGAGAGATACCCAGCTGGAAATCTGTGCCAGTTTATTTAAGCAATCCCAAACAGGAGGTTTGACTCCCACTCTTACACTGAGAAATAGCTGTAATGTGTAGAAGTTTGAAGAGTGTATTCTTTCCCTTCACCAAGTTATTTGCAGATGCCCCAGAAATACCTGGGGCTTGGTGCAGGCAGCTCCTGTGCTTGCACAGAGCCTCAGCAGCTCTCACAGGCACCCTGGCCAGGCATGAAACAGCCCAGGTGAAATGCAGGGGCTCCTACCCATGAAATCCTGCTGGGGGATCAGGCTGTAAGATCTGGACTTAGATATTACAAGAAGGCCAAGGGGTTTGGGGTTTTTTTTATTTAAAGGCTTTGGTAGCTCTTGTCTGCTTGAAGTTTAATTTCAGTGGAATATTGTATTGATCCATCAAGGTAATCTGTTAAATACTTCCATTTGAACCACTCTCGCTTGTTTATATTAAGGATAAATAAATAACCCAGAGCTGCTGTGCACATTGCAGCTCTCTGCAGTGCAGGCAATAATGCAAACACTCACTTCTGCAATGAGCAGGCTAATCACTTTATCACTTTTATGAAAATTTTGCTGCCACTGCCTTTTAAGGACCTAATCTTTGTCATTAGTGGGTTGTAACAATGCCCAGTGACCATATTTTCAAGTTAGAGAGACTGAAAAAAAATCTATGTAAAAGAATACCATGTTATGCTTCCCTTAGTACTGATTTACATTATTAATGTAAGAGAACAATTAAAAAACCAGTTGCAATCATGCCACCAATATTTTTTTTTAATGGTGGGGAGAGAAACTATAAATCAGTCTCCTGGAGTATGTTGAGTATACAAGCAAGTAGCAGTTCAAGCAAATTTTAGCAGGTTTATTGGGTTTTGAAACTTTAGGCATCTTGGATCAGCAAATATTAATGTTTTAAGAGCCATTGCAAACTCTTCCTTAGATTTTGTATCTATAAAAATATATATAGACTAAGAAGTTTATATAGATGAGTGTATGTATATGTAGAGATGTAGAGAAACTCCGTCTCTGTTAAGCATTTTAGTTGTCATGGGAAAAAGCTCTTCAAACTGTTATTCTTTCCGTTTTAATGATCTTAAGACCTTTTTCAGTACTTGCAGCTCTGCTTTACCTTTGTGTTCACTCAATTTGATAAAGACTCTATAGGCTAATTAGTTTCATTTCTGCTTATGGCTGATCTCTGATAGTTTTCATTCTTTTGGCTTCTCAGATCTCGATCAGTGCTCTGGTGTGTTTGCTGTGAGCACTGCAGGGAATGATTGTTCTCTCTTCTGTACCCCAGTAAAACATATTGCAGCATTTGACTGGTTCCCCATTTTGAAACACCTTTAAAATATAGCTCTGTTTGAGTCAGGATTTCATAAATCATATTGATAGAAAAGTTGTCTTCGATCCTTTTTCATGTAATGTGACAGTACAACAGAATTTATAGCACTGAACTCATCTGAGAGACACCCACAGTAACACTAGCATTTTCTGACCTGCCTTAATTTCTCTTCTTATTCCAGGCATCTGTAACGGACTGTGTTAATTTTTTTGTTTAATGATGTTCTTTAAGGTGAAACTTTGCCAATTGGTGTTTGGGCAAGTCTTTAATAAGTTTTTTATTATTATTATTTGTTATCTTTTGAACATATTTGAGTTATTTTGAGTTTGGATTCTGTCCTTGGAAGTCAAGACAAAATGCTTAGCATGAGGCAGAGATCATGGAGATCCTACAGTAACATGAAAGCAGCTTGTGGCACTGCAAACAACAGCAAAACCACTTACAGGTTTAATATGTTTGGATAGGAAATGCCCAAGAAAATGTATTTCTGAGCCCCGTGTTGTTTGTTAAGTCACACTGACGCACAGCCGAGGGCCTGAGGAAAAGTTCAGGAATGGCAGAGAGCAAGGGAGGAACTTGTCGGTGGAGCATTTCTGTGGAGATAGTTTGTGGGCTGTTTATTGATTGCTCAGGTCATTGGTGAAAGGTCAACAGCTCTGCTGTGTCGGCAGATAAAGACAGAGGAATGGCATGTTGAGGTCACATTGGAAAGGAATTCAGTCACGCTAAAGAAAGAACATTTTAAACCTTTATTTACTCAAAAAGGGTTGTGAGGTATTGAGCTTGCACATTTATGACCCTTCAGAGTAAGATTAAGAAACCTCATTCTCAGCTTTCCCTGGGAGTTTTCCCCTTCGCTTTGCAATCTGCTTTTAGAGTTGAACCATTTTTAGCTCATTGCTTAATTCCTTGCTCCTGGTTTTGTGTCTTGCAAAGATTAGAAGTATATTTCCTTGTGCAAAGAAACACTGGTAATTTTTTCTGAACACCCAAATTTTGAAGCAATTATGCCTTATGGTTAATTTAATTTTTTCCCCTCTTCTTTCCTCAAAGTGCCTGTGTTTATTTCTATTGTGTTTTGCTTTTACCCTATATGAAGGTAACTAATGCATGTCAGGGCTGAGATTTAACACATCTGAAAGGTGAACTGTTCAGGACAGGATTTAAATCAGGAGGACTCGGGTCTTGTCTGAACAAGGTAGTGACTGCTCATCAGCTCACATGTGCTGGGATTTAGGCAAGCAGGGTGAAAACAATCCTTTTCATTTTATTTACCTCCATTAGGAGCCAATTTAAATGAAAGCTAATAGGCCATTATTGCACTTCAGAAAAAGGGTTCTTATACAAACTGCTTAAGTTCATGGTTTTAACTAATCCGGTGCAGATTTGTTTTGCAGTAAGCTGTAAGTAGATGGGGAGCTGTTTTCCAGATTTGGGGACCAAAACACCTGTCAATAAGCATGATATTCTCTCTAATGCAAAGTCCTGGCCCAGATCTTCCCTGTCACCAAATTCCCCTTAATCCCTGGAAGTGGTACAGGGAAGTACAGCAGACACAAAGTGGGTGGCAAAGAGCATGTCTGTTTCTTTAGTCAGGCTGACACAAAGGCAATAAGTGATTAAGATTTGCCCGTATAGATGATGTGAGAAAAGGTTTGTATGTTGGAAACTGGGTTGCTGTAACTGATGATTTTAATATTGTCACTTAGTCCAGGCTTCTAAACTCCAAAATTACATTTTTAAAAAAAATCCCTGTCTCTTTCTGCCGTGACTCAAAGCTCCTGAGTTTATTATCAGGGTAGATTTTTTAATACTTTAGTATTAAAACTAATAAATCCTGCCTTTTAGATCTTCCAGGACTGCTCAGGTAGTTTGCTTCCCCCCTGCCAACCTTGATGCAAAGCACCATGTGAACGTAAACACTTCTTTCGATGAGGGCACTCAGAACTGCTCAGGGGAAGATGCTGAGGAGCACAACCAAGCACTGGGCCTGTCCCAGCCTCCTTGTGCACCCTCTGCATCATCACTGCTAACCAGGGCTTCTCCTGCTCAGCTTTATAGGTTGATATGTTCAGTGCAGCCATTTCTGTACCTCACAAAGAACACAGTAAAAAATAAACATCTCACCTGTGTTTTGCAATTGCCTCGTCTGCTGTTCCCAGCAGCTCAGATGTGGGTGGAAGGTGGCTGTGATCCTCCAAACTCTGCCCGTGGAGTAGGGGCCACCACCTGATGTGCCCTGCTCTGGTACTGTCCTAAGAGGACAGAGCAATGGAGAAGCTGCTTCCAGCTGTTGGTGTAAAACAGCTGCAGTGGGGGCTGCATTTTGGGTGAAATTTTGATAAAATGTAGAAGAAAGCTTTTCAGAGGCTAAGCCAAATGTGATGCCAAGCAGAGGATTTTTAGCCTAATTGATGTGTGGCAATACTACAATTCGTCATAGGTTTTCTGAATACTAAAGAAGAGTTATGTTAGATCAATAATGACTGTAATAAAAAAACCCAACAAAATAAAAATGAATAAACTGAATTTTAATTTAATTTATTAAGAAAAAAAGGAGTCTCAAAGATTAAATGAATACACTGCTACTTGCCTGTAGTTGCTGAATCACATCCTGCTCCATCCAGAAGTAACTACATGTTGGCATCTAAATTGCTGTTGAGTCACCTCTGCAATATGAACTGGTGATTTACATTCATATACCAGAAGTGTCTCTGTTTAATAGAAAAAAAAAAAAAAACACCAAAAAAAACACAACCCTACACAGCAACAACAACAACAACAAAAAAACCCCACCAAACTGATTTTTGCAAGGGAATGTCCCAGAGGAAAAATCTCTGGATGGGGTTAATATCTCTATTGACAACAGGGGGAAAAACCTTGCGAGGAACATGCCCCATGCAGCTGCTGGGAGAAGGTGCAGAGGTGCAAATACCGAGCTGCAGTGTTGGCCAGGAACACATCCAGGAGGCTGCTGCCGGAGGTGCAGGAGCTACAGCTCCCTCCTTTTTCTAAATGCGTGGTCCCAAAACCTGAAGCAGAGCCTGGGCAGCAGACTCCTACAACTACTGGCAGAGCAACGTGCCAGCACTGTGCCCAGAACACCGTGACCGTGTTTTCTGTGTGTGTGCCCTCCCCTCGCAGAGAATCAGCCCTTTGTCTGAACAACTCCTTTCTCCTTTTCTTTTCTTTCTGAAGTTTTCAGTTGGCGACTGGGAAGCGGGGAGGGGGAAGGGTGGGGGGGGGCAGCCTGCAAAGATGAAGCAGCTCATGAAAAGAAAGCTGCTGAATAGGCAGATTGTTTTATCTGGATGGGTTTTGTGTTCCTGACTCTGTGTTGCAAGGGAAGGTACAGTACAAACAGTGTTCTGGCTCACATGCTCCTGCTCCAGCCAGGAGATCGCTCTTTCTCCTGCTGCTGCTGCTGCTCAAAAGCCCTGAGCATGTGTTATCTTTTTTCCCCTCCCCTTGAAGATATCTGTTCGCTGCTGATGGCATTTCTGTTTAGCAAGGGCCGTGTTTACACTGTAAGAAATGTGAACATGTCCCAAGGATTCTGCAGCTTTGTGCGCCCCCGCAAAGTGGTATTTCCTATGGCCGCTGACTCCAAAAGGGTCCTGTGTTCCCAGCCTCGTTTGCTTAACAGTCTGGAAGGAAACCTGGAAAGCTGAGGATAAAACATCTAGGCGAGCTTTAGGAGGAAATGTGGAAGCCCAGGCTTGGAGTGGGGATCCCAAATTACCCTGCATTGGCTGAATCTTCTCCTGCTTCTCTCTTCTTCCATCAGAAAAACTTTAGGAACAGCTGAAGCTCTGGTCAGCTGGTGGTTGCTTTGGTTGTCCATGTAATCCCAGGCTCCAACATGAGATGTGTTGATAGTCTTTGAAATGGAGAGGCAATGGCCTCCGTTTTATTAAAGGTCATCAGGCATCTGGTACAAGCTGAAGGGATTTTGTGCAGGCAAAAGAGCAAAAAGGGTGTATAAATTTTTAAAGGAAGAAGAGGAAAAAAAATGACAGTAAATTTAGTGCTTCAGGTTCAACATGGCAGGGAGGGACAGGAGGTGGGATGTGTGTGTCCAGGCAAAATAATCCTGATTAAATAAATCCTGTTGATTCAGGGCCCTTGAAAAGAGAATTCCTCATCTGATGCAACTGGTTTGTTTTTTTCACATCCTGAACTGTGTCAGTGAGACACTGAAACCTTCATGGGGTGGGGGGGGTGGGGGGGGGGGGAAGGAATGGGGCTTCTGGCCTCTTCTGTGCTGAAATTGTAATTTAATAATAAGGGGGTTTTAGGTCTGCTAGAAGTTTTCTGGTGTTTCATCTGAGAATAAAGTGCTAATGCATCCCCCTGCTGAAAGGTAGGAAGCCAGTGAGCAAGACTCTCCTCAAACACAATGGCTCTATCTTGCTCTGTTATGCCACAAAGGAGTGGCTTGCTTAATCTCCGAAATTAATAGAGCAGAGAGGAAACGGCTCTTAAAGAGATGTGTGTCTGCTTCCTTCCTGTGCGGAGCGCGGGGAGCCCGGGGCACCGAGGCAATGTCATTTCACATAACTAGAGGGCTCTTCTTATAAAGGACAATTACAGTAAGTGTAGCGAGGCTGGAATTTTTGACTTTTCAGGGTTTTTTTTCCCTGCTAGGGTGGCGGGGATTTTTGTTTAAAACCTGGTATTTTATTTTGGTGGAAGATGATGCTGTGAGAGTTTGCTTTCTCAAGAGATTGATTTTTTGGGGGGAGGGGGGAGGGTGTCTGCCTCTTGTTTAGTGACATCAGAGAAACCAGCCTGCTGCTCCATTCCCTGCCACGCTTAGTACAACAGTCTAAATGTGTTTTGAGCTCTTGTCCTAGGAGAATGTCAGTTCAACCAGAATTAACGGAGTGTATTCTAGTAGAACAGCTCCTTTTTCACACTGTGTTGGCCCTTTATAGCAGTGTGTTACTCTTGGTGTGAAGCCAAATTGACTGATAAGCAATGCACTAGATTTTCCTGCACATGGTCAAAGCTGTTTGCATCTATACAAACATTTTTAGCTTTAGGAAAAAGGTTTAGTGCTCACAAAACTGAACCCCACCTAGCTACTGTCACTTCAGAGGGAGGGAGAGAGAAAAATTGGCTTTCCAAGAAGCCTTCAGGATTTTTTAATTGCTTCAGGGAGAAAGATGGGGAGACCAGGAGGAGATGCCATGGGGACCAGGGCTCCTGGGTACTGTGCTGCCTCCAGCCCATTTGATTTGAGAACAGGGGATGCTGCTCAGCATGTTTCAGGAACTGATTTTAGTTGGGCAGATGAAGCTTTGCTCTGCTTTCATTCCTTAACTTTTTTAATAATTTATGTGTGATGCTACACAGTAGAAATATACCTCCAACTCTGCACTCGAAACCACTGTCTAGAGCAGCATAACATAATCCAGCCATGTTGTATATCTTGTGCATTTATTGAAAAGAAAGGGTGTGTGGATTGTGTGGGGTTTTGAGTCACAATCAAGGGGAATCGAATAAAATGACTATCTATAAACTGCAAGACAGTTTGTTCCCTCCTAGCAACATGATGTATTTTACATATGAACAATAGTAGGTTGCTTTGCAGAAAATGTGTTTTTGATATTAAGATTATCAGTGCTGCCACCCCTCGTCCCTCATTTATTATTGGACTCACCCCAGCAAAACTGCCAAGTTCTTAGTGCTTTTTCAGCTTTCATTCAGCCGCATGATTTGTAATGACTGTGGTGAGCTGGGGAAAGGAGGAAGTTTAAATTTGGGCAGTTGTGCATCTATCCACAGCTAACGAGGCATCTAATTTCTCTGCAAATACAACACAGCTTTACCACAGCCCTGGCTGTATGTTCAAGTACTTTGTAGTATTTTTCAGTATTTTTCTGCACCTTTGCCATTGTCTGTGTGTTTTAAGCTCCATCTATTTTGGATTTTATGTATCTGAAAGATTAGATAGAGAACTGGTTTGTATCAGTGCTGCTCACCAGTGGTGTGGGAGGCTCAGCAACCTTGGGCTGCCTTGACCCCACATTGCCCACGGCTACTCTAACCAGGTACTGGAAAGGGCCAATATTCAGTGAGGATTGTATTGCTGCAGTGTCCTTTTCCTTTTGATGCCTTTTCAGGAGCACTGAGTAGCTACATCCATCTGTCCCAACCATCACTTTAATGCCCTGCACAAAATCCCTCTTCCAAGCATGGCTAAATCTCAGCTTCAGAGTCCCTGCAGGCTCCTGGGGGCAGGGACCAGCTTTTCTCCTGGTTTCAGACAGGTACCCAGCCCCAGCCATTGTGACCTTGTCTGTCTTGCAAGGAATTATTGTGCTCCACGCAATACTGCCTGAGAACAGGCGGCAGCACAGCACAAGGTGGGATGGCTACAGTTTAAAATAGAAGATGGCATAATGAAGTTCTTAGGCTAAATGCCAGTGTAAAATTAGCATTTAACCTCCCCCTTAGAATTTGCCTGTTAATTAGGTATCACTCTCTATATTGGCATCATTTTTAGAAGTTGTTACAGCAATATTAACATGACTGAAATGCATTGCATGAAAATATATTATGCATCAAAGTTTTCTCCTGGTGGGGGCTTAGATCATCCAGCCCAGCTGGGAATGGTATTATTTTACTTGTTCTATTATAGACATCTAGACACATACACAGCCCTCAGACTTAAAGGAATGCGTCTGCAAGGTAAAATAATAAGCGTATACCAGACAGTCCACAGGATTAGAAGGCTATTTAAATGAGAAGAAAAAGTGGGGGGCAGAGATGAGAAGGGAAGGAATTCTATGCCTTGTAACAATTCCCTATTTCACCTTCCAGCTAGGACTTCTCAGACTGGATCAGGGCACTGAACTTCTTCTTCTGAACATATCAACCTATAAAGCCAGGTGTTAGCATCCCAGAGCAGATTGGATAGAGGATTTCTATTACATCCTTTCTTTGGACTTTATTGTTTTAATAAATCTTAATGCAGTGCCTTTCATGCATTTTGATATCAAGTTTCACCAACTTGCAAAAAGTTTCACTTCTGTCTGTTTCCCCAAAATAGATGTACAGTTGTGGCACTGAACTGTTGTTGTTTGGCTTCCCTCTGCTCCAGGAGCTTTCTGAAATCCTGGAGAAGTCTGGGGTCCACCGTGTGCAGGGCTGCCTGTTCTTGCAATGCCTCCCATTCCCATGTAGTCATTGTCTTTCTTTGGAGGACCCCCATGATGCGGGGTCCCATCCAACTGGCCTATGATAGCTCTGCCCATTCATTTTCCCCAGCTCTGTTTCTTTTCTCCCTCCTAACCGGCACAGAGCTAGAGGGATGCAGGCTCTGGGGTCCTGTGCCATGCACCACAGGAGTACCAGAAGGCAGGCAATTTGCATTTTAATAACTCCCTCATTATGTATTTGTCTGGTCCTGTCAATATTTTGCATTTTTTACATTTTGCTGACTGCAGACATTGTGGGCTATCAAGTCGATAATTAGATTGCCTTATTTTAAACACCTCGGTTATAAATCAGAGCAGCCCAATTCTGTAGCCCGGTGCTGTGTCTGGAGAGCAGCTGGCCTATATGTGAAAGGCAAAAGATTTGAGGAGAGCATTGCACACAGATTTGCTGTTGTTAGGAATGCCTTTGGGAACATACCTGAAAGGGGGGGGGGGGGGGGGGAGGTGGTAATCCTTTTTCAGAAACAAAAATTACAGAAATTAAATCTTTGTCACAGGCCATAGCATCACCTTGCCTGTCAAGTGAGTGTGGTTCTTCCCACACCAAGTAGAAGTGTTGTAAACCTCACCTTCATTTATTCCACCTGCCTAATGAGGTGGGGTGTTTTGTTTCACCTAAAGCCTGAGCTAATGGCAGAAGCATTAAATGCAAATTGCACCTTGAGGACCCCCCTTGAATCACACAGCACAGCTTGTACTGCCATTGATGTTGGGTTTATCTCAATTGTTGTCTAAGGCTTTGGAATTATAAATATTTGTGTTCAGCATGTGCTTTCTCTTCCGTGTAGTGCAGTTATTTGTATTGCATGTGGGGTTTGAAAGAAGTCAAATATGGAGAGTGCAGAAACAATAAAATCTCTATGCACGTCTAGATGCACAGGTATGTGGAAAGTGAGGGTAAGTGCTGGTGGTGTTGTAAAAGATGTGGAGATCAAAAAGATCAAAAGAGCAAACTGTGAGTGGATACACAGAGAAATGCCCACTGAAATCAGCAGCAAAGTTTCCAGTTATTTCACCAGCTCAGGTCCAGGTATAAAACTGAATACAGATTGTTCTCAGTATAGAATATCCTCAAGACAGATTTCAGAGAGGAAAAGCCCAAGTTCTGCTTTTATTTTTAAAACTATTACTGATGAGCACTGAGATACCCAAACAGAAATGTGTTTGATGCATGGGGCAGTAGAGAGCCTGGACCCAATGAGATCTGCAGTTGGCACTGGAATGTGGCAAAATGGGTGCTGGGAGGACATCTGCACAAAAGAACCCCCAGGAACAGGTGAGCACAGACAAGGGCAAGGTTTACTTCTTTAAATTTGCATCAGGAACCAAGGGAAAGCTGTGTGCAGATGCATTGGAGAGGGAGGCAAACCACTATTAGAAGCTGCATTATTTCACTTACTGTAAATAGCTTTTTGTTCAGCATGGAAAGACAGCAGCTCTTCCTGGGGTTGTTTGCTGTTTTTGCGTGACTGCTTGATGGTTCAGCTTGTTAATGGACCAGGTTTCTATTAAAAGTGTTTAGTTGCTTGACAGCTGTGTGCTTCAGAAGCCAGGAGCTTACTATGTGCTGGTGAAGGCTGCCACTGTTTTCTTATATGGAGATATGCATGTTTTTAAGGAGTAATAGAAATTCCTCCTGTTTCTTGGATTGCCGTTAGAGCTAGACACAAATCATTAGAAAATAGTGGAAATGAACTTGAGGTTAATTCTCCTTCCTTCCCATTCAATCAGTGAGCTTCTGCACATTATAGGGGAAAAAAAAGTTTAGCCTCTTTCAGAAAACCCAAAACTAATGTGGCTCAGTGAAAGATCCAGACCATGGCAATGTGAGAGCTGTCTAGGAATCCCATAACAGCTCCATTTTGGCATAATGAAATGGGCAGTCCTGAAGAGCCCGTGGTTTTCAGAGTTGTTGTGCAAAGGGCTGCCCAAGGTGGTCTCCTGTCCTGGCCTCATCCCAAGAGGCACCCCAGCACCCTGAGCCCTGGGAGTGGGGGCACTTAGTGACGAGCAGAATCTCATCTTGCACAACTGCTTGGTGAGCAAACCTGGTGACACAGCTTCTGGCCAGCTCACCGTTCTTCCCAGGAATCCCATTTTTTTGGCAGAGTTGAGGAGTGGGGCCTTGGATTTGCTGTGGGCCCATCTGGCGAGCTCCTTCCCTGCAGTGCAGTTCCATGTCCCACACTAGAAATGCTGTATTGTAAATGAGCAAAGTTTGTTTTCAGGGAGTTGCTCATATTGACACTTCTGACTTACTGTCTGTCTTGTTACAGAGCAGATTTGTCTCACAGAAACCAGGAAACGCCGTGTAAGGGAACACACAGGGCGCAGCTGGAGCAGAAACTTCCGTAAATCAACAGTCTGCCCCAATGCCACCCCATTTCTCCTGTGTTATTTTTGGTGTCTTGTGGTGTACTAAGAAAAAGTATTTCAAATTCAAGAACAAGGAGGTTTTTTTGTTTGTTTTTTTTTTTAATTGGGGGGCTGATAAATTATGGTGCATTTTTCCTTTAAAGATACACTTGACATTTATCTGTCCCTGTTCGTATAGAATGAATGGGGAAACAAAAGAGGGAAATTGTATTTCAACTTGAGGTGCTCAAGAGGAAAAGAGAGGTAGTTTTATTATGGAAAGACATGCTGTATCTGATTACAATTCCTTATTCTTTAGGCTGTCATTTACACCTGGATAAAGTAAATATAAAATGCTGCCAGGTTAGAGCAGTGCTATTATACACCCATTGTCCAAATGATTGTGCAAAGAAACAAGGTGAAGGACTAATTCTGTGTTGGTTTTCTGATTAGATTTTTTAATTAAATCAAAGTGAAGATGACTGTAAAAGGGAGAAACATAACAGCTGAAACCTCCTAACAAATGTGTTTAATCATAGTACACCTTTTTTGTGCATCAGGACCTCTCACGTCTGTACAGAGCCCAAATAATATCAGTTCTTTAACAGTTTTTACCCCAGTATCAGAAGGAGTAAAAAAAAGGTTGAGTTTTTTTAATTTTTGTTGATCTTACCAAATTCATACAGTTAAAAATCCACAGTATGTTTCAGATTCAAGTACAAATAGGTATAAAACAGGGTCTCAGCCTTTTTCATTTAAAAAAATGAATGTGTTTGGCAATGTGTTTGGCTTTCTATTTGTTTTTGGCTCTAGATCTGACTCAAATGTTTGTGTAAGAAAAGCTGCACTAAAAAGTGCAAGGTCAGGTCTTGGTATGCTACTCAAACATGTCATGGAGGGAAGGGGAAGAATTGCTGCCATACGTAAGGTTGGTGTTTCCTGCCCATTTCCTACATCATGTCTGGTAAATCTAGTGACTGAAGCACAGGAAACCAGGTACAATTTCTCTGCAGTCTCTGCAAGCAAGTTCAATAGGAAGTAAGTTAGTTTTGAAGAACTGAAGCTCTCTTCCTCCAGAGCAGCCACAGGGGTGGGATGAAGTGCGCAGGGCTGGGAATGTGCCCTGGTGAGGAACCAGTGGTGCTGCTGGGCACGAGGAGGCACACTGCTGAAAATTTGCTTCAGAAGAGAAGTAGGCCCACTTACAGGAACTTGGGAATGGGAGGCTGGTGAAATGCATATTGATGGTCATGATGCATGCAGGAAATGCTGTTACAGTCCTGGCAGAGCTTTGAATAGGTACGGATGGAGATGAGGGGTTGCAGCTGTGGTAAGCACTTGGAAGTACTCAAGTTAGTCCTTTTGAAGAAGTTTCACTTCCTTCTACAGAGCAGTACCTGACGGCCTCTGTGCCAATGTGAAATAAAATGGTTACCCTCAGCCACTTTGTAGAGGCTCACCTCTTCAATCTCCATTGTGTTTGTAGTCAGCCAGTGCTTCTCAGCTGGAGTTCAGCTACTTCCACCTGAGGGGCTGTCATTTCTTATAGAGGACAGTCATTTTACCGTGCCTAAGATGTCTTCAGGGGGGCTTTCTCTCGGTACAATTCCACTTGAGATTGCTGAGACTGCCTGGGCACAGCACATGCAATGTCCTGCTGAGATCCCAGCATGGCCCAGCGAGGTGGGTTGCATTGACACAGTGCCCACCCATGCTAATTAGTCCCAGAGCTAGCTCAGTGAGGCCTTGGCTTTGGGATCTCTGAGCCCCAGGGAAGGAATATGGTCCGAAGTGATGAAGTGATCTCAAGCAGAGATCACTTAATTTGTTGAAATTAAGTGAACCTCCCCTCTCTGGGCTAGGGTTAAACTGGTGCCCCTTCTATTCCTTGAATGCCCTGAAACTTGTAGGTGGACACAACATGGTGCTTAGTGACAGATGAGAACACTTCCAGGAAATCCAAACCTATGTTCCCAGTTTGCAAGGTCCTTGCAGCTCCCCAGGAATACTCCATAGTGCCATCCGGACATGACAGTTGTTTCCTGATGGTTGCAGCAGTTATATCCTCACTAACCCATGTAACGGTAGCTGAAAGAGGAAGTTCCTCCCATTATTTCAGAAAAAAATGAAGAGCTACCTGCCCTCCAGCTGTGTGCTTTAGGAGAATTCATAGTTGCTCCTTCAGGTTTGCAAGGTTTGGTGTGAATGGTTGTGTGTGCTGGCCTGGGCAGCAGCTCTCCGTTTGCTGCCATCCGGCCAAGCCAGCTCCTCTCCTCGAAGTGGACAGGGCATCCCTGCTCCTGTGTCTGCTGGTGGCTCAAGCCCTTTTTGGAGGAAAGGCAGAATTGTCAATAAGTCACAGGATTCAGTGGCAGCTGTGATAAATTTATGTAGAAAAAGAGTTTTGTCTTCACTTTCGGACACTGGGAGAAGAGCGTGTTCTCAAGCTTGAAAATCTTTAGGGGAAGTAGTGTAATTCTTGTGGGTAAACTGAAATGTCATAGCTAAAAAGCAGCAACAGGTTTTTTCATCCTAAACTAGGTACACACAGTTTAAGTGTTCTGACCTTTCAAGAATGTGTTTGTCCAACTCCAGACATCATGTCTGTATTAGAAAATAGGAGGGTAATTAAGTGTTTATGTTCAAAAGCATACAGTGAATTTTCCTATAATATCACTGTTTCTTAGCAAAGGCCAAATCTTGCAACCCGCATTTCTCAGTTAAGGAGCCCTTACTAGGATAAGAAGTATAACCCAGGATGTCAGCCTTGCTCTATTGGTGGAGGGAAAGCTTCTACTCATTTGAAAATGTAAGTCCTTTAAGAAGGGGCTCAAAAAAAAAAATTGAAGTACCTGCAGGGTTTTTTGGTTTTCTCCTTAACCTGATGCTCATGTTGGGTAATTTGAACACTTCAGACCAAAAACTGTTATACTCTGAATTGAACTTGTGCTATGCTTAAAAAGAAAGTATAACTCTGACCAGAACAACAAAAAAAAGCATATTGTAGACATGGTGTATTGCAGCCATAGCGCACGGTACACGTTGCTGCCTGGCCACTGCCTCCTGTGCATTTCAGCCTTGCTCTGGTGCTGCTGCAGAGCCAAGGAACAGCCTTCTACCCTGGTACTGTTTCCTCAGTTCTCACCTCCCAGACATACAGCTATGCCTGTGGTAGGGTAGAGGAAGTGAATGAACACAGTTTGTTTGGAATGTCCATTATAATTTAAAGAGTTCTAATAAGAGAGTGTTTGATGGAATGTAGTATTGGGAGAGAAAATAAGTGAAATGAGGAAATGAGGAGCCCATTTGTGAAGCACTCACAAGGTCTAGGGTTTTCTAAGGGTTTTCAGGTTATCTTGTCCCCTTGAAATTAAATTGCAGCCAAGTGTCTAGGCTCATCTGCAAGGCTTAGCTAAGACACTTAATGAAAAAATAGTTCCTTTACATAACTCCCTTCCTTTCGCCATTAACAGGATATATGGAATTTCATCAGTACTTCCTCTGTAAATCAAGATATTGGAGGCTATTGTCTCCATGTGCAGCTCCAGCTCAGTGTGCAAAGCATTTCATATTAGAACCTTCAAAGGTCAATCATCTGATTAATACTCCCATTCCCCTGATGAGTCTTTTCTCTCTTTGTGGTAACCCTGTAGTTTTGAAATGCCTTATGCAGATGACTCTAAAAGCATTTCCTATGCACTCAGACTTGACCCAGCTGCTGCAGCTGCATGTTGGTGCTGCACCCATTGCAAAAGTTCCTATAGGGAATGGAGGAGGGAGCTCCAACCATCCAGGAGGCTTCTGTGAGATAGTCCCACTACAGCCAGCAGGAAGTTTCAAGCTCTTTTTCCACCACTGCAGTACATCTCCCTAGAGTTTTACAAGGAGACCAGGACCACGTAAAGTACTCCCAAGTGGAGCAGCATGCTTCATCCTGTGTATTCCAAACTACCTCCTCTGTTATGACAGATAACTGCAGTCTGGCTACAAAGTCTGTATCAGGGATTGGTAACCCTCCAGGATGGAACTTGGCACTCAAGAGCTAACACATGTTTTTGTTACATGAGCATGAGTCTAATAAAATGGCTCACTGGTTTAATATGCCCCTTTGTAAAAACAAGGCACAGTTGGATTTAGAAATTGTGATGATTTGGCAAGTTCAATTATTAACTTCTCTTGCAGGGTTAAGCTTTGACCAGAAATTTGCCGTGAAGCCATGGGCACATCCTGCTAGGAAACAGCATGCAGAAATCCTTCGCTGTCCTACTTGATTTATCTGCACAGTGCAAACTCAGAGTGTAGAGCTGTATTTTCCCCCGAGGAAGTCACAGCAAGCTCCATCACCACTCCAGAGTAGAATGTGCTGGGGTTTTATTGGTTTTGTGCTTGAAAGTAGTTCTGCTCTGCTCAAGACAATGTATCTTAGGAAACTTTAGCAGGTCCTGAACTGATCTGTTTTATACTCCGCTTTCACCATGTTTTGGGAGAAAAGTTGGAATGTGGTGAAGAGCCTTAGCTATGTGAGCTATGCAGTGTCCTGTGGGATTGTTTGTGAACACAGCAGCTAAAGATAGAAGTGCACCACAGAGATGCTAAAAATACTGTCCAACTCTACGGTGGTTGTTTAGCATTTGGAGAGCTATAGTTGGCCTTACCCAGACAAAGGGAAGATGCAGTTTTGCAATTTGAATATGCAAATGAAATCCTGATCTTGCAAATGTGCAATCATATGCTCAAATCTAAAAAGACCACTTGTATTCCTGAAGTTAAGCATTGGCACGATTAAGAGTTTAATCAGTCAAATACAGTGTCATCAGAAGTTGGTGTGATTGCATGGCAATGCAGAGACTTTGCTTCAAAAAAGAGCCAAAAAAAATCATGTTGTGCGATTGAGATCAGATCTTTACATTCCACATGTTGATACTTGGAATTGTGTTGTCTTATAAATCATCTCTTATTAATGCAGTAGGTTGCAAACAGTTTCTTCTTTCCATTTATATGCATGATTTAGTAAACAGTATTTTAATATCAGTGGGAACACATGCTATGCTTCATGGCTTTCAACCGTGTGACCTTTCAAGGCAGAACAAAAGCTTAGAAATTAGAGTTTACATAAAACTGAGAAGTGTAGAAAGCTTAAAAGGCTGTGTAATTCACTTCTGCAGCAAGAACACCATCTTCTCTAACATTGTTTGCATAAGACAGCATTTATGCTGTCAATTTGCAGTGATGAATGTGTGATTAACATTGCTTCTAGGACAGAGGGGAACTGGTATCTCTAGCAAGTTGAGAGTTGCTTTGGTTAAAACCCAAGTAACTTGGGCATTGCATATTCTGGTGGAGAGAATTTCTCAAACTCCTGTGTATTTTTAATCCACTCCTTTAGTTACAAATAATGAAGGAACAAAGAGTGAAATGTCATCCCTGATGAAGTCAACGTCCCAAAATATTTATAGATTCATAGAACCATTTAGGTCGAAAAAGACCTCAGATCATCGAGTCCAACTGATGATTTATTTCATTAAAGCCAAAATTTCAGCAGCTTTATACAGAATGAGGGCTTCAGGGCTGGAATCTCTGGTTTGGGGTTTATAGTACCACTGACATGCAGAATCCCTTTAAAGGTCTCTGGGTAAGTTTGAGAGCCATGTTCAAAGAGCAGGTATTACAGGAGCAAGAGCTGTATGCTGAGCTGGTCATCTCCCTGCTGCAGGAGGACAGGTGTGTACAAACAGCATTTTTCCAGTGAATTGTGTTCATATTCCAGCTGATGCACTCTGAGAATAGCAGAGGTGCTGGGTTGGTAAAGATGAAAGTGGTGGGATAACATGAAGTAGTCAGGAACAAATTAAATATTCATTCCTCTGCCTTACAAAAGATTTCTGCTTCTGACTGTTATACAGACTTCTCTCTACACCTACTTTCTGTGAAACACACTAGATTGATTATCTTTTTTCTCTAAGTGAGGCTTGGTTTTTTTGGATCTGTATTAATCAATATCCTGTTTATTGTTTCATTTTCTGAAGGACAGAGAACATCAAAGGAGCAGGAAAGGAGCCGTTCAGGACGTTTCTTTCCTTTCCCACTTGTTCCATCCTTTTTAAGAGTTGTGCTCCAGTTTCTCATACCACTTAGGAGAAACCTCAAACTGATCTTTTAAGTGTTTCATGCCCCCCAAGCCTAGAGGAGAGCTCTGGATGCAGTAATAGATCGCTTTCCAGTGCAGACAGTCAGCAGAAGGGCACTGGGCTGGCAGACCTAAGGGTGCTGATGTCAGAGTTCGGGGCAGCCACACACAGGAGGCTGGAGCTGTTATTCTTTGGAGGAGTAAGTGTAAGTACTTCAGCTGTTGGAACAAAAATGCCCTTTTTTTCAGACTGAAATTCCATTGTTTCTTACTGTTCTGTGAATTTGAAAGATTTTTGTCCCTAGGTTTGACCTAATTGGAGGCTTTGCCTCAGGCTATTAATTCCCCAAGCACACCTTTTGACAGAACAGCACCTGTAGTTTGGTAAAACCACAGGACTAAGGGTTCTGAGATATTAAAAATATAATACAATATGTAGCAGAAAAGAAATGTCAGACTGGGTTTTATCTGGTTATCTAGTAAATGGTAAACCTACCTCATAATTTAGGAACACGTACATCCTGTTTCTTCTACTTATGGTCATTGCATAACTGTGCCACTGTTAAAGGCTGAAAAAGAAGAGAGAAAAGTATCTTACGAATCCTGGGAGACCCAAGTAGCAGAAACATCACTTTTTGCTCAGTGGAGAGGATCTGCAATTCTCTAGCCTAGATATTGCTGTGAGAAATTAATGTAGTCTACAAAATTACTGCAAAGTGTTCCATAGGACTTTGAAATTAATGGACTATAAAAAAAGATATAAAACAATACTGCTGGTATTAAAACTGAGGTAAGATGAGGTAATACTGATGGAAAGGCATTGAGTCTAAGATTGATCTTGATTTACAGCCAGATATGAAAAAAATGCTCTTGTGCTACAGCTTAAAACCAAGAGGCAAAGAACTTGTTCTGTCTTCAGCTGTCTAGTTAATAACACTTGTCATTAAATGGAACGTGGAAGTTACAGCCAAACAATATGCGTGACGTGATTGCTGTAAGTCTTCAGATGACTAATTACAAGGCATCTGTACAGAGATCTCCTGCTAGCAGCACAACACAGGAGCAGGCAGTAGTCCTGTTCTTCCAGATCCATTTGTCAATGGCATTTTTTCTCCTGGAAAAATTTCCATTTTAACAGTGCCATTAATACGGAAAGCAGATGAATTGCTAAGGAAAGACAAGATGGGAAGGCTCTGAACATTTGTTTTGATAGGGCAGATCTCTGTTGGTGCCTACCAAATGAGTCTGGTAATGCTGCCTGACCTGAAAAGTATCAAAGCTGCTGATTTTTTTTCTTCTTTCATTTTTTTATAGTGAATGCTATGCGGCCTCTTGCATGCAGCTTGCTTATGTAGGATGGCAAAATAGGTATATTCTTGGCTATGTCTTTTTTCTCCTTGGAACTCATCCTACATTGTCGCTGTTGTCCGCAGGGACAGCAAGAAAAATGACACAGAAGTCCAAGTCCAGGATAAATGGGATTATTTAATTAATTACAGACTTATTTGTTCGCAAGAGTGGTATAACATTATTGGGTGCTTGACCATACACCTCCCAGAGTGATTGGCTGAATGCTACGACACCCATTTCAAAATATTTTCTTCATTGTGGAAAACAAGGCTGTGCATAACAAGTTTGCACCTGGGAGATAAAGTCTTGGTTTACAAAACCCTCTACACTGTTTCCAGCTAGCTTGCATGAGAAAGGAGACTTTCACAAGCGGTTGTAAAAAATATGAAAATTTCTCTGCCAGCTTTTTTAGCATCTACACTACATTGATACCTTTATTCAGGCATTAGTGATTTTGCACAAGGGTAATTAGAAAAATCTTGTTCACAAACTTGCTGCTCTGTAGGCTGGAAGTTGTTCCATTTGAAAGCAGGATATAGATCACACATATTTCTATCATTCTATCATTGCATTCACACAAATCGGTGGATGGGAAAATCATATTTGTAGTATTTTCTTCCCTTTAACTTTTTGTTAAAATTTAGAAAAAAAGAAAGCTAGTACCTTAGGCTCATGGTAGTCCAGGTTGAATTTCCTGTTAGTTTCTGTGGCTTACTGTAAGATCACATTATTCTGGTTTTGTCTAGTCATGATGTTTGATGTTTGGGATTTTTGTGCTTACAAGCTAAAGGGCGCAGTTCTGTGTTTGCAGCCAGGATTGCTTCCCTTGCCGCATGGGGACTTTAGGGAGAAGGCCGTGCAAAAGTGCCAGGTCTGCAGTCACCTTTCAGAAGTTCACACATATTCAAGTCAAACAAGAGACCTGTTGTACTGCAGCAGTGTCAGAGGGAACAGGGATTGATCACAGCTCTGGAGCCACCGTGCAAGGAAGCCAAACCTCCTGTTGTGGTTTCTGGCGATGCACACTCAGGGGATGTGTGGGCACAGCTCCTGGGTCCTGCAGCTTTGCACTCACAACAGGAGTGTGAAACTTATTAAGGGAAAGCACACACCTTGTGCTCTTCTTTCTCTTTTAACACAGCTTGAGGTCCCTGACTTACAGAGGGGATAACTGGGGAAGATCTCGATGAGTGGTGACAATAATGGGGCAAAGTCAACTGGTACTTGTGTACTGATGGGAGATCAAACTCCAAATGTAGCAGCAGTGTTTAGGAGGTGATTTACATGTGCACACCTAAGTAGCAACTTCCAGTACCTGTTGTTACTATATTTGTTTAAGGCAGATTTCATATTTCCACTGTAAATCATGAAGTGGGAGAAGCTGTAGTGTCAGGTAAAAACAATCCACGAAGTGCATACGAGCTAGCTAATAACCAGTGTTCTTTCGTGGTTAAAGTGACTGCTTACATCCCCAGTTCCTGTTCCTACATCCTCCCTTCCAGTTGCCTATTTCTATGAGCATGATGAATAAAAGGAAATCCACCCTGTGAATTTTCCCTATTCATAATCCTTTCTCTACCACCACACCTCATTAGAAATGGATCTGCCACCTTTGCAGCCTACAAGTACCCAACATACCCCAAAGTGGACTTTACTCTGGTACTCCTTACCTGAAGAATTGGGGAATTGCAATTTTTAAGCACACTGGTGCATGCCTCTGGTACCATGGAACTGTATTGTGATCTCTTTCCTGACACTGTAAAATGACAACTTAATGTCCATCCATGCTCAAAATGCTTGAAATCAGAAGGGTCAAGCAGCCTAAAGTAGTAGGAAGAATGTGATTTTAGCTTACATTTAATCTTAGTGTGGAGAAAGTGAATGGTAGTTTTAATTGCTTAAGCCTCCTTGAGTTCTCCTTGTAGCCTGAGATAAGACTTTGATGACATGTAATTTATGTTTCTCATAGTCAGGTACTGCTTTGGCTGCCTACTGGTCAGCAGGAGGCATTTTTTCTTGGATTCAGGGATATAATGTGAGTGTCTGTAACCAAACTGCAGCCAGCATGCACAAACAGAAACCTACAGATGTGCTAAATGCACTTACTGCAGTGCCAGGTCCCGCTGTAGTGGAGTGGGATTGTTGCCCAGGAGCATTTGGGGTTTGCTATTCATGTGCAAGCCAGCCTACTACCCAACACAGAGGGTCTGCAAGTAACTGCTGCCATTTAAAAGCTAATATTGTGTATCAGACTCACTTTCCAGCCTTTAAACGCACAGGCACATTCTCACTTACTTTTCACAAACTGTCCTTAAATATTAGCAGGACACTAAAATCTCCTTAGAGTGTGGATAAGTGAGCAATAGAGAGCACAAAACTTTCCAAACTGTGAATTTAAGGCACAGGAGAAAAAAATTATGACGTTTTCTTGTTTTATATGGAAAATTGCCAGTTCCATTTTCTCATTGCATGACTGTTTTTGTCAGAACAGATAGAAACATTTTGGGCTGATGTGCAGATAGGTCTCGCTGAAGCTTGTTGAAGCCACAGAGGCTGAAGTCTTGATCGCTGAATGCTGCAAACAGTTTGCCTCTGGCAAATACATACTTCCAGTTTTGGCAGTGTCTAGTGTTTGAAAGAGACAAAGAGTGATAGATTCTCTGGTCAGTTCAGTTGAGCAAACCTTACACTCAGGTTTTATACTTTGCAGAGGGAACAGTTTGCAATATGCCTTGAGAAAATACTGGGGGAAAAAAATACTTCTGCTTATCTCAGGCTTCTGCCTTGCTCAGTCCTTCCATCAAAAATTAAACGTGCTCTATCTGTCAAAATAATTCAGATATGCCAGATCTTAGCAGGCTGTTAGTGACCTGGATTCCCCAGGTGCCTTGCTCTGAAAGGCTTTGTGCAAAGCTGCCACCACATTAGCAAATCCCAGGATCTGTAGTGAGACTGATGTTTTCCCCCCCTGCCCCATCTCCTTTTACAATACTTTCTTTTCCTCTATCAAACAAACAGAAAAGTCAACACCTGGGATTTCCCAAGAATTACAAAGATCTTGAGACTCCTAGTGAAAGAAGGTTATCTGACTCCCATTCTGGATATCCCAGTTATGGATGCATAAACTTCAATTTATTAAAGCAGGAGAGTCTCCGGCTGTGCTGCTGGACACAGGGGCAGCTGCTGAGGGAGGATGTTCATGGCAGTGTCCCACTGGCCTCAGTGCTCACTTGAAGAGGCTGTGTAGGTGTGGGAATCACTGCTGTAGGTCGAATCTGTCCGTGGCAGTGAGTGGAATGGGATGGTGCAGATCAATAATCAGCACCCTGTGGCTGTCGTAAATCAAGGCTTGACTCACTAACAGGCTGCAGGCACAGGAAGAGGCACTGAAATACCTTGCCTAAAGTTTTTCCTCCCTCATTTCTGCAGTATGTTAGCCTGAATAGGAATCTCTGGTTAGAGGTGGCTTGTTTCTGGTGGAGGGGTCATTGCGAGGCTGGAGAAACAAGGCTTTTGCAATTGTTCCTTCCCAGGTTCCCACTTGCAGGTAAAGGAAGGCACAAGTTCCAGGGGGAGAATTAACAGGGGCTGGCAGGAGGGCCATGGGGCAGCCTGGCTCATGGGGAGAGCTGGAGTGGCAGCTGAGGACAGCTGATGTGTTACAAGAGAAGAAAGGCTGAGCGCTGGCAAAGCAGGGAGCCAGTCCAGAGGTGCCCATGTGTGGCTGGTTATTAAAATCCAATGGAACCATCACAGGATGTATTTATTAACAATTTGATCACTCTGATTCAGTTTTTGCGACTTCCTGCCTTCCTTTCTCCCTTCATTGAGTAATAGTAAGTTCCTGAAGGCCAGCACCACCTCCTAAGTTTGGAAGGTGCCTGATGCCCAAGGTCACCCTCACGGCAGCCCCAGCGAGCCTAGCTCGAGGAGGGCACAGCCAAGGACTGCCTTCTTCTGCCGAGGCTGCCTTCCCTCCTTGCACAAGAGAAGTCTGTGGAGCACTCTGCCCACATGGAGGGAATCCGTTTGGTGCAGGGAGGGAGCGTGTGACAAATTAGCTGTTTGTAACCACAGCTGTGCAGCTTCCGTGGACAGAGCAGCATAAACAGTTATTATTTATTCTGCTTGTGCTGCCATGTCGAGCCAGCAGCGCTGCTCCTGCGTGACTCAGGTCTTTCCCAGAAAGACAGACAGCCTGCTGGTTTGGAGAGGACAGTAGTGCTGGGATCATTGCTGAAAGCAAACCTGAGATAATGGAGAACTCAGAATCGGATATTCCCTGAATCGGAGAGCCTGCCTTTGTTTCCCAGGTATTCCCAAACAGAAGTTAGCCTGTGCATGCCAGTGCATTTTAATGCATTTTGACAAGGTCGCAAGAGCCCCTTTGTTGCTTGCCTGCTTCGTCCTTGCTTGGACATCGGAATGAAGCTTTCCCATACTGAGCCATAGGCAGCCTCCAGCCATCTTAGGAGTGTGTGTGTGTGTGTGTGTGTGATGCATTTCCAAAATATTTCCATTCACTTCTCAGGTATTCAGTTTGAAACTGAGCTGCCCAATATACTAATCAGCAGGGAAAGAGGAAGAATATACTTTGGTGTTCTTCTCTTTTCTCTTGAATTTGTCAAATTGTGTAAATGAAGAAGAGGAGAAAGAGCTGGAATAAATCTGGTCCTTCCTGGGGATTGTGGAACCAGATTAAGGAAGTGGACAATAAAAATAGTTTTGGTGAGGAAGAGTCTAGAAAAGGATAGATAGGCTTCAAAGAGATAGTCTTGAACGTCTGAGAGTACCAGATGAATGTTCTGCAACAAAGAGCTTCTTGAATTAGTGAGGTCAGGAGCTCCTGGTCCTAAAAGTTGTAGTGCTTTGGTGATAGCTCTCCTGCCACCACTGTGGTTGGCATGTCTGAGCCAGGCAGGGACCCAGTAATATGAAACTGTGTTACTGTCCCCTGCAGTGGTCAGGGCTGCCACAGCAGCACGTGCATGGAGAGCAGTCACTGGGAGCTGGGGAGGAAACTGCTGGCTCCTCACAGCCAGCACCAGCCCAGAGCATGCTGTGTGGGAGTCACAGCCACTGAGGTGTCAGTGGGGAACACTGAAAACAACCTCCCAGCCAGCCCAGCCAGAGCAAGGAGGGATTTCTGTTTATAATGGAAACTTCATACTTAAGTGCCTGGTGACTATAGTCTATTTTTTACATTGGTGCTGTGCTTGAAGCAGAAGGATGATGGCACCCAAGTGCCCCTTTTAACCAAAATTATTCTATGATTTGTTTAGTTGCTTTAAGGAGAGTGTCTTTCTCTCTCAAGTTTGGGGCTGTAGTCAAATCTATCTTAAGCAAAAGCAATGCTACTAAATCCTGTGGAGTTATACCTGCCTGCACTGGGAGAAATTGGTCTTCTGGATTTTATGGTTCTTGTGCAAATACTCACCTGGGAAACAGGAATCTTGCTTTTCAAGAGAACATGACACCCAGCTAATTTCACTGCCTCTCATACAGCCAATCTTCTTGGGAGGGCTAAGCAACAGCATCCTATTTAAAAGTCCTGTCCCAGTTTTGGAATACCCATGCCATCGGAAAGCTATGTCCTTATTTTATCTGTTTATATCTAGTAACAGTCTAGGAGAAATGAAGTTTTGTTTTCCCATCACATTTATTCCCCAGTGCAACAGTTAAAAAACTATTTTTCAGAGTGTTCAGAAAGCCCACATTTTTCCCCAGTAACTCAGAGCATAGGAATGTCCTATGGCAAAGGAAGAGCTGGCAAGGACATGCATGCCAGCATGTCAGCTGGCCAAGGGTGGGAGATCCCCTGCCACTTCCTGCCTGAAGGTTCCCAGGGTGCAACTTGGGAGCACACTGTGTTTGTTTTGGATGGGTGAAGCCCCTGTAAATATTCTCTATACATGGCTGAGATTTAAATATATGTAGTTATGCCCTACCAACATGTTTCAGCCTACGCAGGGCAACATCTGTTGAAACATGCAACTCTGGCTTAGTTTTAGCAGAGAAAATGAAGAAAAACAATTTCATCCGTCATTAGACTAACACTTGGGAGAAGATTTCGGCCTGCTTCCATTTCCTAAAGCGAAGCAATTTTGGCCTCATCAGCAAATGTCTGATGGTGCAGCAGTGTCTGGTTGTGACTCTGGGACAGTCTCTCTCAGAGCAGCAATGCCAGCCCAGCATGGACACTACTGCCCAAAGAGGCTCTCAGGTAACCAGGCAAAGTGCACTGGAAGCAGCTCTCCTCGGTTCTCCCCACCCATGGTTTTGAGCACAGCCCATGTTAAGGCAGTGTGACATTGTCCCTCTGCCCACCGATTTAGAAATAAGTGATGAGAGGGCACTGGTGTGAGACCAGCTGAGTGAGCCACCAGGCAGCCCTGCCATGTTCCCAGGTCAGAGCCATACATGTTTGTGGGCAATTGCCTGAAGGTAGGCTGAATTTAGGGGTGGACCTCAGCTGTTTGCACGGTGACCTTCATGTGCACAGTGCAGAAGGAGCCACACATGGTGTGCCCACCCTGTGCCCTGCAGCCTCCATGCACCCTGTGGTGACAGTCCTGTGACACTGTCATCTGAGAGCACTGAATGCTGCAGTTGTGCAGTGACTGAGGCATAACTGTGCTGTGTTTAAAAATTAGTGTAAAATTTAGAAGTTGGTCATATGCAGCATAGCCCTAGAGTGGATCTGGTTATGCTGGGGTTGGCAGGAGGAATTTTCTGGTGATATGAGCTTTTATTAGATGGGATTTTTTTTATAGCACTAGATGACAGGAAGCACTTGGAATTGTAGCCCAGAGCTGGGAGAGGTTTTACTGTGAGCTGCTTTAGAAGAACCAGTGTTCTCTCATTTTCCCATTGCTGATCAGATAGTTTGCTAAATATATATATATATACAAGGTCATAATGCTTATTTCTCTTAACTTGAAGCAGCAATGTTAATATCTGATTAATCCTGTGACATACAGGTCATGCTTGTTAAAACTGAAAGCCACAGATGATTTTATGTGGAAGAGATTGCCATATGCTGAAATAGTATGAGAAGCATTGTTTTCAGTTTCACTTTCTTTATATATAGAGGGCAGGTTTCTTTTCCCTAAGATTTGTGAATTTACAACTCCATCATTTCTTGTAGATGAAGATATTTATATAATTGTATTTTGAAAACATACTCATTTTTATGAATGAGTGGCAATCCTTCAAAAGAACAAAGCCCACAATGCCTTAGACTTAGAAGAATAAACAAAAATTAAGAAGTTTAGCTGTTACTTACTCTTTCTGGAATTTAAAACATCTGTGATTAGGAAGTTTGAAAGTCTGTTTAGATAGATAGCTAAGAATTTGTTTTGTTTTGCTTTGTTTAGAAAGTATGCTAGTTATTTCAGATGTTCGGCCTATAAAGAATGTAAAACAATTTAATTGTCTCAGGTCTGAATTTAATCCGAGTCACTGGCAGAAGGTCACTAAATTCAGTCCAGGGTTTCATTCAGATTTGCCATTTAGACCTAAAAAATGTTACCATAAAAATGTTGGCATGTTTGTTATGCAGGGAGTATAATGTCTTAATTGAAATGCAACCAGAAACTATTTTAAAAACTTCTATTACAGTTCACATGACAGACAGTATTTTGTAGCTTTAACATCTGTTTTAAAGCCAACACATGAGATTTAGCCTTTGTGTGACTATAACTCTTTTGATTTCAGTGAAGTTGCACACATTTAAATCCTGATTGAATTTGTCTCACATGATTGGGTTTTTAATTGTATGATTTAATTTTCTTTATCTCCAACCCAGTGTTGTAGTGTGGAGCTTCAGCGCATGTCAGAATATGGTCAATAATGGATCCTTTCTTCTTCCTTTTCTATTTTCACAGTTACAGGGATCCATTAAAAGAAAACTGGAAGATGATAGCTCTCCTGCCTCCAGTGGCGTGCCTGATGTCATTTTCCCAAATGACAGTAAAAGACTTTGTCTTGACGATGTAAACCTTGCCATGGGCCAAGGTGCCAATCCCAGTGTGGCGTGTCCAGAAATGCAAAGTTCCCCGTTCTCCACCGGTCACAGCACTTCTTCCCTGGGAGTCACGGGACACCCAGTGCTCCTTGAAAACAATCACATGAATGGTGGTGGCATTGGCTCCCCTTTCTCAGTGCCACCCAACACAGAAATAAACCAGAAGGGGTCAATAGGAGGGCAAGCCAACAACATTGTCCACTATGATGAGAAAGGAAACAGCTTACAGTCTGTGGACCAAGAGCTGCAAGATCTATTGGAAGAGCTCACCAAAATGCCTGATCCTTCTCCCAATGACCTGGATCTGGAGAAGATTTTGTGCAGCAAGGCTGAAGATCCACTTGGTCTGAGTCATTCCCAACCAAACATAAGTACCACTCCAAAGTCCTCCCCACAGACTTCCCACTTGGAGAACCATGTTGCTAACAAAGATTTTTCTCCAGGCTGCAATCCAGCCAGCGGAGGATCCCCTCAGATGAGACCATCATCTGCTGGAGCTAACTTCCAGGTTCCTCCCTCAAACAAACCTGCTGCATCACCCATCTCTACAGCAGCTCAGAGCAAGAACCAGCCACCACCGATGCTCCCAGTACCCCTGCCCAACATGCCTGGCTCCAACTGGCACGCTCAGCAGCTAAAGCAGCTGGCAGCCAGCAAGCAAGTGTCTGGTACCAAGCAACAAGTACAGGCTCCCAGCTGGCCAACTATGTCGCCTCCTGGTCTCTCTCCACCTTACAGGGCAGGATCATCCCCACACCATCAACCTTTCAGTCCTCAAAATGTTATGGTATCTGGCATGCCTGCTAATAATTTACCAGGAAACAACATTCAGAGTCCTCAAAACACTCTGCTTTCAAGCATGACTTCCAGCAGCACCCCATCCAATGGCCCCTCTCCCCCTTATGGCTCTGAGAAGCTCTCTAGTCCAGCTCTGAGCCAGCAGCCCTTCAGCCCGCAGAACTCCATGCTGCCCGCTCTGACAGCAGCCAGCTTGCCAGCCAACAGCATTAAAAGCCCACAGAACAACTTGGTTGCCAGCATGGCCTCCACAAATACTGGACCTTCTCCACCGTACAGGCCAGAAAAGCTGTCAAGCCCCGCTCTGCATCAGCAGCCCTTCAGTCCTCAAGGTACATTAATCTCTAACATCACTCCCACCAGCAACCCCACAAGTATGCAGAACTCGCTTTTTAAATCAATGACTACAAACCAGACCAAAAATATGAACATAATTATGCAACAGCCGTCCAGTAGCTTACAGCCAGGTCTGGTGAATGAGAGCCCTGTTAGCCAAGACCAGTTTTCTTTCAATAACACCAAACCACTGTCTCACTTTGCCTCAGAGTCAGCTACTCAAAAGATGTCCCCTCTGACAGCAGGACAAGGACAGCAGTCCCTCATTCACTATCTCCAGCAGCAGCAGCAGCAGCAGCAGCAGTCTCCAGCCACGCAGCAGTCCCAGCAGACCAACAACAGCCAGTTTCTCCAGCAGCAGTTCCGACAGCTGATGCAGCCACATCGGATGCAGAGACAGATGCAGGCTGCCACACTGCCAGCTCAAAGCAGACAGGTGAGAACCTCTCTTCTATCTTACACGGATTATGTGAAAATACTGAGTCATTTATTTTCTTATTTTTGCTTTTCCATTTGTGTTTCAAATGCGATGTCACTAAATTTATGAGGTGTGCACAGTGCATACATGGACAAGGCAATAACAACCTCTGGTGTTATCAGAGTAACTTTATTTATGTCGTCAACTAAAAATGTACCATAATTCCACCATGCAGTGCCTGTTTTAGCCTGGTGAAGAACTTTGTGCTATTTTAAAATAATTTTTTTTGCATGTATAGGTGATAGTCTTTTTTAGCTTATATTATAAGCTCCAGAGATACTCTCGTTGCATGTTTCATGTCATCCTTTCAGAAGGAATATCTTCTTTTTATCTTAATGCCCTTCAACAAATTCATGTCTGTGTTATGCTTCTAAGGCTAGAAAAGATCAGGTGGGGTGAGAAGTGAAGTTAAAATGTGTCCTTCATGGACAGCAGGTCAAACAGTACAGCTTCTGAATAGCAAAGAGGCAGACTTGAAATACCTGTTACTAGCATTCGCCAGAAGCCATTCCCTGCTTTGGATGAGGGCCATTCCCCACCCATGGTGATCTTCGATACCAATCGAGCTGGTAAATGCAAAAATGCAGCTGGCAAAAGTGAGGCACAGCCCTGGTTTCTGTCCAGAGACCTTCTCCCTGAGACTCAGTGAGAGGTGTGAATCTCCTACTACCCCAGCTCAGAGAGATGTACTGTGAACAGAGTCCTTGGAGCAGGGAAGGACTCGGGGACTGGGTCTGAGAGCAGCCTGACTCTGAGCAATAAACATCTGTCTTTTTGTTCGGCAGAATAGTTGGAAACACTGAATCTCACCACCAAACCAAGGGCTTTGTTAGGCTGAACCAGCGCTTTGTAAGCAGACTCCTCCAAGCTGCTTAGCTGTGCACACAGTCACTCCATCAGCAACTTGGGAAGGACTGAGAGAGACACTTCTCTCCCAGCAAAGCAGAGACTGATTTCTAAAATTCTACTGGGATCTGCTTGAGAGCTGAGGTGTGGAGTGCACTCCAGGGCCAGATCTTCTTTGCTCTTCTTCCTTACAAAGGGACTGGTTCTTAAGGAGGGGGATTTCATCAATCTTGGTGTAACGCTGGTGTAACAAATATCATAATGTCCTATGATAGCAATGAGAAACAGGGGATAGTTACCAAATATCAGCTTCTGAGTGGTACCTCAGTGAGGTGCATTGCCACTGTGCCACTTTAGGATCAACTGGCTCTTTTCCAAGTTGTGCACACTCCATTCTCCCTTGCTCCATGCAGCAGCTCAAAACAGGCTGCAGGGAAGGACTGGTGACTCGCTGAATTTGCTTACACAAGTGTAGAACAGGTAACAGTGGGGCACATCTAGTGGTCTTTAAAGGGTTACCAGTGCAAGGCCCCTTATTCAACAAAGACCTAGAGCAGTTTGTTGCTTCAAGCACGTGAGAACCCTGCTTGTGTTCGGTGGGACCCAGACTGAACACAGAGTAGAGAGTCTTGCTGGCTTGGGATCCAGGCCTGTGGAGAGACACACAGTTGAAAGGAAGCAAAGTGCAGCAGCTCCACGAATTACTGCCCACCAGATGTTTTACTCTGGAGGCAGGTGTGGGTGAAGAATACATTCATGGTGTTTTCCTGCCTCTTGGATGAGGACTAAAAAGTTGTTAACAGCAGTGACATGATCACGTTTGATCATATGTCCATAACCTTTTTTGGCTTCACCATTGAATCTATGAAGTTGGAACGTCCTTGTTGGATTCCTGAGGTTTCCTATGCCCCAGTTTTCCCTGCTCTGCATTTTTGTCTTATACCTCTGAGCGCCTTGCATCACTGATTAGCCACAAAAAAAAAACCAAAACCCTCCTGAAGTGAGTCTGTCTAATTGGCTGAAATATTCCTTCTTCAAGCAACTTTCCTGGTGCTCTGCCTGTGCTGCATTTTCAGCTGATTCTCACTGTCAGAGAGAGAGTTATTATAATCTTGCTGCTATCAGTAAAGATCAAGGACAGTTAAGACAATGATTACAGGTGATGAGCATTTAACATTTTCAGACTAGTTAGGTAAGCTTAGGGTGCCTCCCTCATTTTACAGGGAAGACTTATTACAATAATTACACACCAAATGACAGTGCTTCAGTTTTACAGTCTGTTGAGCTGCTGAAGAAAGATGGTGGATGTTCAGGATTGGAGCATTTTGTAAAGTTTTGGTAACTTTACTGCAAATCTCATAGAAGAAAATGGATCCTGAGTGCTGAATTAAAAGATTACGTGGGAAATTTATTCTATGTAGGAATCCTTGAGTCTGAGATACTTACTACATTTCTTGGAATCTAGCATGGAGATCTGTTATTGTCTGCAATAGATTTCTTATTTACATTGAGAGATTGATACTGAATTTTGGAGCCCACCTGCTCCATACCAATTTTACTCCATTAAAGTGAAGTAGCCCCAGTGACTGTGGTTTTGATTTCCAGCAGTGTATCCAGAGCTGAATTTGAGCTTTGCAAAATTTCAGTGCCAATTCTCTCCTGAGGCAGGTGATGAATAGGACTTTTCAAACACAGAGCAGCTGTTTCATTAAAAGGCACAATGTTAAAGATTCAGAAGACGGGAGAAAACCTCTGCATCTCAAAAATAGTAAACTTCTGGTGGAAAATTGCCCTTTTTTTAGCCTCATTCACAGAAATTTGTTCAGAGAAAAATTACAGCATTCCCTGAAATGTTGTTTAGTGCTTAAAAGTCATCCCCTTACTTAGTGTGTGTGTTTGCAAAATGTGACTAAAATTTATAAAAAGAAGGCATAGTACTCTCTTCTTTGGAGCAAGAGGTGCAGCTTTGTACAGAAGAAGAATGTGGATGGTGGCCAGTTGGAGGGAGAACAATAAACCATGAAATTTGATCCTTGTAGCAGGCACAGCAACATGGGGAAGAGAGCAGCAGCCACAGACCCAGAGTGAGCATTTTGCTGTTGTTTTAATGTGTATTAAAGCAAACACTCTGCATTCCAAAAGCGGGGTTACTGCTGGTGCCTCACAGCTCTACCATTTTTGTAGTTAGTGATGTATCTTTTAATTGTAATCAGTCTGCATCCCAGATCCTGTCTTGCCTGGACAACTGCTGAATCTGATAGGGGCTAATCTCCCCCCATCTGAAGCACTATGTCTTTATTGTTGAGCATTGATGGGTATTGATTGAGGCGCTGACAGTTTGCATTGTGTGATAGTGCAAAGCCTGGTGGGGCTAACGCTGCTCTCTGGCTACGGGCAGGATTTGGTTTTATTCCTGTGGGGCTGATGCCTGTGAGTGAAATTATACTCAAAGGTCTGGACTCGTAAATCCCCAATATAAAGATGGTGGTAAATGCCAGAGTCAAAGATAGTCTCCAGAACTATCACACACTGTTTTCAGGGGTAAAGCTTCACCACTTGACTCTACTGGCTGTTTCTGGGCACATGAAAAGCTGCATTTGCCCAGGCAGGTTGAATAGTTGGGCATCTCCCTGATTTTCATGTCTAAATAGAGTTTGTACTTGCAGATTTCCTATTCTGGAATGTCAGATACACTGGGCCAAATTCTGCCTTCAGCAATGCTGATAATACAACACCCCACTTCCAAAAGAGCTCTTCTGTCAGTCCCTGAAGTGTAAGAACAGAGGCCTTTGTGCAGGGGAAGGAGGGATCCCCTCCTCCCTGAAGGTGGGAAAACCAGCCAGTGATATTCACAGTTTAAGTCAGGCTGAACTACAATAAACCCTTTGGGTGGCTGTTCCTTTTCCAAGCCCAAGATGATCTGAGTTAAAAACCTGGGAGTCTCGGGGAGGAGGGCAGCATTTCCCACTGACTGCTCTGTGCCTGAAACGCTGAGAACCAACACCCAGCTGAAAAGGTTGTTTTGTCGGGGGGATGGAGGTGATAAACAGCCATTGTTTGGGTGGGACACGCTGTGTCTCTGAGCTCCACTTGCACCCTAGGAACCAAATGTGCTATTCTTAGAGCTCTGCATTCCTGCTGACATCTAGAGAGTTGTACACTGGATTGTCAGTGAAGGGTATATTTGTTTCATCTCCATTGCCAAAAATACTGATAGAGAAAAAATTACAAGAGAAGAGAGAGAGAAAACTAATATTATTTGCAGTAAAAGTGGCTGTATTTTTACTACATATGGACTGCATATGAGATGGTGAAGGGCATGCTGAAGACCAAAATACCCTTTGAAAAGCAAAGTATTTCTTTAACTGTGGTAAAAGCAGCAATACATTATCTGAGTTGGAAGAATAAACTGTAGGTTGCAGAGAAACACCAAAACTTCTGAGCTAGATTAAATATACTTTTTTTAAAAAAGTTTAAAAACCTTCTTTCAGAGCATGTTTTCTAAATATAGAAACAAAACTGAAGAAGAAATGCTCTGTTATAAAGAGCAAACTGACCCAGAGGTTAGATGTCAAAGGTTAAATAACTATAATGGAATACAAAATACAGCTTTTATTAATATAAACAGAAATGGTAATACCATGGACTGATTTCTGGGTGCCATCTATTATGAGAAGTTATTTCTGCCTGTGAAAAGTCAGTGCACTGTGATTGTTAGGTGATACTGTTCTGACTCAGCAGCACTTTAAAAGCTCTGATGCAGGTTTATGAAGAGTTTGGAAAAGCAGAGAACACAGCCTGCATCATCTGAGTACATACAGTCCTCCTGCAAGTACAGGGGAAAATCATGTTTTATTTGGGATTTCTGAGATGTCACAAGGCATCTTCCTAATACATAAAACAATTAGAGTATCATGCATTATTAATGAAACCAAAAGTACTGGCCAGATTTCATCTGCCGTTTCAATCCCCTACCCTTTTTCTTCAGGTGTCAAACTTATTTTTAAAGCCACTTCGAAAGAAGTTCTGCTGGTATCTCTCCTCTCCTCTCCTCTCCTCTCCTCTCCTCTCCTCTCCTCTCCTCTCCTCTCCTCTCCTCTCCTCTCCTCTCCTCTCCTCTCCTCTCCTCTCCTCTCCTCTCCTCTCCTCTCCTCTCCTCTCCTCTCCTCTCCTCTCCTCTCCTCTCCTCTCCTCTCCTCTCCTCTCTTTCCCTTTTCTTTTTTCTTGGGAACCAAATTTTTTAAATACTTTTTTTTTTTTATTTTACTAATGCTGTGGAGGAGAAAACCAGATTTGATTTCAAAGGGCAGTGGTAGCACAATACCAAAGCAAAGCCTTTGAGGGATGGAGAGCTTTTGAAGGCAAAGCAACAAGCCCTTCAGCTAATTAAGTGCCTTTGAATAGGGGAATAAAGGAAGCTGGTGATGAATCTGGATTACAGAGAGCAGTAAGGCTGAGCCTGGAGTTTGACCTCTCCACAGATGTAAAAACATCTTCTTGAATGGTCATTTCTGAATTTATATTTATCTGTGCATTTGCAAGTGAGTTGATATTTTTTTCAAACTTGGAGATTCTCTGTTCTCTTCTCAAGAGAGCCTGAGAGGAGCTTGACTGAAGCTATCAACTATCATCTTCTCCCTTTCCTCCCCTGTGAATAAATAATGTCAGAAAAGTTTTGGAAAGCAAGAAGTAAACTTGTGGAATGAAATGGGGTGTTTGGCCTCAACATGTCAACAGTAATACAGCATTTTCAGAAGAGCAGTAATCAAGATTAAAAAACCTTAATTCACATCTGATCTTCTGAGCCCATTGCTCTTTTGCAGTTTCTTTAAATCACATGTGTTGTCTTCTTGTGTTACATTTCAGGTATTTCAAAGCATTCCCCTGTTGTAGTGGAGTCCTTGTAGCCATGTCTTAACCTTCCCACTTCTCTGGCTTGCACAGTTAAGATGTTTATAGGCACTGATGTTTCCAACAGCTCTGCCTAATGCACTCATAATTCCTTCCAGTTTAGCTCTCTGTTGTGCTGAAAGCACTCTTGGACACCACACAGCACATCATTAGGGGAAGCAATCTGCAGAGGAGAAGCTTGTAAATAGACCAAATCCTTCTAAACACCATGTGGGGAGCATCCTCCCCCACTCTCACCATCACCCACCTTTTGGATCTGAAATTAATGTGGACACTGCACGAAAACTGCAGCACTTTCCTCGATCCAGACGGGTCTTTCCCTTGGTTATGACCTGTTTAATAAAATGGAAGATGTTCTGCCAGCAATTGAGCATTTAGGACACAGACAACTCTATGGGAATCTCACACTGGACAAATTAAAATCCAATTGGAAAGAAAAAAGAGGCTCAGGAGGTACTGTAAACACCAGTGATGGGTGCTGGAGGCGTTCAGGGAAGTCTTTCTCTTCTTTATGTGCAGGACGATGAAGCAATGCATGCGGGGCTGAGGGAGGGCTGTCCAGGGCTTTGGTGGAGAAAGAGGAAGTAGTGCTCATGTGCTGTGAACATGTAGAAGGAAATGTGACTTACCCCAGAGAAATTTAGGGCAAGGTGCTGCATTTCAGCCTGACAGGCTGCTTGCAATGTTTCAAGACAGGGGCTGTGTGTCAGGGCTGTGTCCCTGCTCAGTCCAGGCACAGCCGCAGAGCTGTGGGTGGGCGGAGGGGGGAGAGCCATGGCACGGAGATTCGGTGTGACCTCTGAAAACCCCTTGCTTTTGTGGTTTTCAGCTCTAAGCAACAGACAATTGCTTCCTTCTGCTCTGTAGTACAGGGAGGGAGACAGCCTCATCTCCCAAAGGTGTAAGGAAAATGGTACTATCGTGCTGAAAAATGTCTGATTCACCAGTTGTAACCAAACCCCTCTGACCCTCCCAGCCCAGGTGGGCAGTTCCTCTCAGGTTTTCCAGGCAGCTTGGTAGCAGTTCACAAGTGTTCTGGGCTAACCATTGGCTGAATCAGGCCCCAACTGCAGATTTTCTTGCCTTTATTTTTTCCCCCACATAACCCATTTTGCTTTATTATCACAGATCAGAAAAGCAAAAAATCCATATGCAAAAATCTTTAATTAAAAGCAGTTGAGGAAAAGGTTATGAACATACGTATTTTCCTAACTGTGCCCTTAGATACAATGAAGTTTTAAACATCCTGGGAATCTAGGGAAGGACTTGACAACCTTCTCACTGGCTTCAGGATGAATGCCGTAACTTCCTTCTGTGTATCATTCTTAAAAATAACAATTTGTAGAGTGGTTAGTGATGGGTAAGGTACATCCTCACTTACAAGGCAGCACCCATAATTCTTACATTGCAAAGGTGTGTCCATGGCCCAGCGTGCTGAGGAATGACTACAAGGAAATGATCGTGTTGTACACCCAACTCATTTCAATTGTGCTGTAAATCCCCATCCATATCAGGATATCTTAATTCAATTTTTCCCACCTTTTTGGAAGGTAGGGTTGTACATTGTTTGTATTTTCTATCTCCTTCTTGGTAAATGACAGTTTGGGGAGCTTGCGTTGAACTAAAAGCAGCCTGGCTTTTGGAAAATGTGCTCACTTCCCTACAACCATGTCCTCCTCACTACCTAAAATTTGATGCCTAAATTAATAAATAATTTGAATACTTTCCACAGTGATACTGTTAGAGCATGGCATCTACCCTTGATTTTTGGGGTGCTTTCTACCTCATATTGTCGTGCCATAGTCTAGAATTGTATCAGTACTTCACAAGGCAAAAATATGTCCAGGACCAAAGTCCAATTTAACAAACAGAATAAAGGCAAACAAGTGAGTAGGAGAGTCCCTGGGATGCTGTTAATGCCGTGCCTGGCTCCGGCCGGCGCTCCGGCAGGGCGGGGTGACGGGAGCAGCCCCTTCGCCTTCCTGCTCTGCTCCTCCGCCGTTCCTGCCCGGCTGCAGCGAGCGCTGCACACCAGCTCAAAGTACAAACATGTTTTGTTTCAGATGCAATATCTAGAAATAACTTTCCTGGTAAAATGAACTCAAGTCTCCCCCCCCCTTTTTTTTTTTTTTCCTTTGGGCATTTTGGAGAAATTTCAGTGTGTGGGTGGGGGAAAACAAAGCCGTGGCTGTAAACAGGAACTGATATTGTCTGTGGGACTGAATGGGGAGAGAAACTGAACTGGCCTCGGTGATTCTGTCATACATCTGTGAGTCTGGAAACACTGGGATGATTCACAGTTTGCTGATTAATACAGGAGCAAGCAAAATGGTGTGAATTAACGGCCATTACAGAGCTGCACTGGATGGCAAATATCCCCCCAGAACAAATGATGTTTCATGAAGATTGCTTAGAGGAAGAGGTAATGGGTCTTAAATACAAATTAGAAGCAGTCCCAATCAAAGCTGTTAACATTAAGGTTTGAAAGCCAAACACTATTATGGGCTGTTTTCAAAAACTGGACATTTAGGAAGCCTATCAGTCTGCCCTGTTGGCTGTGTAGTATTTCTGTCTCAAGCACTTTGGATATTTCAAGCAGCCAGCACTAATAATTGATAGAAATCCACAACCAGGAATGCAGCAGCTCTTCTTAGGGCTTTGAAGGCTAATCACTCTATTACATGTTTTAAAGTTAAATTTTTTATAGCTCATATAAAGGCAAATATCATTATCGGTACATAATTCTGGAAAGCACTACCATTAACAAGAAGTAATCCTGTATTACAATTTAACCCTTTGCATATAGGAACGTTAAAGGAAGAAGGTAGTAAATGCCTCACTTCAATATAAATAATATTCTCTGTACAACCAGCAAAATGATTTAACATTTGTCATTGAAGTAATGAAAATGCAATTCCTTGGATCAGTGTCAGGCAGATGCAGATGTGAATGCAGGTTATGGACAAGCTGTGCTGAGCTATTTTTCCCCATTACAGAATTGATGAGAGACCCGCAAGGAGGGTAAGCCCTTTAATGTAGCCAAAATAGTGTGATATCCTGGCCTAAGATGTTACATTAACAGCTTGATCTTGTAAAGATTCAAACACACACGCCTAAATTTACGCAGTGGGAGGTCATTCCAGGACGACTGCAGGATTATTTCTGAGAGCAGAGTGAATCATGTATGTATTTAGGCTTTGTATGCTCAAGAAAGACCAAAGGTGGAGCAGAAGGATGCAGCAAGGGGCCCAGCAGTCACTGGCAATGGTATATTAGTGCTGCAGCAAAAAAAAGAGAGGGAGTTGGAAGCTTTGATGCACTTGTTCCTGCCTCAGCTCAAGTTTACATTTGAATTATTTTTGGCTTTTCTGGTGATTTTGTTGTTGTTGTTGTTACTGGGGTTTTTTCCCTCTAGGGGTTAGTACCAGCATTTCACAAACTTGCCAAACTTGGAATAAATTCATGTTTTAATCAGTCCAGGGGTTATTTGAAGTCCTCTTGTGTTTGATTTTTAAAGTCATCGATTGCAGAAGGAAAATTTGCCCCTTGTAGGAAGAAAAGCTGCCCCATCCTCTCAGGCACAGCAATAAAAAAAGCATATGGGGAAAAAAAATCTTAACAAAACACTTTTCCCCTCTCCTTTGTGATTAGCAGTCTGCTAATGTTAATGTGTTTCTTCCATTTCCAGCAAGATGAGGACATAGTACCCTGGAATATCAGTAGTATGTATCCCTGTCATAAACAAATCAATTTCTCTTAGTGCTTAAATACTCAGGGCTTTTGAAAGCTTCTCTTTGCATAATAAATATGTTTAATATTTCCTTTACTCTCTGTCATTATTAAGAATAAACAGTTACTGCTCTGGGTTGAAGGGTAGTTTACAGGGCACTCATACTCGGGCAGTCTGTTTTCTCTCCCCGTTGTTTCGAAGGCTGTGTTTAAGCAATGAATGAACAATCTATGAGCATCATTTTTTTGTTTCGTACAACCCCCTTTTTCTCCTCCTTTCCAGCTCAGTCAGCACGCTTTCTGCAGTGGCATTTTACTTTTCTACATGGAACTGTGTTTAGCAGCATAGCTGCATGATGAGGATGAGGTACTTTTTTCTCCTTTGCCTCCTCTCCCAAGAGATGCCCTGTGACTTCCTCTATTAGTCCATTAATCGCCGTAGCTCAAAATTCAGTCTGATCAAAGGAGCAGAACGAGGTTGAAAAGTGCAGATTCTAGCAATTGACTTGACTGTTTAGATTCCCTGCTGAGCTCATTTAGAGCTGGAATTAAGCTATTCCTGCTGTATTTTTCGTCCTTGGCTCGGCACTAGCGCAGTGCTCAGGGCTGCACCGCGGAGTGCCGAAGGCAGAGCGGCCACTGACTCCCCCAGCCCGGACCCAGCCCTGCCAGAGCAGCCTCCATGCCCTGGGCCAGCACAACGCCGAGTAATCTTGGCTTGGTTTGATAAGAAGGTCGGTGCTTAGATTGCTTTAGTTACTTGACTACAGAAGAAGTGGAGAACCAGTTCACTGAAGGAGTAAATCTTGATGATTCTGTTTTTAGTTTAAGCATCAAGTTTCCATCTCTTGCAGACCTTTACTAAGGTTGGGGTGCATGCTATGAGTGGGAAAGCAAGAATTAAAACAAAATGTAAATGGGAAATTTGTAAACAACATGAAGTTTCTTGTAAAAGATTTCTTTATGCTGTAATGACTCACTTCAGGAGTATACTTGGTGTTAATGGCTATTTATACATGCAGTTAGAAACTGGTGCTGTTTTCTCTCATTAGTAGTCTTGTTTTTCTTGTTTGCTTAAGGCAAAAATGCAGACTGCCCATACCTGTGGTGTTTGCTGCAGATTAACATCTGCTTTTGCAATTCTTACACATCTCAAATTCCTGTTGATGTAACTGGGAGTACAAGCTCTCCAGGAATAGTGTCGGACTCCTGATGTCATTATTTGTGATTCTACAGTTCCCCAAAGTGTGCTAATATCTCTCAAATAGAGGTAGAGTCATTTGACATGTAAGTTCTTATCTCATTAAAGTGAATTATTGTTACTGAAATGTGAATGGCATTCTATTATTAGAGAATATTATGTATATAATGGTTTAAGAATGCTTAAGGTCAGGAAGAACAGAGAAATGCTGATAACATCACCACAGACTGTGTGATGGTCCTGAAATGTGAGTAGATCTTTAACTGAAAAAGGTTTTGCTAGACCTATCAGTGTTTTCCCATAGTTTAGGACTTGGACTAAAATCCCTAACATTTATTTATGTTGCATTTTACTTTTTTTTTAAGGAAATTAAAAATTACTACTAATAAGAACTTTCTCCTAAGAAAAAATTTGGGCATTGAGGGGGGATATGGACAAATCTATTTTGTGCCCAGTCTACAGTCTGAGCTTTTTCCTACATAGGTGGCATATATCTATATGTCTATAAATTTTATTTTTAAAAAGAACTGTGGCCTTCATGAGGGACCTTATGTGGAATAATGTTAGTAAGGAACTCCTGTCTTTGATGCGTTGCTCCATTCTAGATTCACACAATATATAAAGTTACTGTGCTTTAGTTTATGGAGAGCTAAATAATAATCTTTTATAAAGCATTTATCAGAATGGTGAGCTAAAATCTTGCTTTCTTTATGACTTCTTATTTTTTCTACTTATGATAACAGTATTGAGGCATTTCATAAGATCAAATGCTGTCTAGCTGCATTTAAAATACACATTTTGCATATTTCTGTCTTGATTAAGCCAGGGGGAAGGTATGTACCTGCTGCCTAGATTACTGTCAAACGTAACTGAAAGTAGAGTTGAATTGTACTCTGTTCTCCTAACAGAGCCTATTTGCTCCTCTGACTGGGTACTAAAAGGCTTTTATTGCCCTGCTTCACTAACATTTTCCAAATAAAACATTTTTTGCCAGTTTCTGAAGAAATAGCAGAACAAGTACCACCTTAGACAGGCTGGAAGGAGTTCTGTGCCGTGGATTATAAACCGAAACAGTTGGCCAGAATAAGGAATTAAAGTAATCCCTGATATTAGGAACATGAAAATGAGATGACCTTCTGTACATGTGAGTTTCTAACCCAGCTGCAGCCCAGGCTCCCCTCTATCACTGTTTCTCCACACCTTTACTGGGCAGAAAACAAAAGCCCAGCCGTTCAGCTGGGAAACTGGAACACATGCTTGCAAATATTACAGACTTTTTAGGCATTGTATTTTTAACAGTAGTTCGTGATCGGAATGACAGGAAGGAAATGAGCAGAAAACATCCTATTCTATCTCTATATAAAATCTTGCTTGTGAAAGATACAGTTACCACAGTAATGATGGGACGCTAATTGATTCATTGTGCTGGGAGACAAGTGCTGAGCCGGGGAGCCAGCGGGGTCATTTTCTTGCTCCAGCTCCACTTTGGTTGTTTGCTGAGGAAGGGCAGGAGAGGGTTATAAAGCTGCTGCCACTACATTCAGTGCATGTTTTTCTCAGAAAAGAAGAGACACCGCCAGCCAAGATCTCTTTCCTTTGGAAATTGTGGCTGGGAAGGGCCCCTTGGCTCGTCAGACAAAGTGGGCAGTCAGACAGCCCCTTTCCTGAATCCCAGGCAGGCACCAGACGGCTGAAGGAAGAGAGGCACCAGGCTGAATTAGATTGCCTCCTGCTTTGGACAGTACGGCAGGGAGGCAGGCTTAATTGCTTTGCAGCTGTTCATTTTTTCCCCTTCTCCCTCCCCTGCCTCCTCTCCCTCCTCCCAGCTGACTCCGGAGGCAGCCTCTGCTCCAGCCCCTGGAAACCTCCCCAACTTGAGGGCAGAGTATCAGAGGTTTGTGGACTCTTTTTTATCAGCCTTGATACTCTTTCCTCAAGCCCAGCAGCAAATGGGAACAGAAAGGAAACAATTAAGGAAAAAATTGGTGTAACCTGGTGGTTTGTTTTTTTCCTGGGTTACTTGGTGGTTTCTGAAAGCTTCTGGGACAGGGCACAGGGCAGCACCAGGCAGGTGGCTCGGGTGGCATCGTATCAGGAGAGGCAGCAGAGTGTCATCCTGGCATCCTATCTGAGCAGACAAACTGGGAGAGCCTTTGAATGAGCCCCCTGTGATGTGGCACTCCCTGCAGCAGGATTTACAAGACGTTTGGGGTTTGCTCTCCCAAAGCTGCTGCTCCATTCACAGAGCTCTCCCAGCCTCCTGCCAGGCAGTGTGACTGTCAGCTGGGGCTGGTTTGGTGATGGTAAAAGAGCCTCAACACTGAAATGGTCTTGCCATGACTATTCAAGGCAAAGCTCTTTTGAACCTTGGAGAACTCAGAGAGTTCTCCAGCCCTCAAAAACTGCTCAGGCCAGACTTGCAGATTTGCATGTATCTCATAATCCCAAACTGTCTGAACCTCATGTTTGTTCAGGAAACAAAGTTTGTTTCCTTAATTGCTCTCGCTCCCGGATTTAAAAATTTAAAAGGTGTTTCCGTGCTGGAGCGATGAGGCTGTGGGCAGCACTGTGCTCACCTGCTCTGCAGGGACAGGCTCTGCTCACCTGCTACTCAGCCAGCCTTCCCAGCTCTGTTCACCTCCAGTAGCAATGTCGAGCTAACCCAATTTTGCAGCTGGTATTGAGTGCCACAGGCAAGCTTTGAAGATGTCTCTTTAATTCCTGAACTTGTAGAATTTTGTGTATATTTTCCCTCCAGTTCTACTGACTCACGCCATCCTGGGGGGTGGAGGCAGTGAGAGAACAGGAAGACTGTAACCCAGGCCTAATTTACTCGTCTGGTAAAGCCAGTTGTCAGTGAGCCATTCACCTCTCTGTCCACAAAGGTAGTACCTCCTGTGGGTCTGTTTGGCCTCCCAGGTATAAATATGGCATCAGCAGTACTTGACTGTGCTAGGCCAATGCACCTCCTGTGCTGGGATGCCCTGTCTGGGTGACAGCATTCCAATGGGAAATGCTGCTGAGCCCACAGCCCAGTGCAGGGCACACAGCTCTGCATTGTTGGGGGCACAGGCCGTTGTGGCAGACTAATCTCTTTATTCTGGACCTGTTTGCTGCTTATTTTTTATGATAGCCTTAATAGCCTAAACCAGAATTTGAGGTGGGCACCAGTGCAGGGTTTTGGCACATTTCTTTTAAGGCACAGAACTGTAATGGGGATCCTTGCTAGGGCCACTGGGAAGACTGAGGGTGTCGTTTCTGGAAAGGGAGTGTAGCTGTGAGATGCCTCGGTGCTCAGAGAGATTTGTGTCTGTAAGAAATGGATTTAGCAATAAGTTACAGTAGCATGGCAGTGACTTTTTTTTTTCCTAATCTGTTCAACATGCAGCTACGATTGCTCTGCCAGTTAGATTTGAATTGAAACCGGCTCCACAAGGTACAAAGGCTCTCGAGCCTCATTGCTGAGGCCGGAAATCCATTGTGGCTCCTGATTAGTGCTGGTGAAATCGGAAACCTTTCTTGGGGCAGATAATGATCTCGCAAATTAAAATATAACCTGTTAATCCTGAATTTTAACAGGATGGTTATGCAACTCCAGGCCAAATCCAGGATGTGTCTTCTCTGTGCACCCCTTGGTCAGAAAGGCTTTGCTGATAGGGAAGGATGGGTTTGCACCCCTGCAGTACCCTCTTTGCAGAGCTCCCCTGCTTTATGCCAGGCCTGTGGCCAGAGGCAGCAGAGGGGTGATGGGGGTGAGACTGAGTAAAGAAATTGGGGTTCACATGTTGGGACCACCCCTCTGAACCTCTTGGCTGAAGTACCTTAAGATTGGGCCTCCATTTAGTGTTCCTCCCCATGACAGTCACCATGGCTAAAGGACAGGTGGTCTGGCTGGGGCTATCCAAGCTTTTGCAGTCCCATAATAATCCCTTTAATTATGGGTAACAAAAGGCTCTGTTTTTTCCCTATGTTAATAACAAGTTCCAGGATATAAATAACTGCAATTAAAACAAAATACCTAACGATTTACCATTTGACACCTATGCAGTCTGCTGGAGCCTTGGCTGTGCAAGGAATTTTTTCTCCTGCCCTGAATGTTTTATAATTGTTCTACAAAGAGCACATGGATGCTCCAGTCATTAAGAAATGCCAACCAAGGTACATTGTGGCACAGGGGAGCAGAGAACAAATAGCTAGGGCTGTGCTGCAGCCGGAGGGAGCGCTCCTTTCGGACCCGCAGCCCTGGTTTGTTTGACTAGTTCTGTATATTGACCTTTGCTTTTTAAGAAAAACACAAACAATCAGGATTGCTTTCTTACAGGACCCATTAACTCTTTCAGAGGCTTCCTGGGGCCTCTTGATGAGAGCTGCACACGTGTGGCCATGTACTGCAGCCTGGAACACCCTCTGCTGTTCTGCTTTCGTTGGGTGTTTGCAGACAGAAGCTGCATGGCTCCTGCTTTGTGCCTTTGGAAGAGGCAGTCTGTATGTAAAAATACATGGAAATAGGCCTAGTCACGTTTGCCAAGGAGATAGGGGCCATGGGGAGAGGGAAATTCACCTCTGCTTTCTGTGGGGAGGCATGGAGTCCCGAGTGTCATTTCCGAGACTGCCTGTGATGTGTTTGATGTGGAGCCTTGCGAACAGAGTTGCTTAAACATACAAGTGTGCCTAAAAATATAAAAATAAAAGCAGTGCTATTTTAAGACTCAAGAATCAGGGATTATAAATAGCCCGACTGGTGTGTTACTCCTGGCTGGGTGTGTCAGTCCTTAAACATCAGCACAACTGTCGCTTCCCTTTGAAGCAGCTTGTCGCTAATGACTGCAGCTGCGGAGCTTCCTCTGCATTCCCGTGTTCTCCCGATAAGCACAGGGCACTGATAAGGTGCTCTCCAGGCTGAGTCCATCACACCAGCCCTCCAGTGGCAGCTTGGGCCTTCGAGCACACACCAGTGGGAGGTGGGCGCAGGCTGGCAGGGAGCTGCAGAGCTGGGATTCAGTGGAGGGAGGCAGCGCTGGTCAGGTACAGCAGGGCTGGTTCTGTTGAGAACAAGCTGTGGAGCTGGGGCTGCTGAACCCCAGAAAAAAAGGCAAGATAGTTGTGAGGTTAAGCGCTGGTTTGGGCCTTGTGAGCTGTGGCTTTAGCGCTCTCCGTTGTCAGTCTTCCTTGTGACTGGTTGGGATACATCTCTCTGTTCCCATCATTTAGACTTCTCCTGTGGCCAGTGGAGGAAAAGATGTTTAAAGAGTAATTTCAGCTCACCATAATGTACACCTCCAAGATGCGGTGGATGGGCTGCAGAGAGGGAAGCCTGGAAAACACACCGAGGCTTGGCCCTTTTCTGCTGGAGGTGCCTTTATTCCCAGTCTGTGGAGGCAACAGCAGCTGTGGTGATCCAATATATAAAAGTAAATTAAGTTGAAAGTCACACAGGTATCTTAAATAGCTGACTTTTGACTTTCTGACTTTCAAAACTCGTTTTCATTTCTATCTGTTTTTCTGGCATGGTGGCTGGAAAGAAGCACCTTTGATGGTGTGTTCCACTGCCTCCACACTGCGGGTGAGAGGTGGGGGGACAGGCTCTTCCTTGGAGGCTGTTTCCAAGAGGAATTCTGGCCGACTCCTGCACCAAGTAATGATGTGTTTATTTGCAATATATGGAGCCAGGAGCCGTCTCTGGGTGATAGGGATCTGGAGACTAGTAAACAAAAAAAAGGCAAGGTTGGAACTCAAACTGTAAGAAGAGTTGTTTGGGTCTAAAGAAAACAACTATAAACCAGATAATGATGGTGTTCAAAAAGGTCTGGAGTGGTGTACGTCAGGACAAGGTGCAAATGTATCTGCCAAGCCCCTGCACTGGTAGGATGCTAAAATCTGGGTTATTCTCACAGGGAGCTCTGAGCAGCCTGTACCCAGAAGGTGAAGGAAAGGGAGTGTGTTGGCCATGTCTTCTTTTCATAACAAATAGAAATGGGTCAGGAATCTCTCCTAGTGTAGCTGAGTCTTCCCCAGACAAGGGGAGCTTATTTCATGGTCTCGCACTGGAGGAAGGTTTGCAAATAGGCATCAGTAAAAGAAGTAAAATACCCTGATGTCTGAAGGTTTCCAAGAGTTCATGCTGAATTCTTACTCTGTAGCCTGCTTGTAAAACATATGCCTGTGTCCTGACAGGATGATCTGCTAGCACAGACACCAGGTTATTGGTGATAGAGAAGATGATTTCCATCAAAAAATTAACAGGAACAACAGCAGTGACAAATAAACATCTTACAGGTTCAAACCTGATAAGCTGACAGCTCCATTTCCAAAGCTGGATGTCTTCAACTAACCACCTAGAAACAGTATTTTGGCAATCTGCTGACCTGCCTTCACCACACTGGTGACAATCAGGGAGCTTCTGGGGGGCCTGAACATAGATCTGCAAAGTTACGGTTAAGTGCCAGGCCAAAGATTAAAGCCTTTTTCTGAAAGTGAAGTTGTTTGTTCAGTCTGAGAGCAGAGACTTCTCCCATGGCTCTCTGTGGTCAGAGCTGCTCCTGGAGGGCAGTGGAAGGACTGATTTAACGCTCCATGTCTCCTTGCTTTTATGCTGATCTCTAAATCATGCCTGTGTTTGGTGGCAGCTTAGCAGTGAGTGCAGCACGGAGCCTGAGACCCCTGGGGTGCTGCAAGCACCCAGATCTCCTCTGCCCTGGCCTGGGGGGTGTTTGCAGCAGTGTTCTGTGGGTCTGGGAGGATGCACAGCACACACAGACACAGACACACGCACAGACAGACACACATATGCACACACATACAAACACACACACATCGTTATGGTATGAAGAAGCTCAGCTTGCTTTTTGTTCCCTCTCCCCACTCCCCCCCTTCTTCTTTTCTATAATCATTGCAAAACAGGAACAAATGAGTGTGTCACTTTAAACCATGAAACCACTTAGTCCATAAAGACAGATTTGGCGTCTTTGTGCTGGCAGTGACAGGCCAGCGTCACTCCATAGTGATCCCACTGTTCTCCTCGGCCCCGCACCCCACCACCCTTCCCACCCCCTCCGAGATTTGCTCCGTGTTTGCCTGCCTCTGTTTTTGTGGTTGGTAACCAGCAGAAGAATGGAATGGATTTAATGATTTGTTGGCTGCGGTGCTGGCATGATTAAGTCAATAAAGCTGCAAGCTGAAAACAGTGTAGTTACAGTATATGACTTTAACCTTGTTAATGCATGTTTACGTCCTCCTGCCCAATGTATAGCTGTATATTGCATAAAGAAGATCTGACCAATCTTTAACCCATTAAATAATTCATAAAGTGAGAGCAGACATCAGCTACTTGTGGAGTGGATCAGTAACCATGGGGTCAGCAATAACTTTGGCTTCCTGGACCATATCCAGCATGTTTAAACTCTGGTGATGTCACCAGGCAAGCTTCTAACCTTAATCATTTGGATGGGAACAAAGGGAAGTTAACTGTTGACATGCGGTGTCTCCGCAGAAGAAACACTTGCGAGTGCTCTGCACCATCTCTGCCTCGCAGGGAGCGTGGTCGAGCTCCAGCCTGTGAGCCTCTTTTGTAGACTTCCCTCTTTCCTTACAGCAAAAGTGTGGCTGGCCAAATGTTCAAAGGCACGTGTTTCCTAGACTCCTATTATCTTAAGTGACAGATACACCAAAATCCCACAGAATTTCAGGGAAATGCTGGCTGACATGAGAAGATGGTATTTGGAGGCACTTGGAAGGTTTTCTCATCACGGATAAATTTTGAATAAAAAACATCTGCCATATAAATGATGGAGAAGGACATATAATGGGGATGGAACAGGGTGAAGACAGGGGTGTGGGAGAGGATGTGGAGTGAAACTGGACCATTCTCCCTGCAGTAAAAGTTGTCACAATAAAATATCAAGCAGGACTTGCAGGAAGATCTTAAGATTTTCACACATAACTACCGCAGCCAGTCTCTTCTTTTTGTAAAGACAAAACATAGGGCTGACTTGTCCCAGCACCCAGCCCACTTCACACAGCTCCCAGCTGGGCACTGAGGGATTCTCCAGGTGCTGCGATGTCCATAGCTGTTGCAAGCAGCGTTTTTTGCAGACTTGATGGTCAAGTCACGGGATCATGGGGCATGTGGCTGGGACATGCTGCGCTCCACTGGGCTGTGCAGCCAGGTTAGAGGCCCTGGGGGACCATTACAACTCTGTGTAGTTTAGTGTTGTTCTGAGATGCAACCAGCTGTGGCCAGACCTGGAGGAGACATGCAGAGAGGAGAACATGACAATGACTTGTATGTGGAGTGAAACAGAAGTCCTTCCACCTCTCACTGGTGAGCAGCAAGGAAAGCAGCTCTGCCAGGTCTGTGGGGTCATGACCCCATGGGAGAGGCACGTTTCAGATATGTAAATCCCCCACATTGCCTCATGAAATTTCCCTCATTCCCCTTTTCTGGAGGGAACTTTAATTCCTTTTGGAGGCAAACAGACACAGGGAGCAATGAAGTTTCTTGCCCATAGTCACATGAAGAATCTCTGTATGACAGAACTGGAAACTGGACCTGGTCATGTGAGCCCAAGTCCATAGGAATGGCTTTGTCCTCTGACTCAGTAACGAAACAAGCTCACTGTTCAAGATCATCTTCTTTAGAGGCTTGGGAGTCCACCTGTCATGATCCCAGCTTCCACGTCTCCTTCTGACAAATTGCATGCTCACAGTCTCATGAGCTCACCCTCCGCGGTGTGTCCAAAGGGACACTTGCTTGTGTGGCTGAACTCCTCAGAGTCCTGAATGCACAGCACAGACCAGGGGTGTTTGCAAACAGACCTCCAGCATGGGCATGTCTTCGTGACTAGGACTGCTGAGACACCCAGGTGAAAGCTCTCACATTATTTGTGAGGCAGATGGCTGTGTACTGCAGAGCGTATCTCGGAATCCACCACATCCGCTCAGTAATGAATTTTCCAGGTGCCAAAAGATAGGCACCTTGTGTTGGAGATTAGAGCCAGGACCCTCAGTCTGCTGTTGCCAGCATCTGGAGGCAGAGATGGGGGGTGAGACTGACCCCCAGAGCTAATGCTGATTATTCTCAGTCACTCAGTTATTCACTGTTTCTTTTTGGTGGTTCTTTTGAAGATTCTCAGTTTAATTTACCCTGCCTTTTTTGTTCTTTTGTTTTGGTTTTGTTTGTTTTCTTGGTTTGGTTTTTGCTGTAATCCAGAACAGCAGTCTCTGCTTCAGAGAAGATGCTCCAGAATTTATGGCAAGTCATAGCTGATCTGAGTAGAAATTCCATGTTCCGTTTTCTTTGTTTTTAGATTGGAACATTGTGTGATGTGCCTGAAAATCTTTCTTTGCCAGTCTGTTGGTTTCGATGAATGAACCCACATACACCTAGTGATGTTTTATTATCACTCAACCACCATAGGGTATTGTAGCAGCTGGTAATTTTTGTGCATTAACTGCATTTTTTTTTCTGCTTGATAGAAAACAGAGTTGCTCCAAGCATGTGCTAATGCTGAATGGGGGGATCCCAACTTCTGACCCATAGCTAATATCCTGCAAGTCACATGAAGCTACCGGGGATTCTTGAGCTGGAGTTCGAAATGCCTGTGTTATCAGCAAATAAACACCATTAATTGCTTCTAATATGACATGCAGTAGTTAAATGACAAGATCCTTATTAATATGTGTGTATATTAGCCTTTTCAGTGTGTATGAGGGGGAGTACAAAGTGGTAAAATTATTTAAAATTAGTAGGGAGTATTTACAGGAAGGCATAAAGAACTGTCAGTTGAGGAAAGCAGCATTTTATGTTCTTGTCCCGGATGACCTTGCTCCAAGGACAAACCAGAGCTTGATGAAATGAAGCTGCAGATGGCTAGTCTCAACTCTGTAATAATGAAATGACACAAGAAAAAAATGAGACATCTACAGTTTGTAAATACAATCTGAATGGAAGGGGAGAAAAGGGATTTTTTAAGGGGAGATTGAGTTGACTTGGTTACAACAGTTCAGCTTCGGGTGTTTTAATAATAATTTCCATTTAAAAACATAATGGAATTGCTCCTTGTTCCCCATACTCAAGGTCACCTTAATACATTCTTCTTTTTTAACATGTCAATATCTCGGTTTTAAAAATTTGTTCATGAGGACTACCTAGTCACAGCCTTCTTTGTATCCATTATTTTAGCATATTATTGATCACTCCACGTTGTTTTGTAAGTCATGGTGGTGATTTTTGACACCTGATTGGGCAGAAAAAACCCTTTTTAGGTGTTGGACTAGTTTAATCTGTTAGGAAAGAGTAAGGTTGTGAGAAGTTTAATACTGAAAAAGTGATGTGATACTTTGTGCCAGAGCATGCTTTGTGCACTTACATGAGAAATCAGGAGTAAATATGTTGGGTTTTCCATGTGGGGAGGCTTTCATGCAAAGGGCTCTCAGAAGCTGTTAGGCAGCGAGCTACTATTGGAAGCGAACAAGACTTGGGCATCTGCCTCTGAGAATTGATCCTTTGCGTGAAAAGGAAAAAGAAATTAATGGAAACGTTAACGTAGAGAAAGCAGGGGATTTTCAAAATCTCAGCGATCCAGACCACCTCACTGGAGTTCAGAGAGCTTTTCAGAAATGGGCAGGTAGAGAACTGATTTATCCCATTAGCTTGAGATTTTCTGACTTTCACTTTGTTATTGTGAAATCTTCACTATTTCTTTTATCAGATCTCTTCTGCTCTCCCTAGTACATAAATTCACCAGCCGGTCATTGCATTTCCCTGTAGCAGCTTCTGCTGGGTGTTGAGCTAACTTGACTCCTTTGGAATCTCATCGACACCTCTGAGAGCATGAATTGACATAACACAAGGGGTGCTTGAGTCAAGCCACTTTATAGATACGAGATGTTGTAGTTTGTCATCACAGCTAGCACAACCTTGTAGAGACAGGCAGAAGGACTACCAGCCAAAACTTGGTGAGAGAAATACAGTTTTAGATTACCTCATTCAATTTATGGCAAGCTGCCCTCCATGGGAACAAGAGCATGGTGTCAAGGGTTGGAGAATCACGGCAGCTGTACAACCCAAATATAAATACTTTGTTCTGTGCAGAGAATTCAATTTTGGATCCTGACCATATGTTATACAGAGAGGTACAAAACACCCATCCCTGCATCTTCGGGTGTATACACAGAAAAACAGTAACAGACACAGTTTCTGTTAAAGAATGGTGGGGAAGGATGAGTCTGACCCCAGAGTGCTGCTCTCAGATGGAAGAAAAGTATGTGAACACTGCAGGCACCTAGGTGCCACTGCCATCAGGGGCCTGCCAGAGACTCCGTGGGTCTCCAGTCTTCCAGGAAAGTTTGCCATGCATTCAGGATGCTGGATCAAAGCTGTTCACCAGACTACCTTTACCATGGCCTGGGAGTTCATCTGGGCCAAAGGATCTGTTTTCAAGGGAGCTGCTCTTGCTGGAATCTTGATCACACCTCTTTACAAGCAGGGAGATTGTGTCTGTCTGTTACACACCAACTCTTCCATTCCTCAAGCTGTTGGCTGCTCCCAAAGCTGTTTCCCATGTTCCTTGTAACTACATTGGTGCTGCTAACAGCATCACAGCTTGATTTCCACATGCCTGCTAAAGGACGCATTTTCGTCTAAGAGAAAAATCACTATTGCAATAATTCACTCTGGATTTTCTGTCTTTCTGTTGCTCTGGTTGCTGTTGCTCTTTAACAAAATGTTTTGATGGATGAAACCAGTTCTGAAAATATTGGTAGAGTCTTTGCACAAAAGCTTTATTTAATTAGATTAAATTTTTTTTAAGAGGGGAAGTGGAGTCAGTTTCCATTGTACTAGAATTGTGGGTGCATATTAAAAGCATTTTGGATACTTTGATGGGATTTTATTTTGTTTTGAACAGCGTGAAGTGTAAGAACAGCTATAGGGAAATGAGTGTTTCATCTGCTTTGCTTGAAGGCAGGAAGAAGATCCTGATACAATTGCTAGCCAGGTGTGGTGATCTTGTTGCTGCTCCTATCAAGGAAGGAGGACTACCTTTCAAGGAAACTGTACATGCTCATGCTGTATTAAAAGAAAGAAAAACTTGAAAGGATTTTTTTTTAACAAAACCATATACCCACGGATCACTTACAGTCTTCAAACAAAGCCTTTTCCTGACTGACAGCCCCCAAGATAAGCTTAGAAACTTGAGTCTGGCAGTATTTCACATGCTTGTGTATCAAGTAAACGGGTGAAAGATGGGTAAAAAAAACCCAGATCCACTGAACTGCACAGTTTGTTTTATCAATGTTCATACATTGTGCTAAAGCAAACACGCAAACAAACAGAAAGCTTTGGAGCATTTCTGAAATGAAAGGCTGTTTTATCTTGAGGAACATCACTGAATTGTGAGCAGAATAGGGGAGGGAAAAAAGGCAGAAGACTTCCAAAGAGCAGATGGGGAGTTTTGTCAAAGGCAAGAAGCAGAGGCAAAAAGCACAGGTAACCCCTGACTTCTGTGTGAAGCAAATGACAGTGGCATCTCACAGACATCACACTCTTGAGTGGGCTGGCACAATCCTTCTGACAACCCTGACCCTGGATTTTGTTTGCTTTATTTGTTTGCATTGGTCACCATCTTCGTATCTAAGACCACTCACAGCTGTGGAGGCCATGAGCCTTCTTTGTAAAGGTGGCATTAAGGTTTCCTGTGGGGATGCACAAAATCACTACACACCAGGAGTCTGTGTGTGGCTTCTCTGTAATTCTAAATCATGAAACTCTTCAAACCATGAAGTTGGGTGAGGCAGCTTTAATGCTATTGGTGTTTTAATTGCTTAGTGTGTAGTATTTTAGTGTGGTTGTGCCCAGAAGTCTCAGTCCTGGGCTTCAGAGCTAAGTGCTGCCCAAGCTTGGAGTCCCCACCAAGGAGATGCAGCACAGCTCCTGGATGGGAGAGGATGCATCAGGAGGCAGGAAAACACAGGGGCATTAGTTTGAAACTAGTATTTGCATTTTCTCATCAGAGTACAGAGCTCCCTGTATGTAAAAGATGCTCTTAAAATACAGAATAAAACTTGGTTTGTGAAACTTCACCCCACCCCTGGGGAATAGCTGTCCCTGCCATGAGCATGGATCACCCACGAGTCCCCAGTGCAGGAGCTGGGGCCTTGGAGCAGGTCAGGAGTGGCTCTTCTCAAGTCCTGTAGTTTTCTGGTTGTTTCTTGTGTTTCTTATTTACTATGTGATATCATGGTAAATACTTCCAACTAAGTTACCTTTGGTTGCCAAAAAAACCCCAAACCTGATGGAAAAAGCAGTTTGTCCCACTCTCAGAGCAAACATCCACCCTGGGTGCCCCATTTCCTTTGGCCTTCTGTTTTTATGCTGCAGCTCATCTCAACAGCCTTTCTGGTTTAAGCTCTGAAATCACTGGATTCAGCTGGATGCCCCATTGGAAGTGGAGGGAATATTTCTCAAATCAGCAGCATCCTTTGAAATTGAATAAACTTTTAAAATTCAGGTACTAGAAGTATTTTTAATTAGCCACTTTTCTGTTCCTCCACTACTGTTAATGCTTTTGGTTAGGAAGTGCAGCTCTTCCCCGACTCTGTAAATATCTGCTGAAATTTGCAGTGCTGCCTGCCTCTCTCTCAGTAACCTTGCTGTGACCTGGTTATCTGTTCAAACCACAAAGAATTCCGTCTCTAATTAGTCCATCTGTTAACTATTGAAATTCATGACTTAGTTTTATTGTCTGAGCCTTTAACATAATGCTGAATGGTCTCACCTGGCAGCTTATTTCTTATAAAGCAAATGTGCCTTTTTGAGAGCCATTTTGGTGCAGATAACTGTCTTTTCAGCATTGGACAAATGAGTCTGTCTAGCAGCCTGCAGTCCCCTTCCTGCCCTCACTGAAATAAATTGTACATCTCCAATAGCTCTGGGCTTAAGTCAATACAATTTAACATGTACAATTTCTTTGTTATATTCTTTGGAGTTACACTGTAAAAACAGATGGGAAGGTTTAATAATGATAAATGAGTTTAGTGTTTTCACGTAGTCCTAAAAAACAATGAATGCTCTTTATTAAAGATTAGAGGCTTTTTTACATACTTGCCAAAGAGTGATTACAGCTCTGGTTCAGATCCTCAGAAAGTCTTGCTTTTAAATTCTTTTTGGACTGTTTGTTAATGAGGATTCAGAGGAATTAGGGGCCATAAGTTTCCTCATTCTTGCTTAAGTGAAGCCACAAAGTGATTACTGGATATATAACTAAGTACTGAGAACTGAAGTTTATCAGCCATGTTCACAAAGAACAATTTGTCTCCACGCTTATTTGCTGCAGTGCATCTTATATGTAGTCAGACGATGGGTCTTGAGCTCATCAGTGGATTTTTGGAAGGATGTGGATTCATAAATGTACATGGTAGGACTCACTGGGACTATTTGCACGCTTTCCATTAAACAGTTGCCTGGATGGTTGTTGGACCAGACCTACACTCGCTGCAGCTGGGTGCAGTGACCTGTGGATTTGCCCATCATGCACCAGTCAGCAGCTGTGGGGCACTGGTTTCACTGGGCTGTGCAATGGCCTTTACAGCTGCAGTCAGTGGCTGAACAGTGACACAAGCACTACACATCCCTGCAAGCCTGGAGCCTGATTCTTTTCTCCCTGCTCTCGAAACTAGTGCATGAGATACTAAGTCAGAATGGTGTAGTTATCCCCAAGGCCTTTCTGAGAAGAAATTGCCCCACTGGGAAGCCCAGGAGCTCTGGACCTGCTGCATGACACTTTGCCTGGCAACAGGCACACATGTTCTCAAACACACTCTTCAGTTCCAGGTTGTGTGGTGTGCCATTTAGTTAGGGATTCTGCCCATTTTAATATGAGTTTGGGGAGGGGAAAATGGAAAAAAACCCTGATACCTACATGCAAGTGCCTTTTTTTTTTTTTTTTTTAAGTCAAAGAGTCAGACCCTCCCATAGCCCTTGCACCCTCCAGTGTAACTGTGCAGCTCAGCCACATGGCCCCTTGGGTGGGAACACCCGCTTCCAACATTTCCAGCTTTGGCATCAGAATCCTCCTCTCTTTGCTGTCCTCCTGGATTTATAATTTATAAATCCAAACTACTAAGGTTATGGCTGCTTTGGCTTGGTTTTACTAGGGGAAGGAAAGTGATTTTTCTTGGGAAGTGATGAAAAGGAAAAATGTTTAAAGTTCATTAACCTTTGGTACAGATTGCAGTGTCCTTTAGACTACACCAGAGCTATTCTTAGTCATGACGTGCAAGTGGTTATTTTTTATTGTACAGGAATACAGTAGTTCCCACTAGTGGTGAAAAGAGAGAACTTTTTCCTTTCCTTTCTGTTTTTCTTTTTGTCTTAACCTAAATGTGAACTTGTAGAAGTCAGGATTTCAAATTCACTCCTTGGCTTCTCATCTATGCTATTTTGTCCTAATTTCCCCAAAAGCAAACTGCATATCTCTAGATTGTTTCTTTACTGGCTAATTAAGTGTTATACAACTTTGCTCTGAAAAACTCAGCAACCCATTCTGTGTATTTGCAAATGAACTTTGCTGATTGTCATTATTGCTATAGGGTGCCTGCAGAAAATCCCATATAATTAAGCATTTGTACCGCCACAGCACAAGAGCCGCAATTAGTAATGTGATTTACACTTCTTTACCATTAATAATATGGAAAAATCAACATTATTTTCTTGATGATGTTTAGGAGGAATTAGAATGAGGTGGACATGATTAGGAAAAGAGACTTTAATGTTATGACTTGTTAATGCAATAGCCCAGAGCAAGACATCAGAATGATTGTCCTTGCACTAAACTCCTTTGCTTCAGTAAGCACAGACCCTCTGCACGCCACAAGACAAGTTTGGAGGAAATTGGATAGATGGCAGGGATTTTGGTGGTATGAACATTTCAGCGTCTTTCATGTGCAGAGTACACAAACTGAATCTCTCCACTTTCAAATATTCCCCCAGAGGCAATCTGCATTATTCAAAGCTTAACTGTGGCTGCAGAATCCTGTCTGACATGAAAGCAGAGTGCCAGCTTTACATGAACTTTCATATTTACATCTGTAGTAAATCATATTTACTTTTTCCTCCCCTCCTCTTTTTCTGTGGGAGAGAGGAAGTAAAATGGGTAGGAGGGAGTGGGGAGGAGGAGAGATGTCCAGCAGAATTGTAAGCAAAGCACCAGTAATAAAATCTAGTCTTATGAGACTGCCCATGAATAGGAATGATAATGAGAGCAGTGATGAGCTGCAGGTTTGTGTCTTTTAGTAAATTATCTAGCAGGCATTTACATTTCATCAATTGTGCTTTTGCATAATAGACCAAAGTGCTACAACAAAAGGAGGCACCATTAAAATGAGTAATTTCAGTGACCTTCTTGGTAATCCCTCTTAGAAAGAATGTCTTGGAAGGAGTTGGGTGATTCCTCATGGTGAAGCCTCTGTGGAAAGGTGCCCCAGGCTTGAGGAGCTTTCCTGGTGACAAATGCCTTCCAAGGCTTTCTTCTGGCCACTCTGAAACATGGCTCGTATCCTGTTTTCTCCATCTGAGCATGCTTCTAATTGTCAGATGTCAAAAGGCAACAACCATTTTCTGCTTGCTTATCTCCTGATAACATTGATTCTCAAACAAAGGATGTGGGCTTCCATTCTGAAAACAAAGGAAGCATGGCCCAGCTAAGGATGCTGGATATAATATACATACTTCTCCCTGCCAATAATAACAAAACATCATAAATAATGTAGAAGCTGGATGTGAAAATGGAGGATGGGGAATACGCTGGTGCTGCTGTTCCTGGGTACAGCAGTCACAGGATCTTGTCTTCAGCGAGGCCTTGACTTCTTCCCTCATTTTTCTCTTGTATTTCCCTGAATACCTGCCAGCTCCTAAGATGTTTAGAATTCAGTATTTTTAAAATTCTTTTTCCATTTTGGGTTGTGTCTTCACTGTGCTCTGGTGAATTATATTTTTCTCTCCTCTCCACCATACTCTTTCTTTGGAGGCAAGACCTCAGCTGTCAAAGTCAATTTGGATCTTTCACTGAGGACTTAGAGCAAGGCTGGTTTGTGCCAGGCAGGAGCAGGTCCCACTGCACTTATTACTGATTTGTGCCGAGGCATGACCTGGCCCTACATTTTTGCATGTTCTTCTCTCCTTTTACAATGACCTCTTCTTGTTCATCCAATCATGAAACCCACAAGAACCACTCCAATCGCAGGCCCACATCTTCCTTATCTCTCTGGGTCCCTGGTCTGATGGCACCTTTTCCACTCTTCTGCCTTTAGTTTGCTCTTTTCCTGTAGGTTTTTCCTTTACATTCACATGCCAAATCCTACCCTGATGCAACTTTCCTTCTGTCCTTCAGTGTAACAGTTGGAGAAGTTGTGAGAAATGTGATGCTTTACTCACATCCCTTCTGCCAGCCAGGCAGCCCTGTGACTGCAGCAGTGGTAGTGAATTGGTCCCTGTGGCCTTTGGCTACTCACGAGGAATTTTGGATTAACTTTTTGCTTCTCTCACTTCTTCTTGTGCTGATCCTTAGAAATCAGAGCAGTCCCCCGCCTCTCACTGTCCTCACTGTAACACACAGGGCTGTGTGAGTCCATGAGGTGTTTTGGCCTTGGGACAGCTGAAGACCGAAGAGAGGGCATCAGCAGAGAGGATAAGGGCTTCTGTTGCTACCTCCCTGATGAGATTAATTTTATTTTTTTCATCTTTCTTGGCAGGATCAAAATCCTGGAATTGTTGCCAGACTTCAGGAGCCGGGCTCCATCCCAAGCGGCGGCTCTGTGCCGGCACCAGCCACGGTCAACGGGTACACGATGAGGAACCATTTACTGAAGCAGCAGATAATGAAACGGCAGCTGATGCAGGTACGATGCCGAATGCCTCTGTGGGTTGCTGTGCTGTCCACCTCACTGGGAAGGACAGGACTAACTGGAATGAGGAAATCATCAGTCAGCAAACACTAAGGAGTGACCCTGGAATTGCTGGGCTGAGTCACACTAAGGCTGTGATGAGTCTAGGATGAGGCCAAGAGAGGCCAAGGCCAAGTGCTGCTCTGCCAGAGTTGAGTGCACGTTTGCCCCCTCATATGCAAGGGAAGGATTTGGTCACCTCCATATCCCTGATGTCATTTTGGTCAGCCACAGAGGTGGGAGGGAAGATGCAGAGAAGGGAGCCTTGGAAAGTGAGTCAGCCCCAGAGAGATGTTCTTCATGCTTGCCTTTCTCTCTGGATCCCTGGGGATTTAGCAGAGCAGATGTTAGACTCCAGTTTGTCCAGGACTTGACTGGTCTCTCTAGCAACAGAAGCCCCTGTAGGAGGTTTGTTAGGCTGTGTGAGGAAGCTGGGGTGGGGAAATCCCACTGATTAATTGGGTAAGGCAGCTCTGACCATATGTCTCTGACTTTCTGAATGTGCTGCTGGATTTGGGTCAAGGAGGCTCATTTCTGTGGATGGGAAATCAGATGAGAAGTAGCTCAGTGAAACCCTCAATGAAGTCCTGTGCTGCCCCTTGATCAAACTTTTACAAACCCAACTCTGCTTCCCTGCCATCATTTGGCTTCAGCTTTTTCTGGGATACTCTAGCACAGGGGGAGCCATCCCTCCACTACCCCCAGAGGGCTCCCCAGGTCATAGCTGCTGCCCACAGCAGGGATCTGAGTGCAGTGGTGGGTTCTGGGGCTAAATGGGGGGAGACTCAAATCAGGTCACCTGGAGTAGCCTGGCAATGCCTTGCTCAGGGAGTACCTGCTGTGGATCCCTGGCTCCCTGTGTTCTGGTTAAAAGTGGCAACCAGCACACAACGGGGTGGTGCACATGGGCAGAGCCTCCAACTGCAGCACACTTCACTCAGAAGCTGGTGAACACAGGAGTCTCCATGTTTGTCCAGCTTCCTTTTGGCTGCCTGCACAGCATCTGCTGAAGGTTGCACTTCCCAGTGCTGGGCTGGCATCAGGACACGTTTGCAAGAAGGGGAATGTGAACAATTAAGATTCAGTCTGAAATGAACTGTCTGGGCTGAGTCTCATCAGAGGAGGGGGGTAGAGGGTGTATGGGAGAGGTTGTTAATGATAGTGGCTACACTTCAAGTGTCTGCTGCTCTTTTGCTTGTCAAGAGACTGCAACTTGACTATTACTCCCCTTGTTTTCCAGGAAAAGCAGAGACAAAACATGCTGGGAGTAACATCTGAACAGAGGAGCTTGTTTGCAGCTCAGCAGATAAACCAGTTTCAAGGTAAGGAAGGAAATGCCATGCCACAAAAATCCTTGAGGTGCCAGGGCCTGGTGTCTGGTTAAATAGAGACATTTAATGATTCTCTGCCCTCAGTTAAAAGCATTTAGCATTTTATCACATATCGTGAGATTCCCCTGTTCTCTTTTCCCTGGCTCCAGTATAACTCTGTTACAAAGAACACCAAGGAGAAGGCCCCTTGACATGAAATAAAGACAGAGCAGCAGTTTCTAAAGGCTCTGCCATGTTTCCAGACTGAATCTGTGCTCACCAGCTAATGCATCTCTTTGTCCACAGCCGTGCAGCAGCCCATTCCTGCTGACTGTAACCAGGTGATCCCAGCTCCTCCGCCCAACCACCGCATGCTGCCGTCAAACCCAGCCATGCTCCAGAGCACCTTGGGCTCTGGCATGGCCCCAGCCACCGCCAGCCAGAGCAGTGGGACGATGGTGATGATTCCACACAACCCTGGCAAGCAGCAGGGGATTTTTCCACCTAATTCTGACTTTAACATCCCGCTGCGGCCAAGCCAGAACTCACTGGGCATGAACTCGGGATGCCAAACTGTTCACAGCCACTCCACTGTGAGGCCGGGAATGCCGATGGGAGGCTTCAGCTCTGGCTCCTTAGCAAATCACTCTGCAACACAGCAACACTTGAGGCAGCCGAGCATGCCAAGAATCCCCAATGTCTACCCCAACTCATCTGCCCAGATGTGGACGCCGACTACTGTGCCAAGAATGCCAAATCAAAGCCAAATGGATACCAGCATGCAGCAGTTTTCCGGGAGCACGGTGTTCTCCAAGCAGAGTGTGAGGCCGAGCACACCGGGTCAGGCGTTCTCGCAGCAGGCTGTGGTGCCACCGAATCAGATCGCTCCCGGCGTCCAGGTCAGGCAGATGCAGAAACTGAGCATGGGACAGTCTGGCCAGGGCTTGAGCTCAATGAGTAATCAGAACTTGAGACACAATTTAACCAGGGCACCGTTGCCAGCTATGAATGTTATGAAATCGGTGCCCCAAGGAGTGTCCAGTTTTAACCACCTCAATCCTGCCCCGGGCCTCGGCCCGCCAAGCTACCCTTCCACTGGCCAGCCCGACGCCTTCAGCAGGATGAGCGCCGCTGCCGAGCTGCCCCAGTATGACTTTGTGTCCCAGCACAGCAATTCCATCATGCCTGCCAACTGCAGCGACACTGACTTCCTTGACTCCCTCATGAAGAACAGCAGCAGCAACGACGAAGAGTGGTTGAACAATCTGACAATGATAGATGACATTTTGGGACAGCACGCTCAAAGCTCTGGACACGTTTAGCTCAGAGAGAAGCAGCCTCATTGTAAATAACACACGTATGGCTTTGAACAGAACAGACAACCCGTGAAAGCCGCTGCCTCGTTTAATACAGAGGGAATAGACTCAGCCAATTCTTTGCCTGCATCAAAGTTTCATATTGGCAGTTTTTCAGATGACTGTATATATTTGAATATTTTGTAAATTATGTTTTCCTAAACCTTAAATGTAGAAGTATTTATACTTCTTTGCTGGACTCTTTGTAAATAAATCTATAGCATAACTTTTGGTTTTATTATAGGGATTTCATTATACCTTGTTATAAATATGCAAATAATATTGTTAGTTTCAGTAATACTGTGTATTACAGCATAAAATACTTATGTTTTTGACATAACTTAACACATGATCTAGGGGTGTCATTGCGACCAGACTAAGCAGAAATCAAACGTGGCATCTGTTCTCCCATATCAAGAGGAAAGATTGAAAGTTGCATTAAAAAAAAAAAAAACAAAATCCCTAAGAGGAGCTGCTGATTCCCTTGTCGCTCAGTCTTGCAGACCAAACGTGGTATGTAGGTCCCATCCAGGCCCCCAGTGCATTCAGGGATCTGCTTGCAGAGATCCATTTGCCAGATCCCAGGCGTGTTCTCAGCTTGATACACTCCAGGAGGTCGCTGTGACACTGACAAGGCGCCGGCGCTGTCCTGCAGGGAGTGTGTGCTCGTGACCTTCCAGCTGCTGACGGGTGTGTGCCTGGGGGTCGCAGGCTCAGCATGGCATGGCATGGCCCATGGTGGCCACACTGGACAGAAGGTGCTGGGCAGGCACTGCCCAGCTCCACCCACTGAACCCTTCAGCAAAAAGGTAGCTCTGGTTTGTGCACCTCTGCCATGTATATTTGTAGTGTACAGGTGATTTGTTCCTGGTTTTAAGGCTTTTCATAATTTCTGTTTTAATGTAAGACTTTTTTCAGGGGAAAAGTCTATAAACATTAATAGTTAATTTTTGATGTTTTTCTGTCAGCTACTATTGTCCTCTGTATATTTAAGAGTCTGTTTATAAAAGATTCACTGTACTGTAAACTTCTTAAAATGTTCATACTTTGTGTAATCATATTTTAATAGTCACGTCATACTTCGCAATACATTTGTAATATAACGTCAGCTTCAAGCACAGAATGTTTTTTCTTCATACCATAATAAACTGCCAGGGGAAAATTGCATATCTTTATGTGCTCATTTTTCAGCTACAGTGTTTCATACCTGCAGATATTTGAATTAATTTGATTTGTCCAGGATGCTACAACGTCAATCTAATAACATGTACAAATGCATGTGTGTTGTTGGTAGAAGCAGAGGGCTGAACAGAGGGTTTAAGCAGGCTTTAATTTTATTTTAAGGTGGGATTGCTGAGGCCCTCTGTCCTTTTCGAGTGTAATTATAGGTGAATGTGAAATTAATCTCTGTAGGGCTTTTTTTTACAAAGCACCATGTTTCTTTAAGTGACAGTTCTTGTGTGTAAATGCCAAGCGTGAGGCAGTGAGGAGGGGACCTTGCTCATTCTGCGACGCCTGCAAGGGCAGTGGTGGGTACAGAATGTCACTCCTTCAACACAGAAATTGTCTTATGGGAGAGCTGGTGCCTGTCCTGGGGGAGGCCAGGCTGAGAGGAGGGGTAGGAAAGAACAGGAAAATTTTAGCAATGTTAAATAAATGCACAAATAGAATCTGGAGCTAAAATTGCCTCCATTTAACCGAGCCAGACACCGCCCCAGCTTCCTGGTGAAGATGTGTTATTGTTGCCCTTTGTCCCAGGCACACTGTGGGCACCGAGAGCCTGAGGAAATCTCCTGGGGGATTCCTTGCTGGAGGAAGGGGTTTGGCGAGGATGTTCCTGTCCTGGAGCGGGTCCTTCTAGGAGCCTGTTCTCCAGAGCCAAACGGCAGAAAACAGCTCCTAAAGTCAAAAGTGAGAGGGGACAGTCAGTGTTTAAAGCAGCCAGGCACATGCTCTGCTGCTGGTGCACAGGTGGGCAGGAGACCTCCCCAGGTACAACCACCCCAGGCTTGTCAGAGATCCTTGTGGCTTCCTGATGGCAAAGGCAGATCCTCACAGAGCCAGGCATTTTGAGGGGAATGATCCCTAACCAGCTTCATCTTGAGTTTGATGTGTACTTGTAAAAAAACAGGGTGAGGAAGAAAGAAGCCAGTTTTTCCAGCAAAGGAAACCAAACAATTGCCCAAAACATGCTGTAGAACTCAGCAAGTGTCTGAGCAAGGCAGAAATGCCAACTGGCCTCCAGACAGCAGAGAGGGGGAGAAATGCCCACGAGTGTGTCTGTGGTGAAGACAAAGGTGAGTTTGTTTGGCTGTGAAAACTGGCACCATTTCAGCAGCTTTTCTGTCATGAGCCGTGTCCTGCCTGGGCACAGGGAGCTTCAGGGAGTGGCAGGTCTGACACAGGTCTGGGATCCAGAGGCCCTTGAGCCCCCCAGGCTGGCAGCACAGCAGCCACTGATGGCAGAGAAGGCTACTGCCTGCACGCTCCTCTTTGGGATATTAATAAAAATAGCAAAAATGTCCTCTTCTCATTCTTCATTTTGCTTGTGTCAATACACACTTCATCTTTTCAATTCTGCATGATTTGGGTAACACACACTGTGGGAAGGGTGTCTTCAAAAGCCAACTGTTTCCAACAGAATTTTTGGAAGACAGTTTATCTTGTACCTCTGTTATGTACGCACTTTTTCTCAGTCTGTTTTTTTTTGTCTAGCTTTTGAGCTGGTAGAGATTTTCACCCCTCCATATCCCATTTCTCATGCCTCAAGAGGGATTGATGATCATTCCTTGCCACAGAGGTGTTGTGAGGAGTCAGGACTATATCAAGCTTAGAAGAACTGGACTAAGTATAATTATTATTGTCTTGCTGGTTGTATTTGTAACTACTGATTAGTAAACAAGTCTTTTGGGGAGTTGGTACATAACCACAATGACCAATGCCCTGCTTGGGTTGCAGCCCAAGTGCAAGGCTGCATCTCCCTGGGTCTGCCAGCAGCTTGGGCTGGAGCACAGGCACAGGGAAGTGCAGGGCAAAGGCATGATGACCATGGGGGGTCATTCCAGCAGCTGGAGTACCAGCACTGCAGTCCTGGTTGGTGTCAGGCTGTAACAGTTAATAATGACATTTAATTGTCCGATTTTTCTGAAAAAAACTACCTTTGTCTGTACTTTGCCTTCCCTTTTCTTCTCTCTGTTTAAAGTGTGAAAATGCTCACAGTGTCATCCTGCCTTCGCTCTCATGGTTTGTCATTAAGGTGAATAGTTATAGCTAGTGAGGGCTACTGAGCTGTAGGACTAAACGTATCTACATGCATCTCCTGCTCTGTTTATTGGACCAGCAGATCACCCCACAAGATGTACATGGACTTACACCATGAGCCAAATTCTGCCACCATGCAGTGTAAACACACAACAGACCTCCTGAAGGCAGTGGTATAGCATGGAATTTATACAAACATAAATAAGAGCAGCACGTGGTGCTCCAGCAGTGCAAACTGAATTTGGATTTCTAAAATAGTCACAAGGAACGAAGTGTCTGACAGCACTTGCTGTTGAAAGCAATCATTTATTTTCCATACAAGTTACGTCACCAGACTGCCCTCATAATTATGGCCATGAAAAAACAGAGGCAAGGCAGTAAGCTTTTCCTCTTGGGTTCTAAAATAACATCAAATGCCTATAAAGGCCAGAATTTCCAAAGACCTGAGCTCACTGAAAAGTTAGTAGAATAGGTAAGCCAGCCTTATTATGGAAAAATTATCTTTGTGGATTGTATTAATCTAAAGGAGCCCATTTATAATAAAGGAAAACCAGAAAAACACACTCACTCCTATCAGACAGTGTGCAAGGAGCGCCTAGGAATAGATATCATGGGAGCCTGCATCAGACAATTTCCCCAGGAAGCATAGCCCTGACTTATGCAGAACCTGAGCCCTGCTGCTCAGTGGCTCTCCAGGATTGATTACATGTCTGTCTTAAGAAGCTTTCAACAAAGGAAACTGCACTGATGTTGAAGTGTAAGGTCAAGCTCTCCTCTTGTGTAGGATGTTGTAAATCAGGAGCTATTCCACTGCCTGCCACAGGGTAACCCCTGATTTACACCTCTCTGGGAGGAGAGCAAGCACCTGGCAAGAAGCTGGTACTTGTCTCATGGTCCTGCCTGGATGTCCCTGCATGGTGGGAGAGGCGCCACAGATGTGCAGGGTGGCCCCAGGGGAGGACTCGCTCCGCGCTGGTACTGCAGGGCAGCAAGGACATGGGGAGGCAGGAGGGCGAGCAGCTCTGCCTCTCTCCTGCTGCCGTCTGCACTGACAGGCAGGTGGCACACACTCCTGGTGGGGACACTTGGCCCTGGCACATCTGCCCAGACAGTTATTCAGGCTGAGCTCAGATTTTGGTGCTTAACTCCAAATTAATGCCTGTTTCCTTCTATTCTCTGCTATATACATATATATATATAGCGAATTTAAAAAAATAATAATAAAAGAGTCTGGAAAAGAGTGAGGTGTTTTAAATACCACAAAGAGTCTCTCCTGGGCAAGCTAAAACAGAGGTAATGGTCAGCAGCTGCAGGAGTTACTGAGAACTTAAGACTCTGGCTGGTCAAGAGGCCTCCTGTGTACAACCCTGCATGAAACCAGGGACAGGCGCCTTATTAAAGCAGTCGGGCTGAAACCACTGGAGCTGTAGTTAATCACAGCCACGGTTGCTCCCTCCCCACTCATTCAATGGCTTTGTAGCACTGCACGAATACAGAACAAATACACTGTTTTATACACGTCTTGATCCCTTTCCCGTTGCATGGCAGATCTGGGGCTTGGCTTTCATCCTTTCTCTGCCTGAGGCGGAGCCTGGCAAGGGCTTGTGCTGTGTTGGGCTCTGTGTGTTGGTCTTGGGCTGAGTGTTGGTGTTGTGCTGTGTGTGATGGTCCTGGGCTGTGTGTTGGTGCTGGGCTGTGTGTTGGTGTTGTGCTGTGTGTTGGTGCTGAGCTGTGTGTGCTGGCAGTGGGCTGGTGTTGGTGCTGGGCTGTGTGTTGAGCTGTGTGTGATGCTGTTGGGCTCTGTGTGTTGAGCTGTGTGTCACAATGTGCTGTGTGTGTTGGTGGTGGGGCTGAGTGTCGGGCTGTGTGTGATGGTGCTGGGGCTGGTGTTGGGCTGTGTGTGATGGTGCTGGGCTCTGTGTGTTGGTCCTGGGCTGTGTGTGCTGGTGCTGAGCTGAGTGTTGGGCTGTGTGTGCTGGTGCTGAGCTGAGTGTTGGGCTGTGTGTGTTGGTGCTGGGCTGCATGTTGGTGCAGGGCTGTGTGCCCCTGTGTAGTGAAGTGCTCATGACTGTGCACGTGGTGTGGCCATGGAGCCTGATTTCTTCGCTTTTTGGAGCTAAGGTTGGATTTTTGTTCATTTTCCCAGGGTTGGCATGACAGTGGTCTGGGTTGCATCATGGCTCCATGCCGATTAAAACAACCCACAGTTACAGCAGTGATTTGTCCCCAATGCCCAAAGGGCCCTTTGCTGCCTGGCTGAACCCTGCTGCCAGTCTCAACTGTGTCAAAGCCAAAAACCACTGAGAAGCTCCTGAGGTTTGTGCATCACACTGTTTTTGTCCTTATCAAGGTTTTTGATGCTGCAATTTAATGTCTTTAAACAACTTGGCTGGAGAAGAAAAAAGAAATGTCATTTTAAGCTTAAAGTTGGATTTGTATTAAAAAAGGACATTTTAATTGTTCTGATGTTGCCTTAATCCCTTTTCAAGGAGTGAAAAGACATGTGTGGTGACCCTGCTGGGTTCCCTGTCCTGGAGTTGTGCTGTATTTGATGGATGACTGGGACAGACAAGACCTGGGGCAGTGGCAGGGGTGGTGAGACTGGCCTATTTTCACTCGATGAGGGGAAACCAGCCCAAAGCTATAAAGTTGTGAAATCTCTTTTTTGTTTTGCTAATATAAAGCTGTGCTTGACTCTGTCCAGCTGCAGAAACATGCTTTGTTTCAAGTTTACAGACTGCTCCTTGTCAACCCTGCTGGCTTTGTATGGCAGCCAGGAAAACAGAATTACCTGGCAGCCCCTTGTTCCTTTCCTCTTCTCAGCCCATAAATTACTATTCTCTCTCACCTATTAGCTGGCTGCACTATTTGCCTAAGTGGTTCCCATTAACCCCCTGTTTGAGCCTTACAATCCTTAATAAATATATATGTTTTCCTGTGCTCTTTCAGGATAGTTGATGATGTCCATTAGCAGTGGGGGACCATGAGGCACAAAAGGCTCAGGACTCGAATCCCAAAGATATTTAGGTGCCTAATGAGGCAGGCAGACACCAGTAGGATTTTTCAAGTGTAGTTAAGCCACGTCTGGGCAGTGGGTTGTGTATTACCAGCAGTAGCTGTGCAGATCTGGGAGGATAAGCTGGTTGTTTCTGTACGACTTGTTGTGGCCAAAAAGGGACTGTGAGTCAGGACCTTTGGTGTCTTAATTTTCCAACCTTAAGAGCCAGTTGGCTCATTCGGGCAGGGATAGCATGCAGCCCGGCAGGTAGGCAGTGGAGGATGAGCCACCGATTCCACCTCTCCTCTGTGCAAGTTCTTTGCTTCATTCAATACCTTGTTCCCACCTCTGGGATGTGGCACACCTGGCCTTGCCATAGAGCTTGGGGTCACACAGAAAACGTGAGCAGGTTACTCTTCTTGGCCAATATTCCTACCAACAATATCTTCAAAAGTGCCACCTGTGCATCTTGAAGAGCAGGTGGAGTCCTAGTCCTGCTTCAAACCTCCAGTTATTTACTCGGCTAAGATTTTTGGCCTGTGACCTGTGGTACACTATTAATATTAATGCAGCAAGTACCCAGACAGATAGCAGGGGAAAGAAGACCTGTGGAGAGACAGCAGCAGAAAGGGAGAAATTTGAGTTTTGATCCACCTACAGAGGAAGCAGGAGGTTGCTGTTCGCAGTGGGAAGGATATGAAACTGCTTCACCATTCTACCCCCTGCTTCATCTTGCAGACCTGTCCATGACCAGCTGGTTTAGAAACTCAAACCTGACACCTCTTGAGCTTCTAATGGATGGTTAATGTACCCAAGATGTAGTGAGACACTGTCTGCAACCGTGCTTGTCCTGGCATGAAATCAGGCAGAGAGACTCTTTTCATCTTCTTGCACCTTGAGGTCTGATCCCAGAATAATGTTTCCATTTTAATTGTCTGTCAGTTGGTAATTTTATTCCTGTTGTCAGCATCCATAATAAGCATGAGAAGTTTTGCCTCTGGCTGTAGCAGTATTTATAGGTGTAGTACCTCTTGTCCACATCCTCAAATCATCCTCAAACTTAAACTCTGAGCTAGAGAGCAAATATATTCTTTGTGTATTTTATGCAGTGCCCAAACAATGAGGCCCTGGTCTCTAGATGCTACCATAATACTACTAATAAATAATAGCTCAACACTGAGATTAACACTGCCACACAGAGACCTTCTGATTTGGTACATTAACTTTTTATTCTTTTCATGCTGTGAATGTAAGCTGTAGCTGGAGATAAAAAGTGCTGCAAAGATTACTGTAAGTACTCTGATCTTCTGAACCCTGAATGAGGGTCGCTGTTGTATAATAAATTGCATTAAAATATAAATGAAAAGAAATCATGTACAATTTTTCCAGCAAGAATTATTCACAAGAAGCCTCATGGAAGAAATGACTGCATTAGCTCCAATAAAAGCCATTATTTCTTTCAGGTGGCTGCTTGAATCTTTGCTAATTGTCTGAAGAACCTATATCAGCACCTGATGTGATATTCAGGGCTGCTGAGACCCCACTTTGTCTCAGTGATTTTGCAGAGCTGAGAGAGGGTTTGTTTCCCTCATTAGAGCAACTAAAGCCATTCTGCTTCATAATAAAATTATTTTCTCCTATTCACCAGAGTGTAAAGATCTGCCAGGCCAGATGATCCACAGCAGTATGGCTCTTTCAGTTCCACAGGAATGATCCTTGGTCCCATAGGACTTAAGAGAAAGATCCTCATTGATTGCTGCAGTGGAGGTTCCTGCTAACACCATGAGTGTCAGTTGGTTTTAATCCTGGCCACAAATGGCAATTTTCTCTAACAATGGGAAAAAAAACTGCATTTGTAACCCAGTTTCTCTTCTTCCCACCATGACATATTTAGGCAAACTGACTATGGTGGTGTGTTTTCTTTTTTATTATAAAGATTAACACCTCAGAATAACAAGATTAGATCATTTTTTCCCTACAAAATGGTTAAGGGAAATTTGAATTAAACCAGAATCAATAAAGCATGAACTTTGGCGAACACAAAGCTCCTCTCAGTTCCTTGAGCTGTGCATGGGCAGCCTCTGCTGACAGAGGCTTGACTCCAACAAGAAGGTCATCACTAACACCTGATAGTGCAGAATTTCTTCCAAATTATTGGATCAACTGGCCTTTAGAGAAACAGAAATCAGTAAAGCTCTGGTGAGCAGTGGTGCTTGGAACAGCTTGCCAGCTCATTGCTTGCCGATTGTGCACAAGCAGTCACTGCTGTTGACAGTATGACAGCAATACTAACATGGAAATCAAGCAAAAATATGTTCTGATCTAAACAAATGCACTATTCTAAAGAGGAAAGGCTTTCAAAATGCTGATCTTTCTGCAGGATCTCTAGCTGGTCCTGTGACCTCGAGACTCTTTGCCATTCAGCAACTGCAGTCTGCTGTCTGGAGCTTGTCCAAATTTTGAAGCTACCTCTCCTTTGTTGTGGGATGACAACTGAGAGGGGCTGTGCTGTGTTTTCAAAATTCGCAGTTATTCCACTGTGAGTAGGAAATGCTGGCTTCCTGTCCTGCCCTATCAACTGCTGTGACTCTTGAACTATGGAACAAAGAGTATTTCTGAATGGAGCATGTATTAACTCTGCTGTGACAGCCTGTCTCTGCTGCGCTCATTCGCATACTTAAAATGATGCTTAAAATAATTCTTACATGCTGAATTGTGATTCAGGCACTGCTGTAGTTAAAGCTCCACATGTGTGGACCTTGACCGAAGAAGCAGGGTGTTTTGGGAGTCCACCTTGCACAGTTTTCTTTTTGCTGGTAAAACTGTTTGACGCCAAGATGCTTTTGCCTTTACAAGGTATTTTAACTTTAACCACTTCACTCCTGCAGTCTCAGCTGCCTGAGTTGTGCCACTGGAGTTCTTCCAGGATTTATATGAAACCTCAGCCCTTCACAGAACTTCAAAGCACAGAGCAAAAGCAAAGCACTTAACAGGTATTAGTCTAAAGGGTCCTTCTCTTTTACAAGCTATATTTATGCATTTAACAGATAATTTTCTATTGCAGTTTGCAATAGGAAGTGTACTGGAAGCTTATGCTTTTGTGTGCTATTTACTTTAAGAGGATTTTCTTCTATTTCTCCTAATTTGTGGCATTGTTCTACTAAAATTAATTCCACTAACAGTTCGGGTAATTCAGTGGATATTACTAATTTCCATTTGTTTGGTTCTTCTAATCCAAATACTCCAGTTCTCTTAAAACCTTTATGTTCTATGCAAATTAAGTATGATACACATGAGAATGAGTTTGCCTTTCTGTGAAATGCAGCTATTTCTCAAATAAAACATACTAACTGCTTCTAATATTTGCACAGAGAAGATAAGGGGTTTTTTTTACCTACCTAAATATAGAATCAGCAAATACCTGATACTAATTTTCTCTGTCTTTGAAGACAAGGAATCAGTATGTGTTTAGTGGTGACAGCAGATGTGTGTATTTATGTACATACACATATACAGGTATATATATGTATGCATCAGTTGCCAAGTGCCAGGTTTTGGTGACAGCAGTGCTGTGTATGCAAACCCAGGTATCCGAAAGGGAGCTATCATCTGCCTGAAATCACAATAATAAGTATTCAGTCAGTGTTTCTGAAAATGCTTCCCAAAATACAATTGCTATTTCCAGCCCTTGGGAGTCGCAGGATCCAGAAATACAAGAAGCCTCTTATATAACTCACCTTATTGCTATTGTGAGCCAAGCAGCAAGGGGCAGATTTTGGTTTTGGGTGCTATACGTGTTTTATTTGGTGACATGTTACTTGATAAAGAAACGATTAGGCTAATTGAGGGAAAAGCTAGACAGAAATAGGTTAAAGAGGTCTTAAAGTACAGCTTAAAAGAATTAAATCTAGCGGTCTTTATTTAGCAGAGACAAAAATAAACATCAGGTTAGCAAACAAAGGACAATGACAGGAAACAAAGGGTGTAAGTGGCACTGTGCTAGAAAAACAAAAGAATCACTGATATACCATATCTTTTCTAATATCTAACTCATAAAGGGAAAATAAATGTACATATGTAAACATACAGACATACCTGTGGATTTTGATGTTTAACACTGCATTGTCCTTTCCATTTTATCTGTCACAATAGCAACTGAAAACAGGAAGAGAAAATTATTGTGTGGCAAATGGGCATAAATCATCTTTAACTTGACCTATGAGCTCGATTTAAAGATGCAGATTCCCCACCTCCACTTATTTTTTTCTCCAGAATAGTAGGAAAACAAGTTAATATTATTATCAGGTGTTGCTATGATCCCAAATTGCACTTTGATATCATCAATCTCATAATACCTTCATTCCCCCCGGCATCTCAGTTCACATATGTATTTATTATTTGTATTACCATAGTGCAGCAAAACCCTGGTGTGTAATCAGGGTCAACAATTGTATACTTTACAAAGTATGAAATGAGAGAACTGAGGAATATGGGCAGGACAGGCAGCATAAAGACCGGTGACCGTCTATTGTAGACATTACAGGAAGGAAAAGTTTTAAAGAGAGGTTTCAAGGAAAACTACCAGTAACTTTTGGGCTGTTTATAGGATCCTTGGAAATAAAAGGCAGCCAAAAGAATGCACAAAAGAACCTGTTTAAACGTATTACAAGTGGACTGTGAAAACTGGCACTGTGAGCTGACTGGAGCTGCAGTTAAATGTCAGCAGGGAATGGAAATGGCAAGTACACACGCTGCCAAGGCCTTCCAAAGTAAAGACAGGTAGGTAAGGATCCACATGATAGAGCAGGTTGAGCCAGCACACGGATGAAAAGAGTGGAATCACACAGTGAGAATGGCAGACTAAGAAAAATGGCCACTGTAGCAGTGTTCTCAATAAGTATGAGTAAGACAAGGTTATATTTTTCAAGGCCAAGAGAGAGGATGTTGCAGTAATTGAGATTTGAGAAGATGGGAGTTTTAGCTATATGGACAGATTTAGACATAGTCTGACCATAAAGGGCTAGGGAAAGGTCTGAGTCAAAGATGATTACATACAGGCAGCTAATAGCGTCATAGATAAAGTAGAGAGTACTTGTGGGAGAAGATTTGACACTATTTTAACTGTACTGAGCTGAACTGTACTTAGCATTGTCAATTAACCAGTTTTTATCCAGATGGTCCAGGGATTGGAGGCTGGAGTATCTGTGTGCTGTCTGGGCTGATTATAACAAAGGCACCATATCCTGCAATACAACAGGACAAGGACCAGGCTCAGAAATACAGAGAGAGCCTAAACATCCCTGAACCCCACTCATGTCCCACATTATTAGCAAAATATTAATAATTTATGCTCTTGTAGATCCAAGGAGCTATCGGCTGACTCATCAGTCAGGGGACTAAGCACATTTCTTCCACTTCACATCACCTTTGGGTGCCTGACCACACAGGTGTGGGACTCACAGGACATTTGTGACTGCATGCAGCGGAAAGTGAAGTCCCACAGAAGAGTCATAAGAAGGTACTAGAGGTACAAGCTAAAGTTTTTTAGGAAAGCAAGTCAATCTGCAGGAGGAGGAGGAGGCATAGCTGGGAAAAAAAACTGAGTGGAAAAGGTCATTTGAGCTGTGGTCAAATGTACACATTAGCTGGGGATAAAGCGTGGAGTGGCTAGCGCAGCGACCCAGGGAGAAAGGTCTGGTTAATACTGACTGGAAGCTAGAAGGCATGTAAGAAACAGTCCCTGAAAAATGTGCCAGTAGGTGTCTTAGAAATGTAGGAGGAAAAAAAAAGGACAGGTCAGTCACTGAGCAGAGGTGGAGAGTATTTCACTTGACAGATTCAGGTGGAATAATAGTTGTGATCATTAAAGGTCATATGAGCAAGAGGCTGTTTGAGATTTTGTCTTTTGAAAGAAATGCAAAGGGCATAAGCCAGGTTGGAAAAAATCTAGGACAAAATTGATGGAAATAAATTTATGAGAACATTTGTGGAGAGCACTTTTAGTGATCTGAGTCATGAGGTGTCAGAAATGAGTAAGGAAAAAAATCCTTCTAGTTCTCATGATGATAGAGAAAAACCTTTAAAACGTGATTTGAATGAAACCTTGACAGAATGATCAAATACGAAGGATTCTCTGCGTGTATACAGACATGTATATGTAGACCTGTACATAAATATATATATATACACATATGAAGCAATACATTATTTATGATTGGAAATACCACACTGGAATACATCAGAGCAAGACTTCAAAACTGCATCAGTGGATGTTTTAGCTAATCTTTGGTGAGAGGATGACATCAGAGGCAAAGGTGTATCATACCAGAAGACAACAGACAAGACTGCTTGTGTGAGGGGAGGTGAATATTTCATCTCCTTTTGCTCACTGCTTACATCTGCTGCTTATTAATGTAAAACACACAGCTCCATGCTTATTGTAGAAAAATATTTTTCATTCCAAAAACATTTTTTTTCTGTCATAAGAGGCACCAGCCCAGTTCCCCTGTGTTTTTCTGGTTTTGATTTTCTTAAGTTTTTGGAATTCCAGATGTAAATTGTTGATAGTAAAGATGACACCTAAAAATGATGCATAAAATTATTGTCAAAATTACTGTCTTGTGGCTTCTTCTGAAAGTACTTCTTGCCTGGTACAAATGCATGGTTCACCTCAAAGAGCCTTTAGCTCAGAGTCAGCTCTTCAGATGGCGTAACTCTTTGTTCATAGAGGACAAATAACTGCCAAAATTAAACTGGAGGAAGACTTTTTTTTCAAGAAGACATGGAAAAGCAGAGGTGATATGGTATGTTTGATATAGTTGTTGGTATGATGCAGGGGATGATCTTTCCCCAAAGGAGCCAATGCTGGCGCCGCACAGGTGCAAGGGGAGCACTGCTAGGTCTGTGAGATCTGCTTAAATTGAGTACGGAGCTCCTAATTGCTCACAAAGGAACTGAACCCAAGGTTACTTCTTGTATTATTTTTTTTTCTTTGATCAGCTCTTCTGTGGTATCCGGTCATACAAGCAGGGAGAAATTGTCCTTCCACTGATGGGAGATCAAGTTAGTGTTAGCCACATCACTGGAGAAGCTGCACACTGCTGTATTTTAACTCAAAAATATGTTTCATGATATCAAAAAGGCTTGACAATATCACAAATCCTCTTTCCCTGAGAGCAGAGAGCATCAGACCACAGAAGGTGCCCCGGTCCCCACTTGCCCTCCAGACACGCACAGCTGCTCCCTGTACAGGGCCAATGGGCCATTTTATGGACAATTTAAATTTCATTTTAATTTTACATTAATGATACCCCTGCCATTTACATCACCAATTCTTTTACTTCTTTTAGCATTCTGATCGTTTACTCCTTTTATTATAGTGTTCAGGGGTGTCCAGTGGGCATCCAGAAGGCTTGGGGCGTCTCTCATCACTCCATCAGCGTGCTCCGCTTCACACTGGCCGCACGCCCCTTTCTTCCCCTCCCTTTTCCCCGGGTGTTTCCTTCGGGACCGCTCTGCGGGCCGGGGACGGCGGCGGCCACGGCCCCGAGCGCCGCAGGGCCCCCATTGAGGCTCCGCCCGCCCTCACGGCCTGAGGGCGCCGCTCCCGCCCCGCCCCTCGGGGAAGCCCCGCCCACCGCGCTTGGCCCCGCCCCGCCCCCGCCCCGCCCATCCCGCCGCAGCCCCGCCCCTCGGCCGCAGCTCCCGGCAGCCCCCGCGGCGTGGGGCGGGCGCGGGCCCGTCACGTGAGCGCGGCGCTGGGGCCCGTGGCGGCGGCGGCGGCGGCGCGGTGAGTGTGGGTGAGGGACGGCGCGGAGCCGCGACTGTCGGGGAGAGTCCGTGCGGGGCCCGGGAGAGTCCGTGCGGGGCCGCTGTGCGTCGTTGGGGCCCGGCGGTGTCGGTGCGGCGCCCAGGCGTTGTCGGGTGCGGGGCCCGGTAGTGTCGGTGCGGGGCCCGGGCAGTGTCCCTGGGTCTGGGGAGTGTCGGTGAGGCCCAGCGGCTGGCGGGGCTCGGTTGCCCGGGCTGGGCTCCGGCTTTTCCTGGCTCACGCCCCGGTGTGCAGCATCCATCCGGGAGCGAGGCGTTGCTGAAGTGTCGGGGCTCAGCGAAGACACCTCTGAAGTGTAATTTTGACCTTTCTTGTTAAGTCGTCTCCTGTGATGTGAGAATATCCCGAGTGCTCTTGATTCGCCTTCAGACCTTTAAGCCGCTGTCGCGTTCATTTCTGACTGGCTTAAATTTTGTTCTGAGGCATGTTACTTCTTTCAGTGTTCACGGCTGAAAAGCTGAAACCTTCCATTTCAGAGCAAACTTTTTAGTTGACTTAAAGCATGAAATGATTCTTGAAGATGACAGACTTTCTCCTTGCTGATTTTTGTGTTGCGGCAATCAAAAGGCATGTTTTCTGCTTTGTGTAGTTGGTGGGTTTTGGTCTGTTGGTGTGGGTTTTTTTCAGGTGTACGTGTTTTAAGAGCATAAGAAGGGTATTACCTTTTTTCACAGAAAGCCCTATTTTTCCTAGTGCTATAGAAAGCAGCATAGGCAAACTGGGTGTTAAGTGTTCTGTCGTGGGTCAGTAGATTGGCTGCTACAATAGGCACTGACAAAAACTGAATGTTTAAAAAGTACCTTGGCTCTGTGGCACAGCTCCTTTTCTGGGGCAGGAATTGTGCCCGTTGCTTGCTAGTGGCCATACCTTTGTTCATCATTAGCCAGATTTGAAGGACCAGGTATCTCATGTTACAGGAATAGTATGACGTAAAACCAGAACCTCTTCCCTGCTATAGGTTTCTTTTTAAAGTTAATTTGTGGTTTAGGTGGTTAAAAAAGTTAGGCTGTACAGTTATTAACAGAGTCTTAATACACAGAACTTCTGGCCCTGCAAGTGTCCCAGGAGATGAGCTATAGAGCTGTTTTCAATAAAAAGTAGAATTTTCCCTTTTTGCACTGTTTATCATTCTATGCTTGGTCAGAAGTAAACTCACAGAAAACACACTTGCAAAAGAGATGGGCATGTAGCACCATCAGGGTTGATCAAACCCTAGTGCTATTGTATTTTCCTGCATGTAGAGTTACAGGGTTAATTACCGATAGTTAATTTAGAGTGCACGATTGATTTAATGAGAAGTGACTGTAAAACTGTAAATATTGTGTGTGTTGTTTTAAAGGACACAACATACTAATTTTAATTTCTCTAAGAACTTGAATCGGGTAGAAATAAGTTTTTTGTTTCATGGTCTATTCCTTCTGACTTTGCCAAGTTACATGGCAACTTTCATATGAAAGTCATTCCTAAGTGTATTTGGGAAAAGAAACTGACTTAGCAACATTTTAAAACCAGTTCTTAGAATTTTAGAAGAGAAAGTTCTCAATTCCACGTATTTGATGCCAAACCTCCTGACATAAGGTAAACCATAAAAAGAACTAGTACTGTTTGTTTCCTTTCTCCAGAATGTTTTTAACAGCAACTATTCTGGGATTTTGCTTCCTTTCTGAAGTTTTTAAAAGTAATGGCAATTGATGTTTTCTGGCAGTGCTAATGTCTTCCTACCTGTTCCATTCCTGTTAGGTGCCAACTACAGCACAAAAGTCAAATGTTGTTGGAAAGTTGAAGGAATGAACACAGTTTTCCTGCCATCTGACACTGAAGTGGGCATCTGTATTTTATACAGCTGAAATGACTTGTTAAATCTGGAGACTTCTGAGCAAGCAAGAACAAAAGTAAGTGCCTTTAAGTAGACTGTAGTACACTTTTGTGTAAGATGGGATCTGTTTTTTTCCCAATGATATTGAAGTAACTGGTGCACAACGTTTTTGCTGTGTTGTTGCATGTAGTGTGTGGAAAGGCTGTACAGCAGAGACTGGGATGTGACTGGACCCATCAGTGTGGAAAGGATCCAAGTTTCTGTGCCCAGCAAAGTCCCTGCCTGTTGCTTGAAAGAGAGCACCCCCAGAAGTGTGGTGCTGCCCCGTGAATGACTTAGGCAGGGTAGTGCCAATCTCCCCTTTCTCAGGGATGGAAGCAAACATCAGTTTGTAAATGACTTCATCATAATCTTTGACATCATAGTGTACTTAGTCTACTTTTTTAAGCACAGACCAGCTCAGAATGGTACTTTCTCCTTGGCATTATGTAGTGGAAGAGGGAACTAAACAGCAGATGGCAGAGGAGGAGTCTGATGGGTTGTACATGTTCTTAAAGGAAAGTTGGGAGGAAAGTCTGAGTAGGGGATGTAGTTTTAACTGTTACAGTGTCATTTTTAAATACAGTATATCATTGTGTAACAGATACAATTTCCATTTTGCTTGTGGAATCATCAGTTAAATCTTTAGCAATAGAACTACAGTGGCCTAAGGGGATATCTTTCAAGAAGAATGAGCAGGGAGCAGCTGAAGGCTTTCTTAATAGAAAACTTGGAAGCTGTGTTTGCTATCCCATAGGCTTTCCTGTCAAGTGCATCAGCTTTTGACAATGTGGGAGGTATGCATTCCCTGCAGGGGATGCAAAGTAGTGAAAATAGACTGGGTGGGTTTAGAAAGCCACAGATCAGCCTTCAGGCACAGGTTTCCTACAGATGTAATGTTGATTCTAGAGGTAATCTGACAAATGGTTCCTTAAAAAACCCACTCGCTTCTGTCATGCCATCTAATCTAGCTAGATTTAACTGGTAGAGGGAAAACCACTGCTTCCTTTGATCCACTCACAGGACTGAACTTCCACTTTAGAACTTGGCTATCAGATTGAATATTAAGAAGCAGTCTAGGAAAAAAGATAATGGTGGCAAGGGAAAGGTGATACACATAGAACAAATACAAGATTAGCAATAAGTGGGTAAAACTGGACAGAAATGATTGTTAGCATAAATTGCAAGGAGTAGGACTCTTGGCAATTGCTGGTAAACAGGCCTTAGCTAATAATTACACTTCTTGCTACAAAAGAAGATACTTTTTTTCCTTTGTAATGGTGATATAAAGCAGGAAAAATACCTATCAGATCCATGATGGCATGTGTTCTACTGTCACCTCTCTTTGTGAGAGGACTTGTAATTTTCTTAAAAGAAAGCTTGCCAGGATAAAAGCTAGGATATCACTCTAAGCTATATTTTCAATGTAATTTGAAAGGAGGAAGCAATTGGGTTAATAATTAGAAAAAGTAATGTTAAAGACCTTTATGTTAGCTCTTGTTGGAAATTGTGATTTATTTTGAATAAAGGGTGGGAGTAAAATTCCTTGAAACATTAAGACACTAAAACAAAAACTTCAAATGCTGACAGGAGAAATATCAGTCAAGACAGATCTGAGGATTTTTTTGCTTCCTCCAGCTATTCTTTATTCAATACCTGGCTTCCATGTACAAGCTACAAGAGGCTTTTCTTTTTAGGAACGTTATACATAGAAGTGTTTAGCATCTGGTGGCACTGAGAAATTTTCTGCCAAGCTGTTTCTTTCACTGCCATTTGTAGATTTCCACTGTCAGGATACCAGTTTTTGTTAGTGCAAGATCTTCCTTCTAATATCCTGAAAACACCCTTCTACAGTGAGCCTGTAAAATCTGAGTGGGGAGGCAAGTGATGCACTTGTAATTTGTTTGTTGAATTAGCAGTCACTTGACTGTTGTGAATTTTGTTTGTGTTGAATCCTTTGGGGACAATGACTTGTCCTGTCAAATGCAGGGCATGCTAGAGAACAAGACAATGCTTTTTCTGGGAGAGGGAGCGTTTCTGGCTCTTCACAAACAAATTCAGCAGTCTGTGTTGAGTTGTGCAGCTGCTGTACAGTCTAGCAGAGAGTTGGCAACAATTCTGGAGTGCATCTTTCTTAGGGATGGAAAGCCTGGTGGAGAATTGGTGCTGAGCAAACAGCTTCAGATTGAGAGGGTTTTTGTGCTACTTTTTTTGTAGGATACAGTTTTTTGATTTAACTGACTTGGAAACTTTGGTGCAGAAGGGCAGATAGATTCTACATGGACAGTATTGCATGGAAGTTTGCACTGCTGGCATGCTTTGTGTGTTCTGGTTACAACTTGAATTGGGAAGGCTTTCAAAGAGACTTGAAAACTCATATGATTTCCCTGGAAAAAGTAGATTTAGTAAGTACATGTGAATAGGGAATGTAATTTAGACACAAGGGGAGAAGACCAACTGGTGGCACAGTCCAGTCTCAGATCAGTAGAATCATGAGGGTCCGCTCAAGCAAAGGTGAGGGCTGTGGCCTCCATTACTAAGAGGTTATGCTTGGAAGAATTTTAGACCCTGTAACTGTGATGGTAAAGAAGAAATAGGAGATTCTGTGGTCTACCAATTGCGATAAGAGAGCACGAACAACATTATGGTTAATGATCATGATCTGGAATATCTCTCCTGTGAAGACAGGCTGAGAGTCAGGGATGTCCACCCTGGAGAAGAGAAGGCTCCAGGGAGACCTTATAGCATTTTCCAGAACCTGAAGAGGGTCTAGAAGAAAGATGGGCGCAAGCTTTTTATCAGGGCCTGTTTGGATAGGACAAGGGTGATGGTTTAATGTGAAAGAGGGTCAATTTAGACTAGTTAAAGTCTAGTTAAAAAGCTTTCCACAATGAGGATGGTGAAACATTGCCACAGGTTGCCCAGACAGGATGCCTCATCCCTGGAAACATTTGAGGTCAGGGTGGACAGGGCTCTGAGCAACCTGATCTACTTAAAGATGCCCCTGCTCACTGCAGGGGGATTGGACCAGATGACTAGAGGTCCCTTCCATCCCCAGGAGTTTTGCTTCTAAATTCCCCCTGCATCGGTATCTTTCACTGTTGCAGGAAATTGTTGTTGGGTTTATATCCTTTGGAAATACGTATCAGCAAGTATTTCTCTGGTGTGGATTATCTGTGGGGTTTTAGTTGTTTGCATATTGTACCTTTTTTGAAACTGGAATGCTCTGCTTTGTGCTAACTTTTTGTAGCATTGTAACTTTGGAGACTTCTGCTACCTTATTTTTGTTTCTGAGTGTAGTTCCTTGTTGTAAAATATAACTGGTTAAATGAGTTTGAAAGAGATATATTTATTTCTGTGGACTTGATTAGTTGGTTGTTGCTCTGTTGTCTCACTATGTTTCATTTTGTTTGATTGGTGCTGTTTTGTTAGGGACAGCTGATGTCTGGAAAACTGCCTTCATTGCCTTAGATTTTTCTTGTGACTTGTTTTGTACCCCTGTATGTCTTTATATCTTGTCCTAAAATTTTATTAACCTTTAATAAGATGAATGACTACTCTTGACTTCATTAGATTAAATACCTATTTACTAGTGTTAAAAATGCTGATGCTTATTTTGGTGACCCTGATAACTTAGATGCTGTTGTTGGCTTGACACTTCAGGACTGCTGCTTTTCCATATATATTTTGTGAAGGAATTATGTTGTTTTCTGCTTAATACTTAGGGTGCACTACTTTTTTTTTTTTCCTTTTTCCTTCATGGTTGTCCTAGCTTAACTTTGATGCTGTCTTAGAAATTCCTAGAGTTGTGCTCTAGTCTGAATGTTATTTCTGAAATCCTACATATTTTGTATTATCTCTTCTGTGCAGTTGTGGTTCTGACAGACATGCCTTTGGTTTTAGGACTTTGTATTTTATACTTTTAATTTTATTATGGGAAACACAAGGCAGTATATTCATACTGGCTCTGTATGTTGTTACTATAGCAAAGAAAACTCTACCAGAATGCCTTTCAAACACTGCTCTGTGTCTCTCCGTTCCCATGAATCCTAGGAAGCAGAAGTATAAATATCATGTTTAATGAAAATACAGATTCCAAGTAGTTTAATTGTTATTGTAAGATCACTGGAGCCTCCATTTCTTGATAGTGTTACTATATTAAGTTCTGATAACTTTAACAAAGCTTTGTTTATTAGCTCAAGTTAAATCCAGTAAAATTGCTTTGTCTCCTTGCTATTCTCGATTGAGGAATGAATGTTCAGCTATTTGTAACTGCAGAATAACACAAATCACAAATCTGATTTGTTTTAAATTTGCAGAGTAACTCTCTTTTCAGCTGCTGTCAAGTGTGAGCTTTGACAGGTTATCAATTTTTGTGCAAGTGTAGAAATACACAAGTGATACTGGGGAATAAAATGTGCTTGCAGTGGAAAACTACTTGAAAGATTTCTCCCTGTGTGGAAGGACTACTGCTGCTCTGCGATAATGAGAAAGTTGTAGCTATTTTAAGACTGTGGTGGAGTAAGTTCTTTGAATTGTTCATGGCAGTATTACTTTGGGAGGCTGCCAGAAGCTGCTTCTACAGTTAGACAGAAAAAGAAATAATATTAAAAAAGGAAATATTTCATGTTCATTTTAAATGTTTTTGGAAACTTGTTTTCTCTTGATACAGTGAAGTTCACTTCCTTAAGGGTGTGCCCTTGTTTGATGGGTACTTTTAATGAGAACTTAATCTTGTCTGTTGTCTGAAGATCACAGAAGCATAGCATAATCCAAGTTGGTAGGGTCTTCAGGAGGCCTCCAGTTCAACCCCTTGCACAAAGCAGGATCAGACCTAGTTGCTCAAAGCTCCTCCTTGGTCCCTGTTTTCGCAGCCTGACTGCCTTATAGTGCAAAAGAAGGGGGTTGTTGTTCTTTTTCCCTGAAATCAAGCTGGAATCTAGTTTGTTTTGATTTCTGTTGTATCTTGTCATTCACCACTACCTTGGCTCTGCCTTCTCAGCAACTACCTCAGAGATAGCAGTGGGCAGCTGTGAGGTCCCACTGAAACTGTCTCTTCTTCAGGCTGAACAGTTCCCACCTCCTTCAGCCTCTCACTGTAGGGCAGGTGCTCCATGTTCTGTTCCTCCTGGGAAACCTCAGCTGAACTTGTTGCAATTTATCAATGCCTGCCTTGTACTGGTGTCCAACAGTGGACACTGTTCTAAATGCTGCCTAATGAGTGCTCTATAATTAAATACTAGGACATAGTTTACTTACAGAGATGTGGGTGGTTATAAATATGCTTATTAGTATTTGGGATTTTTAAATATGACTGGATTTCAAAACAAAATTTTTGTAGCATTAGAAGAATTCTTCCACTTGCATATTGATGAAATTAACTGACACTAATTTTAGTGAAAATGTTTGATGGATTTTAAAAATACCATGACAGATAACACCTTATCTTCATTACATATTTATTCAACTTGATTAGCTCTGAATAAGTCTAATTTGCATCATTAAAGTGTTGGAAATGAAACAGAGTAGTTGGTTGTAATTCTAGAGTGTAGTTTTCTATAGAAATTGAAGTCAGATAATGAATTTATTCTCACTGTAAAGTATGTTTAAAGAAGTGGGTCTCATGGAGAGTTGGGGGAATCTTAGGCAAAGTAAATTTGCATGCACAGAGATATAAACAGCTGCTGCAAGACCACACACATCTTGTTTGCTTGAAGTGGCCTGGGCAGGTGGCAGCGTGGAGGGAAGGGAAGGGAAGCTCTGTCCCTGCTGTATTGTCAGGTTCCTCAAGGAAAATTTTTTCTGAGAACCTGAAAGGATCTCTGCCTGTTTCTTTTAACTTTTCCACATCTCAGTGTGAGTTATATTCAGTGTTCTGGATTATTTCAGAATCTTAACTCACCTCATGTAATGCTCCTATTCAGCCCAAACTTAGTGAATGTGCGGGAAGGGGAGGAAATAATACAGAAGGCACAGGAGCACACGGAAGGCTTTTGAAACACTTGGTGCTGTTCCCTGTGTGAGCAGCAGGAGCACGCTGCGATTGGAAGGCATAAGGAGTGTCCAAACAAGCTTCTGTTTTTCTGAGCTTTGGCAGTGGGCTGGCTCTGAGGTGAGTGTCCAGGGTCCTGGGTGGGCTCCTGTGGCCTCTGCTGAGCTCTTCCTGTGGCTTTGCTGCTGGAGTAGCTGTGGTTGCAGGATCAACAGCCAGCTTGGGTGTGCTGGTACCTGCTGCAGTCAGAATTTCCATTTTGCAGTGCAGATCTATTCAGGGTTGGCACATCCTTTAAAAGTCGTTTTTGTAGGGCTTGTTTGTGCTCTCTTGTCTCTTGTGGTTGGTGCAGCCTTAATTTAAATTTACGTGAGTTCCAGTTAAAATCTCCAGTTACTTAGTCTCTTCTGACATAGGAAAACTGGAGCTGCTGTGCCTTTGTGTCACCTGGCATTTCTCATTTAAAATATGAAAAAAAGCCACTTCATAAAGGAAATTTTTTAAAAATAACATTCTGAGTAAATATGCCTTTTATCTTTATAAAACCTTAAACTTCTATAAATTAAGGAAAGTAATCTGAACAAATACTGGATGTTGACAAGTTGGCATAGCAATATAGCAAAAATTGAATCTACCTTAAGTTGATAGTATGTAAGATATTGCAAGGAAAGAAAAGCTGTGCAAATATCTTCTCTTAATACTCTATGGTCAAAATATTAGACTCCAGTATTGCAACAGTATTTCTGTGGAGGGTAGTTGAAAGGACAATGATTTAATTTTGATTGCTAATAGATTTTCATTTAAATTGTTGCTGATGCGCTAAAATGATTTCAGGGCCCTTGTTTCAGTGTTTGGAGAAAGTTGAGATAGCTGGAGACCCAGAAGGGAAGAAATAACTTGTGTGACAGGGTAACACGGGCTCTGTGGCATTCAAAAGCTTTTTTCTTCATTTTTTCAACTGAATGTGTGCTCCTTTTTAATTTTTTAAATTTTTTTTGTGGAGGGATGTGATTTTTTACTGATAAACTGTATCACTGAATATTACAGTTTTAAATACAATGTCATGTTTCCTGTGTTCTTAATGAGATATGAAAGAGTTGGGTAACAAGCCCATAGAACTTCAGGGTGTGGTTTTCCACTTTATTCCTGCACAGACACACTCCTGTACTGCTAAAGTGGTGTCAGAGCATTTTGCCTCTTGCAGTTTAGTGTGTCACGGTCAGCCCACTGTTACACAGGAGCGTGGGCTGCTTTGTCATGGTGCAGAAATCTGGCCAAACTTCCCAGTGTTGAGAGGGGAGAGAAAGTGCCTTCCAAAGACTACAAATCTGTGCAATAGAAATGACAACTGTGTAGTCTGTAATCGTCCTCCCCCCCCCCCCACTCTCCCAAACAAGCAAACAAACAGAATTTCTTCAAGACTGCTGTGATGTCAGGTCAGTTGATGAAGGGTGTGTGAGTAGTGAAAGGGAAGTGTTTTCCCAGTGTTATTTCTAGAATTCACTTGTGCAATGTTGGGAAATTAAGATGATGAATCATCTTGTGATGACACGCGAGATTTTGTCTTTAATACCATTTAAAAAATAAATAAAATCCTTTTCCTTTAAATACATGAATGTTGTTCAGACCAGCAGGCTGGACACTCACTCTTTCGGTGTAGTAACTGAAGCTCCAGTTAGGAAATGGGGGATTGTTTTTAAGTGGAGAAGTACTGTGGAAGTCCTGCTTTTTCTTGTTTTGTTTTTTAAACTTGAAACACTTGAGTGTATTGACATGCTTGTGACTTTGAGAGCTGTGCAATAATACTCCAAGTAGGTTGCATTTCATAATATGTGTATACAGTGACTTAAAATAAGCACTCTAATGTCTGTTTACTGAACTAATACTCGTATTCCAACATCTGAATTTCAATAGAGAGCTTGAGTCAGAATATTCCTTATAATAAGGCCTGATTGCAAAGCTAGTAATGAATTTCTTGTTAGATTTGGATGTTTTTGAATAGTAACCTTCAATTACAGGGCATTGTGTAATTTTTTGAATTACTAGTACCTTGCAAAACATTCTTGTAAGTTCTTGATGTCTACCTGTGGACCTCAAAAGTCTAAAATCTCTCCTGGAAATAGTCTGTAGTTCAGGAGGAAGTTTAAGTCTCCGATTTGTGTTTACTTGTCAGATACCTGGCATGGCCTCATCATCTGCACCTAAATATAATTCAAACTCCTTGGAGAACTCCTCAAGCAAACGGGTGAGTGTAACTTTTTTCATGTTTTTATTTTTTTACATCAGAGTTCCCAGAGATCATTGTCTTGTATATTTGGTTAGAAAAATAAGTATTTAAATGGCTTATTGAATGTCTATACTTATTTTTATTGCTAAAATTCTTATGCAGTTAACTGAGATGATTTAAATATCTTTTGGAGTGGATAGGCAAAGTGTTCTCTATCATAGCTAACGAGACACTCCTTAAAATCAATTCTAATATACTTAGTCTTATCCTTGCTTTCTACCTTGAAATATTCTGTGGCATGCTTGAAAATTTTTGGCACTTTGTTGCCTTAGAAAGATTCTGTATTGCAATTGCTAAGTTATACCTTGTTACATTTGTCTGGCTCAGTTTTAAGATGTTCATCTGCAGTGAAAAATAGATTGAAACAATCTAAATGTCACCCCCCCTCTGCTTTCTAATGCTGTGCAGCTGAAGAAAATGTAACCTGGGTGCAAGAAAACAGAAACTACTGAACGTGGGAAAGTCACAAATGAGTAGATTGTGTGTGATAGTTGTGAGTACATTGGTTAAGTAATTTCAGTTGATTTGTTCTTCCAAGCCCAGTGTACTTGGAAAATTAAATGCACAAAACTTCCAGAGTATTTAGAGTATAGAGGTTTAATTCCAATTTAACACAAATATAACTGACTATTCTTTTAGGAGAAGACTAAAACCTGCTTATGTTTCAGATCTGTTCAACCTTTAAATGTTTCATAGTTGTATTTTAAGATAGTGGGGTGTGTTCCTGTTTTGGTTCAGTGTGTGAATTCCTACTTGGCCAAGACCTGTTCTTTCCCATGCAGGAATTACCTTTAAGTTTGGGCTTTTTTATTTTTAATCTGGAACTTGAAATTGTAAATAAACCGTGGTGTGCTCTTGTGCTTCTCTTTAGACTCTAAAAGATGGGACTAACTGGGAACAAAATGAAGAAATACCTCGTCTGCCAGGAGAGACCAGGGTTACAGGTATGAAGCTCCATGGCTGCCTGATGCAGTGATGTTCAGCAGTCTGGCAGACACTTATATCTCACTGAGCTATTTTGTAGTTTGGACTGGTTTGGGTGGGGGGCAAAGGTAAGTCATGCTTGAATATAATGAATTTTTCAAAGAAATTGTGAAAGGGACTTTTTATCGTTTATCACAAATAACTTTCTAAGTCTTTAAAATCTTGGTTTTTAATCATCCTCACATGGCAGATCTTCCAATAGAAAGAAATTGCATGTCATGTTATAGTTGTATCTACCGATTAAGTAGCACATGTTGAGTGATGAGAGCTCCTCCAAGCTTTTGGAAGTCAAGAGAATTCTATGTGCCACCCAGTATGCATTGATACATTGTAGAGTAGCGTGGAATCCAAGTCTAAATGTGAATTCCCAAAGTACCATTTTATGCTTCCTTGACGCAGCAGGGCATGAACAGGGCGCCTCTGCTCTTGTTGGCCTTTACATACAAAAGTGTGGTAGCATAAGGGAGATGAATGTATTATTAGTTTTCTTTTCTTGATGGAAGCTCTTCCTGAAATGGAAGTCTTTGCTGGGGTCTGTCTTTTACTTGTGCTGCTTCTCCTCCCCTATGCCCGGCTTTGTTGGGTGGATTTGTAAACAAGATTGGCTCAGTTGAGAGCAATGTGGTAATTCAGAGGAAGTAGTTTTGTTTTTAATGAAGAAGGTGTGAAGGAGAGGGTGTGGGACTAAGATGGATGTGTGATGTGATCCTTATGAAAACTGGCTGTGCTTTGGGGCACTGCAGTGAAATAGGCACTTTTTGTGCAAGGCTGGTAAATAGATTGGGCTTAAAGAAATGAGTGGACAGGGAAAAATAAATGGAAGTCTTCAATGTCATGGTTGGACTCAATGATCTGAGAGGTCTTTTCCAGCCTGAAGGATTCTGATTCTGATTGCATTGCTTCACTTAAATCTTCTTTTTGAGTGGTATGTGTTAGTATTTGTTCTGTTACTGTCCTTGCTGTAACACTGCTGATGGCCCTACTCTGTTTGATTGCCTCGAATTGAAATGTAATGTTTCTCTGCAGCATGGTGAATTTCCTAAACACTCTACAACTTGAACTCTACTTCAGTAGAGAATTGTTTACAGAATAGTGTAATAGTATCAGCAATGTATTTGTTATGGGATGGTGAATAGGCTATGTTATAGAAATCACAGTACTCCCTGTTCTATGTCCTGCCCTCTCCTGTGTAGTGCTGAGAAAGAAAACACAAATATAACTAGGGAAGGCTACTGAAATCTGTGCACTTAATTTGGGCAAGTTTAGTATATGAGTCTTCCGAATTTTTTTAATAATTCAAGGAGATAAAACTCAGATGTATTACTTTCTAAATTCATTCACCTCTGAGTGGCTCTTATGAGTACAGCTCTCATTTTATTTTACTGCTACTTGAGTGATACTGTCCTTAGCTCCCATTTTGTCTTTTCATAATCTTTTACGAAATACTATGTTTCTTACAGACAAGGATGTTATTTATATGTGTCCATTTAATGGCCCTGTTAAAGGAAGAGTGTACATCACAAACTACAGGCTGTACCTAAGAAGTGTGGAAAATGTGAGTAATATGCCACAATTACTTCATGGAATGAGTTGGCTTTAAACTCTCTTCCGTTCACCCCCACCGCCTTTGATTTATTTTGTGGCCAGTTCATTTATTTCAGTTTTGGCACACATGTGCTTGTAGAATTGCATGGGAGGCTTTTTGCTTGAAGTGGTCTGTAATGTTTGTAATAACCATATCTTAATTCTGTAATGACTAAATAGTAATTGCCTTTGTGCCACTGAGAAATCTGTATTAAAACAGAAGTCCTTTAAAGTTAAATGTGTTGTAAAAGTGTGATTTTTGCCTGGTAAAATTACAGTTTGATCACTTACAGTGAACTGATACCTTTGTCTTTTGTCTGTCAGAGCTTTTTTGATAGCTGTTCCCTTTACACTTAATCTGTGATAGATCAAGAGCAGCAACTAATGATGTGCAACAGTTCTTAAAATAGCTGTCAGTAAACCGAGACTTTGATTGTCCTTACTGTTAGAAAAGAAAAATACTTTGATCAATAGAACCTTTTGTGGGTGCAGGGAGTGGTAATGTGTTTGATAAGCAGTGACATGGAAGAGCATAAAATGTGCTTGTGATCTGTTTCGTAATATGGGTTTTTTTAAAAAAATAAGGATTTGGGACTATTGAGCTAAGGTCTTTCTGGTTTTGGCTAACTGTACTAGTAAGGTCTTTTTTTTGTTTAGTTCTACTTTATGCTGTATATCAGTAAAGCAATATTAGCAGGCAGGGGCAATCAGTATATAGCAGAAGGCATCTCTGAGGGTGTTGCCACCTCTTTTCCTGCATATTGAACAAGGCATGAAGTATTTTTGTAGCATGTTAAACTGGATGATGCTCAAGGCTGTAGAGTGACTGTACAGACTTCCTAACATGTTGGGAGAGGAGACTCCAAGGCAGAAACATGCTTTTGTTTCCTGTATGTATTTCATGTCTGCTTTCTATTCTGGAATGCATAAGAACATTTTGCTTGAGTCTTCTTTTCACATTAATCTTTTCCTTACTCAAAACTTTTCTTGCAGGATCCAGTTGTGATATTGAATGTTCCATTGGGAGTAATTTCAAGGATTGAAAAAATGGGAGGAGCTTCAAGCAGAGGAGAGAACTCTTATGGATTAGATATAACCTGTAAAGTAAGACTTTCCAATAATTCAGTAGGAAATGAAATCTAGAGGTTTTTTTCTCACTGATTACCTATTTGTAGGAAGGAAAAAGTACGTGCTTACACTGAATTTAAAAAGAGCTTCTTGAAACTGGACAGAAAAATACCTTTTGTATAAAGGGCTGTTTAACTGTCCTCTTTGCATTCAAGCAGAGGTATTGGTCTTGCTTTCCAGATCACTAATTGACAAGGTTTTGCACAGTAGTTGTATTTTAGGGCCTTATTTCTGCACTGCTTTATTTCATTTGTTCTAAAAGGAATATTTTTAATAATTCTGGTATCTTTCAAGAACACCTCAGATGGGGTCTTTGTAAGCTATAAAGCCAGTGAAAAGTTTATGTAAAAAAATCTATAGTCTTACAAAAAATGGGCACCATGACAGTCACAGGGGAGTTCCCAGTGGATAATTCAGGGTCCTTTGCTGGATTCATTAATCGAGCATGTGCTCATTTGAGTCTTAGCAGTCAATGTGCAGATTGCTTATTTTTGACCCAAGTGATGGGAACATAGGAACAATGTGTTCTACACAGATTATTGGCAAGTGTTTCTTTTGAAAACACGGTAATTCCCATCCTGCAAACTTTCAGTAGCTGGTGAGACTTTTTAGTGAATCAAATAGAGCCATTTCTGATGGCTTCATGTCGAAGTGGCGTTTGTAGCACAGAGTGTGGTGCTGCTTTATTTTTACAATTCTTACACTCTATTCTGTTTTATGGGATAAGAAGTAAAACTGAACAGGACTGGAGGTGTGTTACAAGCAGATTCTAAATCATGTTTAGTGTATAATATAGCACTTGTACAGAGAGAAGCATCTTACAGCTTTGGTTCACCTAACAGATAATGGCTTTGTTTTAGGATATGAGGAATTTACGGTTTGCATTAAAACAAGAAGGGCACAGTAGAAGAGATATATTTGAAGTTCTCACAAAATATGCTTTTCCCCAGTCACATAACTTGGTAAGTTACATCATTTCTACTGCTGAGCTGTATTAATGCAGACTTCTTGCCAATTAACTTTACCTATTTGACGTAGTAATGGCTACATCATGGCTGCTTAAAAAGTATAGCCACAGAATCTGGTGTTAGCATAAACTACCCAGCAGCTTTTATTTTGTGTATTTACAACACTTAAATCTATGTATTTTGTAAAATCATGGATGTATTCCAGATAAACTGCTGAGTACATCTGCTCCATACAGGTTTCATTGCTTAGAAACTGCAAGTTATCCTCCCTAATTTGGGAGTATAGGGAATACATGCCTTACTTGATTTCTTGAAAACACTGATCAATCAGGCAGTCTCCAAGGCAATGATAAATATGAATTACCAAGGGTTTTACTTCAGGAGAAGAAGATATGGTAAGACAATACTTGTTTTATTGATGAAACTAATGAAAAGTATAACAGGAATACATTTATGAATTTGCACAGATTTATTTCAGGTTAAAAAAGTGTCATATGGAAGGAATTGAGCAACAATGATACAAGCTAATCATTATCTTCCATTTCTTTGAAATCTGTGCACTGTCCTTGGTGTGAATCATTTGACACCTCTTTAGTAAATGCTTTATTTTGTCCATTGTAATATTCAATTTACACTTTATTGGTGTGCTTTAATTTAGGATAATTGTATAAGAGTACTGTTCACAAAGTATTGGGAGGTTCTGCTCTGAATTCAAAGAATTGTTGTCTTTACAAGGCTGTAGGAAGAATCTTATTTCTTTCTATGAATATATGTGTCAGTCAATGGGCTGGACTCTATAAACATTTAATTCTTTAAAACTTTTTTGTAGAAATTTTCATTCTGTATGCAAACTGTGGAGCGAAAGCAGAAGGGAAAATGCTTTTGCTTAGAATATTTTGTATTGTTGACAAATAGGCCTTTAGAAATTAAACAGATTTCTACCTTTGGGTAGGTGTGAAGAGTTGTAATCACGAAGAAGATGGTTGTTAAAGAAGTGAATATATCTAATTCTACTGTTGACATTTTATCAATTTTGAAATAGAGAATGATTGAAAGTATGACAGGATATGTGGACTTTGAAAGTATGATGGAAAAGAAGAAGCTGTATGTGGAAATATCAAGTTAGGTAGAGGTTCACGTCAAAAGCAGCTTCTAGACATCATGGGGTCCTGGCTTCTGTTGCAAGAGGGTTGTAGATTGGGTTATCCTGGGCACAGTCAAGTGTATTGTTGAATATTTCCTGCACTGTAGATTCCATCATGCCCATGCAATCTCATCCACATTCTCATGCTGAAGAATTTTTTTTTTTTGAGGATCGTATGTAGTGAATATGGGCAAGTCAAGTTGTAACTGACTTAGGAGAATGCCAGGGTGTGAATAACTTGGTGATGAGATGTGAACTTGTATTAGGTTTTGTCATCCAAAAAGACCCAGAGATCCTGTATAGTGATGGCAGTGAGTAATGTGTGGAGTTGTCCACTTCCTGCTTTATTTGCTGGACCTGTTGAACGTAGTAAAGCTCATCATTATATGGCCTATGTGAAGGCCACTTGCTGACAGAAATTAAGCTTAATAACAAAAGTCTTGGTTGAGGCAGTAGTAATTTGGCCCTCGGATTCAGTAAAGCACAGAAGTTGGGAAGATAGTGACAATGTGGAGAGAGAATGGCTGTTCTTTGTCTCATAGCGATGTCTGAAGCAGGGTATACCCATTAGAAATCAGGATTACTTTGGAGGGAAATAAAGTGAGCCTGTGTTACATCTGAAGTTGCAGCTGTTCTTATTTTCTAATGTCACAGTGTGGATGAGCCCTTAACTTTAACGTGGGCTAAGCAAGTGTGTGATTTTTTGGTGTGCTTTCATTGTATTATGGCAAGCCCTTTAAACTGATCCTGCTAAAGGTGAGTGTTTCTGCCTGGTTTTCCATTCCTGCCTTGCTTTTTCCTGCATGAGTTTGAGGCTGCATGATGAACCATATAGGGAACTGAAAGGAACTGAAGTTAAACAAGGAGATAAAAAAAAAAGCTTTACTCTGAGTTATTTCCTGTCTTGTTAGTCCAAAGTGACAGTGGGGTCAAGGCGTCTCTGGGTGGATGTGAATGAGGAGGGATGATGGCACTGCTCCTTTCAGTGGCTGGTTTAGAACAAAGTTGCACAGTGTGTCTGGACTATGCATGCCTGCTTTCCCCTGGGAGTGCTCTCTGATGCTCTGGCCATGTACCCAGCTCATTCAGGGAGATGTTCTACAAAGAATGTGCTGTAGTTCCCCATGACAGCTGGGTGGAGATGGAAGCCCTCTGCTACTCAAATCCTGGTCTCCTCTCTGCCTTCCCATCGTGTGGTTCATAATTCTTCTAATACCAAACGGATAGTTGTATAATCACTAAGTAAGCCAGTGTAACTCACCCAGCACAAAATATTTTGGTTAGTCTTGTGCTGCTTTTCATAATTTGGGGAGACCTGGTTTGAAATCAGTATGCATCAGAACCAGTGCAAGAGTGGACATGTGAGTGGAGCAGGGAGGAGAGAAAAGAGGGAGATGTCCTGATTTTAGCAATATGAAAATGTTAGTTTAGCTCAGACCATCTTGTGGAACTACATCCTTGATGTTTAGCTGGTTCAGCAACACTGATGCTTGTACAGCTCTGCAGTGGAAAGAAGGTATCATCAAGACAATAAAGTTCTAAAGCTTTATTGTCCTGATTTTTATCTGTATTTTTGTATTTTAGATCAGATTTTTATGATTGGTTTTCAGCTGTAGTGGAACTATATACTAAGAGCCAATCCTAAACAGGAACTGGTAGAGATGCCTTGCTTCTGTTTTCTTCATGCTGTACCATTCTTGTACAAACAGATGGTAAATAAAACCCAAAAGATGATTTCTGAGTGGAGTGTACTTAATGTTTTCAAGATGTCTCTATCATCATCCCAACGGAAGTGTTGGAGAGCTTGTAATAAATCAGAGACCTGTTCACAACTGTTCCTCTGTGCCTCAGCATAGTCCTTTGTGCTCACGTGCAGAAGCTAATTCTTGTTTGTCTCCAGTTTGAGCATAGGTTGGGTTCAGATATCCTTGAATCAGTAACATAAAGCAAAATCTGGTAGCTCACTTGACTGACAGCATAGCTGAGGGGAGCAAACAGCTGCTGTTGGTAATCCTCTGTTGCATTTGTAAACTTGTGCTAATTGAAAGAAAATTGTTGCTGAAAGTGGGTTTTTTTTGAAGTTTGAAAAAATAAAACCAAAATAGCCAAACCCCCCCAAGTGAGATGTTTAATACACCACAAAAGATGAGATATATTTGGTCTCTGTAGTTCAGTTTCTACATAGCAGCTGCTTCACTTCCTGATCTTATCATGAAACTACACATCATCATTTTTATAAGATTGTTCAGCACTGTGATATCTGCACAATCTGTGTTTATTCCTAACCCTGGTAGGTCTGTGGGAATGCCCATTCTGATGAGACTGGTGGCTGTGCTGGCTGACTTGGACTGCCCCTGATGCCACTGCTTATCCTGCTAATTTAAAATGTCTGAATGTCAGCTCATGCCACTGTTGCTGTTGGATCTACAAAGATGACTTTAGATGGAGTGAGGCTGGCGAAGGGATCTGACAGAGCACCTGAGTTTGCAGAGAACCCCTTGACTTGAGGCTTCATTCTCCATGACAGTCAGAGCCAGGGCAGTAGTGGTGTGAGGTGACAGCATTCACAAATGATCAGAGGGCAGTTACACCAGCACTGCAGTGTCTTACCTTAGTTCTTAGATGAAGGGGTGAGATGTAACTGGCTAGATTGTAGTAATGGCATACTAAATGCCATTAATAGTGGCAAGGATAATAATATATTTATTTTTTAATACACTGAGAAACTGTCAGCCTTCACAGTGAGTAAAAACTTAGTGATTTATAATATATAAAAAGCATACACCAGTGAGTTAGAAATAGGAAAAGCAGTTGATTTTCTTCACAGTTGTGTGGCATCTTGTTCTAGTTTGGCTGCTTTCTTCTTTTGCAATGCATAAAGATTGGTCAAATATTTAATAAATTGTGTCTATGTTATATATTCGTGTACAAGTATAACATGTATTTATGTGCTGTGATTCCATAAAGAGTAAATATGTAACTATTGTATTTATGCTGATATTTATAAATTTACATTATATTTATACTGCTAAATAGACTGCTTGCTAAACTGTAATTGTCAGATTGCAGGTGCTTTCTCCTTTATCTCACAGAACTATGTTGTGTTTTGAGCAACCAGTGTATTGCATATTATTTTTGTGTACGAAAGGAGAGGATAAACTGAATGTTAAAGACAAGCACTCTGTCTGTAGGAGGCTTAAAAAAAGAGACTGTATTGAAATTGTGGGTTAACACCTGCAAGGAAGTAAACAATTATTTGCACAGCAAAGCGTAAAAAGTAGTTTACCAAAAATGTTACAAGATTTGAAAGGTTTTTTTTGAACTGTATTAGCCTTCTGGTTCAAGTGAAGCAGTAGTCATCTGCTTTTAGACTGTGGATCTGCAATGAAATCCCTACTTCAGTTTTGTGCAGGGGCTTTAATTTGGTTTTGCAAAAATCTTAGCTGATGTATGGCAAGCCTTGCTTGGTTTTGCCAGCTATAGGTATTGAAAAGTCACAAAATTTGCACCCCATAATTGTTCTGAGTGGTGATTTACTATACTTGATTTCTTATTGTTTAATGTTTTCTTTGATTTCTTCTTTCTGTTTCCCATGACAGCTGAAAATAATTTGAAACTGATTTCTAATTAGTTGACAGACTAATTGGAATTGATGGGCTTCCATCAGACATGTAGTATTAATCTCCATCAAACTTAGAATAGATATAATCAGTGCATTGGAAGTGTCTGCAGATTATCCTACCTTGGACTTGAGATGTGAGATAAAACAAATAATCAGTATAACTTGAGGTAAATCTGTGTTTTAAGTAGCTTTCAGCTAGCCAGTCTCAGTGCTGAGAGGAGGGATGCCAGCTCAGGCTTAATGCCTGAAACACTGACGTGTTGAGCAGGTAGCCTGCCTGAAACTTGTGCTGCTGTTTGTCCTTTGTATCCAACCAAACTAATGTGGAGTTGTCTCAGGTGCACCTGTACAAACCATAGTTCTGCTTTTTAGTTATATGTTCTTGATTTTGAAAAACCTATCACGATCTCAAAAAACCCACAATGAAAGACTCTTCTGTTTTACTGCAATATTCTTCTGAACCTGAATATCTCTTGTATGTAGATTGATTTTTTTTTTTTTTTTTTTTTAATTCCCACTCAAATCTGGACACATCTGATGAAGCTGCAGTTGGTTTAATTCCTGGGAAGATAGACTGTGTGCAGGAGGAGCTGTGGAGAAGAGCAAGAGGCAGGATTAACAATGAGAGAAGGGGATGGCATTTTGTGTGTGGAGTGAAGAAAAAATGAGTGGAGGTCAGAGTGGAGACTCTGAGTACATAAAGTATTTGGGGAGGAGGAGGATCTAGCAGGGATATACCATAGATGTGAAGGGAAGATGTGTGAAGAAGACATGGAACTGGCCAAGCTTTTGTTATTCTGGTATTTGCAAGGCTTTCCTGTGTGAATAACGGGGCACTGAGAGAGGCTGGCAGGGCTTTTCTGCCTTGCGGGGCCATGAGATTCCAAGAGCTGCTGGTGTCGTTCTTCTCCGACCTTCCTCTGCCCTCTCCATCTGAAGGATATAAATACACACCCAGCTGGTCTGTACTCAGTGCCTGTGGGCAGTGGAGTGACCTCCCTGCTTTCATGCCCACATGAATGTATGTGTGTGTGAGGGGCTCTAATGTGAAGGAACTGTATCCACAAAAAGCTAAGCCATATAATTTCACTAAGATAGCACCTCTCAAATCTTACATCAAGTGATAAAGAGAACCTATGCATATTATACTGTGAATGCCATAATTTCTCCTTCCCATTCATTTTTGTTTCATTTGCCTGCTGCAGTGTAGAATTGCATTCAGATTTCATGCACTGTGAGGTGAAAGCTTCAGCAGCGTTAAGACATAAATGTACAAACATATTGCATTTAGTCTGTAATCTTGGGTTATTCAGGACAAAAGTGGAAATATGTGGGTCATTAGTGCAGATGTGAAGCTAACCTGAGCTATAGCAAAGCCTTCTGGGATCTAAATATGTATTTATCACCGTTACTTGTTCACTATAATGTGGTTTATCAGTTTGGTTGCATTAGAATAATAAAATGCCCAATTCAAGAAAAAATGTTATTCAGTAGAAATTACTTTTTTTTGCTTGAAACAAAATGGGATAATGAACAAAATGAAGTAATGTCCAAACATGTGCTAAATGTGGCTTGTACTGATACAGGTCATAAAATGCAGCTGTATCCAAGCATATATCTTATGTTAAGTATATGATTCTTATATTTAAATGGTCATAAACGTGGGTTGCTTCTTACAGTCAAGTTAAACTGTCATTAGAAATTAAATAGAACTATATGAATGGAGTATAAATGTATGTAGAGTATTGCATTTATGTATCTCCTACTCTGTTTTAATGACAACACAGCAATAATTGTGTATTTTGTTGGGAGAAATGGGCCTAAGGTAGGGTGGGGATATTACTGTATTTTGGACTCCGGCAGTTAGGCTGGACTAAAGCTCAGGCCATATTCACAGAGTGTTTCAAGTCTTATCTGAGAAGCTGTTGGAGATGGTGAGGATGGAATTCAGGTCTTTAATCTTTTGGTACAGCAAGTAAGAATTTCAGTTGTCACCAGATGAACTGTGCAGTCTGTACACGGCAGTGCACATCCAAACGTGTGTGTATAAACCTTTTCCTATAATTTATTCAGTGCTTGCAGAAGAAAAATAATTTTTGGTCTTCAGGATTTTAGAGACTGGTCATTTTTAAATACTGTTCTTGAGTAGTATAATGCAGGAGTTTTCTCTGAATTGTTCACATAAAAATCTGAGTCCGAATTTTGCTCCGTATGCCTTTGCATTCATTGTAGTGTTCTGTGATTTGTTAGACATCAGGTTTTTGCTGGTTGATCCATTCTACTAATGAGTTTCTTTTTATTGAGCAACATAGGAAGAATTTGTACTACCTGGAATGTCAACAAAACTGATGAAGCATAATTGCACTTAAATAGTTGTGGGTTGTGTGACTGAAAGCTTTTGTAGCAGATGTGGTAAAGCTGCTGTAGCCAAGCATTTTAAATGAATTATGCTGTACATAGTAGGACATTGTTCTTTCAGAAAGGATTCAGTCCATCCCTTCATGCATAGTAAATTCAACCCTGGTTTTTAAAAGGTGAAAACAAAATGCACTTTTCCCTCTGACGTCTTGTGGATTTTTTTTGTGGGTGACATGAGCAGCATATCTGCTATTTATTTTAGTTTGGAACAACACCTTTATGATTTTTGTCAGTAAGTAAAAACCTGTTCTATGTAACAGCTATCACAGTGCACTGTAATAAACCTGTGAGTTCTACTTACCAGGGCTTCAGATGGGTGATTTTTTCATTCTTACGAGGAAACTTGCAGTAAGTAGGAACTTAAATAAATTCCTGCCTTCAAGACATCTTTTAAGTGACCTGGTAGGATCCCAGTGTTTCTGTTTCCTACTGTTATAAGATTCTCCTTTTGTCTCTGGTTCCTTGGTGAATTCTTAGCATAGTTGCTCTTTGGGATATAGCAAATTCCTTTGGGAGGAGGGGATGGTTCTTGTGTGTAGCTGTTTATTAATAGTTCAGCAAATCAGTTGCATCTACTGCTTCAGATAGTGATATTCCCATTTTGCTGTATTTCTTGTTTCCAGTTAACCTTTTGCAGGTTTTTTTGCTTAACTTTTGATACTTTCATCTACTTTTAATGGAATGGGGGGTTTTTTTCTGATAGAGTAGTTGTCCACCACTTTATCTCTCCCTCTGTACCACTTGATAGCAGTTTAGTCAAAAGAATTTGTAATGTTTACTTGCACTGAAGTTCTACCCCTTTAAAAATGGTAAAGATATTCAGAAAACAAAACCAGGGAATGCACTGTTTACTTCTGCAAACTTGCTAATGAGTGCACTTGCTCTAAAATAGTGATTTAATTTAAAATTCTGGTTTGTAAATCTAGTGAGATAAAGCATCTTGAGTGAGCAGTAACATCCTTTTAAAATATTTGTTACTTGAACTACATGAGGAAAGAACTCCTCATTTTGAGGGGGATTCAATTTTGTGTTTTGATATGAGCTGTTCAGTGTTTAAAGCAGTGTAATGGGCTGAGCAGAATTGCCTGGATCCTTCCTAAGATCCAAAGCCTCCTTCACAGGGGTGGTGGTGCAGGTTTGAAGCATCGCCTTTTCTCTGGACCTTTGTAGGCAGAATCACAGCACCTTAGACCACACGGTTTTTTTCTTGCTTGCTGGGTTTTCTGCATTTCTACTCAGTTCCGGTCTGCACCTGTGAAAATGATGCAGATGTGGATGTTCAGTTCAGCATTCAGTTTCTCCTTTTAATGTTTTTGAATAGCTAGGAGACTTTCAGCTGTTTCGTTACAGATGAGCTATGGTGGGCTCTGGAGTGTTTCTGCTCTGGCTGCTGTTGCTCAGTTAGCTCAGGACAATACGTTCTCGTCTGTGTTTTCTTTCTTGCTTTTTTTTTTTTTATTTTTTTTGAAACAACTTTGTTTCATGCTCCTTTTGGCATCTGAAGAATTTGTAGGCCACCAAAATCAATTTTCTCCATGAGAGAGACTGATAAAATAAACATTACTTCTGCTTTCCTCCTAAACTATAGAAACAAGGGAGGAGAAGGGGGTTAGTTAGGTAATACAGCCCACTTGGAATTTGTTGGAAGGAGAAGGAAAATAAAAAGTATGAGGAACTTGGTGAAATATTGAGTGAGGCTGCTGTGCTGTTTAAATTAATTGTGAGAACGAGCAACAAAGCAAGTGAAAAGTAAGTAGTGTAAGCAGCTAACTATTTCATTTTCAAAGGCAACTTTTTCACTTTCATGGAGTTTTACAGTAGCTGGGATTTCCCTTAGTAAGGATCAGTTGGGGAGGGGATGCAGAGAGGCAGCTGCTTCCTAATGGCAATGAATAGCAAAACCCTTTTACACTTTGAATTTAGGATCTAATATTGTATGCAGTAATTGAAGCTGTGCCTGTTGGACAAATTTGGTGAGAAGACAGTAGTTTTATTTAGTGATAATGTGAAATATGGAAAATAAACCATTCTAGAACATTTCAACCTGCTGATAATAAAAAAGAAAAAATCCAACTGGTTAAGCTTTATAATTTCTATTCTTTTAGTCACCTCATAACTGTTGTCATATTTTCATTATTTTCATTACCAGATCTGCATTTTTTGTTACATGTTGCTCTTTGCTTTGTAGTCTTGCACATATGACATAAAAATGGAGATAGTGGGGCTGGCATGGAGCAGTCAGTCCTATTTGGTGGCGAGCGTTAGGGTATAACTGATGATAAGCCCCCATATTTGCCATTTGCAGTCAGAGTTTGGTGTAATAAGTTTCTTTTACATTATACAGCTTTTTTTTGCCTTTGTAAATGAAGAAAAGTTTTCTGAAAATGGATGGATGGTGTACAACCCGATGTCTGAATACAGGAGGCAGGTGAGTTATTACGGTTGCCATTGCCTGGTGCTTTCACATCTCCTGACTTGCATAGAGGAATTATTGTTTGTACATTTCTCTTATCAGCTGTTGGGAGAGGATGGAAATTCAACTTGAAAAAAGGTAAAGAAAAGAAATAAAAGACTTGAACCTTTAAAAAAACATGGAATGTCACAGGAAGGGAGTCTTTGCTCTTGGAAGGAAATTACTGATGCCTCTTACAATGTGCCACTGCTAATTGGGCACAGGGTGGGGAGAATGTGCCAAATATGTAACTGTAGTGTCCTAAACATAGATTGGATTTGTTCTTCTTCCCAAAATGAAGTGGGAAAAAAAAAAAAAGCTTGTTTTAGAAAGAGCATTGCTTTACAGAAATTACGGATGTCTGTCAGTATTCTTCCTTGCTCTTTAGTTGATCTTGGAAAAATGTCAATGAAAGAGGATGATATTTCATTTTAATATGTCTGTTAGATAATTTAAGTATGACATTAAAAAAAATTAAATAGCAAAAAGTAAGAACTTCCTTAATTTTGTTTCCCTCCATCGTTTTTTGGTTCATGGTTTAGAAGCCTAACACCCAAAAAAGGTAAAATACAAACACCCACACAAACCCCACTGTGTGCGTGTGTGGACTTATCAGTATTTCTCAGCTTCCTGGAAACGCCTTACTGGGCAGAGTACAACTAGGAGTTGTTCTTTCTCAATAAGAAAGTTACCCTGAATCTTACTTTTAACCTGAAGGTAGTATCAGGCTACAGGGAAGAAAGGTTATAGTGAGACTTTCTCTCCCCCAGTCTCTCTTCACCAGGGAAGGTGGAAAGGCAGAGCTTTAGGGAAGGAAAGAAGGTCATTTTCTTTCCTCTATCCCCCAGTTAAAGAAATACATCTCCTAGTTTCAGTCATTGAAACTTACTCTGAGGCTATAATTGTGTACATAAGGGTATGAGATGGCTCTGCAGCTGTTTAAGGTTGTGAATCCATCTGCAATGAACTGGTTTGTGTGGTCTTGTAGTCTTTTTTGCTTCTATTGTTTTGAAACGGTATTTAGTTAAATTGGTAGGTTGTTGCCACCATGTGGCCATAATGTCATGTAAAATTCAAGAGCAGAATTACTTTTGTTCAGCCAAAAATACATTGAATAACTTGGTGTTCTGTTTTAGGGGCTGCCTAATGACCGGTGGCGAGTGACTTTCATTAACGAGCATTACGGGCTGTGTGACACGTACCCATCGCTCCTGGTCGTGCCATACAATGCAACAGACGATGATCTCAAGAAAGTTGCTGCCTTTAGGTCCCGAAATAGAATCCCAGTGAGTATGAGGTGATGGAACTTGCCTGATGGTGTAGCTAGTTTTAAGCTAGCTTAAGTTGCATCCAAACAACTTTCTGCTGAACACGACACAGAGGATGCTTTTTTTGGAAATGGTTATGGCAAAATAGTTTTGATTGGCTGGTGGTTTTCACTGCTTGAAACTGGTGTCTTGGCCAAGCCACATTTCCGTTTTTCCCCCACAACAATCGCCCATGACAGCTTCACTGGTTTTAATTTGACTTGCCCAGTACCAATGGCCAGCAGTGCAGTTTCCTTTGATGAAGAATGAGCCTTACACTGCCATGTGCACTGGTTGCTATTACTGGATGCCCATAAAAAGTGATCACAAATGTTGTCCTGCAAGCAAACCACATGGCATTTAAACATAGTTCCACTGGTCAGTCCTAAAATAAGACCTCATGCGTAGTCTCTTTAGTGAATTCTTGGGCTTTTTAGTCTGCAGAATTTTAAGATAAACCTGTTTGACTTCTTGAGTGTGTTTCTGTAATGAAAATTTTATGAGATAAGAGAGTTTTATGCATCAGCTCTTTATAGCACTATAGAAAATACTGATTTCTATTCCAATACTTGTTTTAACTGGTATTTCCCTTCAGCAAACTTGGAAGGTGTGCTGGATTCTTAGACAGTATCGGAAAGCTGTCTTGAATCTCAGTTTCAAACAGATGCACAGCTCAATATGATAAATATTTATTAGATGTGGTATTTACTGACAGACTAGGCCTATAATTATAAATTTACTATATATACACACATATAACTGTATAATACATAATGTGTATGAAATACATATGTGTAATGTATAGCCTGTGCATATAGTTCTAATAACCTAGCTGTGTCATCCCTGTCACCTCAAAATTCATGACAGGCCTTTTGGCATGCCTGTAGAGTGAGAGTAATTTCCTTGGTAATAGTAATTTTATTAAAATAGTAATTTCAAATAGTAATTTCATTCTTGTCAGGAAATAGCTACTCATCCTCACCCCCCCCACACACACTGGCAGATCTTGTTTCTGATCTACACCTCAGGTTGTATTTCAGGAATGAACACTTTCTGAAGATTGGATTTTGGGGGTTTTTTGTTTGATGTTCTTCCACTCTGTAACCCACAACTTTCAGAGTGGGTGAGAATTTTATTTCTTAATAATTTTCAACAATGAATTTGCATTTTTTGCCTGCTTCTTGGGTTTCTTGCTTATCTTTAATCTCTGGTACTGCATCTGTTCCCTGGGCAGCTCACTGTCTTTTGTGACAAGTCCTCTTTGGCTCAGAACAACAAAGACAGCATGTGCTATGCTCCAATGCCTCCTCTTTGTAACGAGGACTGAGGAACAAAATGTGCTTTAAAGAGAAGAGAAAACATTCAAGATACTGCAGAAAGGTTCAGCTTGCCTTGCTTATCCAAAAAAAAAGGGAAAAGCTGTTCTTGTAGAATTGGAGCATCTTAGTCACCTTTTCTACAATGAGTTCATTCTCCAGAATTGTTTCTTAGTTTCAGCAGAGATTGCTGTGTTTGTTTCTAGTTTACTTTTCAGCATTATTTGTGTAATCTAAGACTTGTAGAAAAATATTAAAATACATTGGATTATATAGGTAAGTATTATTTCAGTAAGCATTAAATATGTAAGAGAACTTTTTTGAAGATTATTAATAAATTTTATGAGACTACAAGCAGTTGAGATGTCAAGGGATTGTATTTTGAAGAAATAAAAAAAAAAGTGTTGATTTTCATACTGTGCATGTTAAAGAATATAGCTTTAAGTTATGATTTTTTTACTAAAATGAGTTTCTTCTGCTGTGTGTTTGCCATGTGACCAGGTTCTCTCATGGATTCATCCAGAGACCCAAGCTGTAATCATGCGCTGCAGTCAGCCCCTGGTTGGAATGAGTGGCAAGCGGAATAAAGATGATGAAAGATACCTTGATATCATCAGGGAGGCCAACGGGCAGATCTCCAAACTGACCATCTATGATGCAAGGCCCAATGTCAATGCAGTTGCAAACAAGGTAAACAGATGCTTTTAACAGTCTTATTTTCAAAGGGAATGAGGAGGAGGCTTAGTTGGAAGTTTTCTGTGGGGAGGTTTTGGGGAATAGTAGTAATCTTAATATAAATAAATTTACATAATCAAATACTGAGGCTCAAGGCCATGAAAGGACATGAGTGTCTAAAGTAGGTCCCTAAGCAGTTTCAGGTCCATATGTAGATTTCCAGACGTGCTTTACGGTGTCTGTTCTCAGCCAAGCACAGATCTTAACATGCGACTGAAGTCAGGCATGATTCCACTCTGCACTGGGAGGTAGCTGTGAGCTGGGCTGTAGAGCATGTCCCCTGTAGGAATGACAGGCCAGCTCTGTGCAACCTTCAGATCCTCTGGGAAAATTCCATCCTAGAGAGGGTGTGTGCATAAAGCCAAGCCGAATGACAGGCATCCTTTATTTGGTTCTTCCTAATCATTACATGGACTACTTCAGACCTATCCTGGCATCCAGCAAATAAAGAGAAGTGATAAATAAGTTAATTTGGGTGCTTCCACTCTAAACAGCAGTATGGGTATGATCTTGGATACCTTGGTACCTGCTGTTCTTCCCCAGGTGCTTGTGGTTGGTAAGTACAGAAAGTGTTCCCATCAGGTAAGGTGACTATTTCTTTGCTATCTGTGATCGAAACCTAAATGGGATCAGAATCATGTAGGAGCCCAGGCTGGAAGGGATCTTGAAAAATCATCTCCTCTAACCTTTCAAGAAGAAAAGTTTGTGCCCGTGGATTGATCTCTCCTCTGCTTCCCCCTCAGCTCTGTTGAGGACTAGATTATTCAGGTAAGCTCAGATAATGCCAGTACACTGTGTCAGAGTTGTATTTGGCATGGAGCACGGTAGACATGGATGTGCTCCATCTTCATATGAAAAAACCATGTTAGGGAGTGGTGGTGAAGGAGACAAGTTTAATGCTTTTGTCATACGAGAATGTGCCACGCCTGGGGATTCCCTTAGTCATGGAACTTCAAACACAAATGAAGGGGACGTGCTTTTCAGCACTTACTACTGAAGGTGTGTGTCTGCACAGCAAAGGGCAAGAGAGCTGAGCTCAAGAGGGTTTGAGGTCCAAGTGAAATGATAAATGTGCTTATGTGGAGAGAAGGAATTCTAGCTTCTGAATAGTTTTGTGGAACAAAACGGCACACTAGTTTAGTGAAATGAGTCCTCTTCGGTGTTTGTGCTGAAAGGAATATGAAATGGTAAAACTTGTTTGCATAAGAGGTTTATATGTAACAAATGTTGCTTTCAAGAGGAACAGTAATGATTCAAGGGGGACAATAATCCTGGTAGTTTGATCTGTGCAAGTTAGGTGCACGTATTTGTACCTGTACAGGCTCCTTCTCTATAATACAGAATATAATTTGTTAAGTATTATTATTATGTTTGTGTGTATAGCACACATTCTTTCTGAGACTCTATCCTAGGGGCTGTTTTAACGTGATGGTTTGTATTTTGAGGGTCTGCTTCAATTGTTTGCATTTGACTGTACAAAGCCCATTATCCTCTGCACACTGAGTTTTTATGGGTGAATAAAACATGTAATCTTTCTGTTTGCCTTGTGGAAAGATTGTCAATTACATCTTTGAAACAAATGGGGTAAAAAAATTGAGTTTGTCCAAGAAGTGAGAAAAAATGTAAGGTAATGTCTTGTAGACAAACTTGATATGCACATTTTAATTAACTCCTCATATATCTATATATAAAATGCTCAATCAGAGCAATAGACACAGTAGGGTACATTTCTGGGTCTGAGGGAGAACGATATAAAAAGTGCTAGTCAATGTTTATCTGCACTGAAAATATTTTTGTGAACAGCTGTGAAGATTTGTCTAAGCAAAATCCTGGGTTGTGCTACTCATGCATTCCTGTGTTCCTTGTACATAGGTCAAGACACACAGCCAGGAGCTGCTGCAGCCCTGATGCTGAAATTACAATCATTCCTCACCAAGACTTCATAATACTCAAAGGAAAGAGAAAAATACACTCATTGCTTCTTTCACTGCAGAGCCTGGCAGCTCTGATAATAACCCCACATCTGAGAAAGGAGATAGCATAGAATAGAGATACTGTGCTGCTGTACAGCACTATAGGTGGTACTCATGGGGAAAGGCTTACATGGTGCTTTAGGCTCTTGTCTGATGTGTAGTTGGTAAAATTTATTTATCCAAATTTATGGCATTTTTTTGCTGTCAGCAGGAAATACTTGAAATTTTGCAGCTCTGTGAGCTTGGGGGAGCTGGTGATGTTGAGTCTGGAGAAAAGGAGGCTCAGGGGGGACCTTATCACTCTGTACAACTGCCTGAAAGGAGGTTGTAGTCAGGTGGGGGTTGGTCTCTTCTCCCAGGTAACAAGTGGTGGGGCAAGAAGAAATGGCCTCAAGTTGCACCAGGGGAGGTTTAAATTGGATATCTGGAAAAATTGATTTGTGGAAAGGCTGTCCAGGGAAGTGGTTGAATCACTGTCCCTGGAGGTTTTTAAAAGATGTGGCACTTGGGGGAATGGTTTAGTGGTGGGCTTGGCACTCCTGGGTTAATGGTTGGACTCAATGATCTTAAAGGTCTTTTCCAACCCAAACAGTTGCGTGTTTCTGTCTTTGGAAAGTCTGATCAGTGACATTGTGCCCTAAAATGTGTGGGTTTTCTACTTCCTTTTGTAACCAGGCACATCCTGTGGTGTGGTGATGGTGAAATGTTTTAAGAGAGCAGCAGTAGAACAGACTTTTTACTTATGTGGCTCTTTAATATCTTAACAGTCTAAATATATATTTAGTCTCTTCAGCACTAAAATTTAGTGTTAGAAAAGTTAAAGTAAACTTTAATGTTATTGCTAATTTTCTTCTTAAAGACAGAATCTAAGATTCTTGAACATAATTTTTAAATGAAAGGTAGCTTATTCGTAACTGAACTCTTAAATTTAAATTTATTTGGCCAAATATTTTATCACTTTTGTCTATTTCCATGTCAAATGACATTCATTCCCTTCTTGCTCTGTTGAAAAGGGTGTGTATATTACTAAAGTTAATTTCAGATCTCTTGTTTGTAGGCAACTGGGGGAGGATATGAAGGTGAAGATGCATATCCCAATGCAGAACTTTTCTTCTTGGACATTCATAATATTCATGTCATGCGGGAATCTTTGAAGAAGCTGAAGGACATTGTTTATCCTAATGTGGAAGAATCACACTGGTTGTCAAGTCTGGAATCAACCCACTGGTTAGAACATATAAAGGTAACTTTTCCTTGATTGTTCAAAAACTGATCTGTCACATCAGACTTGCTTTCTGTGCTAAGCTGTGAAGTAGTCCTAGAACGCATCAAACTACTTGGACTACAAAAGCAACATCCCTGAGCGTTGGCTTTTTTTGCCAGCTCATCTTAGAGTATGTTATGAGATACCATAACTAAGCAACAGTAGGTGAAATTGAGTGTTTACTGTCTGCCTCAAGTTTCGTGTCTTTAGCAGAGGAATGCATTTTTACTCTGATTGGCTTTACATGTGTGAGAACTGATTTATTTCGGTTTCTTGCAGTACAGGCCTGCAGATGACCGTCACTGTGAAGTATCAGTAAATACTTCAGTTGTCAGTGTGTATGTGACTTTATTTTGTGAATTGTGGTTTTGTAAATAAATCTTGTAAATTTATTTGTAAATTTTGTAGTTTTCATCTCGCAGCACAAATGAAACACTTAAGCTGGTAATTCACCAGTGTTCTAACTAGTTCACCTTTGAACCTTTTGCCTCAAGTATAGCTGTGCAAAAGCAATTAGAGTATTATGTAATGAATCCTGCTTAATAAAATTTTCATTTTAATTTAATAGCTGGAAAATAAGTATATTAGAAGGGTGCAAGCTCCTTTTTCCAACAACTGAGATAATTCAGTAATTTAGTTCAAAGAAGGGAGTCAAATGAAATAACACAGAATTTTTGGAGAGTATATGCTATGGTAAATCCCCTCTTTCTTTGAAAAAGAAGCTTATGGTCTTTGGTTTATCAAGGTTGCTGTTTTGTGCCCTGTTTTTTAAGAATTTGCTGTGAGATGAATTTGATCTTACTAAGGGATTAGGGAACCAATCTGCTTTTCTATTTTTATACGAGAAATTCACTTGATCTCCTAGAAAATTCTTTTCCAATTAACTACACTGCTTTTTTCAGGTCGTTTAATGGAAACAGTATTAATTCAGATACTGTGTAGATACAAAGAAATCCACTTAGTGTTATTATTTGAGCAGAAATAAGTTGTGTTGTTTGTTTGGTGTGTGTTGCTCCTCACCAGCTCGTGCTGACAGGAGCCATTCAGGTGGCTGACAAGGTGTCATCGGGCCGGAGCTCGGTGCTGGTTCACTGCAGCGACGGCTGGGACCGCACGGCTCAGCTCACCTCCCTGGCCATGCTCATGCTGGACAGCTACTACAGAACCATTGAAGGCTTTGAAGTTCTGGTGCAAAAAGAGTGGATAAGCTTTGGACACAAGTTTGCATCGGTAAGAATTAGAACATAATTGCAAAGACTGTGCAGTATTAACTTTCTGAAAAGCTTTCAGTGTTAAACCGCTCACTTTGTGTCAGGGCTTGATAATTCCTTTCATAATTTCTGAATTTGGATTTAAAACATTTCCAGGTAAACTGAGCAGAACTTTTGGGTTTGAACCTGTTTGGTCAGTATTTTTGTTGCTATTCTTTCTCTGAGAACTCATATTTTGTCCTTTGCATCCTTTTAAAAGCATAGAACTGCTAGGGTTACTGTGGTTATTGAGCAAAGAAAATAAGAAGGCAGAATAATTGTGTCCTCTCAAATTCTTCAGCTGAAGATCAGATAAAGCTGGGATATGAGGTTTTCCATCACTCTTTCTTTGGACTGTCTTGAATGTCACAAGAAGCAGATGAATGAGTCTAGCCAGTGTCTTCTAAGTGAGATTTTGCATGATTTGCTGATTTCTAAATATTCTAAACTTGTCATAATAGCTCCCAAGAGGCTGTCACTGGTAATTTTGGCTCTACTTCTGTTCACTTGTCTTCTGGGCAGAAGGTTAGAAGCTCAGAAGGTTAAGTAGTTGCTTCCATAGCAAGTCCTTAGTATTTTACAGGTATGTGAATCATTTTCACAGAATATTCTGAGTTGGAAGGGACCCTGTTCATCCTGTTCCTGTTAGAAAACTTTTCAATGTCTTAGTGGAATTCTACTAAATGCCACAGCTAACCATTTAACCAAGAAATCTGTACGAGGAACCTGGAGGAGGAGATTAGGTTGTCAGGGAGACTGTGCTGTTACTTACTGTAAGCATTATAGCAGTGTTGCTGAACCTTGTAATTCACAGCAAGAAGTTTCTACAACTTCAGTAGAAGTTACTTGAATGGATGTTTTCTCCCTAATGAAATACTCTAAAGATACTACTTAATATAGCTAAAATTTGGAAAATAGGCAATCTGGAAAAAATCAAGAAATGGGAAAATATATCTGTGTGTGTTTCATGCCCATTTTACATTTGCAAGTGTGTTGCAGTCATTTGGAAATCCATGTATAGCTACTCAACATAAATCACCTCACCATTTACATGTGCTTGTAGGCTGTGGCAGTTTTTGATCTGATATTCTAAAGGCTCTTTGAGGCTTATGAGATTTGTATTTTGGGTGTTGGAAGTGATAGCTGATGTAGTCTGTTTTTTTGTGTACTTACTTGTGGTCTTTCAGTAGTGATATGTTTTATAAACCTTTTAACTATTCTGTCTTGGTACAGGCACAGGAAAATGTGAAGCCAGTGGCTTGACTTTTTATTCTCATATTTTTTATTGAAAAAAAGAGGATGTAGATAAAATTAGATGGTATCCCTGGGAGACTTGCAGTCAAACACATGTGTTATGGTTTAACACAAAGCTTAAAAAGAGAGATCTGTGTGCTCTTCATCATTATTAATAAATTCAAATAATCTATGATTCTTTTTGTTAAGCCATTCAATTTAGTTGAGTAATCAAAGGATTTTGTTCTCCCTCAACAGATGTTTTTCTCCAAATAGTGAGGCAGGACTTGGCATCCCTTCCAGATGACTCGCTCAGTCCATTGGTTCATGTCTGACAATGTAGCAGCAATAATAATGATTTAAGTAGCTGCTTTTGCTTAAACTGCTATTTTCCCAACTTGCTCACTCAAGTAGCAATCTTTGGAAATGGTTGAAGCCACTCTTCAGCCATCTGCTGTAATCTGAGAGTACTGTAAATTTTTATTTGATGGGTTATTTAGTGTATAGTGAAGGTTGGTTTTTTCTGGAGTGTTCTGTAGAAGTGGTGGAGTCACCATCCCTGGAGAGATTTTAAAGACCTGTGATGTGGTGCTTGGGGACATGGGTTAGTGGTGGACCTGTCAGTGCTGGGTTAACAGTTGGACTCCATCGTCTTAAAGGTCTTTTCCAACCTTAACTATTCTATGATAAAATTATAATGTAAGCAGAAAATATTTTGATCATTCATACCCTGTTTTAGTTTGGTAATTGTTTGATAGACCTGTGACTTTGAATAGTGAGAACTAGACAGTGCAGTTAGAGCAGTTCCTGACCCTCATCTCTGAAACTGTTGCTGTTTCATTTTCCTTTTAGTAGGGAGTTGAAGAGTAGGGTGTTACTTACATTGTCTGGATTGGAGCAAGCTTCATGTTTTTATGGTACCAGGGTTGCAATTTGGATTACTTAATATCAAATAACCAAATAGTAGACTACTTAATAGTTCCTCTCTGTATTTTATATCAAATGAGGTGAGCAATAAGTTTCCTTGTTGAAAAGACATTCCCTACCCCAACTTTTCTATGTGTGGTGAACTTAGTGCACTCTCCAGATGATAAATTTGCTTGTTATGTGGAATTTAATTCTAATTATGCATTCAAATATGAGACATAATTATAGATGGATGATACTCAGACATCCTGAAACTGCTAACTGTAGTGAAAGTGGACAGACTTCCACTCCTTACTAAACACATGTATGACTCTTAATGGATAACAAGTATCTCAAACCATGAAAACTGAAGAGCAAGGAAGCCAATTTGGTTTTCTTCTTTATAGTGCTTTTCTAGTCGTTTGTTACTGTTGACTGAGTTCAGCTGCAATCCCTCATCTCCCTCTATTTCCTGCCATTCAATTCTATTATGTTAAACTATCTTGCAAGCCATTGTACAGAGCAGTGTACTGCTTTTATGATTTTTCATGTCCTTGAGGCATTAAGCTTGCCATCTTACAGGCAGATAGACAACATCTTAGGTCAACATAAATGCTCTTCTTTTGTCTGCTCCAGGGAAGTACATTCAAGCAGAATTATGTAGTGAATAGAAACTCCTTTTCCCTGAATCAGTAGCCTGTTCTCAGCTATCAAACGGTAAAAGGAAGTAAACAGCTTTTACCAAGTCTACTTTTTGTCTGTGGGGCAAATTCCTTTGATTGTTACTTTGGGCACCTCCGAATAACGGGCTCACCCAAACTTTAAAAATCTGTGTTAATTTTGTGTCAAGAACACGAGCATTTTTTGATCTCGTTCATGTTTGCATACTATCTCAGGGTGAATGTTAAGGTTCAAGTGTGGAGGGGGAAGAGAAGATTGTGTGGATAGTTTGATGATCTAGGTTCTGCAGTGGCTTAAAATAAAAAAGAAGACAAAGTATGTAACTTGGCTTTTGACAAACTTACCATGTAAATGTAGTTCAGAATATGTCTTGATTATTTTGTTAAGTAATGGATGCTTCAACAGTTCTGCTTGTCCAATAACCAGCAGGTGTTTATAACAGGACCGATTATCAGTTTGGAATTTTTTTCATCATCTTTGGAACAGCTTCGCAGTATCTGAATTTCTCCTCCTTGATGCAGTAACTGATTTTGAAATTATAATACTGGGTTGCTTTATTGCAAAAGAATTAATGCTCTGGTACAAAATAAGAAACCATGTCTATTGCCATAAAATAGCCTGTTTCGGTTAACAGGAGGCTGTATTGCTTCATTTCAGAGAATAGGCCACGGTGATAAAAATCATGCTGATGCAGACAGATCACCCATCTTTCTCCAGTTTATTGATTGTGTGTGGCAAATGTCTAAACAGGTAGGTTGTGTTGTTGTTCAGAAGGTAACAGTGTGAAGAGATGACTGAATTGAAACCCTACGTCTTTATGTTTTGCAAAAAGTATTTGAAGAGGACAGCATATGCCTCTGCTCTGACCTGTAGTAAAAAAGAGTGTATTTACTTTTGTGAAAATGATACACAAGCTGTGGTTATGTTGCTGGGCATGGCACTGGCTGTGCAGGCATGGCTGGTGTTCTTGCATACAGGATTCTCAGACACACACTGAGAGACGTTTCATACCCGGCAGAAGGCTTTTACAGGAATTGCATCCAACTGCCTTAATGGGGTCTGTTGTTCTGTTTGACCATTTTGTGAAGCTGTGCCTTGAACTGCAGGGACACATGTTGTTTTGTCAATGCTTAAAAAGGAAGCAAGGGAGCTTTTGAGTGCTATGATTTAACATTGTATGGTCAGTAAGTAGTGAAACAAAGCAGTGGACTTAGTCTGTTTAGGGCCGAGGATCAGGACCTTTATTTTCCTGTATAGTGCTGCACTGTAACAGTGCACTGAAGATACCTTACTCTGTCTTGCTAATAAAAGCATATGTGTAACCATTCTGTATTTTATTCTTTTTGTAAATTAAAGGTAGGTAGAACATTTTGAGATTTTTTTCAGTGGCTAGTTGGAGAAAGTTGAACACCTTGTGTCATCTGAACACTTAGTCTGCTATAAAGTGCATGAAAGTATTGCCTTAAAAATTACTTGTAGATGTATCCAGGCTTCTAAATTCTACCTTTAGTCTTTTAACCATGCATGTCCTTCTGCGTTTTCTGTGTAAACAATGAATTTGTCTTTCCTGGTTTTAGTTTCCTACGGCCTTTGAGTTCAATGAGCAGTTCCTGATTACAATCCTGGATCACTTGTACAGCTGCCGGTTTGGCACTTTCTTGTATAACAGCGAGTTTCTCAGAGAAAAAGAGGTTAGTCAAACCACTGATTGTGTAATTGCATTGCTGTCTTTACTCTAGGTGATTGCAAAAGTTTTGGTTGTATTGTATTTGGTTATAGTCTTTGCAGACAGTGATTTTGAACTGGCTTTTTTCTTATAGAATGGTGCCATGCAGTCACTAAAATATTTGTCAAGCACTGGGTTTGGAATCTTTCTAATACAGTAATGTATTATGCTTCTAAGTAAACCAGAAGTGTATTAATTTTAGAATGTAACAATGGCTTCTATGATGGATTTCTCAATTTTATGCAAATGCTTACTATTCTTATTTCGATTTCATTTTAGAAAGTGACTGAGAAAACATTATCGTTATGGTCTTTGATAAACAGTGAAAAATCTAAATACACCAATCCTTTTTATAGTAAAGAGCTAAATCGAGCACTCTATCCAGTAGCCAGCATGCGGCATTTAGAGCTCTGGGTCAATTACTACATCAGGTGGAACCCAAGGATTCGGCAACAAGTAAGTAAATTCTCGATAGTGTACAAAAAATGCTTTTAGACTTTGGAAATATGGATTTTGTGTCATAACTGTCTTGTAGAGCAGTACTTATAATCTGTTCAGGTTTTTAGTGTTACATTTGTAAAGATGGAGGAAAAAAGTGTGATTAATTTAGTTCTCTCATTAGCTCATTGAACTTATTTTCCTGTTTAGTAGCAAGTCATCCTTGAGCTCTCTCTAGCCCTTTTTCTTGGACACATGTCTAAGGGCATTTGATGCTACTAAATCCTGAATGACAATGCTTAGGAACAGGGCTTGCTGATCCCTGAAGATTTGGGGCATTAGCAACACAAACACAGTTGCATTTGCTTGGTCTTTCTCCTTTTGCTGAGAGAGCCTATGAAACCATTTACAAATGAAATGACCCACTGAGTCCTTTCTCTTTCAAAGCTATATGTATTGATGGTAAGATTTGAATTTTTTTGTAACAGCATTGTTTAGACTCTGCATGAAAGCTGTTACCAAAAATTATACAAATGGATCAGATTGGAAGTCCAGAAAAGCTTTTCTTAAATGCCACATAGTTCAGTTCTGTGCTTTTAATGCCTATGGACATTCTATGTTTGTTACAGTCTTGCTGGAAATCTCAGCCATGTGGCATATAAAGATGGTGTACAGAGATTTTTTTTTTTGTCCTTTTTAACAGCTTGTGGAGGTTTGAGTAGGGGAAGATAGAGGAGCAATTTGTTTGACAGAAGCAGTCTTCACGGTCCAGCCCTTGGAAGGAGTCAGTAGTTTTCAAGCAATATACTTCCTTTTCCATAGCTGATCTCCTGTATTATTTACAGCACTTTAGAGGCTTCAGGAATGCCAGACAGTTTGCTATGGCTTTTTACAAATATGTTGCCAATTTGAAGTTCTGGTTTTAAAGCTTTTGTTGCTTGTTGTAAAGGATGAGGGTGTTTTGCAAAAGGTGAATCCAAAGATTTATTTTAGAAAGTGAAGGATTATAACACATGCAAATGAGCTGTAGATCTACTTAAAAATGCAGTTTGCCATTATTTGCGAGAGGTTTTTGGCTGAGTTTCTCATTAGAAATGCAAACCCAAGTGACGGTATTCCATGCTGCTACTACTGGTCCCTCATTTTCACCATTTTTGTACACAAAATGCAACTTTTTTTTCCTGCACATGAAATTTATGCTTCATCTTCACTTAAGCAACTCAATAATGAACATGTGTGGCCCAAACCATTTTTTTTATGATGTTTCTTAGTGCCATTACTTAGAAGCATCTTCTGCTAGCAAAACCATTATCCTACATCACCAGTCATCTGAGTACATACATTCAGCATTGATCCACTTCCGCAGGTGCCTCAGCATTCATCACAATCCTCATATGGGTGCGTGGTGAGTGGTGCACCTCACAGTGCTGGTTGAACTGGTTTTGAACTGGTGAGGTGTTTAACCATTAGTTGCTGAAACTCCACTGCTGATAGCTTTGAATTACAGGCAGTTAACTGTGAAACAGCAACAATTTCCAGACAGGTATATTCAGCTGAAGGTAACTGTAGGCTCTGTCTCTGCCTTGGACATTTGTAATACTACTTCTCCGTTTGTTTCATTACTCTGAAAAGGAACTTAAGATCCAAGTGGAAACGGTTAAAAGGCTCTTTCTTAGTAACCTCCTGAAAGCCAGAGCAGTTGATTTTAAACACATGCAAGTGTGCTTAGAGAATTCACTAATAAAGTTTTTTATTTCACTTGTTTATTTACACTAAGTTGCAAATTTACTATTAAAAACTCAAGTAAAGTTCATCAGTGAGATAAGTTGTTTAATCTGAAGGCATGGATCTTAATCTGATCAGTGTAGCTAAAATAATCTGGCTAAACACTTTTTTAGGGAAGATGCTGAGACACTTGGCCTCTGGACCCTTAAAACTTTTTAGTAAGTCAAAAAAAAAGCTTTGGTCAAGGTATATGAGTAACTGTCTTGCACGCAATATTAAATAACAAGAAAATAAAACCCATATGCTCCAGGAAATGGTGGCTGATTTTGAGTTACGACAAATGGTTTTGTGCAAAGATTGACTTTGGGGACACAGCTGGAAGGCAGAGGGCTCTCAGGTTACAGCAGTGAGTATTTCTGTTTAGCTACGACTTGCTACGCCTGCCAGGAAGCCCTGGATACTCAAGCAGCCTGTGTACAAGTAGTTGGAGTGAAGTGCTAAGACTAACATGGATCTCTTTCTAGCAGCCAAACCCCGTGGAGCAGCGTTACATGGAGCTCCTTGCGTTGCGTGATGATTATATCAGGAGACTTGAAGAGCTACAGATCACAAATAATTCTAAGATATCCAATTCATCAGCCTCATCAACATCTCCCTCACAAATGGTGTCCCAAGTACAAACACATTTTTGAAGAAAATGTTGGCTTCTTTCTATACTGTAATAGCAAGTGGTGCTTAACATAGATCTATAGCATAAAGAGGAATATTCTAATGCCTTACATTAGACTGTCCTAACACAAATTATTTTAGACTGTCTTCATTTGAGGAGGACTTCAAAACAAACAAACCCAACTCTTCGATTACGTGCCTTTTAGAACCTGTGGACTGGGAACATTATTAATCAACTCATAGCTATGGAGGGCTTTAAGAGTTATTTTGGTAGGTCTGGTACAATTGAAATGAAATTGATTTATTGTTTTCATAAGAATGATTTAATTTATTACATTGTAGGTCATGTTCCTGTAAGGAAATTCATGCTCAGTCTTTCGTGTTGTGAATAAACACAATAATGTCAGTAGGAATATTCACATTGTATAAAATTAGGCATGTGTGTATTCCTGTTAGGAATACATTCGTGGAATTCATGAGAGAATAATAAATTCTATTGCAAGATGTCAGAGAGAAGTGTTGAAACTTTCAGATTACCTGAGAATTCCATATTTTTCTTTTTTTAAATAAACAGAAATATGAAAGGCATTTCACTGATATGCTTCTAAATAAAAAATTCAAATAGCTCAGTAGATATCAAAATAAAAGAAATTTTTTTATTGTAAATTTATATTTTTTTTAAATAACAAATGACAATTGTACTGGATTCTGAGAAGTTCTGTTTAGGCTAGCTGATCAGCACTAAAGTACAGGACAAATTATCACTGTGGGCAGTATTGGTTCTCTGGATTAATACAGGATTAAATGTTTCTAAAGAAAGTTTATATAATTAGAAACAGAACCACAGAGACATTGCTTTAATATCCAGCAATAGCCATAGTATTAAAGCTTCTGTTTGTCTTCTAAAAGTAAATGTGCCTGTTTAAAGGAGCTTTTATACCAAAGTAGGCAAAAATTCTCAGTTATAAATAATTTTTAAAACTTGTACATTTATACTTTACTGTTTAATTTAACTTCTGTTCAGCAAATTTATTCTTAAGTATTTAAGGGGCTTTGGTATCCAAGATTTGCATATAGTGTGTGCACTTACACTGAACATTCAAGTGAGCTCTAGTTTCAAGCCTACCTTTCTGAAGCTTTTTGTAAATCTTTAATTTGTTCCTTTCAGGTGTTTTTTAAATAGTTGCAAGCATTTCTTATGACAGCACAAACTTTGCTCTTGATATTTAATTAAAATTTTGCATATTCTCAGAAGTTTAATTATATTCAGGCAATCCAGGAAATACTGCAATTCAGAATCTGTAAAGGACTCTAATATTGTTATTTTAAAGGAGATATTTTGATGCTTGAGGCTTCTGTCATTGTAAATTATTGTACATGTGGTGAGTTTTGATCTGCAAGATATAATAGGATTATATATAAATTAAGTTTTGTGTAAGTGTATATATAATATAGTTTATTAGAAATTCTGCAAGTTTATAAAGTGTAAATATTTTGCATATGAAAACTAAATTTAAAGCTATAGTTCCATAAAATAAGTCAAAGTTTAGAGGACATTGAATATTTTTAAAACAGTATTTTTTCAAAGGAGTAAAGGTATCCTGCCTCTGGATTTAATTCAGTATATGCACTGAGTTGCACTATGTTTTCAGGGAAGTTCCGAGCATACAGCATGTGTGTTTTAAATATGCAGAATTATATGACTCTTGTCCTCTAAATTTCATTCTCCCATCTATGCTCTCCAGTATGTGTATCCAGAATAACAATGTTGTCCCCAAATCTTGACTTGTTAAGGTAAATAAGATTCATTACATCAGATAAATGAAGAAGGATACTCAGTTGTTCATGATGTACTTTACCTTTTGAAAGCTATGCATAATCTGGTATATTTGCCTTCTACTTACTTGCGGTTTATTAAAAAAAAAAAGCTATTTTTATTAGAATATTTAAAGTTTCTGTATTTAACATGTTGGTGACATCTCTGAGTAGTGTGAAAAAGTTCTGAAAATCTAATAGTTTTTACTGTGTCAACACTACATGATAACCTATTGCATTTGGGAAAGTGTAATATAAGGGAAAGGATCTTTTTGCACTTACTTCATTACATATTACTTTGTTCATATTACTCTTCAGCTGAATTTGTCTTTGAAGCTCTCTAACATGGCTCTGTGTGGGCTTGGAATTTTTCAAGTCAGCAGATAAGATAGGTGTTTTAATTGTTTTTACATGAGAGACCAACATAAGGGTGGTTTTAATCCAATATGTTCTGGAAAATACTGCGAATGTAGGCATACAAACTTATCAATGCTAACAGAACCTCTCTCTCCTTCCCTCATAACTGGGTGCTCCGGGCTGTCGTTCTGCACAGGGCTCCTGTCCTCTGTGCACACTGTAGCCTGTTCCCTGCCAGGAGCACACCTGGGGAAGCTTCTGAGGTCATGATGAGAGTTCAGGTGCTGAGTGCCTTTACTAGGAGGGGTGAAAAAGCAGAGCTGGGGTGTCAGCATCACCAGCAATGAATGCCCAATATCCCACAAGAAATGTCAGTCTTGGAATGCTAGTTTAGGTTTTTTGTATTCTTCCTTCCATGGACCTGAGGAGATAAGCTAGTTTTTGTGTTGGGCTTCACTTACTTATTTAGAAAGGTTATCTGTTGAATGCCTTCTTTATTTGCTCATGCCTTACCCTTCCCCCCAGCATCACTTTTACGGCTGTACCCAAGACATGACTTGTGTGCTACCTCCTTCTGATGTATTGTTAACCTCTGCCTTGAGTTCAGGTGTTGTCTCGCAGCGAGCATTCTGTTATGCATGAGAAAACATGATCTGTAACAGCGCAGGATCTCCTCAGTACTACCGCTTCCTCACTAACCGTGTCGGCCGCTCTCCTTGGATACCGCGGGACTGCTCTGGAGCCGGGCTCTGTGTGTCAGGCGGCGTTGGGCCGGGGGGAGAGCAGTGAACATCATCCGTCTGCCGTGTACGTGCGGGGAGGGGAAAATAAAGATGTCAGTGCTGAACTCTGCCTCCATCCGCCCTTTTCGTGGCGCGCCGGCCGAGTGCCGCCTCTCCGTGCTGGGGCTGGAGGGGGCGGCGGGCGGGGGTTGCCCGGCCCGTCCCTCCCTCAGCCCGGCCCCGCCGCCCGCCCGCCCTCGCGGCGCGCAGGCCTCTGGGAAAGCGCCGCCGCCAGGTGACAGCGCTCGGCGCTGCCGGGGCCCCAGCGGGCCGGGCTGAGGCGGCGGGGCCGGGCCGGGGCGCCGCGGAGGGGCGGGAGCCTGCCGGCCATCCCGGCGGCGCGGCCGGAACCATGGAGCGGGCGGCGGCGGCGGCAGCGGGGCCGGCGGTGGAGGGCGGCGGCGTGAGCCGGCGAGCCGTGCGGGCAGGGGGGGCCGCGGCGGCGGGCGCGGGGTCGCGGCAGCCCAGCACCGAGACCCTGGACAGGTGAGCGGGGCGGGGGGCGGGAGAGGGGGCGCCGCGGCCTGCGCGCCCCGCGGGGCCGGGCGGGGGGACGCGGCGGCGGGCGCCCCTCGGCCCGAGCCTCGGCCGAGCGCGGCCCCCCGGCCTCGGGACGGCCTCCCCGGACCCCTCCGGCCCGAGAAGCTGCAATCTGGGGGCGGCTGCTGTGCAGCGGCGGATGGTCCGCGGCGGGAACCCGCTGTTGTCAAAGTTTCCTGCTGCGGTTGCCGTATGCCGGCAGTGCCGCCGCCGGCTTGGCCGAGGCTGAGGCGGCCGCGGGGCTTCGGCCCCGTGGTTTGGGGCAGCGTCCTGCAAACTCGGGCTGAGCCCGTCCGTGGGTTTTGAGATTGTTGCCGATTGGGTTTTTTTTGGTGCATGTATTTAATGTGCAGAGGTATGACTGTCCCCAGACTGTCCCCCGGTGTGCGGTGTGTCCCGGAGTTCTGTCCGTGTGTCCCTGTGTGTGTGCGGTGTGTCCCGGTGTCCCGTCTCTCCGTAGCGGGGTGTGCTGCCTCTTCGGTTCCCGGCTGGCCGTGAGTCCGCAGGGTCTCACCAGAACGGTGCCAGGCCCTGGGTGCCAGGTGGGACCACATCTCCTCCAGCAGCCGCTGGCAGAGACGTTCCTTCACTCAGAAGTTTCCAGCTGAAGGCAGACTTCAGAACTGAGTTTAAAAATCCTTAAACAAGGAGTAGAAATGAACGGAAATCTCACCCTGATGAAAACGAAATAAAAAAGAATATTTAAAATCAGCGCTAGATTCTAGTCTCTGTATTCTCTCATTTTTTCTGTTAGGAAAAACCTGGGGTTTTACATCATTCTAGTGAGGATGGAAATCAATTGTCCATTTTCTATCATCAAAACATACACCTTTGTATTCCTTATTAATGCACTTTCTTATCCTCATTTTCATCTTCCCTTCTTCTGATCTTGCTCTACCCTGGGCCAGTTATAATGTCCATTTGTCATATACTTTATTTGTTTGCTGGTACGGTTGTACCAGGCCAGGCTGTGTGTGACTGCAGATGAGACAGTGCAAGGGCAGTCAGTGCTGGTGTGTGCCCCACTGGTGCGTGGGGAGAAGGCGTATTGGTGTGACCAGTGTTCTGTGGAGCACTGACACATCCCCCACACTGGTCTCAGGGGATGGTCCTGCATTCATATTCGTTTTCCTGCTGCTATTAGCTCTGTTGATGTAGTGATTCCTGGTGAAGATAAGACATAGAAAAATAAATCCTTTTCTTAATTAGCAAGTGAGTGCTTATTTGAAAACAAACTTAGGCAAGCCCTGAAGAGATACACTGGAAGTTAAGAGATGCGAGAGAATGAGAAATAAACGAGGTAAGAAAAGGATTACTGTAGGTTTTAGCCCTTGGACTCTTTTGCAAAACTTAAGTGAAGAGTTCTCTAAGTGAATCTGGGTTCGAGTTCAGCACTAACCTGAAAGTTATCTTTGTTGTTCAAGCAGGACTATCATAGATGTGCTTTAGTTGCAAAACAACATTGTGAGATCTAGTCCTGTGTAGAATGTGCAGGTGGGGTGAAAGCTATTAAAATTTATCAGAAAAGTTTTGAAAGGTCTTCCATTTCAGGTATGTTGTTGTTGCATGGATCTCTGCCTTATACCTAGTTATACTGGCAGAGTTAATGTAAGGAAGGAGCTCTTGTCCATAGTAATTGGTTATCTAAGGGTGTTACCCCACCCTCTTAATGTTTGAGGTGTGGTGCACCTGCTGGGTGCTGGCTCTGTGTAAGTGTATTCACTTCAGTGTCATGGAACGTTCACAGAATCCAAAGCTAGTTTATGAATTAACTAAAAAATAAATTAACATTTTCTTTCTGTACTTTACTTCTGAATAAGCATTCAGTCTGTAAAAGAGCCCAGCTGAATGGTTTGAAGAAAAGTGGCAGTTATCGAAAATATCAGCTGAGGCTGTGGTAACACTCAGGGAACCAGTTCCCTCTGGCATTCCCAGTTTTTACTTGGATACCTGTGTGTTTTGAAGCAGACCTAGTGCACTTCAGACTGTCATTGCTTCTCCCTCTCAGTACTGCAGTACTTGTGAGCAGCACTAGTTTAGGGGACTGTTCTCAAACTGCATTACCTGCAATTTAGTGTGGTTCAGATGCTTTAGGGTTTTTGTAAATAGCCTACACCGAACATCATCACTGTGGCATGGGAGAGCCCACATGAAGATTATCCAAGATTTATTTCATGAATTGGAAAAAAATGCAGTTAACTAGAAGTTATCCTTTAGAAAACATGTATTTTCAACATTTAATATAGAATACAACGTTAGCATAGTTTAATTTTTTTAATACTAGCATGAAGTACTGAGGAGTTACAGAATAATCAGGGCATATTGATAAGGACAGTATAAGGAGTTTCCTATTACTTGGCCAAACTCATTCCACGGGTGGCTTTAAGAAAAAAGTGTGTGAGTGATAAAAATTACACTGGATAAGGAACATAACATTTTTTAAGTTCCTGGGACCCTAACCTCGCTTTTAACCTCCTGACAGCTCTGTGTTTCTGACATGAACTAGTAAAATTCTTTTTCCTAATTTAATCGGTAAAATAGTTGCATTCTGCCCACAAAGCAACACAAGTTTTATGACGTTAGTGATCAGTTACAGTGTTGCTTTCTGGACTTCTCAGTTGCTGTGCTGTTCAAAATACACATTTTGAATTACTGCTGAATAACTTGAAATTTCTGATTTTGTAGCCCGACTGGATCCCACGTGGAATGGTGTAAACAGCTGATAGCTGCAACCATTTCGAGTCAGATTTCAGGGTCTGTCCCATCAGAGGGTGTGTCCAGAGACTATAGGGTAAGTGACTTTTGAGGAATGCATTGATTTGTTTTAAGATAAAAGAGTGGGAGATCGGAAAGGCCCTTGCTATGTTGATTAGCAGGTGGTAAGTACTTGAGTGATTGCTGAATGTTTCAGAAGTAAAAACATCTCATTATGTGTAGGAGTCTCTTGAATCTGCTTTGTGTTTTCCTCCGTATTTAGAATAGTGCTGTTGAAGTCTACAGAATAAAAATTAACAGAAAGGTAAAAAGAAAATTTAGAAGTCAGTGTTTTGAATAAAATGTCAGAAGTGAGTTGTCTTTTTTTGGGTTACTATATAAAATAATTGGTAAAGTAGATTATAGTTACAAGTTGAAATGGTTTCTAGTGTGTGTTATTCAGAGTGCAGAATTGAGTGCCTCAGATTTCACAAAAAATAAATGAATGACTTTGTTACTGTGCAGAGAACATAACTGAGTATCATGTTTCATGGTGTTTCACCGGAGACACTGAATTTAAAATCAAACAAATAAGTCACCTTTTTCATTCCCTCCCAGCAAAATTTTTGTCACTAAGGTAATGAGTGCACAGCATGGTTTACCTGACAGTTCCACTGTGCATTTGTGCCCCTGTTCTTTCACGCTCGCTGGCTGTTCGCTCCATGCAGCCACTCAACTCAGCTGTCAAGAATGGAGCATGGGCAGTTTTTCTCATCTCACAACGTGATAGAAGTTACCCATGTTTCAATTCCCTTTAGAAGCCCAACTTCCTGCTGTCTAGATTCCTTTTTCTTCCTAGATATGTAACAGTTTTATTGTCTTCATACAGAATGGCCAAAGGAAGGTTTTTATCTCTTTTGTTTGTTTTGTTTTAATTAGATTTTAATTCACATATGCTCTGTGATTATAAAGTTTGTTATCTGGAAGCAGCATATTTTAGATTCAGTGACAACAGGTCAGATTCAGCTTGAGTCTGAGATGAGTCCATAAAATATTTTTGACTGTAGTGTATTTAAAAGTTCAACCTCAACAGAGTTTCACACTATTGGTACAGTCAGCAGCTTGTAAAGAGTAGCTCTCCCATACTACAGCAGCTGAATTGCAAATGCTTGCTCCAGGTCAAGGCCAACATTTTTGGTAAAACGCTGTGGGAAACCTTGCATTACAGCTGTTGGTGTTGTATTTGCCAAGGATTTCATCTTAAAATCCAAGTGTGTAAGCTTGGTGTTCAGTTTATCTCTGAGTTAGAATGCATTCCTCTGGAATGAAGAGCACTGTTTAATTTTAAATAACTTCCATCTCTATACCAGACTCATCTCAGATATTATTTAACAGGAATAAATCTTTTAAGGCCTAATTAAAATTCTGCTTCAGTCTCTCTCTGAGAAATGAGAGAAAAGGATTTAAGCCTGATGGTTTAAATTAAGAATTTTTGTGGTTAAATTGTATTCGACATCATTGCATTGCTGTGGTTTGAAATCCCATATTTGTATATAACTTGATGGAATTTTTTATGGTTGCTTACTCAGTACCACTAACAGGTTGGGGTTTCTCATTATTACTGTGGAATTCATACATGAAAAGACAATGCCCGTATATAGCTCAGTTTTCCTTTGAGACATCTTTCTCTTTTGATGCACTTTCCTGGGTCTTCATTACCTTTGGTTACCTTGAATTGCTGCATTTAGAGACTATCTTACAACTCAGAACCTTCAGGTCGGGTCAGGTGTGCGTGTTTGCTTCTGGAATTGGTCAGGTAGTTCTGTTAGTTTGTGCTGGATTTACCAGGAACTCACTGCTTTATTCTTTCTTTCATCCTTTTTTTACTGTTAAAATTAATATGTTTGCAAAACTAGGTAAATATACTGATTCTTTTATCTAACGGTGTTACTCATATTACTCTTACATGACTTACCTTACCAGAATGTGATTTAAGGGAAGGGGAGTCAAAGGGAAGCAAAGGGGCAGCTAATGGGCTGGTCAGAACTGGAGAGCACTGGGGGAGCTCTAAACCCTGCAGCAACATGATCTCAGTTGTGTGTCTTCTCTGACACATGCTCTGCCTGCAGAGTGTTCTTGAATGAGGGGCTCATATAAATGAAAATTGCTTAGATTGTAGTTGCTGACTACAAACACCTTCAGAAGCTGGGAAGAGTTGTCTTTCTCTGAAAGGTCAGGTGGCTCTCCTTCATGGCTGTTAGTGCAGGTTTATTGTCTTCCACCTAGAAGGATTACCAGGCTCTTTCTTCTCTTACAACAATAGCGCATTGTAGCAGGATAAAAGGGTGATTAGGAATGAATCTATCCAAAGACCTTGGTGTTTGTTACATCGCTAAAATGAAGTGGCTGAGATTTTTTTTTTAGACCAAAACAATTCTGCAAATGAAAGTTACTAGTTCTGCATAGTTTCATTTTGTTCTTTCAAAATCCAGCTATAATTAAAATGTTTGGGAGTAGAGTTCTTTTGAAAATCTGGTGAAATAAGATATAGTGTCTTTAACTAAGAATCAAATCTGTGTGTTTCATTGGATAACATTTTATATTTTAACTAACAGGTGTACAGGAGGCCGGTTATACGGGTAAGATTACCTTTGCTAGCAGTGAACGGCCTCCTACCTGTGTGTCTCTTGTGCTGTGTGAGATCTTGGTGTGTCAAGTGTTCTTCTTTACCTCATTAATGGGTTTTATGAACCAGTCAGACCATTTTGCTATGCAGTGCAACAGCTTCTTTGCCATAGAAATGCTTTATATACATTACAATGTTTTCGTGAGCAATAAAAGTCAATGTGTAAGAGAGCAATATTTTAAAATTATGTTATGAATGTGCAATACTAACTTCAGTTTTATTACATTAATTTTGACAAAATGGATGCTTGCAATTCAGGTTTACATGCTTCAGAGTGCAGAGTACTGTGTTAGCAGCTCTAACATGTCTATGCTAAAGAATACCAGTGGTGAAAGCATTAAGTCTGTGTCTGTCCTATTTAAATAAGTTCCAAATTCATGCTTGCCTTTGTACTTGTTTTACATTAGTTGTTACCAAGCTGTAACAGGATTGAAGGTTAGGTTTGAAGTTAGGCACTAGTGCAATGACCTACATCTTTTTAATGATAATTTTGATACTAGAGCTTTCCCATTGTTCATTGAAGATTAAGAAGGGCCTTGTTTTCTTGCCCCTCTCTCTTAGTAACATTTATGGAGTGAGAAGTGATCTGGATAGTGTTTTGACATTGTTCATGAAATGCGTCCAACACTTTTATTCAAACAAAGACCTCTTGTTCAGTCTGAAGCCAAGAGATGAAGTCTGAATGATTTCTTTTTCTCATCCATTGTTTACATATTTTAAAATGATGTGTTTAGTCCAATCATCCAAACCCACAAGTTGATCTTTTTTTTTTCTTTTAAATAGCTAACGCTTCAAATAATTGGTCTGAGTTGAGTAACAAAAACTGGTTTTGTTCAGTTTTTCCCAGTTCTGTGTAAAGGCTTTGATATTTGAATGGTCTGCTCTGCTTCTTTGTCTTTCATGTATTTAAAATTCTTTGGTGTATATGCTCATTGTCCTGCTGGTTTTCTTCTAGAGATCACAATGTCTATTTTTCTTTGATTTCAGAAACAACATAATTATGATCTGAAATTTAAGTTATTTCTGTATAAGAGAATTCTAGCCATACCTAAATGTTAGTAGTCCTTTATAACTTGAAAGGTTTTTTTAAGTGCTTACAATTTTTTTAACTCATGTAAAGTTCAAATTATCTGAAGTCCTTCTTCTAAGTTGTTTCTTGAGGGTTCTGTAGAAATCCTGTAAAAAGAGAAATTGACTTTTAACAAACATTTGTAAATTTAGATTGAGGCTGATTTTACAGTCTGACCAAGTGAGAAGTTCTTTGCATTTAAACTGGGAGTGATGGACTGTCATGAGCACAACTTCTCTCCAGTTGTTAAAGAGTGAAGACGGAAGAACATTTTTGGCTGAACATTCTAAAACAATTCCTTCAGCTGACCTGATGACATTTGTGCTTCTTTCTGGTGTGCATAAGGACCTTATGTTTATTAAAGAAGTTTAATTAATGTTCAGGATTTGCTGCCAATTGATGCAAAAATCAGTTAATGTGAAAATGTGAATTGTTTGCCTATTTTGCTGTGAGTAGTGATTTTAGGTTCTGTGAAGTTACTGGCTGAGTTTCAAGCCACAACATAGAAGTTGCTGGAAAGATACGTTAAACTATAAAGTTGAGAGTTCAGTTACAACATGTTTTACACAGTAAAGCATTTTTAAAGCCTCTAGATACTTCTATTTGGTGTCGACCTGGTTTTTTCTGTGAAAGATTGCATGAGTTTTCCCATAATGCTGCCTTTGCGAGCTGTACTCAATTTCTTCTAGTGATAAGCATGTGGTGTTTTTGAAATTAATTTTCTTCACTGTAAGGTTATTTGTCTTAAAAAGACAGTACATACTTTTATGTTCTTATCTACAGAGCACTGATTCTTTTGTGAAAAAGGGAGTAAATTTTTCATTTTGTGTTGTGCCAAATAACATTCAAAGGATGGTGCTAATAGCTTGGATTCCTTTCTGTGGAAAGTAGTGTGTGCCAGGAGTGGAAGATTTTGGAAGGCTAAACTGGAGTCGAAGTATATGCTGTCTTTTTAAGGAAATTTTTTAAAAGGGAAACAAAAACTGAGAAGATTCTGTCCTTTCACCTGTTGTTTGCATTTTTTTTGCTGTTACTTCTCTCTTGCTCTACTGCTGCCTCATGCAAAGCAGGAGATTCAGGATGGACACAATGGCTATCATTCTGAAGCAGAACCTGATCAGGTGGCAAGTTTTACTCATCTTTCATTCATTAACTGTGTAGCAAGGTACTATATATTAGTACTCATACAGTGCATACAAATCTTACATTTCTTATTCAAGAGAAGCCCTAGAAAGCATTTAGTGTGTAACTGGTTATGTGATAGGCAGACTTTTCTTGTAAGGTCACGTAGTCTAAAATGTAATGCTGAACATAAGCCCCGTGTAACAGAGCACATCCATCCTCAGTTTGTAAGCACTGGCTATTTCTCTACACATTGTTTTTTGTGATTGGGTGCTGCATGTAAAATTTCAATAGTTTTCAAGGAAATCTGAAGCCAGAGATCAGCTGAAATATTTTTAGAAATTATTTGTTAGTGAGCGCTTGTGGTAGTCTGTTTGGAAGCAGACAGATCCTCCCAATTACGTATATGTGGGTCAGAGCTGCAATACAAGGGGAAGGTTCCTTGTTTGCTGTAACAAGTTATCCCATTATATTTATTCAGGATGTAAAAAATTGAAACCCTAATATCTCATCATTTTGACCTGAGATCACTTTCACTCGTGGTCCTTAACAGACCCACAAACTGTTTTATGCTGTATTACAATCTTCAGTACATTGTAAATCTTAGCTGCCAGCAAAGGACCCAAAGAATCCATCATGTATCATTCAGCAATGAAGCCGTTTACCTCAATGAAAAGTTATGAAACTAACCAGTATTTTGAAATTGCTAATAGTTCTTCTGTATTTTGTTGTTACTTCATTCTTAATCCGACCTTCTGGATCCAAAATTCCTATAGTGAACCTATTACATAACCTGTGGCACTCTCAGTAAGGTATTGATTGAAATAAAGCATTGTGGGGTGCTTCTTGCTATCAAAACCACGAAGTTAAAATGTTAAATAAAGTTTCTGCCATATAATTTTCTCAGATGAAAATAATCAAATATTAAATAAGCAGCATTAGAATTTAAAAAAATAATAAGAGCTTGAAAATGTTCTCAAATAGATAAAATACCCCAAATAATACCTGCATTCAGCAAAACACTAACAAATTGTTAATTACTAATTTGGGCTGATCTTATTGTTCATATTTTTGTATGCTATATGTAGCTAGCATGTGTAACTAATTGTTGCATAAATGCTTTGTTACTAATATGTTACTAATGTGTATGTCTGTGTTACATTTTAATACAAAAATTTGTGTTTGGTTGTTTTTTGTTCCTTTCTTTTACTGTGGTACTGTTAGTACAGTTGTGTGATTTAAAAAAGGACACACTTCTTGTGTTTCAGTAATCTGGTAGTAAAAGCACTTTGCATCAAAATATATCGATGTGGTACAGATGGAGACTGAGATTTACTCACGATTTTGGATTTCTGCCAGGCACTGCGGGATGGAAACAAACTAGCACAGATGGAAGAGGCTCCACTTTTTCCTGGAGAATCAATCAAAGTTATCGGTAAGTGTACTACTGAGTGCTGCATTGAATACTATTAAATTGCTAGTTTATTTAAAAACATAATATTATTTCCTTTTGACTTTTGTTATTTAATTTAATGCCACTTTAGATTAACTGATTAGATGTGGATTTCTTTTCTTTGTCTTTTAAATCCAAGTGTTGGCAGGAGAAACCAGATCCAGAGGATGACTTGCTCCATATAGATAATTTCTTTTTTTCCTAAGGATTTTTTGTTCCATAGAGGTGTAGGTATTGTACTTCTGCTTGGGGGTGCCAAGAATGCGTCATAGCTTCAAAATTGTAATAGCAAAAAACATGAGGTTGCAGTAAACTTAGTTTCCAGTTCTTAGAGGGATTTATTTTGCTTTGGCTTGTGACAGTGAGCTCTATGTTAGCAGTGCAGTACTTCACTAGGAAAGAATACCCACAAATAGAAGTGAAAATGAATATGTGGGCATAGAACTGAATTACTTGGAGGTTGGGTGCATGTGGATCAGTAATTGTCCCTTTGGATGCTCTGTCTTTCGGGTGAGTGTGGGTGCTCTGCACCTCAGGGCAGGGACCAGAGCTGCCTGCAGCTGGGGGTACCTGCAGGGTGTTGGGGACCTGCCTGCCCTTGCTGCAGCCCTGCCCCAGGTGCTGAGGAGCTGCTGAGCAGCAGTGGGGCTAAGGAATTTGGTTGCTTTCATTGCTGAGATAAAGACAACTCCGCAAGAATAAGCTTTCCTAAAGAGGTCAAGCATCAAAATCTTGTGAGTTTCAAATGAAAATAGATTGTTATGGAGTAAATGTCTATAATAGTAAAACAAAGCTTTAATTGATCTGTTTTCCAGCTAAGGATGTTATGTATATCTGTCCATTTATGGGAGCAGTCAGTGGTACGCTCACAGTGACGGACTTCAGAATGTTTATCAAAAGTGTTGAGAGGGTAAGACTTCACTATCCATCTGCCTGTTGTTTCAGGTAGGAATGTTGCTGAAGTAGATTTCAAAAAGTGACAAATTCAGTGAAGTGTGATGTTTCACAGCAGTCTACTAAACAGGAATTATTGTTGGCTCTAATGAAACACATATGAATAATATTAATTTGTATTTCTTCTAATGTAATAAAATTAATTTGTTTTATATACAAATTTCAGGATCCACCTTTTGTTGTTGATGTTCCCCTTGGAGTTATAAGTAGGGTTGAAAAAATTGGAGTACAGAGCCATGGAGACAATTCATGTGGTATAGAAATAGTTTGCAAGGTAAGGCATGGTAGAGATTTTTTAATATTAAAATATTTTCATTTCATTTTTCTGTAAGAGGAATCTGCCAGCCCATGTGCTGTTTTTCTGTCTGATCAGTTCCCTGTATTTGAATTGTGCTTCATTTATTTCAATTCCTCTATGATACTTGCAGTCTTAAACACTTCTGCATTTTGTCTCAAGGGTGAATTCAAAGAAAAAGTGGCTATTTTTATATCAAGCATCTCTAATGGCACTCCTAGTTATCTCATATGAATGCTTACAAAACTCTGTTCTCTTGGGGGTTAGATGATGTCAGTGACTTTGTGTTCCATATATGCCTTCCTTCAAATGTCTTATATTTGCTTTTTCTTTTTTTTTAATTTATCATAGAGTAAAACTGTAACTTTTTTTTGACAGGATATGAGAAATTTGCGGCTGGCCTATAAACAGGAAGAGCAGAACAGATTGGAGATCTTTGAAAACCTTGTAACACGTGCATTTCCTGTTTCTAATGGACTGGTAAGTCTTAAGATGGAGAGGAGGCTGTCACTGGCTCTCCTCTTTTGGGAAAGTGTAGGGGAGGAAATACGAGGGCTTTATAACAAACTTTGAAGTGTTGATTCATAAAATCTGTTGCAGAGCAGGCAGGCCATTCTGACCCTGTGTGCTTTTTGTATTAATTCATCAAACACTGCTGTGTCCTGCTATTGAAGTTAATTTATAAATAACCTTTGAGATCTAGATTTGCCTAATGTTGCTGATTAAAAATATGTATGTATTGACTCTTATTTTCTGCAGTAGGTAATTTAATATAGAAGTTCTGTCTAGTACAACAAATAGGTACAATTAATCTTGTTATTAGTTAGCTGCAGAATTCTGTTTCCATTTGCCTGGGTGGGTAAGGAACTGGTCAGGAGTAGGAAACCAATTTTCTCATCTTGGCATTGCCATTGATGTGTTGCATGATCAGAGGCAAGTAACTTGAACTTTCTGTTTCCTGTCTTGGTTTTGTTAATTTTAAACTCATACTTAATGGAGAAAACTATTTTTAATCCTCTTTCTAGCTCAGTGTTTTCCAGTCTTGACTGACGGTGTTATGTCTGCTGTTCCAAGAGTTTTATAAGTGTTAGATTTGAAATACTGGAGTGTTCACTGTTTGGAGCTTGTTGTGCATACAACCTGTCAGGCAGTAATTTATGATTTTGTTTTGTTGTCTTTAGCCTCTTTTTGCATTCAGCTATAAAGAAAAGTTTGCAGTTAATGGCTGGAAAGTGTATGATCCAATGGCAGAATATAAGAGGCAGGTAAGTTATAGAAGTACTTGGTGTGGTTTTTTTTCCTCCATCTCTCCCAGAGCCATTTAAACAAGGAAAAAATGTTACAGAAAACTCATCATTTTCAGCTCTTGCTACATGGACTAACTGCCTATATCTCATGTTTGGGTAATAAAATGCAAGTGGCCTGAGTTTGAGTGCGTTGAGCACCTGCTAAAGTTGATGGAGGTACAGGTGCTGAGTACTTGAGCAAATTGGTCTAACTTAACATGGTTCTGAAATCCACATTTTTCAAGTGCTGTTTCTACAAAATACAGGCTTTATAAAAAATTGAATTTGAATAAGCAGCATTAAACAGAAGACTGACTGTTGTTTGTAATTTTAAATCTACATTTTCCATATGGTTATTTTCCATATCAGTTTAGTAGGAAAGACTTCCATTGGTTTATGATTCAGCATGAATACCTAAGTTTTTAACTTATTTAAAAGAAAACGTGGGCATGCCTTTTTTTAAAAAGGATGCAGAACATAAAATTTTTCATTGCCCAAAACTCAGATATGTAAAGGTCTAACCTTGAAAATGCTAAACTGTTTTTACTTTCATACAGGGCTTGCCCAATGAGAGCTGGAAAATATCAAAAATTAACAGCACCTATGAGCTTTGTGATACGTACCCTGCTGTTCTTGTTGTGCCAACCAGTGTAAAGGACGATGACCTCTCAAAAGTGGCAGCATTTAGAGCAAAAGGGAGAGTTCCTGTAAGTGAAGCTTGTACAAGAGGATATAAGTGCTTCCAAAATTTGTAGCTTACAAGAAATTATTAGTGTTGTTTTAGGCTTTATTTTTTAAATAACAGTGGGATGGCTTCCTTCCTGAGATGGGGTGGGGGGCAAAGAAAGAAGAATTAGGCTCAAAGGGTTTAGAACTGAAGAGAGCAGCTCAAGTGTGAGTTTAATTGCACAATTATTGTGTCATGTAGTAAGTTTTTTGTTTAGAGTTAGCACTTCTAGGCCACAGTGGTGTCTGATGCTCTGGCATGTATTAGCTTGATTTGGAGTAGAATGTGTCATAGCCACAGTGCTTTGCTTGAGATTAGACAAGGTAGCATTAGAACCCCTGTAAATATGGTAGATGGTGTTGGTTATCATGCTTAGCAAGGTAGTGTACAGGTCCATAGCCTTCCACATGGAAGCAGTTTTTCTTCTTCCACTGCCCTTTTTTTTCCAATTTGAAAGATACAGGCTAAGTTGCTATTAGAAATAAAAGCTGAGATGTTTAGAATCACTCTGTACTCCAGCCTCAGATTTGGGATGAGCAGTCAGTGCTAGTGTGCTGTCAGTATGCTTTTGCATTGGCCTGTCCTTAAACTTGCATTTGTTGATTTGCCAGGAAATAATGCCAAATAGGCATGTGATTGTCTAGTTGTTCTCTGGCCTGCTGCTTTTATAGTAGTATAGTAAATTAAATAGTATTCTCTTATTCCAGGTGTTATCCTGGATTCATCCTGAGAGCCAAGCAACAATAACACGATGCAGCCAGCCATCAGTTGGCCCAAATGATAAGCGTTGCAAAGAAGATGAAAAATATTTGCAGACAATAATGGATGCCAATGCTCAGTCACATAAACTTATCATCTTTGATGCCAGGCAGAATAGTGTTGCAGATACAAACAAGGTAGGTTGGTATCATAACTAGCATTAGTTCATCAGCCTTATTACAAGGCTGAAGCTTGAGCCAGATACCAGGATATGGAGAACCTGATGTTGAAAAGAGATAAGAAAGGGTCCCTAAAGAGGGCAGGGGAAGGAAGGTAAGTTGCTTGTAGCATTTTGGAAAGGCTGGCAGGAATCAAAGGCAGCATGAAGATACAGCTGAGAAATCATGCAGTAAAGCTCACAGAAGATCAAAGCTTTCATCAGTAATAAGGGGAAGGTGTATGGATGGATTATCAAATGTAGCCTGTTCAATTAGAATTTCTTTCACCTAAAAAAACACCCTCTAGTTTTTTTAGAAAAACAAAAGCCAAAAATATGTTTTTATTAGGGCTAAAATAATCCGTTCTCAGAAAATGCTGAAACTTGAGCAAAATAACTCTCTCTGTCCCTGAAATCCTGTACGTGTTCTTCTCATTGTCTGTTTTTTACCTTTTGAATGACAGGCTAAAGGTGGAGGATATGAAAGTGAAAGTGCCTACCCAAATGCAGAGCTGGTCTTTCTGGAGATTCACAATATACATGTAATGAGAGAATCCCTGCGGAAACTTAAAGAAATAGTTTATCCTACTATTGATGAGACTCGGTGGCTGTCAAACGTGGACTCCACACATTGGCTGGAATATATAAGGGTAAAATGTTTTTGATGTGAAAAATCAATTACTTTTTTAAACCATATTTTTAACTTGCACTTCAGAAAATATTGCCAAAAAAATGTTGAAACTCAAGCATGTTGCTTTAATCAGGATAATCTTGTGAAAAAGTTTTATTTTTAAATAGTCACTTAGAACGCAGCATTTTAAACATTCCATAATAACTTTGTATGTCCAGTTTTAGGTACTGGCAGACAGTGAGTTAATTCCCAATAGCACAGTATCGTATTTACTGCTGGACACTGTTTTATTTTCTTGGGAAGGAATGTTAGTGAGCTGTCCAGGGTTATCCCTCTTGTTTGGAAGAATGCCCTGGGAACTTCAGATTATATTTGAGCCACTGCCAAAAGGGCTTGACTGTGAATGCTGCAGTCCTTCTCATCCTTCCCTCCTTCAGTGCAATGTTACTGTTCTTGTGATGGGCACCTACATTTTCATGGGCTGTTTGTAGTCAGTGATCTATCAGGTTATCATCTGCCCTATTTATAATATAATAAATATAATATAATAATATAATTATATAATATTAAAATAAGTCACTACCACACTCAGTTTTACAGTCAGTTTCACTAACCTTTGAAATGATTTTAGAGTAGATTATTTCATTACCACATTCAATCTGCTGTTTATGATTAATGTGGATGGAGTGTAATTTGTTTTATTAGCAGCTGGCTCAAATGTCATGCAAAACATGTTTGGGGTCGTTGATTAGTTTGGCTGTCTGTTCAGCAGTGCCAGCTGACAACTGCAGCAGAGCCAGTAGAGGGAGCAAACATGAAATTAAGAGTCATATTTAATGATATTTTGGGAACAGTTTAATTTTCTTCTTTTCTTGAATTTGAACTATTTGAAACAGCTTTGGGAATCTGAGTATCTGGAAACTTTTCTTACCGCCCTGGCATTAAATACAGTAGTCTATTGTGTGCCCATGGTCACCTTTCATTGCTGCTGACTCTGGTGAGGTTACTGGATTAGGCAGTGTCAGGAGTGAACTTTGATACCACTGTCAGACAGGCAACAATAGCACAGCAACTGGAAATTTCATTTAAATTATTTTAAAGAGTTGACACGTGTGACATTATTCATTAATCTGTCCCTTACATGCTGCTTCACATTAATGGTACTGACAGCAGAAACTGCAGGCTGATTTCTTAAAAGCTGCCATTATTGTGTTACTGTGTTGATAGTAACTTTCTGAGATTTTTTCCAAGAATTCCTTGCCTTTTGACTTGGCTTGTAATAGCATTAACAATCTACAGCTTTACTCTTAACACATCTGCTGATTTCTGGGCTCAGACCAGTGTGGCTGTGTCCCAGTTTAATGCAATGCATTACTGGAAACTCACCTTCCAACCCCTGGCACCCACAGTGCTTCAGAGATGGTCCAGGAGTGTCTGTGAAGGCACCAGTAACTCTCTGTGTGTGAAGGCAGGAGTAGCAACGTGGGTCACTTGGTGCTTATTGCACACCCAGGATATCTTCAGTCTGAGGGTAGAACTTGCACTATTAACTGTTTTTCAGTTCTTGTTTTCTAAGCCAATCCAAAGCCAGTTACTCATGAAGAGCCCTAACTGAAATGCTGCGATGGTTCCTAAGTTTTGAAACATCTGTAAAGAGTAATAAATTTGTAGAGGAAGCTGTTTTCTAAAGGCTGTTGTCCAAAGTGGAATAAAGTGCTTCACATACTTCACAGATACTTGCTGAATTAATAGTAAATGTATTTCCTGTCTCCCATTCTCTGCTCATTTCCTGTACCTGTTCTGTTATTCTCAGCCGTTTTCCTTCAGAGGCATCTGTGTTCTCTTTAAAGCAAGCTATTGCGTACCTGTATGTTAAATAATAAATAAATTCGTTTTCTGCTTTTATTGAAGACCAAACTGTTTTTCTATTTAGTGCAGTAGAGATTTCTAACTGAAATAATTGGCAATTAACTAGTTCAGACCACGAACTCGGCTCTCTCATAGGCACTTTTGTATTATTTCTTGATATTTCCACCCTGGCATCCTTCAATTCTACCATAAAAGATATGCTCAATGAAAGATAGAATCAATGGAAATTGTCTCTAAAACATGGTTCTTGGAAGAGGTTTGAAGACTGGTCTTGTGCACAGCTTCTCCAGCAGATGCTCGCTTTCCTACTTCCCAGAAGATGTTTTTACATGCCTGGGAAGTGAAAAGTGCAAATATTTTGCAAGATTACATTTTCTGATGTTGGAATGCAGAATAGGAATTCTTCTGTGGTCCCATTTCTAGTGGTTGTTTTTTTCCCCCACATATTTTTCAGTGCCATGAGAGGTCATGTTAGAGACAAGTCTTCACAGGAGAGAGTTTATTTAAGTTTCTAAAAAGCTAGAGGGTGGCATCAGGGAACAAAATAGGTGTGGTTTTGAGTGGGGACAAGAGTATCAAGTTCACACAGGTGATCTCAGTCTTGTGCCATCTCTGTCCTGTCCTCTCCTGCATTGCTCCCAAATCCAGGCTATTAATGGTCAGCTCAGAAGCTGAATGCAGTGTATATTTCATGCACCAACAAATCAGAACAGGCTCCCAGCCAGGGGTTTCTGGGTTTGTTTGGGTTGTGTTTTGATATAGATTAGCTGGATGATTTGTCCCTTTCTCTGAACTCGATAGTTTCAGTTGAACTGAAAATGGAGCAAGAAAGAGTGATTGATTAATGTGAAATGAGCTTTGAAAACCTCAAACTTTCGGCCTTTGGAATAGATTACAGTATTTGTGTCTTTTCATCATAATACATCAGAATATCAGTTAATTTAGAGAAGGGATTCCCAGGTTCATTTGTTATGTGCTGCTGATAATGGAGAGCTGGTAAGAACTCCGTCCTGGACAACAGAGTGCACGCAGTTTTTGTACCTCTAGGAATATACAGACCACCATTTGGAAACCTCTCATTTAAAGCATTCTCATCAGGATGATTATGTAATTAATCTGAAATTTTCGAACGTAATGACTTTAAGAGTATAAAACTATAACTTTTTTTTTGGTAGAGTTTTGGATAGTATTTAATACTCTTTGTTTCTTCATTTTTGTTTAAGATGCTTCTTGCTGGAGCAGTACGAATTGCAGATAAAATTGAATCTGGTAAAACCTCTGTAGTGGTGCACTGCAGTGATGGCTGGGATCGAACTGCACAGCTCACTGCACTGGCCATGCTTATGCTGGACAGCTATTACAGAACCATCAAGGGCTTTGAAGTTCTTGTAGAGAAAGAATGGATAAGTTTTGGACATCGATTTGCAATGGTAAGCTGGAAAATTTAGTGTGCAGTTTGTCACCTTCAGGGCTTTTACTTTGAATAAGACATTTTCTCACAGTACTCTGCTGCATTTTAGTTATTGTCTCTGGTGTGCTTTTAATGGTCTGAGTGTGTCAGAGAATTGTGACCTGTTCATTTTTAACAGGAAACCTCTATGTGGCATATAATATAAAGTAAATAAAAATGAAGTGGTTTGAATGCAGTGGAGAGAAAAAGTCATGTGGCTTTTTTATGAGAATGAGGGATTGTAACTTATGTTATGGAGCTTATGAATGGAGAACCAAGAAAAACAATTAAGGTACTAAAGTGTAAAATGGTTGGAATTATTACTCTGATTTAAGGTTGAAGTGTTTATTTAACACATGGGCTAATGGGGAATTAGAATAAATTGTTATGACATTCTGTGGGCTCTGACTCTTAAGATGGTTTAGTAGAAATGGCATGTAGTTATGACAGGTGGAGATGGAATAACCATTTTTTCAGTTCAGTCTTAAATAAATTCCTACCGGTTTCACTCACTGGTAGAAATTAGTGGCTGTGCAGTAGAAGATGGGGAAACAACTGGAAGAGCTTTCCAGCTCTGCTCAAAAGTGAAGGCATGTCCATAAGTGAATATTGAGATGCATTTTTAGTAGTTGAAAAGTGCAAGTTAACATTATGGAAGACTTGCTTGTCTTGTTCACTACTGGAACATATGTAAGAGTTCCTGAGCTTCGCAGGGTTGGGATGGTACTGCAGACACACCAGACTGAAATGCAGTGTGCTCTGACTTCCAGCGAGTGGGACATGGAGATGATGATCATGCGGATGCTGACAGATCTCCCATTTTCCTTCAGTTCATTGACTGTGTTTGGCAAATGACAAAGCAGGTAAGATGCTGAAGAGTGTATTTCTATGAGGTATCAGTCTTTGTCTTGGAAACATAATTTGTGTAGGAGAACACATTCCTTTACAGAGCAGTAGCTTGTTTACCTGAAGTTGGTTGCTCTGTGGCTGCACTGTGCACACAGAGAGAAATTTCGACTCAAAGTGAGGTACAAGGAGCTAGAGATTTTGTCTTGAAACCAAAATACCTGCAGTTTTTTTCTGTTTAAAATAGGCTTACAAAGGGTTTGCTGTTTTCATAAATAAGAGTTATTGATGAGATAAATGATTTGTGTTGCATGTTCACTGGTGGAGTAGATGTTCATGTGGATTTATATTGTCCTTAAGAAACAGCAAAAATCTGGGCTGATTGTGAACTGAGGTTAGTAGAAAGTTCTTTTATATATGTCTCAGATGTTAACATTTTTATCTTTATGTATAAAGGACAGCATTTATACCAAACAAGCCTATTCTCTGATAAGTTTTCTTACTTCCATCACTGCTCTTAGCTCTAGCTCAGGGGAGATCTTTGAAATTAGTGATCCATAAGATACCAAAATATTCATCTTCTCATTTTTGTTCTGAAATGTTAAATTATTGAATGGAGTTAGTCTTCATTTTCCTTATTTGTGCCTCCATGAGCAAAACCTCAAGGTTTTTCTGAGCTTTTATATTGCAATTCTTTAATGGGGTAATTGAAATAGGTTGTCCACATGAAGGCTTTATTTCCAAGTGATTTAGCAGTTCTTGGTGCTTGACTCCTTTTTTTTTTTTGTTCCTTCCCCTCTCTCTTTTCTTTTTTCTTCTTTGCTTTTTTTTCCTCCTTGATCTGTGCTTTTATGGTAAAAGCTGTTAAACTGAAGTCTGTCTAGTATGTGATTTGTTTTGAAGGGAGGAGGGTAACAGTCTGGTTCCATATGATCCTAGCACTCCCAGATCTCTTACCTTGTTCTGAGCATGGTTCTTAAAAACTTACATCATAGTTGCCAAAACTTGTATTCAAAACAGTCATCTTTGGTGCTTTATGAAAGTTCCCTGCTGTTGTACTGGGCCCTTGTCCAGGGGGTCTTGTAGACTTTCTCTTTCTGTGTATCTATATTTCAACATTAACATGCTATTTAGTATGGCTGGAGAAAATAAATGAAAAAATCTGTCCCTCTTTCAGAGGAAAGCTAATAACAATAGCAAAGAGGAGCAGTTCTAAACACCTGGTAGGAACAAAAGACCTCTGGGGAGATCCTTAACTGAGAGCAGCCTCTTCTATTTTTGTGATCTCCCTTGCTGCCTCCTATTTCTTGCTATAAACAGTTTAGTTCCCTCTAGTTTAAAAAACAGAAAGGGATGAGGGCAGAGGGGGAATCTATGAAACATTTTGCCAATACCACATCTGTTCAAAACCTGGATCCAGAAATTGTTCTGAAATTCGTGAACAGCACTGATATTGAAAAATCATTAATGTTGCACAGGAAAAAAAATAGAAAAAGTTGTTCTTGAACAGTTCTTGCCCACTTATTTCTATTTTTCAGTTGACTTGAACACTTAGAGAATGGATGTGGAGACTGTGATTATATTGACACAGACCTTTGAAAAACAGGATTCCCTTTTACCGTTGCGCAGATCACTTGCTCATAAAACACTGATAGTTCTGTGCCTTACAGTTCATGATAAACATATGTGAAACGTTCCAAAGCTCAAATAAGTGTTAATGACCTCAGGAGGGTGTAAGGGCTCTGGTTTGGACATGGGCTAAAAGCAAGCAAATAGGCTCTTTTGGGGTCTTAAGAGTTATATTCTTAAAATAGTCACCTTAAAACAGTGAGAGAATCTCTAACTTCCCACTAAGATACAAATTTCCAGGTAGCTTCAGGCAATGAAATTTAGTCCTTGACAGCCTAATATTTTCCCTTGGGTTTATGGTCTTCATGACACACAAATATAATAACAGAGAACTTGAGAGAAGTACATTGACATCAGATTTTAATAAAAAACTTATGGTGAACTGATTTCCCTCCTCTTTTAGTAAATTCGGGTGATACTGAGTAGCAGATGTCAAATTGGAAAGACCACATGTGAGCTGATGAAATACTGATGCCTGGTGAAAATGAAACAGAACTGTAAAATTTGCATGTAGCACTGCAGTTTAACTTCCTACCTTTCATGCACAGAACCCTCACAGGAGGAAGGTCTGTTTAAAGTCAGCTGAAAGTTTCATCCTGTTTGTTACTTGGTGTCAGCTGTTGCTGGAGGTGCATTTTTCACTGCATTCAGCAGTGCACTGTTCCTCTGTCTAGGGTTCAGTAAACCATTATTGTCCATTGCACAGTTGTTTGTGCCAAGTGTTTCAATGTTAAATGTTACTGTAGTACAGAACGAGTTCATTGATTAAAAAGCAAGTGTATTTTGCATGTGTCTGAATCACATGCCACTTGTCATCATCAGACTTAAACAAGATAATTTCTTTTTTTAAATGCTGCTTTAAAAAAACCCCAACAACTCCAGCAGCAACAAGTGGGAGATTTTAATGACCCATGTGTTTTCTCACAATTAGTGGATTTGACAAGAAGTAAATTTTCATTTGGGGAATTTTTCCACCTGAATCTTCAAGCAGACGCTAATAGGCTGGGAACTACAGAGGAAGGCGTTTTTAGGTCAGTGATTTTTCAGCAGCAATAATAGAAGCTTTACAGTCTTGATACATCAGCTCCAACAGTACAACTGTTGTATCCAAAGACAGGGTTTCAATGAAGTGCTATCACTTATTAATAAACTAGTTGGAGTGCAACCACTGATGTATGGAATTTTGAATATGCTTCACTAGATTAGAATAGTGGCCATGTCAGCATCCTTCTGATTAGTATGGACCTGTCACAACACACAACCCTGATGTGACAAGGCTCATTAAATGCTTTCAGTTAAAGAGAGTCTCTTTAGGAGATGCTTTGTCTTCAAAGTTTTTTCCAAATATCATTTTGATGCTTTGCAAATTATTTTTGCTCTCTGTATCTGGTTGCTGCTTTGAGCTGGACACAGCAGGCTGAGGTCAGAGACCCACTGAATTTTCTCCTGACTTGGTTCAGCATACCTGCTTGTCAAGTTCTGTTCATACTTCCTTAAAGTAATATTTGTGTTTTTAACATCATTGTTTTGTAATTAAGTTTTGGCATGATTTCCTAGAGAGAAGGAAGTTCAAAAGTACTAACTTATGAACATGACCGAAAAAGAGATTTTGATAATCTTAATTTCCTCTATGCCTTATGAAAAGAAATGGTGAGAAGGTTGAAAACAACCCTTGATTTGTGAGAGAAGCCCCAGTGTGAGCACACTGTGCTGGTGAACAGTGCACAGTCTGTAGCAGAGTAATAAGAAGGTTCCCATTCATTTTCTGTTTCATGATGCTGATAATCTCCTTACTCAAAATTTTCAGTCAAAAGTTGGTATATATTAGCTTGAGAAGTCTTGGAAAGAGAATGTTTTTACAATGTTTGACTTAGCTCAATATTCTTTTTATAGAACATTGTTTAAAACTTAGATCTTTCTGGATTTAATACAAGCACACCCATTGTGTGTTATTCAGCTCTTTACTTTCAACATGAATAAGCATTTGCCCTTCATAAATCACAGCTGACACTGAAGAGGAATTTCTGGATCAGCTAGTTCACCCACAGTCCCAATTGCTGTGTTACTCCTCCTAACTGTAGGAGTCATCTTTATTTTAAGTAGCTCTTGAATACGCCAAAGTATTCAGTGTTCTTTAGTGGCACAAAGCAGAAACCAGTCCTCCGCCTTCTACATATGTGAAATACTCACTTAAGATTTCTCCACATAACAGGAAATTCTGCCTTATAAATCTAAAACTTTGCAGTTTAGACTTCTGTGAATATGTATGCTTTCAGAGGCAGCGCACAAAGTTTGTTTCATTTGTCCTGAATATTATTCTCTTATAACATACTCTTTATTGTTAATGAGAGAAATGCTTCCTTAAGTCTTCTCAATTTTTTATTCTTCTAAATGTCTATCATTCCATGTCTGTATTTGCTACCCTTGTCTTACTGAACACAAAGTTATTTTGACACATCAAGCAGTTGCCATATGTAGTTCTACTGTGGTATTTGACTGAAGAAGGACTTTTTCCATCTGAATGGGCAGCAGCCCTTGGAGTTTGCAGTAATTTCTTCCTTTATGGATTTTTAGAGCACTACAGATTAGGAGAAACATTTTCAGATTTCTGACTGATTTTCTTAGAATATATCAGGTAACCTCTGCTTGTGAACAAAATACCTAATGGGACCTCAGGGGAATAACAGTTCTTTCATTTCAGATGTACAGGATTGACTTTCCCATACAGAAGAAGAGGGATTAAAGGCTTATTGTATATAGCTGGTGGTAAACTCAGGGGGTGTAATGGAGAAAAGTAACTTCGTTGAGTAGAAAGTGAAAGAAAAAATTTTTATATATGTTAAGCACAATGTATATGCAGTAGTCTTTATTATTCAATTCCTTGCATGTTGAAATAGGAAATAAAACTCTTAAATGCCATTATCTTATTTTTTCTTTTTTTTTCCCCCCAAATGTTTTCTTGTCCCGTAATAAGATATAAAGCGTATGTTTAAGAGGGTTCAGGGTAGAGCAAAATACTGTTAGAGCTTCTTAAAATGGATTGCTTTGTATCACCAGTTTCACATCAGCTAATGTTTGTATTCTGGTATACTTGGATAATGAATGCAAAGTATAGCTCTGAGAAGTATTGGTAAAGAAGTACGTAGGTGAAATGCATTATTGAAGTGGGAGTTACTGAAATTGCTGAGTTTTCCTGAAAATAATCCCTAAATAGGAAAAAAAATCTTACCTGAATTATTTGGTTATTTTCTATGTCTGACTTTCTTCCTTTCTACTCTGCTTAAAACAAAATTCAAAGTAATTTTACAATTTTTTTTTAATATCAGTTTCCTGCAGCCTTTGAATTCAACGAGCTATTTCTGATCACCATTCTGGATCACCTTTACAGCTGTCTCTTTGGGACTTTCCTATGCAACTGTGAAAAAGAGAGATTAAAAGAGGTAAATAATTTGTATAATGCAGATTCTTGGTTTTCTGATTTTATATGAAAATGCTTAGAAAATGACCTAAGAACACTTGAGCTGTGTTTTTGGATACTTTTGTCACATAGTCTTAAAAAGCAATGCAGACATTACATTTCATGGTATGAGAAATATATACTGAGTGCCCTGCTGTTATGTGAGGTGGTACTTAGGTGTCTTTAGTTGTCATCTGTTTGGGGGGTTGAGGGTTTTAATAAGTCCTCTTGTATATGTTTTTAGCCAAAATACAAAATTTTAAATAATACTAATTATCAAATTATATTAGCATTTCTATTACTATTTCCAGAGGAGCGCCTATGGATGACTTAGCAGGTTACTATGGGATATAACTGGATGGAATTTGTGGTTGAGGACTACAGAAATTTAAATTAACTAAATGAATGAAGTTAGGACTCAATGAAATATGTGTTTGTGAAAAAAAAATAAAGTTTGTTAATATTCCAAGTACACTTTTGCTTACTTTTGGCTTTGTTGTTTTTACTACCTCATATTTTTAGAGCAAGTTACAATTCCTTGTGATATTTAGTTTTGCTTTTTTTTTTTTTTCTGGTTTGTCTCTACTACTTCTGTAGGGGAAAAGTTGCATGTAAATACCACAAGATGGAGCTGAATAACATGTTCTCAGCAAATGCAGGGTTTCCAGACAGCTTTCTTTCATAAATAAATAGTCAGATGCAATTCTCAATAAAGAAATGCAATTTAAGACACAGCGGTAGTAGAAACACATGCTTTACAAGACTGAAGGAGTTTAAAATTGCAAGATGAATCTGATGTAAGTTCAGATTTCCAGTCTTTGATCTAATCATTATTATGCTGATTAAATTTAGAGTAATGCAACTTTCAGAAGTGCAAGTAAAGGTACAGATAGTCAATTTAAAGCATAATATCAATTATTTGTTAGGAGCAAATAGTGTGAGTGGGAAAATTGAATAATTATTTTTCACAGACGCTATTTTGGATCTTCCAAACTCCCTATCTCTTTACTGATATTCTTGTTAAAGCTAATTTTTTTAGTTTAGTTGGTCAGTGTGTAACCACATATTTAAGTAGCTGTATATATTGCTGTAAATTATGAGCAGTACAGGTTGCTTTTGCTCAACTAGACCTTAGTGTCTATGAAAATAATATGCCTAAGTCTCCTTTTTCCATTAGCCTTGGACCAAAACAAGTGTTCAGATGTTTTGCTTAATTTTTAAGGCTGTTTAATGATCAGCTATCAGAAGTGTTCTCAGACTGCATGTAATTTTCTAGCAGATAAGGTAAATTTCACAGACAGAATTAGTGATATGTAGATACTAACATCATAGTTTAAGATTTTGCAGTCCATGTCATTAATTATTTTAACTTTTTTTTTTTCAATCAGGAGGTGAGCACAAAGACTGTATCTCTGTGGTCCTACATAAACAGCCAGTTAGAGGAGTTCACAAATCCCTTCTATGTAAACTATGAAAACCATGTGCTGTATCCTGTTGCCAGTCTGAACCATTTGGAACTCTGGGTGAACTACTACGTCAGGTGGAACCCGAGGATGCGGCCTCAGGTAAGAGCTTTCACATGTCTTCAGTGCTTTGGTGAAGGTCACAGAGATTAAGAGAAATTACTATTTTTCCTAGTGTCAAATGCAGCCTTTAATTCAAAAGTGCTCATCTGTTGCACGTATTTCAGCTGTCAGGGGAAAGGGTGTTTGTCTTGAAGATGATGCAGGATGTGTTCAAACTTGGAAAAAGGATGTTTTCCTTAAAGTCACCCACAGACTAGGGAGTTATAGTATCACTGTATTGGTTTGTAAAGATTCACGGTCTTTTTTTTGTCAGAAGATTACTTTAATAACACTTTTATAATACTTCGTAACACTTTTTAATACTTTTATTGCCTTAACCTTCTCGTAGTTTTGTGCACCTTTGTTTTTGATCATGTTTTGCCCTTTACCAACACTGACATAAAATATAGCAGCAGTTTCTGAAAGAACTGGACTATACCAACTCATTTTGCAGGCTCGCCAAATGAAGCATCGCGTGGATGCTTGTTATCAATTGACTTTTATAGTTTTAAGCTGGCATACTAAAGATTAAACACTCCCCATACATGCTCCTTGATTCATCCAGTATTTGTTCTTATAAGTAATGTCTGCTATTCAGATAAATCTCTAAATCTCATCAGACAAATGTTCCATATGCTCTCATGCTTAGAAGTCTGAAGAAAGAACATTCAGATTGTGTCACGGCCGTAATATATCTGAGTGTGCTACACCATCTCTTTATTAAGGTAACATTCCAAGGTACCCCTAAGCATATTATGATAAATTACCTGTATTAAGTGATTGCTCAAAAGCTGCTTTCATCTTCTAGCAGTTAGAATGAGATGCAGGTTTCAGATTTATTAGACATCCACAAGTCAGAGGCTGTAGTAAAAGATGGTGTTCCAAGGTAAGTTTCAAGGACACTGCTGGTAGAAGTCCAGGTATCTGAAAAATATCTTCTAAGGTCCTGGGAAAGTCTGGATTGCTTCTCTCTCTCACTGAGGTGTTTCCTCTGAGCTGCTTTGTTTCTCTTGTACTTTGAAAGATGGTGTATTTTAAGTTATATACTTTTCAAGTGAAATTGTCAGCTGCTTTTTAGCAAAATAAAATCTTTCCTTTTAGCCTGTTTGGTGAATATCATTTGGATGGGTTTTGCACTGCCTGCAGTAGTGTCGGTTTATGACTTGTATTTGATTGAGATCTCCAGGCCCTGAGAACAGGCTTTGTGAACCACATGAAAGCCAGTCCTGGTCTAAACGAGGGGAGGGTGGGGAAGAGATGACATAATGAGGAAATACCAGAGCTGTCATCAGTGAAAGCTCTGCTCACTGCCTCTCTGTCGCAGAGTGCTCTGCCTGCTTCTCTGGGAGATGCTCCTCAGTCACTCTGGCACGTGAGACTCATTCACTGTCTGAGAGCAGGTCCCTCCATCAGCAGCTGAAGGCATCAAAATGTGATGGTCCTGGTAACTGCCTTGACTTTACTGCCACCTGCTTTTCTCAAGGGACTTTAAAGTGTTTCAACTTTTAGTTCTACCACGTAAGTTTTGTCATGTGGAGATACATCCTCTTGTCTCTGGCCTGAATTTATGTGATATTTATGACCAACATTTGGGAGTGTTTCACATCTACTTGGATAAATTAGCAGCAGAAATTACAATTTTTTGTTGCAGAATTGCATTCGCCAGTCTACTTATGAAAGCGCAAGCTTGTACAAGCAAATAAATAAATAGTTTCTGCAGTCACAATATACTAGGTTTGCTTTCCTCTCTGTTTGCATTGCCTGTTGTCACACCCTGTTAACCAATTCAGTAACATTCAGACCCATTCAGTGACAGAAAAAAAGACAATGACCCTTGTGATACCCAGCAGGTCTTCACTTATCTTCAGTGAAAAAAATTCTTAATCAGTGGATTTATTAAAATAATGGGCATCCCTGCCTAATGATAAAAGGTGGTTTTGTTTAATATCTTTTAATGTGTACTCTCATTTTCAACTAAATATAAGAGAAAATTAAATATTTAACGTGAATAAGTTATCTGATGATTAGTTCAAGGCAACCTTGTGCTGTTTTATCAGCTGCAAAAACATCTTCAGAAAACTAGAACATGTTTATTGTTTTCGAGGAGCTCACCAAAAAGGAGAAAAAGCCCAATAGGTGAATTTAAGGGAGGATGCATAATAGTACTTTTAATATAATCAGAAGGGCTCTTTGGTACCTGTTTCCAACCAATTTTGTGTTATGGGAGAGAAATCTCAAGAGCAGAAGGGCAGGTTTTGGTTGGAGGCAATATTTTAGGTTTTCGCCTTTCAGCTTGATTAGTGACTTTGATTTTTAAATGGACTGAGAGAAGTTGATCACTGCACTTCATTGCCTTTTCTATTGGACATGAACATATATGACCTATAAATTTTTTTTAATTTGAAAATTACTGAATGTTAACTTGATATAACCGTGTGTTTTTGTATTATTGTATGCTGTCTTAAAATACCTGTCTCAAACTTGTATTGGTGTGGTACGGTCTGAGCATGTTCTTCATTGCTCTAGGACATACAGAGTTCAGTACTATTCTTATGTTCTGTAAAGATTGCTTAGAATGATACATCTTCAGTTCTGCCTAAGCTTTGTGGAAGCCTGAGGTGGTGGTTTTGATAGTGTTTATTTGCCTCAAGAGCCCCATTTATTTTGTATTGCAATAGGTCCTGTGCACTTAAGGACGCGCAGCCTCTTTCCATAGGGTTCAAAGCTCAGGAGTCTGAGAAGTGACCACTCTGCAAAATTCTAGGTTAAATGTGGACATCTCTTGTTGCTAAATTGTGCTTCAACAAGGTCATTCTAATTCTTAAGTGAAATAAAACGTTCTTTGGTTTGAGTTTGGAGGTGTTACATCATTATTGACTTCTTGTCCCAAGAAAATTAGATAGATTTAAATTCTATCTTATTTGAGTTCATTGACTGAGAAGACCTTTTTCAGATTTGCCCTTTCTTTGAGTTGGAGAAATGTGTATTTGTATGTGGCATGTGGAAGAGAAGCTCTTCCATTCTCTCCTGCAGAGGTGTGGGCTCTGTGGGTATGTGCTCCTGGCCTTACAGATGACCCTACTAGTCTGGAGTACATTAGATAATACGATGCTTTTGAATTTTTTCAGCTGATATATATTTTTCCCTTTTCTAGATAGTCATTTTGTCCTCTTCTTGATACTGGTTTGAGTTCTGGCTGCCAGATGTCATTAGTATCTCTTTGGACAACTCTGGAAGGTGGGGAGAACACAACAATCATGTTCTTGAATATGATCTCTGCAGGGACACTATTTTTGAACCAACATACCCTGCCATTCATTTGTGCAGACCATGAGTAAAAGTTCTGGTCCTTTCAATCCAAGCTGTGAGAGGCAAGGCAAGGAAAATAATGCATTTTAGTCACCAAATTTTGCACAGTCTATTAGGATACGTTTAGTTCTTTTTATGCTTTCTTGGAAATGATGTTTTAACCCTTGGAGGACAGGGCTTAGTTTAATTTTCATTATATGTGGGGGTTTTTTTATTTTTCTATGCCTGGTAATTTTTCTTCAAGCTCTGTTCTGTAAATTTGGCTACAGTGTTAGTGTTAATACCATAGAAATCCCTGTAATTTTTCAAATTCATTCTTTCCTTCATGTGTGGACTATCATCCAGAGTAAAAGGCTAGCTTCATCTATAACCTAGAAATTCAATTCAGCTACTGGAATGGGATCATGTGCTAAAGGCAATCCCAAAACTTCTGTGGAAGAGCCAGGGAATTTCTGTTGGCAGGTTAGCAGCTCACTTAAAGATGTGAAAGGGAAAGGTAGGAATAAGTAAAGCTGTTTGTTCAGTATATACAGAAATAACTGTAAAGTATGTAAATACAAGCAGCTTACAGTTGCTGCTTTTATTTGCTGCTATTGCAGAAGGATTTGATGTGTTGAACAATTGAGCAATCAGATGTTAGCTGAGCTTCAGTGTCAATAAACACAAAATACCGTATAGCGAAAACAACAAATAAGATCCTGAGTGTCACTGGGAAAATTGCTGACAATAAACTGGAAAACATAATTACTGAAAGGGTTTATCCTGCATGTAACAGGATAATGTGTAACTTCCTGCATATAACTTGTTGCCTGGCATGTGGAGTGTTCATGTATTTATCTCTACCTTCAGTCTCACTGCCTAGTGTGTTCCTCTCTGAGCAAGCTGACATTGGTTATGATATTTTTGAAAGTCCACACATTTGATTTACTACCATTTTGTGGCAGGACAGAGCTATCATATGGCTCTGGAACTGCTTGGCATTGCTGATTCTGAGTCCCTCTGTTTGAATGAAAGAGTGAGGCAGGAGATGTCAGGAGAAGGAACTGCCTTGTGGGTTGGACGGCTGAATGTTACCTTAGCAAAGGAGATTCCATCCCTGCAGTTAATAAAGGGTTTCTTGTGAGATGAGGCAGGTTTTGGCCAGTACCTGTGTACCGGTTTGGCCAAATTTAGAAATATATCCTCTGAGAGGAGGCAGGTCACAGACCACCCCCTCCCCCACCAAGTTCGGGAAAAAATAAATTTTCCTCAAAGGAAAGTGAAAGAGAAAAAAACTATTTATTTAACAAACACACGAGAAAAGGAAAATAATGCTAATTAATAAAAATCTCTGGCTGTGGAGAAAAAAACTGGGAAAGTGTCAGAGTTCTCCCTTTGGTCTCATCTGAGCTGGGGCTTGGCCCAGGGCCAGGCCCTCTGTGCTTGGTGGAAAGTCCTCCCAATGTGCTCTGATATTGAAGTAGTCCAGTAGAAAAGGGAGCAAATCTGAAATTCCAGGGAAGGAAAAACAAAGTTCAGCTCTCAGTCTCTCTCCAGAGAAAAACAAGCTGAACAACTGGCCAAAAGCTGACTGGAAAGCAGCAAGCTGGGTGCCTCCTCCCTCCCCTGCCACAGCTGGAAAAAAAACCTGCCATCTGTGTGTGATCTTGAACAAGCTGCAAACTGCTTTGAGAAAGTTTTGCTCAGTTTTTCCTTCCCCCTCTCAGGCTCAGTTTAAAGGCATAAAAAGGCACAAAAATTAATTTCTGGGCATAGGGCAGTGATATGGGATACACATCCTAAAGTCACCCCAAGACAACCTGGTAGCTTCTCTCTAGTTGAGTGTCAAGATTTCCAGAGTCTGATTTATCACAGATAACTTTCATCTACAGATAAAAGTCTCAGTATTCAATCAGTATGGAATAAAATAGAGACTAACTGCTTATCCTGGATGCTAAAAGAAACTGTAGTTACCTGAGACAAATAAATTGTTATCCTGTAATGAGCATCAGAACATGCACAGAATGGGAGAAGCTAGTACTGTGCAAATAATCTTCATTTTTGAGAGTTTCTAACACATTTGGAAGGGCAAGCACTCAATTTCTGTCATGTCTCGGATGTCTAAATCTAAATGGACTGTAGGTTTTAACAAGCAATGGCTGTAGGTTTTAACAATCAGCTTGTAGCATGTGCAGTTTCCTGAGTCTGGAAATCTATCAGTTGTTCCAGTTCCCACCTGGTAGGATTCATAATTTCTGTTTGCTAGTCCTTGCTTTTCTGGAAGGCCAGGGGTTTTTGCTTAGTTTCTCAGGAGCACACCTCTACAGGAAGTGTGGAAGTATTGACTATTATTGAAAACTGCTGTCTTCCTCATTTGAGATTGCCTTTTGCTACAAGTATCCTGTTAACAAGGCGTCAGAGTTCCAGTTCTTCACAGAGAGAAACAAAAAGCTCAAGTGAAAGATACTGTTGTCTTTCCAATGCACAGAATAGGTTTTTGGAAAACTGACAGTCTTACGTCAAGCAATGAATTTAAAATAACCATTTTCTTCTGCAGCCTTTCTTCCCTGTTGCTAAAATAGATAAAGTGTGCTCACTGAACAAGACAAAATGCATTCACTGTTGAACAATTTTCATGTGAATGACTGTCCTTGAGCTCGTACAGTAACACACAGTAGATATCCGTCCAATTAAGACTTGGCGGTACTGTAAGCGAGTAGCTATTATAATTTCTCTTGTATCTATCCTTGTGTTGACAAATTTTGCTATCCAAAAGCACTTCAGGATCCTGAAGGATTCCTTGGGAATGAAAACTTGAAAATCAATACTGAAAGTGAACTGTAATAATTCTGTGAAGGGGAATGCTTGAATTTTTGAGGAAATGAAACTACCTTATGCCTAGATGGTTTTTATATGGGATGTAGTATGTATATGGTATAGCATAATTATAGTTTCTCTGTGGGCATAGTTTAAAAAAAACAGTATTTTTCCTCAAATCCTTCCCCAGCAGGAATAATTCATCATAACTGTGAAGTCGTGTGTGCTCAGCATTACACTACACCAGGTTCTGCTTTTGATGTATGTGGATAATTCAGTTTAAAAAATGGTTTCATATCAATGGTATTTTAAGCAATAAAGAATGTTTTTAGCAGTGTTCTAAGTATTTTTCTGCTCAGTATAGGCAGTAGCTACCCTATCAATAAGGTGGAGGAAAAGCACCTGCTTTTGAATGAAATAGGCAGCAAAGGAAGCTAAATCAGGAAAATAACCCCCCACCCATTTTAACTGGTCAATTTGCAGGAACCTGCAATCAGTTCTTCCTGAGTGAAGAATGTTACTTGGCTCGCTCAATTTTTGCAGCATTTTACTGCTTTTTATTGTTTGGGAATGGAATTTCAGATATTGCAGGTGTCATTAGTAGTGTAAGAATCATGTCAAGGCTTACAGGGAAAGAGACTGCATGTACCAGAGAGGAGAAACTCTTTGGGGAGACAGGGCAGCTGGCAATATCCTGGATAAGGAAGGGAAGGGAGAAGAAGCAAGTAACAGGGAAGAAGTGCAAAAGTTGAAGGTAGCTACAGGTGAATAAATAGGTTGTATGAGGACGGGATCAGGTCCTATGTTGAATCATGGCTTGATGCAGAAAAGTTGAACTAGAAACTTAGAGGAATGTTGAAATGGGAAAAAACAGGAAAAACTGTTAATCTCCCTAAATAAAGTCTTCCTGATTAATTGAACATTCTTTTTATTTTTTTTGTTTACAGAGCAAAAAATTAGTTCCTTAAGATAATTAAGTGAAATAGAGGGAGTGGAATAAAGCTAGGGATTTGAATGTGATGATACAAAATTTGGTTAGAGTTTAAAGCCAAACAGAAAGATGCCAGAATTGTCAACAACTGCAAGAAGTCTGTAAAGCTTATATTCAGTGCTCAGGGTGTTGCTCAGGATGGATACAAGGACTTGAGGCACAGGGTTTGGATAAGAGGCTGGAAAAAATTGGTTGTGAGGTAGGGGAGCAGCATGTAGTCTGACTTCCTGAGTCAATATTACAATAACAATTGAAAAAAAAAAAAAAGGCAAGGAAAGAAAAAAAAAACCACACAAGGGAAAAAGAAAACCTCTGAAAAGTCTTCCTGAAGCATTGCAGGTAGATTCTTCCAGCTTTTTGGTTAATGCCTGGAGTGAGGCCAGAGGATCCAGGCCCTTTCCCCACTGCTTAGTGCTGCTGGCGAACTCCGAATTCTTGTTGCTGTTTGGTTCTGTTGCTAGCTATATTAGATGTAAGTGCCAATTTTGTTTTGGAGTGATCAGCTTCTAACTGTTTGTAGTAAATTTTATGTCTCTAGAGAAATCTATTTCTATTTCTTATAAATAGTACATGGCAGAATTTTTTGATGAGGTTAACCCTCCAAAATCCATTAAAAGGCATGTAGTACATTAACTTTTATGTTTCTACTTCATTTTTACTGGATTATTTTGTTAAATCACAGAAGTGAAATTTACTGTTTTTCAGCACATTGAGGTAATAGTTTAAATAAATAGCACATCCTGAAGAGCAATGGCCCAGGCAGTTTTCCAGCCCAGCCAAACTGTAGATGCACTGCTGGGTTAGGTTTGATCTATGTAGGCTCCTCTCGTGGAGCAGAAATAGGTCTGTGCTTTTAGCTGGGTTACGGACAGAAATGATGGACCTGGCTGTAGAAGCTGAGTGTTGCCTGGCAGCATCACTCTGGGGACACTGGTGTGACAAAGGAAAGGATGCACACTCTGCTGAAAATCTGTGGACTAGAGCAGCAAAAATAACTTGAATGCAGCTGGGTGATAGGTCCAGAGTCATCTTTTGAGCTTCCACTCCTAATTTGAGAGGCAGAATGAGAGAGTAGAAAACAGTACAGTTGCTGTCAGCCTCCCAACAAATTCATCTTAGACAAACCAATTACATGATTTCTTAACAAGACAGTAATAAAAGCTTGCCTTGGAGACACTACTTGCGCTGTGCAAGTAACACTTGCAGGGTTAAGGTGGTAACAAGATCTTTTAATAAATGATCTTCAAACTTCTTGTTCCTTACAGACTTTGTCGCTCTTCCATTTCCTTTTATTCTAAACAGTGGCAAAGTGAAGAAGAGCCTCGTTCACAGCAAGCCATTACAGGTGTTATTGTGAAGGTTGTTGGCCCCATTTCCTTCTGAAGAAGGCTTTGTTTGAGAGAGGAATCTCATGATGAAATAGAACAGGGTGAAGTGACAAAAATGGAGATGGTTATCTGTAAGATTTGTACAGGGTGGTTTGAGGCTACACTGACAGCAACAGGTCTGCCTGGGAATAAGTGTTTAGGAAGTGTAGAAGCTGAGTTTAATGTTTCTCATGACAGAATTTAATTCATGATGCTTCATCTTTTTACTCTTCTCCTCCATCTAAGATGGAAAGAGGCTTCCAGGAAGCTGCGTAATTCCATGTTTCTCTTAATGATTTTGTTAAAAAAAAAAGACCCTGAAACACATAACTTGAGGTCGAGGCTTTGTTTTGGGCATTCCCACCCACCCCCCCCCCCCCCCGCCTTCACTCTGTATTTTCATTCTTTCGTATTTGAATTTGCTGCTTTTTTTCCAAAAAAGGGCAGTTACAGTAACAGAATTGAAGACATCTGGAGGAAAACATGGCTCCTCATGCCAGGCTGCTTTTCAGGTCTTTTTGTAGGAACTTCTGTGATACTTCAGCTGCCTATACCACCTTTTACTTGCCCCATGATTATGTAATTTTAACATGAACTTTTAATACTAAAAAATCAGCTATTGTCAGGTGCTTGAAAATTGAGCTGCTTGAGATTTTTCTAGACTGAATTCGGTGTGTTATTTCATGAAATTAAAGTGTGTATTGGAAGTTTAATGTGTGAATCCTATTTCTGGAATTTTACTGTTTAATATCATGTGCATCTACATGATGCTGTGTTAAAGGCAGTTGAAAAGAATTTTTCCTGGGAAAGGCATCCTATCAGAAGATCCTTTGTGTTTACACTACCAGATGAAATGGCATGATGATATTTATGTGGAACTGTCTTGCAGTGTTTAAATCTAACATGCCCTTATTGAAAGATGGCCAATATTTTGAAGGTGACCCTTTTTTTCCCCACTATAAGATCCTACTCTGACTTACTTACAGCTTAGCTGGGCTCTAATGGTTTGTATCCTGTGTCCCCAGGTATGTGTGTCTAACGGAATTGTTTTGTAAAACTTCATCCAAGAAGGCTCAGTTTCTCATGAGAGTGTGACTAAGAAAAATGTTTTCCCATATGAAAATGTTGGTCTTGTGGACTTCTGTTGGGGCAAGTGGCTGTTTTTCTATAAATGTTCCATATCTAGGGCAAACATAAGGTTTTAGTAAGAGAGATTATATTTCAGAAATGGTCCTGCTCATATCCTGGAAGAAATTCATCCAATTTGGAGGTCTGAGGCTGCAGCAATCTCAATGGATTCTCAAGAACTGAGAATAAATAAAAGGACTGAGAGATGGATTTTATACCGAGTCTGTGAGAGAGTTGTGACTAGTTGGGAACAGGAGCTGGGAGTGAATAATGCCCCAGGTGTTTGCTTTTTGTTCAACCCATGGAAGAGAGCCTGGGAAAGTAGGCTGGAGGGGACATGGCTGCAGGCAGAGGAAGAGTTGTCCCCTGGGAGAAATGAGGTTTTTCCCCACCTTTGCCACAGGATTCCTCTGTTGTAAGGAAGCTCACTGGGAGCAGAATGGTCACTCTGTGTGTCCTCCTTATCTAGTGCATGTCCTGCTTGATACCCACATGCCCCAACAGCAGAATTCCCAAGGTCTCTGTTAAACAAGTTTGAGATCCAAGGTATGCAAAATTAGGAGGTGTTGGCTTCAGATCCTTGTTTGTAAAAGTAGAGTGTTAATACTCCCATATCTCATGAGGGTGCCGCAGAAATAAATTTGTTTCTTGACATGAGATGAAAGTACAAAAAAGGAAACTTTAGCATTTTAAATTCAGAAGAATAAATAAAAGATGGGGTCAGACACTGCAAAGAAAACTAAATATTGAATAACTTCTCATTAATTAAGTAGCATCAGCCTGTGCTCTGAGTAAATGAGGAATACAAGGGGGAAGCTGGTATTTTAATATTTATTTGACCAATGATTTTATACAGGTGTACAGGAAGGCTGAATTGAGTTTGGAGAAGTAATCTTCATTCTGACACCTAATTCTTTGAGAGCATAATTTTGCAATCTTAATGTTGAAGAGTTTTGTGTGTGACTTGAATGTACACAGGCTTTTTAAACGTCATTGTTGTTATTTAGTTAATTTATTTAAAGGCAGCTCTGCTCTTCAGGATGGATCTGTGGGGAGAACAGCACTTGCGTCAAAGTTGGAGCATGTGCCTGGTGAATTGGGCTCTGGGCATGCAGAGGGACTGAGAGGTGCAGCCACACTTTTCCTCCATAAAGCACTTTACAGAGCATGCCAAGTCCTGCAGTGGCTTTTGTGTGGTGTATCCTGGAGGGATTTGTGGTGGGCTCCCCAAAAGCCGACTGTATGGAGCTGCTTTTTGAGAGTGTCTGAGCTCTGTGCAGTGGAACCCAGCAGCTGATGCCCGTGTGAAATCTGGCTGAGAGAAATGGGTCTGGTTTGCTGAGTCGTGGTTCAGCTGTGCAGAAATCAGGTGTACAGACCTCCCATGTCACAGGGCTTGTGTGACTGATGATTCCAATGGTAAACCACTCTGTTAGGGACCTAAATGTTTCAGGAAAATGTCTTCCTAAAGAAATCTAAAGTAGGAGTCTGTGAGAAAGGGATCTTTTATTGAGGGGAAAAAAATAAATACAGGGGGTGCCAGTTCCAGAAAATCTCAATATTTACTGAAATTCAAATTTTCCACAGTGTGTATTACAGCATCTTGGACAATATTCATCAGCAGGCTCAGTTTTGCCTTGTTTCTAGGTGTATACACTTTCTGTAGTGTACCTCAGAAAAATGAGATTGGCTTTCTGGAGGGTGTGCTTTGTGTTTGATTAGTGAAGGAGATCTGTAGATTTGTGGCCTCACTTCCTCACTTTTGCTGAAGAGTTTGTATAGTGGATGCAGGGTAAAACTGCAAGAGAGGGAATTCATTGCACAGTGAGGGCAGGGCTCCAGGGTGGTTGGGAGCTGGTGGTGTGCAGAGACTGTTCTGCTGAAGACTCTAAAAGGATGCTTTTAAAATTGCTGTAGATGACATGCTGGATGAATTGATGACTCCCAGGGTACCAGGAGCACTACTTTCTGAATACACTGGAGTTTCTGTTCATGGGCTGATCATCAAACAAGAAAAAATATATGGGTAAAAAATTGTAGACCTAAAAAGACTGCTGGTACTATTTTCCTCTTTTAAGTTAGAACAAAAGTTAAAAATTCAATGGTATTTTTCTGTGTTAGGTTTTGAAAATATCAAGTGCATGGATTTTGGATGCATGTTCTTTAAAAAGCCAGAATTGACAAAAATTTAAGTTGTGACTCAGTTGTGCATTGATAGCAAGTAAAACCCTTTCTGGTTTTTGCTGTTTCCTTCACACAGCACCATGTGCAAATGGCAAACTCAGGTGTGCATCCCAGCCTTAACAATCACTGCTAAGCAGTAGAAAGTGATAGTGGGTGAGTGCAATTCCCTGGAGCCTGGCATTCCAGAAGCCCAGGGTGTAAATCACTCATCTAGCAATCCGTAGGTCTCCCAGTGCTGCATTTCCCCATGATTGTTGCGTCAGTGCAATTAAATTCTTTTCCCATCTTGCTCTTTCCAAAAGCTATAAACAATTAGATTTTGTACAGGATAAAATAAATTAAAAGCAACTTACAGTAAAACTGTTTTGGCCTTGTGGAATTTGGAAGAGGGGGAGGGTTCTCTCTGCTTGTCTGAGATAACAAATCCAGCTGCAAAACCCAGTGTGGCTTGAATCTTCCTTTGGCCATGATATAGTTGAATGTTTGAGATGAATATGAAAGGACTGAGAACTCTGATGCAGAGTGGTGCATCTCTGGTGTTCGTTGGGTACTGTCAGAAGCAGAAACCTGTACAATGCACTTCTGTGAAAGGTTTATTGGAGTGTGACTCTGGGAGGTCCAAGCACCATTCACTTGGCTGCTGCGCTTTTCTCACTGGAAGGGGTCAGACTCCTGGAAAGACGCCTGGTTACAAGAGTAACAAGATGCTCCATATGGAGCCAGCTTTGTCAATTCTACTCTGTTTATAAAGAAAGTCCTGTCCCAAGAGGCCAGAGAAATCATTCCCAGGAAAGGCATTTTACATCCAGCTGACAGTGGGATACAGGTACATTTATCGGAGTATGTTTGGAATCCCATGAAAACCATTTGCAAACACTTTTGAATAGGTTCCCTGCCAACTGTGGTATTGGAAAGGGACAGTTTCCTGCAATGTTTCATTTCAAATGACTAAAGAAACACTTTCTGTAAATATTGATGTACTGAAATTCACAAGTGTCGAATCCCTTGTTACTGAAGGCAACAGCAGAAGCATTGTAGGAAAAGATAATTCACTATGAGAGTCAAAGTAAGCCTTTTCTTTCTTTACCTGGCAGGTTCCAATCCACCAAAATCTTAAAGAGCTCCTGGCCATCCGGACAGAGCTTCAGAAGAAGGTTGAGGATTTGCAGCGGGAAGCTGCCACGCGTTCCATTTCCTCCTCCTCTGACAGAGGTTCATCTCCTTCCCATTCTGCTACGCCAGTGCACACCTCTGTGTGATGTGGAACAAAAGCCATGTGAAAAAATCAGTGTCAGGTAACACAGAGGAGGGTGAAATGCTTTTCCCATCACAAAAGGATTGTGAGTGACTTGTAATTGCTATGATCTACATGCCTTACTCTGTGTCTGATATTATCACGATGAGGCCAAAAAGAGCTTCAATAGATGTGATGTATTTTCTTGTTGGCAGTTCCCACATGTGTTTTGACACTCTAGCTAAATCACCAATTGTGAAATTAAACTTTGTTTTGAGCAACTAACAATTTAACCATCCTAAAAAGGAATCCATCTGCCAAGCAGACAGAAAAATGCCTCTCACATTGTCTAGAGTACGATGCCTGGTTGAAAGAATCAGATGAAATGCCACATGATGCTTACACAGAACACAAAATGTTTTTCTGAATGGGAGCTCCTTATTTCACTCAGTAATATATATATATTTTTTTTTTGCTAGAGCAATTTATTTTTTTTAGGTAATGCACTTGGAAATTGATTTTAAAATAAATGTTTTCCAGTGTAGTCAGTTTTACATTTCAAACTAAATATGCCATTAAAAGTGGATGAAGTTGAGCTGGATTTATCAAGTACACCACACTGACTTGTATGATGTAATATATTTGGTAAAGCATGTATTTTAGGTTTTTTAATGCCTTTTGTACAAGTTGAAATAAAGTCTTTTGACTGTTTAGCTTATTGTTCAGTTTCAGCCTCCTGAGCGAGGGGCAAACTTGCTCATGTCAAGGTCTTGTACAAAGTAAAAGTTTGTTTTCTAGCAAATGGTAATATTTGGGGTTGGAATGACACCCAGCTGTGTAAATTGTATAGTCTGTATAGCTCCACATTGTGAAGTGTGTTTTGTTTCTAAGTGTACACACAAAATGCAAAGCTGTGTGCGTTTATGCCCATGTGTATGTGATGTTAAACCTATGCATCCTCCCGTGGGTTTAAGCTGCACCTTCAGAAAACAGATCCTGCCTGTCCAAACCCTTTTGAGGACCTTAACTTGCAATGACATTGTTTGACAAAGTTTTTGAATAATATGGTATTAATTGGTTTTCTTGAAATAAAGCCTCTTGGCTTTTTGTTTTTTAGATTCCTACTAGCATTTTTTCTGTAAATGAATAATTTAACTGTGCTGTCATGTTAAATACACATTCCCAACTTTCTCGCATCTCCCCCCAAAAACACTCATATTGGAAAGATTTGATTACTATAACATTCCTCCTTTTAGAAAATTATTCACTGTCATTCTTGGAAGGCCTAGAAATGGTGCATGCCGCAAATTTTCCCTGGATTGTTTTCCTTGCTGTGTTTCATGAAAATCTGGTTCTTCTCCTTAGGAAACTTAAATATTGCAGCTCTGCTTTTTGACTCGTGCTTGTATTGCTCTGGGTTCTGCTGGTGGGAGTTAAACCCCATTCTTAAGAGCCTATTGATTCTATATGGTGATTGTGGGTTTTACTGACTGTGAGTATTCATTTGTTGCTGCACATTTGTTCCCAATACACGATGGTGCTTTTCTGTGTCTCGTTCTCTGCATTAACTCTACCCAGCATGTAGTTAATGAGTCCAGTGAGCTGCTGAGCACCTTCCTGACTTCAGCTGAAGAGGCTGAAGTGCTGTATCCAGTCTTACACGTTGACTGTGCAGTGCAGGGTATTTCAGCGTGTCCTTTTTACTGTAGTGAATGCTTTTTATAATAAATATTCACCTACACAAGCACAGTTTAGGAAGGCTTGCAATGTTGCATCTGTTAATCAACCTCAGGCTTTTTATAAATAGATGAAAGATGTCTCCCTGTAAAAATGGTTCTGCAGAACAGTGTTCCAGCAGTGAATTTTACATTGCCAAAATATGTTGAGCTGGTATTGAATTAAACTCTTCCGTACTTCAGATTTCCTTGACGTTTCAACTGTATATTAAAGTGAAGCACATTATCTCCAAAATGCAGTGCTAAAGAAAATCTTTTGAAGTTTTTCTCTATATTTGTGCTAATAATCACAACATTTTCTCTATAATTATTGCAAAAGCGATGACTGGATTAGCTCGGGCATTCTGAGATTTTTAAAGCTTGGATCTCTAGAGCTAAACTCTGAGAATTTGGTTTTGCATAGAAGAACACCAGTTATTTCAGCTGACTGGCTGCATATCCACCAGTTTCAACAGAGCTCAGCGAGTCTCTGATGTGCCAGGAGAGCTCTGGGGGAGGGTCCTGCTGTTCCATGTGTCAGCACAATGGATGGGTTTGTACATACTTAGCATGGAAATATTCAGACATTCTATAGCTCATGTGCTAGTTAGAGCACAGCTTTACACTGAAGAGATGATTGTTGTACTCCGTCTGCTTCCTGATAATCAGATTTTTTCCTATTGATTTAACAACTAATTCTGTCATCATTTTTTATTTTTCAATAAGGCAGTATTGAACTAGTTAAGGGAAGAGCAGAACCCTGTTCCCTGTCTGATGCACCTTAACTTCTGGTTCAAAAGCTGCATCTTCTGGTTTGGTTTTTGGTTTTGACTCTGCTCAGTATAAAGGGAATGTGCAAAGACAGCAAGCAGTTAACATTTGGCTTGTAGGATTTTCCTATTGTCAGTGACGTGTGAGAGGGCCGCAACCTGAATCCAGTGTCCCAGAAGGGGATGAAGCCTTGGTAACCAGCTGACACATTTTTTGGTTTTAAGTAAGTTAAGTGAATCATCAGCATCAGAGACTTTGCCATTTTAGTCCTGTTTCAGAGCTGAATTTACACTTCTTTCCCCTTTGTAGATAAAAGTAATTTTTTTGTTTTTTCATTAAAATGGAAGAAGGCTTTTAAAGCTGGTAAACACTCCTATCTGCCTGGTTCTGTTCCCTGCAGAGGCAGCCTTCTCAAGGAGTTAAAGCTTTAAACAAAAAGTGTTTCACTGCTTTCATTTTCCAAGGGAAGCTGTACTAATTCATGTGCTGTGTGTAGTAACACCAAGAACAGCTGGTTCTCTAAAAGCTGAAAACAAGGAATCAAGAGCTCTCATTGGTGTGCACTAAGCCCCACAACAGAGGACACAGTAAAACGGGCAATTCAGACTATTCCCCAGCTGAAACATTTATGGTAAAAAGTAAAAAAGAATGTCCGTTTGCTGAGACCACATCTGCTGAACTAAGACGGTATCGATAGCTTTTAACTGCAGAGCTTGTTGCTGTTGGGAAGAAAGAGTTTATTTCTACAAGAAACATGAGTCAGAAGTAGTTTGAAATATAAACCACCTTTCTTGACTGTGAGACTGAGCATTGCATCATTATACAAAGCTTAGTTTGCACTGCATGGGAGATTTATCTACTGGGTGTGAAAACGTAAAGAAAACTGCAGGAACCCGAGGGTGCTGCCTCGAGTTTAGCTGCTGGGTGACCTGAGGAGTGTGTGTGTGTATACAAATACTTCATTTTTACCATTAAAGTTTTCATAATGGTATTCATCTTCACACAAAGTCCAGTTTGGATTGTTTTTTTAAATCAAGTCTTCGGTGTAGTTACAGAAGAGGTGATGTACCGTAACAATACAGCCAAACGCTTGCAGCTTACTTCCAACATACCGAAAAAAACACAAAAAAAAAAGTCTTTCTAGTCAACTTGGTTTATTTGGTGTTTTCCAAAGGCAGTTAAATTCTGGTTTTTACCCCCATGACCCTTACATGCACATTAACAAAATGTATTTTCTTGCACTATAACATTCAACCTTCATTTGGTACAGGTCACTTGTTCAGCAGCAAGGAATCTGTCTTGCTTCTAAGTTAGAACTTCACTCAAAAGAAAGGGTTCTCTAATTTCACAACCCCTTTGTTTCTGAACTTTGTTTGTTCCTGAACCTCATCTGTTAGAGAAGCAATTTTTAAAACCTCAGCCTGCCGACTCATCCTTCTTTCTCAGAGTCTGAAATGGTATTATGGACTAATTCCACTTTTATCACAACAAATGAGTAGTTAAGGATGACAATGGAGCACTTGTAAGGGTTCGTCAGTGGGGTTGCATGAAAATGACTGAGTTTGTAGTGCCAAAAAGATCTGAAATTCACGTCAGAGTATTCTCAGCTGAGGAATCTGAAACATACTGCCAAAGGAAAATGCAAGTAATTGAAAGAATAAACAGGAAAAGAGCCAGCTGAATTCTTTCAATTCTCCCTTTTCTCTGTCAAACCTTTGACAAACCTTTGCTGGATCGTTTTATTGCCCTTTAAATTAGCTTTAGAAGTGAGGTGTCATAAGAAAAAGAGCTCGCAGCGCACACAGTACAGAAACTCTCAGGACATCTGTATATATAGGTTTTAGACTCATGAAAAAAAAAACAATTTTCTAGTGGTTTATTGCCTTTTTTTATAAAGGACAAGAAAGTTCATGCCATGTATACAGAGCTTAAATGCAGGATTTTTTAAAAATCCATATCCAGATGTAAAGTGAATATATAGTAATTAAATGAAAGTAGAGGTCAGTGCTGGGTCAGCTGTTGCAGAACTCAGATCACTACTAAAAAATACACAGGAAACCTCTCAGTTGCTATAATGCCTGAAATATAGATGATGTGTAAACTCCCTGTTTCTCAGAGACTGGTCTGGCAGTTCAGATGGAAGGGGACAAACAGCAATAAAAAAATCATTTGAGCCTTTGCTGACATTTGCCACTAAGATTCTGACTTGAGTTTTGAAGAGAAGGCCAAGCCTAATTTCTCTACTGCAGGATTTGCAAGTGTTTTCCTATCTGAAATCCTAGAGAAAGAAATCTTGAATTCTGTCACTTTGGAAGTGTTCTCTTTCACTTGTATTTGTGGATTTCCACATACCTACACATTACACTAAGCTCTAAGTAGGCACCAAAGTCAGAGAAGAGCCTTCAATAAAAGCTGCAGCTTCTGAGTCCCAAAACCTGCAGTGGATTTTCCAGTGAAACATTTCCTGCCTTGTTTTTTACATTTGTGACCTGCAGTATTTTGAACTAGACTTGTGCTTCCTCTATGCCCTAGTGTAAGAGTTCCCCAAAGGAGGGGTGGGTGCTGTACCCTTAAACCACACCGACTATTGCACTCTCCTCTGGTCAAACAGGGCAGGGTAAAACCCATGATCTGCATCTGCAGGAACACAGTCACTGGCAAAGGGAAAGGTGGAATTTCGGGCACTGGATCTAAGCTGGGAAAACGGCTTCTGGTGATCATCAGTGCCATGCTGTAACACTTCATCTACAGTAACTTAGAGAAAATATTTCATGCTACAGCTTTCAAATGTTTGGGTAAGAACAAAGAACAAGTGCTGGTGCATGGGACTGGAGATACACAACCTCAGCTGCGTGGCTTAGCCAGCACCTGAGCTCCTCATGCAAATTCTGCAGACCACACTTCCTTCGTGAAAACCCTTCCCTGGGAGTAAACAAAGTGCATCCCATCTCCTTCCTATGCTTCCATTATTGCGCCAATAATTAACCTTTCCTATTCCAAACACATTCATAAAACAAAGCAGCAGTAGTTCAGAGTAGTATTGTTGCAGCCTAAGTGTTCTGAATAGTTGTGAGGCACCTTATAAACCACTGTAGCTGTTCTGCCAGAGCTAGTATAAGGCTTTAAAAATGCAAGTGTTAAAAAGAGCATAAAGAATTGTGCAGCTATTGCAAAATACTTAACCAAGTTACTAGGCAATTTCCTTCCAAATGGAGCTGTTACTGGGCTCATTCACCTCCTGGCAAGGCCTTCTGGAAGTCATGTCTGCCTGAAAGCTGTGAATTTGTACATCATACTGAAAGGCTTGGTTTTCTTAATACGCGTTCATAAAATATGGAATTTGCAAACCCATACAAAATGCTCACATTTCAGGTTTATTTATAAATAGTGAGTACCTCTTACACCACATAAAGTGAAATTTCCTTCACTTGAGAGCATGCTTTTTAAGCAATCATTGATTTGGACAAATGTATTGGAAAGTGGCAGTTATCCACATTTTAGGAGCAGTCAAAAAGGCTGGGGAGGAATTAGGAATCTAAACAGAAATTCTTGCAAAAAAGTGAAGGTTGGGTCTGGGCAGCGGTTTGGCAGCGTGGCAGGGGCTGCGTGTGCACTGTCCTGGTGCAGCCCAGTGTCCTGCTGAGCACCACTCACAGCCCAGTGCTTCCCAGGCAGCTGCAGGAACCCCATGCAGGACAGTGACGGAGGATTCATCCTCTCAGGAGATACTGCCTTTTTTAAAGGTTGGTGGTGACACAAGGAGTGAAGCTTAAATGCTTTTTCTGCCTCTGGGTGCCTGGGAGCGCTCCCGATAGTTGCTGATAAAAGAAGGAGGAGGGGACTGCATCTTGTTAAGCTTGACTTCTGTTGTGGTAGTGAGCATTACAGGTCTTAACAGATACCTGCTTTGTTTATTTTCTTTTGGGTTAAATGTGTCACTTGTTCTAGTGTGACAGATCTGAACCCATCCTTGAAAGCATCCAAACACACACAGCTTTAATTGTGGTGACAACATAGGTATCTCAAGTCACAGAGACAGAATCACAGAAAGAACTAGGTTGGAAAAGACCTTTGAGATCATCAAGTCCAACCCATGACCTAACACCTCCTCATCAACTAAACCATGGCACTGAGTGCCACATCCAGTCGTTTTTTGAACACGTCCAGGAACAGTGACTTCACCACCTCCCTGGGCAGATGATTCCAGTGCCCAATCACTCTTTGAGTGAAGAATTTTTTCCTGATGTCTAACCTCAACTTCCCCTGGAGCAGCTTAAGGCAAACTGTATCACTTCAGCTCCATTCTGATCTCCAGCACAGTGGAGCATTCAAATGGTATTTCCTAAAAGTGAACACTGCACACGCTGCTATCAGCTGTATTTGTGACTTGGTTTGAAAGTCAGGTCCTTTGGTTAGAAGCCCAGCGCTGGGTGGTGGTAGTGAAGCATCCTCAACTTGTGGCTTGGGAGCAGGGAGTCACCTGGCTCAGCCCAAGGCCCCACACAAGAGCGCACCATAGGCACTTCATTTTCAGGTGTAGCTACACTAAGGACTGCAATCCACCCTCAGGAAACGTGCAGCTCTGTCCTTGCCACTGGAAGTGACAGTGCCCGATGGCAGAAGGTGGCTGGAGGCGCTTTGCAGAGGGCTTTGCAAGGTTTGGCTTTGGATTGCTATTTACAGGCACTTCACTGTCCTCATACCTGTAAGCTCTTGAAAACTGACCACTGCTGAAGCACCTTCTGTGGATTTCCATACAACTGCACACCAATCCTATAATACTTAAATGTAAACATAAACCTTTTCACAAAAAATAAACACATGCTACCAGTCTAACCCTAAAGCCTAGAGCAATGAAAAGCCAGTTCAAGCCTAAATACACATTAAATAGCTTTCGAGTCAAATTAAATTAAAAGCTAAATTACAAGCATGTAAGATCTCTGTTGCTGCTGACTGATAATTTTCTAGCCCTGGGTCACGCTTTATATCTTCGAACTGTCTTGTTTTGGTGGTTCTGCTGACTGTGTTTCCAGGACTGAATGTTTAACTGGGGAGAAAGAAAAAAAACATGAGTACAATAGCACACGATGGAACCAGGGCACAAGCAAGGGGCGCCCAGCACTGGCTGATTGTATGTGACACTAGAAAAGCCTTTGCAGCAGCCTTGATTGTCTGTCACTGAAAAGAAAGATCATGCTTCTCTTGTGCAAGACTCTCGATGGCTGGATACATGAAAGCTAAATGTTAACTGCCATCGTTTGCAGCATGAGCTCCTTGGGCTCTTACCGGGCTTTCCTTTGTGTGCAGTAAAGGGGTAAAAGCACTGTGGTGGATGTTTCACAAAAGCTGCGGCATCTCCTAAGCGGTGCCTTCATCAAAGGGACACAGAAGCTCCGTGCAGCACCGGGGACTTTAAGGAAGTCCCTGGGTAAAGCTGTTTTTGTGGAGGGATGCAGGCAGGGGTAAGGGATACAAGGCTCTCACCCTGGGGTTCCTCGCTTACGACGGCTTCCATGTTTTCTCCTTTCACATACTCCGCGTTCAGTCCCTCTGAGAAGTACAATAAACAGAGTGAGATGGGAAGGGTAGAAAGTAGAATTACTTGCTTTGATGCTTTAAAAACTCTGGTAATGGGCCTCAGAGCTGTAACAGCCAAGATGCTTTTTTGCAACTTCCTCTGCAGTGACAGCAGCACAGAAGCCTCGATAACCCACAGCCAGTGCTGAGACTCACTGGGTTTCAAAGTGCCCACGGAGCTCCTGGCAGGCACAAGCTCCAGCAGCAGCTCTTTTGTCTGAGGCTCCTGCTTCATCTTTATCACGCGAGGCAGCCCAGCTAATTCCTGTCTAAGGCGCTCAGCTCCGAGCAGTGCGGGAGGAGGAAGGGAGGAAGGCTTCCCGGACAGGACTGCTGTGCAGCGGGGCTGAGCCTCAGCAGAGATGTGCCACAGCCTCATTAAAAGCTCAGTTATGCAGAGCTTCAAGAAGCAGTTCAGAGCAGGGCTGTGGTGATGAAGCAGGATCCCAGTGGGGTGTCAAATCCCGAATAAGTCCCTTATTTAAATGCAAAGAAGTTCCCAACGTTATCAACAAGTGGAGCCGAGGCCAAGGAGCAAGGCTGGGCACTGCTGGGCAGGGGTGGCTGCAGGAGGGTGGGCAGGAGAAAGGGAGTGGTCCAGCTGAGAGCTGGAGGCGAATTAAGACTGACCGGGGTGTACCACGGACCTCAGGCATCCTCAGCAGCTCCTCTGCTGGGAAGAGGCAGAGGTGGGAGTGCTTGTGCCGTTGCATCCATTAGAGACAGACCAGGAAAGGGGATTAGGGTGCTGGTCTGCAAAGGAAGCCTGAGGCAAGCCATGCAGCACACACCTTTCAGGCATCTCTAACTTGTTTGCATATCTAAATGTGGCTCAGGGTGTGGCAAGTACTGGCTGTGCCTCATCACCAGGTTTGGATGGGGCTCACTGGTATCTCCCAGTGAAGGAGGAAGGCAGGAAATGGTGCCTGGGCCAAGCCAAAGGAATGTGATGGGAGCCTCAGGTAGCAATGGGGCAGCTGCTGCCTCCGAGGCATAGGAGAAAAAGGGTTCTAGCAACTGGCTAGAAAACCCCCATGAAGTCCCTAAGCCAGCAGAGACACTGCAGCCAGCAGCTGGCCAAGCTGTGGAGGCAGGAGAGGTGCAGCTCCCGCTCTTCCTGGGCACAGCGAGAGCTCAGGGACGCCTGAGGCTGAGCCACAGCCCAGGGCACGGCTGGTGAGTGCGAGGTGAGGTGTTAAGAAAAGAAAGTGGGATGCAGAGTCCCTGGCAGCGTAGTGCACGTCCTTTAGAGGAATCATCAGCAAATGCTCCTCGGGACAGACTCAAATCTGAAGGACAGCTGGACAGAGAGAGCGCCGAGCCTGTTCCTCCATGCGTCAAGCGAGTGGTCACTGCACACCACCACTGCCTCCACCCAGACGTGTGTTTTGCTGGGATAACACCAAATGCAATTTATGTTTTTCAATAAAAAGCCACTTTTGCAGCGGCTGACGGCTCTTAGATTTCTGTCATGCATTGCAATGCATCTAAGGCCTGACATTAGCCCAGCATGCCATGTCTGATGGCTTAAATTAATCCTCCTTTATAATTAACTTTAATTTCCTGCTGCCTTTCTGGGGCTTTGTGTCTCTCAGCTTCCCCCTCATCAAAGCCTTTACTCCTTTTTTTTTTATTATTTATTCTTGCCAAAATATCATTTAAGTGAGGGGAATATACAAGGGTGTTTCATTCCATCACATTCATTTGATTTTCCTGCTGATCTAATTTACCAAAATGCTGTTTGTTTCAGGCACAACTGGGAAAATAGCACGATTCCAGCAGAAATTTCCAACCCCAAACACCCTTTCCCTAGAGCAAACAGGACTCACAGGAGATTTCAATAGATTAATTTTAAAAAAGAGCTTTTCCCAGCTGCTTGCAGCCTCCCTCCCATGAAGAACTGCAGGAGCCCACCATGGCCAGGTGAGTGCTGTGGGCTGAGGCTGTAAGGACCCTCCTGCAGTGCTTGCACCAAGCAGCTTTAAGGGGCAGCTCATGCAAAAGGTGTTTTATAGGAATACTAAGTTCTGCTGCTTAATTTGCAGTTTACTGCAATGATTGTCACACACCTGCTGAGGGTGCAGTGGGCTGAAGCCCCAGATGCCGACACTGCCCCTGCTTCCTTCCCTGCTGCCTGGTGAGTTTTTATGGCTTGCTGAGATTTTTGGGGGTTTGGTTTGTTTATTTTGGGGTGGGATGGCTTTTTTCATACTGACTGTGTTTGGTATTGGTGGTTTGGTCTTGGGCTGTGTTTGTGGGGGGTGTGAGGGGCAGCGTAAGCCCTGGGGGTGGCAGTGGGTCCTGGGGCTGTCACTGCTGGTGGGTTCCTGTCTGTTGAAAGCCTGACATGGGGGGACCCAATGACCCATGGCTGGGGCTTTGTTCTGCCAGCTGGGGGGCACTGGGTGGACAATGGCAGTGGGGTTCAGGGTGGAACAGCTGTGTGCTTGCTGTGTGCCTCGAGGTGCCTGGGGAAGGACTTACGCTGGATGCTGAAGCAGAACTTCTTCTGCTGGTAGGAGATGTAGCTGGAGACAGCCCCGATGAGCGCCATGGCCAGGCCGCTGGCAATGCCGGCGATTGTCCCTGTCTCTATCCCTGTCCCTGTGGGGCACAGAGAGAGCTTTGTGATGGGCACACGCACCACCCCTTCCATCCCACCAGCCATGGTGGCACCTACCTCTGTTGTCGTTGTCGGTGTTGCCGCTGGCACCTGCAGAGACACAATCCCGTCAGTGCCCCTGCACCCCTCTGCTGCCCCCACTGCTGTGCTGGGAGGGAGGGGACACAGGAGGGGGGTGGCAGTGCAGCCCTGGGCTGGGGGTGGGCAGATGCCCCCCATGGGATGCAGCATTTGCTGCCCCACACTCTGCTGGGCTGCTCATTTTTGTTTCTCACAGGGCTTTGAAGCTGCTACACCTCCACTCCTCAGCATTAAGGGAACACCTGAAGGGCTGTCAGAGTGTTACAGAGCACACTGGTGGCAGTCACAGGAGGTGACTGGCTGAGTTCCATCATGTTAGGGAACCCTCAATTGGCTTGAAGTCTATTTTGACATCGCCTTCCCTGGAGAAACTGGGCTGGGAGGAGAAGCTGCTCGCACTGGAAACTGCAGCCCTTGCCAAGTCACATCCGGAATTTATGGAAGCAGGTCAGCATTGTATTAATGCCTCTGATGTGTCTTGTCCTTGGCACAGGGATTTATTAAATGTTGATTTGGCTCATGGTGTTCAGCTCTTTATGCAACTGCTTTTAATATTTAATACTGTGGATCCTTGTGAACGCCCAGGCTTATCTGATTGTTGCTGGATTTCCCCCTTGTTCCAAACACTGGTGGAAGGCAAACGAAAGCATGTACCCGCTCATGGCACCAGGATGCCCTCGAGGTGACAGGGGAGGCACAGGTCCTGTCTGTCCTGGTGGCAGCTGGAGCTGCAGAGCCCCCATGGAATCAAAACTACGCACCTCCAACTGCTGGCACCAGGCATGACCAGGGAGGCCAAAAGCTTTTCCCTTGTCTCCATGGCTGAGACCCCTTCTGCCCCTGCCATGGAGCTGAGCACTGCTCTGCACAGGGCTCTTTCTAAAAGCTGGGGGTAACCCTGAGCCATGACTGCTAAAGAAAACCACCATACACAGGTCACCACTTACCCTTCTTCTTGTCTGGGCTGTAGCCCCCGTCCACAATGCTGGCCAGGTCATCATCTGAAAATCCTTTAAAAGGAACAGGAACAAACAGTGGCTGGCACCTGAGGGAGCCACAGCTGTGCTGGAGGTTGGGATCATGGGCTGCTCCATCCCCAGTGGGGAACTGGGACTGGTCAAAAAGTAATTCTGTTTCTCTCGCAATTACCAGATGTTAACCCTGAATTACTTTAAGGTCATAGAAAAGGTAATAACTGACTAGTTTAAATGCTACTGTATTTTTTTAACTGAAGTGACTGATGTATTTAAGAGTTCATGAAATGTTTTGGTGCTCAGCCTTGGCTGGCAGGGGAGGAGGCAGGAAGAAGTGTTTTGTGTGTACTGTGGCCATGCTGCTGGGGACCAGTGAGCCCCTGGCAGCACCAGCTGGGCCTGGGGTCCTGCAGGCAGGAGCTGACCCTTATCCTTCCCAGAGGGACAGAGCAGTCCAGGGGAAAAATTGAGCACCAGCATGTTTTGGTACAGGTGAAAAAGTTATCTTGTAGTGGGCAAGTCTAATTAGTGCAGGATAAGTACAGAGAAACAAGGTCTGTGAATCTGCAGCTGAATGAGTGGTGCTGTTGCACATCTCAGCTCCAGTCCCAGAGGGAGCCCTGGGGTGCAGCAAGGTGTGTGATGGGAGCAGAGATCCAAGGCCAAGACAGCAAAAGGTTCTTCTTCTGATGCTGTGTCTTGGGAAGGGTTTCCTTTGCCTTAACAGCCTGGAAGAGATTGCCTTATTCATCAGCTTACCACAAAACACAGATTTATGGGCTCAGTAATGAGTGTGAAAAGAATGAAAGCCCTGACTATGCCAGAGCCTGGAGAGGTCCCAGGCAGTCCAGGGAGCAGCGATGCCGGGGGAACGCGTGTGCTGGTTTGTGGCCAGCGCCACGTTCCAGCAGCTCAACGCCTCAACCTTTCCTGCAGGAGCCTGAAACCTCAGCAAACCCAGAACACCAAAGTGCAGACAAGTCACCTAGTTAATACAATGTAATAAAATACCTGCCTGTTAATTACGCGTGCGAGCAGGGTATACGGCCATCCCGACGTCAATAAACCAGCCGTGCAAAGTCTGTTTCCCAGCTCAAGTGCTCAGGGGAACAATCCTCACAGACAAATGATTCATTCACTGGAGTATTTCAGAGAAGGAAAAAGAACCCTCCCAGCCCAGAGTGGAGCCGGGACCTGAGCCTGCTCTAGATTTACACCCTGGCAGTGACTGTGAACCCCAGCAGCACATGCCCTCGGTTAAAGAGCTGTCAGCTACGGGGATGGAGGAACTCAACACAACCACCACAACTTAATGGATCAGAAGAGACCCTGGGGAAAAAAACCTGCACACAGACAGGGTGCAAGTCATTAGGAAGAGTCCCCTTCTGCCTTGAACCAGTGAGGAAGAGGCTCCTTCCCTCCCCAGGATCAAGCTGCCTGTGGAAACGTCCCCACTCTGGGTGGGCAGGACAGGGGCGGTGGATGCTGGCCGTGGGCAGGACATTGGACCAGGCAGTGCCTGTTTCTCTTTATCCCATCACTTGGTGGGAATGGTGTCTGACAGTGAAGAGCTGGGAAGGATCTCCTGCAGGTCCCAGGGAACAGCCGGGCTGGTAGCAAGCAGGACAGAGAGGAGAGGTCAGCCTACCTTCACCTGGCCTTACATCCGGCCTCCCACCATCTTTCCTATCGTTCTTATCATCAAAGGCATCAGCCAAGTCCAAATCCATAGGATCCTTTTCTAGAAAACAAGACCAGGGTTAGCAGTGTGGTGACAGGCTGAGGAACTCTGCAATTAATTCATTAATCAGGGAAAAGCACTGTTGAAAGAGTTGAAACCCCTGACACAAGTATCTCCAATTCCGCTATGCAGCCTCCTGGCAGATTTCCAAACCTACCCTGTTCCATGCCCCCACGCTGCTGTGGTAGGAAACATCATGTCCTTCCTGCAGAAACAGTGTCCCCATGGCTGGAGTGCCAGGTAATCAGATAAATGAGGCCACTAGGAAAAGTCAGAGCCAAACTGGTGCCCCAAGGGCCCAGTCAGTGGAAGGAAGGGAGGTGGCTGCACCATGCTCACGTGCTGGCTAGAACAGCCTGTGACTTGATTCCTTGGAGTTCTTTTCCTCTGTGAATGCTCAGTTGGTCCCCTGAGCAGCCTGGCTCTGACAGAGGATATTGTCTCTGCTAAACAGCAGCTAAAACCACGGCACAGAGCCAACTGAGCTCCCCAGCCCTCCCACCAGTGCACTCCTGAGTTTATTCTAGTCCAAATTTTTTTTTTCTTTTTTTTTTAAGCCTGGGAGCACTTTTTGCCAAAACCCTGCCCGGGCAGGCAGCCGAACACCCAGCTGACAGGGTGCCCTGAGCCTGTGGGTGTGTGCCAGTGGAGCCCAACACAGCTGTACCATGATGGGGGAACAGGCAGCTCACAGCCTTCCAGCAGGCATGGGAATGAAACATGGGCCAGGAAGCGCAGGGTAATGCCCAGATGCCCTGTCTTCTCTGTGGTTTTTGATATTTGTTTTTTTCTTGAGGTGTCTCAGGTTAGCAAACAGACCAGAGGTTGGAAATACTGGGATGAGGGCAGTGGCACCATCATGGCACATCCCAAATCCTCCCCCCATGCCAGCAGCAGAGCTGGGGTGAAGCAGCAGGGGCTCTGGAGATGATGCTCACCTGGGTTACGCTTAGGAGGTGCTCTTGTTGTTTTTGGCTGCTTGGTTGTGGTGGTGCGAATGCCATCCCAAAAGCTGTTGTCTGAAGGGAGGAAAAAAAAGACCAAAATGACGCTACCCTCTGAAATGTGGGCTCAGATGAGTGCTGGGAGGGAATCCCCCCCCCCGCCGGGAGACTGGGGCTGCACTGGACCAGTTCAGTGCTCTGGTCTTTACACAGCTTCAGCTGACACTGGGAGCACCACTCACTCCCCCTGGGTGTCCTGAGGATGCTCGAGCCTGCGGGGAGCTCTGTGTTACCTGGCTTCCCTGGCCTGGGGAAGGGCTTGGGAGTCGGCTTGGCTGGTTTGGTGGTAGTCTCCACAGGCGTGTCAAAGTAATCAGCCAAATCGAAGTCTGCAGGAGAGAAGGGATTGTTAAACTCCTGTTTGTGGGGACAGCACAAGGCTGTTGGCACACACCCCACTCTGTGGGTGTTGTGCACGTCATGCTGCACCATTGCCAGGGGCTCCCATGTCAGGCTAGAGCTGGAAAGGGCATCCAGCCACTCTGCTGCTCAATCGTGACCTATCACAAAAGCTTCAGAAAAGCCTGGCCACCATTTCACTCTCCCCATCCAAGCTGTGGCTGCTGCCCAGCCCCAGCAACCCCAAAATAATTCACTTTTGGGGGAGTCCTGCTGGTACCTGCAGCATTTCCTGAGAGCTGGTGCAGATGAGAAGGGACTGTGGGACTGAGCCAGTGGCTGGGACGCTGCTCCCTGCACAGCCACCCATGAGTGACCTTGAGCTGAGCAGGGCATGCACAGAGAGGGGCCAGGGCACAGGAGTCCACTGCAGGAGCCTCTCAGTGCCATCACTCATCCAGAAAACACTCCCTGGGGAAGAAGCAACTGGCTGAGACAAAGCCTCAGCCTCTGCATGTGTCCATTTCCAAGGGAGAGTTTACTGGATCGAACAACCTCTCATTCGGGCTCTGATCCAAACACTGACCCTGCACGTGCCTCTGGCACTTGGCTTTTCTTGTCCCTAGCAAAGACCATGGTGGCCAAGGAGCCAGACAGCTGAAATTGGTTAAATCTGTGCCAAGATCTTCATGCAGGGGTGAGTGGATTCACTTCTGAGTGCTCCCCTGATGCAGTTTATTGCAAGCTCCTCCAGCCAGGTTGGAGGAGCAAACTTCGGCTCCTGTGACTGTGCTGTATTTAACAGGGACTCTCTGGCCAGAACTGAGCCAGAGGAGCAGCTGGCAACAAAACTCCTGTGAATTTAAGGGAGCTTCCTCAGCTGTAGCACTGCTGGGAGCCGGCCAGCCAGCACATTTGATGTGCACAAACAGCCGGAGACCCACTCTTCCCTGGATGGGGAAGTGTTACCAAGATGGGACTTTACATGGAGGTTGGGGGTATCTTGGAATTAAAAAAAAAGGAAAATATCCTCTGGACTTCCTCCTGGAAGGAAAACTAGCAGGTGCCCTATCTGCTGGGCTTCATTTCCAGCAGATAGGAACAAAAGTGCTTGTGTAGCTGAGCAGTGATTTGTGTCTTCTCCATTAGGATACTGCAAAGTGTGCAAAATTCTGCCTTGGCTGTAAATGCTCCGCTGCCACTCACCTTCAGCATGGACAGAAATATCAATATTGCATTTCTCTGGCCACACAGGAGCAGTGCATGTGCACACACCAGCTCCAGCTTCCCTAAGGCAAGAGAAGGGGTCCCAAAGCAGCTGCTGAGGCAGCAGCACCCAGCCACACACGGGCAGCCCACGGGGACTCACACAGTTCAATCCCACGGGAAGTGCACCCCACACTGGGCTGCGATAATGTGCATGCAAGAAGGTCTCACCTGTCCCACCTGCCGGCTTTCTGGGGCCCTTGGGAGTGGCTGTGACAAAACAGATGGGGAAGAAAAGTGTTAGTCATAGCCATCACCAAAAATGTCACCTGTGGATTGAGAATAAATGGCAAAGGTTTCACCACAACTTTCTGACATCTGCATTTGTAAACTCAGGGCACAGAACCATGAACACCCTGCATGCAATGTCCCACAGGACTGCCCACAGATGAGAATGGAGCCCAGTGCTCCATAGCACACTGCTGCCTTGGGCCAAGCCAGCATCCCATCCCAGGTGGAGAGCAGGGAGCTGCAACAATCTGCTCTAAGGCTCCTGGGTACAGCGGCAGACAGGCAAGGACAGATGCTGTACAGAACAGCATGGAAACCAGCAGTGAGTTGCCAATGTTTTATTGTCCCTGGCCTGGTCAGTCAGTCCAATGACAGATAATTTCCTGTGCTGTGTTACGCACAGGAGGTTCCCTGTCAGCTGGAGGGCTGTCAATGACACCCTGATACTCAGATCCCAGCCCCCCTGGCTGCTCCTGGGCTAAAACAAGCTACAGCCAGCCTTTGAGGGGGGAGGGAGGGAGCAATATGGAAACCACTGCCTATTAATAGTGGCTGGCATTACCAAGTATATGAATAAATCATGAGCAAGAGCTGTGGCTGCTCCATTCCCATTAATTTCCATTACACTGGAGTGGTGCTGCTGGGCTTCATTTCCAGCATGCTGGTATAGTTTGATGTGACCCAACTCCAGACCCTTGGTTTGCTTTTTTCTGGGGCTGACACCATGAATCCAAAGTGGGATGCAGCAGCTGGAGAGGCCATGGGGACAGTGCTGCCTCTTCCCTTCACCCACTGCTGGGACTCCAGCCTGGGGAACACCACTTTCTCTTCACATGAGGTGGCCATTAGTCATTTCTAACCATGTCTCCTCACATGCTACATTAAAGGGCTTGAAAAATCCTAGATGAGCTGCATCAGCCCTGTGACCAAGTCTGATATCCCGTGGCCTATCCTGGCACACTGCAGGAGAGCTGCAGAGAGATCCCATATTCCACATAAACTCCAAAGTAACACAGCACAAGTGTCCGTGTGTTGTTAGACTACAGCACAAGAGGTTTCAAACACTGGTACAGCTTTCCCTTCAATACATGTGGGTTTATTCTGCACGATCCCAGGATCCAGCATTGCTCATGGAGCAATCCCTGCTGCTGCCCCGCCAGGTGCTGGGTCTGGGGACAGTCACCATGAACTGCGTTGCGAGGGCTGGGCAGCAAGGGGTCCTGGGTGCTGGAGTGTGCATCTCTGCCACAGCATCTCCGTGGCTGGGTAGCAAAGGGAGTCAGAGGTGTGTGAGGGTGCACAGTGGTCTTGGGCTCAGCCCTTGGCACTGGGGGCAGGCGTGTGACCTTTCCCAGGGAGGGAGATGAGCCTCTCCCATCCCTCAGCTGCTGGCAGTTAGGTTTGGTCCTTGGGGTGTAAAACACCAAATACTGAATGCTGAATGCCAGCAGCAAGGCCCCCCACAAGGAAGTGAGCTTCCTTTAACTGATGGGCTACACTGGAACTGCAGCAAAGCAGCGCCCTAACTTTGCTTTCCCAGGCACCACACTGCCATGGGAGCAGGGAAGGACCCGGTGCTGCCCCTCCCTGGCTGGGCACAGCGAGCTGTTCCCCCCGAGCTGGGGAAGGGAGTGGATGATGCACTGCTTCCAGGCCAACGGGGCCAGGCCTGCTGGTAGGTGTTACTGAGGAATGCAAGGAAGCAAAAAGGGCAAGTTCAGTGCCATTGCTACCTCAGAGCACAGGTGTGCTGTGTCTCTGTGGTTCCTCACAGGAGTCAGTAAGCAAAGGGCACCTGGTCAGCAGCCAGCTCCTCCACGACTGTCCCCAGCTACACCTGTCTGCAAACCCAGACCCTGTTATCTCCCAGGCAGAGATGATGAGGCAGTTGTATCCTCTACCACCCTCCCACCAGCACCAGATCCCAAAAACAAATCGCATCCATTAACATCTATTTGTTTTCTCCTCTTTAAAACAATGTGTAAATGTGACTTACGTCGCTTGGTGACGGGGTCAAACAGGGCATCTTCTAGGTTGAAGTCATCTGCGTCATCCCCATGACCTGAAGAAAAACAATCAGCACTGGCTGTACTCACTCCACACTGAGCAAACCACCTTTAAATAAGGCATGGCTAGACTTGTTTGCTCAAATTGCTTTAGTTTTTTGCTGTTTTTTTCCAAGCCTGACCCAACACTGGTGATGAGGAACGCATCAGCCCTCTCCAAATGCTGTGACTGTTAAATTGCAGAGCAGTCATCTCTGGACTTTCCATTTGTCTGCCCTAATGGATGCAGTATAAAGACACATGTTATGCTTAAATTTGTCAAGGAGAGCCTACCAATTCATCTCTCGAGCTGCCACTCACCTCTGGCTGTGCTCACAATTATATGTTTGCTAAACACCATGAAAACATTGGGACAGTGCAGACAAATTCAGTGACAAACAAAAAAGCCCTATGCCCCTTTTCTTCTCAAGTACCTTCCAACATCAAAGGCTTTGCATGAAAAAGCTGTTGCTGGCTGCCAAGCACGACTTAGCATTTCAGAGGCTGCCTGCATCATTCTGCCTTGGAAATGTGAACAGGACCAAACCCCCCATCCCAGGGCCATATCTGACAGGCGCATGCCAATTTTTTTGTTAGAGATGCCTCACCACAACTCTAGTCCCATATCCCAGGAATAACTCAGGGCTTCATCATGTTCTCCTGCAACAGGGCCAGCTAATCCTTCCTTTCTCTGTCTCTTTTTTGCATGGCATTAATTACTGTTGACTTACCCCAGTTCTGAATGTATTTGTCTTGATAAATTCATGCTTTTACATCTCGGAGCATGCTGAGTAATTAATATCCTTTGGGTTTGCTAAGTACTGCAGCACTGCAAGAGAACATTAAAATGGCTTTCCTCTTATTCCTACTGCTAAATGGATTTAGCTATTGCCACCTGAGCTCCAGTGTGCTTCATGAATAAATTTAAAGCTTTACTGACAAGGACAACAACAATGGGAAGGCACCAGTCCATCAGAAAGCAGGTATCCGCATTTCAGTGAAAAACTTCTACTGAGAGTGGTCACTAAGTACTGCAACAGCTGCAGCTCCAGTTCCACTTACTCACACATCACCTCTCATCTCATCTGCTGTCTGTTAAACGTACACTCAGCAGCCCTGTGGGTGATGTACGTGCAGGGGCTGGGGCTGGGAAGTTGCTGTGGGCTTCTCCCCCCTGGCAAAGGCTCGGCATTAGGCACTGCTGGAGGGGGTGTGTAAGGAATGAGTGTCCCAGCCCACGCTGTGTTTCTCATCGAGCTGAGCGATGCCAACGCTTCCCTGCGAGCCTGGAGGAACGGCCGGCAGCGGGCGATGCAGGGAAAATCCGTGTGAAATCCACAGGGAGAGGCATGCGGAAGAGCCTCTTGCTCAGCACAGCAGGGTGTGTCTGCCACCCTCAGCCTCCCTCCATGCTTCTCTGCTGCCTTCCCAAAATCTTTCCCTCTTCGGCCTTATTGCTGGTGAAATATTGGCACTGTGAGACAGGTGATGCTCTCCTGCTCTGACAGCCTGGGTGAAGCTGCAGGGTTAACAAGTGGTCAGTGCAAAGGAGCAGAGTCAGGAATGTGCAAGGCCATCCACAGTGCTCAGAAACACCTGCCCAGCTCCAGGACTTGCACAGGGGGCTGCCAAACCACCAACATCCCTGCTGAGACTCAACACACTCATCACTGTGCTGGCCAACACTGTGTCCCAGCCTTGTCAGTCTGACAATTTTGTGCAGTCTTCCTTTCCCAGAATGGCTTTTTCCCCAGTCTTTACTGATTTTCAGGAACCAACAGGGCTCCGTCATTTTTGTCTTTCTATTTTAAAGCATGCTTAAAAATAGGCAGAAGGGGAAACCCACGTCGCGTCTCTGGCGGGATGAGAAGCGTTACCAACCCGACTGGGGGAAATGTTCCATCACTATGTGAGCTGGCAGGAGGGATGTGGTGGCAGCACCAACTCGCATCACTATGCCAGGAGCCCTCCCCTCCCTCTCCCTCACTCCCTCTGCTCTCCATGATTAAGTCAATATTAAGGCACTGACTTGCTGCACGCTGAGCCCTGTGTCAGCGTATCCTCCCTGTGCCGGTGTAGGAGCCCAAACACCAAGTGGGGGAGTGCACAGCTGGGGGGTGTGTGCAGCTCACACGTTCCAATGAAGGGCTGTGGGGGTTGTGGGGCTGCACAGAGATGTCCCCCCTGGTGGGGACATGGGCCCTGCAGGAAACACAGTGTCCCAAAAAGTGGGCTCCCTCCGCCTGGCTTTGGGGGGCTCACTGGACCCACTGGCTGAGATGCACTTACACCTCCCTGGGTTTGATGACAGCTCTTCTTAGCAACTCTCCCTGCAGTAAAGTGTCCTGGGCTGGAGCTACATCCTGGGGGCTTTCCCCCCACTGGTGGGAGAGGTGGGAATGTTGCCCAAGTGAGGGTTGGGAAAACTGCAAATGCACCTAATTTCCCACTAAAACTTTCCCAAGGAGCTGCAGTGCTTGGCACAGCCCCCTACCCAGGGCTTTCCCAATGCTGTCCATGGCAAACTGACATCCTTTTCCAGGACTCTCCTAGGCATTGGCAAGGATTAATAATAGACTGCCAGTTAATGGAAGCTGACAACATCTCTATTTCATGCAAAGGGTGTTATAGAGACATATTACACCTTTTATGGATCAATAACCGAGCGTTGCCATCACAGGCACACAAACTCCCCTGCTCACTCCGACAGAGAAGACTGGAATGCCCCCCTTGTTGTTTTACTCACTTACTAAGTGGCAACAAATCTGGAATTTCATGGCCAGACACTGAAAACCCCACCAGCTCTTGGTACACGTTTACCGTGCACATGCAGTTTTTCTGGAGGCAGCACAGCTGCGCTCTGCACTGTCCTCTGCAATTCCTTTGCTTCTGGGGCCCTGCCACTGCTCCACAAGCAGTGGAGGAGTGGAGCTTCCAAAGCCCATCCTCTGATGGGAACCCACGCACAGCACGCAGTATCTTTACATTAAGGATTTATACTTTTCGGGAGAGGCTGGGGCCCATTCCTGCACATCAGCACTCACAAGCTGCTGAGCTGCAGCACAGGTTGTCTGCAATGCCCATGAGGCAGAGTCAGGGTCGTGCCTGACATGTCACCTTCCCCATAGGACATCCCACCTACAACCCATTACAGGGCCACAATAGCAGTTACATGCAAAACCCCTCCTGCAGGTTGCTCAGTGCTGGGGAGCAGTATGGGATCCTTGTCAGGGCTGATGACTAGGCTAGTTCGGGTTATTTTTTTTCGCTACCCTTGCACTGGGTCTTTGAAAGAACTCTGCTCTTTGACTGCTGGGAGAAAATGCGCATCCCCAGGGGCAACTGGGGGCAATTCCAGCCCTGTGTGCCACCAGCCAAGGGCACTGGAGCATCCATGGCACTGCAGCTCCGTGGCAAGGGGGGAATAGGCAAATTAGATACATTTTCCCTATTTTTATTTAATCTGACAATCCAAAGAGACCAAGCTGGGACATCACATGGCACCCAATATGAATCCCCCAATGCCAGAGTGGGGAGGTGGGGGGACCCCAAGGCTGCAGCTGTGTCCAGCAGAAGCTGTAGAACAGGGCTGAGAGTTATGGCCGAGCCAGCATGGCAGACTCCCCCACGTCTTGCTGAGTCCCCTCGCCTTGCCGGGGGTATTTTTAATCAGAGCTAGCTGCTCTTTGAAGGTAGAAGGGTTTTGTGCCTTAATGTATTCTCTCCTCATTATTTTCTGTAGCAGGCAGCTCAAACACACAATTGTACTCGTCAGCTTTTTAGTTTTTACAATTATATATATATTCTAATTAAGCCCCACTGTTTGACAAAGCTTGAATTACAGTATCATAATTCACACCCAGTATATTGCCAGGCCGTCTGCAGCAGTCAGAGCGAGGTGTATTCCATTTTTAGCGCCAGCCCACGGATCTCTTTGTGCAATATATATGTGTTTAGCTTCCCTGGGAATAGAGAGCCTGAGATGGTACAAGATTGACAGCCCGGGAGATTACGGGAGAATGCAAAGCAGGTACAAGGGCAGCAGAAAGTAATTCCAACAGCCTGACTTTTATGCATCCACCTTAGGAGCGACGCAGCAGGCAGGGGAGCAGGAAAGCAGGAAAGCAAGTGCTGAGGTAGCCAAAAGGGTGTCCCCAGTGACCAACCTCATCTTTTTGGTTCCAAGTTATGATGTCGGCACACACAGGCAGTTCCCTGAGGCTGGGCACCCACAGCTGTGCTGGGAGCTCTGGGCAGGGCACTGGGGGAGGAGGAGTTTGGGAGAAGAGCCCTGTTGCTGGACCTCTGGGCTGCATCCTCGCAGTAGGGTTTCTGCCATCTCAGCAGAGACACAGCCCCAGAAGTCTGTGGGGAGTAAATGGCTGCTCCTCCATGGGCACGGGTCTGCCCTGCAGCAGCTGGGGTACCTGGGGCACCACCGAGGGTCCCTGGGGACCTCTCCTGGCGCAGGCAATGGCACAACACCACCAGCCAGAGCAGGGATCCCAGTCAGGATAGAGCAGAGCTTTGGACTTGCTGATGCCTCCACCACTGCTGTCCGGCCACTGGCCCCAGCTACTGCCAAACATGTGGGATATTTACTTGTGAATCCCAAATTCTTGCTGACTGCTAAGGCCAAAGCACAGTTGTGTGTGTGTAGGGAGGGCAGTGCTCCTCAGAGCTGGGGTGTCACACACAGTCTCTGGGAGCAGTGCCTGGTGGGGCAGGTAGCTAAGGACAGCTTCTGTGCAGCTGCACTGCTCCCTGCAGACAGGCCAGGCTGCCTCCTCAGCTCAGACATCCTCCTCAAGGCAGCTCTGCCTTAAAAAGCAGACTTTGAACTTCCAATCTATCTCCTCAGCTGCTGCCAGGGAAGACTGGCTGCCCTGAACAAACAAGCTGTCAGCAGCCTACCAGGGCAAGGGGTGGAAGGGCTCTAAGTGTGAGAGAAAAGAGTCCCCTGCATCCACCCCAGCAGTGGGACCAACAGCTGATGCTGGGGGTACATCACTCCAGCCCAGGGCATGACCAGTCAAGAGCAGTGGGACACATTCCCCCAGCTGGGATGACCCCTGCTCCTCGTGGGGGATGAGGGAATGCTGCTGTCCTTGCTCTCTATTCTCAGTGAAACATTTTGATTTTCAGAAGTACTAATCAAAAATCACTCTTGATTATGGCAAAAACAACCTCTGCTGAATTTTTTTTTTTAATGCAATTAACAAGGGTATATGGTAATTCCAAGCAATCTCGCTCTTGAGATTAAAGGAAAGCCTGCCAGGAAGCACATGAATAAAGCTTTAAGATGAGAATTTGCATAATGAAGACTTTCTCTTTGTGGAGGGGCTGATGATGGTTGTGTTTGAAACCTATTAAGGGAAATGCCTAAAAGCCTCCACTACAGCCAGGGCAGTGCTGTCCTGACCCGTGCAGGCTCTAACGCCTACGCTGCCCTCGGGTCCCTGCTGGGAACCTCAGCTCCACGACAACTCCAGCTCTGCCCCGTCCTCCAGCCGGTGCCCCGGGATAGGGCAGGAGAGGCAGCACAGCCCCAGTGCAAGCTCTGGAGTCTGCAGCTCAGGGCAACACCCCTCACTTGGGCTCTAAGCCACAGGATAACACCGCGGTTCTGTGCGCTGGGGCAGCCGCGCGAGAAACAGGTGTCTGTTGCAATTTGATTTCCAGACTTACTAGGAATCACATAAATTATTTGGCAGCGGCACCTGATAAGCTCTACACTCAGCAGGGATGATGGAGCTGGTGAGGAAAACATGACCAGCAAAACCAGCCTGCACCAGGCTCCTTCCCAGCAGACATCACTGGCACCATGATGTGGGGCAGGGCCAAAAGGGTGAGTTTTGGTGAGTAAAGGTGAGCCGTCACTGGGACCTGCCTGGCCAGACACTGGATGCTCAAGGGATGCAATGCCATCCACCCTCCATCATGCTGAGGGCTGCACAAAGGTCCAAAAGCATCTTCTCCCCATCTGGTGTGGAAGGACAGACCTCCAGGTTGCTTCCAAAGCACCTAAAGAAGGAGCACCACCCTGCTCTCCCTGCCGTGTCCCACAGCCCCAGGGGAGCAGCCAGGGGCTCAGCCTCTGCTGCCATAGCCACACTGGGAGCTGCCAGTAGGTCCCTCTGCAGATACCAGACAAAGAACACAGCAGGGAGGAGTTTCTCATCTGCTGCCCTCTTGCACAGCCTTTCCCACTCCTCCATAGCACGATTTAAAACCACAGAGGGAAGAGCCCTTGACTTCTCTTTGCCAACAGCTGCATCTGGTAACTGGTTCACCCAGAGCTCACCCTATTTACCAGGGGCTGGCATGGAGGCTGCAAGGAACCCTTGAAAGCCGAGAGCCCCTATCACAGACAGACAAACACCTCTGGGTGCCAGCAGCAACCCTGAACAGCTCCGAGGGAAAACAAATCTCCATTAAGGTCAGCAGGACCACAGCCAGGAAAGACTTTGTGTGGGGGTTTCCCATGAAATGCCTTGGGCCGGCAGCTGATGGTCAGGGCTGCCCCATCTCTGGCTCCACAGCAGCGCCCTCCCTCTGACTCCACAACAAACAAATGTTTCAGCAGCTCTTCCATCCCAGCACAGTCCGAGACCAGGTAGCCCTGCTCTGGCAACACAAGATGCCAATCCAAACAGTTTTCTTCAGTATCAGCACTCAAAGCTTTCCAGGTTTCCAGGGCTCTCTGCCATCTCTGTGCATGGAGTAAGTGATGTTCTCTAAGCAACTTTAATATGATAGCTGTTCTTTGAGGTTTGTGTCAAAGAGAGCTCTGCCGCACCACTGCCAAAAACGGCTTTCAATTAGTCCACAATCAATTGCACCCAGAGCAAAAAGCTGAAAGGTTTAGAGCACGAATATTTAAGGTTCCCCCCCTTCTGGGGTGTGCCTGAGTCCAGCTCTGTACTTGTGATGAGGATGGGGTGATGCCCAGCTTTCCATGCCTGGAGTGGGTACCAGGACATTGTGGCCAAGGACTAAGGAGGGCAGGGGGAGCTCAGCCTGTCCCGGCCCTCACAGGAGCTCTGCAAACCTCTGACCCTCCCTGGGACTGTGGGAAAATGCCCCAGCTGTAAACCTCAATAACTTAAAGGTGTATCTGGTAAGAAAGGGAGCTGGTTTTCCCTTCCACTTTTTTGCTGTTTGTTTGGGATTTTTTTAAGGAAGAACAATTTATATACCTAAAGGGGAAAGGATGTGGAGAGCATCATTGTTTTATTCCCACACCCCAGTCACTTTGCAAGAGGCCAAGGGGAAATTAGCACTGACCCAACTGCACAGGATAGAGAATGGTTTAAGATGACTTTTCAGTGATGGAAAAAACAACAGTGTCACCCTCGGCTCGGGTTTGTCCCCAGTAGGTGCTGCGTGCAGGCCTCTGCTGGTGAACTGGATTACTGCCCTGGCAGCAAGGGAAGGGGAGACGTGGGGGTGCCATGATCCCACCGCCCAGCAGGCAACAGCCTGGTTTCTCCAGACAGCCACGGTCTGGTGCAGCACTGCTGAGAGCCAGCCCTGTCAGGGACAGGCAGGTTGGGAGCAGGAGCAGGATTTGAGCTGAAACCACTCAAAGGCACTTGGTACTCCCTGTGCCCAAGTGCCCTACCCCCAGACTTCACTCAGCCTTACCAGGCAGAGAGTGGGAGACATGGATCCCAGCTCATCTGGTTTGAGATTCCTAGTGAAGGTCAAAAAACACAGCAAGTTCCTTTTCATCCTATAACTGTGGGTGCAGGGCTGAAAATTGGGGGACATGCTGGTTTTGGCGGGGGTAGAGTTTGTTATCTTCATAGCAGCTGGAATGGGGCTGTGGTTTGGATTTGTGCTGAAAATGATGTTGATAATACAGAGATGTTTTTGTTGTTGCTGAGCAGTTCTTACCCAGAGCCAAGGCCTTTCCTGCTCCCCACCCACCCCACCAGAGAGAGGCTGGGGGGCACAAGGAGCTGGGAGGGGACACAGCCAGGACAGCTGACCCCAACTGACCCAGGGGATATCCCAGACCATATGGCACCACGCTCAGCACATAAAGCTGGGGAGGAGGAGCAAGGGGGGACATTTGGAGTGATGGTGTTTGTCTTCCCAAGTCACCATTACAGGTGATGGAGCCCTGCTGTCCTGGGGATGCTGAATACCTGCCTGCCCTGGGAAGTGGGGAATGAATTCCTTGGTTTGCTTTACCTGTTAAACTGCCTTTATCCCCATCCATGAGTTTTCTCACCTTTACCCTTCCAATTCTCTCCCCCATCCTGACGTAGGGAATGTGAGCAAATGGCTGTGTGGGGCTGAGTTGCCATTTGGGATTACACCACAACACCTGCTTCTGTGTTTTCCTGCCTGCTGTCCACCCAGAAAGATTACAATGTACATTCACATTAGCCATTTGATATCTGCTTACACATTAAGTAATGACTACGCATTTGCCTATGGCCAAAGATGCCTGTTTATCAACCAGACAACAAATTGTGGCATGAAAGCATTTTGTTCATAATCCAGTGAAGAACACCTGATGACAAAGTCAGTGATGCATGAGCCCAAAGAAAACTGAAGCAGGAGATTAAATGCTTATCACCTGATTCCCGGTGGAAAAAGATCATTCTCACCAGATAAAGATCAAGAGAAGATGCTGTAGTTAAAAGTAGGTAAATAGGGAATTACACGGTAAAAATGCTGATTCATCACTTGGGATGTGATGCTCCTGTCACACTGTGCTATTTAAAATCAGAAGCAGAGCAGTGGTGGGAATGAAGACTTGGGCAATGCTGACAGATGGAGCGGGGCTCTAGGAAGGCATGGAGGGGCTCAGCCTTCTCCTCTGGCTGAGGGGATCTGTGTGCCCTGTCACCACAGCTGCACTGTAGGGCTCCCTCCTGGCCACTGCTGTCCCTGCCTTCCCACAGCACCTCCCCATGCAAACATGGGGTATTCGGGTCAGGTGGGGAGCAGTTGAGATTCCACCCCGTGCTGCTCACTGCCTGCACCCTCCTCGCCCACCCACACTCCCACTGTGCTCTGGGTGATGCGGCTCTGCGGCTCCTGGAGCATCCCAGATCCAGGTGGTGCTGCCGAGGGAAGGAGCCAGCATGGAGAGACGGCAGGGTGGGGAGCTGCACCCTCCAAGTAGGAAGCAGCACCAAAGACCTGCTGGAGATAATTTTGAGCAGGCGGTGCAGGAACTGGTGGTGATTTTTTAACCACCCAGACAGCAGCTGTGAGCCCACCCCTCCTGGCTCGCCCACATCGAGGGAAGCTGTGCCACATCCCTCGGCCTTTTACAACAGCTTGTTTTCAATAAGGTGAGTTTGGCTCCTCACTTTCATAGAGGAGCTTGGAGAAGTCTCTGAAAAGGAGACTTTGGGGTGTGTATCCAGCTTCTGCTACTTCCCATGCTGCATCCCCATCACCAGGGGAACAGGTGCTGTATAATCAGAGCACTCTGTGCTACTGATGTAGCATGAAATAATTTAAACATAAAACTTAAGAGCTCACTGAGTTCAAAGAGAAATCCCGCAACAGGTCGCTTGCTCTCTCTGACCCTACTTGGAGAGGAAATAGCACCAACACTTACAAACCCAACTGTTTGCAAACTGTTGTGGCTCTGAGATTTTCTCTGTGAAAGTATCTACATAATTCACTCAGTTAAGACCATCACTACAAAATAGAAAGAAGAAATACATTTTCTTTTCAAACATATGTTTAACCTCACTTAAAAATGCTCTATTTTCTGCATGAGGTGAAAGACATGTTTGGGAACTGTGGGTGTTTTTAAAAGCATACATGAGCTCAAAGCTTAGTGCTGTCCGGGGGAGGGGGGTGAGGGGGAGGGGTGGGGGGCAGGGGGCTGAAATAACTAATTCCAGTTTCTTGGCAAATAATTACACAGAACTGAATGGAATGGGCTCAGTGTCACTTGACAGTGCAAGAGACAGTCTGTCACCAGCAGCAGTAGCTGGGGCCCAGCGAGTGGGGCCAGGCTGAACACTCACCCCAGAGGAAGCACCTGGGGCAGAACCTAGCCTGTGGCTGGGTCATGAAGCAGGGCTTTGTGTGGGGCTGAGCAGGGGCTCAGAGCAGGTTGCACCAGCTGGAAACACCACCCGGGATGGGATGGTTTGATTTTGGGGGGATGCAACCTCTTGTGCCTAGCGTTGCCTCTTCTGCATAAGGTTACATGGTGATTTTAGGTTGGACGCTAGGAGGAATTTCTTCACAGAAAGGGTGATTAAACATTGGAATGGACTGCCCAAGGAGATGGTGGAGGCACTGTCCCTGGAGATGTTTAAGAGACTGGATGTGGCACTCAGTGCCATTGTGTGGTTGACATGGTCATCTTTGGTCACAGGTTGGACTCAATGACCTCAAGAGGTCTTTTCCAACCTAACTGATTCTGTGATTCTCTGGCCAGAAGAACTTCTAGGGTAACAAACTGTGCCAGGTGAAGTTGCACCAATTCTGGGTCTTTCTACCTCTTCAGGCTCTGTAGTGGAAACCCAGCAAAAAGGCTGTGTACCAGATGGCAGGATGGGACCTGGGGAGGTTTTTACTCCAAATGAGGTAGACAGAGTCTACATTAGTCTGGCATTATTTTCACTCAGATTTCACTGTCTGGAAAGATGATCCCAGTCCTGCAGTAGCAGGAACACCTGATTGGAGGTGTCTGGTCACCACAGAGATGTGTCCCACCAAGCTGCTCACGTTCACCCCATAGAGAGATCATACGGAGATCGGACATTACGATAGAGACATTCCCCAAGCTCCTACTCCTGAAAGAACACTTTCATCAGCAGACAATGCTTTATGGACACAGACTAATGTGCTGTTCAAAATCTTACCAGCTATCTAACATCTGTTCTGCAGCACAAGCACCTCTTTTGCCATCCACAGCTGGGGCTGGAAACCTCTTCTGCTTGTTTAGCTTCTGCCTTCTGTTGCTGGGCTACTGAAATGCTGGATTGCCCATGCTCCCTCTCTAGGCTGCCTGAGGCTTTCTAAAGCATTGAACTACGAGCCTAGCTGGTAAAAAGCTGAAAGTAGATCTCCACACCTTCTACCCTCCCAGAGCCAGAGCTGCAGTTACCCCTAAACACCCAACTCCAAGCGTGTCCTTCTGAAGCAGGATTTCAGTAAGATTATTCCAACTTTGACGAGTTCTTTTTACCCAGACTTCTTTGTGCATAGGCAAAGAGAGCATTTCAATGGGCATACAAAATGCTGAGCAGCTCTCTTTTCCCAGCACCTTGTTTGCTGGACACAACCCCATACCAGCCCGCAGAGCATTCCAACAGCAGAATGATGCAGTTCCCAGCATCCCTCCTCCCTGTCTGAGCCACCACCTCTAAAATGTTGCCAATGCCTCTGGTTTTACTCACTTTGGGTTTTTTACGTATGTATGTGGTGACAGCACCAGATCCCTACAGCAACCTGGCCCTCTCCTTCCCTGAAGATGCTGCTCATGTGATCGGGTAACTCAGGGAAGCAGAGCTCACACTCAGCATCAGCTTTCTGCCTGTGGCCCCCATTCTCCTCCCACAATAAGTTTCTGTGTTTCCTAGACAAGGTTGAAAAGCAAAGGAAAAGGATTTTGGAGTGACTGCAAGGCAATTTTGTAAATATGTATTAGCATTAACTTCGCCCCCATCGCACCAGCAGGCTCAGCTCTCAGAAGATCAAACCCAAAGCTGACCCTGAGCAGCTCCACTGAAATCCCTGTGAGTGCAGAGGCAGCGCTCACCTCTCTCTTTGCCATGGCTACCGGGCTTGTATTTCCTTCTCAAAAGTGTTGTTCCCTCAGCAGTCACATTCCCGTGCTCACATCCTAAATCACAGCTAGTGACTCCAGCATCTGGATCCCCAACTTTGAAGTTTCCCTTTCAAAGTCCTTTCATGTTCTACATTTTGATGTGCCATGTTCATCTTCTCCCGTTTTCCTCTATTCGAGCACTTCCACTGATTGTGAATTATATCAATCAACTTACAAAGGAATTATTGCAAAGGTTTTCTCTTTGCCGTCAGTGTTATGTAGTTTATTAAACATATGTTTTGTTATTAGAGTGGCTTCAGAAGCACTGTCTAATAAAACCCCAGTTTTTCCTTTAGTTAATTGTAAAGTCAATGCCTTAAACCTTCAGGAGATAGTCTTCCAAGAAGAAAACAAATCTGGGTTTAAACCAAGCAGTTTTAAAAGTTTATTCTAGTCAACTCAGGAGATCAATATGCACTTCTGTTTTATGTGCTTTAAGGGCTGAAATGTTTGCAACAGATGGAAGGAAAAAATCACATTTTTTTAGAGCGGGAAAAAGACCCCAAGAGTTAAACAGCCATTTCCAAGTACATTTATCACTAGGCTGGTAGAAGAAAAAGTTTCAAAATACAAGTAGAACTATGGAAATTAATTATTTCCACAGCTATGTACATAAATATCTGAGCATGGCACATTTAATTAATGCATATTTGTTCAAAGATCAGAGATAATTTCTAAGAAAACCAATTTGGCTTCTCCTGCTTTGTCATACACACTAAAGACACTATCTAAGTAAAAATTATTCTTTAAATGTATTACTTTGACTCGCCGCTGATACCTGGTAATTATAACTTTAATAACACAATAATGTAGTATAACAAAGATTTTTAGCAGCTTTATACAATGCTGCTATCTCCTTCAGTTTCGACAACAATGCAAAACCAAGCCTTTCTCTTCTGCTCCTAATTAATTCCTCCCTGCAACTCCTGCAGCACATCTGCGTCAAGTGACCCTGGCAAGTGACGGGGCACAAAGACATGGGGTTACCTGGCACTGGCACCCCCTTTTCCGCCAGCTGTATCCATGTCTGCCCAGTGCAAAGTGGAGTCCAGACACTTGAAAAAACATCTGGAAAGAGATGGCTCCGGTCTGCTTTCTCCGTGCTCTCCGTTGGGCACTGTCATGCGGAGCTGGTGCAGGGGAGCCGCCCGCAGTGACTGCAGCCAGCGGTGCAACAGTTACTATATACAGCTCATCATACTGCCTAGTACTGCTTTCACATTTAAGTAGTTATCCTAATTGCTGGTGGGATACTGTAGTCACACTCGAGAGGAAAGGTGATCTGTGAGACTGCCTGTGAAGACACGTGTAACAACACAGAGAGTCGCTTGTCAGTGCTGAGACGGCAACTGTGGAGGACACGCCCAACTACCCATCGCCGTTTGTAGAGTGAAGTTTTTCTTCAACCTTTTCTTACACAACGTAAAGCACAAAAACCGCACGTGCCCTTTCTGCCTGGCCTGCGAGGGGAAACCTTGTGCTCCCTTCAAAAAGCCCTCAGATGTCAAATGTGCCAGCTTTCCATGAAAACACATCCATGCATTTCTGTACTGGCTTATGAAAGTGAGGAGAGGAGAGAGGAAAACAATAAGGGTGGAGAGTTTCTTGTTTGACCATCTTACTGTTTTCCACAAGCACGTGGCTATCCCTGGATGACTCATAAACATGAACCATAACTACGTTCGGGAAAAGCCACAGATCTGTGAATTTAAAACACCGTGCAATGTGCTGGCATAGGGAATGCTTGCCTCTGGCTGCAGCCAAGCGGCTTTGCAGGGTGTTTGGTTTTCTCCACTGTCTCAAAATACTTTAATGCTTCTGCCCTCCCAACACACTGGGAATACGCCAGAGTTTAGCAGCACTGGAAAATGGGTTGGTGCCCTGCAAGCAGTGCCTGGTTCCAGCACTGCAGCCACAGACAGACGGGCTGTGGGCAGAGGGAGCTCAGAGGCACAGACGGATGCGGCACGGCTGTGTCCGAGAGCCCACGGGAAGGGCACTGAAGCACACAGTCATGAATGAAGGGAAATGCACTAGAATTTGATCAAAGAGAAACCCAAAGCCGTTTTATTTCAACTAAAAAGTGAAGTTTGCTCCTGCTTTACTGGACAGTCACAGACAAGACACACATCAGTCTTGTGTCACTGGTGGATCTGGACATCAGTTGCAGGAATCATGCTAAGTACTGACGATGTTGTTTGTTATCCTAAGTTCTTGATAATTTGTAAATCTCCGAGCTTCCAAGAGACGGGGCTGCCCTCAGGCCGCCTTCGACACTGCTGGAGCAACTGTTTCAGAACAAGAAGGCAAAAAACAAGCTGGGAAATAGAGGCAATGACGAAGTGTGATTTCTATTGCTGCTGTTCTGAAGAAATGGCATTGGAGCGCCCTGCCTGGGAAACCCACTGCCTTCCAATCACCTGTTACTTTCCCACGGGTACAGGATGATGGCAGGAAGGTTGTGCTGGTATCCAAAAGGCCAGTTCAGTGCTCAAATGGGGAAGGATTCCCAAGGCTCTCCCAGGGTACTGCAGAACTGCTCCAACACATTTGGGGGGGGGGGGGGAGGAGCAGGCCCCCAGGACGGGTTGCGAGAGCCACTGCTGGAATACACCGGGGGAGGAACCAGAGGCCACGTGGAAAGGCTGTGTCACACTCCAGCCCCTCGGTTCGGTGTGTCCCATGTCGGCAAGGCTCTGCACGGGAGAGGTCGCAAGTGCAGAGCCCGCTTCCCCTTGCACAGTGATTGCCATGCAGAGGCAATTTAAAGCAGTTCGGAGAGGAGACAAACTTAATGTTGTTCAATTACCTGTGAAGTCTCATGCTGGCAAGAATGATTTATGAATGTTCCAGTAAAATTCATTTTGATACAAACACAGCCAATGATATTTAAGAGCTGGACCCTGCAGCCCAAGAGCTCCAAAATGAAAAAGAACAGCATTTTTGTTTGCCCATATTGCGAAAAACACAGAATGCAAATAGCTTTAGTACTGACTAATCAGATTTTTTTTTTTTATTTTAACCTAAAATCAGGACTTTATGCACCATCTCAGCTCAGCCCGTCAAGCAGATATCCACCAATTAAAAATGCAGCCGCTAACCTGGTCAGCATAAGCAACTCTGTACCATGCTGTTACCATTCCAGGTGCACAAACAGCTAAGTACCAAATGCAAACAAACTAATTCCAGGCTGACCCATGGAAAACCTGATCTATTTCAACAGCAAAACCTACTTGGGGTTTGGTTCACTATCTGCTTTGATGCTATCATCTAACCAGTCTACACTTGCCGGGTGCCTCCTAGCTAACAACAGATTTTGTTTAGAAAAACTTTCCTGGGCCCTTTTACATAATTGCTGTCTATTTTCTCTGTATAACCTTTAGAAGGACCCTTCTTTTCAATTCAAACAAACATCTTTTTAAGAGTACTGTTGCGTTTTTTTAAGAAAACAAAGAGTTGTTTCCTTAAAAGAGTTTGCATTGATCTTAATGTCTCCCTCCCTGCCCTCCTGAAAAAAAAGGTAATTTTTTTCCTTCCTAGTTGTTGTTCAGCTGGGACCGATTTCTGGGTTAGACTATTCTGATCTGCAGAAATAACAGTGGGACCAAAAAAGAGTGAGAATGCAACCAGCAGCTCGACAAATTTGGGTCACACAGAGAATCCGCTAATCCAACAGCCCAGCGAGCAGAGAGATAAACCCAAACTCCTTTCGCGGTGACTCCATGACTACCTCTGTTTAGGATTAGCTGAGCCCCGGGCTGCTCCAGAGCTTTATACCTGCAGCATCGCACATCTTAAGCATCGCTGTGACACTGTCACCCGGAGGCAGACGCTGCGCTCCGAGATGCGTCCGTCACCAGCACCGTCACCTAGCGCCGGGCTCGAGCGGCCCTGCCTGCGGGTCCCGGTGCGGGACCGGCCCCATCGCGAGCGGGGGGAGCAGGAGCAGGGGGGCCGGAGGCGGACAGAGCCCAGGGTGGGGTCCGGGAGAAGAAGGGGGGACAAGGGTCGTCTGCGGCCCGGCCCTCATGCACAAGCTGGCACCTCGCCATCCGCTGCGGAGTCGGGGTGCTCTGCGCAGGGTGGAGCCCGAAGGATGCAGCCCCCTCCCCGAGGCGATGCCCCGGGGGTGCATCCTCCCAGCTGGGGCCCCTCCTCGGGCCGCATCTCTCCGGCCCCGTGAGCCCTCCCGGGGCAGGCTCCGTGCAACCGGGGGAGGATCCAGCCCGAGAAGCCCCCACGGCGGGGGGGGGGGGGGGCCCGCAACCCCCGCATCCCTCAGGAGCAGCATCCCGCGGGGTGCCCCTGACCGGGGGGGGGGGTTCCGCCGTTCCTGGGCCGGGCCCGGCGCCGCGATCATGCGCACACCACACCGCGCCCCCGGGCCCCGCTCTCCCCCCGGGCCGCCCCCTCCCGCCGCCGCCCCGCCGTGCCCGGCCCAGGCCGCCCTACCTGCGCCCAGCAGCGCGGCGAAGGCCAGCAGCAGCCCCAGGAGGCGGCGGCCGGCCATGGCGCGGCGGGGCTGCGTCTGCCGCGGGCTCGGCTCCCGTCTCCGCCGGGGCGGGACGCGGCTGTGAGGGGCGGGCGCTCCGCGCCACCGCCCCCCGCCCTCCGCGCCGGGCCGCGCCCCCGCCCCGGCCCCACACGGGGGAGAGGGCGGCTGAGGGAAGACCCCGCGGCCCCCGGGGCATGGCCGAGCCCCGGTACCTGCCGGCCTCTTCCTCTCGGCGAAAATGCGGCCCCGGCGCGCATCCTTCCGCCGGGCGGGAGCGGGGCTGTCTCCGGCGGCAGCCGCACATCTGCTCACCCGAGTGGGGAGATCCGGGCGGCAAACAGCGATGGGGAGACGCGCGGGGAAGCGGGGAAGGGTTGGCACTGCTGCTGCCGGACCCCACCGTCCATCACCCCCCGGGAGCAGCACCTCGCGTCTGGGGGAGCCCGGAGGCAGCACCCGGGGGGCAGGGACAGCCCCGTGTGGCCGCGGGCACGACCTCCGGCGCTGGGACAGCCGCGTATTCCAGCTGGGAGGCTGCAGAGGTGCTGGCGTGGGGCGGTGGTGCGGGCCTGGGGGCTCTGCCCTGCTCCAGGGAAAGTACAGAAGTACAAAGGAAGGAGCTGCTGCAGTTTCACCCTTTAATGCCAAGTATTTAACGTGGAGGTTATGGAGCTATGGAATTGTTGGCTGGAAGCGACCTCTGGAGGTCTCCAGCCCAAAGGCCCCCTCGGAGCGGAACCCATGGACACCAGGTTACACGAGCCACAGCCACGTCTGAAAACTTCCAGGGCTGAAAGCTCTCCCACCTCCCTTAAGATGACCAGTGGCCGTGCTATCCCTCTACCTTGGGAATAAGGTTCTCCTGGGTTCAGTCTGCCCCTCCCACTGACCCTTTAGCCATCACCCCCGGCTGTGTTGGCTCTGTCGTCTTAATAACAGCCCTTGAGTGGCTGTAAACCGCTGTTAGAGCTGCCCTCAGCCGCCTCCTCGGCAAGGCAAACAAACTACCCTTTGTGCACCGGGTGCTGGACCCTCTTCTCTCTGGCTCTTTTGAAGGGGGGTAGGGAATTGTTAATAACACGGTAACCATCTTCTTTGGGATATTTATATGTTGTTTTGCTACAGAAAAGGGGATGAGGATGCAGCTTATTTTTAGGAGGTATTCCTGAAGCTTTAATGGGGACTAAGAGCCTGAAGAAGTGTCTGGGACATCGTAGTCCCGTGTCACCTCACAGCAGCTGGTACACGCTGCTGTTCGCGGCTGCTCCAGCCGAGTGTCAGGACTGCCTTGGGTCCAGAAAGCCCTTTTTTGTCCTTGGTGAAAACATTACCTGAAAAGATAGTAGGCAAGCAGACCGTGGGGGGTACCCGTCCTCTGTAGAAGCGCCTGGGTTGAAGGATGCGGTGGGATAACAGGGGCAGGGATGCAATATTTCTGACTTTCATCTATGGCCACATAGCAAACTGCAGGCTCCAAAGTGCCTTTCCTTGCGGGGGCAAGGTCCCTCAAACCCACACTGGGTGCGTTTCTGTGAGTTAGTGTAGTTGGGCACGCTCGTGTCATCGGAGCTACAGACGCTTCTGTGCTGTGCAATTCTCTGCTACTACAGCAACTGAGGGGAGCGACGGGGGGCCCAGATACAGAGAGGCGGTGCTGGGGAAGATGCACTTCAGCTGCTACATACGGCCGTCTGTACATTGACAATATTGCCTCTCTCCCTGTTTATACAAAGAGAAATTCAGAATTACAGTCCCGTTCGTGTCAAACTAAAGGAAACTAGCAGGACAGCATTTGTACCTTCCCCGTCTGGTTCCCCAATAACCTCTCCGTGTGCTATTTGCATTTCAATGGCTTTCCAAGCCTCCGGTAATTGTTGGGGGAGGAGGCGGGTAAAAAGGCTATTATAATATTAGCGTTGGATCAGCTTTAGCGAGCCTGAAGGCATGAGAGAGCATCGTGCAGCTGATGCAACCCGTGACAGTATATTGTTTGCCGTTCTGTGTGAGCCTGGGGTGCGCACCGATGCCTGGGAGTTGATTCATAATTACAAAGAGATGTATGAATGTAGCTTTGAATGGGCAGGAAGGCAGCAGCAGTGCTGCGCTCCGAAGCTGGAGGGAAACAGGGCGGTACGAACCAGGAATTCATACTGGAATCATGCATCCGGCTAAACTCCCTGGCATCCGAGGGTGCCATCCCTGTCTGGTCATGCCCAGCTGGAGCTGTGTGTGTCTTTAAGGAGGCCGAGCCCAAGGCAGCTGAAAAGCCTGGGGCCCGGCCAGCAAGTGACTCAGCATCGCCTGACCTGTGCCCGGGAGCCGAGGCTATTCTTGGTTCGGGCTGTGTTTAAGGCAGCTGAGCTTAAATGCTTCCAAATTGTACCACAGAGGATGCGTTGTGAGGCTGGAGCATAGCATGTTGTCCAGGGCTGCAGTGCCGTCTGCCCGTCGGATCGCTTTCCTCCGAGCTCGACGGAGCTGTGACCTTTCCCTTTTCTTCTCTTGAGCTAGATTAAAGCTGTAATCTTTAAATAGCGGGATAAACAGTCATCAGAAAAACTTTCAGTGGAAAAATATACTCACTTTCCATTATATTTTAACAGGTGTCAAGCTCAACTCTTCTTGCTGCCATTGAAAATCTGCTCCCTGGGCTTAGCAAGCTTTTTCAAACTGAGCAAAAATATGGAAAGGGGAAATGCTGATTGGGAAAGGGAATACTGGATCACACAAAAATCTGATTTAGAATATTTTTCTTCCTAAGTCTCTTCAAATAATTTAGCAGGCTCAGAACATGTAATGCATTAGATCTCAGAGCCCCTCACAGGCACCAATCAATTACCCTCGGTAAGTGATGGACACATAAAAAGCATCAATTTAGCTGCTACTGAAGTGCTGGTGTTTTAAAAGCAGAACGGGCTGTCATGTAGCAATGCGCAGCCTTGCCACACAGTTATCTGGGATGGAAAATGAAAATACACAATTTAAAGCGAGTCATTTCAGAGGCTGAACTATGTGTCTACCTTAGTCTGTCTCCTGCCTGAGGTATTGTTTTATGGCACTATTTTCAAATACAACAATTCTTTTTTTAAGTAAAAGATTTGCTAATTTGGGGAGAGATTTTAAATTCTTTAATGAAGCTAGAATGCATCTGGCCAAATTTTCTAGATACCTTGTTTTCTAAAGTCCTTATTAAAGTTATGATCCATGTAGTTCCTTAAAAACAAAAAACAAAAAAACACTAAAAAGGCAAGCAGTAGTATGAGATGAGAGCTACGAGCAGCGTTCAGCCTGCACCACCCAGCAGCCCGCGGCTCCTGGACTCGGGGTTCTCCCGGGCTCTTCAGTCACAGCTGCATCCCCGTGCAGAAGGAAGGAGTGGGTTTTGCTGGGCAATGGGCTGGCGGGTCGCCATGCTGCCGGCTCTGGTCCTGCGCCAGAGCTGACATCCAGCAGACTTTTCTCCTCCAGTGCCAGCAGCTGAGCGGAGGGAAGCGGCTCGGGGGCTTCGGGACCCGGTTCGCCCAGCCTGCGGCGTTCTGTGCTGGCTCCAGGGACTTGTCTGTCGGAAGTCACGGCTGAGTAGAGCTCCCTGTAAACAGCCTTACCTGCTCCTCTGCCTGCCAAGTGTCGAGTACTGCTCGCTATAACCCTCTTCCCAGAGAGCCTCCAGTCTGTTTCCTTGCTGATCCGATGCATTGGGGAATATTTGTACAGGCTAATTTTAAAGTCTGTCAGTTCTCTGCCAACACTAGCTGTCTAGACTCCTGCTATAATCAAAGGTGAGAGGTAGGTTCCTAATTACAGTGAATCACACCCTAAAAGATCCCTTGTCTGTATGGAGAACGCGGGCACCTTACATAGGTGATTAAAATGGGTCTGAATGTTCCCTGTTGTGTGCTGGCTCTGCCAGGCGACTGCAAACAAATGCCTCACCTTGTGTAAATCAAACGCTTCAGCCGCACTCTTAAAGGAGAAATGTTAGTAGTACTCAGATGGAAATTAACTGGAGAGTGCATTTATTTTTGGCCAGTCCCCTGGGAACACCTGCCAAGCATTTCCTCTCATTTCAAACCTGGCTGTTCCTGCTGAGAAAGTCTGATGGAGATTCAAGTCTGGGTCAAGGTGAGTGCCTGGCTCTTCATCAGCTGTCTATGCCATTTAAAAGGGAAAGAGGAAAGGAAGCTAAGCAGCAGGCTGGGTGTGAGGAGTGGTGTGCTCCTGCAGAAGCATGCAGGAATAAGAACTGGACTGCTTGGGTATGGTTTATGTACCGATGAAATGCACCTGCTGGTTCCCAAGCATCCGTGTACAGTTGTAGAATAAAAATGCTGAAGCATAAATTAAATGGAGAAAATTAATTCTGGCCTCATTCACTGCAGGATGACAGCCAATTGCTTAAACCAAGGGGTTTGTGCACCTGCTTGAAACCAGAGTGAGCAGCACAAGCCGTGGTCCCTGTGTGAAAGGTTTCTGAGAGTCATTAAAGCTGCTGTGTGGACAGGCTCAAGCACTGGTGATGGGGACCTCAGCATCAGGTGGACCAGGCTCTCCCCTTCTGTGGGAGCACAGCTGGAGTGGGCACAGGGATGTGGCTCACTGGGTGCCAAAGGGGAGCTGGTATGACCAGGTGCTCCTCTCCCGCTTCCCATCTCTGTGTGTCTGGGAGCGCTCTGGTCTGGAGCCAGGCACTGCTGGCTTTTGTCAGAATAACTGGTATCTTTGATGGAAGGATGCTGGGGCATTGGGGTCAATTCACATCTCCTGTGAATGTCTTAGAAACTCACATGTGTTCTCTGGATTCCTGAAAAGCAGACAAACCTGGTGTTTTCTTTTTTTTTTTTTTTTTTTTTTTTTATTTCCACCAGGGACAGAAATTGCTGGCTGAAAATCTGAGGCCTTAACCCAAAAAAAACATGTCTCAAGAAGCAGTGTAACTGCTCTGGCCAAGGTTTTTGTTTTTTCTTAGCCTACTCCAGAAGTCTGCAGAATCCAAAAGGGGCTACAGAGTGTAAGGTGACGTTCAGTGGATCAATGAACAGCTGTAAAAAAGCTTTTCTGCCTTTCCCAGCAGTTAATAACTTCATTGCACAGAACTTAGTTTTTCAGAAAGACCTCATGTGATTTTTGGCTGACTTAGGTGAGGACTGGTGAGGAATGTTCATAGCTACAAATGGGGAGAATTTTTTTTTTTACGGGAAAAACCCCAAAACCCTCAGACAAACAAGCTTGCTTTCACCAAAGTCTTTGTTCCTGTTGCTGAGAGTGTGCAGTATTACCTGAGGTAATAAAACAGTGCATAAAGCAGCTTTATTTGGACTGAGAAGTTTGGGAATTGGAGTGCAGAACAGGTAGTGTCAGGGCAATCAAGGTGTCTGTGTGGGATTTTTTCCCTCAGACTGGACAGGGGTGATTTATGTGCCTGGGTTGGTATAATGGCAAAGAGCAGGTACAAGTCAGGGCTGACACTGCTTAGGAGAAAATTGTGTTTGTTGCCAAATTCTGGATGTTGGCTCTTGCAGAAGAGAGATGAGTCTGTCTTCTTGGCTCCTAAACCTAAGGGAGACTTAGCACAGCTAAATTATACATGTCCCTTGGGAAGGCTTTTGAGGCCAAAACCACTAAAAAACCCAGACTCTTTCATCTAAATACAGTCCTAGGAAATTACCATAGTCTCAATCCAATATGCACTCTCCCTTGGACAATGTTATCCCTCTTTTGTAAATAAGAGTTTGCTTGTTTACTCATCCTTCTATCTGTAATGGAAAAGTTCCATTGAGTATAATAGGAGTTATGTACCAAAAAGGAAATGAACATTTCTAAAACCCAGTAAGTTCTTAAGTTATTGCATGTGGGTTGTTTGTTTGGGTTTTCTTTAACCACACCACCAAATTTTGTAATTGGGCAGTGATTTTGTATCAAATATTGTTAGCAGTTCAAAGCCCTATTGAAAAGCACTCCTGTGTCAGGTTCTTTCTCTGTGAATCTTCTGTAAATGTGAGGGAGTTAAGAACCCCAACTGCTGGAGAGGGGAAGTTCTTCTCAGACCAGTGCACAATGTTCCCTTGCTGGGATCATTCTTCACCACAGTCTGGTGATCTCTACCACGTTAGCTGGATAGATATCAATCTGATGCTTTTAACTTAGTATTATGGGGATAATTTTCATCAAACTCTGGGGACAAATATTAAGTGCTGTTATGTGTGACTTAAAACTAGGAAAAATGGATAAAATTCAGGCCATTTTTCCATGGCTTCTGTTGTGCTTGGGCTGGTCTCCACCACACAGACTCTGTGACCTGACCCCTGCTTGTGGCCCTCATGGGGACACGAGTGGAAGGGGTCACTCAACCTGCTCTTGAATGAGGTTATCTGCTGACAAACCTAGTTGTTTCTACTGCTGATGCCATAGAGAGGATCTCCAGGTGCAGCAAAACTCCAGGGCTAGCAAAAAGCAGAGCTGGTGGGTGTTTAACTGTTGACTTAATGAACAGAGAAAAATCTGACACTATTTTGACATATGCCTGAAGTGATGGTGTCTTACACTTGTGCGCCTTTGAATTTTGTTCCTGTCTTCATTTTAGTTCTTTTCCCTCTTACTGTTGCTGTTACTATAACAATTTCCTTCTCCCCTTCCCTCCCCCTATACACCTTAACATCTTCACGATTTTGGGGGAAGTTAGCAGCCTTGTTCTGCCCAGTCCTGGTCCGCACCTGGGCGGGATGTGTGCAGCAGTAACAAACCAGCTGAGATGCAAAAAGCCAACGCTCTCCAGCAGAGCGGGCTGACGCGTCAGGCAGCCCTCCAGCTGCTGGGAGGTGATTGCAAAGTATAAACCCTGCCCGTATTGGAGCACAGAATCAACTCCTTGCCAGCACAAGCCTTGGCAGAAAGCACGTGAGTGCACAGATGTATTCATGTCTAACACAATTCCACTGAAGTTTTGTCCTCTGCTTGTCAGTCCAGGTGCTCTCAGGCATAGAAAGGAATGGTGCTAAACATCTGACAATCAAAACAGACTCTTACTGCTGGATCATAATATAACAACCAGCTTTCGTGCCCAGACAGAATTCCCACTGATGTCAAAGGTTTTATTTCCACTGAGAAATTGGTAAGCACTGCAGATTTTGGAATATTATCAACATTAAAACAACAGTCTGGACTGTGTTTTCCCTGCTGTTGTCATGTGAAACACTTAGGGGTGACTATAAGTGTAAGTCTCTGTTACTCTTTCATTTTGTTCATTTGATGGCAGAATCGCTGTCTGCTCAGTTAATTAATTTCCCCTGCTGTGCTTGGGTCTTTCACACAACACTGGGGAAAAAAAGGTCTTCAAGAGTGAGACAATGTAGCACAAACCCACAAAGTTGTTAGAGGGACCCGGGGGAGGTGAGAGGTTTGGAAAGCCGGGTTTATTGTTTAAAAATGGTTTGTCCCGTGGAACACAAGTATGTGTGTCACTGCAGAGTCAGCGGTCAGAGCAGCTGAATGGCAGGAGTTTGCCTGACCTGCTTGGAAACCCATTATGAAATTCTGTGATAATTCACTATAAACATCTTCGTAAGTGATGGGGAAGCTGTTTCTCTCCCATTCAAAGCTGCCAGACCTTTTTACCACTGGGATTAGATTTGTGCTGTCTCCTGCAGCTCCACTCCGGGAGCTCCACTGACTCCTTGGGCTCCATTCATTCCTCCTGTGGCCAGGCTGTGAGCTGTTCCTCACAGGTGAATAGCACTGATGATAATTAAGTTTTCTTTCCCGCATCTTGAGCCAGCTGCAGAAGTGTAAATATTGTTACTGCTGTTTTACAGGTGAGGGGAAGGCGTGTGGGGAGGAATGTGATTAGTCTGGAGAGCTCAGCCCCGTGCTCTCGCTGTGAACTGAGCAGCTTGCACTGACGGGGAGGCCTGAGAGAGGCTGGAGAAAAAGACCCCCTGTGTTATTGCTACTCTGTGAGAGGCTGAGGGGCCCAAAAATCATAGAATGGTTGGGGTTGGAAGGGATGTTTTAAAGATCATCTACTTCAGCCCAAACATCAGGTTGTTCAGAGCCCATCTGACCCGACCTTGAATGTTTCCAGGAATGGGGCATTTACCACCTCTCTGGGCAACCTGTGCCAGTGTTTCACCACCCTCATTGTAAAAAAACTTTTCCTTGCATCTAGTTGAAGTCAACTCTTTTAGTTAAAACCATTATCCCTTGTCCTATCACAACAGCCCCTGGTAAAATGTCCCCATCCTTCTTGTAGCCCCTTTAGGTACTGGAAGGTGCTTTAAGGTCTCCCTGGATCATTTTTCCTCTGATCATCTTCATGGCCCTCCTCTGGTCCTGTTCCAGCAGGTCCATGTCCTTCCTGTGCTGAGGACCCCAGAGCTGGACAGAGTGCTCCAGGTGCTGCTTTCTTGGCCCCATGCAGAGCACCACCAGCTTTGATTCGTGTGTCTTTTAAGATGTTGCATGTCTGGTGTTGTGGGCAGTGCACCAGAGCCCAGGCTAGTGGGGCTCTCCTAATGCTCTTTCCAGCTGTTAGACCCAACACTGACCACAATTCTTTCCTTCTCAGCATCTCTCCACAGCCTGGGACAGTGCTTGGCCCCTTGCTGCTGGTTGCATGAGGACTATAAAATGGTCTGTGTGTCTGGCATGTTCGTGTGTGTTGTGACTCCTTGGAAAAGCTCAGTGCTTTGAGCCTACTGTCTTCCAGATGCAACGTCTACCATGCCTGCTCCTCCCTGCTCCTCCCGGCGGAGCCAGTGCCGTCCCTGGTGGGAGTGTTTGCTACATCAAAGCCCGGTTTGTGCTGCGAGTGGATGATTTCTCTGGTATATTTACACTTGTAAAGGAAGATTTTTTTTTTCCCCTTGTAAATATCACGGCACTTCTGTTGCTTCTGTGCTGGCCCATCTGTGCACCATTTTCACTTGTACTGACTCATGTTCACAGAGTAGTAAGAACTGTCTATAAGTGTTTTATTTTCTTAGTTAGAGTGGGCCCATTTTGCTTTCCTGGTTAGCTTGGAGGCAGATGAGTGCAGGGGTTTCTTTTTCCTGATTACATCTCTGGACTCTATCACATTGGTAAAAATTTTAATGAAGTAATTTTCACTTTTCTGTTCAGATTTTTCAAGACTTCTTGTGTTTCAAGGGTTTGTTTTCTGCAGCCAAATGTGCTTTCTGACTGTTTTCTGCATGGCCAGAAATCACTGGGTGTGCACCCCCTTTAAATGTGGGTACAACATCTTTAGCCTGTCATAAGGTTTCAACTTCAGATACTCCTGAAGAAGGAACCTTTAGGTTGTTCAGGCACGTTGCATTCAGCCCTCTTGCATTGTGCTGTGCTCTTTTTCATGAGTGATCACGTACTCATTTTCTCCACCTCTGTGTCATTGTAGAGTAGACCTCTGCAGAGACACTTCTGGCTGTTTTCAGAGTAGACTGAAGCTATTTACTGAACTGCTTTTGAACATTTTGATTTGTCTTTGCTGCTCCATGTGCACCCAGGGTTGTCTTCACTGCCTACAGGTCAGACCTTGCTCTGTGGTCAGGCTCATCACAGGCTCTTTTCAGTAGTTGCTTCCCCTGTGTTCACTGAGATGTAGTGTCTGTGTCCTGCTCAGCTTGACCTGTCTCCTGCTCTCTTCTGGCCTGGTACCTCAGAGAACCTGCAACCAAAGGGCACATTTGCAGTGAAAGTTCTACCAAGGCTTGTAGCTGCAGGAGTATCCTTGGTCTCTGTTGGATGGTGTGTGTGTCCCCTCACTGGAGTGTCTGGCACAGTGGGGCACCAGACTTGCTCAGCACTCAGGGTAGTCAAAGTTAAATATGTGTATGTGTATGTATATACATACCTATATATGTTTATATATATTTAAGTCTGAGGCTGAAAACAGCCAAATTATGATCCTTCTCTCCCCCTGACAATATGAAGAGACGTGTTTCACAACAGTCATGTCTGCCAGTATTTCAAGGTGCTGCTTTTAGAAGCATGGAGTTGTGAGAACATTTCAGTAAATTACAAAAAGATCATTTTAACAGGGGCAAAAGAGAGTCTTTTTCTTTAAATATATTCTTGGGAAAGACTCAAGCCATTTCAGCCAAAATGAAAGAGTTGAGCCTGAGGCTGAATCCAGCTGGAGAAATTTTCAGCCTAAACAATTAATTATAGATGAAGTTATGAGCAACCAAAACTGGAGTTTATACAACAGTCACGTGTAATTACAGCGGCGCTTTCAACTCTGGAACACTGGCCCCGGTGTCAGTGCAAATTCTTGGGTGAGTCTATCAGGAAGGACTTTCTTGCAGAGCTGTGATAAACCCCAGCTTGCTGTTCTGAGGGAATGAGAGCAAGCATTCCACATCAGAAATAATCTGCTGCTGAAAGATGAATTAACTGGTGACTTTCAGAGCAGTGTCTTGTCTGTGTTTGGAGTTTACCCAGGGTCAGGTTGCACCAGGCTATTATGTTCCTGTTGCATGTGGGAGGTTGTAATGAAGAGGGAGCCTCCTGTGACAGGGAACAGCTCATGCATGAGGAACTGGGATGGCAGAGATTAATGGGGCTGCATCCTGCCAGCAGTATCTCCATCTGAGCAAGGCTTTCCTGGGAAACTGGAAGGCAACCTCCTGATGATGGGGGTTGTCTATTGTAAAAGAAGCTCCTTGCTTAGCAGGGAGAACACATCGAGACTGCAAGTGTGTCCTGAATGAATGATTCCTCATGGAGATGCTCATGCCACACACAGAAACACGTTTTAGAAGCACATGGGGAAATATTCTTGACTCTGGCTGCTAAATTGAGCTGCTTGTGAACCCTTTCAACAGTAGAGGTAGTGCTGACAAACAGTTATCTTTGGTGATGAAAGGAGTGCAGGTGAGAGGAAATTTTGTGGGAGGAGATCCTGCTCTGAATTTCTTGTGGAAACCATAATTATGTGATTCAATGTAGAAAGGTATGAGGGTTTCCAGTGAAAGCTATGAAAAACGCTTAGGGAAGCAGCCTACAGATGAGGCTGCTCATTCAGACCTTATCTATTCATGTGGGAGCGTGGAAATCTTAGCACTCTGCCTTATCTCTTCTCCCCCGGGAGATCAGTGTTGAGAGAGTCTGACCTCTTGCTTACCATTTCAAATCAAACCTGGTGTAATAGTGGCTTTGGCCATGCAGTGCCTCAGTCACTTAATGAAATAATCTTTTTCCCTGCCCTTCTGGGTAGAAATATGTCTTGCCCAAATACCACTTAAGTGATACCTGGAGGATAGCTGTAACTGAGCAGAGCTGTGGCAGAAACATCCTCCCTTACTCCCTGCAGCCTCTGCCTGCAGGTGCAGAGCTTGGGATGTTCAAGGCATTGGAAATTTTTCTCTCTCACTGGGGCAGTTCCTATGTTGTTTTTGAAGAAAATCCCTGTTTTCCCTTGCTCCTGGGCTTCTGCAGTTCCCTGCAGGTTTAAATTAACTTTGAATCAATGTTGATTAAAAGCAGTCAGTGCAAGGAGAGTCTCAGATCTGGAATGGATGTTCTCCAAAAACAAGGACACCTCGGTGCCAGCACAGGGGTATCCATACAAACAGCTCTCAGCCAGAGCCGGCCAGAATCTGTTTTGCTTTCTCACACTTGGAGCTGGTATATTTTAAAGGATATCAAGCAGTAAATGTGGCAAAGGGGAAAAATTGTTACAGACTGTATTTGGCAGAAACCCAGCAAAGATAAAATACCATACGTTCTGTGCAATGAGCTCCTACATAAATGATTCATTCACTAGAACACAGCTGGGGTCAACATCTTCTATTTGAATAGCCCAAAGTTATGCAAATATTTTTATGTTGATTTTCTAGAAGAAGAAAAAAAAAGACAATATATTCTGTTCCAATAAAAAAAGCTCTTTATCTAAGCAACTTTTAAGAATCAAAATCCCTCAAGAACAGTGTCACCATGTTATACACATATACAGCAGCAAATGACAAGATATGCCCTAGAGATGCAAACTCTGAAAAGATTGCTTGTTTTCCTTTGTTTTGCCAGCCAAGTCTGTGTTACAAATTGTGTGTTGTGGAGATCACACTATTTCAAAATATCAAATTGCTAATTAAAGAAACTACTCAAGGAAACTTTCCAGTAGAACAATAAGAACAATATATGCTGTGGGATAATAGTAGTCACTATTTCTTTAATGAGTTTCTTGCCTAACCAGAATTTCTTACAATACATTCAGTGCAGCCATTCAGATTATTATGAATCACATGTGTATTATTTCTGATTCGATATTAACATAAAAACTTCTGATGAACCATAGTATTACAAAAACAGGTCTAGTGTATAGAATGGCAATATCATTCCTGCTGATAAAAGACTGGAAATGAAGGTCCTTATGCAGTAATACAATTTAATGTGTTAGTTTCTGCACTTAATTTGCAAAGGTGCTGAGAAACTACAGGTCCAACTGAAGCCAAGAAGGGCAGGGTGTCTCTGGATGGTCAGGTATGTCAGTCCACAGCCTGACCATTGCTCTGCAGTGCAGCATTGCCTTCTGTGGGATCTAAGTCAGCAAAAGGTCATGGGAGGGAGAAACCTTTCTTGGTAGTCTTCTTGTACCGTGGTTGGTTGAGAGATCAACCGGAGATTTTCTTAAGCACTTATATTTTGCTATAGTGAATTAATTTAGCAATGTCATCCAAGGAGACAGTGTGTACAAGACCTGTAAGGTGATGCAGGTAGATCAAGTCAAGGAAAGAATAGTTTAGTTGTGTAGCAGAGATAAGAACAGAGAACATAAGAGACCTCTTAAATCCCTTCTTCCCCATTTTGTGAGAATATGGTGCTGAAAATACTCCTTTCAGGTTCTGAATACAAGTTGACATAATAAGGTGGATTTCCAAAAATATTCCAAGAAGCTGGATAGATTTTTCAGTGGCTTGTTGGTGGTATCTAGGTGCCTCATTTGGTATGCTTGAAATTCCTTCCTTCCTTCTAAAGAGCTTCTCTAGTGTCTATTTTATTTTCTCTGGTGAACAAGAATGACTCCTTGATCTTGGGTTTCGTATTTGCAAATAGCCATTCTTTGTATTCCCCTCAGATGAAGAGAGCAAACAAGCATTTAAAGCAAAGAATGCAAGAGCTTGCAAAGTATAAAAGTGAGCTTTTCCTCTTCATGTGTTTGGAGAGGTTACCAGGTATTAGATAAGTAGTCCTTGACGAGTCCTTGGTTTGAATCATGGTATCTGACCACACAGCCACATTCCACATGTGGAATGGCTGTTCCCCATCTGCCTTAAAAATCTCTCTTGCAGCCTCTGAATGATTTAGCCTTTTCTTTATCATCATATGCAATGATAATAGTTGTGTTGGGATAATGGCTTTGGATGGTTCTCCCACAGCAGTTCCTCACCCTTACACTGGTTACCATTATTCTTCACTCATTGGAGCCAGACCTGGCTCTAGTGTATAATAGGCAAGCCAAAATCTCAGTCCAATCACTCTGCCCTGAACACTTCCAAATTGTGGGTGGGATGTAGATTCTCTCTACGGGGGAAATCATTAGTCAGTGTTTTAAGAAGCAAATAAATGTTGATGGTGGGACTCCTTCACCACAGTAGACAAATCAGGGAAGAAAGATGGAAAGGATCAAAGACGAGTATACTTGTCTGCCTGCATTGGAGCGATCTTTAGGTGGCTTCTCTCCTCTCAGTCTGGAAGGTAAAGTATTGGATCTGAGAGTTACTGGTCTGGGGAAGCTGTTGACACCTGGATGGTGGAAAGCACAGAGAGGAGAGGTTGGTGAAGGGCAGCAAGGGACCACAGAGTCCCTCCCCACTGCCGCTTGTTTTCCTTTGTTTGGTGGTGGCTGTTCCCACACCGCCTCAGATGCTCTCCCCTTTCCTGCCTTCCAGAGCGTTGCTCTTTGCATCTCAGTGGATTTATTCTCCTCCATATCTAATTTTAATTAAAGCTCCTATCTCCCCCCACCACATAATCAGCTGAAGAAAAATGAGCTGGTAAGTCATTGTTTTTACCACTTTGGCGGCAAACAAATGTTATGTCTGGCACGCTCGGCACCAAGTCAGAAAATGAATCAGCAGCTGTTGTGACAGAAGCTTTTCCTGAATGGGGAAACAGAGACAGAGAGAAAACAGGCCAGGGGGAGGTTTCTGCAGTGGGCACTGCCAGCCCCCCATCACCCTGAGGAATGTCTTTGCCCTTTGCTGGGGAAGGTGACCTGGCTGCTGGAGAGGCCCCGCCTCGCCCCTGGCATGGGGCCAGGAGGAGCTGTTTTGTGACTGGTGCTGGATAGGCTCTGATGCCCGTGGCTGTGCCTGGGAGGGGAGCAATGGGATGGGGTGGTTTAGAGAAAGCAAGAGGGACCCAAATCCTTGCAAGCCTTCCTGAAAGCCCCACCTCAGCCAGGCAGGCAGTGGGACTTCATACAGATGCACTGAACAAGAAACACCTATTTGTCCCTGGATGGCACTATGGCATGGTTTGTTTTGTGCCCATCCATGGGAAAAGGATGAATTACTTCTTTGTGTCTGGATGGACTTGGATCATATTGAATTGTTTTAAGCAATAACCTTGCATGTATTATACACAGCATGCTGTGAGCTGCAAGGTCTTGGAGGAGAGAGCGTTTTATGGTACCCCTGATCACCCTCATCCTTTTGCTTTATCTAATGGTTAACTTCTCATAAGGGCTGAATTTGCCTTGTGACCTTTGGCATCTGCTGATTTTTTTACACCAAAAATTTGGGGGCACATCAAAGATGCGTTTGACTAATATTATGGCCTTGTTAATATATTGCAAACTATTTCTACAGGAGCAGCATCAAAGTTTTATCTGCTAAATAAATATTGCCGGGCTAAGCTAATACACAGAGTAGGTCTGGAAGAATTACCACCATGGAGCAGGCACAGGGTCCAGCTGGAGAACTCTACTGTTCAACTGGATGATGATCAACACTGGAGCTACAGCAGGTTTGTCTGAGGCAGAGAACCAGCCTCTGTCTCTCCTTGGAAAAGGCAGCTTTGCTAGGGTAGTTTTAAAGGGAATAACAGACAACTGAGTCAGCTGAGCTGGTGACTGCAACCTGGATGGCTTCAGTAAAGTCCAAAGGGACAGTGTGTGGTTGCTAATCAGGGCAGGGGTTGTCCTGGGTTTCTGGAGACAATTGTCACACTATTTATAGCTCCTTTCATGCCAAACAGAAAAGCAATATGATCGTGCTTTCCCTGTACCTATAAATTCCCTCCTCACCCCTTGAAAACATGCCCACCCCATCACATGCCACATGGGTCAGAGCAGGGGTTTCTTCTGTGACACAGCTGGAGGGACCCTCTCTACCCCTGGTTTCCTCTTGCTGAGTGTACAGTGTTGTTCACAGTGCAGCACACAGCCTCACCATGCCAGAAACCCCTCCTGGTTTTGGTGTGCTCCAAGTTTCCCTTTCAGCTCCCTTCACACCAGTGCCAGCTCCCTCATTCTGATCCAATGAACCACTGGTTTGGCTGCATGATAAAAAACCTGTGAAAACGCTGCGCACAAAGCACCTGCAGCTTCACTTGGTCACCCAGCCAGGGGACGAGAATGTGGTACTGAGGGCCTGTCCCACCATAGTCACTGAAGGGTGTTTTTATAGAGATTTGTCATTCAGTGATGGAAGCACTGATGTGACAGTCACAGCCACAGACATGCCAGTACTTCGAGTCCTCAATTACCCAGTTCATATAGGAAAAGAACTTGAGGGAGACTGTTCTAATAGGCATGTGGTTACTTTTTCTTTAACTTTTTGTTTTATGACATGTATGGCTGCTGGATTTATAATCCACCAAGAGGAACCCATTAGACCTCACTTTCTAGGAACACTGCTTTTTATTGTCTTACTATATCATTTATTTTCTCATCCTGATCTTGCAAAACTTTTACATCCAGATGCCGTGGCGCTCTAGCTGCTTGTGTGGCAGCAGCTCAAGGGAACAGGACAGGACCCAGTGACAGCCTGACATTGCCCCAGAGGTTTCTTAACTTCTGGGTAACTTCATCCTCAGCTGCTGAAAGTAATGGGAGGTGGACCAGTCCTTCAAAGTAATTTCACCTGAATCATTCCTGAGTGGGCTTTCAGTTAATTGATTCTGTTTGTAAAGGTGAAAAGGAGGAAAAAGTGTACTAATGATGAGCATGTGCTGTGCCTGCAGAGGTGGTGTGGAGGCACCTTTTCCAACCTGCATGTAAAATGTACCATGCCTGATTCTGAAGGTGTACATGCAGCATGCTTTACAGGATATACTGAAGTCACTCCTGATTTGCTCCAGGCTGTGATTATGTGAGAGGAAAATGAAGTTCATGGTTTGTCTGAAGAATCAAAATCAAAGGTAAAGGCAGAAAGGTGCAGTGAGGTTTCGGGACTGACTGTCTGTCTATGCAAGCCCCAGCTCTCTCCTGACCAAAGGCAGAGTCCATCTCCTCCAAACACATCCTGCTGGCTGTGCTAGCAGCCCTGGGCTCTCTCACAGCAGCACTCAGGGCATGGCTCTGCCATTTTTAAGAGATTCAGGATCAGGCTGGGGCTCCTGCACAGCTGCAGTGCCTTGCCCCTATTTTATATTCACTGAAAGATTTTTGAATGGACTTCAGAAGCCATTAGGAACCCAAATGTCGACTTACACTTGCAAAATGTCTCTGGTTAATGTTTTCCTACTGACGCTCTGCTTTGCTCCCTGCCTGCCAGAGTTTCCTGTGACCTATTTGAAATATCACTCTCCTAAGTGAAAATGTGCCTCTCTTTTTCAAACTTGCAAAACTCACAAAAATAAATAGCCTGATTTGGCCAGTTAATAGCCCTCTCCTGGGGCTCCTCTCAGCAACTAAGAGGCCTTTTAAATACAACATTTGTGACTGCGTCATTAAAGCTCTGCATGATCCAAGCAGACTAAACCAAAAAGAAAGAAATGCCTTATTTGATCTAAGTTTTCTTTTCTTTTAAATAGTGACACTAGAGACCCATTTATTTTTAATTACACAATTGCTTTATTAAAAGCCTAAATCCTGCAGTCCCTAGTCATTGCTCAGGCAAAACTGCTATCATTGTAGGAAGGACCTGTAGGAGTCAATCCTAAAAATAGGGCAGCTGACAAAGTCTGCCTTTCAAAATGGGTTTGCTTTATTTTGAAGGATTTCCTAAGTTAAAGAGAACTTGCCTCTGCTTTGCTTTTCAGTTCTGCAGCAATTTGAAAACTGAATTTAGGAAAACAGCCACTCCAGAAAGCTAAGCCACCCTCAGTTTTCCTTTCAGACTGGGTCTGCTGCCCTTTTTTACCCTGAAACACCACCCTCTACAGAGCCATGGTAGTATTTACTGGCATGAGATATGCATGAGAGTTCATAGAATCATAGAATCTCCTGAGTTGGAAGGGACCCACAAGGATCATCAAGTCCAACTCCTGACCCTGCACAAGACAGCCCCAGAATCACACCGTGCTCCTGAGAGTGTTATTCAAATGCTTCTTGAGCTCTGTCAGGCTTGGTGCTGTGACAGTGTCCCTGGGGAGCCTGTTCCAGTGCCCAGCCCTCCTCTGGGTTTGTTCTGCCCTGCAGGTCTGGGCACTGCTGGAGCAGTGGGAAGGCCACTTTGAGTCCTGCAGCTCCTCTCTGCAGCCCTGCCTCACCTGTGGGGAGTGAATCCAGCTTCTGGGAGACTGACAGAGGGCAGGATTGATCCCATGCCACTGATCCTGTGCTAAACAAATGCATTTCTGTGTTTGGACTCTGAAGGACAGATATCCTTGCTGGGTTAAGACAGTGCTGCCAGCAGTAGGAGAGTCAGCAGGCTAGCCAGCAACATACACTGGGTTATATTTCTGGGCTAAACTCCAGAGCCTTCAATTTTATTATCTAATTACCCAACCAAACTCATTCATCTTTATTTTTCAGTTTTTCCCACAGATCCCAGTTTAAATGCAGCTTTGCTATCTGAAGTGCTGCCCAGGCACTCTCTGCTTGGAAAAATTCACGGTTTCTCAGCTTTATTCACTCAAACTGTGTTTTCTTAGTGTAAAGGATGAATGGCAGAGATCCCAGCCCTGATCAGCAGCAGAGGTCTACATCAGGCTGTGCTGAGATGAAGGTGGCTGCATCATCATGGGCAACTGTACCAGGGGAAGCAAGAGAAAGAAAATAAACCTCTACTTAAATGTAGGCTTCACCCCCAGTGTGAGGTGTCATTGGATTGCACTCAGGGCTTTGTGGTGTGGCTCACTTGCAATATTGGCAAGTATAAACACCAAGAGTTAGTAAATAAAAACAACAGGGGGAAAAACTGCCCCCCAGAAGTTAATGAGACATCAGGAGTACATCCCTGGACAATGGAGTCCAAGGGGAAAAAAAAATCCTGGTGGCCTATCCTCTTTCACTGCAGGACGTGAGCCCTCCTCTCCATATGTTACTGTCGTGTAGATGTAATCCGCGTCCCATGCTGGGGCAGAGGCTCCTGCTTAGCACAACCCTGCCCCTGGGAGGGGCTTATTTTGCAAATATACTGTCTTTTCTGTGCTCCTTCCCTTTATTTCCTAAGGGAATGTGCATACTGGCAGGTTCAGTGGGCATTAAGAGATGGCAAATTGCTAGAAAGCAGAAAACCTTCCCCCGGATCTGTTCTGTTCACTCTCCAGTTTGCAAGGACTGGGTAGGGGGAGAGAGGGGAGAGGTGGCAGATGCTGTGGAGCATGAGGCTGCTGTCTTGCCAGCTTGCTTTCGTGTGAGGGAGGAGAGATGGTAGAGAAGCCCTCTGCAGCCTTCCTCCCTCTGACGCCCCTTGCAGACAGAGCCCTCCTGGTGCTCCCTCCCAGCCCCAGCACGAAACCCACTGGATTTGGGGGGCTGTGCCTCATAGGAGGCTGGGGCAGAGGCACAGATGCTTTGTGTTCAGTCTGCCCCCCTGGCCATCGGCTGCTCCCAGGCAGCAGAGCCAGGATGAGCACAGCAGGATCATCCAGGAAGATGTTGGTACTGTGCTGTGCCAAG